>NW_024374367.1:5707511-6907511 GCF_014805655.1 Passer montanus
CCGGGCGAGATGCTGGGGGCAGGGGGAGGGGGGGGGAGGGGGGGGGTCTGCCCCGCCCCCCCCCCCCCGGGCCGGCTCCGTTTGGGGCCGGGGGTGCGGTTGGGGGCGGTGTGGGGCGGCGGGATTGGCTGGCCCGGCCGCCGGCCCTGCGCACCCCGGCCCGTCTGCGGCGCCGCGGCCAGCTGGCGCCAGCGCTCATATAGGATGCGCGGGGATGGGACCGAGTCGGCCAGAGCAGCGGCTTTGCCATCTGAGTAACACTCTCCATCCAGCCTCCTCTGCTCTTCCCGCGCTCGCTCTGCCTTTCCCCCCTCCTCTCCCTCTTCGCTTTTTTTCGTTCCCCCTCCGTTCTCCCCCTCTCTGCCGCGCTCGCATCCTCCACGCCGGCATTCATCGCCACCCAGCCGCCCGCGCCGGGTAAGTGTGGGGCGCGGGGGGGTCGCCGCCGCTGCCAGGGCGCACTCGCTGCCTTCTCTAAACACCCTTCTCTCCACTCTCCTTGTCTACCCCCTCCCTATTTCTCCCCCTCCTTTTCCTTTTGTGTCAGTTGGAGTTCTTGCTAGAACTACGCTATATTAGTTCTGCCGTTCTTCCTTTTTAACCCCGCTTTTGAAGCCAGCTGGAAAAACTCCTATTGACGTTTCTAGCGAGGCGGGGGGGGGGGGAAGAACAAAACTATTTCCTTTTTTCCCTTTTTTCCTTTTTTTCCCTCTTCTTTTTCTCCTTTTTGTTTTTAGTTAAAGAGTTTGAAATGCATCTCTGTTTATTTTGTGGAGCAATGAGCAGGGAGAGAGCAAGGCAAGGAGTTTTGGGGACAGGATATTTTTGGAAGGGAGGAGGGGCTCTGCTTCCCCCTCCCCTTCCATGTACCTCTGGGAAAAGAAGCCGGCCGGGAGCCGGCCCGGCGAGCAGCGCACCCACGGCTGCCGAGCTGCTGAACCCTCCTGTCTCTCCCTACAGGTGCTGCCCTGGCGCTTCCCCGGACCTGCCTCCTCTCCCCGCCTGTTGACAGAGGGACACGCTGACTTCTGGGGTCCTCTCCCACGCCTCAGAGGGCGCGCTTCAGTCACCCGGCGGTTTTCTTTCTAAGAAAAGCCACCCCAATATCTTAAAACCCACCAGGCAGCGTCAAAAGCGACCCCCCGAGCAGCGCTCCCCGCCCCCACCGAGCGCCGCTCGCTCCTGGCCCGGGGGTGGGTGAAAGGGGAGGCCCAAGGCCATGGAGGTGGCCACGGATCAGCCTCGCTGGATGGCCCACCACGCCGTGCTCAACGGGCAGCACCCCGACAGCCACCACCCCGGGCTGCCTCACAACTACATGGAACCAGCGCAGCTCCTACCTCCGGATGAAGTCGACGTCTTCTTCAACCACCTGGACTCCCAGGGCAACCCTTACTACGCCAATTCCGCCCATGCCCGGGCCAGGGTCTCCTACAGCCAGGCGCACGGTAAATCAGCACCCCGGCCCCTTCCCCGCGCTCGGCAGCGCTCCGGGCCCCGCGGGTCTCCTGTCCTGCGCGGGGTGAGAAGTTTCACTCGGTGAAACTTCGGTGCGTCGGAGCCGGGATAGAGGAGATCGAAAACAGGATAGACAGGCAGGCACGGGTGGATTTTAACCCTAGGGATAACCAAGGGCTAGCGGAGGGGAGGGAAAGAAAGGGGGGAGGTGAGAGAGGAAGGGGAAACAGTGTGCGCACGGGCTAAAACTTCTCAGACACGGCTACTTCCCGGATGCAAAATACAAACCGATTCAAACCGGCGATGGATTTTATTTGGGGGTGTTCTTAGGAGCCGAAGAGAGAGCATTACGGCAGCTCAGAAAGATAGAGCAGAAAGGGGTTTGCTGCGTTTTCCTAGGACGGGGGTGTGAGGAAAAGGTTTGCCCCTCCTGCTCCCCTTGCTCCTTCTGGCCGGGCTGGCCGGCATGTCCCTCAGATGGGATAGGGGGAAGGGGCTGCTGCACCAGCCTGGCTGCTCTTCCCTGGGTTGTGAAGCCTCTCCCGTGGCCGCCCGTCCTCCGGCTGCCGGCAGACCGAGGAGCTGCCCAGCCACGGGGAGCTGGGGTCCCCCCCAGCCGCTCCGGGCTAAGCCGCCCCACGCTGACCCCAAACGCTCTTGTGTTTCTACAGCCCGCCTGACCGGGAGTCAAATGTGCCGGCCTCATCTTATCCACAGCCCCGGGATCCCTTGGCTGGACAGCAGCAAGGCGGCACTGTCTGCCCATCACCACAACCCCTGGACCGTCAGCCCCTTCACCAAGACACCCCTGCACCCCTCGGCGGCGGGAGCGCCTGGGGCCATCTCGGTGTACCCGGGCAGCAGCACCTCCAGCACCGCCTCCGTGTCTTCGCTCACCCCGGCCTCGCACTCCGGCTCCCACCTCTTCGGCTTCCCCCCGACCCCTCCCAAGGAAGTGTCACCAGACCCCAACTCCACCAGCGCCGCCTCCCCTTCTTCCTCCGCCGGGGCTCGGCAGGAGGACAAAGACAGCATCAAGTACCAAGTGTCGCTGTCGGAGGGGATGAAGATGGAGAGCGCCAGCCCGCTCAGAAGCAGCCTCACCAGCATGGGGGCCCAGCCCTCCACCCACCACCCCATCCCCACCTACCCCTCCTACGTGCCGGCAGCCCACGACTACAGCAGCAGCCTCTTCCACCCGGGCAGCTTTCTGGGGGGCCCCGCGTCCAGCTTCACCCCCAAGCCGCGGAGCAAGGCCCGGTCCTGCTCGGGTAAGTGACGCTCCCCGCGGCCGTCCCGCCTGGAAGGGCCGCGCTCCCGGGGCTTTGTGCGGGTGCTGCGCCGGTCTCGGGGTGAGCATGCGGGCTGCTGCGAGGCTGGGTGCTTGTGTTGGCCCTCTTCGGGACAGAGGGACAGGTGACTGCTTGCTTCTGCTTTTCTGGGCTTTTGAAAGTAGGAGATGGAGCTTGGACTGGGCTCCTGTGGGTGCCGATGCCCCCGGCACTGGGCACAGGGCGCTCGGACGGGGGACCAGGGCAGCCTGAGCCAGCAGACCGCCTTGTACAAAGAGGGATTTATATGGAGAGAGAAACCCGAACCCTTTCCATCGGAGAAAAGCAGGCCTCAGGCTCCCGAGGGGCTCAGGCTCGACCCTGCTCCCTCAAGTCAGGCCGAGGCCCATGGATGACACATGGGGACTTTCCAGGGATAGGTATTTGTCCCTCCGTAATTTCCACGTCTCTCCATTAACACCACCCAAAGCCCCAGTGCAAGATGAAAGCGAAACTTCCCTGGCCTGTCTCTTTCAGATCGCAAAAGGCCTTTTTCCCTTCGCGTTTTACAAGAGCAAAAGTTCAAATGTAGTTTACATACCAGTGCAAAAGACTAAGGTGTCCAGTCACTGCTAACTTACTCCAGCCTAACTTTAACTAGAAAAGACTCCCCTCGCTTTTTTTTTTTTTTTTTACCCTGAATCAGACATATCTCTGCTTCCAAACAACTGCCTGCAGACCTTTCCCGTGTTCACCCTTCCTTGCATTTATTCTAAAAGTGGAGTCCTAAATCCGTAAATTAGGCGATGAACAAAGTTTTGACCCCACTTTGAAATCACAGTAGTTGTACAGCTAGACACAAATTATGACAATTTATGTAATTCTACTGACTTTCTTGGTTTAATATCCTCACCAGTGGAAGGAAATAAACTGCAATATACTGGGGCTTAATTTAGACAGTCCTTTAAAAATAAATGGCCCTATAGGCATTTGCATATGTGTTCCATTGAACGTATTTGCTTATGAATACACTACATGTTTTTATTTAAGTAGACAATAATTTAGAAATGTGATCTCTTATGAGTTTTGCAACAAAAATACCAGCTATTTTACAAGCTCATCAGTACTGTTTCAAATAATTCCTCGGAAGGGGAAAATACATTCTTTCTCTGCCGTTATTTCCAGGCAGTTGCTACTATGTGTATGCAATTGTAGGGCATAGAAGAGAAGGTACAGGCAGTGGGTAGCCCAAACCTCCTAAGTCTGGAATCTGGCTCAAGATCCAGGTCTCTAAAGACAGAAAGGAGTAGCTTTTTAAAATTTTTTGTCCTGTAGCTGCTGCTGGTTTTTAGATGGGGGAAACAAGGACCTTTTTTCTTTTGTTTTACAGTTGTTTTTTTTTTTTCTCCCTCTGTAAGGGAGCTCCCAGTGTAAGGAACTGGGGAAAGTTCGTGACCACTCAGTGTTTTTGTAGGAAAACTAAGATCACGACAGGACGACTCCTGCAGCTTCCTGCCCTAGGAGGGACAAGAGCTACAAATGCAGTGCCGCAGAGCTCCCCTCATTTCTCTCTCTAGACTGTGTTGTTTAAAAGCTACCCACTCCCTAGATTAAGGCAGACACAAGCCCCGCTGAACTCGACATGGCCTGCTTCAGTTATTAGCAAAAAGAATTTCCTTTCCAGTTAAATACTCTAGGATTTGCATAAACGGTATTAAGAGAGATTTCTATATTAAGCAGACCTGCCCTCAAACCATCCAAGGCAAATGAACTTTTAGCAGGAAGCTTTCTGATGCAGAAACAGATATCTTGGAGTTACATGTTGTGTTTTATTTAATGCAGCCATTCTACAATGCTATGTTTACCACATTGTACTAAAACTAATAACGAGGGTAAACTGCTCCCTTACCAAATCCAAACTGGATTGTTGAAAAATCACAGAAACAGAAAAACACTCAAGCTGTTTTTTACAGTAATGTCCAGTGAAACTGAACTTTCTCAAAGAACAGCATTAACAGTGTTTTTATGCCTTTAGAACAAAAATCATAACTGAGACTCTGGTATTTTGTATCCATTCCCAATCTGCTCGGCTCTACTTTCTCAACCTGTAGCATTTGCAACAAGAAAGAAAGCGCAGAATTGGAGGTCTTTTTGCTTAGGTTTATTTCTAGAAAACCTCTTCCTCTGACTCTCTCTCTAACGTGTTGTGTGTTTGCAGGTGTGAGTGTTTGTGTGCACGGGTGTTTCTGGGCAGGGGAACACAGGATTTCACCACCGGAGTGCAATAGATCCGGGAGGGGAGCGGTGCCCAGTGAAGGCTGAGGGAGTTCTTGCTGAAACGATAACTTCCATCTGACACAATAAGAGTGTCACTCTTTCTCACTTTGCAGAGAGTGCTGCCTATTCCTGATCATGGCATAAAATACTCACTGGAGCCTGGGAGTTCTTGAAACACCGAGCTCCTTGCTGCCTGTACTGTAGATGTCACTGCTGCCTGGTTGTGCTTAATTAACAGAATTAACACACTGTTTTGACTCCTGAAAAATGCCTAAAGGGCAACGCAAAAAGATTTTGTGAATTTGTTTTTAAAGAAAGGAATCTGTTGTCTTCGTGTTTCCATTTAGAAGGCAGAGAGTGCGTGAACTGTGGAGCCACTGCCACCCCTCTCTGGAGAAGAGACGGCACCGGGCATTACCTGTGCAACGCCTGCGGGCTCTACCACAAAATGAACGGCCAAAACCGACCTCTCATTAAGCCCAAGCGAAGGCTGGTAGGTGTCTTTATTTCTCCCGGGTTTGGGGATAAATCAGGCAGCGGGACCACACACAGGCACGAGCCGGCCGTGCCTCATCGCTGCCGAGCCCCTGCGTGGAGCCGAGCTGTACTGTACGGGGTCAGTCACGGCGAGGTCACTGCCGCGCCTCGGGGCACATCGCCCCTCCGCCCCCACCCCGAGCCCGCCTGTCCCAGGCATCCCTGCCGCTCACAATGCATGCGGGATATCGCGTGTCCTTCTCCCCGTTTGTCCTCAGATGACAGCTTTTAATTTAATTCCTCATTTACTTGGCCTCTTGGGACGGTTTGGGCGCACACTGGGAGCGAAAGGGTTATGAGCATGAATGTCCTCCACCGTGTACTAAAAAAAAGTTACAGCTCCACAAAAGCAAAACAAATCAGATGAGTCAAAGCTACTGCTCCCTACTTAAAAATTATTTGTATAAAAGCCATGAAGTAATTCTCACTCTTATATTCTCTGGCAATATTAATATTGGTTCCCTCCCCAGACAATCCCCTACTGTTAAAAAAAATCCTATTATTTTTCCATGGAGTCACCTATACTTTGTATTTTCATTTGACTGATTAAAAAAAAAAAAGTCCTTTCTAAGCTCCTGGTAGTAGTTTCCTATCCGGATATCTGTACGTTAAAGATAATGAAACTTTGTGTATCTGTTTCCTGACTCTAAAAGCTTTAGAGAGTTTCTATAGGCAAGCCTTGCCAGTCATGCTTGCTGTTTTGAAATTTCTAATACACTCTACTCCACAAATAATGCGTAAAATGCTAAGAATAATAAATATATTTTTTGGAGCTTTGTGATTTATGGTGCCTAAGTCTCCTAGCTATTCGTGGGCAAATATCAATGAGGTTTAGAGAGCAGAAAATTGGCATTACTGTTCTAACACTGGGATGGGATATAGAAGATTTCTGCCCTGAGTCAGAATTTCAGCTATGTAAGCTTCTTAATGACTTGCCTTCTAAAGTGACTGACATATAGAAAAATGTTAAGACAACAGTGTAACATTATCGTCTCTCAAGCTCAAGTGCTTTCCAGACTGAATGGGACAGGCCATAGAGTTAAGCAGCAGAGTTTTGAGTATCAGTAAGCCATCTCAAATATGCAAACATAGATCTCCACCTTCCAGTGTGTTGGGAGACTGTTATACTTAGCTCACTGTGCAGGGTTTGGGGGGCACTAGAGAGGTTTTCTTTTAGTGTTTAGCTGTTTAAATGTTTAGTTTTAATTGATTTACAACTTTGTTTATTGCCCCTTTTTCCACTGTAGTTTGCTTGTTTGCGGGGGAGAGGAGGTGGCCATCTTTGGGAGTTTGTTCATCTGCCATGCAATAACAAAGTGATCATATTAATAATGTCAGCATTTGGACGTCTGGCATTAATTGTGTTTGGGTTGCATGAGTGCATTTGCAGTAGGGGGTTACCCCCTCTTTCTGCCTTTGGCCTGTTCTCACAGGCCAGTAAGGCACCGAAATATGTGAGTCTCCGAGGGCCTGATTCTTGCCTAAAGCTGCTGAACTGTCCATCAGCTTTGGGACAGTTACAGGGGGCCATGGCATAAATCAGGAGCAAGTGAGAACAGAACTCTGTGCCCCTCTTTGGTGAGCGGGCCGAGCTGTGCTTCCAGCGGTGCCCGCTCCCCACCGGGCTGGCGGGCAGGGAAACACCGAGTTCTCTGGGAATCCTCTGCCCTGTGCATTGCTGTGAGCTTTGCTGGGCTTCACCCCATGGCTCTCCATGGCTAATTGCAGAAATATCCAGGGAGCAAGGCCCCGGGGAACGACCGCGATTGATACGCTTTGGGAAGTAAACTCCAATTTAAGAAAATACCGAATCCTCGTTATTAATTCAGTAGCACAAAATGGACTTGGTGTTTTGACCACTTCTAGAGGCAGGGCTGAAGGCTCCTAATACAAAATAATTTCCCCAAATACGGGGTGCAGTTAGTCTGTCTATAACAGTTTATACGTCACTGTCCATGCACAAAGGACGCTTTATGGGGTCTGCTAGACAAGGGCCCGTCCAGGAATCACGGGCGCCTGCAGCTCTACTTTTCCTGTTCTTGTTTTGGGAGGTGGGTGAATGTTTGGGCTTTCTTCTTTCCCCTCACCTTGGTTTCAGCAGAACAATAGTTTTATGAAAGGGTGGTGGATTTTTTGGCGGTTTTGTTTAATTTTAAGACAGTTGTTGGAGGGCTTGTCAGCCAAGGAACTAAGTAGGGACAGAGGCGGCAGACGGGGGTCAGCGGAATCATTGCTGCAAGGCATGAAATTTGGTTTGCTAAATATTTAAAGAAAGTTGGAGCCGGTTTTGTTTTCTCCCTTTCACTTGTAAATGCAAACTGAATTGTCAGTGATGGCTCTGATAAATACTGCACCCAGCTAAGTAATGTGGTTCATTTTCTTTTGTGTCCACCTTTCAAGGGCCAGAGAAGGGGTAAAAATCACATTCTTAAAGATGTTTTCAAAATCCAGTCCCATCCTTATCACAGACTAAATTCATCATCAAAGAAAAAGGGAAACGCATTTTAATGATGCATTTTAGAATCGTGAAAAGGGAAAATTTGAAAAAGTCAAGATTATTTCCCCCCCCTCTAAAATTTTTGTTTGTGGAATCGAAGATTCATTGTTTCTCTCCTTACTTCCGTTGCACACAGAGTGCCATGGGGTTTGAAAGTTTGCATAGGAGAATATTTAAATTTAAACAAAAACATAACGTCCATAAAACTTACAACTGACAGCAGCTTTCCTCCAGCCCTGATGCTCTTCAGTAACAAGTTCTCCCCAAACTAAATATTGAGTCCAATTTGACCTTTCTCATGATCTCCCCCCACCTGGTGATACATTTTAATTTTCTTTTTCTTTTGGTTAGTCAGCGGCCAGGAGAGCGGGGACTTGTTGTGCCAACTGTCAGACAACCACCACGACCTTATGGCGACGTAATGCAAACGGGGACCCAGTTTGTAATGCCTGTGGACTCTACTATAAATTGCACAATGTGAGTATTTACTCATCTCATGTGTCGCTGCTTGCCTAGTGTGGATTGATGTCTTAACTGCGTGGTGTACACTGGGCTTTTATTGGTTTCAGGGGTTTGGTTGTTGTTTTATTCCTTCCCCGTCTCTAAGGTTCCCCTGGGAAGTGACAGCCGTTCTTTGTCAGCATAGTGATGCTAAGTTCAGTGACATTACAATGTATTAGCTTGGCTTCTAGCTTGGGCAAACCAGGCAAAACAGAGCTGCCACACTTGGTTTTAACTAAGGGGGTTTTGTGTGCTGTTTCCCTCCAGAAACAGAGGCCATTTGGAATGGGCTCTGTGCAAAAATTAATCCTGATGGGCTATCTTCATTTTGACTTGTAAAAAAATAATTGTGTCTAAGGCTTTGTTGTATTATTTAATTTTTTTAAAAGAAATTAATCCTAAGCAGGAACACTTGGTACGTTGGATGGTTATTTACACTGTAGGTAACAGAGGTTACTGGTACAAGATTGCTCATGTCTCAGGACTGAATTTGGGTCAGCGTGTGCCTCCTAGTTTGATCTTCTATTAGGAAATTAATGAGGACTGAGGGTAAGCCTACGGGAAAGAGAGTCATCAGCTGCCAAATTCAGTTCAATTTGTTTTTCATGTCTAGGGGTTTTTTGTGTGTGTGGTTTTATTAAACAAATCAATATAAACAAGTTCTGCAGAGAGAAACACCATTTTTTTTGGCCAGAAAAAGGTCTCCATCCAGGAAAAACACATGGGGACTGTCCAAATATTTTCATTTTTGCACAATAAAGTCATTTTGTCTGCATGAGCCTGATTTTCTCATTTCTTGCAGGTGAACAGGCCTCTGACCATGAAAAAGGAAGGAATTCAGACCAGGAATAGGAAAATGTCCAACAAATCAAAGAAAAGCAAGAAAGGCTCTGAGTGTTTTGAGGAACTGTCCAAGTGCATGCAGGAGAAGTCGTCTCCCTTCAGCGCTGCTGCCCTTGCCAGTCACATGGCACCCATGGGGCATTTGCCCCCTTTCAGCCACTCTGGACACATCCTACCAACACCTACCCCCATCCACCCATCTTCCAGCATCTCATTTGGACACCCACACCCATCCAGCATGGTTACAGCCATGGGATAAAACCTGATGACCAAGAGACCCATCCAGATATTAAGAACATGGGACTTTGCCTAAGATGACACCAAGTAAGACAAGGTTCTGCCAAGAGGAGAATGTAGGGATGGCAAAAGGAGACCTTTGCTCCCATGTGGTTAACTTTTAATGCTGGACTAAAACTTGCAAATGATGGGTCTTCTGCAGAAATGTGTAGTGGTGCCTGTAATGCACTTTGCCCCCTCAGGTATAAGAAAAAGGAACTCACCTGTTCGATACTTAATGGTCCAGCAGGAAGCAAAAGATGGCAGAAGCTGAAAGAGAAGGCTTGGAACTGGTTTTCCTTTCTCTCTTTGTTATTACTGTGAATATTGTAAAGAGATATAAGCAGCCTCCCGGGATGGAATTGGCTCACTGGAAGCCAGGCATGCTGGATTTCTATTGCGGACTTTGCTTGGGATAGGGGAAAGAAAAGAAGAAAAAAAGCCAAAAAAGAAAAGTAGAAAAAAAATCAAGAGAAAGAAAAGGGCATCTTTATTAAACCATAAGTTTTAAAATCAGACACAAAATCATATTTATTTTGTTTTCCACAAAAAGCCTCAACCCCTCTGATTGCATGTTTTTGTGCTGTCATTTGCAATGGCTACCCTGTAAGAAAAGCTGCCTTCAAAACAAGGAGAGGGGAAATGTACTCAACAGCCCTCTTGGATTAGCTCCATCTATCTTCCATACCAAAGTTACCAGGAAGGGGGAAAGGATTGCGAGGGCGAGGAACAAAGCAAAAATGTAGCCGTAATTCGGGATTTTAATATACCCAAGATGGTGATTATTTTGACACAATTCCTTCATTCTTCTCCCTAACATGAAAGATTTATTTTAAAAAGAGCCCCTCTCCCAACTACCCTATTGTTCCTCAAACCAGACAACCTAGGTCAGAAAAACTGTTGGGAAAAAACTCTGGGGAAGGCAATCCTGCACTAGCAAGGGGTGGATAGCTGCAACACAATTTTGGTAAATGCCTGTAGAAGTTCTAACACAGCCAAAACTATAATGGGGCACGAAACCCATCCTGCTCGCAGACTTTGGAGGTTGAAGCATTTTGTTCTGTTGTGTTGGCAGCTGTCGCTTAAAAATGCAGATTAGCTGCTTGGGTAAACTTTGGGCAGTGCGGGCACCACATGCACATGCAGCCAGCCCTGCTGTCTCAGGCACCCAGCCCCGGTGGAGCCCACCGGGAGGAAGGGCAGAAATGAGGCTGAGATCACTGGAGAGGGGAAAAGAGAGACAATCAGTTTGAGCTTCACACATCCATCAAATCCCAGACACAGAGACAGCTGAGGGAAAGCATCGTTCTAAGGGGAACGTCTGTTTTCCGTAGCGGATTTTATATGAAAACAAGAAAAGAACAAAAAAAAAAAAATTAAATCTCCCATTATGAAACCATATTGTACGTAAATGACCGAACACAAAGCTATTGCCAATGTGAAGTGTATTCTATTGATTGTTATGATCTGATGCCTCTCGTGAACACAAGCTCCAGTATAACATAAGGTGTACATATTTAGGTATACTTCTGATGAAAATGCCCCAATGAACAGAGGGGTTTGATAATGTAAACCACGTAAGCTTAACTCGTGAAAAGCTTTTTATTTTATTTTTTTAAATTTTAACTATTTTGTTGTTGGGTTTTTCTTTTTCCTTTTTTTTTTTGTTTTTTGGATCAAGCCAAATTGTATCTTTACTGCAAAAGTCCTGCTTTAAAGAAAAAAACAGAATGAAACAAAAAAAGGATGTATGTAAATTTTTTTAAGCCTGTAATTTTTAAGCCTACTAAAATGTAGTATTTTATAATTAAGAACCAAGCAGCCATGAAAATCCTGCTTTCCTCTTTTTTTTTGGTCTGTGTAGGCATATAGGTGCACTTTGTAAAGAAGTGGAAATAAATGGGAAACTAAATTGGTTGAGAGAAATCATAAGAATTTTTAATCTACTGAGGTAAAAAATTAGGTCCTTTTTACTTTTTACCTTTTACAATGGTACAGTTGTACATTATTTGTACCCAACTTAAATTTCTGTAGGATTTGGGCAGAGGGGAAGGGGTGTGGGTGAAAGACAGGGATTACTGATACAGTTGACAAAGTGCAATATATTGTCAGTCACTGCAGCATAGACAACAGCAGTTGAGATTTAAATTATTTTGTACTTGTATCAGCATAAAAAAATTCTTCAGTATTTTCTGTTTTTATTTTAATTTTTATTTTGCTTATTTTTGGATTAGTGAACTAAATTATTGTTAATTATGTACAACATGTTTATATATTGTCTGTAAAAAGTGTATGCTTTCCTCATATTCCTTCAAGGTGAATATTGCTAAGAATAATAAATACCTTTTTTGTGAAACTACCTGTGCCCTGCTTCATGTCATAAAAGCTGCTTTTAATGGGGAGAGAGGAAAAATTATCATCATTGTTGCCAGCAGAATTATTAGCTTATACTTTATGCAGAGCAGACTATGATATTTTGAAACCCTAACAGGGTAGAACAAAAGAAGGTAGTTAAAGAATGATTTAGTATTGGAAGCACAGGTACAAAAACTCATTCTCCAGTGTTGTTTTGGAGTGATGAGGTCAAGCAGTTAAGTGTGCCTAAGTTTCTAAACTAGTTTAAATTTTGAGGGAGCAGCCACATTAGAGATGATGAACTGTGATTTCTCTTGAAATTTTTTTTGGTGTGTTTTATTAAAGTGTTTGGAGAAATACTTTTACATTAAAAACACATTTTAAAAGCATTGTAAACATAGAAAAGAGGCCAGCTGCCTAATGGATTTCAAGGCAGGACCTGTATGAGACCAGGGAAAGTTCTCTCCACCTGGAAACCTGTTTCTTGCCATTTGTCATTATCAGTGGCAGGGTGAAGGGAGCAAGGGGGGATGGCCAGCCTGGAGCTGCCCTGGGAACAGGCCTGAGTGCAGGGAGGTGTGCACATGGACTGGCATGTGAGGATGGAGAAAAGGGCTGACCAAACAGATCTTCCATGACACCAAAACTGCAGCTGCTTTCATCGCACAGTGGGGTTTGACCCACACAAGGAACCCCTCGGGGCCTTCCAAAGTGAAGAAAAGTCTTGCAAAGTGTGTAGGGGTGGGCATTGCTGCTGCTGCTGCTGCAACAATATTTTCAAGAAAACTGCTAGTGAATTTTGGGTTTCCTCCTTTGACCCCCTGTGAAACCAGCTTGGGGATAACTCTTTACTCATTAAGGGAAAAAATAACCTGCGTTCCTTTTTCTCTCTCTCTCTGTGTGTGTGTGTGAATTCCAGCCCTTTGGAGGAGTTCTTGCCTTTCCCCCTGCAGCCTCCTGCCCAGCCCTGGTTGCAAGCCCTGCTTGTGAATACCACGGAGCTGCAGCAGCTCTCCATGTGCTGAAGGAAGAACACCCGACTGGGACAAGGCCTTCCTGCATCATTTCAGACGAGTTAATCATCTCTCTAACTTGTTCTGCAAGGCTTAGTGCAAACAACCATTAAAAAAAAAAGGAAAAAAAAAGAGGCAGTTTATAGCATACTGTGCAAGCTTCATTTAAAAAGAAACATGTTCTTTTTCAGACAGGTTTAAAATGGGATTATAGCTAAAATCAGCCTCTATCCCTCAATCTTTGAGAAATGAGAACTAGCAATATCTCTTTAAAATTTGGAATAACCAAGCTGTTTGCTTTGGTTGCACAGGACACATCCCATTCAGGTTGTGATGGTGCTTACCTGGGGGCTGCCTCTCTGCCTCTTTGCTGGTTTGGTTGGATGCACTGACAGAACTGGGGCCATAATCCATCAGGCTGTCAGGAGGGGTGGTGCATCCCCAGCGCCCTGAGGAGCGTGCTTCTCTGAGCAGGGGCTTCAGCAGTTCCTGCAACACAGATAATAAATAATCCCATGTTTGTCAGGTGGCACTAATCTGTGAAAGATCAAACCATCTCTCTGCAATGTGTGTATTGTGTTTGTCTCCAGACATTTCGCATAGCAGAAGAAAAACAAACAGCAGGGAATGGAAATGGAGCAAGTGTGTAAAGTTCAACGTAAAGTGTAAGCACAGAGCAGATATCAAGGCAACAAATTGGGATTTATAGTCCTTTCACTGCCACCAAACACTGGGGGACAGGATTTTTGTGAGGGGGGAACCCTGACATTACTTGCCTTTGGTTCCTGTTGTTGGGATTATTGTTTTAAGCGGTGCTTAATTGTCATGTCTCCACGGCCACATCAAAAGCCAAGAAGATTAGGTTACAGGGAGTGTTTGATGTCAAAATACAAAATAAATAAAAGGGAAGCTGAAAAGGTACTGTATTTTCCATGATGTCTACTGAGGTTTTTGCTTCAAACATCCCTCTTTTTATTATTATTTTGCAAATGTTGCACTTTTAGTGACAAGATTTTATTTACTTACTTTCAAATGGTTCCACTGCTTTCCTGCAACAGTTTGAAAGGGTTAATATCCCCTCTTTGATGGCAAACATGGTATAATTAACGCAAACTTCTTAAGTATCCTGGTGACCTGTAGATGGCCACATGAGAATTTTGTTATTTACTGACTTGCCAAACGTTTATTGCTTATAGAAGGACAAGTGGGAAGCAGGCATTAATTTTGATGCTGTTATCTGTGATTGCATGTAAAGTTCATAGCAGACAGTGCCTATATGTCAACTGCAATTAAGCATTTTCCCATTTTTAAAAAAATTCTTTTCACTTTGGTGGAGGGGGTTGGGGCAGCAGATTTACAAACTGAGCTCCTGCCCATCCGCAGAGCAGGCGTGACACAGCCAGAAATAGGACAACTTCCCCTTACCTGCAGGCTGCAAAAGAAAACAGTCTGGCGCCATGGAACATTTGATCCTTGGCTTCTCCACAGAGACAGTCAAATCAGGACCAACTGTGGCAGGGCAGAGAGGGACATTTTGTGGTGAGGCATCTCCCCTTGGAAATTAGCCTGAAAAACAACCAAAAACGAAGCCAAAAGTGGCTATCAGGTGAGTATGCTCATTTATCACCAACCTGGACTGGATTAGAATGCATGACCTAGAAGTAAAATGCTTTGTTTAGCCCAATTCCCTGGGCCATCTGGTCCTTGCAAGTAAACATTTCTGAGTGAGAGTGACTGTTCTTTAAGCATGGTGATATGAGTGCAAACCAGGCTGCTCCGGGTCTAACAGATCAAACCTCAGCACCAGGGCAGCTGGCTGGTGCCAATTCAGAGACACCATTTGCTTCAACAGCTTTGGGTGCAATTCTCTGTGGTGCCAGCTTTGCAGTCAGCCCTGGTGGCTCAGTGTGATGTGTCCCTGCCAGATCCAGAGCTTGTCCTAAACCCAGGGCTCACATTGCACCAAGGTGCTGCTGGGAGGTCTAGGACCCTTGTACCCTCATCAGAGGAAACTCATGGGAGACACTGCAGAACTGCCCTGCATTTGCAGTAAGAGCTAAGTTGCATTTCTGAGCACTGAAAGCACATCTGAACAAAATGCGGTTGCAGGGTGAGAGATACAGCAGAGAAAACTTCCAGAAGGTACAAAGACAATAGTGAATTAACTCCTCCTTCAGGGAAAGGCTTTGGCACACCACTGAGGGAGGGAACTGCTACTGTTTGGTCTATAAAAACCTGAATCAGGGAAGTATAACGTTAACCCAGCCTATGCAGCAGCACCAGGCATAAAACAGCCACTTGCCTGCATCCTGCATGCTCCTCTCTCTGTGGTTCTGCACTCTGGGCTGCAGGGAGCTATTTGGGAGAAAGTTGATTCTGGCTCAGGAGGGTCAAGAGCCTGTGTAAATCATTTGGAGTTGGGCCTATCAGTGCCAGAGTGTGAACACGGACCCTTGTTTCTTCTGACACCTGCTTCACCAAAGTCGTCCCCAATGCTTTTAGTTTCCTCTGGCTCTTGATTCAGCTCCTGCCTGTTCTCTGTCAGGCAGAGTACATGGCAGATTTCTTTACCTGGGACATTTTGTTGTCTATTTGGTTGTGATTTTTTGTCTCTGGTTCTTTAGTTCACTCCCACTTGACCACATTGGCATTCTGGTGGCCGGTTATACTGCTAGGGTGATCTCAAGGCAATCCCTACTGGATTTTGCTGTAAAATACAGATTATTTTACCATCTCCTTTGTGCTTTAATTCAGTGCATCCATTATTTTGTTTTATTTTTATTTTCTTTTTTGTGGATCCCTGAAACATTTGGAAGTAAAACCACCCCATGTTGAGAGTAAATCATAGATAGATGAGAATTAGATGAACAAAAACGAACAGACCAAAATTGTTCACATAACCTTTGAGCCCACAGGCACTCTGCACTGCACACTATTTTCTTCTTTCCAAGCATTACTCCCAGCAGCACAGGAAATATGGTCTTGATGAAAAATCACATCTTTGGAGGCAGACTGGTGCCAGGACTCACCCCATTCCCTCACACACTCACTTTCTGATAACAAGCAAAATTACAGCGCTCTGTGCCTCAGTTTACCCTTGCAAAGCAGGCATAAAGAAGACATGACCTGCCCTATCAGCTACACACAAGTGTTAGCTTGCTCCAGCCTAGCAAACTTCAGGGCAAGTTCTAACAAATGTCAGAATGTGGCGTGTACTGATAGGCACAGGGAAAGGGCACAGCACTCTCTGGGTTAGAAGCTCCTCCCTGCCTCTGCTGTGGAGCTGCCGCACTGCTCTCACCACCTCCACGCAGCTGTTTGTGGCACAGATGACACATTGGAGACATTAGTCACTGGAGTGCATCCCCGGCCGATCCCGAGCGCCGGCCACACGGCCTCACTCATGGAGAGCCCCACGCACACCAGGGCCTCCAGCCCCGGCCCACTGTGAAGCAGCCCTCTCGCCATCTCCCATGCTGTCAGCCCCTGACCTTCCTCTCACATGCTCTAATGGTCACTGGAACACTGCAGAGAGAACACGGCCCTGGGATTAAATAACCCTAATTTGTCTCCAGGCCTTTCCCCCTCCTTCCCCTTACCTCAGTCTCCCGCGACTTAACGTTTAAAACAGCTGAAGTTTACAAAAAAAATCAAAGCTCCCAATAGGCCCAGATTGTCTAAATACGGAAAACAGGAAGTGAGTAACCTTCAAGGGGAAATTGTTCATCCGATGGAGGCCAAGACCCAAGGCCCGGCGCTCTGCAGTCCTGCCCAGCGGCAGACACGGCGCGTACCGAGTGACACGCGGAGCTTGGCAGGAGGGAGAGGGGGAAACTTTTCTCGCCGTCATGTCGCGGCTGCCTCCAGAAAGGAGATGGTGTTTGCTCCCCTACAGAACCGTAGAAGGGCAGCTGGAAGGGTTGTTTTTAAGAAGGCCGGGGACGGGATGGAGAAGCAGACAAAGGTCGGAAGGGAAAATGGAGAAGATACATGAGTCCTAACTAAAACAGTCTCTGGCTTCCTATGAGAGTGAAGATGGCAAGAGAGCACTGCAAATGGCATTGGGCTGCTTCCAGAAGGGCGGGGAGAGATTTTGTGTGACAGCCCACTTGGTGATGAAAAGGAGAACACTTCATTTCCTACGCAGTGAGAATAATAATTTCTTTTTGTTGAGTAACTTGCCTGCTTCCCCCCGCCAGGAAAGATCCCAATTATTTTACCAGGTGTTTATCTAAGGCTTATATTATTCACTCCAGAACTGCAACCATTAGTGGGGTGGAACACAGCAGCTGTTTAAAAACTCAAAACAATGCCCCTTTTTTTACGGAAGGTCATATTAAGATCCTCTCTAACTGAAGGTGAACTTCTTGCTACGTGCTGCATCCACTGGAATAAAACTTTGCTCACAATTACGCTTCTCCAAGAGTCACCAAACTGCCAAAGAAACTAGGATGCACAAACACAGGATGCCTGAGTCCTTCCACTCCAACTCTGGCCTGGGCTAATGAACCATGGCACCACAAAGGCCCCTGTGTCATAGGCAACCTTCTTCTGACCTCCTTGGAACCTGCACCTGTGCTCCTATGCCAGTTTTCCTCTGGTCAGCTTATGGGACAAACACCAGAAATGAAGCCTGGTCTCCAATTCGAGGAACAGGCAGAGAAAAAAAAGGCGTGGTTTGGTTTGGAGTTTGGCACCATTGTCAAGGAGATGGGGGTTGCTTGGTCCTGTCCTGACTTCTTGCCCCAGGGCTGGAGAGCTACAGATAAAGGGCAGATGTGCACACATGGGACAGACTCCAGAGGACATTCATGAAGAAAACACATTGGACCTGCCTGACTGGGATGCTGCACCCCTGCAAAGACAGGGGCTACAGAGAAATGTACAGCAACAGTAACTGTTGTGTCTTTTGAGGAAGACAAGCTAGAGATGAAGCTTCTAATCGATCTCTTTACTGCAGAATTTCAAATGCTGCACTGAAATTACCCTTTAAAAATATTTTTAAATAGAGGGTTCAGGCAAAAATATTTTCCCTCTTGTCCTACAGTCTTTTTCTGCAAAGATTTCCCCAGATTTCCTGTGGTTTATATAGGTGAAGAAAATGGAACTCATGGCATTTGCTCCACAGAGATTTTCTCTCTTGCATAAAGATGAAGTCTAGTTGGTTGTTTTGCAAGCAAACCAGCTGGCTGGGAGAAAGATGCTCTTAATCAAACAGCTTTGCTGCCTCTCTGGAGAGAACTGTGTCTTTTTTCCCATCACAACAGGTTTCTTCTTTGTTCTCTGGTGGGCAGGTGTTGTCCCTGTGGGATGTGAAAAAGGGCAGGCTCTGATCCCATTAAAGATAGCCCCATTGGTAATAGATCAGAGGGGCATCCCTAGGTTGTGGGAGAGTATGCCTGTCTTGCTTCACTGGCCAGGGAATAAAAGAGCTGGCTCTCAATGATACTTGCAGGGTTTTTAACAAGAGTCCTGTTCTCCAGAGGGACAATGAAAGGGAAAGGAACCCAGAGAGAGATGGCTGTGTCTGGCATTGCATTGCGAGAAATCACAGCTGGTCCTGCAAGTGATGGGAACAGGGACGATGCCTCTACCCAGGAAAGATGCAAAGAAATGCTCCCCCACTGCATTATCTTTTTGCTTTACTCTCTTTCTCCATTAATTCCACAGCAAACTGACTTTGAGGGATATGAAAGTGAATTTTGTTCCAGTGGAAGGCAAGACATGGATAATCCTGAGATAGCAACACTGCTGTAACCCCTGGTCTCAGCCACTCCTTGGACCTTCCACCTTGAGGGTTACAGCAGCTCTGGTTTCACTTCCTGGGAAGAAAGATTGGGTGTGTGGGCTGAAGGAGGTCAGGGAGTTCCAACCACATCCCTGGCCTGGATGAGTTGGTCACGGAATCAGGGCTGTGGCTTGCCCAGTGGAGCCTGTCTGCTTGCAGTCCAGACATAGCATGGAGTAGCTGTTTTTCTGCTGACCTTGTGCTCAGAAGAACTGAGATAGCAGCAAGGATCTCCAGTGCAGTTCCTTCTTCAGTGCTTTCTAGAGTTTTCCAGGAGGAAAGTCCACTGTGCCCAGCAGCTGCAGACTCCTGAGATTTAGAACAGGCTCCACACCTGTTTAGCTCAGACCCCTACAATCTATGCCTGCTTAGTTAAGGCACGATTTGTCTACATCATGTAGTGTTGTGGCAATCCATTAATCTGTATTAGTGCAGGCCTTGGACATGGTCACAAGCCAAGAATGGAAACTTGCAGCTGAATACATGAAGCAGGAAAAATACGCAGCTGTGACTGCAAACCATACCATAGGCACATTCCCAAAGTATGGGCCCAGAGGCTTGTCCAGATGAAGCAACAGCTCTTATAGACAATTATAGACAATGTGTTCAAGCACAGGCTTCGTGCATTTCCTTTCTTTGTGAAGATCCCTGTTGGCAGAGTCATTCCAGCTCCAGCAAAGCTGTTCAGGAAGGACACACACCTGCCCAGCAAAGGTCCTGCACCACAGAGTTAGCCCTGAGCTCCTGACTTGACTCCCAGGAAAGAAGCCACCTTGGGCAGTGTCACTGGGGTCAGCTTGGAACACCGCCTTCATAGGAGCCTGCACAACTTGGAACTCAACAGCAACTGCACTCAGTGGTGTCAGGACAAGATCAGAGGTGGTACTGGAATGTTAGACAGCTAGCTGTCTTAACGTTGTCTTTTTACTTTATTTTCCTATGTTCTTCCTTAGTGTCACTTGGAAATCACACTCCTTTTGCCTTATGGAATCTGCACCACTTGGACATCTTTTTATCTGCACCCTCATCCTTGCTGTCTCTTTCTTCTGGTTCACTCTCCCATTTACATCTTTGCTGGATTTGCCTGTGTGGCTTGCAAACCACCCAGAATCCTTTAAATCCACTGCACTAGGTCCTGGGAAGACTGGTCATTCTCCTTGTGAAGCCACCAGCTCAGGCCACTGCACTTAATCCAGCCCTGCCTGAAATCACCACCCCTGCCCAGCATTCCTACATCCTGCCTTCACTTTTACCCCAATGCTGAGCAGCACAGCTCTCTCTCCGCGTGTATGTGTGTATGTATTTATACACATGCTTCCCACCACAGAAAGAGACCGATTTTGCAAGGTTTAATATGCTCCCAGTTCTGCTGTGGACTCTTCCTCTTTTGTTGCAGCTGTGGTTTTAGGGCAGGCTTTGTGGGTTTCAGAGAGTCCTTGGATGTCTTAGGAAATGTTCTGCAGAAGTGCGCTTTCTCTCCATGCATTTTGCACTCCAGCCACCAGGTCCTGAAATCTCAGTGCACAGGATTTCCCCTATTTAGATGAACACCAAATCTACTTGACTTTCAGGCATTGTTTCTGATTGATACCACTCATTTATGCTTCCAGGGCAGGTAAAGAAACAGAAGAGGCAGCTGGACTCCCTCCTGAATCAGCCCTGGCTCTAGCAGAGCCACAGCACAGCATCAGGATGCTCTGAAGAGGCAAAGAACCTCCACCTCCTCACAGCCACAGCAGCCCTGGCGTGGCTGGTATGAGCTCCTTTGCCACAGCTCTGGGGAGAATAAGATCTCACCCATCACCCCTAATGTCTGTCCCTGGCTCAGGAGAAGCAGTACAGTCTACCTTGTAAAAAATAAGGGAAAGCCTGCAAGTGCCAAATGGCTGAAACAGAAACACCGTCTGCCTCTCCTGTGCTTGTCCTAGTTACTCATGAGGGAAAAGGAACCCTGCCTTAGAAAAGCAGAGGATTAGCCCAACACACCTGGGTACCACCTGCTGCTTTAGTGTCTCCAGCTCACAGTTTTGTGACAAGCTGGGCGCTTGACAACAATATCCCTTTGAAATGGCAGGTATAGAGCCGAAGGTTTGGAAAAGCATTGCTCCAGCACAACGTAATTGTCAATATGCATGAAGACAAGCTTCCTGAGGCTGGCTGGGGGCAAGAAGGGGGCAGCTCAGGTGGAAAAAATGCTTAAAACACAGCACAAGGCATGCCTGTGCTCCAAACCAGCTACCCAGCAACTTGGCCCTCTGGAGTTAGAGCAGCCTTGAGGTGGCTCTGACAGGCAAAGCACACAAATGCTGTGATAAGAAAACACCCCCCAAAGTAACAGAATGTCTCACAAGGTTTAAAAGCACAGTTGTTCAGCCTTGCCTATTTGTATGGGCAGCAGGAGCTGCAGCTCCTGAACGTGGAGCTGGCAGGCAGCATAGGAAAGGAGAGGGAGGCGAGATATGTGGCTGAGGAATTTGCAGCCTTCGAGTTCCCTCTCTCCCGCCTCCTCCTCTCGCAGGAAATGAAAGAAGCCTCTTTTGTGGAAGGAGGCTGGTAGGTGTGCATGCGTGAGTGTGTGCTTGGGAGCAGCCTGGCCTTGCTGCTCCCCTCCCGATGTGCCAGGCACCTCGAGTCTCTCCTGGCCTGGGCTCAGCTGCCAGACCTCTCCAGGCCGTCCCAGGGCAATTCTCAGAAGTTTCCTCATGTGTCTGAAAAGGTGGATCAGGCAACAGAAGTGGCAAAACCACCAACGTGCCCAGGCCCTGGAGAACTGCTTTTTCCTTTTTTTTTTTTCTTTTTTTTCTGTAAAACAACCCCTCAAACTTCTTCCTCCTTCCCTTCCCCATTCTACCTTGCTGAACCACAGTGCTAGAGCAGGAAAGCCTGAAACTGGAAGAAAGTAAAGGGCAAAAAATTGGCCATGGGCTTTGTTAAGAGTGATGACAGGACCAAGGCCAACAAGACTGGCTGTGGGCATGGCCATGGTGCTGCCCTCACCCAGGACTGAGCATAGAGTGGAGCAGGATGCCTGCTGTAGCCTCTGTTTCCACAATAGCAGGATCAAAGGAATGGGCTGTTCATGCCCACTCACTGCATCCATTACACGGTGTGCCTTCGTGGCCTGCTGGCCTCCTTCAGGTGTCCTTGGGAGGGAGAGGAAAAGCATGGCTGGACACTGCACTTCTGTTTATGTCTCTTTGTTAGCAGTGAAATCATCCTCTCACTGTGCTTGCTGCTGAGGGAGGTGGTAGCAGTGTGCTGAGCAATGAGAGGGTGGCCCAAGCCCCCTCCTTGTGCACCCTAACAGAGCAGGCAAGACAGGCTGTATCAGCATGATGGTGGTGAACATGTCTGCACCATGCTTTGTGGGCTTTGACCAGCCTGATCCACAGCCACAGAGTGCTGGAGAGCTCTCAATCCACATTCAGCCCTTCTGGTTTTCTGGGTCAAAAATAAACCCTGCATAAATAGTATTTTCTGAAAAAGAAATAATTTTTACTTGGCATGTTTTCTCCAGAACAAAAGGTTTTGGGTAAAAGAAAGGAACTAAGAAGTTAGGAACCTCCCAAGAAGGAGGGGCAATTTCAGCATTGCAAAAAAAAAAAAAAAAAAATATATTGCATAGTGCCAAACCAAAAAAGTGAATGAGTGGAAGTGAATTAAGGAATGGAGCAAGTAATGTGTCATGTGAGTCAGTCCTGAGATCTACACATCCTGAGATGTGTGTAAGGTAGATGGGGACTACCTTATACAGCAAGGTGGGAGAGGAAAAGAAGAGTAAATAAAGAAGAAAAATGCAAGAAATAAGCCTGCTAGGAGATCTGAGGATTAAAAAGAAACCCTTTAGTAAAAATGGAAAACAGGGAGGCAACCAAACAAGAATATTCAGTCAGTTAAGGCTTGCAGGGAAAAGATAAGGGCAGCAAAAATGCAGAATGAGTTAATTATAGCCAAAGGGATTAAGGAGAATAAGAGGCCTTTTACAAATATATCAGGGGAAACAGAAACACTAGGTAGAAGGTGGGTCTGTTAATAATAGGTCAGAGTAGGGAAGGAAAATAATGAAACAAGGGGACAAATCATGCCAACAGCACTGTGGGCATCTTCCTGTTTCCAGCCAGTCCAGGATCTCCAAATAACAGGTCCATCGATGGTGACTGGTTTCAACCCAGAGACTGCCCATCCACAGGGGCAGATCTGAGCTGCCACCACAGTAGAGCTGGGTATGGAAATGAATCTCCCCATGCAGTGCCTGACACTTCCTACAAGAAATCAATATGTTTTCTGAGATGAAATTGCTTTAGCCTGGTATTTTGTGTTTTATAGGAGGCTGGAAAAAGCACATACATCCAGCTTAGGCCACACATGTGGTGCAATGGCCTTGGAAGAAGACCTGGTAAAACACACCATTGAGTGATAAACTAACTGACCAGCTGACTATGGGCTTCTCATCAACTCTTGTTCCTTGGCTTGGCTATTTCCTCTGTCTGCCTTTCTCCCTTCCACTGAAAGCAGCAAGAATAAAAACCAGTAAACCCCCTGGGGTTGAAAGCAAGGATTGGCAAATATTAGGACTTTGCAAAGCTTACATTGAATTGATTTATGGGCCAGATTCTCACCTCCCAAGAAATTTTTGCAAGAATTTTAAATATTTGAAATATGCACACACTTCTGACGTCAGGATTTTGGCTTTCTCCCCCTTCAGAACTAAAGTTTGGCTCCAATAGCCAGGTTTCCCTCTCAGTTTCTAATAAAACAAAAGGCTGAGTTAGTAAAACTACAGACTACTTATGTCTTCTCAAAGTCAAAACAGAACAATCAGAAGACAAAAATTGTTTCGACCAGGTCCTCAGGAGGAAACCCACCCCTCTCCGGTCTGCCTGTGGGCGCGTTTTGCATACTGGAGCCTTTCCTTGAACAAGACCCCTCGGGCATCCGCCTGGAGTCACACAGTGAAACAAAGGGCCAGCTCCTTTGTCTGAGGAGACAAGGTGAAAACCTGCCTGTCTGTCTCTGTTTACCAACGGGAGGGATGCTAGCAGGGTGAGAATGGGGGCTGGGACCATGCAGAGGTGGGGACCATTTGTCCTCTATTCCCGGCTCTCAGGCGCTTTCCCCACCCTGCTGTCTCCCTCTGATTTTCACGTCTTGCCAGCTTGGCTTTTTGAAATGTTTTAAATAGATGTTTAGGAGGCTGCTGCTTTCAGATGGATGGATGGATGGATGGAGGGATAGATAGATAGATAGATAGATAGATAGATAGATAGACAGATAGATAAATAGATGATAGATAGATTCTATTTCTGAAAGGGTCCTATGAACTAATTCCCTACAGCTCCACAAATGATACAGGGTTCTTAATCCATGGATAACCATGGATGTACACAGACAACCCATTCCTTGTCCTTTACTCAGTGCTTAGCTTTTCCTTCATCCCTACTGCATCTCCTGTCCAGAGCAGACAGTGAGGATATACCTGGGGACAAGTCCTAGAACACATTACAATCATCTGCTCCCCAGCCACACATTTGCACCCTCAGCCATGTCAGAAATGGATAAACACAGCCAGAAAAATGTGTGGGACACCAGCACTAGAGAGTTTCCTTCCATACACATCCCTCTTACCTTGGAGATCACATGAGTGACAAAAACAAGTCAGCCTTCTCCCCTTTTTACCTGTGTTGCATGTTACAGGGTGAAGTTAATGCCCTCTATCTGCTTGCTGCCTCTGCACTTTCAACTCAAATACATAAAACTGAACAAGGAAGGAAAGGTTAAAATAACAACACTCCATTATAAATGATATACTGTCCTTTATAGGTCTTCCCTTTACACCATTGGCTCTTTTACCAGCATTATCTCTGTCAGCTGTTATGTTAGAGGGAGTCCTCAGAAAAATGGTGAACAGGATACTGGAATTTATAAAAATTAAATATATCTGCTGCTGCTTTGTATTGCACCCTCAACCTAACAATTAACACACAGGTGATGCTTCTGGAGGCAGATTTGCTATGTTCCCCTTTCTCTTGCTATATTTGCCCAGCAGTATCACAACATGAGTCCTCCCACTTCTTCTGTCCACTCTGGCACTCCAGGGTTTAAACAGGAGTGGCAGAATTGCAAAGTGCTGCTGCTTCCCTGGCTCAGCCCCTCCTAGAGCAGGGACAGAGTCCTCTTGCTCTCTGGACTCACACAGCTTTTTTCCTCTGGTGCACAGAGAATTTGCTGCAGTAGATATAACCTGCTGTTATTTTTCTTCTCCTCCTGTGGCTCCTAGTTTCCCAGGAGATAGTTTGCAAAATCTGGCCATGAGAGGTGGTGTTGTGGGGGGGAAAGGGAGGTAGAGCCCAAGCACCAGAAGCAGCAGCCACAGCAGAAGGCAGTGCTTTGAATGATCTCATGAATCAGCCACATTATCTACAGTGAAATGCCTGGGAAGGGGTTTCCCATGTCCTACCCTGACCTGGGAGGTTGAATCCTCAGGGGCCTGAAGGGCATTTTGATTGCCAAAGACAAAGGCTATATTAGAAGGAAATGATATTTTATTTAACCTCTGCATCACGATGGAGGCCTGAGGAGAGGGTAGAGGCAGGGGGGTGGCGACAGAGGCATTGGGATAATAAAGGGAATTCAGAAGAGATAACTCAGGAACATATGGGCTCTCACTAAAGCAGCGTGTCCCTCTGAAAAGCCAATTTCCCTTGACATGCTGTCAGCCAGTGCCGGGGGAGGGCAGAGCCCAGCACCAGCCCAGCCTGCTCTGCCAGGGCTGTGCTCTGCCATACCACCGTGCTGTTCAGTGCCAAGAGGGAATTTCCTTTAGGGAAAGGGCTGAGGTGGTTGTCTCTCTGCACAGGGCTTTCCAGACAAGATGCCAGACACTGGAGCCCATATAGAGACAAATCTCTCAGGGACACCCTGCCTTGGCCTGGAAGCCAGCTGGGGCTCTGAGTACTGGGCATTGTGGAGGATCAGGCTGCAGGACTGTATTGGTGCAGGGACCAGCTCTCCTGTAGGTGTCCTGTTCCCAAAATGTGGCTGGTGGCCATTAAAAAAACCAATATCACAAGAGCTTTGGAGTGTGGGTGGGGTGAACTTACCTCTTTGTTTACATGGCATTTTAGCTGCAAAAGCTTTAGATGCTTTCCTGACATGGCAATGCTGTAGGAAGTTGCTGTGGATGTCCTGAGGACCCAGGCAATGCGGGGAGTAGGTGGGGAAGGGCTATCTAGCAGGGAGGGACTGGGAGGGAAGGCCGGGAATGCAGCAGTGCCTCCAAGGGAAGGTAGGGCCCATACCACCCTGAGTGGTGGGCTTTATGCAAGAATGGCCCAGAGGAGAGGTGGGGACCGTGGCTGTGGAGTACAAGCCTGTGGTGCCAGCAAGGTGAGACCTGGGTGGCAGTGTCAGCTCTGCTCTGCTCTCAATTCAGGGAAGATAACAAGGGTATCTCAACATCTCCAATGCTTCTGTGAAATCCAGCCTTTCCAGGATTGCTCTCAAGTTTTTTAGCTGGGCTGGAGGCACAAATAGGGTGGGGATCAGAAAACAAGAGGCATGAGAAATGGCAAAGGCCTTCACTATAGATCACCTCATCTGGTATTTCATCACACAATGCAAGCCTACAATGGCAGCTTATCACTTCATTTGGGAGGTAATTTCCCTACCTTTTATGCGCCCAGGAACAGGTTGTATTTTGCCCAATTTCTGTTTCACTGTAAGTAGAAAATAGTCATGGATGTCAATATGAGTTTTTACAAGTGAAAAGAACTTAAAAGTGACACCCCTTCCTGTCTTCCCACTCTGTCAAAACATCACATGTCAAAGATTCTCCTCTCCTGAGAGCTGAATTCCCCCTTCACACAAAGTTCAAGGACTGAGGCTTGTTCCAAGCATTTCTATTTCAGACTCTTGGTCTTTGACCAAATCATTGCATTTCAGGCTTATGCTGGAGACCTGGGGACCATATTTGTTTGTGTTCCCTTTGCACTTAGGGCTCCAGGCACAGCCCCATACTCAGAGATGTACAAAGGCAGCAGGAAGCCTCAGCCTGTCCTGAGCAGGTTCTCCCAGGTAGGAGTTTCCTTAGAGGTCCTGGATGCTTTGGGGACAGGTCAGGCACACTCCAGTTCAGCTCTGCTCTGTAGGGAACCTACAGCACAAATTGATCTGTGGGGAGCATGACCCAAACTGTCAAAACAGGGCCTTTAACATTTTCCACTGCCACCAAACCTGTTTGACTGAATTGCAGGTTAAAAAGGCATTGTGTCTATAATTGTTGGGCTTTAGAGAGCATGTCTTTTCTTTTAATGAAATACCTTGCTCATTCCATTCGAAAAGGAACCAAAGACTTCTCAGGTTTATGATGAAGCTGTAAAAATTTTATTTACCCCATATTTCCTGCTGGGTTATTTACGAGGCATTTTGTCAGTTCTCATAAAACTGCCTAGTAAAATATATTTTCTTACAAAAAAAATAAAATCATTTGTGCGGAACATCTTGAGAGCAGTGAGGACAGAGTTAATGGGATACACACACGTTCCGACCCTGGGAGAAAACAAAACAGAACGAAAGCCAGGCATTGTTGTGCTGCATTAGTTAATAATAGCTTTAGAGCTGAAATCCTGCTCCCACTGATGTTACTGGAAGTTGGTCCTTAATATAAAATAATCCGAGAACCAGCTGCCATGAATTACAGAGCCCCAAAATGAACCTGAAATGCATCAAAGCACCCAGAAGACACACTTCTGCTATTGAGATTTCACAGGAAACGCCAGCTCATGAAGTTTTTCTTTAAATTATGGTGGTTTGGGTTTATGTAAGTAGGGGATGGATGCAAATTGTCACTCAATCTGGAACCCCAGGTTGGTTGATTATTAATACAATAACTTCTACCTAGTTAAGGGTCAAGAGACATGACATGCTCCTTGATGTAAACCTGGAGGAAATCTCATCCTGGTAGTTGCTGTTGAATAAATATCCTGGGCACAGGAAAACCATGACCCACCCACTGCAGGCACAGCTGGAGTGCATTTGCTTCTCTTGGAGCACAGTTTTTTAGTTTTGTATCACATGTTTGCATCTGCTCAGTTCTCTGTGGTCTAAACTTTTGCTTTTTATTCCAGCAATGCTCATGTTCCCTAATCCCAGTGGGAATCTTGAAGCACAAAGATTGTTGTGCAGTGTTACCCCTAACACCCTTCATTTCAACCCTTGCAGCTTCACTCCAACCACACTCACCACTTGCAGATGAGCAGGACACAGGTAAAAAGTCCTTTTCCATGTGGCAGGCTTGGCTTAGCTCAGTCAGGAGCTCAGCAAAGGTATTCTAGCTTGGAGGTATCAGAAATATAAAGGAAACAAGAAAATAATGAATAAAAGATTAAAAAAACATACAAACAAACCAGGGGAGATTGTTTTAACACAAGACCTGGATGCTGGGAAGTGGTCAGAGGTCTTCTTTTCATTGCCTGTATGGCACTTTGCACAATTCAAACCCAAATTACAGCTGAGCTCTTGCTCCTGCTACCCTGCAAACATTAAGAAGCAGCAGCCAAGTATGGGAAACAGGCAAGGAGCCAGGTTTGCAAAGGTATTTAAGTGTGTAAAGACACAGAGGGATATTTATTTACAGATGTTAGTAGAAGTCCTATTTCCTGAAGGAGCCAAGGGGCATTAGGCTCTCACTCCAGCAGTTTATCAGTACCACCAGGATCTGTGTCTTCAGATACAGATAGAGCTGGGCTCACCATTCCTCTCAACAAGATTTGTGTTTTAGAAGCCTCTCTTATCACAGGCTTGCTCTCTATGTGTGCATTTTGCAATGCAAGCTCCTTCCTCAGCCACAGGACCTGTGACAGCACTGAGCAGTGACAGGTCTGTGCTGCTTTGGGCACGTGCAGATGTTGGGCTGAGCTTTCCTGTGGCACAGCTGTGTTTCTCTTGGGAGGCAGGTAGGTCATGAGGTGTCTGAGTGATCCAGGGGCCTGGAGCTACCCAGAAATCCCTCTCAGCCTGCTCCTGGGGAGTAGAAAGGGGGAACTGTCTGCTAAACAGAGCAGGGGGTGCTGCCTGGAAAACACCTACACAGAGTGGGATGTACCAGACCTGAGCTTTAACAAGCAGTTCAGGAACTGGCTGCAATTTTAACAGTTTAACCAAACTGGACCAAACTTCCTCCAGCTCAACCCTGATAGAAGTGTCTGATAGACCTGAAAATGTTCTCCAACTGCTACATTCTCCCTAAATTGAACTAAGTCCACTACACTGACTCAGCAAGCAAATTCAAGTTGGACTCGCCTGAATGTTTGTCAGTTGTCTAGAAATAAATGCAGTGGAACTCCAATGCTGGTAGTCTGGAGAGGAGAGATGTATCTAAAGGCTCTCTGGATGTGACTTGGAGTGTTGAGTAGGTGGAATTGGAGAAGGAAAGCCATTTCAATTCCAGATATCAAATAAAATAGGGCAATTTTAGTCATGACAGTCAGTGTTGTCATGACTGGGTTTTCCTCTATTGTCAGTTTGATTACTTGCTCTTTTTGTCAGTGAGATGTCAAATAAGCTCTCAGGAAAATTCCTTCTAGAGCTTTATTCATTTAAAAAGAGAACACTTTTGCCTCCCAGCTTTCAAGAGGTTTTAGCATCCTCTACAACTAGCACAGTCAGTTCCAGAATCAACAGTTTTGGTCAATGACTGACAAGGAAAGGCTGCTTTGCCTCAGTGCACCAGGAAGAAACCAGCAGACATGTGGCAGACACCTTATTTGCACTGGTGGGACTAATGCCTTTGAGTCAGCTCGAGAAAGGTGAGCTGGCAGGATGTTAGCATTCTGCACGCTTGGACAAACCCCTGGTGATGAGAGAGCTGCTGGAGACCAGAGCAATCTGGCCCAGGAGGAATGTTTCTCTCCATTCCACCAGACCGTGCCTATTAATGGGGCAAATTCCAAAATTAAAAAACACAAAAAGGACCTCCCTGTGCTCCAGGCAGGGATCAGAACATTTGGTGCTTAAGCTCTGAAGCTGGCTGGTGCTGTTTTTAGGAGGGGAAATGTAAAAGGACACAGATAGTGGAGATGCGCAATGGCCCATGCTGAGGGCTCTGAAATGCTGCCATTGATGGGAGTCCTGCTCAAATCATTCCAACCATATGAGCACACATGAGGCTTGTAGCTGCACCTCATTTTTTTTTCCTTCTTTGCAAGAAGCTGTGTTATTTCTCTTCCCCATGCTGAGGGCTCTGAAATGCTGCCATTGATGGGAGTCCTGCTCAAATCATTCCAACCATATGAGCACACACGAGGCTTGTAGCTGCCCCTCTTTTTTTTTCTTCTTTGCTAGAAGCTGTGTTATTTCTCTTCCCTGCTGCCAATTGGCATCAGAGACAAACTTATCCACAGCAAACACAAAGATTTGGGTTGTCTGAAGCCAGGCAGGACCCTCATGTTGGGAACACTCTGGGGCTGTTTAATAAAGTTAAGATACCAGAGAAGCATCCAAGCTTTCCCACCATAGTAGGAGAAGATGAAATTCTTTAATTGTTTGTGTTTGAGTGAAACTCATATAAAAAGAGGATTTGGGATTCTGGGGAAGCTTTAGAGTGGAGTCTGACCTTAAGCCATGTTTCTGAACAGCATCGCACGCTCTCACACTGTGCTCCCTGCACCCACTCTGGGAACTCAGCCCTCACTCACATCCCTCTCGCTCAGGCACATGGAGGGATTCAGGCAGGCAATAGATATTTTATCTTACAGTTAGTATAAGATCTTTTGGGGCCTTTAGTCCAGGCAACTTAAAAGAAGCTGTGCCGCTCATGGGCAGACGAACATACAAACACTCTGCATCCCATTACAGCTCAATTATCCAGTCATGCAGAAGTCATAAAGTGGTTTGGATTCCAGGTTGGGGTCTCTCCTTAACCCCAATTTGAGCATATCTGCAAGATTTAACCTATTCTGCTCTCATTCTACTCCACACAGTCCTTATCACAGTGCTCAGACTTTTCCAAAGAGTAGTCAAAGGAATAGACAAATCAAGTTTAACATGTGAATTTGACTTTGAATGGCTGAAATCTCATAGGACAATCAGTTTTCATAAATCTGTCCTCATTTGGAATTGAAGTTCTGGGAACCTGCTAAATTAGCTGCTATTTAGACCCAAACAAAGTCCTACCTGCTAAAATCCACCCAAATTTGGAACTAGTAGTGGTAACATGAAATCTAAGAACACAGACAGAGCAGCCACCAGCCCTGATGCATATTGGAAACAGCAGTAGAAGGATCTGAATCTTCCTAAACCACAGACAAGCTCATTAATGCTGTAGTCAGCCTTTGTGTCATCTCTCAATCTTGATAAAAACCAAGTGGGTTTTGGTGGTGTTGGTTTTTAGTTGGCTGAGTTTTTATTTGCTTTAATTGGTAGATACAGGGACCACTAGGAGCTGTTTTAACATTTTAATCCTGAAAGTCCTTATGGGGTGAGAACTCTGCCTGCCAGCCTTCACCACCTCACATTCACAAGTCACTTGTAGAGTTGATGAGAAGCCTTTCCCTTACCAATTGCATGAATTTTGTTGTCATTAGTGACATTGTAGCTTTGGATATCATCAAAGCTGTGGCACAAGCACAGGCTTGAAGGTGAAACACAGAACCGTTCTTTGGCTCCAAAGATGCCAGGATATTTGCCTTCAAATACCATCTGGCACTGTGGACATCTTACTGACAAAAAGAGCAAGTAACCAAACTGAAAATAGAGGAAAACCCAGTCATGACAGCACTGACTGTCATGACTAAAATTGCCCTATTTTAACCTACTATACCTCTATGAGGAATAACTAAAGAGACTGGGCTATTTCTGGGAAGTAAATGAGAGAGTAAATGATCACAGACAGCCATAAAATGCTGTGTGCAACTGGCAAAGGTGAATCAGGAGCAACCGTTGAGCGGCTTTTATGGCAAAGGTAGGGAGCAACTGGGGAAGCTGGGAGGAGGCAGACTCAGAACAAACAGAAGGCAGTGTCTGGGCACTCTATGCTACAGCCTGGCCCCACCAAGTCTCTGTTTTGAAAAATAATCCTGACAAGGGCTACCAGCCCTGACAAAGCTGGGCTGAACAAGCACCAAATCTCTGCACGCTCAGCTGAAGTGCAGGTCTGGTCAATGACAGGGAGCCTTTGTGAGGGGTTGTCTCAACTGCAGGGAAGACAGATGCTTTCAGTCAACCCTAAAAAAATAATTGTAGCTTTTTCCCCCTGGAAGTGATATACAAGTGGATTAAGAACCTTCCACCTTCTCGTAATCCTGGATGGCAGGAATGTTTAGCAGTCAAAGCATGGCACAGGCTGGCTCAAATTCTCCTGCTGCAATCCTGGTTTTACTACCAGTTTGTTGCATGGCATTACAAAACACATCCAAGGTCTTGGCATATGTATGATGAGTGTCAATCAAGCAATTGGCAGGGTTCTGTAGTCTAAACTTTGACTCAACTTGAGAATGTTGGTCTTTCCATGCTGGTATCTCAGGAGGGTGGGACTTCCCCTAACACTGCAAAGGTTTAAGGGTGCCCAAGTGTTAGTTGTGCACATTTGAATCAAACTGAGTAAATTAACCCCAGTTTTTCAGTGGAAGTTGGCAGAAGGCAGAACAATCTGCAAATGGAGAAATGCAAACGAGAATTAAAAAAGTTCAGTTTTGCATCCTGAAAGAAAATACAAATCTTAGGGTTTGGGTTTTTTGTTTCTACTTGAGTTTCAGTGCTGGTCTTCTCTGATTCTACACCTTGTGGCACAGGAATGAAACCAGTATAATTTCAATAACTGGCCAAGGAATGCTCAGGCTTTCTGAAGTCCCAGCCTACTTGGTTAGCTCTGTTTCTGAGACAGAGAAACAGCAATCTTTCCACTTTTAACATCAATAACACCAGTTATTCTCCCAAAGAATTATTATCAACAATTCCTTTGCTATATTTACAAAGAAGCGGGGCTATTCTTAGAGGAAACACTAAAAAAGCCATTTTATTTAGCTTTCTTGGCAGTTATACAAAAATGTAAGGAATGTAGTCAGTTAAAAACATCAAATCCCCAGCACGAGCCTATAAGAGCTTTCTAATGCATATTTACAGTATAGAAAGCAACCACTTTCCTGTTTTGTAGAACAAACAGGGAACCTTCTCTTTTCCTCCTAGCTGTTCCTGAAGACCAAACATTAAGTTAGACACAGAAAGTCGCTTTTAATGGTGTGGGTTGTAAACTTTTAACGCCTAGAAAATAGGATATTATATTGCAGCCTTCCTTTCCTAAAAAGGAATCAGAGGCAAATTTTACTGCTGGTTTTAGGAAAGTTCTGAATTGGCAGCCCAGGGTATCCAAATACTCCTTTAGCCACAGCTTGGTTTGCCATAGGGAGCAGCAGTGCTAACTTGTTCCATGCTGGTGTGGGCCCAGGCAAGAGCATGCAATGCAGAGGGGCAGGGACTGGGGAAAACTCTGTATTCCCACAGGGACCCTGCTCAGTGTGGGGACACCAGCAAGGGACCACCCCACTGTCTCCACACATGCAACAGCATCTCAGTACTTTGCTCCAGGCTCTGATTACCATTAGGAAGAATCTCTTAGAGGCATGACTTACTGCTTCAGAAGGAGACTGTGTGGTGCATCCAGATCACAGCTTTCCCGATGATGCTGAAAACAAAAAAACAAAAGACAGGCATTATTGCCTCAGATTTTGGGGTGGGGGTTAATGAGTTCATCTCTTAGCTGGTGAAAATGGACAAATACCACCAGTGATACTTGCACTGCATAAAGCCCAAAAGATTCCCAAAGTTGTGTCAATATGTCCTTAAAGAATAGCCTTTCTCACTTTCTTCACAATGAAACTCAGTCGGGATTTTGTAAATTAAATGGTATAGACAACATACTGCAAAGGATAATCCTCTACAGGTAGGATTTTTTTTTCCAGCTATAACTATACCTCCCCCCACACTCCATTTATCTCTTAAGTTTGCCAGTGTTGAAGACCTGCTGGTCTCCTGAGTCAGCTTGAAACTGAAGTGTGAAAAGGCTCCAGATCCCATTCCCCTGAAATTAGCTGAGGTCTCCCAGGTTAGAGGGAGGCTGGAATCATACTGCCCTATCCCAGTCTCTGAACTGTATCACCATTTGTTGCTCTTCTGCTGCTAGAAAGCCTGTTATTTAAGATACATTTTCAGTGGGTCCCTCCTGAACCTTCCTCAGTGAAGTGATAAAACTGCTTTGAAGTTCTCTACAGGTTTTTGTTTTTATAACCAATATTCATTGAATTTAATTGTATTATTATTTTTTCCTGATCCTTATGTAAGATAATGGCCAAAAAGGTCAAAATCCTTCCTTGACCTACATTAAATCAGTGCTCCAAAACTGGAAATGTGTTTGGTTTCCTTTGCCCAAATGGCACTAGCCACAGTCCTGAGGGTTTTATCATCATCCTCCCAACCAAGGGAGCAGTCTCCCTCTTCCCAGGCCATCCAAATATATTTGTGACACTGCAGCCTTAACACTGCAGTGTTACAAATATATAATGCAAACATTTTGCATAGTAACATACCAGGATCTGACAAATTAGCCCATCACAACACCCTGCTGCTCTATTGGCATGAACTGAAACCAGCAGGAGAGCAGCTTTGCTCTCGTTACCCTGCCATGGAGCAAGGCAATGCCAGGTCGGAACAAATCCTAATATGGCCCAAAATCCCACTGCAGTGAAGGGATAGGACCTAGGGGAGTAATTGCTCCTTGAAGCAGATGATGCAACCCCAGTCAGGATTTCTATGGGCTTTTCTGATTTGTACCATAACCACATGCTTCTTTTTCTACTTCAGAGTGATCAGAACTGAGCAGGGCCTCACCCACAGAAAACCAGGCAAGGAAACAACCAGAATTAAAGACATCAAGAGGAAAGGAGAGACTCTTCAGCCTTTGGCTTCCATTTGCTGTCATGTAACAGTCTCATCGTTGTAAGAAGTGTCAATAAGATATCAACAGGGTCACAAAGATTTTTCACAGAGCCAGTTGACTGGACCATGCCTGCTTCATACACAATGCCAGTGCAGTGTCATTTCTAATGGGGGAATTTATACAGTGTAATTATGTCAGAATTTCCTCCAGGCTACACACTGTTGCATTATAAACCTGGCCATTGCCTGTGATTAGTCAGAGCTTTAAATAACACTGCAAGTAATTATATCAAGCCAGAGGAAGAAAAGTGGTGCATTCCAGGGCTTGCCACATACCAGCCCCTGAAGGGGACTAGCTAAGGATGATGCTCCTTTATTGCTGAAGTTTTGATACCTTAGGTCACATCCTCATCACCTGGATCACCTCACAAACCATTTAAAGACCTTATTCTGGCCCTTGTAATTATGAGGCAGTGGACTTCATGCATGTGACAAGATTCCCAGATGATTGGCTGTAGATGGATGGGATTGAAATGCAAAGAGATGGAGGCTGCCTCACACAGAAGCGCATGGCCAAAGGGGCTTTGCATCAGAGAGATCTCCTGGAATGTTTGTAGGCATACTGGATGTCAGGCATGCTGTCACCAGTCACCTGAGGATTATGGGCAGCTCTGGTTGCAGCAAAAGGTCATGTTTCTGTCCTGATGGTGGTACTGGAAAAAGCCAGGCTCCTGCTGGCCTGCATGAGCATGGCATCACATTGCCAACGCTCTGCAAAAGTGAACGCTCCATCCAGGAGGGGCAGAAAAAGGTTCTAAAAGAAAGTAATGGCTGGATGAAAGATGAGCAGATTGCAGGGTTATGTGATACTTCTATTTTGCTTTTTCTGTTAAAAGAGCCCTAATCATCTGGCATCTGTGAATCCCCATTTCCAAAAGAAAGAAAACAAATCCTTTGCTTTCCAAGTCATGCTAAGCTTCAGTTCTGTGATGGGGACCGAGCTGGCTGATACCTTTCTGGCACTGGCCCCACAGGGCTGTTACAAGCTATTCTGGTTTGTAGCAGCTCTCCTGAGGGCTGTTACAATGGCTGAGAATTGCCACCACACAGCATTTTTAGCCTCACTCAGTCCTGCCTTCATTTCTTGCTCTGTGTCACAGGGGGTGCTACCCCTTCAATTCACTTTCTCCAGTAAATGCTCACTTGGACATGAAGCAGTGCGTGGAGAGCTCCAGGGATTATGGGATGAGGAATCTGAGATGTTGCAGCCAAAGTGGACTGAGTCACAATCAGAAATGGTGCTATTGCTGGTGCCTTACAGTGTCTGCTCTAGAAGAGGCTGAGACACTCAAGACTGTACAGATACACTTTTAGAAACTGGTAGGATAATTCACAAGAAATCCCCACCACTTCTGCTTCTTCCTGACCTGAAGAGCTACAGCACCAACAATTACTTGTGGTGTCCTGCTATTTCTACTTTTGTCTGGGATGGGAATTAAGCCAGGTGCTAGATTGACAACAGAAATAAGAGTGTGGTGGAACATTAGCCAATTTTTTTTCCCTGAGATTTTAAAAGTTGTCTTTAATTTTATGAGCCAGCATTCAGAATAGTTTTCATTTGTTCTGAACTGATTCACTCTTCCCCTTCCTTTGACCTGATGGAATGGTGACTGAAGCTCTAGGCTGTGCATCCTGTTCCAGCTGCAGCCAAACTCTGTGCAGTGGTGTCTGTCCACAGCTGCTTTTCATGGCTCTCATCCAGAGGTTGCCACCTCTTGTGATCTGACAGCACAACTATTTGTGCTATCAACTATTTGTGTCATTACCTCCCCAGCTCTATCAAAATAGTCCTGCATATAGAAGACTGAAATGAAATGGGTTTTAAATACAGATACACATAGGTCTTCACTGGGATGGGAATAAGGGAAGGACTTCTGTTAAACAGCGTGTTCTGGTCAATGCATTGAGCAAGAACCAGAACAAGCATCCACACTACATATATAATGTACCAGCATTAAAGAAACAGGGTTGGAGGCAGCAGCTCTGCAGCATCCCCAGCCAATCTCTCTGCTGAGCACACTCTCCTACTTGGTCTCCCTCTTTTCCCCTCCTTTTCACTTGACCTTGTAAAGAACTGCCTCAACACACTGAGCTGGCCATAAAACCTAACAAAACCAAAAATTGCTTTCGTTTTGCTCCTCAGCATCCTGATCAGGCTCAGAGCAGCATCCAGTGAGCCCCAGAGCTGGTGAGAGGAGGGAGGCTGCTCTGCAGCCACAGCCCAGATACATTGCTGTAACAAGGTGTGTCTCTCTAGGTCTTAGTCACAAAATCTGCATTTCCAAGCTGCTGTGAAAATAAAAGGTGCTGTTGGCAGCAGTGTGGGGGAACTGAACAGATGCAAATTTGTGTTTTAAATGAGAGAAAGGGGTGGGGTGAAGAATAAAGTGCAGTGAGATGAAGGATGGATTTTTTGAAAAAAACCCTGTTTTATAGGACAGGGTTACTTGAAGCCTGATAATTTTACATCCACTTCTGGATGGTAATTCCTAGTAATTTTAGCTCATGTCATCAACAGTTTTAAAAGAGTCAGCCTTCTAAAATTGCTGCTGTATTTATCAAAGTACAGTCACATTATGTGCACACATTGTGTCTATCAATGGAAAAAGGAAGTAAAACCCAATACCTCCATCAAATTTTCCATCTGAGGTGCTTAATCTCAGTGTAAGCAGTTCAAAAGAATAAAATCCCCAAATCTTACGTGATAAGTAAAGGGATAGGTTGGTTGGCTTGCTGTGATTTACTTCCAGTAACTTCTTGGTCAGGAATACCTGTATGTTCACCTGGAACTGGTTTTCATTTTCACCTGGAAGGGGGTTTTGACAACAGGGATGCTTTCTGCCAAAGGCTCCTTGCTGCTTGTTCACAAATTTGTCATGTGAGTGGAAATACTGCTCAGCACTGCCCTGGGAGCAATAAAAGCCTGTTCTGGCTGGAGCTCTCCGTGTCTGTGCTGTTCTCACTCTGACCATCAAGAGTCCTGAAAGAGCAGCCCGGGTCCATACCAGTTGTGCATTTGGCTGGTTTCTTACCTCAGCAGAGCATTGAGAGGTGGTGTTGGCTTAATATTGCCAGTGCCCAGGGTATCCAGCCTGTCCTGCCCAACAAACAGGGCAAACCAAGCAAGGTTTCATTCTGAGCTGCCGACCTCCTCCACTGTATAGAATTTCTGAGCGTGGCAGTGGGGGATGCTCCAGTCCCAAACTGTGCTGGTGACATGTGGCTCTGAGGGCTCTGTGCTGGCACAGTCCTGTTCTGAGACACCTCAGGAAAGATTTAAGGATCTTCCAGGTTCCCTGCTTAAAGGAGAAAGAGAAGTTAACTTTTCTTACTTCCTTAGACTTCTATTAATAGTCACAGAAGTCACAGTGCTACAGCAGCCTGGGGCAAAGCAAAACCCCTCTGCACACGGCCTGGTAGCTGCAAGAGCAAGTAGAACAAAAGATAAGCCAAAGATGTGTGTGGGCACAGCTGCTCCGATGTACAGGCCTGTATTCCTCTTCCAAACACCTCGGGAAGGTCTTGGTGACCATGGCTCATTCAGCCAAATATGAAAATGACACCATTTCCCTTTAGTTTGCCCTTCTTTAGCTGTCTCTGTCACCTCTCAAACACCAAGTTTCTTGTGTGGCAGAGATGCCTGTAATATTTGGAGAAGCAAATTTGGGGTGGGAATCTCAGGTTTGCTGAGACTACAGCCTCACAGTCACTTGCACCACAGCCATCAGTCTTGGGGGGGAACTGCAGGAACTGGGAGGTGGCATTGATTATCCTTGTGGAGCCTGGGTGCCAGCGATGACACAGCTCGAGAAAAATGAAATGGAGAAAAAAAGAATTGTTTCATTCTCTCTAACATGGCCTAAAAAGTTAATTGGCATGGCTTTGCCCCATCTGTTGAGCTTTTCTGAAACAAAACCTGTGGTTTTGAGTGCTAAAAAGTGAAAATGATGAAGTGATGAGTGAAATGTGATGAGGTGGAGCAGTTGAGGATGCACCAGGACGAAAGCAAGAAAAAATGCACACCAGAGAAAAAGTAAGGAAGATTGGTGGAAGGAGAAGGCTGTGGTGTGGCAAAGAAACCCCTTCAGCAACAGCATCCCAGGAGCAGCAGCCAGCCAGCGTGGCTTGCTCCCGGCCTCCAGCCTGGTCCAACTGCAGCAACATCTGTTACACTTGAGCTCGGCTCAGTTAGTGGCATGTTTGTTTAATTGTGGGCCTGGTTTGTTATTTTGCTTCCCATTAGGAAGCTGAAGAAAGAAGGAGGAGGGTGTTTTCATTCTGGGGAGCATTTTGCCAGGACAATGAGGTTTTTTTCCATGGCACTGGGTAGTCAGAACTAAGCTGTACTGCTCCTCACAAGGCAGACGCCTCCAAAGCCCATTGTTCAACCTGATGCATTAAGGGCTCACACTTGTAATTTTGGCACTGATCCCCTTTGCCCATTGTGTGAGCAGAATGGAGTGAAAAAGGAGAGTCTGTCCTCTTTATCTGGCAGCAAGAAAAGGAAGCAGCAGTGGTGGCAGTGACTCCTCTGCTCGCCAAGGTTTCAGCTCTTCTGTGGCAGTGGTGGGGAAGGGGGGGGGTTGGTGGCTTTGAAATCTTCCCTGGTCACTCCCAGGAAAGTCACCCAGCTTTCAGTCTGTTATAATTCCTTGGCTTCCCTCCAATTTTCCCAAATTCATCACTGTCTATTTTGGAAAAATGACTTCTTCCTGCCTGAGTATTCAGGCTTTTTTGCTTTAATAAAACAGAGAATTGTTGAAAGGGGAATTTTCTAGTGCTGAACAGCAGCCCTGGAACCACTACCCTCTGCTGCTCCATGCACTGCTGTCAGAGAACAGCAGGAACAAACTCCCAGGCCACTGTCCCCACTGTGTTCCTTCTCCAGATCTGACCAAGGTGGTGCAGAGGGTATCCATGACAGGGGCATCTCTTGCTTTGCCAGGGATGGTGTCCAAGCCCTCTGAGACATGTTGGCTTGTCAGGGGAGCTGGCATGTGCAGGCATTCTCAGTGGCAGGACAGCTGACCAGGTTTCTGACTCAGCACCAGCACAGACCTTGCTGACAGCAGAAAGCATGTCCTAGCAGCCACTGGGACAAAAGAACATCAGGAATGGTGATGGGACAATATAACTTTGTACAGTACAGTTCTCCTGCTCCTTCATTATTGATCAAAACTAGAGACAGCAGCTCAAATCACTGGACCACTGCTGCAGCAACAGGCTGAACTCACAAGTGACACTTCAGACATCTGCTTAAAAAGCAAAGCAAGAAACCTCTTTCTTTTAAATTATGGCTGGATTAAAAAAAAATAACAGAGCATCAGAAACTTAAATATAAACTTCAATTATTGAACAGACAATACAAATAGAGCCCTGACTTGGCAAATATTTGCATATACAAAAACCCTGGGCACTTGGAGCTCAAGGGCAAGGATCCAGTATCTAAATATACTTAGGAGGATCAGCATCTGCCAGGACGTTGTAAAGGCTTTGGGGTGTTACAGCAAGGATCCACTGCTGAACCCCAGCAAGAGCCCACACCTGACCAGAACTTCATTAGCAGAAATAAAATGTCTTGGATTTCAGGCAACCTGGACAGAAACATCAGAAGAACAATGGGAAAAGAATTACAGTAAAATCAGAAGAGAGTTGCAGATTTTGAAGACAACTACAAAATGCTTCCCAGCTTCATTGTTGCAGACTCAAGAGTGTCCAGCCCTGCTTTGGCTGCAGTGTGCTCTCTTTGCCCAGTCTGTCCTCCAAGGAAGTGCCATAGCTGGGTGCATTGTGTGGATCCCAAACCTCACCCTCAGGCCTGTTGGCTCCATGTTACCTTTAGAACAGGAATTTCCTTGACTGCATTGTGTGCAGTTGATCCCTGGGCTGAAACCAGCACTTCAGTCACACCTGGAGTCTCTCAGTGCCAGCTGCATTTGGAGCTTGATATTTTGGGTGAGCTGCTCCAACTGGTAGAGATTTGGGCAAAGAAGTCTTGCCCTTTTCATATCTTTCTGGCTGAGCATGATCTGACCTGAGGAGGAAAGGGGGGCACTTTGATGGGCTTCTTCTCCCAGTGCCTGAAAGCCAGTTATGTGCTGGCAAACTGTGGTAGGAACTTCACACCTGGAGTCTCTCAGTGCCAGCTGCATTTGGAGCTTGATATTTTGGGTGAGCTGCTCCAACTGGTAGAGATTTGGGCAAAGAAGTCTTGCCCTTTTCATATCTTTCTGGCTGAGGATGATCTGACCTGGAGAGGAAATAACTAGAAGTCTAATGGCCAGCTATTAAGACTCACTTTACTGAGCTAATTCCATCCACATAATTAGATGTCTTAACTCCAATTAGATGCCTTGACCATTAAAAACTACACCTTCCAGCCCCACAGATCAAGAATTATCCAGGGGCAATGGAACACTCTTGAGGTTTTTCTGTTTCTGCAGGTCAACCTCTGCTGGTTTCAGCTACATTGAACAGCCATGCTGGTAGGGCAGGACTCTCTCTTCCTTCTATACCTGTGCATCTTACATTTTACACCATCTTGTCGTGCCATGCCTGTGTCAGTGCATGACCTCAAGGGACAGGAGGCATCATCATACCTGCTACCTTTGCAGAGCAGCACATCCTCCTCGATTGCATTTGAGCTCCACAAGTGTCAGCCAGGTGGAAACAGCAGTGTCTTTTCCTTTCTGGAGCCACACGTGAACTGACTGACCCAATAAAAAAACTCCCATCCACAGGACAGAAATCCAGCCTTGGCTCCAGCCTTGCCAGCCATGGCTCGTTTGACTTTCTGCACAAAGTGAGATGCAGTTTGCTAACCTGTCCCAAGGCAGTGGGGACTGTGGGTGCTGCCTGTGTGACTGCTGCAAGGCGTGGAAAGTAAATTTATTTGGGATCTGGCACTAAAACAGCGGCACACACTGCAGTGCCCACGTTCTTGGCCACCAGCTTCACACTCCAAGAGGACCATTGGCACAACAACCTGTGGTCAGAGGCTCGACAGCCCTGTAGCTTAACTTGATTGTGAGGTCTGCATGGAGCAAACATTAACGAGAGGTCTCCACGCTGCAGGGCTGACTGCGGGTCCCACAGCCAGTGTCCATTAGTGCAGGAGGCAGTGCAGATGTTATCTGGCTGCACTATCATCCCTCACTGTCCTAACTCCACTTTGGACAGTTAAGATCTTGATGACATTACAAGCAGGGCTAAGGGCAAGCTGTGGCCACAGCCCGATTAGGGGCACACACAGGGCCTGGCTGGGGCAGCGCTGCCTGCTGCTGCTGCTGCTCCTTTCCTGGGCTGTCCCACCCCTGCCCTGCAGAGCAGTGCCCCGTGGCTGTACCACAGCAATTCCTTGCGAGCCATCACACTGAAATAAGGTGAATTTAAATAAAACCACCAAGGAAAACACATGGCCCAGTTAGACAGGCAGCCGCGGTGAGCAACAGGCAGAGAACCATTCCCTGCCTTGCTGGGTGAAAGGTGTGATGGCAGGATAACCTCTCCCATGGGTTCAACCCGCACCTCCCAGCAAAGCTTTTACCACCCTCAGCCCAGGGGCGGGTGATGTTTGCTTAAGCTCAGGCTGTTTCACGTTTTCACAGTGATATGATAATTGCGTTTAGATAGCCCTGTCTCTCTCTGCTGGGCTTTCACAGGGCTCTCCCGGCCTCCAGCAGGGCTCATTTAAAAGCGGCTTCTCAGTGATATGCCACAGTGTTTTCAAAAAGAAACAACCAACAGTGGCTCTCTAGAAAAATAACAAAGAGACCCAATTACAAGCAAATGTGTTGAAGGGTCCCAGGGCCGTCTGTGGGCAAATTAGGGCCAATTAAAGGTCAAAATGATTTAAGGTATAAGGACAAGAGAGAGGAGGGAAACAATTGGTCAGATTCCTGCACAGAATAAGTGTCTGCTGCTAGGTTTAAATATGTTTTAGCACCCAAAGAGTGGATAAACTTCAGAGTTGAGGCTGTGCCTGATTTTTAAAGCGGGTAATTTTTACTTTCTCTTCCATCCATGTTTGAGAAAGTGCTTGGTGTGCTCACAGTCAGCAGTCTGCCTCTGATGAGCCCTGCTAGGACCTGGCACATGGTCCCTGTGCAATCCCAAACCCTCGGGCAGTGGGGAGCAGAGTTCCACTGTCATCCAAAAGCTGTGTGGAGGATGTGCTCTGGCTGTCCCTGGTACCCTGAGGGGCAGAGGGGACTCAGAGCAATACTGCAGCTCCTCACTGGCCAAGTTACAGCTGGGGCTTGAGCTGTTCCATCAAGTTTGTTGAACTCAACACAAAGCTGAATATTCTCTTGGGGGAGTCGGATGGCTCCCCAGGGGAAATGGTGACAGACATGCTGGGTGACAGCCCTGTCCCATCCCTCCACTCCCCCTCCCACCACACCACTGCAGTCTGACCTCTGCCTGTATTCCTGTTGGCTCCATGACCTCCTGGCATGTCCATGGACAGGCTGGCCCTGGCTGTTTTGGGCACATGGACTGCTGAGCCCTCACTCACCTTCCTGCAAAGGTAGCTTGAAATGCAGGACTGGATGTAACGCTGGGGGGTAATGCTCAACCACATAATTTAAATTTTTTTTCTTCAGCAAATCATCTCTTTGGGATGATTTCTTTTGAAATGTTTAAAGTCATACTCAAGTGAGGTGCACAACTCTTCCGAATGGAACTGTCTTCCCTCCTGCTACCCCAGCATCAAAGCAAAGGGAAAAGCAGCTTTTCCCTCCCTCACTAGGATGTCTGTTTCCATGCCCTCATAGATGAGATCATCTTCAGCCGCTTGAAAAAGCTGAAATCTCATCCAGAAATGGTCCAGGACATGAATCTGTAAATGGGCTGGGGATCTGACACCAAGTTTCCATACAGAATCTGTTCTTCTGTCTGCAGTCACCACAAATACTCCAGATATGCTGCAACAAATACAACATGATAAATACTTTCACCAGATCTATTTAAAACCAGAGAACATGCTCAGCCTGTTTTCTGTTGAATTTCAGAGGAACCCTATGCAGGAATTGGTTTTCTCATTGTCATTTTTATCCAGAAACAAAGAAGCCTGGGTAAGGTTTGAACGGATTGCTTCTCCATATTTCCATTTATGTAAAGACCTAAAGCTCTAATTTTTAAATAATTTAAAAAAATATTTCTCCCCTTTCCTGCCCAAGAACAGAGAGGCCATTTGAAAAAAAAAAAGTACCCTGGATTTAGAATTCACACATTCCTCGGTGAAGAAGTGCTGAAATCTGGAGAAAGATTCAGAGAAAAGTAGTCCTGACATAGCATTTTGAATGGCCCATGATACTGGTTGGCTTTTTATAAGAAAGCAAATAAAACTATTTAGGAAGAAGTCATACAGGAAGAAATGGTTTAATCCAATTATTCATTATTCTGTACATCTTCATCATCTGCTACCTGGACCTTTTGGAAACAGCTTATTATTGGTGCCATATTTCCATGCAGACTTGCTTAAACAACCCACAAACAAACCTAAAACAATAAGAAAAACATAGTTTAAACCCATTTTACAAATGGCTCTAAAACTTCCAACCCTGTCCTGTCTCCTCCTTCCCCCTTCCTACATTCTCCAGCTGGAAAGAAGACCATAAAGCAGTTTTGTGCAGTCACATGTAAATCCCCTGTCTCTGTTAAGGCAAGAGATTAGCCTGTTAACAAAGTCACCTTGTCACCTACTCTGCTTAATCCTTGCATTTCAAAGTGTAATTTTATTGAGCGCCTTGGAGCTGAAGTCTGGTATGTGCTATTTATTTATTTTGTTCCTACTTTTTTTTTTTTTTTTTAAATTTTAATTCACCTGGAGCCTTTTTTCCCTGCCCTGCTGAAACCTGTGACTTTTAGAAAGGCAGCACCTGTGCCATCTGTATTAATTTAAATACATTTATTTAACCCTTCGGGGACTGAGGGAGTGCGAGGACCCCCCTCCTTCTCCTGTCCCCACACCTTTCTGAGACGACAGTCAGACAGTCTCCACACGGTGCCGTACGGCTTCTGGTGCAGCGGGTATCCCGGCCATAAATCTGTCAATACAAAGAGAACAACACACACACACAAAATGTGGCTAAAACCAAGAAATGTAGCATAATTACAGGTTCATTATTGCAAACAAAAGCATCCCCCGATCCCACCCCTTTGGCAGGGACGGGAGCAATTCAAACAGGCTCATTATGTAGTTACCTAGCCAGGGTCAGAGCCTCCTGAATAGCTGCTGTGCCTCTGCTCATTATCCGGCTCCGGGCGCTGGGAATGCGCCCGTTCAGGCTGCGGAGGTACAGGAGCGCTGGGAGCAGCCAGGCTCCAGGTCTGCTCCCCCCCGCCCTGCCCTTCCTACCTACTGTTATCTCCATCCTCAGAAGAAGATCTGCCTTTGTATTTGCTTTAAAGAGTGTTTGGCCACAGCAAAACGTGCCAGGTTGACAGCCTTGGAGACTGAGGTGTTGTGCTCACCTGTCCAGTGGGTGCAGCAGGAAAAGGGGAGATGGGGTGCAGCAACAGGCGTGGGAAGGGGAACAACATTTTCATCTCCATTGCCTGCTCCATTTCCCCTCCAAAACTGCCTGCCACAAGGCTGGGTGCTGCTGGGTGAGGCACACAGCTCCTGCAGGCCCTCCAGCAAACACCTCTCTGCTTGGAAACAGCTTGTACTGACCTGGGGTGGGAAAACTACGGTTTTCCAAATCATCCTCAATTTCCCAGAAGTTTGAGGGCATTTATAACATGCTAAACCAGCACACTGCCTTGGGCTAGCAGTCAAAACTTTTCCCCAAAACATCTACTCCAGCCCTGTGCAAGCCTGTGCTCTGTCCCATCACTCCTTCCCCACACCCAGCTGCTGGCAGAAGCACGAGCAGCCAGGGATGCAGCCGGTGCTTTTTGAACGTTTCCAGCCCGGGCTCCCTTTCTCGCCAGGCCGGGAAGTGGTGTGAAGTCCCCTTTGACACCACGTGCCCCTTCCAGAGCCACAGCTTCCCTCTCCGATGGCCGAAGAATTGAGGAACTCCAAACGGCACCGCCGAATATTCAGGGAACCTGCCAGCCCCCTTCCCCTCTGCCTGCAGCAGCGGTGAGCTCCGCTCGCACCCACGTTGAGCCTGCCTCCATCTATAACCCAAATGTCAAAACATTTCCTCTTGCAGCCCCATTCGTCTCGTGGAAGCCCCAATCCCAGGTCCCAGTCACGCTGCTTTTGGGGTCTGCCTCGCTGAGCCATTACTGCCACTGCCCCACTGCGAGCAGAAAAGAATACACTGCTTCTTCTGACTCATTTAGCTAAAACAATGGAGCCACCAGAGGCCAAATTAATCCCTGGTGATTTCAGCAGAGTTACACCAGTCTAAATTTGGTCCCTAGCGTACAATTAGCACAGAGGAAGGCACAGTGTCATGACAGTGTCTCGGCTCTCGCTCCAGGCTTCTTTCACCAGGCTCACCCTCTCTGCAGAGCAGCTGGGTGCTCCCTCTCAGCCACCTCACCGGTCATGTCTTGCCATTTCTGGGCATTGGGGAGGGCACCCCTTCAAGGGGAAAAGGCAACTCATCACCAGCAGTTTTTGCCTGGGAAGGGCAGATCCTGTTTCCCTCAGTATATAGAAGAAAAAGCCCATCTTCCACACCTTGGGCTTGAAAGGAAATAAAACCTATTCTCCGTGACAACGTGCCTGCAGGTACCCTTCCAGCACTGGGCATCCTCCTGATGCCTTCAGCTGGCTGAGAATCTCTCCCAGTTCTCTTCTCCAGGCCCTTTCACTAGCACACCACAGGTCATTAAATTCAACCCCGAACCAGCCTTTCATCATCGTTATCATCACCATCATCACCAGTTTTGCGCAACCAGATTCCCTCTAGTAATAGTTAAGCCACTGAACTACTCTTTTTCAGCATATTTGCATTTCAAATGCTGAGAAAAATGCCTCAGAAATCATACAGGAATTTTCTTTGGTTGCTCTTGGCTGACCAGGCACTAGGAGAAGCGGAGGCACTGCCTGTGTGCTCCTGCAGCCACACAGAAATGCCACACCCAAAAAATAGAAGAGGCAGAAAAAAACTAATTAAAAATATAAAAAAGGCAGCTAACCAGAACTTTTCAAACTCTCTAAACACTTCCTCAAAAAAATGGTTTGTGCGTCATGCCTGAGCAGAGCCTGGATCACAGAGCTACTTCCACGTGCTGTTCCGCAGCAAGGTGTGGGAAATGCCACACCAGCAATGCCGTGGTGTAAGACTGGGCTTCGCTGAAACTGAAAAAAAAATTCTTGCTGGCTTATGAAAGTGCATGTGTGTGAGAGAGACAAAAAAAAAAAAAAGCAATGAAAAAACCATCTAATAATTTAAGAAAAAAAAGAAAAGGGGAACAAAGAGCAGAGTGTGGGTCTGGAGAAGGTCTGTGCTTGATGCCTCTCTCTCTCTGTCCCCCTGCCCCCTCTGGCTCCACAACCCAGAGCCTTTCCAAACATTCAGACTTCTCATTCCTTTGACAATTCTTCAAAGGCTCCAGGATTTGAGGGAACTTCCTGTTTCATCGCAAGCCCTCGCTTTCTTTTCCTTTTCCAGACGATTAAACCCCGCGCTAACGAAGTGGTGTTTGCCGCGTGTCCCACAGCCCTGCCTGCTGCGTGACATTAAAGATACACCGCTCAAGGTGTTTTGGTCCTTACATCCCCCTTCTGACCCCTGAGTTTACTGCAGAACAAAGTCTTGTTAAGCTCGATACTGGAAAATAGATTTCCTTCCTCGCATGCCCGTAGCGGTTGTTTCAGCGTTGTGTAGGGTTGCGTGTATTATTTTGTTATTGTAGGGTTGCTGGTGACAACTGATCTGCACACACTGCTTTGTTATTGTAGGGTTGCTTTAAAATCCTAGACTCCTGGTCCTAGTTTTATTTATTTTAGGGAAAGGTAGTTTTTGAGGGTCGAAAAATAAACATGCTTAAAGCCATACCAAGATATGGCAAGGAGACGGCGTGGAGAGGAAATCCTGTCAAATCCAGGGCCTTGCCTGCCTGAGCTCTGCCCCTCCAGCATGAACACTGCTCTCACCCCACTCTCCTGTGGGCTCTCACGACCCAGCAGCAGTGACTGACTTGATACTCAGCATTTTTAGATTGCATATTTAATATTGCTGTGAAAACAGCCCAGCATTAACAAATCTCAAAGGCTTGAGTTACTGCAAAAATCTGCACCAGATATGAAGTTTAAAAGTTCAGATAAAGGAAGAGATGGAAGGGAAGAAAAGTGCAGGGATGAAGAGAGGAGTGAAGTGCTGATGGCTCTTGGTGCAACAGAGAGGCATCACTCCAGGCAGGATTCCCCGTGCTGCCAGGGAGCACCTGGAGGGGCTGCAGGAACTCTCTTCATTGTCTGTTGGGGGTGACCAGCTGTCAGAAAGAACATTAGAAATCACAGAAATTCAACTCAGCATCCATCTCACCTACAGCACCCCCAAAACCTCCTAAATTTGCTCATTTAGACCAGTGTCAGAGTCCAGTCCTTGACACAGCTCAAGGGCAGAGCACAGCAGTGATGGAGCAAGGGCCCAGACCCTCACCTGGCCCTGGAATCATGTCTGGGTCTCGTTTTCCTCATCTGCTGAGGGAAGGGAGAAATAGATGAGTTTGAGCAATGCAGAGAAGGAGCAGAAACAGTGCACCCTTCCCAGCAGAGCATCCACAGTGAAACGGGAGACTGAGAAGACAATGAAATTAAGGGGAGAGACTCCTGTCAAGCTAAATAATTAAGTCCCAGGGTACATAATTGATGGGCTCTTGATGTGGACCCTAAATCATTTACAGAGCTGGTGCATCACCCGACATGTGCAGCTCTGGCATGGCAAGAGCAAGGGATGAGCACCTCCTGCAGCAGAGTGAAGTGAGCAGGGCACTTCTGCTGCTCAGGAGCACACTCCCAGGGGCTGGGCTGCCTTGGGGTGCTGCACCTGCCTGCTCTCCCAGCACTGTAATCTGGCACCTCAGCTGTGCCTCTTGCCTGGCCTTATGCTCTGGTAGACAACAGTAGCTCCATCAGCCCTGGACAGGGGTTCATGTGTCAGGACAGAGAGGTGTGACAGGGAGATGCTGCTGTTTCTCTGCCAAGACTTTTCACCCAGCTTCAACTGAGCACAACCTCAGCTGAATCTTAAATATCCACACAAGATACTCAGCACTACTGTAACACACACAGAGTTTTTTCCCAGCACTAGAGTCAAACTGGAGCTCGCCTGCAGTGCATGCACATGGTCTGCTGGGTACAAGCATCCCTGCCCAGTGCTGCTTGGGAGCAGCTCTTTCAAACTTCTCCTTTCCCTGCAGCTGTGCTGATCCATATCCCTAACCCAGAGAGATGGAGTAATCAATACACAAACAAACTGCTGGACTAAACAAGGCCAGTGGGGACAGGACGCTGCTGTGGACACAATCCCTGGGGTTTTTCTGCCTGGGCTGAGGAGCAGGACACAGACCCAGCAGCTGACTGCACTATCCCATAAGAAAGACATCAATCTCCAGGGCTTTTTCCACTGTCAGTTATCTGCAATTGTCCTTCCTGCTCCATCAGTCGCCAAAGTCAATTGGTACCATGCATTCCTGTTCTGGTCTGGTTCTTTTCTCTTTCTATACTCCATCATCAAGAAGAGCTCTTTCTGCCCTTCTCATGCCTCCCTGTGACCCTGCCACCTGCCTTGCAGGAGCACCAACACATGCCATGGATCTTCTGGGCATCACCAGCTGCCTGGCCTGGTGGCACGAGCATGGAGCAGGAGAACAGCCCAGGGCTATCTGCTGCCACAGAGACTGACCTGGAGAGCAGCATATTGGCTCCATGCTGAAAAATACCACTGTCTCTCCTAGCTGCCCCCTGCTCCCAGTGTTTTGACAGTCAGCTTGATGAGCTGGGTGTGTTAACAATCACCCAGAGCCCCACCAGCTCCACTCCACCCTGTGCCCACCCCAGGCATGCGCTGTCTGCCTGACACTGCCTACAAACTCTATTAGCTTTGTAATTAAAAACAGCTGTAATCTGATCAGGTGGAGATCATGATTACAAAATGAAGGAAGCCATTAGCAGGAAATGTTGTGGTTCAGGCAGACATCAAATCAGTTTAAAGAGATTGGATTTCATTGTTTTTATACAGTTACTCCATTACTATAATGCACTGGGTCCATTTAAGCGGCTGGCTCGGAGGAGTGCTCATAAGGCAGTAGTGACATCTATGTGAAATGAATGGCATAAACGGCAAACTCTGAGGAGATAGTGGTGAATTTACACCCCTGCCTCTGTGGTGAATATTAATGCACCATGAGCTGCTGCACTGGGGCTTGTTGGGGGCTGGTTTTCTCTCCTCTTTAGCCAGCCCCCACTGGTGTTGCCTCTGTGGGACTGAAAGAGCCTTCCCAGCAGGGATCAGATCCAAGGCCATTCCTCTTCCCCCCCGCCACAAACCAAACCACGGGTCCAGTTTCTCAGTAGCAAGGTGGAGTGAGAACTGAAACCACAGCAGCCACATCGCTTTGCTTCCTCCTGGCCTCTTCACCCCTGTGTAAACAGCAGCCAGTCAGGACAAAAGCAGGAGAGTAAAATATTTAAGTTCTCACATGGGATGTTGTCCTTTTCCTCTATTTTCCCCCACAAAAAAGGGGAAGCAATCTGTATTTGAAAGCATGAGACTGATCCAAGAGTGTGCAGCTCAGTGAGGTGACTCAAAGGCATTGCCATCAGGAGGGGCTCTCTGCAAAAGCTGCTGGCTCCTGCTTTCCATTTAGTCCTGTCCTGAAGCCAATACCCAAGATAAAGCTTAGAAACCTGAAGGAAAAACTTCATTAAGAGGATCGGCATGGCCCCTGACTTCTGCAAGGTTGATGGTGGTGACTAAAGGAGTGAGCAGGGTGGAGAGTGGGAATTTTTACAATATTTTGTGGGTTGCACAGCACCAGTGGGGACAAGGCTAGTGAGTTGAGCTGGACCAGGTTGCCAAGAAAAAGCACAGCCAGAAGCAATGTGAGGTAACGGCTGTCCTCTCCTTGATTTCAGCCCATCTTTGATGCCTGTGAGCTCTTCATGCTCCAAATATTTGTAGGACAATTAGTGCCTCTAGTGTGTCTCTAGAAAAAAAGCCCCCTCTAGTACCATGTGGGTTCATTTGTCTCTTCCAAGACTTGCACCTTCCTTCCAGCAGGGAAATGGGCAAGGAAACTCATGATGGAGCTGGTAAAGGGTCTAAGATGAGGAGGGTGCTAAGGAGATGCAAACATGATGCCTAGCTGCCAGAAGGGAACTCTGACCATCCCATGGTCCTGCCTGAGCAGCAGAAGGACTCTCCAGGCAATACGGAATACAAACACCCCTCTCCCCCTGCCAATCTACTAACCAGTGAAAGAGATAAAAAGCACCTCCAGACAAATGCTCAGGCTGCCTCCTGCCCATCATGGCCAATCCGAGTACAGGGAGCCCCTGCTCTGATCAAAATACTCTTGGATATTGCTAAAACCCTCTTGGCTAGAAAATGGTTCTGTCATTTTCATACTAATCCAGTTCCCACACAAACAGGCAACCTCCTTCCTTCCCTGCCACCACTCATTGCCTTGTCTCCTATCCTCCCCCTCCCCCTTTTCACCCCAAACTGTATCAAATGAATCAAAGCCCGAGTAAATTATGTTTCCTTTGACCTGCTGGCAACAAGTTCAGCCACAGTACATTAAAAGAGCAGGGGCTGAAGTTTCCTGGTCAGTGAAGGCAGAAGCAGAGGGGGAACTGCAGGCCTTTTTGCTGCATTGCTTTTGCCTTCTGAAGCGATGTTTTCAGCCAAGTTCAGTGGGTGCTCAATACTAAGCTTTGGGGCTCAGCCCATATGGGAAAGGGGGTTGCAGCTGTGAAATTGGGAGTTGATTTCTGAACACCCCAGCAGCTGCATGTCCTGGCTGGGTGGTCTGATCCAGCACAGCAATGGCATTGCCTCCCACCAACCATTCCTGGAGATAATGGGCTGGACAGAGGTTAATGGGGGCCCAGGGGAAGTGGCAAGGGCAGGAGACACAGCACAGCTGGGCTGGCTGAATCTTTACAAACCCCTGCACGGGTGCAGCTTTGCTCCCTGGGGTTCACCACACATGCTGGGCTGATCACAACCTCCTACAACCCTGCCCACCCTGATGGTTTCCCCAGGCATGGCCTGTGCTTTGGAATTCACAATGTTACGTGTGCAACCAGAGCATCCTCACGTGGTTTTGGGTTTGCTTGCAAACGACACCCATACCTTTGCTGATGATGGTTCCTCAGGCTGCAGCTTGCTGCAGGGAGGAGACCCAGGGTTGTTAAAGCCAGCAGGTCATGGATTTCCTTTGGAGGAACTTTGTGGGCTCGAACTGGATAAGACAACTAGTGCCCCAAGTTTCTAGCTAGCTGTCCCTGATGTGTCTGAAGTCGTGGTGCAGAGTGTGCTCATCATCACTGCAAGCCTTGGCACCCTGTGCACAGCCCGTGTTGAGAAGGGAAATGAAACTGGAGAAAAGCGTCTGTGGCATCTCTGGCTCTTGCTCGCTGGCTCCAAACAAGATGATGGACACAAACCAATGGTGAATATTCTGTTGCCTGTAGAGAGGCAGAGGTGTACAGGGTCTGGCTGTCATCTCACAGCACCGAGGCAGTTTGTGCTCTCGTGCCCTGGCTGTTTCTGCCCTGACTCAGACTGGCGTCACGCAGAGCTCGGAGTACCCTCCTCTGAAGTCCCTGTGACTGCCATGCCAATCCCCAAAGAGGCGGCATCAAATCTGGAGCCTGTGAAGACATTGCCAGGAAAATAAATATTCGGTAATATTTTTAGCCTGTTCTTGTTCAGAGGGAATTTCTTTGTGTCCTTCTGAGGAGCTCGCTGGATCTTTCATCAGTTTGTTTTTCTCATTAGCCGGCATAAGCTTTGTTCTTATTTAATAAAGATTAGGATCTGCTGCCTCCAGCCCTCTCTTTTTGCTCCTCCATCAGGCCCATGAGGGCTCAGGCTGCAGTGACATGTTTGATTCTGGGCCACGGAAGTTGAAATGTGGGACAGAAGCTGTCCAGGATCTCACATTTGCTTCCCTGCAAAGCCCTGTCCCACACTGCTTCACCCCTGCACCACACACCCTCTGCAGAGAGCTGCCCTGCAGCAGGAGAAGGGAAGGGGATGGGACTGATTGGGAACTGCTGCTTGGATCATCCAGAGGTTTCCAGGCTCAGCTGGCTCAAAGCATTGATCTTGGTCTGAGCCATAGCAGAATGGGGGAAAAACAGGGAACAAATGACACAGCCTGTGCATGAGTCTAATAAAATAGGAGACATGCCATAAATGGGGAAATGGCTTCTTCCAGCTTCAGAGGTCAGAGAGATGTAACAGATGCCCCATCCCTTTATATATCATTGAATTCTCCTAGTTATCAGTAAAATAAAATAGCTCATTTCTTTTTTGAACTGAATCATTCTTCAGAAAATGATTTTAAAATGACAGCAGGTATGAACCAGAATGAATTTTATGAACTCCCAGAAGGCAGTGGGGTCTTCTGAGTTCTGAAATTCTGGTCTCTGCTGACAGCCCCCACCACTGTGTGCTGCTCTGGTGAGAATGTCAGTGCATCCAACTGGGATGGAGGCTGCTGTGCGCCAGTGTGGCTGCAGAGCACTCCAGGGCAGGACCAATGCCACATCCCTGGGACAGGGATGGCAAGAGGATGAGTTGTGTTTGTGATGAAGGCAGGACCTATGTCCCAGCTCAATGTCCTCCTTATTGTATCCACTGCTAACTGCACAGACGAGCTGGGCTATTGCTCTGCACCTCACTGTAGCTATCCCTGGAGCTACACTATGTTTACCTTGTAAGAAATGCTGTGGTTATTTACTTGTGGTAACACATATAACTAGGTTTATACAGATCCAGTGCTATTAATATTACTATATGTTAATATGCTTCTTTCTTGGAGACTTTTATTAAAAAAAAAATCTTTAAACACCCACTCTTGGTATGGAGACTCCCATTCCAGCAGGAGAGCCAGCTTTGCATATGCGTAACTTAGAAGGGGATGAATAACTTCATGGCCAATAACATTTATAGCTTTGCCTTGCTCAGGGAGATAAGGGCAGAGGAACGCAGGGCTCCAGGGCAGGAGCTGTTTGCTGAGAGGGGCCGGGAAAGAATCCAGTCCCCACCCTGCTGGAGCCTTACCTGCCCAGGTGCGCAGCGGCGGCGCCGAGCCCCGCCAGCCCAGCACCAGCCACTGCTCAGGCTGGATACCAAACCTCCGAGCTCACTCTGGCATAGCTGGAAGGGGAGGAGGAAGGGGGGGATGCATGGGGGGAGGAACAGCAGGGAAGGCAAATTTTAGAAATACTTTTTGAGCAGTCACAGTTGTAAATGAACTCACCCTCACCATGTTTGTGTCACTTGTGTTTGCTGCCTGGGGCTATGTGAGAGCACAACTTTTCCTGGCACGACAGCTCTTGGAAAATCAGCTTCCAATCCATATATGATAGTATTCATGGAAACCACAATTCTAATTTACATGCACTGGTTTCCATGCCAGAAACCATGCTGCCGTCCAAGCTGGCCATAAAATGCTGTCCTGTGACTTCCCTGCCCCATCACAGCCAACCAATGCACTTAAAACTCAAATATTTTCCAGGGACTGTTTGCAACCCACAGCCTAGAAAAAGAAAATTTTCCCCAAATTCATGTGGTGGCTCAGCACTACGACTGTATTCAGGAGGCTTCCCAATTGGTATTTTCCAAGACACTACAAAGGAAAACAAACAAACCCTTGAGAACTAAATCTTTCGGATACAACATTTCTTAAACATTCTTCATTCACATTTTCTCCCTTGTTTTCTCAAGCACGTTACACCATGCTAGAGAGACATACAGGTGACCAATGTACAGAGAAGAACCTGGTGTTTTCTCAAGCACGTTACACCATGCTAGAGAGACATACTCACAGGTGACCAATGTACAGAGAAGAACCCGGCCCTTTTAAACCCCTTCTGTCCTGGCCAAAGCCAGGAAGAGGTTCTCCTTCCTCTCCCCTTGCTGAGCTCAGCCCAGGGTCCTGCTTCCTCTGCTCCAGCCACTGCTGTTCTCTGTGCAATGGAGCAAAGGTTGGGGTGGTGGAGACAGAACCCTTAATAAAGATAAAATCTATTTCTAATGTCTATAAAAACCAAACCCAAATTCCCAGTTACTTCAACGTGAGCTGTGGGGATGGGGTAATGGAGAATGGAGTTATTTATTAATAGAAGGGCATTTCAATAGAGATGGGAGAAGGTGATATGGGCCAAATGGAGGCATTTACAGAAATAATGCTCAAGAGGTTTTACCCAGCTTGGCCAGGTGTCTCAGTAGTGTTTCTTAAGAACAGTTGTCTGGCTCTCCCTGAGAAGAGCGTTTCTGGGGAGCTGCATGCTCAGGAAGCCCTGCTATCACTCAACCCATTTACCCCAGACCTGGCTTTCTTTTCCATCTGGAAGTGGAACCAGAAGAGCAAGCGCAGAGGGGGGTCCTACTCTTGCTGGGTTTTTGGGAAGCAGTGTGATGCTGATACACCGCCCCAGCTCAGACCCTCCCACCCCACACCCAGCGCAGGGCAGAAGGAGCCACAGCCCCTCTGGCACACTCTTTGCCTTTACCTGCCTGGGCAAGGAGCCCCGGGGTCAGGAGCCTTAAAAATGGCACCAGACCCCACTCTGATTCCTACCGCCGCCTCCCACAAAATGCAAAATTTCTCTCCCTAAATTTCTTGCCGAATCCTTTTTAACACGCACCTCTGCCCTCGCTTGGCAAGCAAACAGTGCTGAAATTCCCACCTGCCTCTCCCTTGCCCCTTCTGGAGTGGCTCATCAGCCATGCAAATAAAAAACGCTCTGAGAGCCCGATGGCCAATTCCCCTCTGCACCGACAAGGAATGACAATTCACGGGGGTCTTCGGGGAGCCAGGAGGGAGGGAGGAACGCGGCTCAGCGTGGCTGCGGGAGGCAATCAAGCTTTCCCACCGCCACCCGTCTCCTGGGAGCATCCCAGCTCCTGCGGTGAGGAGCCAGCGGCGTCCCTCCCCCCCTTGTTAATCCCCTTTCGCTGCGCTCCCATCCCGGCCCCCGAGCCCTGGGAAAGCAGCGCCCGTTCCCGGGTGCCCCTTCTCCCCCCTGCCCACCGCCAGCGGGGCAGGGAGCGGCGGGAGGACAAGGGGAAATGTTTTCTTAATTGATTTTGGTGAAGGAGGCAGGCAGCGCGGTAGCGTCAGATGAACTGGTTCCAGAGCTATTTGCAGTTATGATTAGTGGCCATTGCGTTTTGGTGCTAGGGAGTGGTGGGGGGAGAAGGTTTTGCAAGTTTTTTTTTGCTCTGGCGGCCTTCCTTAAAAACACAGAAGAAAATAAAATAATTGCAGTTATGATTAGTGGCCATTGCGTTTTGGTGCTAGGGAGTGGTGGGAGGAGAAGGTTTTGCAAGTTTTTTTTGCTCTGGCTGCCTTCCTTAAAAACACAGAAGAAAATGAAAGAGAAAAGAGCCCTGGCTGCTAGCTCTGTCCCCAGGGCCAGCTCCTGTCCTGCTGCAGCAGAGGATGGGGCTGAAGTGGCCGCTTTGGTCCTTTGACGTTCTCTGCTCCAGGCTGAACAAAGCCAGCTCTGGCCAGACTCTCCCCTCCTCGCAAAGGCTGGGCGAGTCCTGAGTGTCACCCCGGTGCCATCCCTGCCAAAACGTGGTGGCAACACCAGCTCCTGCATCCCTGCCAAAGCGTGAAGCCGGGCAGCCAGACACACCAGCATCATCTCGGGAGGTGCCTGGCCCCTTTTGTCCCGTCTTGCCCTCTCCCCTCAGAGAGCAGAGGGGGCTGAGGACTGGAGGAGTCTCCGAAAGCCCCGGGTGCGGCTCACGGGGCTCAGATCCCTGATTAGATGCGAGCGCCTGCTGCAACCTGATAACAGGGCAGCATCTGCCGGGGAGGCTCCGGCAGCGCTCCTGGAGCCGAGCAGCGCCCATTGTTTGGGAGATATTACCCTGCACTCATGCTTACATCTGGATATCGATAAGCAAGCCTGTTTATGCATAAACACAGTACAACATGCAGCCACATACCTTTGCATTCCTCCTCCCCTCCCTCCCCTTATTCCTTTATCTCCTCCTCATCTGCTTTTGCCTGTTAAATGTTATCTTCTGCTCTGCTTCAGAGCCAGTCCCGGGAAAGGACAGCTCTGGTGGGTCACACATATAGGGTGCTGAGGAATGGCAAATATTTCAGGTGAATTTCCACAGTTTTCAAGGGTGGAGAGAAGCAAGGGAAGATACTTTTGCCAGACCACAACACGGCCAAATAGAGTCCAGCCAGAGTAGGAAAAGGCAGCATGGTTTGGCCAATATACACAGAGTGTTCCTGAGTCTGCTCAGGCAGGACCTCTGCTCTGGGTTTGCACCCCGAGCCTCATCTGCCCAGCCATGCACACAGGCCCCCATGGCCCCACATTTGTGCATGCTATTTTGGCAAGAGTGCTTCATCTACTGCAAAAGCAAAAGAGCAGGAATGTGGGTTTTCCAGTGATTAAAAATTATTTTAAAAATCCAACAACCCAATCTCTCCCTTTTCTGTCCCTCATTCAGTCAAAGGTCTAAGAAATGAGCAAATGCCAGGTGTACCAAACACCACCCTCAGCACCTACAGCTGTCCCCACAGACTAGAACCATCTCTGAGACAAAACACTGCCAAAACGGTGTCCTCTGGGCCTGGACCCTGTGAGATGGGAAACATCCAGCAATGCTCTTGGGGATAAACATGCCAGGAACTCAAGGACTTATCTTTGCTGAAAGCTGCTGTGCATTACTGCAGGTGCTGCTGTTGGCCCCTGTGCTGGACCCTGAAAGTGAACCCTGGTACTCAGAGGAGCCTCAGTGCTGCCCCACACATGCCATGGGAGCTGGGCCCATGCACAGGGGGCTGCAGGGCACTGTTTTTCAAAAAGCAGTCTGAGGCTTACCTTGAGAGAGCCAAAGCACAGCCTTCCCCAAGAACTGACCGCTGGACACTTGTGCAGGGACAGGGAACCAGCTGCCAAGCCCATCCCCTTCATGCTTACTGTGTGCTGAGGGCTTGGTCCACATGGCTGGGAAGAAAAGCATCCCATTGTACCTTCTGGTGTTGTCCCAGGATTTGTCCCCAGCTCTGCTTGCTCAGACCATGGCATAAGCTCTGCCCTCGGCAGGACAGCAGGTTGGCACTGGCTGTTACATCCCCACATCAGGGCTCCCAGACTGAAAACTATGTCTTTGGCATGGGCTGGGTGAATCCTAGAAGCAGGCTGGTTTCCAGCTCTCCATCTTCCTAGAAAAAGGGGGAAAGGCACATAATGTATGCCGAAGGTGCTGACAGCACTTAGGCAATTTATCACGGAACTTTGTTCTGGACCAGCTCAGTGACAGCTGCAGCCCAGTTGTACAAGCCTAATCACAACTCACCTCAGAATCAGCTCGACACATTAAGCTCTGCTCCAAGAAGCTCTCCTCAAGCCCCCTGCCCACAGGGGTCACTCAGCCCCAGGTAGGGGACACAAGGGGGATAAGTGGAAAACTGGGGGAGGGACTTGTGCATTGTCTATCTCTCTAAAAGCTCTATCATTCCCACTCTGGCATTCTCCACTCAAGAAGTGATGCTGCTTTGACTGATTCCATGTGTGGGACCAAGCTGCCCATGCAACTCCTGCTGCCCACACAAGGACATGGGTAAGAGCATGGATCTCCTCTGCAAGCACCAAGCAAGGACACTTGGATAGCAGGCAAAAGCAAGCAAATGGCTCTTCAGTGAGGGGGGGACTGTCTCTCCTCCCAGGAGCTCATCTTCAAGGACCTCCACTTGTTCCCTCACTGCAGTGACTGCAAATACAGCTCCAGCACTAGTGCTGGTTTCTGGGCTGGAGCAGCTGCAGGGTGCCCACGTCTGTACATGAGCAGCAAACTCCCATTGTGCACAGGCAGGACAGCATCCCTGGCCAGTGTGTGTTTGTTTCCAAGATCTGTGCACACATACACACATATGCAATGTTCTGGGAGCCAGGCAGGGCAGAAGGGCTCCCTGCAGGGCGTGGGTTTGAGCAATGGGAGCAAGGGCAACTTGTGAGCCCAAGGCAGTGTGGCTGCACTGCATGCAGCCTCTCTGGAATGGGGCTGTATACTGAATTTATGAGCTCTTAAGTCATCACATTTACAATTTGTGTTCTCCAGTCTTTTAATCTCAGCAATAAACTCAGACTAAACCTTTGCTGAGGCAGTGTGGAAATTTCACTGTTCCCGTCAGCCCTGTGTACAAAGTGTCCATGGGCAGGACCAGAACACACTTCCTGGTGGCTTCAGTGTTCTTACCCAGTTCCCCATTCCCATTAAAGTCATTGGTCAGTCCCTCACTTGCTACCTGGGTTGCCCAGGTCCCCCTTGTTGGATGCAGGTATAACACATTATAAAATATGGGGGCACAAACACTTACCAACCCTCCTGCAAGTCTGTGTGCACATCACTGGGACCCTCACCTAAGTTTTGTACCACTTAGGACTCCCTCCTTGCCCTGCAAACAGCACCACTGGTGCATTTTTCACCTGTACAGAATTGCTTTACTTCAGAGGTCCACGCCAGTAAAACATCTCCAGGAGGTTTCCTGCTAGAGAGCTGGCTCTCAACAGGGCCTAGTCTTCAAAGTGAGCACCTTCTTCATTAACAGGTCTCAAACTGAGATGAAATATGCACTGATAAACCTACTAATGGAGTCAGACCTTCCCTGCTTGGATGAACCTCACGCTTTCAGAGGAGGGTGGCATCATTTCTGCAGAATGCTTGAGTGGCCTCAAATAACACACTGAACTGCCAGGCACAAACCCAAGTGATGGCGTGAGCCAGCACTGAAATAATGAGAAGCTGATCTACAGCTTTTCCCCTCTGGTTTATTAAATGAATGCTCCACATACCACTTCCCACTGACTGGAAACAGGGAGAAAATCCCAGAACAGTAACTCATCATCCTTTCTTTCCCTGCGAAGATTCAAGGCTGTGGCTATGTATGGATGTTGTGAAGTGATAAAGTTGCTGTGGCTTCATGAGTTACCACACATCAGCTGAACTGTGCCATCTGACCGTGCTCCCAGCTCCCTGCAACTGGGTGGTAAAACATGTTCACTCATGATGGGGCTGGAGCAGGTACACTGGCGGGCTTCAGATAAGCATGCTTTGCTGATAAGCAGTACCTCATTAAGCCCCAGGACTCAACGGCTTGCAATGCAATCCTTGCCCCAGAAGCCCCTCCTCTTTTCAAGTTGTAGCTCTCAGTCATGGAACAAGCAGCAGGAAGACCCTCTGGGAAAGTGGTCAATATTGGATTAATTCCTGTGCGTTACATGGAGAGGATTTAGGGCGAGACCATGACAAAGAGGAGTGGTAGAAGGACCAGTCAACAGTGGCACTGAGTACAACTTCAGCATAGCCATGTCTGGAGAGGATACTGCAAATGACACAGGGAGATGATCCAGTCAGTGAAACCAAAGTGCTCTGAGCTCTGCTGGGGTCAGAGTCCATGGACATGAGTTACAATAGCATTTGGGCTTTCCAAGACTGAAGCAAGGTCCAACCCTGTATATGGGGCATGATTTAACATATAAAACATGTCAGGCTCATTCTTGACTCTTTGGGACCAGGCCAAAGAGTAGGACCAGTCCTCTTTGTCTTCATATCTCAAAAAATAATGTTTTTTTGAGGTTCCTGCCTTTCCCCACTACCACTCAGAAGAGATGGTTGTCTTCTTGCCTGAACCTTGGTTTAGTTTTAAGCCCCAACCTGAGTCCCCGAAAAATCTGGAAACAGACCCAGCTGTGTATCCCAGCCTCTGGGGGTCTCTTCCAGTCAGCACTCCCCAGAGCCACCCCATCTCCCATCCCATGTCCAACCTCTGTGCTGACACGTGGGATCAATGCTCAGGACATGCTGATGCTCCCTGCTGTATGGAGTGGGGAACCCATGTTGTTTAAGCCCTTTCTGCTCAACAATCACAGCTGCAAAAACAGCAGGCAAACTCCAGACCTCCTGAAAATAAGTGCTAGGCACTTCCCCTTCTCCACTGCTCCACCCAGATGCTCTCGGGATGGGAGGAACACACGTTCAGGATGGGACCTCCTTATCTAGGTGTTACATTTGTATTTTGAGAGGTGAGGAGACATCTTAAGGGCAAATTTTCTATTTATTTTTCAGTCTTGTTCTGAAGTCAGGCAGGTTCCTCTGTTCTGCCCCAGTGGGAGGAGGGCCCAGTGTGCCCATCCCTGACCATCATCCCCAGGAATGTCGCTCCAAGGCTGAGCACAGCGTCACCCCCAGCAGGGCTGACCCGCAGGGAAGCACCTAACGACAGTTTGACTGGTGGAGCAGAGCTCGACTCATGTTTGTTTGGATAGTCAAAGGACTTGGAACAAATGTCTCTGACTTGTGTTGGTTTAGATAAAAGGACCCCAGCCTTGTCACAGAATCAACAGGGCTGACGAGAAATAACTTGTGTACACCTCCTCTGCCCTCAGATGCTTTTAAAACAGAAAAAAACCATGATTATTATTGTGGTACAATAATTATTCTTTAGATTGGAAAAGACCTTTAAAATCAGCAAGTCCAACCATTAACCCAGTGCTGCCAATCCCACCAGTAGCCCACCACAACCAGATGGCTTTTAAATACCTCCAGGGATGGTGACTCAACCACTGCTGCCTGATGGGCAGCCTGATCCAATTCCTGACAGTCCTTTCCTTGAAGAAACTTTTCCTAATATTATCTAATTAAAATAACAATAGATTTTATTTTTTTTTCCACAACTTGGAGGCACTCAGTCCTTTCTGGACCAGGGCTCACTGGGGTGCCAAGAGCAAGATCAGGGATTGAGGGGGGCATGGTTGGTATCATCTGTCATCTGGGCAACAAAAAGTTTGGAATATTTTGCTGCGTGGTGCCTTCTGTTTTGCTCTCCATCCTGACCTGGCTGACAATCCCTGCCCTTACAGACCCAGAATCTGGCTGGGAGGGAAGAGAAGGCTGGACATGGTGGTGCCTGGAGTGGGGAACCAGGGGGGACAGGGACTGCTGCTCCACATCCATCTGGCATACTGAAGCAGGGAATGAAGGAAAAGGAAGGAGGGGGCGGGTAGAAAAGAAAATCCCAAAGATCCTTGGATAATAAGCACCATTAAGGTTAGTCTGTCTCATGATTGTTTCTTATTAAAAAGAGACTGTACTTTATCTGTGCAGGATATGCTGTTTGGATGAGGGAATTAGCAGAGTGACTGCCTCCATATCATCTAATTAGCAAAAATGTTGATAAGCAGATACAATCACATATGATTAGGATCCTTTTAAAAAGCCACTCCATTAATTAAATAGACAGAAAGGCTGCCTCCAGCCCTCGCGTGCCACTGATTAGAATACAAATATTTACACTAATCTCACCTCCATCAGCCATGGGACACTTTTGAGTATTTTTAGTGACATCAGATTACTATTGATTTTCATCCCCAATGTCAGACCATTTTGTTAGTATCTGAAAGTGCTGCCTTCAGTTTCGGATGCTTTAAATCATGTTAAGGGTTTATCTTAATGACGCTGCTGATAACCACTGTTCAGGTCACTCGTACTTTCTCTTCAAAGAACACAGTCTGGGCGGGCTTTTATTGTTTGTACTTGAGATTTAAGATACGAAAAACATTTCTCATTTCAAAGCCTTGGTTTCTAGGGATGGGGCTGCCAGGCCAGTTTGGGTCTAGTTACTTGATGTGTGCATGTCTCATTTCCCTTTTTCCCTGCTTCTCCTTGACCCTTTCTTTTTTCCTTGCAAACCCTTTTGGCTCACAGCAGTGGCCTGTCTTGAATGGCTGCTAATCACTGACGCCTGCTGCAGGCTGCAGACAGACAGGCAGTGAGCATCCTCCGTTTGGGGATGACAGGAGAAAAACACTCCCTACTTTTCAGCTGGGTAGGATGCACTAAATCCAAGACAGATAACCCAGTGCGCCAGCCAGTCTGAGATGGGCTCACAGCATCAAAAGCAAGGAGGGGAAGAGACACTTTTCAAAGACACAGCAAAAGGCAGCCACCTCCCTTCTGTGCACAGCCCCACTCCCCAGAGTTGATAACAGGCCTGGGACCCTCTCCAACAGTTTTCTGATGTCCCGTTTTCCCTTCTGGGTAATACAGAGTAGGAACAGCAATCCTTCTAGAAATTTCTGCCAAGCATCTGCAAAAGGACCGTGCTGGCAGTGGCTAGGAGCTGTTGGCACCTTCTGGGGACTTGTGGGTGTTGAGCTTGGATCACCCTCAAGTCCAATGGACAGTGCTTAAAAATCTAGTCCATTTTGTGAAGATTTCAAGCATAAGACTACAGTCTGAGTGATCAATCTTGGCTCTCCCCTCAGTGTAGAAGACCAGTTCAGTGTGTTTTGGGAATGCAAAGAGCCCTCTGAGCTCAAATGGGCTGCAGCAGCTTGCTGTTGGGCCCAGGTTACTTTTGCCATTTCTGCAGAACAAACAGCATCCAGCAGAAAAAATAATTCATGTGGCACAACTGCCCTGTAATTAAGAAGACTTCTGTGCCAAAGGAGGCAAAAGCTGAGATCTCTCCAGTGAGGTGGGCCCACAGGACCGTGAGCTCCTTCGCTGCTTTGCACTTCCTTCAGCTCCAGCCCTGTGGCAACTTTCACTGCCCAAGTCTGGCAAGCACCGCCGTGCTGCTGCCCCATCAGCGACCAGTGGGAACACCAGCAGTACAAACACCTCTCCCAACACGTGTCAGCTCAATTGCCTTCCTCCTGTGTGACACTGCTATCTGCAGGCTGAGATGACTGCCCCCTGCTCTCAGAGCCCCCCACCCCGGTTGTGTGTTAGGACAGCAGCCAGCTCATACGCTGTGCACATGCTCTTTGGTCTGGCTGGCTCTCGACTTCTTCCCAAAGTGTGGGATAATGGAAAAGAGGGCAGTGATCTGCAACATGTGCTGCTATTAGTAGGTGTTTATGACTCTGTGTTACAGACAGATGAATTCTCATTATTGGCGCTTCCTTGGAGACCTTCTTCATGCAGTGTTTCCCTCTGAGGATATTGTATTTCCCACCAGGATGACAAATCCAAGGAATAGAAACAGATGCAGGATAACCCTAGGTTTGATGCCTGTGTCAAGTTCCTGGGCAATCTCTGTTATACATGCATACACACCTTGGGACAGGTATCCCAAAAAGCACATAGAAAAGAGGCTAAGGTTGGTAATTCTGGGAATTTAATTTACTACCAACATGAAAATGAGGCTCTTCTGAAAGTGTTTAGCTTGTCTATAATTTCAGAGAAGATTATGATGTCCATCTAATCTTGATTTTAGGAAAAATTCCCATTCAGGATTTAAAAATGGCCACATGGGGAAGTTCCAGTGATTCACTACCTTCATAAAAAGGGATGTGCAATGTTTTTTGAATTTAAATTTGGCTAATGATACCTTCCAACTGCTTTGTCTGGGAGCATGAAGATCCTTGTAGTACTGAATTTCTGTTCCCATGCAGGTTCTTGCTGACTATAATGTAGCTGGCATTGAACTTCCTCTTTCCCCAAGTCTCTCACTCCAGAGTGTATTTTCCAATCCCTTAGTCACATTCTATAGTCTTTCCCTGGGCTTTTTCTGATTTGTCCACACTCTTTCTGAACTATGGGTAGCCAAACTGCAGCTTCCCTATAGCTGCTGCCACAGGGAATTATGTCCCATGGGATAATATGACCTAACTACACCACGCTTCCCTGGATTGCACAGGAATCCACACTGTGTATCTGAGAATCCCACTGTAGGGTGGGTTCAGGCAAAAAGTGATCTGACAAAGTCCTAAGGGTGGTGAAACAGTGAAAGACATTGCCCATGGAAGCTGTGGATGCCCCGTCCCTGGAAGTGTTCAAGGCCAGTTTGGTTGGGGCATTGAGCCACCAATTCTAGTGGAAGTATTCCCTGCCCATGGCAGAGGACAGGGATTAGATGACCATTAAAAAGGGTCACTTCCCACCCAAACCATTTTGTGCTTCTGTGGCAGCCCTACATCACAGCTGTGTCAGCACAGTTACATCCAGCAGCTGCAGCATCATGTACACGATCCACATTTATAAACAAAAGGCCAGTGACAACCAACTCACCCTGGAACGTGGTCAGGACAACAGAGCCAGGACTGGCCGAACCCTCTCTGATGTCACAATCTCATGATTTGTGAGCAACAGGTTTGAAAAGAATGTCTGTGGTCAACCAGCTCTTGGTGGCCGTGCACTGCAGCAGGACAGAGCAGCTCATGGGGCGGGCTGAACATCTCTCTACCCCTGAGGAGTGCAGTGTCACTGGGTATCCAGGAGTCTCTGCATGCTGATCAACCTTGGTGGGAGAGAGATAACCAGGCATCTTCCAAACAACGCCCGCTTTCCTTTGAGATGGTAGATTACTACAAGGTCCTTGGACTGCAAAAAAATGCCTCACAGGATGCTATTAAGAAATCCTACCACAAAATGGCACTAAAATGGCATCCTGATAAGAATCCCAGAAACAAGGAGGAAGCTGAAAAGAAATTCAAAGAAATTGTTGAAGCATACGAGATTTTGTCCGACCCTCAGAAGCGATTACTCTATGACAAGTCTGTTGAGGAGAGCAGAGCCCGCAGAGAGAGACCTGCAGCGGATTATAACAGCTTCTCTGGCTCCCACCATGGATCCCCTGAACAAGAAGAGGTCTTTAGAAGCACGTATCCATTTACATGTATTTTCTTGAACTCTTTTGACATCAGAATCAATGGTGAGGACTGGCAGAGTGCAAGTGGGAGAGGAGGAAGGCCCAGGGAGATGTTCATGCAACAGAATTCATTCTGTCCCGATGGGCACCACGCCTCCTTCTTTGCTGAAAACACATCTGGGCCATATGGTCCCAGAACAGTGATAACCACTACTGAAGTGATCAATGGCAAGACCATCACCACCCGGAAAATCTTTGAGGATGGGCAGGAGACAAAAGAAGTGGAAGAAGATGGCCAGCTGAAGTCTATAATAATCAATGGGAGAGAGTACCTGAATCTTTAATGTCACCAGCAAGAGCATTGACTGCAAGCTGTGGGATGTGCTCTCATAGCTCAACTGATGGGATCTACGACAAGCTGTATCAATAAATACTGTGTTCATGACACAACCCATGCAGACTTCTCAATGGTTGGAAAAAAATATTTCACAGGTAAAGATACGGTTATGCTGAACTAAACTAAAGAGTGTGAGTCCACAAAGCCTGAATGAGGTGCTAGATAATGATTATGCAGTAAATATGTGTATCACAGGTACATGTGAAAGCAACTTTGCTGGTTTGCCAAAGAGACCAAGTTGATTAATACAGCAACAGGAGACAAGCTGGTTTGTGGACATGTAAGAGAGTCCTATAACAAGCTATAGGTTCCCTTCCCACTCCTTGAGAAGCCAGTGTTAAAGTCTGCCAGCTGGATGAATAAAGCCTTGTGTGACTCTCATACACAACCCTGATACTAAGTGAAGAATATCCTTCCTACTTTTGGTGCATGAGAAGATGCATGTCCATTAAAAAAAGGTTTTTATACATAGGGAAGAAGGTTGGCAGGGTTCAGTGGGACATAGAGAGAGCCTAGAGGAGAGAGAATGACATAGTAAACAAACAAACAAACAACAACAACAAAAAAAAACCAAACAGAGGAAGGAAGAAAACCTCATTCCTTAAACTGTAAAAGAAAATAAGGGCTTTCTTGAGAATGCCCTGCAAATTATGACCAGAGACCCTGATAGAAGTACTGCATAGCTCAGGGGCTGAAACTGAGCAGGGAAAAGGTGAATTTGGCTCTCAGACTGGGACAATCTATATTCCCTCTCTGCCTGGAGTCATTCAAACACAAAGAGCTAAATTCAAACCATGAGCCAACAGATTCCAGGGGGCTGAGTTTAGCTCCCTCTTTGTGCAAAGCTGGATGTGAAGACTTACATGATGCTTTACCATCCTTATTGTCTTGCTCACAGCTGCAAGAGCCAGTTCACAATGCATTTCTTGCACAGCCTGCCAGCATGCTGTTCTTGTCCTCCACTGAGCTACAGAATGCACTCCCCACGTTTCCGCCCTCCCCTGGGCTGACGTGAACTGCTGAGCCTCGTTTCTTGCTTGGCCAGGCCACCTTAAGCATTTAAAATCTTACACACCTCTTGTTTTTGGTCCCACGCTACATCCCCTTGAGTTTCCCAGCTTTCCTTGCCCAGTGATGTCTCCCTGGAGACTGGAACTAGTTTTCAGGGACATTTTCACTCTAATCCAGATTATAATTGCTGCCTGTGTTTGGGCAGGTCTTTGCATCTGTTTCCTCTGCTGCAAAATGGGAATAACAGACTCCTGTGCTTTGAAGGAGACTGTGAGGTGGTGTTGCTAGCAAAGGACTCTGAGCATTAATGAATAAGTTAAATTAGCCAGAATGCTGCCACCCCTTATTCAGGCCTTTTTCTCTTGTAAAGATAAATGTAGCTTAAATCACCATCCTTAGCAATTGATGTCATGTCCAGCATGGAAAAACAGACAAAAACTGTATTTGTTTTGTTAAGGGCTGCTAAGCCACTCTCCCAGTGAGAAAAAGAACTGGGTAGCAAGTGGAAGCTTAACTTCATGCTGGGTGCATGGAGGGAGCAGGGAAAACCTCCATGCAGGGACAAACTGTGCCTGCTGCTCCTCCACAGTTTGGGAACTATCAACAGTCCTGCAGGCTCTCTGGGGACTCTGAGAACTGCAAATATTTAAGGGGCTTGGTACAGAAAGATTATTTTGGTCAGAGCAAACACGAGTCAGTATTTCTACCAATACTTCTCCTGTGGACACCATATTCATGAGAGATGGCTTCTTGAATTTATGTTATGCAACCTCAGAGGGAGTCCAAGGTAAAAAAACCCAAACAAACAAACAAACAAACAAATCAATAACAACAAGAACAACAAAAAAATCAAAGTGCATGTTTTGGATTGGAAACTGAAATGGTTTTTGATCAAAATAACATGTTTGGAAATCTGGACCAGAGTTGAATTCCCAGCTCCTCAACCTTTTCAGCTTCCTAGGGCTAAAACTTTGCTTCAATCTTGTCTCTAATGGGATATTTATTTATTTATTTATTTAACGTCAATATTTCCTGATCTGAGACAAAGGTATGCAAGAGTATATTTATCTTAGACCTTTCTTGCCTTGGGTCAGTAGTTCCTCTCCTGTGTTGGTATCTAAAAGAACACCTAAAAGCAAGTTCTTCCTTTTTCCATCCCTGGGCCAGAGTGTGTCTATTGCTGCTTGCAGTAGCAGGGATCTCCTGGGGCTGCTCTGGCAGCTGCATATACCCAAACCTGCTGGAAGGAATAAGGGAACACAGACTGGGAAGGGACCCAGCTCACCCAGAAAGTGTTGAGTCCAGGAGGACCTGCAGATCCTCTTGCATTTCTTCCTGTGCACTGCACCATCCAGCACCTCACAGCACTTCCTGTGAGCTAAATATCTGAGATAAAAAAAAAACAACAAAACAAACCAAGATCATAAAGGTCTGGTGGTAAGAGAGCAGGTCAATCTGCATTAGCAAAGTCCTGCATTCCTGCAATAGCAAGAAATCTGCCAGGTGTGCCCAAACCACCCCTGGAAGGGGTTGTGTTACAATGAGTAACAGAGACAAGACCCATTCTGTAAGTTCTCTAAGTGAACCCCAACACACCTTGCCTTGGAAGCAAACCCTTTTCTGTTCCAGGACATTGCATCAGACTAACACTGAGCCTGCCAACAAAACACCAACACCTTCAAGGGTTTTTTTTTAAACTTCTTCTCATGCCATTTAGCAGCCATAGCACCAGAGGAGGCAGCACCAGATGTCCAACCAGCCACAGCACAAATTTGTGAGTCTTTGCCTTGCCCAATTCCAGTTCTTTGTTCCCCTTCCAAAAATGCCTCTTCCCTCCAACAACCTGTATGTTGGGACCTTGCCTGGTCAGTGGTGAGTCTTTCAGGTGTGTTCATGGCTGAAGGTGCAGTCGATCCCCCTGTGAGCTGTACCTGCTGCACAGCCTTGTGCTGAGATGCTGATGGAAACCAGACCATCATCCTTCCAGTCACTGCTGGTCTTGATTTCCAGCAATTTCCAGCACCAGCTCTGCCTAGATGTCACACCTGGGGGCAGCTGGAAGCCTCCCTCCTGACTGCAGCTCCAGAGCCAGGCTGTGGCCCCGGCTGCTCGGGGCACCAGGCAGAGCAGGGAGCGAGGGTGGCTCGAGCTCCATCCCTGAGTGTGGCCAGCAGCCTGCACTGAGAGGCTGAGTCATTATTTTATTAGCAGGGCCCACAACTACTTTAATGTGGGCTTAGGCTGCAAAAACAAAAACATACATAAAAGCATTTGGAATTACTTCATAAAATACTAAATCACGATATTAACCGACTGACCTTTGCTCTATGCAGACCTGCTAATTTTAGCAATTACAGCCAACAACTTGAACATATCAAGTGGGCAACTGTTTAACAATAATGACATCTGCTTGGAAAATCAAATTATGTCTAAACATCTTTAAATCCCCACTAGGGGATACCTGCTTTTTTTTTTTTTGTTTGCAACTGTTAGTCCCTGTTTAATAGGATTTTAAACGCACAGCTGGCTGCACACTGTGGTGGCAGCGGCCCCTCTCCCTGGAGTGACAACAACAGGACAGACATCCCATTAAAGAGAGTGAGAGTCTCTCCTTGGACAGTGATGGAAGTGGTTTGGGTTTTGACAGCTTAATCTGATAGACGGGTGCATTAGCAGGATCCCTTTGCTCGCCTGTGCCCCTGCAGATACTGCTCCCCTCCACAGCCCCCCAAGGTTACATGTGCTGGACACACCCAGGGCTGATCTCCACTGGCTGTTGCTTGGGAAGGATGGAGCCTTGCTACCAAGATGGGCTTTGCAGCTTTCAGTGCTGTTTGTGGAGCGACTGACATGAGATTTCCTCCTGTAATGTCCTCATACACAATCTAGTTTTATTTTTGGTGATGAGTTCCGTTTCTTCCCTCTCTTTCCTCCTGTATCCCCAGCTACTTAAATCCCTCCCTGCTGGTCTCTGTTTCATGGGTGAAGCCCCACACTGAGATCTGTTCTTCCCTGTAATGGCCTCAAATATGGCTACAACAGCTCTGCAGTTGCTGCTGTAGCCATTTTTCAGGTCTGCAGGTTTTTCTTGCCAAGAAAAGTAACATTAGAACCAAATGGGACTAGTGAGGAAGGGTGAGCACAAAACCACCTAAATCTCCACTGAAGCACATCAGTGCAGACCAAGACCCTCCACCACAAAATTAAGGTCCTTATTCAGCCCCCAGTTAGGTTGCTGAAATGCTCTGAGCTCTGCTGATCTGGAAACAGGCTCAGCTCCACGGTCCCACTCCTGATCACTCAGCACCCTGGGCTGCAAGGCTGTTGTCAGATATTTGAATTGAGATACAAGAACAGAATATTTCCGCCCCTTCTCCTCTCTCTCTCTCTCTCCCTCCCCGGCCAGTCTGGCACTTCTCTGACGGAGCGTGCAGCAAAATCACAATCACATGTTCGCAGCAGTAGGAGGCCATTGGCATGGAAGTGGCAGTGATGTCACTACAAACATTTCCCCCCTATCCCATTTCTCCAGAACAGTCTCCGTTTTTATGACCCCATCCTGGGATCTGCAGGAAATCAAATTGTCCTGATGCTATTTTGAGCGCTGGTGTCATGGCACCGATGCACAGCGAGGAGAGGCGGGAGCTCCGGGCCGCGGCGCGGCGGCCGCTCGCTTTGTGCGGCTCACGGGCTGGGTGGCAGCCGTGCCAGGACCCTCGGGGTGTGTGCTGAGCCAAGGGGGGAGCTGAGCAGGGCACGCTGCGGGGCAGGCCTGGCTCCTGTCCATCAGCAGCTCCCGCACCCCGCTGGAGCTCCCAGACCCTGGGGCTCCGCGGTACCGGGGGCAGAGCGAGCGCACTGGCACGCGGCTCGTGGCTCTACAGCCTGGCACGCTGGGTGCCAGCCACCCTGGGGCTGCACGCAAGGGGAGAGCGTGGTTAAAGGCATCCATGAGCGGCGAGGGGAGATCTGGGGAAAGACAGACACTGGCAAGGTGCCTAGGACACGAAACCAAACGACAATCTGACCAAAATGGGGAGAAACAGCACCCAGCAGCTACAAATGCTTGTCTGAGCTAGGATTGCCATCTAATGAGCCGTGAGTTAGAGAGAGAGAAAATGATCCATGGGTTAGATACCCCTGTCTATCAAACTGAGATTTAAACAGCGGTTTAGACCCCACTGTGCTCACAAAACCCTCCTCTGATGCTTCCCACCAACACATGAACCCCTGCAGACCGGAGCTCTCCCTTGTGCCTGTGCCTCACAGGAAAGATTCAGGTTCTGCAATATCTCTTGCCAATTAAGCCCCAGTGGCATCCCTACCTGATTCATCTCCTGCACCTAAATCTTATCTTCTCCTCAAAGAACATCAGATGTAACACATGGCATACACAAGACACTCCTGAGCTGAGATTTTGAACAGAAGAAACAACATCTGCAGCAAAATTTTATCTATTGCACAAAGCTTATCCTGGAAGAATTTAAGAACCCCCAGTCCCCTGCAGCAGAGCAGGAACAAGTACCAGTTTGACTAAAAATAAGCAGTAGGAGAGACATGGTTGTAACCTAGAGCTCCTAGTGAGTAAGAAAATATGAACTGCTTCTCAGAAAGTGTAGTGGGAGCTTCTCTGTTATTTCTTTTAATGTAAGGGACAGGATGATCCTATACTTTTAAAGGTTTTGCAGAAGGGTACAGTTTGAATCCAACATTAAGAGCAGTTCCTCCAGGAGAAACATTTTCATCAGGCTGTGTTATGAAAAGCTAGAGCCTTCTTGTGAAGGCAGAAGAGAGCCCAGTGACAGAATTTGAGTCTCAAGGCTGACACAATGCATGCCAAGTGCTCATGTGTGCTTGCTCTCCACAGTAACAGAAAATACCACACTACAACCCCAGAGAGGAAGGGTTTTTTGAGCCTTGAGGCCTTTGTTTCTGACTTTGCTTTCAAGCACATGGTGTGATGGTTGGGGTGTCTTGTGCAGAGCCAGGAGCTGGACTTGACAAGCCTGGTGGGTCCCTTCCACCTCAGTGTCAAGCACATGGTGTGATGGTTGGGGTGTCTTGTGCAGAGCCAGGAGCTGGACTTGACAAGCCTGGTGGGTCCCTTCCACCTCAGTGTATTCTGTGATTCTATGATAAAACTCCATTGTCTCATCTGAACCTCACCAAGATCAAAAGTGGCCATTTGCCTTTAGCCATGACTGCTAAACTCACTGCATCCACAGGAGTCAGTGCTGAGAGCAGACAACCACTTTGTAACCTCCTGCATGGGAACATTCGTAATCGGAGATAGTGTCCAGCAGCCTTCCAGCCTGAGACAACACTCAAGTTCCCATGAAATTGAACTGACCCACGAATTGGGTCATTAGTCATCTCCTCCAGCTTTCATTTTCAAGCCCTCCTTTATCTTTGGATACAATTAGCACTCAATTGCATTCACCTTTGGTCACCCTCCAAAAAGCACCAGGCAAAGGAGCTCATGGGACTTGAATACCACTCACTTCTCAAGCATTCAAGAAAGTTCTTTACTGTTTGACTTCAGTATCTGCTTTCCCATCTTCCACGGGGCTATGCCCTGTAACTCTCTCTTCGTGGCTGGCAGAACTTCGTGCCCTTCCTTCCCCAGGCTCAGACCTCCCTGGTGCCACTGCAGACAGCTCCTCGCTTTCCCATGCCCTTGATCACTCAGCATCTTGGCTCAGTGATGCCATCCAACCTTTCCAGCTCCTCTGCTTCCTCACTTTACCCTGAATTCCTCTCACCTCCCTCAAATGCCTTCCAGGAGCTGCTTTCTTGCCTTCCTCCTGCTGCTTGCAAATTCTTTCCTTCCCACTTTGGACACTACACTCCTGTAAATAAATAGTTGCTTGAACTGCTCAGTTAAGGACCTGGCCTCTTCCCACTACACAAGGCATGAGGAAAACCCTCAGTGGTGTTAAAGCAGCTGCAAAATGAGGCCCAGCAGCATCAAGTGACTTGGCAAGGAGCAAGATTGGTGTTAGAGACACACGTTCCAGCGTGGTCAAAGTGAGGAGACCATGTAGGGTGATAACATTTTCTTAATCTAATTTTTTTATTTTATTATTCCCTCTCTTGTGGTCCCTTCCGTTCCCACAACGAACAGGGGTTTTTATTGCTGGGGTTAAAAAACATGAATTTGCATTACATCCTGGCTCCCGCTGTAATACTTTAGTCTTGTTTCTCTCTCGTCCCCTCTCCAGAACAACTGATGCTATCACAGCCTGATTTAATTTCAAAGACGGATTGTGATTTGGCAGTCGGGGGAAAAAAAAAAAGCCAAGTTAATCAAAAGTCACCATCTGCTGTGTTGCCATGGGGATATTCCTCCCCAATAAATGTGCTCTTTGCCAAAATCACAGATAACAGCACTATAAAGGGTGGGAGGTGGAGGGGGGAATCAAAGAAAGAAGTTCCGACACTAGGGGGGAAAAAATGAAAGAGAGAAACAAGAGAGAAACAAGAGGCAGAGAAGAAGTGGGAGAGGAAGGAGCATGGACTACTGAGGAAAAATGACAAATGGACCAACTAGGGACAAGGAGGAAAACAGAGAGACTAGCAGGCAGCTGAGGGTGACAAAGTGATGGAGGACACAGACAACTGGAAAGGAGGAAAGAGGAGAGACACCTCAAGACACTCTGCCACATAATATACCAAAACAAAACAAGCAGAGATAAGAGAATTGCCCTCAAAGCCTTGTCTCGGGGGAAGGGGAGAAAACTGAAGCATCAGTGAGATGCTGGTTGGAGGGATGTTGGTTGGAGCACAAGAAAAGATCTTACCACTATTGACACTGCAGTTACCAAAAATAAATCTCTGGATAAGATAGATGGTAACACGTGGGCATGACCAGGGGCAGGTCCCTGGTGTTTTGGCAGCCCGGATGCCATCAGGGCCCTGTGGTGAGCTGGAAAGGGTTGTTGTGCTGCAGCACAGCACCAGGACCTGGTGGGATAAAATACAGATTATCTAGAAATGAGCGTCTTCAAGCGTCTTGAGATGGCAGAGAGACAGGGGCTGGTCACTCAACAGCTGCTCTTGCTTTTCATTTCCCCTGGTGATACTGGGTGGCAATTTGGGATATGGAATATAAGGCCAAAGAGTGCATCTGTGCAAGGGGACATTGCTGTCCCCAGTGCTCAGAGGGGACCAGCCAGGCTCCTGCAGCACTGTGCACCCCAGGCACAGGCACCGGGCAAGGCAGTTGCCCAAAGAGAAGTGGGGTCACCTAACATGGAATGAGTAAAAGCTGTCAAATTTTAGGTCACAATGTGTTGGCTGCCCCCTGACCCTGCTTAGAGTGTGCTTGTGTGTGTTGAGTGCCCCTATTAACCCCAGCAGCCAACGGAGATATGGGAGGCATCCCGCCCTCCTCCCCAGCCCCGGAGGGGCCGCGCAAAGGGGTCACTTAGCACCCACGCTGCTGGGATGGGATGAATTATTCACAGCAGAGGCACCACCAGCCTTTTTCTTCCTCCTTCCCTGTTGGGGAATAATTCCAGAATAGATCACAGGTTGTATGAATTCTTCACTCAAAAAATAAGTGAATGACTTCTGCATGAACTTGGTTTGCAATTCAACACGAGCACTGATAAGAAATGGTCGCTGCACAGTCACTGGAGGAGCACAACACCACATTGCCCATATCCAACAGTCAAAAATGTGAATCAGCCCTTCACTCTTCCCTTTGCTCCCACCTCCTCTCCCCTCTAAGAGGTGCTGTAAAAATCAGAAGTCTGAAAAGACAGTGTTGGATGACCTTTTCTGTATAATCATTTCAGGGCACTGGAGTTGCACTTCCGTCCTTCTCTGCTCAACTGCATAAATGTTTTGTTTTGAAGGAAAGCTAAAGAGACTCCCATCACACACCTCTGGGAACTGGAGTTTAGAAGTGTGCTGTAGGTATGTCCCACAAGAGGATTAATGCCACTTTAACCCATGTATGTGGGAAGAGTGAATTAATTTTAAATTACAACGGGAGGTATTAAGTAGTATTTTTCAGAGTAGTTTCAGTGAAGACTGAAGGCATTGGGACCTCTGAGCTCAAATGGCCTCACCTGTGCAAACAGAGTCAGATGGGCTGTCACAGGAGCAGAGTTTCTGTGTTCCACACCCCATCCTCCCTCCTAACACTAACTCAAGGCTCCCAAAACACCTCTCCCAAGCCAGGCAATCTCTAGGGAAGCAGAGATAGCCCTGGAAGTAATGGGGCTTTTCCAGACCCAGCATCTTCTCTCTGTTGGCACAGTGTAACTCACCTCTGGCTGGAGCTGAGAAAAGGTCCAACAGGTTGTCTAAAATCCTTATTATCCTCTGCAGATGCAGGATTGTGCTCTTAGGGAGCCCTGTCATGCCTCTCCCTTTCCTCTTTTGATTATTATAACATTTTACAGTGCTGGAAGAATGGTAGTTTCAGCAAGACAAGGGACAAAAATAGGAAACAATGTAGACTTTTTTAAAATTAAAGGTTTTTGTTAAACAAAACCTTTTCCTATGCAGTCACCCTATTGCTACTACCAGTTTTCTTCCCCCACTCCCTCCCCAATTAAACAGCAAATTATACTTATCAAAGAAAAGAAGGTAAAGAGAAATCTGAAAGACTGTGAGAAATCTTTAATTACTAGTATAGTGGCATGAAAAGCTGTTGATCCCCTTAGAAACATACATGGCCAATTATCAAAAAATATAAGCGATGCAGAAAGAAAGGTTTGTCTAATAAGTATGAATCGCAGGGCCATTTAGAACATCAGTGTTAAAGCATTAGAGTTAAATGGAAAAGTAAAAAGGGGCTGATGGTTTTAACTGTTTCACAGGAGGACAAGAGGTTGATACTGATAAGACAAGCAGTATAGTGAAGTTAATTATCTGCGGCCCTTGGTGCACAAAGCTTTTTGAGCTGGTGATTAATAGAGATAAACCATTCAAACTTCACATTTCTAAGGTGAATGAAGATGGCAGAGGAGCTGCACAGCCCCAGCATACTAACAGCACACTCAGAGCATACTACCAGCACACTATCTCCTCTGACAGTGACGGGCTGGCTGCTGCAAGGGGCACTGGGTGGGTTTATCAAACCTGATCTGCTTCCCCTCCTCTAACGGCAGGGAGGTTTGGGAAGTATGGAGAAGGGGTGGCCACACATCCCCTCTGCCTCTGGGTGTTGCTTCAGTGGAGATGGCGGGGGCAGCTTCCCTTTAACTAATACAAATCATCTTTACAAACACTCCAGCGTTACCTCTCTGACAGTAACACGGTCTGGGGGATGTTTTATGCAAGTATTTCATGCCATGCACTGCATTTGCTCTTTGCACAAGGCCTGCTTGCTGCTGGTATGTGCAGAGGATGCTTCAGCCTCATCCCACCCTTTAGCTCAGGAAGAAGTATTGCAGCCTCCCTGGAGCAGTGCCAGTGGAGCAGGCAGGACTTGGAAGCTGGAAGGAAGCAGGATCCTAGATAGGAGTTCTGTGGGGTACCTGCGTGGAGGGTAGGAATAAATTAAGTGGTCTGGCACCTTGGTGAGAACTGAGGAAAAAAGATGCAAAGGCTGACTCAGCCCTTGGTCTTTCTGAAACAGATAAATCAGGCACCAGGGGGTTTATCATGCTTGAGTCTGGCAGATAAGACCTAAAAACTGGAGAGCCTGGCTGGAAAAATCAAGAGAGACAGATCTTGATCTTACAAGATTTCTAGCCGCATCTCCAGACCAAAGCAGTTTAGACATGCTCCCAAGACAGTCCTAACCCCTAAACTCTGGGATTTGGGTCAAATTTTTCTCTGAATCTCCTAGAACTGAAGAATTCCCAGAAGATTTCTAATACTTCCTGCTGTACCCCTCTAAATGCTGCAAGGACTGGTTTTCTTCTTCTGATACTTCAGTGTTTCTATCTAGAGGCCAGTTAGAACAATGAAGCTCAGTGACAGCAGCAAAAATGGATCAGAAAAAATGAACTTCATTTCTAAGCTTCACAAATTACTTGGTGCATAGGTTTCGAGTTCAATTTGAATTCTAGGATGACTTTGGGCTTGGCTGTTATTTTCTCCAGAGTGGATGGTTGGCTGTTATTTTCTCCAAAGTGGTTCCCTTGTCCTTGATAAGTTTGGAAAGGCATCTAAACTTCAGCATCTGCAAACAAAAGAATCTTATATTTTTGGCCAAACTAAATTGAATAAATTTTGTGTTTGTTAATTGCATCCAGGCCAACCTTGTGCAGGGCCAAGTTTCAGCCCAGTGGGATTTGCACATGGCCTGGATACAAGCTATTGTAAATGGGGATCCCTGAAGGAAAAGCTGACAGATGGTGATTCTAAAAATGTTTGCCAGAGCCAGCCTTTGTGACACAGAAACCCCATAGCCAAGGGGGTCCCTGAGTTGGAGAGATGGTTCTGAAATATGTGGAAGGCCAGGGGAGTTTGTTGGTACTGGAGAAATTTGACTGGGCCTCTTCTCATTGCTTGCCAAACCCCTTTCCCTTAGAACCCCTTCTCTAAGGTCTGGTTATTTGGATAAAATGGAATTTGGATCAATGCTGCACCTGGTTTTCCAACTACATATTCCAAATCCACTCTTATTTCCATGCTATAAAATAGGACCAAGATGGACATAGTTTATTCAAGCTGTATAGAAACCCTCCTCAGCCAGCACCACGAGCTGAGCTACAGCCTGGCTTGTGCATCAGCTTTTTGGTGATGGGATCAACACCAAAATTCATTGGTCCATCTCCCCATTAGTACCAATTTTCTTCTAACTAAATGGTACATCCAAAGTCTGGAAAAGGACAGATCCCAGCACATATAAGCAATTCACAAGGAAAAAATTCTCCTTGTGATTTCCTTGTCAACACTGTAGATTCAAAAGCTTCCAGGCAAGGAAGATGAGATCCAAAATTGAATTTCCAAGTTGGCCCCATTCATAACAGCAGCATCCTAAGACACCCACAGCTTTCCCAAAGTGCTCTGCAGCAAACATCAAGCTTTTGCAGTTAAGATTCACTCTTGGAAAAAACAGGTCTCTGCCTTCCCTTGCTCATCACCATCAGTGTCAAGTTTCAGCGGCTGCCAAATAAATGGGTTTCAGTAGCTGCATGCAAAGCAGTGGCAGAGGAGTTAAGGGATACAAGGTGCTGTAAGTCATCTCTGCCCGACAGATAACGGGGATGAGGAGCTGGAGGTGCTGGAGTGCAGAGCCCAGGTCCACAAAGAGCCCGGACACCTGGGGGAGAGGGGAGCTGGCTCCAGGGTGGCAGCAGGGCTCCAGGAGAGGTTACGAGGCCCTTGCAATCAAGTTCAAATTACACATCAGACACACGCTGCCACAAACAGACTCCAGACACCAGCTGCTTATTTTTAGACTGGAAAAGCCTTTTCTTACCAACACAGGTGGGGAGGCTGGAGCAGGCAGAGCACCAGCAGAGCCAGCATCCCCACGGCCAGCCGTCCCCAAAGGGGCAGAGCCAACAGCCCTCCGAGCACTTTCTGCCATCCCTTTGCACTTTCACGGAGGAAAAGGATGAGAGATTTTCTGAGCTGCAGCAGAGGGGACCACGAGAAGCTCCCTGGCACCCTTGCACAGGGCGTGCACAGCCCCAGTGTGCCTTGCCTTCCAGCCTTGAGCTCTCTGCTGAGCTCATCAGTCCCAATGTTCACCAACACTCATTCAGAAACTTAAAGAAAACAATATAGCAACTTGGGAATTGCTTCGAAAAACCCCTCAGCTTTTCTGCATTTAATTCCTCATCATTATAGCTGTAACCAAACTAGTTCACAAGTCCTGACATCCTGCTAGCTCCTTCAGCAACTGGTCAAATCATTTGGATCAAATTATTTATTTAATGAATTCTGCTTTCTCCCTGTGAACAGCAAGCAAAGAGTCTGCAATTGTTTTGGAAACATTTTTTAAAATTTTCTGCAACTAATTTTCATGATTTGCATCACTCATTGCAGCATTTGTCATCTGAAAACTGAAATTTAAATCCTTCATCTGGCTTCTAGCAAGCATACCTGTCACATGCCCATTTAGGTGGTCAAAAAATTTAGGAAAACACACTTAAAACAGTTTAAAGCTGCCCCTCACCCTCCAACATATTCTGCTTTTAGCCTGTTTTATCTGCTGCCAGTTATATTCATATACATATATATGCATGTTTATGCCAGGATATTAATGGAAAGTCAATACAAATAGGAAACAAGCAGAGCAAATACATTTACCATAACTTTATGTCAAATAACTGTTCTATGAAAATGCACGTTCTTTCTCTTATATCTCTGCAATTATAGATGGAAAATGCAAGAAACAAGAACTTATCTAAGAGATACCCTTTAGAGGGATGGGAAAGCAAAGTTCACAAAATATTTCAGACATGAAGATAAAGATTTTCAGAAAAAAAAATCCCAACAAAAAGAGAAATGGGCTATTCAAATCTCTAAGTTTAAACAAGAGACGACATTAAACAAGAAAACCAGTCTTTGCCTCTCAGGGGAACTCACCTTTTTGAACTCTGACTGCAACACAAGGCTCTGCAGAGCCCTTTGGCTCCTGCCATCTTACAAGATCCTACCAAAGAGCATATTTTTCTAAAAATCTGTATGAATTCACTGGGGGTAAGGAGTTATTTCTCCACCAAAGAAAAAAAAAAAGAAAAAAAGAAGAAGAAGAAGAAACAAGGCTGCTTCTAGAAGGTTACATTTTATTTAATGCTTTTTCTACACAAGACATTCCTTTTCTGGAGACTTTGACAAGGAAGGCTGGAGGTGTGTGCAGCCCTGCAGTGATGGTCACTGCTGTATCCAGGCTGCACATTTGGGGTGTGCATCCACACGGTGAGGGCTCAGCAGGGCATGGGGCTTAGCAGCAGCTTACACGTGGCTGGCACAACAAGGACAGGGAACCTTGAAGAAGCTCAGCTTCACCAGGAACAGTCATTTCTGCATGGATATTGAAAAATAGCACCTCAAAATTTGGGACATCTATCCAGGCCAGAATACTTTTTTCCTTTTAAGCAAAAATAAGATTATGCTAGGATTTTAGAGTAATGGGAGAGTGTAGCAAGAGCAAGGCTAAGTGTCTATGAGAGGTATTCTGCTCCCAAATACCAACAAGATTTTTATCAAGGGTAGCACAAGCACTCAAAAAAAAATCTAGTATGGCAAGTTTGCTCCCATCTACCTTAATGCCTGGTTATGCCCTTCTGGCAGGACACAGCTCATGAACAAACTCCTACCTCACCTATCATTTTTGGTGGGCTTAACTCAATCACACTCTTGCAAAGGTCATTTATTAGCTCTTCTCCCTGTGTTACATCTCCTGCCTAAATCTTTGTGCTGTTATGGCTGATGGCACCCCAAGGCAGCTGTGAAAAATATCCCAGTTGCTTGTGCTGTCCCATTATGGGAAGGTCTTGTTCTTCCATGGCCATACCTGGGGAGGAAATGATACAACACAGTGGTGACATCTCAGTGAAGATAAAGTGTTGCTCAAAGTAAAACCAGGCTGCCTCAGGTTTCTGCTCTGTGTCTCCCCTGCCAGCCATTTGTCAGGAATTTATGCATGGTCTTTAGTCACTGTTGACTCACCTTCTCTCCTTTGCTTTTAATCACTCTTCAAATAGCACAGGAGAGGTGAAGCTCTGCTCACTTCCTTGGTTAGGAAATCAAATGTTTGGAAAACCCTGGGCGCATCTTCCTCCCTCAAGCCGCAGCTGGTTCGTGAGCTGGGATTGCAGAAGAGTCTTCATCCCCCCTCTCTCCCATCTCATTTTTCTAATGACTCATTTATGGTAGTGCAGCAGGGGCTTTCCAGTTTTTCAGAGGAGAATAATCCCGAAGTACCAAGGCAGTCTGGAGAGCCCCTTCTCAAGCATGTTTTTGTTACAATAAAAGCCCTGAACTCCAAGGGAAGACCCGGGCACCAAAGGGCAGGTTCTGAGCACCCTGACTCAGCCAACACCAAAGAGCTCTGTGGTTTCCCAGTACCCTTCAGGATGAAAGGCTTTCAAAGAACAATTCATAGATGTTTTGGAAGTTATGGAAGGCTGTAAATTAGCAACAGGAAGACACCCAAAATGTCTATTCCATCATGAAGTCTCTGCTATGGAATCTTTTTGGTTGTATTTTAGTACAACTAGTGATGATAACTAACTATAAAGCCCTAATAAATTTGCTAAATGGGTTTGGTTTTTTTTTTCTTCTCCTAGGAGCCACGCAGCCATATGCTCAACTCCAGTCCTTTTTGCATAAGTTAGGCACGTACTTGGCATCTCCAGACTCTCAGTCTGAATTCAGACATGACAAAATACAAATGTGCACGTAACTGCACAAATGGGTAAGTGCCTGCTGGAAAAAATGAAGGTGGACATCAAACAGATTGTACAGTTACATGGCAAATGCTGGGAGACATTCTGGTGAATTTTTCATGCAAAGAAATAGAAATCTTGGTCACAACTTACTGGGATATTTTAATAAATAAAGTCTAAGAAAGGGAGAACTTTAAAACAGCAATTCTAACATTTTTCTGACAGAGGTGAGATTGAATATTATTTAAGGCAGGTTGTAAAACACATAGATTGGAAAGATGGGGATCACAGCATGAATGATTTGCAAGTTAGTGTTTGGTTTCAGATTATAATAGAGATTCACTTAAACACTGTTTGGGAGGGATATGATGGGATCACCTCAAACTGCAATGATTAACTGCTTAATTATTTCTAAAACATGCAAAGGCAAATTACTTTTTGCTCCAGGTCTTCATTTTCTGAGATGAAATTAGAATGATCAGACTTCTTTTGCTTCATTATAATGTTTCTGTTGCCAAAACCTAAAGTGTATGTCCAGGCTATAATAAAGCCAATTTGGTTCTTGCAATAACTCTATGAGCTTTCACTGAGTTTTAAAAAAAGGATGAATTTTGTCATACTTACTTGGAACCAACAACTACTCTCTCTCTCACGTGCTCATAATTACTATTTTTACCTATATATGTACATTGATTGCATAAACATACATATGTGTGCAAGTATACATCATTTTTATGCCCAAATCAAGTAGGCAGCTCATTGAATTCAAATAGTTTCTGCTTGCAAAGTTCTCCCATAAAAGCCAACAATACATTTCAGAATAAGAGCAAAAAGGAGAGACAAAAGAGAGAGAAAGAAACCAGCACTGTTGAATGTATATGGAGCCTGGACTACTTCATTTCTCTGTGTTGAAACTAATTTGTTGCATTATGTTTCTATCTCTTGCATGTCCACATTGCCACAAGCTCTTATTTTCACAAAACAGACCCATCATTCTTTCCCACAGGATGAAAACACGGCTAAATACTTGCTGTAAAAAAACCATTATGTGATGTGCTAGCCAAATGATACACTAATACTCCGACGTAAGTGCTTTTTTGGCAACTACTCAAAGGAGCAAAAATTACATCGTTTTCAACCCCAGTGATGATAAGATTACACAAAAGAAAGCAAAATATACAAAACGGGTTGATGATAAATATTGTACAATAAATGGAGAATAAGCCGGTTTTCTTGCTGTCACACTCTTTGCAGTTTTCTGCAATTTTTCCATCACTTGAGACAGCCCTACCAATTATTTCCATTGTATTGGGTGTCCCCTGTAAAAAAAAAAAACTGACAAAAATAAGAATTTGAAAGATTCCTTTTCAGGAACTTCCTCCACCAACTATTTCCTCCTTTTCAAATGGGGTTTTCAGAGAGGAAGTGGTGGCCAGCAGTAACATTCCCCACGGGAGGGACCCATCTTCCCTTCACATGTGGAGAAGCGAGAATATCCTCTTATGAGGCAGAGCAGGAAGAGAAATCATCCTTTCATCGGCGGTGTACTCCGCCCGGGTAGGTGTCTGGTGCCTGTCCACGCTGGTACCTTCTGAGGAGTCACTGCCAGTTGGCTTCAAGCCCCACACTGCAGAAGGACAATCAAGAGCCCATTGGTTTATCCTCTACCCTACTTATTTTGGTTGGACACAAATCAAGACATTAACAACCAAATAAAAGCAACCCTTGATCTTCACTCAGATCCTCCACCATGAAAAGATTTTCTTACATCCTCAGTGAGGTGCTCAAATATTTCTCCTTGTTGCTAGCAGACACAGAGTTGGTGGGAAATGTTTCTTGCAGCCTTTCACCTTTTCTTCCCCCACAAGCTTGCAAACCCAATTTCCTGCCTTCTGAGTATTCCTTTGCTCCTTATGAGTGTTTACTAGGTAGGTGGACGGAACCGAATGCCAAGGTTGCAGAGGAGCTGTGTGCTTTGAATATGCTTTGTTGTACTTAGGTGCGTAAATCACAGCTGAGTTCCCTATGCAAGTTTTTAAATAGAGGGGAAAAAACCAAAGGATGAGGCAGGACTCAGCGGATGATAGAGGGGGAAATCTGCAGCAAAGAAGCCATCACCTCCCTCGTCCTTCCCATTCGATGCACTGTGTCTACTGCAATCTCCAAATGTCCAGCATCCAGCAGCAAGGGGGACCAAGCCTCCAGCACGGCAGCATCTGATGGCACACAGCTCTCTCCCAGAAAGGTGCAGAGCCCCGGGGAGCCCCGGGGAGCCCCGATGATCCCCGGGGAGCCCCGATCCCTCCGCTGCAGCCGCCACACGTGGCCGGGAGCTGCGGCTGCCCCGCGGAACCAGACGAAAAGCAGGCGCTGGCCGGCTGAGCATCCCTTGCGCACAGATGTTTGGAAAGGCAGGCTCGGGGGGGCCGCGGAGCAGGGCAGCGTCGCCGAGGTGTGATAGCACCGGGAATGTTTGCAAACACCATTTAGCGGAAGTCAGATGCCTACTTATCGCTTTCAAAGGGAGACGAGATCGGCTGTTAGTGCTCGCAGGATCAAATGGGTAAATTAGAGGCAGAAAAGATCGCCATTCAGGCTAATAGGATTTACACTCTCAAATCAAGTTATGTGGATGCATTATAGGGAGTTCACATTGAGGGGAGCCAATTACCCCATTAGCACTAATAGGAATTGCACTGAGGCATCATGTGAGAAGACACATGCAAAAAGATCGCAGCTTTCCCTCACTTATGCGGGGTTGTTTTGCTGAAACAAGGCAATAACTGATGGATCTCTCTCCCCTAAACACGGGCCAGGGTTTAGATGTTAAGTGTTGACTTCATCCAGCCCCTTCATTCACGAAGGTGGGAAGAACCTCCTTCCCAGGGGGCAGCTACAAGGAGGGCTCACCTCTCTCGTACCTGTTGCCTCCTCTGTTCATACGCAGCAAGGGCACAAACCCAAGTCCTGCTGCTGCTGAGGAAGCTGCACCAGGGATGGATGTGCCATTTATCTGTGGTTCCTCCTGACTCTGAAGCTGCCTGCTGGCTTTGTCTCCAGTTGCTGCTGTTTATCACCATCTCCTCACTGGCGAGTGCCCAGCGGACGCATTTATTCCCTCTGCAGTGCATGGAGGCATCTTAAGCACATACCTATAACCCTAATGACGGTTCTGTAATGAAGAAAAGGCAGTAATATGAAATGCGACTGGCACATTACCACACTTGTTTTAAATTGATATTTAATTAAAAAGTTAATTATTAATTAAGTTTATCAATTGCACATCAGTTGTTCAATAGAAAAGGGCTCATTCATTTAATTATCTGTGTGCAACCGATAGTATATGCTTTTTAGCCAGGCAAGGTTATCTCTGCATCTGTTCTAATTTAGATCAGTTTAGCTTCTAATCTATCGAGAGTGCTTCCTTTTGCGAGCTTTTGATTTGATCTATAAATGTTTACTCACAGAACTGTTAGGTTTTAGGAGCTGATCAAATAAAGGGAAGAGCTCCTCGGAGTTGTGCTGAGCTTACCAAAGGACTGCGGCTCCTTCTTGCAAAGACCTGCTCGGGCTTTGCTTTAACAATGCGCCTGCTGTAAAGTTTCAAAAAAGATAAACATCCACCCCGAAAGTATGTTAATAGCCCAAACAATGGGGAATCTTCAAAGGGCAAGAGAGGCCTGAGAGCAGAATACAGCGACAGACGGCCACCACCACCTGGGGAAGCTCCTCACGGTGCCTGCTGCAGGGAGGACTGCGGGGCACACACCATGGTCAGGGACGAACAGAGGTTCCAGCTTCAGGGAAACACCACTGCTCCTACAAAGATCTACGGCTCCAGCTTTCCTTTCTCTTCAAGGTTTTTCCTAGGTGCAAAGCAAAAGCTTTTTATAGAGGATTTTTGGATGCCACATAGTAAACCTTGTAATAAACTCTTCCAGGGCTTGGATAGTATAACAGAGAAAGATGCCCCGTGGAGGCTGTGACTCCAATAGTGTATTCTAATAAATTATCTTGCATTTATTTTAATTGTAAATCACAGTCCTGTTCAGTTTCTAATAAAAGTAGCATTCAGTGCATATATTAAAAATATTAAAGAGTTGTGGTAGGTTAGTATATTATTGGGGACCAGACCTGCCTGGTACTGAGGGTGCTGAACATCAGTAAAGTTAATAGGAAACTGAGGGTAACCAGACCTGTGAGCATTGTAGGAAGCAATAGATGGGTGCTATGTAACGAATTAGAAACAGCCCCCAGCTCAAGCTTTCAGCCTTCAGCCCCAAAATGGGCTGCAGCTCTTGCATATCCCTAATTGATTCTCACATCCATGACAGGATAAATGGCTTTCCATAGGCAGCCACCACAGCACAGTCCCTGCCCCAGGAGTGCAACTCAAATCATGGATGTGGCAAACTACAGAGGCTAAGGCAAGGAAAAGGTGAGAGAAAAAGATGCTACAGAACAGAGGGTGGATGGACTGCCTTGAGGGGGCAATGCTGAAACAGATGTGTCTTTTCAGGGCTTAGTTAATCAAGAAAAGGAAATGTATCACAACAAGTAAATAGCTGCATCACAGAGGTTCATATAATTCAGGTGAATACCCAGAGTCTGCAGCTTGTATTTGATCTGAAGACAACAAGCCCAGGGCTGTCTCCCATCTCCTGAGTCAAAAGCACTAAGGGAAGAGGGCTTTTAAAAGGAAGGTAATTTACAATGCAATATTGCCGGGGGTGGTGGTGCTGGTTTGTTTGTACAACTGGAAAGATGATAAAAGAAATCTCCACGAATAGTAACTCTATGTTTATAGATGGGTGCCTCTTTGCCAACACTGCATGCAATGTGTATTCATCTTCACCAGATATTCAAGTGGCAGGACTTTTTCAAGCAACAGTGTTTATAGAAAATGACTGTTTTGAAGCTTTACACACTAGAATTTTAGGAAACTTTAAATTTACATTTACAAACATCATCAGTCATCCTATCTGATAAATCAGAACAGAGGAATCTGGCTTAACTATTATAGATGGGCAGCAAACAGCAGTCAGTTTCTCTAGAGAATTGCTAATATGGGTTAAAATAAGAAATGTAGCATGCATCGGCTCACAGATATTCTGAAAAAAAACCCCAAAACCAAACATATCAAAGCACTGATTTGTGAGGAATTGTTTACACCAGTGCTTTTTCTTGGCTAGGGGATAAAACTGGAAAATTTCCTTTCTGTTGTATCACCCCATTTGATGTAGCATTGAGCCACAGAGTGCTCCTTTCCCTCCAGTGACAGGACTAAGGTGAAAATAAAGAACTTCCACATTGTCACTATCAAGGAAAGTGCTATATAAGGCAGCAGCTCTGAGAGATGGTGGCCAGGGATAAAAACAAAGCCAGTTTGTTTGTTCTTTAAGGTGCCACTGCACAACAAGATGGTTGATAAAGTGAGAGTGTTTTTGACTGGAGCTTTTCCACAGCTGGGGGACACCAGAGAGCTCTTTGCCTCCCCATTGACCCATCCTCTGCTTAGGATCCTCTGCTGTATGATAAGGAGTGAATTAACACTGCAACTGTTTCCTAATAGGGGTGCTAATTTAGTCTGTCATCCCCAGTCCAGCAGCTTTTCTCACAAAGCCTGTAAGAATTTCATGTCTGAGCTCTTGAGGCTTTGTGGCCAAGTGAGTTTGAAGAAGTCACTTGGGGAGGGACTGAAAGATGTTGGCCTGATACAGGATGTCACACCATTTGTCTTTGAATTCTTGCATTGAAAAAAACACCTTGGATAATTTAAACAATTTCTGCACCTATTGAGCAGTAGGACTTTCAGGATGAGACCATTTCTTTATGAGACACCAATAAACACTTTCCTTCCATCACCCGCAGAAATTAGCGAAAAATAACTAGGTGCCTCTAATCAGGATGAGACCATTTCTTTATGAGACACCAATAAACACTTCCATCACCCGCAGAAATTAGTGAAAAATAACTAGGTGCCTCTAGACTTTTGGCCCAAGAGGGTCAATGCTTGCCTGAGTGTTAACTCTGTCCTTCTGCCCCAAAGGGTGAACCTTTCCAGCTGTCAGCAAGCAGCAAGCAAGCCATCAATCAAGGAAGAACCTGGTCTTCACACAACACTTTGATTAAACCTCTGGTTTCAAAGCTGAATCTCCTGTGTCCTTCTGTAGTCCCGGGCTCCACTGGCAAACAAATGCAGAAATGCCGCTGGGGAAAGCGTGTTTGTGTGAGATTTCCAACCCAATTTTGCAGACTCAGATGTTAGGCAGTTTAGATAAGGGGATGATTAGAGGTCTAAGCCTAAGGTTTGAAATACCCAGACTTCCTGGAACCACTGGTGCAAATCCCAGCAGGGCTGACTCAGCCTCCACCTCTCCTCTGGATGAAGATAAAGTGAGCTCCATGCACAAGTGTGACTCGTGAGGCTCCACCAGCCAAGACCCCACTGGGGTGGAGATAACCATGGTGTCAACAGGGTAGGAGGAGATTCCTGACTGGGTCTGTCCCCACCACAGCTCCTGCTGGTGCTCCCATTGCTGGGCTCTGCCACAAGTGGTTTATGAATCCTAAACTTCTCCAGAATTTCCCTCCTGCATGTTTTGGTGTGCATGTCCAAAGCCTTGCAGTGCTGCTGGCAAAACTATGGCCTTTCTTATCTGTCTGTTGTGCTATGTATTGACCCCTTCAGAGGAGCTCTGTATCAGCACAGTTGGTGACTCACTCAGAGAAAAGCCCTACAGAATCATATTATATCACTTTTCTATCGATCAGTGCTATGATCCAATAATTTTATTTCAGAAAATAAACCAAACTCCCAAATCTCTGGTAAGATATTCACACAAATATTTAGTTTGCCAAGTGCGACTACCCAAAACTTATCAGCAAAAACCTTTTAATAAACAATCAGAACTAATCCATTTATCCTTACTTTTTCTATCAGCTACTGGACAATTAGCCAACATGACAAAAAATTCTAGCATGCATTTCCTCTTTGAAGTTATTCATAATATTCTCCTTTAATAATTCACAGAGTACTTGCAATTTCTTCTTTTGTGCTGTGTTCTGAAAATTAAGTCATCTGATCAGGGGCTCCTCAGGAAAAAAGATAAAGAAAACCACACAATTTCTGTAACCATCAAACACAGCATTGATGACTGATTTCACAATGAAGCGTATCATTTGAAATGCACTTTAGGAAAGTATTGAAACAGCAGAGCTAATTAAACCTTTGCTTTCCAGTAACATTCACCTCATTACAGTCAGACATTCACAGGGCAGCAAATCTGCACAGGACACACATACTTGAATATTCTCAAGTGCAAGTGCAAAAATGACAGAACCAGACACAAGTTTTTTTTGTCTCTGTTTTCCTCCTCTCATACCAAGACCAACAGATTGATCACATTGACCAAACCAGTTCTCAGTTCTATTACTCAGCCCAGCATAAAAACAGCAGCAAGAATATTTTACCCCATCCTCTCTCTGGCTCCTGTTTTCACTCTGGCCAATTGGATGATGGCTCATCAGCGCCTCCACCCCCAAAATGTTCTCCAAGAGAGGCAGGAGATGATGTGCTCATTCCCTGCTCTTGAGCCACCTCCAGACTGCCGCCCATCCAGTCATACAAGCAAATCCAAAACAAACAGGTAACTTCAAGGGAGGTGGAAATATGGACTCCGTTTTCCTGAGCTCCATTTTCCCAGGGCTGAATTATCCCGTGTCTTAAAGGGTGAAATCTCATGTAGGAGTGGGGACGGAAACATCTCCAATGCCTGCAGCCACAAGGGCTGCCAGAAAATACCTCACCCTTCTTTTCCTATTTTTCATATCTTTTAATTCTAATTCTACTGCTTCTGCATGTGCAAAAGCTTTTATTTTGGTTGAAAAAAATGGCTTGGTTGTCTCTTCTCCTCCTAGTGTTTTATTTTCACAAAACAGGAACAAAGGATTTTTGAGACCTCTAGCCTCCTGCCATGTTTCACTGAACCTTGCACATAAGCTCCAATGTTACTGAGGGAAGGAGTGAAACACATTTCTTTTAAGCCAAGGCTAAAAGTTACTGCAGAAGACATGCATGAAGACATGAAAAGCTAAATTACTTAGTGGAATCCTTGACTTTCCAAATAAAAGTGTCCACCTTCTGGTTTTTAATACAATGCAGCCAGCATTTTCACTCTGCTTTGGTCTGGCTTAAATTTGAACTCCCTTGGGGCAGTGTCTTTGCCTTTCTATTTGCTTTTAAAATGCCCTATGTGCCCAGCAGCTCCAAATATAAAATAATCTCTAGAGCTGCAAGGAGAAAAGTCTCCATGAAGACGTGTCTGAATTTTGTAATGAAGTTGTCTCCATGTTGAGATGTCCTGGTGCAGAAAAATTTCTTCGACAGGGTTCCACTAGCACAAATACTTGCTTTTTGTCATCTCATGTTGGAATACACATGAAGACCGCATCTGAGCTTGGGTAAGCATCCACATCAGAGCAGCTTTGTAAGTGAAATTCCCACTCAGAAAACAGAAAGAGTGATTTTTTTTTTTTACCCATCCCAATTTGGCAATAAAATTCAAATGTGGCAAACCAGACCATCCAGGCTTTTTATTTTTCCTTTCTTTCTTTTCTCAATCCCTCACCCCTCCTTTTTTTTTTTTTTTTTCAAAGCAGCAAACATTTTGTTGAATTGTTCTAAATAATGACAACATTTGAAACCACTTCAGTCTGTCCAAGATCTCAAGGGGAAAATTTGGTGAATAAATGACTCAGGATAAATCAAATCATTTTGTTCTAATAACTCTGTCTCTCACTCTTCTTATCTCAGTTGCTGTCCCTACTATGTGCTCCCAACTCCTGGGCATCACCCTTTGCCCCAAGTCTCCACTGCACTTGTCTCCAGCTCTGCAGTGGTCTTCATCCCACCTCCTCTCGCCGAGCTCTCAGGTTTCTGCTGTCTCCTGTTCCATTGCAGCTCTTTTCCCCATTGCAGCTCTTTTCTCCATTCCAGCCTCTGTCCAGCAGCCCCGCTCACCTGCCAGTGCCTCCTCTGCCTCCCTGCCCAGCAAGCCTGCTGCGCAGCTCTCTCTGCTGCCGTCTGGCTGCTCTTCTTCCCGAAAATCAACCTTCACACAGGCACAACCCCACCTGGACCAGACCCTGCTGCCTCTCCACATCTCATTGCCAAAACAATCCAACACCCTGTTGGATTATTATTCTCCCCTCTCTGCCCTGCACCGCCATCCCCTCCCACGCTGCAGTTCCCCTCTGCAGCAGCTGCAGAGCTGACAGCGCCCTTTCCCACAGCCCCTGGGCAGGACTGCAGGGGGAATGCCCTGCCCCGGGCTGCCTGCCGTGCCCGGGGTGTGTGCCACAGCCAGGAGAGGTCGGGCCACCGGCTTGACCTCCTAAGCCCATCTGCCTCCAAAGCAAGTGAAGACACACGCTCTAAACACGGATTATCTTTTCAGGACATTTGTTTCGGGAGCGAGTTGTGCTAAGCAAAGGTACGTCAATTGATAATAAACCTGCTCCACACTGTCATTTGTGGGTGATTTGAGGAAAACCAGACCATGTAATCAGGTCTAAGGGGTCCCTAATACCAGAGACGCTGGTGCTGTCAGCTATAGAAAATAATTAGAACTGTTATCCCTGTGGCAAAGAGAATGTAAATACATCTAAAATACGACATAATGTCATTCTCCTCTGTAAGCCAGGGGATCTGCTTCAAATAAAAGGGCCATTAACACAACAATTAAAGCCGAGGGGGCCGGTGAAGTAGGGAGCTGGCCTGGTGCAGGGCGAGGCGAGCGAACGCCCGGCGTAAATCTTTCGCCATCCCAGCCAGGAATGTGACTATTAGCCCTCTCATGACCCGAGGGCTTCCCAATAATGCATCTGCTCTGTGTCAGGGCCAGGATTTCGTAACGTCCTCCGCGGCGAGCCCAGGGCTGGCTGCGCGGTGCGGCGCCAAAGCGGGAGCCGGCGGCAGCGGAGGCTCCGCTCGGACCTTGGCCCCCGTTCAGAAAAGCACTTAAACCACCGGCCCTGGGCTCCCCCCGGGGCTGTTCGGGCACTCGGAGATGAGCCATGGGTGGGCTTCGCTCAGTCGCTTTCCCGCAGCAGAGCTGGACCTGTGGGCATCTTCAGAAGTCCATCTCCGCTCTGGGGATGCGCCCGCGGGATGGGGAACGTCCCTGTGAAACTCCGGCTCAGGAACCTGCAAGAACCAAGGCACGCAGAGCACCGTGGAAATTAAGGCGTTTTTCAAAGGAAATAATGTCACTGCTTTCAGCATCCAGGCAGCAAGCACCCTGAACAGGCTCCAGGCAGCACAGAGATAATATTATCTATAAGCTCTTTGGCAAAGTTTCGGAAATGATGGACAAGTGCCTGGAGAGGCCAGCAGTTCCCACCTTTCATCCAGTCTGAAATAGGTGATGATAAAAGTCCCAAACATATCAGGAACTTTGATTCCAACACAAAATGCATCCAGCACATCCCTGCAGGTTGTTGGCAAAGGAAAAATATCACTGAACTGGCAAAATCAGCTTGCACAATAATATCAGGCTCAGGTACAAGATTTTCTAAGGCTGACAAGTTAGGTCACAAATCAAAAATTTATTTGCTTCCTTGTAGAGATGAAATTCTCATCAGATTCAAAAGACTTCTTAATATTTTTTTCTCAATTTTTGATTTTTAGTTTTGTGACTTTTTGTGGTAAATGAACAATTTTATATGTCCGGGGAAAATTTGTAAATGCCAGAAAACAGGAAATGGCTGAATCTTACAGGAAGAAAACAGCACCAAATCCAGCTCTTGGGAAAAATCTGTCAAAAGTCAGTTTTATTGCACCTATCCTCTTTTTCAATTCTAATAACATTTTTAAGAGCATGACATAGCAGGGTCTTCAAAACAAAACAAAACAAAATCCTCAGAATTGTGCTTTTAAGGCCCAGTGTTTCAAAATCCAAAGGTAACATGCTGCCTGGGCATATGGACATTCCCACTTCCCACCCCAAATAAATAAATTTAAATATTTTCAGGATATACAGAAACTTGTAAAACTAGTTAACTAGTTAAAAAAGAATGCTAATTTAAAAAAAGGAAGATAATTCATATCATATGAATGTACTTTTATAAGTAAGGAAGATCTGAAAATAATACAGAAACTTGTAAAACTAGTTAACTAGTTAAAAACGAATGCTAATTAAAAAAAAAAAAGAAGATAATTTAAATCGTATGAATATACCTTTATAAATAAGGAAGATCTGAAAATAACAACTACAGGAGTCACACTTCCCTTACAAAATCATACCAAATACCCAGAAGACACACAGAGATAATTTCTCCCAATATTAATGACTTTCACAAAAGAAACCCTTGTTTAATAACAGAGAAGCAGAATAACTCAAGGTATACTAACTGAAAATCAGAACTTGATATCCAGAAATATTTGTATCTTGTGAAATGAGGCTCTGGTTGCCAAGAAATTCAGAAATTCAGACCAAATTTTGGGGCAAAGCGAAAATGTCTCATACAGCCTGGGCTGTGTGGGCACTCAGTCCATCCACCACTGATGGATACAGGATCAACACCCTCTAGAGGATGCACAGCTGAGCTCAGAGAGAATGATGTGTTTTAAGGTAGAGCTCGCAGCACAGTAGGATCTCAATATGGAAAAAATTACATAAGCAAAAACTTATCTGCATGTCCAATATAGAATAATCTTTGAAGATTCTCATTACAAGTAAACACAGGATAATAACTAATGGATAAGCTAATTAGTCATGCAAATCTGATGGATTTTCACTGCCTCCTTCCAGCCACTTACTTCTTTAGAAGGCATTTCATTTTCTGAGTAGTGCACAGTGTAACATCCAATTCATATTAGCTGGGCAAAAAGACAGTCCTTTAATCTTCTGACACTTGGGTCCTCAGTGTGAAACACAGAGAAACTGTCCAACGGAGAAGCAAAATGAGTCATAATATAAAAGAAAATATTAGCAAAAGCTCCAATGGAACAAAATCAGGTGGTGTTCTCTGGCAGATCTCATGCCTGAGCATTGTAGACAGCAGTAACTTATAACCTGCGACTGCAGAGACAGCAGCTGACACATGTGTCCCTTTCAATTATGTGAGCTGCCTTATATATAATAAAGCTGGTAAAAACCATCTGAAATAAACCACAGCCAGCCTTTATAGCTAAGGTCACACTGGCCAAAAGGGTTGTGAATGTTCCAGCAAGCTAGGAACAAGTTTCTAGACAGCTGGAGATATTTTGAGCAAACATGGGCCAAATTAAACCGACGTGGGAAGCCAAAGTGAAACCAGTAAAAGCTTGCCTACTCAGATGACTTTTGTTTGAGCTGGAAGCTAAATTCAAACAAAATTCCTGGGATGATACTGCTTTGACTGTGACAGCAGACACCTGAGTCATGTGATAAGCACTTTGCTTTAAAAATTCCACCGTGTCACTCCTGAGAACACTAGCATATCAGATCCATGAGAAGCAAAAAGAAAAGAGGGAAAAAAGAAAAATAAAAGCTTTTGTACAAACTCTGTGAACCAAGTCCCCTATGTCTCTTTCCTTCCAGACATTTGTGAAAAAACAGCTCACTGGAACCACAAAAAACAACAACTGAGCAGCATTCTAATATAGGACATCCTGCTGGACCAGCGTGAGCTGAAGGAATAAAGAAAGCCACAAACGTCAGAACTCAAATTGGACACTCAAACCTAAAGCCTTACATTTTGGTGCATTTTTTCCCATTTAAACCAGTGTAATCAATTGGTCACCATAATAGAGGCTTCAAGCAGCTGGCTCGGTTACGTCCATCTGTGACGAACCCTGGAACCAAAGCCATGTGTTCAAAAGTACACACACTTGGAAACACAAATAAATGATCAACTATTGTGTCTTAAAATATCTACAGTTGACTTTGTGCATCACCACTAATAAGTATCATAGCACACTGTGTAGTCCTAACGCTGTTTTTGGAGCTTCCAATCAATTCCTTAGAAATACAATTTATACAGCATTAAGTCCTAGGGATGGATTTCCCCTCATATTGACTTAAAAGCCATGGGTGAAGTTTTATCAAGGGTCATTGCCTTGTGCTAATGACCTTATCTTGGGAAAGGCTGCAGTTCAGAGGGCATGAGAAATAGTATGAAGAGATTATCAAGAAAAGAAAGACATAAAACAAGATAGTAACTTGGGGAAAGTGTTGGGTTTTTTTTTCTTTTTTTTCGCCAGGAAGCAGTAAATAACTGGAAAACTGGAAGGTAAAAATCCTCCCTAATTAACTTAAAAGAATTCTTTAAAAGCAGACCCTTAAAAGAAGATTAGTGACAAGCTCCACAAGTAGGTCTTATCCACCTCTGTCTATGAGGTGGTCTCTGCTTTCCTTCCTGCCTGCCAGCTGGGCATCAAGACTTCATGGCTGCCTCCCCTGAGCAGAGCAGGGCACTGTCCCATACCTCATGCACTGGTCCCCCAGTGCCCACCAGCCTGGAGACAAAAGGCTGCAAGGATGAAGCAAAACTGAGCCCAGGCCCAGCACGACGTCAGATCATGGCTGGACCACGACTCCCAGCCAGAGTCCAGCTTGGACAAAGGAGCTGGAAAATGCTCCTTGGACCCTATTCCATCTCTGGGATGTTTTTCAAAACTGAACCAGCTGCAGAGCCAAGGTCTGATAAAATGGAACCTGGAACTCGACCAGGCCTGTTTTTTGGATTTACAACCCCAAAATCCAACAGCCAAGACACCACAAATGCAACAGGATGCCTGAAAAGTTGGGCTGCTGCAGGCCCTGTGCTTTTAAGGTCCACATTTGGGTTTATGATATGTTCCAGTATGGTGCAACTCTCCCTTTCATGGCCTTTTACCTCAAACAGGACCCACACATGCTCAGTTTTCCTGTGTCCACCTTCTTCACCTCTACTTTCTCTCTACACTCCACTACTGCTGCCTTTTTCCATGTTTAGCAGCCTCAAATATAAATTCTGTAAGTAAATGGCCAAGGGATGTTGAGGCTGCTGCAAGAACAAAACCAACCACCGACTCTCTTTTTATCTATTAAAGCAAAAGCTTAAATACTCCTAAAAATAAACTGGATTCTGTTGCAAAAGAAAGAAAAATTCCTAGCAATAACAAGAACAGAGATAAATGTCCTAAGATAATATAATGGAACTGGACTAAATTACTTTAAAATAAGAAATCTAGGGTGATGGGGAAACTCCCCAAAAGTGAACAAGTGCTTTTCACATCTTAAATAAGGAAAAGATTCCTTCCCACCCTCCCTTTTTTTCCCCTTTCTTTCCAGCAGCTAGAAGTTCCATCTGGTTCCTGTTTCTATTCGTCTGATCTCCCAGAAATTTCTAAAAGCCATAAGCATCAGCCAAAAATTCCCCAGGCATGGACTCCTTTCCAAAATAGCCCACAAAACGGCATTTTTTAGGTGGGTTGGTTTGGAAGGAGCAGAAAGGGAGAATGCTGATTTCTGTAACATTCCTAGGAATTTCTTGCATCTATTCCCTCCTGTAGAATTTCTTCTCTGCCTGAATTCCCCTTCCACTTTCCGCTCTCATGCTGGTCAGCACTGGGACTGCCCACTCCCATGTGGCAGGATTCAGCTCTTCTTGTGGCAGCTCACAAGATGATGAGAAGCTTTTATCCCCAAGGAAGGCAAAGGAAGTTGCAATTCCCTTTCAGCTGAGATCTCCTCTGCTGGGCTGGTCCCTGTGCCATTTGGAGGCTGCATAACTGGATGTTTTCCCTTGCTAAGGTGTTGTCAAGGCAGGAATTTTGGAATTAGCAACTTGATGTAAATAAGCAAGATAGACAAGATGAAAAAGCCTGGATCAACCCTACACGCTCTACTTCATGGCCTTAGGGACAGGTGGAAGAGGTTTTCTAGGAGATCCCCAGCTCCCATCTTGCCTGGAAGCAGAGGCAGCGTTGTGTGGCCATCAGCTCTCATGGCTAAAGAGAATGGTGGCTCTGAAAAGAAACCAGTGTGTCCAATTTCTGTACGCTTAGGATCTGATCCAAGCAAGATTTGTAAAGGTGATTAGCTCTCACTGGCCTTGGTGTGTGCTTAAGAGCTCCACTGGACACTTCACATAACTAAGACCAAACAAAGCCACCCCATTTAATTCATTATGAGGACACATCTTGATTGCACCCATGCTTCTTGTAAAGGGGCACAGACCTGTCATGGAGACTCCAAGCTTCTTGGTCTCCTCTGCTTCTGAAGCCTCATGATCCTTCACTCAATCAAACAAATTTTTACGAACTTTTAGACAGAGATTCAGGAACACAGGGAGAACAGGGCAGCTCCAGAGATGGGACGTGGACTCTAGTGGTCTGTCCCCCACAAAAAATCATGCCAGGTCACTGATGACTATAGGTTGCTACCTTTAGACATCTGAATTAATGAAATTATTTTAGCCTCACAAAAAAAAAAACTCCAGCCACCTCACTGGACTCATCCAGTATTTATAGAGCAACAGAATAATATAAAAGGTCACAGCCTTATCTCTACACCCTGAACTTCTTGTGCTTGCTTAAGAAAATAAGCTAGAGGCATAAGAGAGGGCAGGCAGGCTCTAAGGCTCTGTGGCACAGGTCCAGGACAAAATGCCACACTCTGTGGAGTTCAGCACATTCACTTGTGCTGTCAAAACACATCCACTCAACAAGTCTTGGGTCATCTGAGCATCCTGTCCTCTTTGAGAAGATATCACTGGAGTTCCCTGGCTCTCCTGGCACAACTGTGGCATGTCACCAAAAAGCCCATGGCATCCCTTCGCCCTTCCCATTCACAAAATATTTAACCTATCCTGGTTTTTTGTACCAAAGACCAACTGGCATTTCTAGTCCATGCACAGTCTGAGATGCTGCTAAGAACACCTCTCAAACCCTCTGTACAATTAAATACTTCATCAATAAAAAGTAAACACACTTCATTTTCTATTATAAAAGAATCCCTCCCTCCCCCCCAATGTTTTATTTTAGCAAGTGCACTCAACCATGTTCTCAATCTGCACTTCATTTCCTCCTATTCAGTTTTCTGTGGTTCACAGACAAAAATACCTGGGGGAAAAACAAAAAAAGCACAATACCAGATCCCAGGGGGCTCTGATTTACCACAGGAGAAAAATGTGTAGCACTGTACAACAGGAGCCTGCTGCCCAGGATGGGAGCTGGAGACACAATGGGTGAAACAGAGAGCATTAAGCTCAGGGACAGCAGAGCCCAGAGCTTCTCAAGTCCTCTTCCAGCCAAGGGTAACCCCAGGAGGGTATCCCTGTCTTCTTCATCTGTCATTTATCACTGTAGCAGTAGTAAAGAAAGAAATGGGGTCTTTCTGTGCAGGGCATTCCATCAGCCCAAGAAAAAGAGCAAATAAGAGCTTTAGTCCCTGTTCCTGCCAGACCAGGGTCTTTCATCATTATAGAGTTAATACAGAGAAATGCATTTCTGCAGCCCCTTGCATCCATGAGGATCCTAGAGTGCCAGGTCTTCTGCAGCTGTGGTTGGCATAAGATATCAAAGCAAGCAGAACCTGACAGCAGATTGCCACGGAGTTTATAGAGCAAGATGTACATGGCCATTTTCTGCAATTCGGGCAGAAGGAGGTTTGGGAAGAGAGATTTGGTGTTCTTGGCAATGAAGTTTTTCCCACCCACTGCAGCACAGACTTTCCACACCAAACAGATGCTTCTGGTGCTGCTCCCTGTGAGACAGAAAACACAGGGGACACAGGTGAATCAAGACCAAAGAATAATCCATCAAAAGAGAGCCAGCAGATTCACCTCCTCCACTGCAGCGAGTCAGGGCAGCCAAGGGACAGCAGGAGATGGAAGTGTGTCCATCCCAGCAGGCATGGTCCCACCCCACCCGTTCCACTGGTCACAGCAGTGATGGAAACCACAGCAGGGAGCTCACTCACATGTTATATCACATCACTTCACTCCAAATAATGTGCAACTAGGCACTAAGTAGGTGACACAGCATTAAAAACATTCAGTGTTGTTTCTGTGCTCCAGCTTCCCCTTTGCAAATTACAGGAGTGGAGTGGAGTGGACTTTGCTGGAGTGAATGTAGCAAAGAGGAAGGAGATGGACAGATCAAGGCCAGAGGAGAAAAAGATGGAGAAAGGAAAGACTGGAGAAAGGAGGGGACTTAGGGCTAAATACAAGTGTTAGGGAATAGAGAAGAGTTTGTAAGCACAGGATAGGAAGGCAGAGACGAAGAGCCAAGGATAAATTGTTTTGATGAGTGCTTCAATGCTGAAATAAATATAACCACCCAAGGGGGCTGTGTGACTCAGTCTGACATTTTGGCTATTTTTTCATGCCACCAGATGTAATCAATTTAGCTAGGGGGGGGCGAGGGGGGAAGCACACACATATTTTTATTGCGTTCTAATATCCGCCAAAAACAAAAAAACGTACATGTTTTGTTTTGTTTGGGTTTTTTCCTAGTCATAGTATACAACACTTTGTGCAGAACCAAGCACAAGCAGAACTTTCACCTGCCCTTTACCATCACAGAAACTGAGGTTTTGGGGACTGGGTGCAGATCAAGCCCCTCATCTCCAGCACAGCAGGGAGAAACCCCAAGCTGAAGGAGGATGGATGGGGTAGCTCTGCAACTTTGTTCACATTCGCCTCAATACGCACGAGGGAACAAATATGGCCAATAACATCCTAAGATATTGTCGTGCTGAAATTCTTTGTTTACCAAGAAACGACATGTTGAAAGCCCTTGGCATTTATGAAGCAGATGATTTCTATTTTGAAATTGAAGCATTTTACAGTACTTACCCAGACACTTGGAGCGATTAATTTGCCAGATCTCATGTGGAGGACTGGGGCAGATGAGTGAGCTCCAGAAAAATCTCTTAGGGTCCTAGAGGAAGTGGTGTGGTACTGGGGTGGGTGGTGCTCACCCTTCCATCCGGACCAAGGTAAGGGAGGGGGCCTGTACTGCTGGATTCTTTCAGTTGTAACTTCAATTGGGCATTCAGAAACCTTAGACTCCTGTCCAAAACTTTGGGGAAATGTTTCTGTGCTCTGTTAAACAGCTCCTGCATTCCACCCAGGGGCTGATGCTGTTCTGTGGTAGGTGAATAATTCCCATATTTACTCTTTGCAAAATATTTTGGACTCCGGAGAGTTTCTGCTCAGGCAGAGTCCTCCTGAATTAATAACAGCTTTGCCTGAGCAACAGCTAAGAAATGAGAAGACAGTGCTGCAGAAATTAATATTTTTTAATTCATCTTGGTCACGGGCTCTGCAGGTTGGCGTGCTGGTGGGAAATACATATTCCTGTCTTTCTGTTACACAGCTGTCCCCCTCTACCTCCTGCCCAGGTATCTTTGAAGGAGCCATAGGAACTTAGCCCAACACAGGACCTAGGTTCACACATCCAAAAACTAAGCATAACTATTCACTGAACTGGTTGCCAAGGCTCCATCCAATGACCAGCATAATGTCCATTTTATCCAACATCTAACCCATAACTGGACATGCATTTTATTTCAAAATCTGCAAAGACGCAGCAGTTCTCAAGAGTTACTTCCACCACGACTAGATTTTTGGAAGTCTTCTCCTTGGAAGGCTATTGGCATGGAAAAGAAGCCCTAAACTTTCCCTTATAGGGCCTCTGTTTTTCAGCTCTCACTAATTTCATCCCCTTCCCATTTCCTAGGAGCTCTGTGCTGAAGGCCATCAGAAACAAGGGAGTTCTGTGCTTAGTTTTTAAAGATGGTCTCTAGTATATCTTAATTTTCAACTCTGAGCACACACTTTTTTTTCTGTCTTTAACACATCCCCAAAATCTGAAACTCTATTTCAAAATCAAATCCACTTTTATTTAAAATGTCACAGTTGCTCTTATCTGTCGTGTTAATTATAAAGACTTTTTTTGCTTTAAGTAGGAGTCATTTGAAATATGTATAAATGATTCCATAACATGACTTCTTATCACCTATTCTAATGTTTCAGATCAAGTCACCCACAGTGATGCATCCTGGGTATTTTGCAATTTAGCCATTTTGAACGTGTTTTGTGTGCAAGGAATTGTGTCTTGTGCTCTGTGCACAGTCTACACTGATTCTGTACATGCACGTACACGTCTGAAAGTACCAAATTTATATCTACTTGTAGGAACAATCTCTGAACATTCAAGAAGGTGCCTCATCACAATAGCATAGAGAAGGAGATACAGAAAATTCTACAGCTGGACAATGAGCTTGTCTTAACTCTGTAATGTCATTAATCCTTGGACTGGAAATTGCTAACTTTTAAAGATTTAATTAGTTAAGCTTAGTATTTGGTTTTCTAGCTTTCTAAGAAAAGGAAGGTTGTCTAAGGAAAACAATCTTTAAGTTTGAAAATCCTAAGGAAAAACATGTATTAAAACCATAAGCCTCCTGTAAATGATAAATTCAACCCTGGAATCACTTTTTCAGAATCACCATGAGTGCAGGTCTCCCAGTTCCCAGAGGTAATTTTTAGTCCTGAAGTCTTAAACAGATTTTTCTGTATTTCAGCTGTCCTTAAAAAAAAACTGGGAAAAAAAGAAAAAACAACCAAACAAAAACCCCCACCACAAACCAAAAGCCTCCTACCAGAGATACCCTTAACTAAGTTAAGACCAGGTTTTTAAGTCTGGCATCCTCGACCCAGATAGGAAGAAAGGCGAGCTGCAAATCCAATAGTTGCACTAAGATACCCATTTAAAATTTCCACAACTTTATAACTGATAAAATGCTTTTCCTTAAGCTGAATAATTTTTCTAGCCTCCTCGCTAAGGAGATGGAATTGAAGTCATGACTGAAAAAAAAAATATTGATACATTAGACATAGGAAGTGGAGATTTTTGCCTTTATGTTTTTGAATCATTCTGAAGAAGCAGAGCAGATGAAAAACTAATGTCCAAAATATATTTTTTAAATAGAAAGTGTAGTTTTCACAAAATCTGAATGTTCCATGGAAAAACTTTAATTTTGCCAGAGCTGCTTAGTTTTCCACTGGGGAAGATCTGAACAAGATATTTCCTTTTAAGTTCTAGTTGACTGAAATGTAAGATTTTAAGTAAGTTTTTCAAATAATAAACAAGTAAATAAAGTAGGATCCATCCTCTGAGGATTTTCTTCAGCCTGACGTCTCCTGAGACATGAAAGATGGACCTTTACCACAAGGCAGAGATTAGCTAGGAGCCCTACAAAGAGGACTCCAACGAGCACAGTCCATACCTTCAGCAAAAATGTGTCTCTGGGCTAAGACAAAGCATGGAAAATTTCAAAAGGAGTGAGGTGAACTTGAGAAAGATATGAGCACAAGTGATGGAGGACAGGCAGGAGCAGCAGCTGGAGCTCCAAGCCCGTTCCAGCAGCTCCTGCCAGCCATTAATAAATACCAGCCCCCTGTGCAGAGCCAAGGCAAGGCAGCCACAGCCACTTGTGCTGTTTAACAGCCTGCAGGAGATACCTGCTGTGGCTGCACGAGCAGAGATCCACACCATCATCCTTATCCCCAGGGACATCACCAGTGATATCAAGGGGATATCACCCCTTGGGATGTGATATCTTAAGGACAATATCCCACTTTTCTCAGCTTCCATCATGGATTTCTCTCATGGATCCCTCTGGCTGCCGGTGGCTTGGGAGCCCTGCAAGCACCAGAGGAGAGGTTGGGTACCTCATGCACACCTCCAGCACAGACTCAGGTGTCTTCCTTGAGCACAGGGGCACTACACCATGACTGCCAGGTGACCAGCAGGAAGGGAGCCTGTCCTCCTCCACCCCTCTGCCTGCCAGGACTGGTTCTGGCCAGCCAGGATGTCTGGTGCAGAAGATGATGCTCCTGTGGGGAGGAAGAGTTTCATGGAGCCTTTCCACTGCACACCTGAGCTCTCCTTGTCCTCACTGGGAACCTGGCATTGCTGAGACCTGAGCACAGAGGCAACTGCAACCTGAGTCCTGCCCCAGCCTGAGACCCCCACTCATGCCTCTGCCCTCTCTCAGAGCAGGGCAGCTGTCTCCAGAAGGCAGCTCTTGAGACAATTTTCAGACAATCCAACACAAATGGAATTTGAAAACCTATTTCTTCACAGTTTCTTCCTGCCCTGAAGCACCTTATATTTTTGTTCACACTGCTGGCACTCAGCAAAATGGAGGATGGTTTTCTTTTCCTCTGGAAAACAGAAAGAAAAACAAAAATAATCAGTGTTGCCAGCTCTTGAAATTTTAGTCCCATGGTACTTGATGTTTTTCTTCACCCCTCCTCAGTTTCTTGCTTCAATATGTTATGCAAAAATCTCAGATTTCATTTTTAAAAGAGAAGAAAAAGGAACAAGCAGTTTGTGGACTTCCAGCTTCAGAAAAAAGCTGAGAAACATTAACTCAGATCATCCTAAGGCACCTCCAAACAAAAAAAAAAAAAAAACAAACAAAAAACAAAAACAAAACAACAACCAAAAAACCAAAAAAAACATGGAGAAAACAGTATTTATCATTTTTTTAAGAGGTAGAAAAGTGTAAAAAAAAAAAAAAAAACCAAACAAAAAACAAAAACAAACCAACAACCAAAAACCCAAAAAAAACATGGAGAAAACAGTATTTATCATTTTTTTAAGAGGTAGAAAAGTGTAAAAAAAAAACAAACAACCTCATGACCTGAAGAACCCAACTGATTTCTGAGCCCTTGGGTTGAAGAGCCAGCTAATTCCATGGGCACCACCAGTGGCCTGCACTGGCCAGATTTCAGCTCCCTGGGCAACAACACAGAGATAAGACATCCCCTTTGTAAGGAGCAGGGCTAAGTTTCTATCCTTGGCCTTCTGGAAGAAAAAAGGAATAAATCATGGCTGGAAAGGAAGGAAGATTGCACTCCAGTGGGATTCCAAATTTGCTCAGTGAGATGGTTCTGTGGTGGTCTGTTGTTCCAGGAAGACAAGTGCCCATGTAAGCCATGTTTTTTCCTGGGATAATCAGAAGATCCAGGAAATTAAATCAGGAGATTAAAACACTGATATAGACATGGACAATGCCAAGAGGTACAGGGTGCACACTGAGAGCATGTGCTGCCTTCTCAGGCACCCCATCACGTGCTGGGGGACCAGTCAACCCCAGGAATGGTCCCTCCTGTGCTTGCTGGGTCTCTGCACTTTTAAGAACTATGCCAAGAGAGCCCACTTAGCCCCTGTGTCAAGAGCCCATTTCAGAGGAAGAAGATGCACTCAGAGTAACTGAACTGCTTTGGAGGCTTTGCTTTTCCTGTCTTGTTCTGGCATTTAATTTTTTTTTTTAAATCTAAAACACAAGACATCCATTTTTGAATTTTGTGGCTGAAATTTTGTGGCTGCTGTTTATGTATGGAAAATATTTAACAGTTCAAGTCAGAAAGCCCAATATTCAGAACCTTAAGGGCAATCCAAAACTCCTAGGGTCTTCACAATCAGACTAAAAATACCATGAGAACAGGCTTCCTTGGACCAGACACCGATTTTCTGCAGCAGTGTGAAGGAATTAAAGCTGGTCCTTAAGCACCAGCTGGGAACTGCCCTGACATTTTTGTGTCATCTGCTCCCTGGTCCTCTTGTGAAGGCCATGCAGTGATGGGCTGGAGGCTTTCAGGGCCCTACTACAATCCAGCAAACCTTGGCTGGTGGAACCAGCCCCAGAAGAGATTCCAGCTGGCTTAAGTTAGAGAAGCCCTGTGGCTGCTCTAACTTAAACCACCTGCCAGTTCAGTCCTGGGCCAGCTCTAGGATCTGGGAGGTAGAAATGTGGACAAAAATCAAATTTTCCTGCTGTCTTCCTCATCTGTCCCAACAGGAGGCTGGAGGTCCAGAGCCCATTTGGAGAAGTCCCTGGTATAAGGCCTCAGAGGGACACCTTTGAGCTCCTGGTGGTATCTAAAATCCAAGAATGCCCACCATTCAGCCCCATCTTCCTTCCTTACCTTCTCTCATCACAGTGCTTGCATTCATAACATTGAAGCCTGAACATGAGGAAATGTGCAAGGACAGGTTATTTCCCGGAACAGCTGATGCTTTCTGCCCTCTTTTGACTTCCCAGACAGCCTCTCCCCTGCAGCTCTGGTGCCTTCACTCCTGTAGGGAACCAGTGATAGAGACCAGACCAGATAGAGAGGGTTTTTTGCTTTTTTAAAGAGTGGAAAATCAGAAAGTAAATTTTAAAAGAAACAAACAAAACTTTTCTCAAATATTTCCAGAGCTGTTGATCTTGGTTTGAACTTTGGCAGTAAGATCACAATGGATTTAAACTGCCCCAACTCACCCTTTTACAGAGACACACAAAATCATGTGCAGTGGTACGAATTACCCTGGTAATACAGCCTGAATTGTCCTGCCCCTGCCCTTCCTCCTTGCCTTTCACCATGCAGCTACCAAAGATAATGAGTAACAGTGATATTAAACAGGGATTTGGGGGGTTTTAACTTTTTTTTTTTTCCTCCAGAAAGTGGATAACATCCTACAGTAGATAGAAAAATCCATCCGACTTTATTTAACTGTAACATTTATTAAGAGCAGTGAAAAGGTCAGCATGGACTGTATGGGCTAAACTCCTTCCCCCAGCCCTGAATGCGACAAGAAAGCAGATCCTTTAAGATGCAACTATCTTAAGCTCCCCTCCGATGGTTAAACTCTTAGTAATTCTAGGTTTTGGAGACAAACGTCAAAGCAGAGGGCTCTTCCCTTCATTATTCAAGAAAAGGCCCCATCAATATTATCTGTAATAAGAATCTGCTGTTGACATGGCTCACCCCGCAGTTCCTGTTCCAGGCAGTAGTCCCTGTCAATAGGATTAAAGTGGAGGAATGCCTTTGACAAGTCCACTGGCTGCTGATTCATTGCTGCCATCAGGCTGCAGGCTGGGAAAGGCAGTGGGCACCAGGAGCCAGTCCTGCCCTGGCCAGGCAGGCACCAATGCCCCCAAAGCTTTGGTTTCTTGTGCCTGAGGGGAGCTCCCTGGAGTGCAGGGGGAAGTGGGGAGGGGGAAAGCCTGGGAGTGGTTTGCACTGCTGGTGTCCTCCCCTGTTGCTTTTGGCTGAGCAATGGGCACATCAGCTGGGAGGTTTTGAGGTGGTTTGATGAGCAGTGCTGAGCCCAGGGGCACAGGGAAGCCATCGCTCAAGCACAGGATGGGAAGGAGTGTTCCTCAGCCCCTGTCAGCATCTCCTCCTTGTCAGCCTGGGAGATTGCACACTGAGATGAAAGAGGGACTCTGCTGCCACTCTGGAGTGCTCTCAGTGCCAGGCAGCCCACAGGAAGCCATGAGCAGCGACACCTGAGCAGTGCTGCCCAGCGGCAGCGATGGCAGCTGACAGACCTGAGGCACCATGGCCCACAGGGAGAGCCACAAGGAGCAACTTTCTGTGACTTGTCTTTCTCCTGGAGTTGGCCTATGCTTCACCAGGCATAAGGATGCAGGGAAGTGCTCGAGGGACCAGGAGTAACCATGGTAAAAATGAACCACTGTGGTTAAAGCCCTGGAAGGAAAGCTCTGGGCACCAAGGGTGCAGAGTTGGGCACATCCAGTCCTAGACAATAGTGACTTGTGTTTTCCTTCTTGTTTAGCACAGCTCCCTATACAAAGGCTCTGTCAGCACCCCCTGGCTTGCACAGCCCCAGGTCTCACCCTGCCCTGCAGGCTGGTACCCACAATCCAGCCAGAGCTGGGATTGTGCAGCCCCTCTAGAGCCCGCAGGGTCTGGCACCGCCTAAAAACCAGCACCCAGCCACAAAAGTCAGGGGAAAAGTGAGTTGCAGGGAAAATTTGAGCCTCCTAACCTTCCACCTCTCAACTCTTTCAGCAGAGCATGCAGGACACATGTGCACACACACACACACACACACACACACACACACACACACATTAACACCCTCATCTTTTCCAGTGACTAAGCTCCTGTCTAATTCGTTCTGTTCCTGTCCCCTCAGGTGCTGAGGCCAGGTCAGGAAGCAGGCAGCCTAGAGTAAATAGATCAGCTCTTTTTAAAATAAAACCTCTATTATTATCCGTAGGAAAAAAAATAACAGCCCTCATTTTCAGGAATTGTTACATTTAATTAGGCTGCAGGTTCCACTGGGCTCCACAAACGGAGCCAAGAAAGCAAGAATGTCAAAATATTCTGCACACAAGCTGAAAAACCCTGAGCTGGGCGATCTGGTGAAAGGGAGCCCTGTCAGCTCGCCTGTCAACTGTGCTGCAGATTTTTCAAACCTAATTAAAATGATCTTTAATTTTTTTTTCTGCTGCTTTTAAAGAAACACATTTTTCTCTTTTTTTTCCCTAATTTTTTTCCCACTTTAGTTTTTAATCAGTCTGATTTCCTGCATTGAGCCAGCCAGGAAGAAAGTGAAAGGGAGACTCTCACAGGCATCCAGGACTGGAAAACAGGAGGATGGGTGGCTGCTCAGGCAGCAGAGCCTTTGCTGCAGCTCACCACGCACCCACTGTTTACTCACATGTGAGATCAGCCCTAACAGGAAGAACAAGGTACCAAATTCTGTCCCTGCCTGTTTCCTGCCACCTTTGGGGGAATGGGACCTTTTGGGCTCTTTGTAAATAAACAGGAGCACATCAAAGGGACACCTGACCACTGCACCCATTTTTGGAAAAACTAGAACAACTCACAGGCACTTGAATTTTTGGCTGACAGCTCATACCAAAAAAGCCTTTACTGCCCTAGTATTAGCTAGCAGCTCTGATGCTTTGGAGCTGATAGAGGAAACCAGTTTGCAAATCCTGAAACAGGAGCCTTACAGGAGAGCCTGAGCCACCGATTCATTTTGCTCACATCTACGCCTTGGCCCTGTGGGGCCCTGCCAACCCCCACTCCTCACTGGGTTCATTGTTTGTATGTGTGAAGTTATTTGGATGGGCTGATCTCAGCAAAGTGGTCTGTAGAATTCTGCAGCAAAACAGGAGCTTGCTGAGATGAAGGTGGCAGCACAGGGCAGAGCAAGTCATTAGGACTAATAACCAACATGATAAAAATGGGCATAAATAGGGATAAAGAGATTTAAACCAAGGAACTTATGCTTAAGTGGAGGTTGGGTCAACAGCTATATAAACATACACTTCCCCTCCCACCTCCCCTGCTCTAGTGTCTTCAAGAAAAATGTTTGCTTACTTAAACAACCTTTTTTTTTTTTTTTTTTTTTTGCAGCCTAGCTTCCTAGAGAAACAATTTGTTTGTGATCATGCTGTGGGTGTGTCTGTCTTTCTCCCTAATAAAACTTGTGAACTCCCTGGCCAATTTCAACCAACTTTACCAGGGCAGAGTCCTCAAAGATACCAACTGCTTTCAAGTCTTGCCAGAGCTGGGTAGACAAGAAAACACTGAACCATGGTGAGACAAAGGCTGCAGCCTGGGCACTCCTGATATTAAACACCAGAGCATCCAACCTGGCATTGCCTCATATGTTCCTCTGCAGGAAGCCACAGTTCTCTGAATCACACAAAATGCACTGTAGAAATGGCATCATTTGGGCTGAGAACTTAGAATGATGGTCTCTTTCTGAGAAATGCCACAAGAGTAGTGTCAGCATGGGAAGGAGTCCCAGCCAGGTAAAATGAGGTGCCTGCAGGTACAGGGTAGCACCAGCACTGCTCTCCAGTCACCTAAACTGGTCCTCAGCCCTTCCTGCACCAAAGCCACCTCTTGGGCCTCAAGGGGATCCAAGGCCAGGAACAGGGATGGGGTCACCTTCTGCTCCATGCAACATCCCAGCTGCAGGGTCTTCGAGCAGAAGTAGAGGTAGGTGCAGTCTAGCTACTGTGGGAGTCAGTGACTCATAAACTGAGAGTGTTTGACCTGGGATCAGCCAGAGGGAAGGACATTCCAACAAGGTCACTCTCCTACAGCATCAATTTTCAGGCTCAACTTGCACTTTAAAAGAGGATTGGGAAAGGCCTGCTGCAGATGTCTCTCTCTCATAAAGGGCACAGGGACGCTCTTGGTTGGGGTGGGAGCATGGAAGTGAGATGGGACCTGCCATACTCCAACAGAGCTTGGGTGCTGATGGGGAAGAGGGCTTGAAAAGGACAATGGAATAACCTGAGAGTTCCAACCAGGACTGCTCAGTGCCAGCACAATAAAAAGTCCTGATTAAGAGGGTCTCTTTTCCTCTAAGTTGGGTTTAGGATGGTTTAGTGCAGTCAGATTTAGGAAAAAAGTCAAGGGGGTTACCAAAGGTTTGGATGCAACCATGAGCTCCTGTTCTCCAAGATGATGGAGACAACATAGGGGAACACAAAAAGGACATTTCTAATGGGGAGGATCTCAATTTCAACAGTCTTACCCCTGCTCCCACATAATTTAAATTTGGAAATCTCCTCAGAATATCACAGCAATCCATTTTGTTGTGAATGTCCTGGCACTTCTCCCCTCTCATCAGCTCCCTGTTATCTCACTGGGAACACCCTCTCATCTGCTGAAAAAAATAAAGCATCTCCCGGAGTAAGAAAACCCTTCAGCCGGAGCTAAAGGAAGCCTGGCAGGTTTTACCCTGTGATTGCTCAGGGAAAATTGAGCCATGTGATCTTTGTGTCCCACAGAAGAGATGAAATCTGCCTTGCGCAAGGCGCTGCAGGGAAGGGACAGCCAGGTGGGTTTGCCCTCGCGGTGAACAAGCTGGGATCTTGCGTGCCTGGGAATCATGTCCCTGGGGGAATAGATGGAGCTGGCATTTTTGGGACCCTGTGACTGGCTGTCCGGCTAGTAATTTAGCAAAGGGTGAGCAGGTAATTTCCTGTTGGACTGGTCTGTTGGAAGGGCCTTTCCCCTGCGGGGAGCTGCTGGCTACGCAGCCAAGCCTGAAGACACACGGGAGCAAAGCGTGCTGGCTCCTTTTATAGCGGGGCTGGTTTCCCCGCATTGCCGTCATCCCGGGGGTGAGCAGTGCTCTAAGACATTTGAGGCTCTCCCCCGCAGAGGGTAAAAAGTCAAAAGGGTATTAAGCTGTCACATTGGGGCAATTTATGTGTATAAACAGAGCCCCGCTTTGCTGATTTACACCCTGATAGCACATGGCCCACAGGTAATGAACGCAGCACATCCCCACATCTGCCAGTGGAAGCAGTTTGGATTGACTGACCCATAAAACTGCAAGGCCTGAAGTTATCTGTCTTCACATCTACATATACACACGCAAACAGCCGCAGCCAGCAAGTGCTCATGGAGTAACACGATATAAGCAATAAACGCTTTCCCCCAGCAAAAGTTAGGGGAGAGATTAGATAAGGTGGCTAAAACAAACTTTAACCACCATGGTGGGAGCTTGGTTGGGCTGTCCTTTTCCTCAGCTGAGTAAGTCACAGGGTAGGGAGCCCACAGCACCAGTCACCACGTAGTGCTGGCTCCCAAAGGTTGCAGACAACCCAAATTAGCCAGCCTATCTCCACTCCGTGTGAAAGCACCCTTATCCCCATCATTATGAGTGAGCTGTGCTCCCTCCCAAGTTCAGGGTCCATTTACATCTTGCCTCCCACTGCAGAAGGGCACAAAATCCTTTTTCCCATTCGGGAAGGCTCTTATTGGGAGCTAGAGACAGGGTGGGCACAGGGGAGAGGGAGGCAGCTCTGGTCCGTGTGAAAGCACCCTTATCCCCATCATTATGAGTGAGCTGTGCTCCCTCCCAAGTTCAGGGTCCAGTTATGTCTTGCCTCCCACTGCAGAAGGGCACAAAATCCTTTTTCCCATTCGGGAAGGCTCTTATTGGGAGCTAGAGACAGGGCTGGCTGTGGTGGCACAGGGGAGAGGGAGGCAGCTCTGGCGCCATTGCTGCCCTCCCAGATGGTGCAATACAACTCCCTTTGACTACATTGCACAACCAAATCCCACTCCCTCCCACCTTTCCAGGGAAAATCATGTTGCAGCTGACCTAGAAACTCCATCCTTCCCCCTTCAATTGCACCAAAAAAGCAGATTACCCCCTGACCACTGACATCTGAAGGTAGGACTGATGGACACACAGATGGGTGCTGCTCCTGACATACCATGTGCAGTGTTTGCTTCCCATCCTTGCAGCCCATGCCTTCACATCATTGTGCCGCTGTGGGGATGTGAGCAGCCACTACATTCCCCCTCTGCCCAGCAGACTTCAGTGTCAATTGCATGCTTTGGGCAAAAATAACAATTGGAAAAAGTAATTGCATTTATCATGTTGGCGACTCAGCCAGCTACATAAGAATGTTACATAGCAAAACCACAGAATTCAGCCTGTTTTCACACAAACAGCAGAACAATGACTGGCAGGAGTCCCCTGACATCAGACACTTGCCTTTAACTCAAGCAGTTTTTCCACCAGCATCAAGAATCCACCAACCTGGGATGCCACAGCAGTCTGGCCTGCAGGTAAGGCTGAAGCTGATGAAGACACCAACAGCCAGAGGACAATTTCCAACAACTAAGCAGGCAGGAATACCACAGTAGACTCAGTCTACTATTTTGTCAGTGGAGGCTCAGAAAGATGTAGGATTTAACTTCTCAAGTCACATCATGATTCATAGGAAATTAAACTTCCCATGCTCGAGGCAGCAGTGATGGGTGACAGATTATGGAAGAGGCAAATGTTGGCTCTTCTAGTGTCACCATAGATCCCACAGATATGTGAATTGCAACTGTGCCTCTTACTGTAACTTTTCAACCTGCACAGTACCGTGTATTATTTCAGTCTAGACTTTCCTTCTTTGCTTAGCCCACTAACTCTGCCCCTGTGTAACCTGGTCACTGCTTTCTTGCACAATTTGTCTCATTAGAATGTGCTGCTAACTTGCTTTGCTGTTGTGAAGAGGGATTTATGATAATGCAATGCCCATCTCAAAGAGTCCAAGTCAGAAAATCAACTGTTATTGAACAGGCTTCATTCCTTCCAATTGAAGGGGGCCACAAAAATCCCACCTGCTCTTTTGGACTGTAGTGACTGGGAAGCCACTCTGAAAGTTGCATTTTTTCAAAGCAGATTGGATCAAATTTGAAACCAGCTCACCAAAACACAGCCTGCAATAGCAGCAAGTAAATCCAGCTCCTCAAGAGACAGGGTGAAGCGGGAAGCAGAAGAGCAGTGCTGCCCCTTTTGGATGCAGTGCCCAGCTAGATGGGTTAGCCAAAACATGAATTTGTTCCCCAAAGCCCTGTAAGCAAATGTAAGTTAAAATAGGTCCCTCTTGGATTCAGTGTTCATTGGTCTTCTGACTCCATGGTGTGTAAATTTTGTCAGTTGTAGGCTCCCTACGACTTCATTGTGTTGGCACAAAACATCAAAATGAATCTGCCTAGGGCATTCCTCTGCTCACAGGATATAAACAGTTGGCAGTGACTGATCTGCCACTTGTCAATGCACTCTCCTAGCCTGATCCTGCAAAATAAACTGCATTAGCCTAAGCTACCTTGAAGCTGGAGTAAAACCATCCCTGGAATTAGCTTGTCCTTCTCAATGAAACTTGAGCTGCCTTAGATCTTATTTAGCAAACAACTTAAATACATAGCAACACCAGTGCAACTACGCTTAAATCAATCCTAGATGTTGGTTCATGCAGTGAATACAGGTTATGATGGACATCCTTGTCCTCCAGGCCTTCCTGAGCTAGCAGATAGTTTAACCTCAGGATGTTCATTAGCACCTCCCTAGACAGGCTGCCACCCCACAAACCCAGTGCTGGATATAATCTTTTCCAGCTGAGGTGGACAAGAACCAGTTGGTTGTGGGTATGGTAACATTTCAGCTATCACAGGTGCTTACATTGTGAACAACTATCTAAAGATTTGGAGTTACAACCAGCACCACCTCCAGCAGTTTTTAATCAATTTTGAGATGTCCATTCAAGAGCTTTTACTACATTAGTTTAAAAATACTTTAGTCTTTTTCACATTTTTGTATAGACCAGGATATAAAGGTGCCTAAGAACTCACAAGTTCTGCGTTCCCCAAGACCTTGGCACTTTTAGTACAGACTTCAACATAAAAGCAGGGCTTCAGCTTTTTTTTTTTTTTTTATGTGCAGGTGTCAGTTACCAATCTGGCTATGCCAGTGCAGCAGTGCTGGTTTAATCTGGCTGAGATTCTGCTCCTGCACTCAGGTATGCCATGAGTTGCTGAGCCTGGACAAAGATCCCAGACTACAGAAATTAATTCCTGATTAAGCTGACTCTTTGAAGCCTTTTTCCCATCTGACTGCCTCCACACTCAGCTTTCAGCTGTGCAGTGGTCCGCTACAGAAGAAAAAAATATCCTAGTACTTACTTCACTCCCCACATCTGCAAACTGGGACCAGCTCTATCTTCAACTTTGCTCTGGTGGCTTAGCAAACAGAGTCACTCAGGACTTTTCTATCTTTCCAAAATTTTCCTATCTCTTTCTTGAACCCTCTCCAGCATTTTGATGCTTTTACTCACCACAGCAGCACTCCCATCAGGAGGAAATAACTTAGAGACACTCTATGGTCTTTGTACCTCCAATTGTCCTCCTGCTCAGTTACAGCTCAGCACCGAGACCATCCAGTCAACTGATTTTGGCTGGTGAAGAAGCTTTTCCAAAAAAAGTCTCCCAAAAGCTTCTTCAGGATCCTTCTTCCTGGAGTTCACTGTCTTATAAACACAGCTTTTATGCTTAGTTCTTGCATTCACCTGCATCACTATATTTGTTGTTTGCTTGAGCCTGGCTCCCCAAGCACTCCATATTCCTCCCTATCAGTGACCTCCCCTCTCCATTATTTACTCTTTCTGTCTCATCACACCATCAACAGACTACATCAGTGGTGATTTTACGTTTTCTTCCATGTCATTGATAAAGATATTAAAACCAAGAATACTGGAGGGACTTTGCTACAAACACAGCTGGCAGATGATTTACAGTTACATTTGGAGACTTGTCAGGGAGCCAGGTTTTAATTCATTTAATGCACACCCTCTTGATTTTATACTGCTCTAGATCCTTAATCAAAATGTCATGTGGTACCCAGTCAAATGTCTCACAGAAGTCTTGTATGTTACTATCACTTTTATCAACTAAACTAAAGAGAGGCATCCCATTCTATTTTCCATTAACTCATACTGATTGGCATTAATTACAATTTTCATCCTTTAATTGCTCATGGACTCCCATGAATAAGGGCAAACTTGCACCACCCAGTGCACCACTAAGAGCATCTGCCTGACTCATCCTTGGCACAGCCCATGTGTATGTTGAGAACAGCAACCCTGTAAAATCTGAAGCTGGACCTGGGCACAAGCAAAGCTGGGCACTGTCTCAAGTGGCACAATAGGGGGACCATGGAAACAATCATGGTTTTGCTGATGGCTTTGCCTCTTCCAGAGGGCTGGAAGGGCAGGTGAGCTGCTCATTTTGGACACTAAAGAAAGGAAGAATGGCTCTGTCAAGTGAATCAACCACAACCAGTTTTTGAAATAGCACTGATCCACACTGGAATCACTTCCCCAGGAGTGGTCAGGAGAGTCTTTTTCATGGTACAAGGGGTGATACAAAATGTTTCTCTCATTGCAAGGAGACCAAAGTTTTCTATTCAGCACACACATGAGACTGAAACATACTTCTAACAATAACATAGCACGTGTTATCTTATCATCACAACTATTTGGTTTTCTTCCTTGAAGGCTGGATGTAATTCATTAGCTTACCACTGAGTCACTGGCTTGGTTTTTTCAACTCTCCAAGTGAAATACAGGAAGAAGTCCCACAGCACCTAGCCATGATACTGACACGTCTATGATCCTGGATTGTTCCCTTTTTATCCCTTAACTCTGCAAATCATTGTCTAAGTGGAAGTCCCAAGTGGAAGTAATTCCTCACCAAGAAACTACAGAGAATAAAAGAAAACAAGAATTTTGCTTCAAACATCCAAATCATTTTGGCTTTCACTTTGATGTAGTTGGTATTTTAAAAAAAATTTGGAGCAGAACAAAAGTATTGGTTTAACTTTAAACGTTTTTCTTTTTTATGAGGGAGGTACATTTAAAAATTAATTTAAATAAAACTGAAGGAAGTTTCTAGGAATAAATGTCTCAAGTTTTGCATGAGGGGACAGAATATAAAAGCTGAAGTCCTTCCAACACAATAGCATAGGCACATCAAAGTGAAGTCACTAAACATTTCAGTGTCGCTATAACAGCATTTGTTTATTTCCTACAAATATCTTAGCTGAGGGATTTTTCCAATCATCAGTCTTGGTCAGTTACTACCAGAATTCAACTGCAGCCTGTCTCCATTTCAAGTGTGCAAGACCTAGTAAAGGGTAGAGATGAAAACCTCATTACTACCACAAAAAGTAATTCCCATAACAAGACCTGCTTGGATGGAATTGTAACTACCTGATGTAACTACCTAGAAAGCCCCTCTGAAACTTGAGTTTGGGAGCCCCATAATCCGAGCACCAGAAGCAGAGGAGGATGGGGGATGTAAGATTGCAACTCCCCAGACAGGACCATTCTCAGTGGCTTTTTTCCTTTTTCCATTTGTCCAACACCAAAGAAAATGACTGTGCTGGACAGTAGGAATGTTTCCCTGCTCAGTGGTGATTATACACAGGCTCTTCTGTGTCCCAGGGAACAACACAGAAGACAGCAGTTTTCAGCTGTAAGACACTCTAGTTTTCATCTTTTCTCTGCTTAAGGCGAAATCTTGGCAGAACATGCTGGAAAAACACAAAGGATATTGCAGTCTTGGGGTTAATGACTATGCTGCTGAAAACTTTGCAGAGCCTTTGACTTATCTCATTAGCAAGCCAGAGATCTGCTTTGGCATTAGATGTCACCTATGCATTTGGAACAATCCCCAACATCAATAAATCTCAGCAAACATCCCCTCATTGCAACCCAAGCGCCTGCAAGGGTGCTAATCCCCAGCCAACATTCACTTGGCTAAATTATTTTTAAAAGATGATGCAGCTAATACTCCTTATTCCAGAGAATCCTGCATTGTTTTCCTTGTAAATTGCTCCTCCAAAAGGATAAAAGCTACAGCTTCTCACTTTCCACTCCAAAATAACCCTTCTCCACTGGAGCAGCAGCCTGTGAACTTCCCCAGGAAAAGTGAGATGCATCTGGTGAGTCTGAGCCCAGTCCCCAGCCACAGCCAGAGTGATGGTCAGGGGCCGTGGCTGTGTTTTATCAAGCCTTGCTCTTTGTGCTGTGCCTGGCGTTTGTGTCTGTTTTCCTCCTGGATTTGGACGTCCCTCCCGCCGGTGGGGCTGGGGGGCAGGAGCAAGGCCATGCAGGAGTCAGCGGCATTGAAGGGCTCTGTGCTGGCAGAACAATGGGTTTGCTCCAGGCACAGCTACTGACTTTTAACAGCTCTTTGCCAGTAACCCCATACGGGATTGCATCATGGAAAATCCTAGTGGAAAGCTAGGAACAAAGGAAAGATGTCAGGCTGCTTTTAAAAGGGACTTGTTCTCAGAGCAGAGGAAGCCCTTTGGTGGCCAGAGTGGGAGGCTCAACCAGAGGAACCTGAGCTCTGTTAAAGACTGGAGGCAAATCTGGAGACATACACCAGACGGGAGAGATGAGAAAAGGGCAATGCTCAGGAGGCGACAGCTTTGCCTCACTTTGCAGCGTTCCTGCATTGTCTAGGGATGAAGTGTGTGTGTCTGTGTGGAAAAATTCCTACGCAGATGTTATGTCCCTTTATTGAATTGTCCCCACGGTCGCTGAAGGGTCCAGAGTGCCGGTCAGATGATGCAACAATGCCCACAGGCTACTGAGCTCTCATCTCTGATCCAACATCCCCAGAAACGGAGCCAGGCAAGAGACATGTCCCTGAAAAACAGGGCTTGGGACACTGCCTGGACTCTGTCCAGGCTCGGGTAGCTGAAAAGCACCCAGAGCTGATTTTACAATGTGTGACAAGAGATTTTGGTCAAGAGAGGCTCTGTTCTTCAATGGAGAAGCACAATGCAAGGTACAAACAGAATCACCACTCCATTTCTGAAGGGATCACAGCTCTAAGTGGTATCACATTGCAAGCCCAATGAGAAACCTTTTGATGGGGGATTAGAAAAACAACACTTCTGTAAGTATGGAAGAAACTGCTCATGAGAAGAAGGAAAACTCCCAAGGAGAGCCCAGCAAAGACACTTTACATTGCCCAAACATGGGCTCACTGAAGTCCATATACCGTGTGACTTTGGCTCTGATGTGATATCTAACTTACAAAGACAGACCTTCTTCTCTGCCTTTCTTATTCTAAACTGCTCTTTCTTTAACCCTCCAGGGACAGCATGTGGAAGGATAGTGCACAGCAGGTGCTTGAGAGGCTTTGCTTCCTACTTTGTCATTCCACTCAAACCACTCTGTTTCTCATTGGCAACACAAGGACAACCCCACCAGCCAGTGTGATGTACTTAGATCACATGGCTAAAGGAAGGACACTTAGGTACCATCCACAGAAAGGAAGCAGCAGAGGCTGTAAGCAAGCCTGGAAAGCGAGCACATTTGCATTCTCATTAGCTATATGGAAAACAGCTAGGAAGATTTTTTTTTTGGCAATACAGCTAGCCATTGACTTGCTTACTTGGCTGAAAGACTGATGCCAAGGAGCAGCAAAGCAAAGCAAGAGAGCTGGCCTCGAACCAAGGGATTTTGCAGAGCTCTCATTTTGCATTCATTCCCCTTAGTCTAGGGGTCTTAAGTGTTGTCAATTTTAGGGCATGATTTGGAAACTGGATTGCAGAAGGAGCTCTTCCCTATTTGTATATAGGTGACTCTGCCCTTCCTTTTCACTCCATCCTTGGCCAAACAGTCCAGATTTTGGACAGAAACTCTCACCCAAACTCCAATGCTCCCATGCCTGTGCATGTAGAGGGCTGGCTGACTGGAACAGGGCGTGGAGCAGGGCTGGCCCTGCTCTGGCAGCACGGTCAGGCTGCAGTACCTGGCCAGCTCTCCCTGCTGCTGGCTGGGGATGGCTCTGCTGCCACTCCTTGTCACAAAGACACACTCTTTGCTCAGTCAGCAGCGCTGGACTCCGCTCTGGGCTGCCTCAGTCCCAGTAATACTGGCAGTGCTGCTGGATGATGAATAACTGAGGGCACAGCTCCCTTGCAGGACAGCCCCAGTACGGACTGGATATCTCAATCACCTTGTCCCAGTCATCTCCAGAAACAGCAGCCACAGCAGGAACAGCACACCTCTCTCCTGCCTGTACCAAACACCAGGAGCAGGGACATGATACCTCCATGCAAACACCACGGAGAAACCTACCCCAGAGTGCAGGAAGACTGGGAATGCTCCTGGGGTTTTCATTATGTGTCGCAATGTGGGACTTTGCTTAGAAAGGTTTGCTGCTCTGGGTAGCCCTGAGAAATCCTTACAAGAAGCTGGAAAAGAGTGAAGCAGATATCAGCTGTGAAGAGAAAACCTTCTCCCACCAACTTCCTTTAAAGTTGGAGGTGGTTACATATCTCAAACCTTTCCCCCACCATCATTTCAAATAAATGCTTCAAATTTGGTCTGCCTGCATTCACATGCTTTTATGTTTGTTTACCAATAATATTCTGACAATGGCATTTACTGTCAAGAACATTTAGTGAAATGGGAAATAATAGAAACCTCATAAATACAGCAATTCAGACCAGAATCTGGTTCTGAAAGTCACGTACCAGTATTTCAGAGAAGAAACAATGCCGTGTGAACATTCACCTATGCCAAAGTCACCAGCACAGCTGAGATTTCAACCATTCACTAGTAACATGTTCATTATCAAGATATATTGCCTGAATTATTCTTAGATGTTATTCAGAGAATTATTTCAAATAATTAATATATGTAAGAAAATTACTGGCTCTGAACAGAAGAATTGAACTTGTCACATTAGAGCTGAATAAATGCCCTGCAACTATTCACTCCTCTCTTTTGGATAACTAATTTAATCAGATTCAATCTTTAACCCCATTTGGGCTGAAGGAGAAGTTCTTCTATAGCTCTGCTTGCTGTGGTTTGGGACACAATCCCCAGGAACTCCATCCCTCTCTGTAGGGGGACTGTGGCCTTGTTTCACGGGCTCTCCATTGTGTTTCAGGAAGGAGAGTCATAGTTTTACCTTTCACTTACGCCAGGATAATTTCTGTGGTCTTCAGCAGAGCTGTGGTTACACGTCCACGCACAGGACAAGAATTGCACCAGGTTTGATCTTGTCCACAGTTCATTGTTTCAGCATCTCAGAGGAGGTGCTGGCAAGAGCTGGCAAGACCTGGTGGTCCATGGCCAGATGATGGGGACAGCCAAACCAGGGCAGGCTGGAACCAGGCTTGGATCTCCAAGAAACAAAGGAGTCTTGACGCTATTTGGGCTGGCCTCAGGATAAGAAAAGTGAGCGTCACCAATTTGTCCAAGCATATATATGAGAGGAATCAGATCCAGAAGCTGAAATTCCTGACTTGTGCTGTTACAGAAAAATGTGGTGGCAAGAACCACAGATCCTCAGCACTCATGCATTTTGATAACACCTTCAACAAGTGTTGTGGGGTTTTTCCATTGGTTTGTTTGGGGTTTTGTGCCTGTGGTGCTTTCCAGACACCAGAAACTGCTGTAGCTCTCTGTGCCCACAGAGCCACACAACCCCATCAGCCTGCACTTGCACCATAGGTGACTCGTGTCCCACAGCTTTTGTCTTTCACAGTCACACAATGAATTCCTGTCACCTGTAAGAACAGCCTTGTCCCTAGAATCCCTCCAGCACATGTGATGGAGATTCAGGATTTAGGATGCAGGATCAGGCTTCACAAATTCCTGACTTGTGCTGTTACAGAAAAATGTGGTGGCAAGAACCACAGATCCTCAGCACTCATGCATTTTGATAACACCTTCAACAAGTGTTGTGGGGTTTTTCCATTGGTTTGTTTGGGGTTTTGTGCCTGTGGTGCTTTCCAGACACCAGAAACTGCTGTAGCTCTCTGTGCCCACAGAGCCACACAACCCCATCAGCCTGCACTTGCACCATAGGTGACTCGTGTCCCACAGCTTTTGTCTTTCACAGTCACACAATGAATTCCTGTCACCTGTAAGAACAGCCTTGTCCCTAGAATCCCGAATCCCTCCAGCACATGTGATGGAGATTTAGGATGCAGGATCAGGCTTCACGTGGAGAAGAAATAAAAATATAGAGAGACATGTAAGACAAGTAGAATAACTAAGGGAAGAGGCATATTTACATGGAAGTTGCTAAATAGGTGTCTTGTTAACTGCATTGTGGCATTGTTCCTTGTCCTGTTATTCCCAAGGGCTTAATCCCTTCTCATGCAAGCCCAGGACAGGCTTAACTCGACAGAGGGCAGGGTCTAGGTTTTACCGGGCAACAGAGGTCAGTGTGGGGAAAGAGTCTGCCTAGCAGGGTTTGAAGAGGGATTTGGGTGAGGAAGGGGCCCAGGGGTCACAACGGGATCTTTTGCAAGACCTCAATGGTGCAGCTCATGGCATCCTGGCTACCCAAAAACATACAGAGCCTCAAGACCCAGGAGAACTTTTCTGCATCAACAATCAGCACAAAAAGTAGTAGCAATAACTGTGAGTATCTGAAAGGGGTTCTTTGCTATTCTCTCCCCCCCAACTCCCCCTTTTTTTATTTGCCTGACTGACAGAGGATTTAAATGCAAAGTGGATCTAATGCACACCCTGAAGTCGGCTGGCAGTATGCAAATGACCTGTCAGATTAAAATCTGAATGAAAGAGATAACAAGCTTATCTTCATAACAAAAGACTCTTAGGGCAAACTATTTGACGCAGTGTTGATGTTTGTTTTAACCCGTGGACTTTGGACAGTGCAATATTTCAGGGGCTTCACTCTTCTCACTCCCAGTGCTTGCACGCCTGTGTGTGGTGTGTGTGTGTGTATTTGTGTTTGCACCGGCAACAAAAGGCAAGTGCTGTGATAATAAAAGAGGGAGGAGCAAAAAAAAAAAAAAAAAAAAAGAAGAAGAAGAAGCCTAGTGAGGGCTCTAACAGTTGAAGTCTTTTTTTGGGGGATGGCTCTGCAGAGCCAGTGCCAAACAAACCAGCAATAGGTCAACTCACGCTTGCGACCAGCACTACAGCTGCAGCGAGAATAAGCAAACACAGCAGCAGGGGAAAGAATTAAAGGAGGGGGCTGGGGGTGAGGCGGGCGATTTATTCTTCTGGCACGTGCAGAGGGGCTGGAGATGGATCAGCTGTATTTATTCTGTGAAAGGGGGAAAGAAAAGGTGGCAAAAGAGCAAAGCAAGTTTCACTGCATCAGAGAAAACAAAGATTTTCAATAAACTCCCCATTGCCACCCGCTCCCTGGAAAAAGGGGGAGAGGAAGGAAAAAAAAAAAGCTGCAGGTGTTTGCGAGGGGTCTGTATAGAAGCTGTGCAGGGAATTAGCAACTGAGGCAAGTTGCCTTTGGAAAAGGAATCTGCCCTGAATAGATTTGCATTTCTTAATTTAGGGATCATCAGCAAACAAGAGCCAGAGAAAGCACCCCTCTGCAGCACCAGGGGCTTCAAAGTGAGCAGGGCCATGTGCCGGGCGGCCCGGGAGGCAGCGGGGCCGGCTGCTGGGGCAGGCGAGCCCCGCTGGGACCGGGCTCCTGGGCTGGTGGACCCCCAATGGGGCCGGGCTCCTGGGCTGGTGAACCCCCAATGGGGCCGGGCTCCTTGGCTGGTGAACCCCCAATGGGGCCGGGCCCCTGGGGCTGGCAAGCCCTGCTGGGGCCGGGCTCCTGGGTCAGCGACCCTGAATGGGGCCCGGCTCCTGGGGCCGGCAAACCCCCAATGGGGCCGGGCCCCTGGGGCCGGCGAGGGCCGGCGAGCCCGAATGGGGCCGGGCTCCTGGGTTGGCAAACCCTGAATGGGGCCGAGCTCCTTGGGCCGGGCTCCTTGGCTGGTGAATCCCGCTGGGGCCGGGCTCCTTGGGTCAGCGACCCTGAATGGGGCCCGGCTCCTGGGGCCGGCAAACCCCCAATGGGGTCGGGCCCCTGGGGCCGGGCTCCTTGGCTGGTGAACCCTGCTGGGCCCGGGCTCCTGGGCCTGGCGCCGGCCGCACCCCGAGCCCAGGTCCCCGCGGCCACCCCGCTTTACCCTCCCTGCACAATAGGGCCGTGCGAGCACTGAACTCCTTGCCCAGAGGACGTGCCACCAAATCCTCGCCTTTCAGCTCCTTCCCAATCCTCTAAAGCCCCTCCGTTAATGCCCTGCTGCTCTGCTCTCTTCCTGCTGGCCTCAAACCACCAAGCAGGGTTCTGTGCTTGGTGCCCACATTTCAGTTCAGCCCGATGCCGGCCCCTTTGCTGTAGGGGACAGCAGAGGTGTGCCCATGCCACAGGGACAGTGGCAGGAGCCAAGCCCTGAGATAGAGCCCGGACCTGCACCCCCAAACCAAGGCAATGCTCTCCACTCCTTGCAGTGACAATGAATCCCCATTGCATCCCACACCCAAAGAATTTCCTATTATTCACGTATGTTCTTGTGTAAGGGCAGCCTTTGCACAGGACACCTTCCCATGCGTGGTTTGTAGTGTAGTGCTCTCCCCAGTCCTGCACTACAGAAATGTACCTGCTCCAAATTACTCTGTGGGAAACAGGCTGGAAGAGAAATCCCAAATGCAGTTGTCTTGGATGAGACTGCAAAGCATGAAACCACAGGCCAGGGAGAGCCCTCCAGGGCAGGTCACTGCATTCCATGAAAAAGCCTTTCAATTCTAGAAGGGAAAAGCAAAAATAAATGTTACATAGATGTTAAATGAGGAGTGATTTGAGCACTGTGAAACTTTGCCATTACTCCCCTCCCAGCTCTGGCTGAACATGAGATGGGACTGCAGCAGATAATCTGGAGATGCAAAAGAATAGATGGAGTGGAATATGTCAGAGATAGAGATACAGACCCATTGAATTGTTTAGGATGGAAAAGTCTTTTCAGAACATAGAGCTCAACTGTTTTCTCAGCACTGCCAAGGTCACCACTAACCCATGTCCCCCTGTGGCACCTTGCATGCCTTCTAAATTCCTCCAAGGATGGTGGTTCCACCACTGCCCTGGGCAGCCTGTTCCAGTGCTTGACAGTCCAGTTGGTGACGATTTCTTCCTAAAATCCAATCCCATGTACCTCCCCTGCTGCAGCCTGAGGCTGTTTCTTATCCTATTGTTTGTTACTTGGAAAAATCTGCACAACCACTCTCACCAACTTTTATGGCTATGGAGCATCTCAAGGTAGACTGGGATTCCTTGAAATTCATTGGTGGCCATTTCCAATTCTCACTTGCACTGTGGCTACTGATGTGCTGCTTAGCTGTGATCAGGGATGACATGGGCACATGAAACAGTTTCTTAGCTTGATAAGTAGAACTCCCTCTCAGTCCTGTGGGAAGGGTTGAATATTCACTGATGTCAAATCTACTCGGCACAAACTGTAAGTTCCACTGAAATATAGTGGTACAAACAGACAGAGGAACCAGACAAGGATAAAAATGCAGTCAAAAGGAGTAGGGGAAAAAATTCCAAATTTCCAGTCCTAGAACACTTGCAGCCATCTTTTCCCTGTTCTGGGAAACAGCTTTGCTTGGCCTTATCTTCCACTCAGATTTTTGTAGCTCACTGAGACCACAAGCTCACAGTGAGCTCGTACTACACAAGGGTTTTCCTGAAGCTTCAGTTTTAGCTCTCAGAGGCAGCAAATGAAACCAGAGATGAGGGGTTGTCACATAAACTGTAACCTGGGTAACTAACTTTGGGAGGTTGGTCTCCAAATGGTCCTTTCAGAGGAGCATGAAAACATTCGGAAGAGTAGTTTCCCCACTCAGGTACCTAAGACAGGTGTCTCAAGGTGGGCACGACAAATTATCACATGTTCTTCAATAGGCAAAAAGAGTATACAGCCTTCATTGCTTTGGGAAAAGGATGAAAATGTAATTTTTAAAGTTCTCTTATGGTTTCAAACACAGAAAGGAGGTAAGAACCACCAGCAATTTAATCAGCCTTTTAAAAACCTTCTTACTTGCAATCCAAGGTCATTGATTTGCCTTAATGTTGGATTGCAACCTCTAAATCCTGGCTAGCACCACAGCAAGAAAATAGCACATTTTTAGTGACTCAAACCAAGGATTTGCAAAGGGATGTAGACCACTCTCTTCTGAACAGGAATCCTGGAATATTCACTGCCAAGATTAAGCCTGGAACAACATAATGCATAGGAATATACAGAAAATTTAGGTCCAGCTTGTTGGAGGCTATTTTTGTTATGGTATTTGCAACAGCAGGAAGAGCAAGTGTTTAACCAGCATGTCTGAGTAGACATAGGTCCACTGGGACATGTCCTTGCTAAAGAGAGGCACCCCAGCCAGCACAGCTCTGCGTGATTAGGGCTCATGCTCACCATTTGAGAGTCCTCCAGGCCAAGACTTTGCCCAGCAGATCCAAATCCTGTTGCCTGCTGAAGCTCTGTTCAAGGCAAGAGTGACCCTTAAACCAGGAACTTCTCAGGAAAGGGCAGTCGTGACTCCACTCAAATCTACAACAAAGCTCCATCTGGCTTAATTATATTCAGCATTTCATGCCATCATGTCTGTTAAATGCCTTAGAGTGCTCTACCCAACTTCAGTGCTATATAGACAGTAAAAAGCCATGAACACAGCATTTCTGCCCTTGTCCTTTGCATCATTTGTCTGTTAATGATTTTGGTTTTAAGAACTAGCAGTGAACAAAAATCTGTATATTAATTAAGCCTATGAGGCACATAAGGCAAAACCTCCCTTGCGCTGGGCATTCACTTTTGGTCTTTTCTCAGCAATAAATCCAAGCAGCAGGATCCTCAGCTGGCATGACTCAACAAGCTTATTTGAACTCACACAGTGACACGCTGCTCCTCTGCAGCACAGATCCTGGCTCCATCTACATAAGCAAGAGCCTGTGTTTGCTTCAGAAAGGTAAGATAGGATCTAGAGAGATGACACGACCAAAATGAGGGTGGGAGGGTAAAGCCAGACAGCTGAGACAAGGCAGACAGTCCTTGAAAAGCTGGAATTAATATATTAATTTTAAAATCTCTCTTTTCTTTTCTTTTCTTTTCTTTTCTTTTCTTTTCTTTTCTTTTCTTTTCTTTTCTTTTCTTTTCTTTTCTTTTCTTTTCTTATCTTCTCTTTTCCTCTTTTCTCTCCACTGATGGGACACTGATGTGTAGTTGAGCCCTTGACTTTTTTGCTGTGCTCATCCAAAAGGACTTTTAAGATAGTTGCTTCTAACCATTTTTTTTCCTGAGAAATGATCCATGTCCATAGCATCCTGCTCCATCAGAGACCAAGCTACAAAACCTTAAACTCATGAGGCACACTCTCTTCCTGCCCTTACCTCCTGTGTGTGGGCAAACTCCATCAAGTGAATAACTTTTGGGCTGCTCTCCTGTTATCCTTGTGCACAGGGAACATCTCCCAGTGCCATGACGTGGGAGCCCTGGGTCCTCTTTCCACTGCTTCACAGGCTTTGTTAATTCACAAACCTCCAGGACCTCTCTGTGCCTCAGTTTCCCGGAGTATAAAGCTGACAAAAGAGAAACTCCCACTTCCCCACGCTTTTTCTTTAAATTATTATGTCATTCTTTTACAATGGCAGTGAACAGATGCAGCCAAAATAAAAATCACAGAGTAAAAATATACAAGAAAAGGCAGTCCTGCTCCAGACATGGCTTTGAACACAGACTGCAGTCAATTTGAACTGGCTCTGCTCATGTTATTTGCCAGAACATCAGCACTTTGTAAATAATACTGTGATTATACTGCTTCATAGGGTTGTTTTAAACCCTCGGTCATCTTGTGTGGAAGAGCAGTGTGAGCACCAGCCTTTCCCATGTGAGGTGGTTTATACTGTAAATCAGGGCATGTGGGAATAGACTCACAAGGATTTTACCTGTAGCTTGCCCTGTTTCCAGTCAATGCCTGTTTTCCCCCTTTGGTTACAGAAGGATAGTGGTCAGGGGGAACACTGCTGGCAGTGTAGAAGCAGCTAATATACAAAGCCAGAGATAAAGAGCTTTATGAAATAAAAAAACAATACAGAAAATCCCCTTGCATTCCTGAATCATCAGGAATTGACTGGCTTATACTCTTAGCTGTACAAGTCTGAAATAAATAAAGATGATGTTGTTCATTTTGTGCGTGTGTCTAATCCTATATTCTCAATAAAATGCATTTAACCTTGTTCCTTTAAAAGAGCTCTGGACAATCAGAATCATCTTTACAGAAGACTGCGTCTGCTTCTAAATTAGCTTTTTAAAACGCAGCCATTCTCTCTTTCTCCTTTTCCAATTCCCATTCACACTTGGCACAGATAAACACAGGCAGGCCAGAGCTAGGAGCTCTCCGAATGTTTAAATGGAAATCACACTCCAGAAGAGCAGTGCTTTTCCCCCACACCAAGAACACAGTTTGCTGTCTGCCCAAGCCATAAGAGATTCAAAAGTTTTGTTTGTCAGCAGCCCCTCAAATACCAAAAGTTTAGATAAACAAGCTTGCAAAACAACTACACCAGTCCATGTGACCACTCTTAAAACACCATACTGGTTTTACATTCCAGTAATACCATAGAACACCATACCTCGCTCCCTCAGAAACATTCCTATCAGGTGCAGGTCAAATCTATTTAACCTAATTTTTGCCTATCCTGGCTTTGCATCCAAAAGTCAAGTCCAGCTCCCAGCCACATGGGGAGTTGCTCAAGACACTGACCTCTGTGTCAAGCACAAACTTGGGAACTGGTGTGGAATTTGACCTGTAGCATTTGTTAATAACCTCCTTATTAATCATCTTTGTCACTTTTCCAGTGCCTCCCCTCTGTGGATGCAGGAGCCACGGTGAACTAAAGTGATGGGGTGGATTAAGGAGGGTATCTCCGTTTTCCACCTGGGAACAGAGGAGCACAGAGGGCTGTGTAATTAATGCTCAGGAGGTGAGGGCTGCTGGCATTCCCACAGCTGCAGATAAGTCCTGCCAACACACAAAACCTGCTCTGCTCCCACTGTGATCCTGCATGCACAGGGATGTCCTCCCATGGCGGGGATGCAGTGTGGGAGAGGAGTGCTGCTGGGCTGGTGGCTGGAAATGATAGAGGAAAATGAGCACATTTGTGGTCGAGGATGGCATGTGCTGGGTGGGGGAATCACAACACAGAAACCATCAGGGAGAAAATTTCCATCCTACAAATGCTGGAATTGAACCACCCTTATCATCGCCGGGGCTGCGTTACGGTGCGCTTGAATGATCAAATTACTGTTCTGTCTGTGAGCTCAGGTTAAAATCCCAGCAGAGATGATGTCTGGCTTTAGCACAGAGCTTTGCACTACTTACAGGTAGCTCAGCTCAGGCACTGCTGTGCAGCTCTGCTGCCCGTGACTCTGGCACAGCTGATGGGAGTGATGTGGGAGGATGTGCCTTGGTGACGTGAGCAGGAGCCAGCAGCCAGCACCTCAGTGTCCAGGGCCCCTCCTGGGTTCTGCCTCTGAAGCCTTTGAACCAGCAGGTTTGAGTCAGAGCCCTAGACAGACCCAGGGAAAAGGTAATGTTATATCCGAGTCCGTAATCCCAATCTTACCACAGCGAGATCCCATCCTAACCCCTTTCAGTCCCTTCTAGCTTTGGAAAATAAGTGTTATTCACTTGACATATTTCATCCTCATATTCAACAGCAAAGCAAAATCCACAGGGTGAGGTTTTCCCTTTTATTAGACCAGCTGGAAGCACTGGAGGGGAAAAGACAGACAAGTTATCAATGTCTAAGCTCCTCTTCAAGGAGTGTAAGAATATTCCAAACTGTGGTCTGCAACTGAAATTTCTGCTGATTTGATAATATCCTAGACAGATTTCTTACATTCTTAGTTGAATATTTGTAGATCAGTACTGTTTTGTATGTCTCAGGAAAACAGCCCCATAAGTTAGCCATGGGGAAAATGCAGAAGCAGCCCTGGGTGGTCACATATTACATTGCACAAAACCATACTGGGAGTGAGAATAAAAGAACTCCTTACATTACAAAATCAGCTTTTCACATAAAAATGCTTTTTGAATAAAAAGTTTTGAGTTATATTTTTCTTCCTTTTTAAGAAAAAAATTAAAAATTAAATGAAATTGTTTTCTCAGTACCAATTCTGGTTTTTAATCAGTAATTGGTTTTTAGTACTAAAAAGTGCTTTGCCTTCTTGTGAAGCACTAAAAAAATAAACACCCCTTTAAACTTTTAAGGCAAACACAGTATTCCCTCCCCACCTCCGGCCAGCAGTTTTCAGTACAATACATTTTTTAAATGTTGGGGGGGGAAGCATCAGCATACTTCAGCAATGTGTATTTTCAGTAACACTGGCTTTATAGCTCACCTTGGAAGCCTCAGATTGCTGCTCAGGGAGCTCAGATGGCAGAGCACCAACAGCAGAGGTGCCACTGGGTACAGACAGGCTGGATCATATATCCATCAAATTGGTCTAAGTGTGCAGACTGAAACACTTGTATTATATAGCATGGTAGGGAGGAAAAGAACCCATAATAGCCCCAAGCATTTAAGAAAGGGCAGATGATCTTGCAGAGGAGACGAGGCAGAGCACGGGCAGGGCTCTCTGACTCAAACTCATGCACCTCTGGGCTCTTGCACCCTTTACTCAATGAGCTCCTGCTTAGCGCTGCTTTAAGGTGGAATTAACTAGGAGTTTTTCCACCCTAAAAGGTACTTTTAGTACAGCAGGTTTTGCACAAACCCATGCTTTGGAAAATGGGAACAGCTGTATGTTTTTAAGGGTAAAACTTGGGCAGCTGGATGGGTTTGATGAGCAGGGTGCCAGGGAGGTGTTTGGAGACCTGGGTTTCATGGCTGACTGCACGTGCAGCTGGGGGATCCCAGTCAAGTGCACACACTATCTCTGTATCTCACTTTCTGCAGCAGTAAAACTAGAGCATTTCTCAAGACCATTAGGAGGCTAAATTCACAAATATTTGAAATTTGGCTTGAGATCTCTGAGGGACAGGACTGTGACGTGCCAAACTGCGGCAGTACTGTGCACATTGGAGGCATGGTGAATGTTGGCCAATTAACTGCAGATTATTATGTTTAGAGGAATTCAGATAAACCCCTGGATTCTGACTTGGTACAGCCAGGAGGGTGTAACAGTCCCTCTGCTGTGTCAATATCATTCCCATCTCCATGAGTGCGGGGTCTCTGTGGTGCAGAAAAGCCGAGCCCCACACCAACACCATTCAACAATTGGTCATGGACAAAAACTGTCCCCACCAGAGGCTGTCTGGGGAGAGCTGGAGGCATTTGGTTTTTATCTGAACTGATTCTGAGTCTCTCATTTTTTCTCACCCCCAGTATTTCCCTTCAATATTCCCTTCAGTATTTTGAGAGAGGTGAACACAGTAAACAGCACATCTGATCAAGAACTCTGTCACCCCTAAGTATTTGCTTTCCAGCCTGCCCAGCCACAGTGGGAGCAGTGGTCAGTTCCCGAAGGACTGGATATCTCTGACTCCGGGAGCAGGAATCAGAGCCATGCAGATAAGGCTGTCATCAGAGATAACAGCAGTCAACAACCCTCAGCGTCATTATCTCAGCAAAGGGAAAAAGCAGGCAGCCCCCCTTAATATACAAAGTGCGGTGGTTATATATGTCTCCTTTACAATGATAGATGGAAAGGGATAAAGGGACAAATCTAACAGAAAGCCTTCAAAGCCAGCCTGCTTCACATCCTCACTCTCCCAAACTGGAGCATGTTTCCATAAAAGCAGTAAACAGCCTCCCCCCAGCCCACACCCACGCTGGCCCAGCAAAGTGGCTCCAGCAAAACAATTCCACCGACATGGATCTGAGCGAGGGCCGTTTTCCTCTCCTTTGCTTAGTGGAATTTCTTAAGAAGGAATAATGAAGCAGTGATTGTCAAACATGCCTTACTGGAAGGCAGATCAATTCGAAAAAATAAATAGAATAAACCTGAATTTATTTGCAGTGGTTTGATTGCTGTCCGAAGCCATTGCACTGTTGAGCTCCTTTTCACCTTGTAAACTCCAGGAGCATAACACTCTCCGGCGTGTCACTGTGCTGTGTGAGCTGGCCCAGGATTTACCCGGCTGCATCCTCCCCATGGCACACACAGACATGTGCAGTACAGGACTCAGCACTTCCCTGCCACAGCTGGCTGCTTCCAGACAGGGACCTCTGTGTCACCATCACCAAAACCCCGACGCCACCGTGACACACTGCAACTGCCCCTTTCAAACATGCAGGCCAGTCTGCAAAGCCCCAGACGAGCTGATCCTCAAAGAAACACCTTAATCAAAGCCAAAGAGGAAGCAGGGCAAATTAATAAGCAAAGACGTAAGGAAAAGGAAAAGTGGCAAAATCCTAAATAAAACGTCTGGGTCTGATTTCTTTATGTGCGTTTCTGAAGTGAGAAGAAGCACACAGAAGGGCATTTAATTAAATCAAAGGGTAGAGGAAGGGGTTGCCATGCAGCTTGCTATTATGTTACAGTTCACTAAAATGAAAACTTATTTTTAAACCTCTGGTATTAATTTGAGATTATTCAGATACTTAATTAAAAGTGCAGCATGTGTTAAATATTATTTCAACAAAGATTATCATCAAAACCCTATGTAATAAGATCCTTCAATGCTTAGAGCGATATTTTATGCAAATTTTCTATGCCACCAAATGAAGGTCTCTTCAATTTTTTCCCCCCTTCTTCATTTGCTGCAGCAAAATGTTCCAGGCAGGGGAAAAAAAAAAAAAGGTTTCTAGAATAACAAGGATACTACAGATAATGCAGTGCAACAAATAGCAGCTCGGTGGTAGTCACGTTTCTGTGCTCAGCTCCCTTCCTGATACCACTCGGCAATAAAGGACGAGATCAAACAGGCTCCCATTAGAGCTACAGGGCTGAATTTTGCTCCCACTGAGGTTACAGATGGTGTAAGCCAGGAGTAAATTTGCCCTGGCAAAACCCTGTCAGAGTAAGAAAGGCAGGAATTCACTCTTCATGCATCAGGAATGAACCAACAGTTCATACCTGGAACATATAAGATAACAAGGTTTCCAGGGCAAAGAATATGTTTTCCTGTGTGGGATTTCTCCTGTGGCCTTTAGTCCTGTGAATGAAGTCAGTGAGTTGATGGGAACTAATCCTGTAAGACCAAGGTTCAGTGCTAAGTTTTCAGTGTCATTTGCAGTTTGATATTTTTAAGAGGAAAAGAAAGATTAAATACTTGCTCTAAGTGACACTATCCTGAAAACCAGCAAATGAAACCCTTAGGAAAATAATCAAATGCTTAAATGGATTTCCCTCTTATATAATGGCTGCGTTAGTCCTGCCACAAGCAAACTTCATTTATTGATTAGGGCCAGCATTGCACTGATTCCCTAACAAACCCAGGACTATTGCTGAGCAAAGACCTCATTGTTTAAAGCGAACATAACAGTCAAGAGGAATTGCACACACTGATTTGAACATACAAAACACTGATACTCCACAATGCAGAACAATTTCAAAAATAGTTTGTTCTTACTATTCAGCATGCACTCAATACACTGATTTTCTAAAGACTGGGAAGGACTTCCATTAATTAGAGGCTGCTGTCAAAATATAGGAAAAGAAACTACTTTCAGTTTGGGGAATAGTTTGAGCCATCATCAAAAAACAGAACAAAAATCTTCCAGAGAGCCAAAAATCAAAAATAATATTCTCAGTGTATTAAAGAGTCTGCCCATATCCTACATCCCCAGCACCACACACACACAGAGCTTCTCTCATGGATTCTTCACTTTCACGGCTGCCACGCAGTTTGAAAGCCCCCACTGAAACGACAAGCCATGTATTCTGCTGAAATCAAAGCCCTAAAAATCTAGGGATAGGAAATGCTGAAGCTATGTTACAGCAACTGTTAGCCAGCCTCATATTGTGGTTGGAGGTAAACTGCACCAGCAACACGAGCAAGAGGTAATATGGAAGAATAATTAAAAAATATCCGAGTCAACATATCAGAGTAGCAGAATGCCAGCCGCGGTTTCAATCTGAGAGCCAGGAGGGGAATTCCTCTGCGCTGGATAAGGATTATCAGTGTGCCTGTCCTCAGAACAAACTGCGGGAAAGGTGCAATAAAGTGCATTTAAGGCGAAGAGAAAAATGTGGAGCCGAGGAGCAGTGCTCGTTTGTAACCATTTGCTCAGTCCTTCCTGCGCCTCGGCCGCTGCTTCGGCGGCAGCAGCGGCTCTGGCTGCAAACTCACACGGGCAAGCAGCTCGCCCTTGTACTTGCCAGAAAAGTTCAGAGAACTGGCCACTGATGCTACCGGCATCGGAGTAACAAATCCACATGGGATCTAAAAGGATTTTGGTTTAGTTTGGTTTTTAAAGGATCTTGTTAACAGGAAAAGAGAGAGTTAGAAAAAGTAATCATCATGGGATTTTAATATTGAGTGTGCTGAAAACAACAAAGTTAGAAGTAATGAAATAAAAGGTAAAAGATGTTCCATCGTGAAATCTACCCATAGCTGTATCTTGAAACAAAGATCAGAGCATAACACAATATATCATCTTGGGTTTCATACAGACCCGCACGCAAACAAAAAGCTGCTTTTACAGCAACTTACATATCCTATACCCTCATTTACTCAGATGTTCTTCGGGGTGTGCTTTTGCACGAGCAACACAGTATTATTTCTAGGTATTTAAGTGGCTGCGGCTTTTGTTTTCGTTTTTAGTAGGTCTTTAGGCTTGGTTTTTTTCCATTATGGGGAAAGTTACCTAGGACAGAGCCTCCTCATTCCGCACACGCAAACAGAGAAAAAGCGAAAAACCAAAAAAAAAAAAAAAAAAAAAAAAAAAAAAAAAAAAAAAAAAGGCAAAACAACAAAGGGTTCCTTTCCTGCAGGGGGTTGCTGCAGGGGGCTGTTGCCATGAAGAGCAGGGGTGCGCGGGGCTGGCCGTGCGGGCCGCTTTGCGCGGTGCGGGCTTTGCGCGGCACGGGCGGAGCGCGGCCCGAGCGCGGCTCTGCGCGCTCCCTCCGCTGCCCTGCGCGCTCCCTCCGCTCCGAGAGCCCGCTGAGCCGCCGCCGAACGCCCGCCAGGCCGGACAAAGCCAGGCTTGGCAAGAGCAGCTCTGCTCAGGGCATCGCTTGCCCAGCGCCGCTCCCAACTTTCGCTGTCGGAACTGGAGAGAAAAAGCCCGGCTTTACCGCGGGCTCTTTGTGCTTTAGCTCGCTGATTTATGGTTTCAAAAAGGGATCGACATAATGTGGAAAAAGAAGAGGGAGCGCGAGATTCTCACAAGAGCAGCTGACTAGGTATTAAAAAAAATATTTAAAAATTAAAAAAAATATATAGATGGGACTTTTGACCAGCAAAGTGGTGGGACGGAAAAAAAGAGCATCGTAATGTGCATATATTGACCTGTGAAGCCCCACACTTTGGTGCAGCCGTTTCTCAGATGGGCTGAAGCAGCACCCTTACCCAGTCCTTTACACAAGTGTGGCCATGTGAATGCTCACCTTCAAGGAGCACAAGTGTTCCTCCCAATCCTGTCCTCACTTCCACTGGTTTTGAAAATCTGGAGAAAAGCCACAAACTTAAGTTAAACCAGCAAGAGTTTAGAAGCAGATTTCCAAATATAGTCATTTTAAAGGATGAATTTGCTCCTCCTAATAATGCATAAAATGTTGGTGTCAGTCCTGTTTCCATTTAAGCCCTTATAAATACGCATATACAAATTGTGTATAATATGATGCTTAAGTAGGAAGAGAATCATGTATGTGTGTATCCAAACTGTATTAAAGATAATAAATATGCATGTTCTCTCAGACCGAAATGTATACTGGGGTAAACACTGAAGCATACAAGAAAGTATATATATATTTTTTTTTTTTTCAGGCACTTAAAGTAATTAGTGAAAACTTACAGAGAAAAATTTAAGATCAAAATTTAAAGCAACTAAGATTAAATCAATCTTTTCAAAAAATAAGTCAGACATCAGGCCCCAGATGTCAACATATCTTGTCTCTCAGGTAATAGCTGAGAAAAATAAACCAAACAGTGGGGTTTGTACTAATCTGAGTGTGTTCAGGTGCTTCTCAGATGGGGGCACAACACTGCCTCAGTCCCAGAACAGAGGCAGTTCAGGATGGACGGTGAGGCCAGTCAGAGCTGAACGCCCATCCTCTACCCAGCACCGTATTTCATAAAAACCAACCCAAATTTCTTCCCTTCCCTGAGGTCTTTCGGCCTTACCTGCACCAGTCTGTTAGTTCATAACCGCTGCAAGGGTAAAGGCTGCTCTTAACTCCTGCATCTGGTGTGAGGCAGAGGACAGAGCTGGTTTTGAAAAGCAAGTCATGGTGAGAGCATGCGGTGCGATGAAAACCGAACAGGGCCAGTAACACTTTGTGATATGCTCTGCAAATTCTAGCCCGTCTTTTTATTCTATTGCAATTAGAAATAAATTATCTCGCAGAGAAAGCAGACAGTGATGTGCAGCTGGCCTAGGTGGCACGGTGAAGTTTATTACAGAGTTGCACAAGTGAAGGTTTCTGTCACATGGAGGTCAGTGTGCAGAGCAGACACTTTGTGAGCGTGTTCTGCGGGTCATGTTTTTATCTTCCCAAACGAGCGCGTCTCTACAGTAACCGAACATTTGTTTGCTTGTATGGGGCTCATTACAGCTGGGTCATACTTGAAATCTCAGAGTTTATGGCATGTACAGGGGAAATTATTTTTCATATGATCTCTGGTCCTGCTTCTCTGCAGACATTTAGAGCCACCCACATAGCCCACATGCCACTGCCAGACAAGCTGCGATCAGTTGGTGTTTTTAAACTACCCATGTCCATAAGCAGCTTCCCATTGACCAAAATAATGGCTGGTAGTCTTCATCAAATTTAAAGGGATACCAACAGAGCTAAAATACATTAGTCTCTTTTTTTTTTTGTCTGAAAAAAGCAAGGAAAATCACAACTATGTTCATAAAAAGAGAAAAATTCTGAAAGAGCAGTATGCTTGTTTTTGACTGACTGCACAGTGTGACACCAGGTACCTGAACCTGCTCTCCAAAACCTTCTGTGCTCCTACCATGTTATTAATTGCACTGAAAACTCCTTCAGTTATTTGAAGCCCTCAGTTATCCAAAATTCTCCCCTTCTCCACCATTATGTTCAGATAATTGAGGCTGTGTGGAGCACACTTGCAGCCAGCTAGAAGAGCGAGCATTATCTTTCAGCTGATACAACTATCAATAGCAAGTGTACAGCATATACTACAAAGGCTTTATTGTGCATATGTAGGGAGATAGAGATGAGATACGGTTCCGGGAGGCAGTTTGTCTAGTGGTTACAGTACAGAGTTGGGTGTCATGAGACCAAAGTTTTAATTACTACCTCTGCTACCGACTCTGTTACTCAGATAAACTGCTCGCTGTCTCTGCATGCCAGCATCTCACCCAGCAAAAAAAAGGGCACTGTGAGAATTACCCACCTTTGTCAAGCACTTTGATACCCTTAGATAAACAGCTTTTTATGTATAATTGCTGAGCCTTACTGTCCATTTAATTGCGTTTCTAAAACTCTTTGGAAAGAAAGGACTGGAAAAAAAGAGCTGAAAACATTTGAGAAGCACAACTTTAGTTGTCAGAGACTGGCACAAAGTTCAGCAGGGCTGTGCTAACTTAAATCAAGGCAGACCTGGCCCTTGAAACATAGTTTGCTGCATGTGACGTGACCAGTGTGAACAAGCTGTACCTGTGCTAGGTACAAACTACCAAACACAGATTCATATGTATTGCTGTAAAAGTCTTTATGTCTTACCACAAACCAGTACCAGCAATTGGTATTTGAACAAGAATAATTCAGCATTCATTAAAGCAATAATCTTTGTGTTCAGTATGCTCTGAACAAAGTGATTTTGTTTAGAGAGTCCCGAAACTTTCCGCACAGAAGGATCGGCACCAGTGTGTGTCCTCCCCTCGGATGGAGCCAAGCGATGCGCAGCACATCACACGCTGCCACCAGGAAAGGTGCCAGCCTCAAGAGCACATCTTAAACCGTGGTGCCATTAATGCTTCCAGCACACAAAATGCACAAAGATAATAGAAAACAAAGGCCTTTGAATAGTGATAAACCTCCTGATTGCAGGTGAGGGACTACACAAGCTCCTTGTAACTGCACGTACAGTACAGCAGGATACAGTGCAGATGTATTTGTAATCACCATCCACCAAACTCCTTAAGAGCAGGCAGAACACGACCTGGTGAGGTAAGGAGAAGGCACCTGCCGCTCTGCTATCTTTCTGCTTTGTCTTATAAGCATCTGAAATTCTGTTTTAAGGCTTTTCCATGTGGCGATTTCTATAAATCGCTCTTATCGGCTGGAGTGCTGAGGTGAGGGGAAAAAAATCCCGCGCTCACTTAAAGCCTTTTATTTCTCTTGTGACATGGACATCTTGGAGAGCAGATTAGCCAAAGGAGGAAAAAAAAAAAGGCAAACAGAATACCGTGACCTAATCCTTCCTCTCAGAAAAAGAAAGAGGAAAGAAAGCCTCTTGTGATCTCCAAGGAGTAACTTGCCTTGTAAACTAGTCTCCTGTTTGAAACGGAAACAAGAATGTGAATCCTGATACAGAGAGGCTACCAAAGGCAGGGAACAGCTTAACAGACCAGAGATTTTCCCTTTCAGTGCAATGCCGGGTATTACACTGGTCCTGCCTACATTAGAAATACAGGCAGCAAAAACTTAACAGGTTACAAGATCCTTTGGCCACAAAGATATCGAAATGCGGTTATTTTTATACACTAGGCAGAAGCATAATCTGTGTCCAAGTTTATAAACTGTGGGCTTGTAGTTTATTAAAAGGATTCTATTACTGGCTCCCCTCTCTTCAGTTATTGCATCCAACCCCTGTGACATGCAGTTAAAGCCCTCTCAAGCCTGCCCCTCTATAAAACCAGGAATGCTGCTCCTGCCCCCTACTCCCCTTAGGGAATGGGGGCAATCAGCGTTAGAGTAACTAAATATTTGAAGAAGATATCCACTTTTACTGGCAAACATTATTTGGAATAAAAGTTTGTAGTTCCTCAAGTGCTTAGATAAAAGGGCACAAAGGCAGGCACATTGGCTGCCATTGTCCTTTTTTATCAGGTAAGAAAGCTGAGATCTGGGGTAAACTCATAGCAAAATTGAGAAGAACCCCTCAAAACTCCCCAGGCCCCTTTGCAGCACCAAAGTGGACAACTGACCCCAGCCAGATCATTCCTAACAGCCAGTTCTTGAGACAAATTTAATTTTCCCTCCTGCATGCACATGCCCATGACTAGGCTACTTACACCCTCCACTTTTCATTGTCCAGAAATACTTGGAGTGGTGAGGTTTTTTGCAGCTTCTTTGAACATCTCACTCCATTCTCAAGAAGTGCTGTGAATGTGCTCTGAGCACTGTGGTGGCATCCCTTCTGTTCCCTTCCAGCAGAGGATCCGACCATCACTGGTTCTGACACACAAACAGAACTGGCATGGAAAGCTTCCAGGAGTACTCAGGTGTTTATGTGCTTGTTTTACTCTGCAGGAGCACAAACACTCATGAAAACCTGGATGGTGAGGAACATATGCAAACAGAACTTCATCGTGGCAACAGCTAATTCATTTTTTAAATTCCAGGTATTATCTTCAGACTTCTTTTTTGGCATCCTTCCCCAGTTCCTATCCAAGTATCCAATGTCCACAGCTTCCTAAAACATGGTGGCAGATGCCATTCTGATAGGAAACCAGAAATTCCTTCCTGATCCAGCAGATTACATCATGCTTCTGAAATGCAAGATCAAATCCAATCCAGCTACCTGTCCATCTCCAGAGTGGCTATCAATTAGCATTAGACACTAATTTGATTAAATTGGTATGTTGAAATTTTATTTGATTCCACCTAAGGAGTGTAATTCCCCTTGCGCGTTCTCTGTAACCCACTAATTTCCAATGGAATGGGAAACACAGGTTGGGATTTGGAGGCTAGTTCTTCTACTTGTTAACATGTGAGCTTAAAACCACAGTAAAAAATAAATCCGTGCAACTGGGTAGAATGAGACTTGCCAGTTTAAGAGAAAACGGCTTTCTACAGAATAACCCAGATGGGGAAAAAAAAAAGTATACTTTTAACTCTGAAACCTGAAGTGTTCTTTGAGGGAAAACGAATACATTTTAGCCTTAAAGGGATCACAGACTGCAATTATATAATTCTTGTCAACTGATGTTAAAGATAGGCTGGAAAGAATGTATGCTGAGGCCCTGCAATAAAACGAGCTCCTTTACTCCTTTCAAATGTTTGCAAGCCTTGGAGGTTATCCAAAGGTCGGATACAGGAAAAGTCTTGGTGAACAGAAAACATAATCATGAGCTTTTTTAATACGGGCTCTTTTTGTAATAAAATAAAATTATGGTAAGGGAAGGGAGGGCGGGCTCTGTCTCCTCAGATCTAAGGCCAGGGGGGCTGAGTTTTAATCAGAGGCTGCTGTTCTCCCCTCCTCTCTCCTCCCCAGCCTGTCACTTCACAGAGAGAGAAGCCAGCAGAGGTGCACAGGCACTGGGTGTGCTGCAGAGGGGCAAAGGCACAAGCCTGCACTGAAACCACCTGGCTTTACTGCAATGCAAGGACATGTTTCCCCAGAGGGAGATGGATCTTCATGGCCAGCCAGCTTGCACAGGGAAGCAGATCCTCCTCAACACCCTCCTCGCCTGGGGTCTGTTGGAGAACAGCTTCGTTCAATGCTGGAACTAATGTGCTGCCCCTTCTGGGGTGCACCAGAACAAATAGCATCCTTCCCACAGAAACTCTCCTGGAAGCTGGAAATAGGTATATGGAGAATATCACATCCAGCTGCAACTACACAGGAGTTTAAAGATGGGTTGTCAATACACTCATGGATTTTGGGGCGGAGTCCAGGGCTGCAGTCTTTACTCTTTCCAAAACTGATATGGCTTTAGTTGTGACCACCTGCAGACAGGGAGCTGCTTTCAGTTTTACTTGGAGTACCTGGAGACACTGCCTGGTTACCCCAGCTGGGCTATGGCCACAAGAACTTGCATCACCTCCTGCATTTGGTTCAGAAATTTTCTATCCAAGTACAGATTTGGCCCCGTCCCCTCAGTCTGCTAAACACAAACCTGGAGTAGCAAACCATGAAGTATCTGGAGGGAATTCATGAAGTGGACATTTGCTGAAGGCATCAGGCACTTCTGAGTTGTGATCATCCCCTATAAGAAAACCTGTAAGACACCCACCAAGAGTGGCTTTTTTCTAATCCCACACTCTGTAGCACTTTATCACCATTTATCTCTGACGGTGACTGCTCCATCATCCAGCTGTTGCTACAAACCTGTCTTACCTGCACCTGACAGGCTGAGAAAACAATCTTACAAAAAAAACCCCCACCTTTTCCTCTCAAAAACTAGAAATCTGTTTTAATAATCCATGTGGGGAATGTCATTCATGCTGACAAGTCCATCACTGTTTTGAAGCTATTTTTTCCTGCTTCTTGAATTTCTTCTGGACTTCCTCTTGCATCACACCATTCCATGTTTCATATGAATAAATAGAATTAGGAAAAAATAAAAACAAAAAAGAAAAAAGAACACACCTACCATTCCCATCTAGGCAAGAAACCCACTTGAGAGCTGGAGAGAGTCAGAGCAATGTGGATTGACTGGTAAATGCACCTGCTCTGTTAGGATTTGAAACTATTTCACATTAGCAGTGCTCCCATGGACCATCTCTCATCCTACAGACATGAAAACTTGACTGCATATTTAATGTAAATTTAAGCCTTGGGGGTGTCCTGTGCAGGGCCAGGAGGTGACTTTGATGATCTTAGTGGGTCACTTGCAACTCAGGATATTTTAAGATTCTATGAAATATTTCTTTTTTTATGTAATTTCATGCTAGTAGTATGTTTTCTGTTATGAACAGCACATTTTGTTCACTCTCACCTTTGAGGAACAGATGCAGAGCTGCCTTTAATAAAACCAGAAGATAAAGACCTTTGACAGACCCTCAACATTACTGCATGCAGAATATGCCATATATTTATTTTTAACACTATAGTGAGTCACAAAAGAGAGGTGATTGGCAGCCCTATTGCATTCCAGGAGTGATGGTACAAGCCATTAGGAGGTATGACCCAGAACTTCACCTCTCCAGTTCATTTCACCTCTCCCTCCTTCATCCAATCCTCTTCCTGCTGAGTGGTGTTCCTTGGCTTTATCCACGTGTTCTTCCTCTTCCCTTTGAGCTGAAAAGTCAAGAGAAGAAATATATGAGCACTGGAAAAGCCACTATAAAGCAAACTGCTGATTTTAAAAATAAAGGTACCTATTCACAGGCTAATTTAGAGAATTGTTTTGGCACGTACCTAAATGCAGCTGATCTCCACAAGATGTAAAAATGCACTAAAACTCAGACACCAAAACTCAAACAGACGTTGCGAAGCCCTTCCTGAGTGAAGCCACTTGCCCAAGCTGAGGGATAATTTAAGATATCCTACAGAAATTCCATGTGCTCAGGACAGCTCTTGGGCCCAAGAAACAGTGATAGCAGTAAGCTGACCCTGCACACCAAAATGAAATCAGAGCCCCGGGAGATGAGATCCAGATTTTCCTGAGAGCAGGAGGTGGATGCTCGGTGGTGCTGCAGGCAGGCAGCTCTTCAAACGAGCTCCACACATGGGAACAAACATGTCCACAGGCCTCACACCCAACGGGAAGCTGCTGGGTGCCGAACGCAGCTGAAAATCTGGCGCTCAGAGTGGGCACTGAGCCCTGGCAAATCCAACTCCCATCCCTGCTGAAAATCTGTCACCACATCATCAATGTTAAAAGACAGGTTTTTCAGATGGGAAAAGTGTGTTTATCACCCTCAGCAAACTCACGATCAACGCAAGGCATAATTGCTCAAATGTCAAATAAAAATTCTCGGCTGAGCAAACACCATGCATGGACCTTTTTTGATCCCCAAATATGAATGCTTTAGAACAGGATGAGCATGTGGCCAGCGGGGCTGGAACGGAGAGTGCTTTGTAACCTTAACTATACCAGGCGTGATAAAGTGCCCGCTATCATGAAAAAAAGCTCATCTAAAAGACAGAGGGAAACCAGATGGGAAAAGAACACAAACTCTCAGCAGGAATTTCAGGGATTTTTTTTTTTACATTGCTTTCAATTTTTCCAAAATAAAAATCTCATCCCATTGCTCGATGCTAAGTATAAGTATGGTCTGATCAATCTGAGGCATTCTGAGGGCAAGGCTAAAAGGTCAAGGTTAGCTCTGGAGTTGGAGCTGCAGCCTCCCATGCCATTGAAATCTGTGAGCCCAGCCCAGGGGAGTGAGCACTGCCAGCCCCTCCAGCCCATCAGGCACCTGGGGCTGCAGGAGTGCCTACCTCAGCTATTGCTGACTGCAACACCTTGGCTACTTCTGCTACTGCAATTCTTTCTGCTGCCCTGGCAAATGCTTCAGCCACTCTTTCTGCCGCTGGGTTTTCCAATGCTCCCACCACAGTTGCTGCTGCTCCTTCAGGAGTGACCACCTTCCCCACTAGGCTTTCTGCCTCTGGCATTGCAGCTGCTTCTTCTGCTGCTTCCACCTTGGCTTGTGGTGCTGTTGCATCCTTCCGTGCTTCCTGTGGTGCTGTGACAGCCAGCAGCTCCATGTTCCCTGCCAGGTCACCAGCAGCCAGCACAGCAGGAGGACCCTTCCTTCCCTGGGGACAGCACAGCTGTAGAGCTGCCCTGGAACCTGTTGGTAGACACAGAGAGTGTGAAGCAGGACAACTGTAAAGAAATATGTTTTTTGGTGTCACTACAAGTGGAACAGTGACAGGTCCTGGAGCCAGCAGGGACTGCTTTCCCATGGCCTGCCTTGTCCATAGCAGTCCAGAGAAAGAGGCCAGGACTTGCAATAATTGTGCAGTAGCACAGCTTTGACTGTCTTGTTCCAGCCCCATGTTCTCCTGTGGGTAGCAGTCATTTTTGCAGGCAAGCTCATGCTGTACCCCAAAACATCTCAATGCCTCATATCAAGTGGTTTGTGCAGCAAAAATGAGAATAAAAGGAAGGCTGACTCTTTCCTGAGATACATTTTTGATTAATATTCCAGGAGAAAACCTCAACATTCTCTACAGAGAAAACAGCATAAAATCCAGGAAACATGCAAGTCAACGTATTTTTTAAAATTGTCATATTGTCCTATGAAAAGAATCTGAGGGTCATGCCCACAGGTCAGGAAGAGCAGACTTGGGTCAGACAGACATGGTGTGTCTTGTCCCTGAGTTTCTGCCACTGCATCTCACTTCTGGCCTGCACCAGCCTCCCTGCTACAGTCTGTGCTCCCCATACACACCTTGGCTGTTGGGCTTCAAAATCTCTGCAGTCTCATAAGTTTTCAACTGGCACATTTTTCCCAATGCCATGGGAGGTACGGGGGAAATTTTGACAGTCCAGTTACCTTTTCTGGTAAATACATAAGGGACACTGGTAGAGGAGATCCATAACTATCTTATATGTATGTACTAATCAGCTTTTGTATTAGAAAGATCCTTTATCAAGTACAGCTGGTATCAGGTCAAAATGTAGCTTGCAGTGAGTAATTCCCATAACAATCTGTGAGAGGTGTTGTACTGTAGATGCTGCTACTCCTCCCCAGTGCTACCTACTCCAGTCTAGAAGTCAGGACAAGTCTGAGAGGTGATGCTTATTGGACTAAATGGTACGAATTCAGAGCACAAGTTTAGGAGTCAGAAAGAGCCATTGAATCTGCTCATATCCACTGACTTGGGCAGAAAAAAACCTAAACCACCATTTGATTAATTCCTGCATGTTTTGTCCCATCTCTCTTACAGAGACCAACACAGGCACTGGATTAATACACAAGTAACTATTTGGCTGTGACTCAACAGCAATACGAAGATTCCTGCAGCATGGAGACATCCTCAGGCTGGCTGTAACCCTGCCAGCACCACACCAGGGTTTGGCACAGCTCACAACCCCCTGCACACCTCCACGGGCAGTCCCAAGAAAAGGACAAGTAACACTTGACAGATGTGCTGAGAAACTGAGATCTGCAGGGGACCCTGATGAAGCACATGGAGGATACTGGCCGTTCCCAAGCTCACACGTGCTCCATAAACCACTGGCAGGAACTAGGGCAGGCCTGATGAAATAGTGATGACACCACTGTTCAATGCTGCTTTGCACCAGTAATTAAAAAAAGAGAGGAGGAAAAATAAGGTGGAGAGCTATGAAAGGTCAGGATGGAATACACAAGAAGCGCTTGGGTTGGAAAAAAGACAATAGTAGAGAAAAAAGGTAAAAGGAGAGCAGAGAAGGTAGAGGGGAAAAACTGGAGAAGAGGGAAATGGGATACAGATTGTCACTGCTGAGGGTTGTGCCCAAATGCACTTAGAGGGAAGACAGGGGCTGAAAGCCACCTGAAGTGTCCTGTCACACACACCTACATCCCTGTGGACACAAGTCAGTCACTTGCTCACTGAACAAGTTACCTGCATATCTGCTTCATTAAATAGTAACCCTGTAGGTCTGCTGACAAGAACATACTTCTCTCTCCTTTGGTAATTAGCCCTGAAGGCTGGTCATGCTCACTGGCCATGAAACGCTGCAACAAGCAGCCTTTTCATGCCTCGAGCTTACCTTTGTCCCTGTCTGTTCCCGTCAGGCTGGGGAAGGCAGGCACCCTGCCCAGCTGACACTGGTGCTCCCCGGCTGCCTTCAGGCTCTCACCCTGCCCAGAGGGTGCCAGCTCTCTCAACAGGGCAGAAATGAGCTCGCTGGGACCACAGAAATCGGCAGCTTGCAGCCTTTTCCTTCTGCTTGGGAAAAAACCAAGGGCAGACTTAGGAGCAGCAATTTGCTGCCAGTCAGCTTGAGACAGCTGCAATTCGATATGCTGGGAAGGGGAAGGGTCTTGCAAGGCTCCAGAGATACAGGAGAGGAAGCACAGGGTTTTGTGTCAGGAGCTGGACAGGAACTGGAGGCTCAGCCCTTCTGCAGAGGCTGGGCACGCTGTTTGCTCAGCAAACCTGACACTGAGCAGCTTTCCTTCACTTTTGCCACCAAGGACAGGATTTTGCTGGCCCCAGTCAGTGACATACTGGTAAGAGCAGTAAGAGACTCAAACCTATTTTAACAAACATAAAATGCCTCCTGAAGTTCCTGCAATGTGGGTTGAGTTAAGCTAAAGCTGACGTGAACTCAGTGTAAGGAATTAAAATGGCTTTGGGTTTTTTGGTTTTTTGTTTTTCTAAATTACTTTTCTTGTCAAAAAACAAAGGAGGCAGGTTACTAACACTTAGCCCTCTCAAACCTGTTAGGAGCCTGAAAAGAAGCATGCATAGCCCAAAGCTTTAGCTTTATGATCACATTTCCCCTCCAAAATATTTTGGAGATAAATTCCAGGCACTTCAGCCTGGAGAACTTCACTGGAGAACAGTGCAAAGATTAAAACCAAACATATTGCCAGTAATTCCTGGCAGCCTGTTCCAGCAGTGAGACCATGAACCTGGGAATGAACCTTCAGCTGTGCTCTGACTCAAGATAAGACCTTGAGTAAGTCCCACCTGCCACTCTGGCCTGAAATACTCTGCAGGGGCAAGACTGAGACGTCACAAAGGTTATTCCTTATTTTATGGTGTCTGAGGTCTGGTCACTGCAAGTCTGTTTTTCAAGCTTGCTGTCTGCCTGCACTGTTTCTGTATATGTACATATTAGCAGTTTGACCCATTTTCATGGTTGCCAAATTCACCTCCTAACCTCCAGTTTAACCTCATAAATTGCCTCTAAGCCACCAGAACATTACCCTGCTGCTCCCCCAGGAGAGCAGGCTGGCAGGATTTTGGATCAAGCCACCACTCAGCTGTACCACACTGTCAAAGTCCACCACCCTCTGCCCAGCTCACTCTGATGCCAGACCTGCATCAGTCCCAACCTGACCTCCTTTTCCCAAGCTCCTGCATACCTGGCTCAAGGCTGCTATGTAGGTCAACTCCCTTGTGCTACAAAGCCCTGCTCCTTCCACCAGAGACCACTTCAAGGTCTGTTTTCTGCTCTGCAACAATTCTGTTCATGCAGGGACACAGTTTGCAAAGTCCCTTTTTTAAAATCTCTCCCACAATTAGGCACTCATCTAATCTGCCTCCAGCCCAATTGTTTATGTCTGACTAATGTTCATTGCTTCGAAATGAGTTTGGAGCTAATGCTGTGTCTACCAGTTAAATGTTTGATGGAATGACATCAAAATCAAAACAGACAGAAAAAAGTATTTCCTTTTGATATGCTGACCACATTGTACAAAACTCACTATTATAAGACTCAGGTTGCTTAGAATTTTGCCAGACTTTAATCTTTTGAATGAAAGCTTTTGATGCTGGTTGTTTGCCCTGCTGGAATTCAGGGTGAAAATTTCAGCTAATGCAGTTCATCTACTACAGGAAAGCTTTCTACCCCTGCTTAAAAAAAGAGAAAAACAACAAACAACTGATATCTCATGCAAGATTTTGGTTGAATAGTCTCAGTATCATTTGGATAGTCAGTAATCATAGTCTCAGGATCATTTGGAGCTCTGCTTTAAATTTTGGCAGGAAGGTCACAGTGGTGCCAGGGAATAATTTTTTACAGGAAGAGTAGTGCACCTTTGTCCAAGCTATGAGCCCCTGAAAAATCAGTTTGCATATGCTCTGCAGTGATTTGTGATAGGCAGCAAAAATATTTTTCAAACTCCTGATTTCACAATCTCAATATTCTTTTTGTGCAGTTTTGGCTTCTTTTAATGTAATCTATAAAAATAGCCAGTGACCTTTAGTGACATCTAAACAGGCTCCCAGTTTCCTTCCATGGTTTGAAGCCTTAAACAATAGCCCCAAAGAAATGACTCAATACCACACACACATGTACTTGATGCCTAGGAAATTGCTGGTTGTTGGTCAGCAAGAACAAGGAGATTCACACAGCTCCAGTGCATGGCAGGTTCAGGGAATTTGGGGAACTCAAGGCATCAAAGGCCTGGGATGCAGGAAGCCAACATCCTCCCAGCCACCACTGTGAACTCCAAGCAGTGTGAGGGTGCCCATGAGTTTTGAGTGAAAGATAATGAGGGTAAAAACCCTTCTGGGATTCCATGGGACGTTGTGGCTCCACTCACTGAGCTGCCACGTGCTGAGCTCCCAACTTCTTAGCACAGGCTGCTGAAGCCTTTCAGTGTGGCAGAGTGGAGGATTTGTGCTCTCAAATCAGTATATTCCTATATTAGGGCAGGAGCATTAAATAACCCTTGTTCTTAAAGGAGGAGGAAATTTCAGAATCCTATTAGACAAAATTCACCTGACACCAGCTTTTAATAAGTGTATGTACAACCTCAGACAGAAAGAAACCTTTGGCAGCTCAGCTGGTGGAACTGCTGCTTTTAGACCACAAGCAATGTGTGTGAAACCTGAGAGAGGAAATCTGAACAAATGAGGATTCTGGAAGTGGGGCTCACAATATGGCAACCACCAGTGTCCAAGGCCAATGGGCAGTTTGCAATGAATTATTTGTTGCTCTGGAACCCCTGTGTCCTAAGGACTTCTTTTCTCTATACCTGCCAAAGCTGCTATTTACCCAACATAGCCATAGCATTGGGTCATTAAACAATACTGATGGCAATGCCCAGAGAATTCCAAGCACCTATTGTACTATCACTGAATTCCTCCTTTGATCACCATGGTCAGAAATATCTGATTTTTATCACTTCTTAATAGCTCCCAATCAACTTTAAGAAGTTACCACAATGCTCATGGCAGAACCTTTGTCAGACCAGGCTAATAATTGACAAACCCAGAACAGCAGATCTCACTGGCTCTGCATTGTCAGTCATATGTGACCTTCTCCAAGGGTTTGAAACCCCAGGGACAGGGTTTGAGCTTCCATGTTGAAGATTACTCTGCCTGTGTCAGAGCAAAAAGAGCTGTAGATGTAGAAGCCTTTTTTCCAGCTTCCTGCAAAAGCCCACAGAGATTAATAGGGAAGAAAATTTGAAGTGCATTTGAGCAATCTCAGGAGGACACACACTCCTAAGCATGAAATGGGAACTTTCCCATTCGTGTTGTTACCAGATCACTCAAGAGAAACACATCTTTCCTTACTCAAGGCACAACAAGGCTCTTCCTTGAATAATTCTGCCATCCTTCACCTGTGTACCAGACCATGCTTACAAATAATCTGGCAGCACTTCCCCATCACTGTTATGACCTAGAGATACCTACTCTCCCCACCTTCCCCTCACTGAGATGGTTTAATTCACACAAATCTAAATAGCAGCTGCCTATTCAGCATATGCTTAGCACTGACAGCTTCTGGCTCAGATTTGGAGGGCTGGTGTGCCTCAAAGTTTGCCTGAGCTCTCCAGCCATGCTACTCCATCTAATAAAAGACACTATCTCTACCTACAAGCCTTGTCCAGCAGTAATCAGAGAAATGTATCTTGCCTGATTCCAAAATTTGTCAGTTAAAAGGAAATTAAAACCCAGTGCTCTGATGAATGCTTCTGAAAACAAAATGGTCAAAAGAAAGGAATCTAAAATCAAGCTTATAAATTGTAGAAGTTAATATTATTTTACAAATCCTTGTTTGCTGTATGCTGCTAATGTTGCTGTTGAGAGGCTTATTCTTGAAACCTAGGAAACCCTCAAGAATCAGAAACACTGAAAGTGAGTTTAGGAGCAAGACTTCTTTTGGTGAAGGAGACATATATCAACACCCACAACTGCTTGCTTAAGTGAAAACAAAAAGGGTTATCCTTGGTTTTGGATTTATTCTGTGAAACTAATGAAGATTATTAGCCAGTTGCAACATATTTTACGAATCACAATAAGCAAATGACAAATTTGCAACAGCCATTTGAAGAGGGAGCATTTTTAGATAATAATAAGTTATGTAATGACATTATTAATGCTCTAGCTTGTAGGTAGTCAAAACATGGCAATAATACATACAACAACATGTTTAATCCAGCTCAATAATGTGCAGTTGCAACCCCATGTTCAGATAAGAATTTCTTGCTTTATTACCTACCCGGTGATGTACAACCTGGGAATTCCTGGATTGACACTGAAGCACCAGGCATTATCTAGAGGCAATATAGGACTCAAGGGACAGCTGTACAGTGCATTGGCCAGTCTGGGTGAGTTTCTAAGGGGTTAAACAATGGGAATTTACAAGACTTGAATGTTCCTGAGGAGGAAGAAAAAAAAAAGGAAAAAATCACCTATGTCTAAAGGAAACTTTTAGAGTAGGCATGTTGGTATTAGCTACCTGGGGAAGATGAAATAAAAAGCACAGATTGCATTCACCTCACCCAAGAGGCAGCTGCGTGTTCTGGTGGGAGTGTTGGTCTCCTGCCTCTAACATGTGCACACATTCACGTCCCTCAGCTGCAGATCACAAACCCATTAGTCCACTTACTTGATTTGTAAAGTTTAGGAAATCATAAGGATATTCACTCTGATGTATTTTGGGAATTCTGCAGACTTTCAGTGCACCTACTCAAGGCAGTCACACAACCAGATGATTAAGCTAAATCTAGTTAAAAGAAAATCCTTATTTGATACTTAAACAAAACCGCTGAGCTCTAAAACATTGAAGTGTTATTTAATGACCACTATGGCAGTGTGACAGTCAGATGGACAGCCAGGGAGAACATCCATCTCCTCTGGCTCTGGGTGGGACAGAGGGGCTGAGCTGCCCTTCACAGCAGCCTGATGTTCCATTATCCCTAAACCATGTGCATCACTCTCTGCAGTGGCTCACAGAGCTGCTCTTGGGCTCTGTCCCTTCCTACTGAAGCACTGGGCATCCTGTGAGCAGCAAATGGAAAAAGGCCTTGGACTATGCTTGTGCTGTATGGCAACACAGTCCATACAGAGCATGCAGTTAGAATAATTGAACCTTTGCCACAAAGCAGCTGTCTCAGGCTTAGAAACCAATGCCTCTTTACTAGTTAGCCAATAAAAAGATTTAGGGTTACTAAAGAATAAATACTCATTTTCTCAGGGAAACCTTTACAGAATATATGGATGTACCAAGCTTTTCATTTGGTGAGCTCTAATTACTGGAAACCCCACAGGTGCCAGTAGCCAGACCATGCTCAGACTCTCAGAGGGATGCTTAAAAAGCTCTCCTCTAATCACCACGCTGCATCAGAGAAGCAGAGTTAGAAAATTCAAGCAAATCCCTTCTGGATTCTCAAAGGAAGCTCTTATCCAATCCTACCATCTACTGAGAAATTCTGTTTTTGAAGGAAAAGGACCTGTCTCCCATCATGAAAATTTCCTCCAGCATCTGAGCTGAGCCAAGCGCAAATGAAACTTTGAACCAGTGCCCAGAATGATCATCAGGAACTGAAACTTTTGAATTAGGACAATATAAAATATGCCAATAAAAATTTCTTTACTGCAAGTCCTGTTCTGATGTATAAGTCTTGCCTCACGTCCTTCCCAGCCCAGCTAAAACCTGGGCTGTGCAAAAACCCCAGGGAGACCCCACTCACAGTATTTCTGACACAAGCCAGGGAGCAGTTGAAATTACAAAAGACAGTTCTCAGATCAAAGAAACCCACCTCAATTTGCATGAACTTTTAGATAAACACCAAAAAAAAGTTAAAAGTTCACTGAGGGACTGACTCTTTCCTGCAATCACCCTCACACAAATCCTTTATTTGCCATTTGTCTTGATGGGTGGTAAGGTCTTAGGGCAGGCACCACAACTTCCTCTGCATTAGTAAAATACCAGCACCATCAGCTTCTGGTTCTAAATGGAGTCTGAGAGTCCTGCCACAGTATAAATAAAATTCATAACCTATCCAAGCCCTAAAACAACTTCATGAGGACCTTCCTCTCCTCTGTCCACATTGCTCTAAGTTACTGAGGTCAGATTTAGTGAGGTTGGACATGTGAAATTGACTCATGCATGGTATGTCCAAATGATCAGAGCCTGGGAAACAAGACACATGATCAGGTCATGCCAGAGCAAAACTGAAAAATTTATAACAGAATTCATCTCTCTCTCATTCCTCCTTTGCTTTAATCACCAGATGTTCTCCATTCAACTACCTGCTACCCTCTCTGAGATTTAAATTAGGCACATAGTACTCCCAGGGACATGATCACAGCACAGAAAGGTTATAGGAGAAACACATATTTGCCTTGGCATCCTACAACTGGTAAGAGATATGAAAAGAACTGAAAATCCTGTGATGACAAGCTAGCTTCAGGCACCCTACCTAAGAGCTCAGAAATCTCACTCTCTCTCCCTTGTATTAGAGCGAGCAGCTTCACAAAGACTCAAACCCTAGATTATCTTCAGGGTTATTGTGAGGTGACTGCGAAGCTTTCTCGTCAGGCTGCCAGTGGGGGGGACAGAAAAAAGCTTTCTGAATCAGGCCCTTATCATTTATACCACATTACAATCCAAAATGAAAAATTACTTGCTCCAGATTTGATAGAATAAAGCATCTTGAGATGCCACAGAAATATCCAATTTTCAATAAAGACATTAAACCTAAGCTTCAAAAAAAGGGAATAATTACATCGCTTTTGCTTTGAGTCCTAATGTTAAAAGTGTCAATTTATAAAACTAGGTAAACAACCACAATTCCTAAGCAGACTGCAACTAATTAGACCCCTTTTGATCTTTTATTTTGCCTAGAAGCTTATTTAACAACTTTACACAAAACTCAAGGTTTTGACACACTCGTGGATGGGGGGAGAGAGGAGACCACAGAAAAGAAATTTTTTCTCTGCTGCTTGCTAAGGTGGGAGACTGCTCTCTTCCTAAAGCACATTCACTAACAGCAAGCCTGGGAAACTTTTGAGCCATGAAAACAATTGCCTCTTATTTGAGCTGTCTTGATGGAGACATATGCAGAACAAAATATTAAAAACTAAATCAAAGCACAAATCAAATGTCGAGCTCCATGCACTATTTGTGTGTGTGAGTTACTGGTTGAGATGAAGGATCACAACACAGACCAAACTGCATGACTGCAGAGCACTGGGAGGGGTTGCCTTCACCTGCTACTGCAAATAAACTGGCTGGCATTGCAGTGCTCCCCAAAAGGGCTGCACAGTGCAGAGAGAGGAGGAAACTGCAGTTCCCATGAGCAGCAATGCTCTACACTGCACAGGGGGGTCCAGCAGGGTCTGGTGGGGGCAGGACAGGCAGTGCTGGTCAGAGCAGCAGAGCCCATCCTGTGCTGTGCTGCACCAAACCAAATCTTTGAGCAAGTTGACTCCACCATGGGGCAGCAGAAAGCACTAGACAATATCTCCATGTCCCTTCCAGCCCTCCTTCCCATGAAGAACTGACACTAAAATAACCACAGAGGCCACTAGGACTTGTCACTCCTTGATGTTCACACATCACATCCACCTCCTTTCTGTAAGAGGAGAGACAGACATCCCTATCTGCCAGGAACTCACCACAGCAGCAAAGTCAGGAGTGTTAAGGGCAAAAAGCTCCTTGCCCTGTCCTGAAATGAAACAGTATAATTAGACTGGATGGACTCAGGTCATTGGGCTCATGCACACAGACAAAAGCAAAAGACACAAACATCCTTCCCCTCCACACAGCTGGGAGACCATTCCCTGTGGATCATCCCAGCCCTGCCTGGCACACCAGTGGGTGTCTGCAGTCTTTCCCAAGGGTGACAGTTTCACAGCATCCACCTACAATGCACAGCCTTCCCCCTCCCCTGGGCTGGGGGTCAGCCCTTACAGCTGGAAGCCAGGCATGGAGAGGGAAGAGTAACAGAGGGAAGGGAGAGAGGGAGCGAGCTGCTCCAAGCAGCACAGCTGTGTCTGCAGTGACAGGCTCCTGTCTGCAAGCAGATCCCATCTAAAAGTATCTGAATAAATCTGAAACAACCATAACCATCTTGATTTACTGCTTCAGCTGTGTTAATCCTCTAATAAGCAAACCTGGGGCCCAGTGCAATCCTCATTGTAATGTTAGTAACAGACCTACAATGTTTCCCTGTCACTGCTTCACTGTCTTCAGTTTTGAGGTAGGAGAATCTGAGCTTACCTGATAGATGAATTTACCTAAGATTCTTTGTTCAAGCAGGAATAAAGGTGCTGATGGCAGCTCTCAGTCCCCACTGAGCTGTTACAGCCTCCCCACACCCTCAGCCAGAGGATTCAGACACAGCCCTTGACTGTGTTCCCATTCTCCCACCCTAGGCTCACAACCACTTAAAAAGAAAGCTTAAACTATTGCCAATTTCTTGAAAAATTGGTCTTCCTCACCCAGTTCCAAGGCTGTCCTGGCTTGCAGCTTCACTTCCTTTCCTCCTCACTCTCCTGCAGGTGCATCAGCTGAATGATGGTTCAACAGAGGAAGGGAAGAAGGAAGTGATCAGAGGTGGTACCTGCACAGCAGCAGAGCTGTTTCACCCTCATGCTGCACATTGCAATGTTAATGATTAAAAAAAAAAAACAACCCCAAAAAACATTTGCAAAGCTAAAAGCTTAATGTAGGAACAAAAATCAATACTGTGCTCACTGAAGTCCCCTGATACTGGAGACTCTAAAGCATCATTCAGGGAGACAGCACTGGGCATTCCCTCCTTAACGACTGCCTGCAGACCAGTGAGACAGGACAGTGCTTTAATTTATCCTCTTTGTCATTCTAATATAGATCTTCCCTATACTGCAATCTGGGTTCAGAAATAGAACAAGTCCTAAAAGCTGGGATCAATACATCCCACATTACCTTTCAGAAGGGAGGCAGAGAGCCCAGCAAAGAGAAGAGGGCCAAATGCCCTGCTGGCAGAAATAGTGAGTTCCTAGATGCTGCTGTTTAAAATATGAGTCAAAGTATTGACTCAAACTTAGCTAACCAAATTAAAAAAAAAAAAGGGAATTAGGAAAAAACAACCCCAAAACACCAAACCAAAACCAATAAAAAACCCAACACAAACAAAAAATCGACTCATCCTTCTTTTGCCAAGAGCAGAGACCTACAAATAAATCCAAACCTCTTCCAAATGTTAATAATTTATAATGTATCACTACTAATAGCACTGGCAAACAGTACTGCTGGGATGCAGAAACTGAGCAGAAAGTCTGACCCACCCAAGGCAAAATACCCAAAGAGATGAGCCAGCTCACTTGCCTGCTGCCCACGCTGCTCTGGCACAGAAGATTCTCTTCTTCTTTTCCAATATTCCATGCTATGCAGACACCTGAGAATTTAAAGTAATTTATCTGGAACTATCCATAAATGAAACAGTAAACATATAGGCTCCTTTTGCCTGCAAGGGCAAATGCTGTTTTAAGGTACAAAACACTGAGGTTCTGTGAATCCACAGAAATTACAATCCTTGCTTCCAGAAAACTTCAAATGCTGTGAGTCTGGTCTGTCTCTTTTTAAGAAAGGATTATTCCCAAGGTTTTGTTTGTTTTTGTATGCCAGACTCCTGCCCTCTGAGCAGAGGTGGAGCATAAGAAGGCATTTCCCTGTGTTGACCACAGTGGGCTTAAAAATCTTCATGAAGGAAGCAAGCTTAATAAACAACAGCAATCAGTCCAACAAGCCTCCTCCTTGGCTCCCAATAAACAAGGAGCAGAAGGAAGTAGATTAAAAAAACCATCCCCCCCAAAAAAAATAGTGGAGGGAAGATTTTTGAAAAAGTGGCCTGTCAAAATTGCTCTGTACATCAATGAAATTCCTAAGAATTTACATGTTGTGGGGTAATTCCAGAATGAAAACTGATCCATGTGTACAAGTCTCATGCAGCTGTAACAGTTAAACAAGAACTAGCTCTAGACAGTTTATGGACACAGAAATGATGATCAGGTATGGAAGATGATCCCCAAAAGTTGCAGGATTAGTACAAAGTGCCTCTCTCCAAAGGAGACAGGTTATTTCACAGTGTTTTGATGTACACAGGTCACCCCAGGTGCTCTGAGTTGTCCCTGTAATCCAAAATCATTCATGCATCCTTAGAGGACAGTGTGCAATAGGCACAGAAACTTAACTAAAGTTTGTTTTTTTCTGATCTAATTGATGCAGGTTTCTCAATCTGACATTGCCCTAAGGGTCAGAGATACTCTCTACTTTCATTGAATACAGATGCCAGATCCATATAGCTCCATTCCACAAGAAAGAAATCCCCAAAGATTCCAATTGTTTTAAATAAAAAACTCAAGAAAATGAAAAACAAACCCTCTCCTGCCACCTACTCAACAAGCACATGCAACCCTACCCAAACACTTCTGCTAATGCTTTGCAGTAACACTTGCTCAACACCAAACAAAAGCACCTATAAGTCACCAAGTCAGTTGGTAAAATCAGATCTAATATGTCAAAATATTTCAGTTTCACCCAAACACTCTTGGTTAGTTAGTGCTAAATATTCATTCCATCTCTTAATCCTTCTGCTAGGCAAGCCAAATTTCCTGCTAGCAAACAAAGTCAAGCAACATGTCTAAGATCACAGAGGAATGTTGCCTGGACCAAAATAATAACCAACATCTCATCCCTCAATCTGCCCTCCTCCAAAAAGCAAGGGTCCACTCCTTCCACTTCACTACATTTCACCTTGGCTTTTATCCACTGCTTATTCATCTTATTTCCTCTCCGCTAGAATCCAAATAAATCTGCATGGTGCTAACTGAGCTCCTACAAAACAAACGGTGGAAGAAAGGCATCTCAGCCCCCTAATTCACTGAACAGCTCAGGCAACCCAGGAAAACGAGCTGCCACATGTCCCCTGGGGCCTGCATGGCCCTGGAGGTGACTCCTTTGGGGAGCACCCACCATTCCCTCAGTGAAGCCACTGCAGCTCACTCACTGTCCCTGCCTGAGCACCGGGGCTGCAGCCTTCAGCTCTGGCTTGCTGTCTGCTGGGTGTGATCCAGTCCCTGAATCCTTCCACCCATTCTTGGGAGCTGAGGTTCACCAGGGAGCATCAGGACACGTTTAAAAAGCAAGGGCTGAAGAGTGTCCTGAAAGCTCAATGAGTGCTTTTGTTTCCACAGGAGAAATGTCTCCTGGGCTGCATTTAGGGAAAGGGCAAAGAAACATCTGTGTGCTCCCAGCAGCAGCAGTACAGGCACAAGCTGCAGCTGCAAAGCCCCTCCAGCTTGGCTGGTGCTCTCTGCTAACTGCTGGCATAAATATAGTAACAGGGTTGCACATATGGCAGGCTGTTTAATTTTAGAAATCAAAACTATTGAGTGATTAAGTTAGTCATCCTTCCTCAATTTGGGACCAATACAACACTACCAGAGGCAGTGGTCATAACCACAGTGGTTTGCCAGAGAGAAGGGGAGTGCATGTGCTCCTACAGCAGCAGGGAACACCAGAAACCCCATCCTGCCCTGCCCAGCCTGGCTGCTCAAAGCTGGATCAGACAAAAGGAAGAAAATCCAACTTAAGCCAGCCTTCAGAGGAAAACTGGGAGCCTGCAGATTTGTACACATGAGCATGCACAGCTTGCAACACGTTCTGGATGGGGCAAGGCAGAACCTCTGTCCTGAGCTCATTGCTTTCAAAAAGTGAGATGAAAATCACGCTGTGCCAACTGGCCTCTGGAAGTGACATCCATTCAGATCTCAGTCAGGGACTGGAATTTCCCAAAGAAAACTAATGAAGAGGAAAAAGGGGGCCCAGTTCAGCCAGCATGGCTGCCTGGGTTTAAACACACCTGGGGCAGGAGTAAGAGCAAGCTGTGTGCTGGGAGACTGCACAGCCCCTTGTCACCAGCTGTGAGTCCTGCTGTGCTCAGCAGCCCAGCCTGTGCCAGCATAAACCCACCCGTGGCCAGGAGGGGCCTTGATGCACCCCAAAAGCAGCTGCTCCCTCTGCAGAGCCTCTGGCTTATCCTCAGCTGCAGCATCAGTGGCACCAGGAGGATGCAGCCCTGCAAAGCCAGCCAGTATCTTTCCCTTCCAGTGAAAACCAACAACTGGGGAAAGCAAACGCCATGGAGGGATTTTCTGTTTCTCCGGACAAACACTCTAAGAACAGTTCAAAAGAGGCTAATTAAATTCCAAAATCCCTGCGCAAATACATTAATAACGATTTTGAAATTAGCAGTTAACCAAGGAAGTTGTCAAGGTGGGAAGTGTTTGATACAGAAGAGCGTGTGAGAAAGAGCTGCCCAGCCTACGTTAGAGACAATCTCTCTGGCTAGCACGTGTTCAGGGGAGTGGGCATAGCAAATGCTCCTGGGCCCAGGAACAGCAGTGTCCCCAGGCTGCGGGGGGACAGAGGAGACAATCCCCTTTCATTCCAAACCACCAGGAAGCCAAGCAAACACTAAATGGCATGGCCAGGAATCTGAACTGTTGCTGCACAACCTCACCAAAGAGCTCCCCTTAACCATTTCCAGGATGAAGGAAAAGCAAAAGACCTGCTTTTCTCTCTTGCTGTCATTACAGGAAATTTCCAAACACCAGATATATTTTTTTTGTCTTCCCACAAAGGCAAATCAAGAGTCTGCTCACCCTGTGCATGAAGCATGAAAGGATGAAAAATGGATAACTTGTTATAATTGCTCATATGGCAGGGGAAAAATCTGATATTGTTGCATGGTCTGCACTCCCACGGTTCATGGAAACTCAATGTTAAAAGCCATCATTCTCACAAGCAGGAAGGACAAGAGTACCATTCTTCATTTAATGATGGCAAACCAAGAAAATAAGTGATGTGAAAAAAACACAGAAGGGAAGTGATGTGCCCTTGTGAAGTCTGTGGCAGAGCAAGGACTTAAACCCACTGGCTGAGGCCCTGACCACCAGGTCACCCCATTTTAGTTAAATCTCCAACCATGGTCACAAGATTCTCTCTCCTACTCTTTTCTTTTATTCTCTCAATTTCTTTCCCCAGCAAAATACAATGCTGTTTTTTTTTTTTTTTTCTTCAGGTAAGATCTCATGAGATACTGATTCATATGCTTGTTAAAACCCAGATCCATTATACCTCTTTTTGCTTTCATTCACTAATTTTATTGTGCTATAAAATAAAAGATTTTCTGGTGAGATACATTTGCTGTGCTGCCAGTGCTGCTAAAGGCACAGAGCTGCCATCATCTTCCGGAAACAGGTTTGTTTATTTCATAAATCCTGGTTCCAGTGTTTTGCTAAATACAGAAATTACGCATAGGATAATAAATTCCAGGACCATTCTTCCTTTGGGCTTGACAAATAGAACTGCAGTTCTTTCCCCAGCCCTGAAGTGCCTCTTTAAAAGAGCAGTCAGCAGTTTGATAACTTTAGATAAACCATTTAATTTCCAGAAGGAGCCTTGTCTGTATACACATAGTCTACTGGGTGTTCTCCTTTCTCCCTGACTGCTCCCTGTTGGGAAGCAGAGGCTTTGGTTGAGTAACTGGCAGTCTCAGCTTTCTGCATCACAAAGCTGTCTCATTCAAAATTTAAGAATCACTTTCATGAACCATAAGAAACTGTGTTATTTAGCTCAGCAGCCATCCAAGTACACTGTTCTACAGTTTCACAGCCTAGGAGAAAAGGCTCAACAATGTTTTTTAAAAAATTTTTATTATTTGTATGAAACTGGAAGGAAAAGTAGGAAATAAAGATAGAATAAAAAATTACCAAGAATTGTGAGGCACTGGCTTAGGAGGGAAAACAATGAAAGGGTAGAAAAGCTATGCAGTTTTCTTCTCCTGTTTAAATGCTCCAAGAAAGAAGAATAACTTAGTGGTAAATCCAATTGGTAGAACTAGAAGAGAAGGCAGGAAGTTAACTGCCAAATTCAACTAGATCACCAGAAAAAGCCTCCAAGCTCTTTGATTCATTATGCCATGGTTAATCCTGCTTAGGGAGAGATTTCACACCTAAAAGCAGCTCAGATAAAAGAAACCAGAGGTGTGCTCACCATATATGAACACACATCAGCTACCTTTAGCTAAACCTTGCACATTGATAACAGCAGAAGCAGGACAGCAAACTGGTCATCAACATCTCTGCAACTTCAGACAGAGGCAGCCCCTCCCAATACACACATTTCTGTGAGAGCTCTGTCTAACAAAATGCATGGAAGAGTCAAGATGGCAGAAGAACTCCAGGATGTTAAAATTTATTTCCTTGTTACTGTCTAATTGTCTTTCAAGCTGAGGCAGCTGAGCACAAGAAGGAGCTCTGCCCAGGGTGCTCAGGGCAGTCATTCCCACTCACACCCCTTGTGTCCCCTCTGGAAATCTCACATAGGTAAATCAACCTTTTTGCACAACTGCAGCAGCACACAGGACACATCAGCCTGTCCTGCAGATGTGCAGCTGCTGAGCATCCAACCAGGAAAGCCAGGCACCTGAAGAAGGGCTTGCAGCATTTGGGTTTGCACTGGGCAGGGCACACAGAGATGTTCCACAGACAGTAGCTCACTGCCAGTGAGGGAAGGTGGGCAGCAGGATTTCTGAGCGTGGTAATCTCTTATAATGGTAAAAAACATGTTTTGCCTATGCTAATGCTTCTTTTTGTCCACCTGAAAATCTCTAGGAACAGCCAGTGTTAAAAAGTGCAGAATAAGGCCCCACAAAATCTCCTGTCTGGAATTTGGGAACTATTAATCAAGAACACCAGTGCTTTTGCACGAGAATGTTGTTAGATTTTGTTGTCTGTACTTTTTCATGCATTATTGGGTAAGGATTTCCCCCCACTGTTCTCACAGCAGCTAAGAGTACTGAACCCCTGAGAAGGTATGGTCACAAAGAGGAGATCCTCACTGCAGAGATTTTACAGCCTTTTCCAAATCAATGGCTAAAGACATACCAGGTTAATCCTGATCAGTAACAAAGACCTTTGCTGTGATTATATTGGTAATAACCACTTACATTTTCTTATGTCAGGTGGGCTTTGTTTCATTCTCACAGCTGTGTCTGGTATTTTAGCCACTTCTCCATCATTTTACTCACTTGTCCATTTTTCCACATTCTGCTATAATTGAGGAAAGGAAAACAGAGTTAGGAGTGATTACCAGGATAGAAGACTCCCACTCCCACTACTTCTCCCTCCAGCTGAGGACTGTGTTCCTGTTGGCTCTCCCTTTCCCTAGCTGAGCTTGGGAGTGCTAAGCCACCCTTCAAATCCTCCTTGTTAGAGCAGGTCCATCATATTGTCTGGGATATAATAGAGTGGAAAAAAAAAATCACAAACCAGCAAGGCTGAGTTGCTGGGAGAACTGTGCTAGGCAAACATTTCAGTACTGCACTACACAGATATTTATAGAGCTTATGGGCTGCTCCTAGAGGCAACAACCCCAGGCTAAGTGCCACTGCACAAGGGTTGGGATGACAGCTAGACATTGTGGGATAGCAGTGGAAAGAGCTGGCAAATGCAGAGCATCAGTTATTTGGGAACAGAGACAGCTCCTTGGCTGTGCTAAAGGTTGCCCATTTGCAAGGCAGCTTTCATCATATGCAGTGCAGTAATGTCAAATCCCAAAAAACACTCTACTTGTCTGCAACATGAAAGAACACAGAGGTTACTTGCAATAGACACCAAGCACGAAGAAGCCTCTGCTTTGACCAGCTGTCCTTTTTGTCAGAAGAGGTCTGATGTCATAGCTGAGATGCCTGAAGGTCAGCAATGCTGGTCCGTGGGCCAAGCAGGGCATCCTGGCTCCTGCCCTCTGCTTGGAAGGGTGCTTTGTCCCATAGCCAAAAGCAGGTGAACCAAGATCAAGATTTTGCTCCTCATTCAACGCTGACTCACTCTGTAACCTTGAACAAGATCCTACACCACACCTTGCCCACGTGGAGGTGGTACAATTTATCATTTCCCTGTGCTTGTGTGCCTGGTGCAGCCAGTGCCCATGGGGTACTTTCAGGTCATTGGCTCCAGGGTGCCAGGCAAGAACAGAATTTGGCTGTGTTAATACATCCTGGGCTTATTCCACACAATGTTAGAGCCTGGGTCAATGTATGTGAATTTTTTCCAGCACTCCATGAGTTCTTCTGTATAGCAAAAGTGGAGCAAGCAAGAGAGAGAGAGAGAGAGAGAGAGGTTCCCATTTGATTGGCTGTGACTAGCTGCAATTAAAAACTATAATTTATTACCCTGGATTATGAGTATAATTTCAATGCAGAGAATTAAGGTTTTCTTCTGAGATGGAAATAAAGATTAATTTTTAATTTCCTTTCTCACTGCACATTTAAGAGCAATGGACTCCATAGAAAACTACAGGTCAAAGTAGTTTTATGGAGGAATGACAATGTTCCATTGCAGAATAATTTAATGCTCTTGCTGCCTTTTTAATATTTGACTGCAGCTCCCTCATGCGAAACAGCGGCAGCAGATGCTGTACACGTTTGCTGCAGCACTCAGGTCAAAGTGACTTTGAAACAACAAAGTTTCACTGCTCAGGACGTGGGCAGCTTTTGGAGCTCCCTGATGCAGGAGCTGCCTTCCACAAGGAGGGCACAGGCAGCCCCTCCACCAAGGCAGGCAGCTGGTCTGGGGACGGGGAGAGAAAGGTGGAATTAAATAAAGGAGGAAAGAGAAGGAGGCTGAATGGAATAGGCACCAGCAGGTGCATGCCAGCTCAGACATAGACAGGTACATTCAGATAAAGCAAGAGAAGTATTTCCACCCTGGAAGTGCTGCTGTGGTTTGCCTGCACACACACTGTGCTATTCCAGTCTGCACACCAGCAGAACATGGGGGAAAACTGGGAACCATAAAGACCTGTAAAGGAGAATCCAATGCAACACCAGAAAAGAGAGGGGAACTGTGTGCACCCATTCCTCCAAGAACAAACACCTCTCAGGACAGGATTTTCTGTTCTGTTCACAGCAGGCTGATACTGGAATATGCCATAGGCCTAATATTTACTTTGGGCAACTGGCAACAAAAATGTCCCTGAAATTCAGGAGCACTTTAAATTCTTGCTCTGGTGGTAGAAATAAACAAAAAAACCCCAAACCCAAAACCTAAACACAAACAAAACAAAAAACCCCACCCAAACTAAAGAATAAAACACTGCCATACTAATTGCTTGGATCCCAGTTAATTGAATAACCCTGTGCTGATGGAGCTGCATCCTCAATGGCCTGGTAATATATAGCATAACCTTTCCATTGCAGGGGTTTTAAAATTTATTGGCATGTTATACCTGGCATCTTGATGCCTAAAAGCAATTAGATGCCTAAGTGATGCAACTGCTGAGCACTGCGCAGGGTCACCAGGAGGAACATCCCCCAGGGACACAGTGGTGACAGTGCTTTCAATGTGAACCAGATCCTCTGAGTGCCAAAGGTCCCCAGCTCTCTTGGTGGCCTTCAGATGAAGATGCTTAAGGAGGAGAGAGAAGACTTTTTGTGAAAATCTTTTCCCTATGTGAAATCTGTTCACATAGAAATCTTAGGGGAGATTTGGACAGAATAATGAAAGAAGTTCTCAAAGTTTTGGCAGTCCCTCTCCCTCCAGGGGCATGTAGATTCATTTTCAGTGCAGAACAACAGCAGAGCTAGGAGTCCAGTTTAGGACAAGTCAACACCTGTCTGCTACTCACATCTCAGCTTATAAACTGATCCTGTCTAAGATGGCAGTTTCATGAGGCATCTCCTCAAAAAAGAGGACAAAAAAAAATCAAATGGTGCTGTTATTCACCCAGAAGTCTCTACACAAATTCTATTTCAACCATTTCATGTTAAGTCTCAGAATAGAAGATTTAACACCCACAGACAGCTTCCCATAACCCCCACTGCCCAGGCAGCAGGACTGCTCTGAGCCTGCTGCTCCTGCAGGGACAGCTCCAGCCATTTGATCTACTTCTGCTCATCAGCCCAGGAAGACTCCTCTGAGCTCTCAGGAAAAATCAAGATGAGCAGTTATTTGGAAACACTCTAGAGGAAGCATAGAAGCTGGAAAAATTAAGGTAACTGAACAGGGAGTGCTTCTTCCTTCTAGTCAGGACTGCTTCCCAAACAATCTTGCTTTGTGTGAATTTGGAAAGGAACTCCAACCAACTTCAGTGACTGAAGCTGCTTGAGTACTTCTTGCAGTGATGGTGCTGAGTAACACCTGGACTGATTTCCACCTTGGGCATTTATCACATCCTGACACTTTACAGAATTCCCTGCAGATTTCCAATTGCCTACATTATTTTCTTGTACTGTCTGTCCTAAACAATTGTGTCTAGACATTGTTCTCTTGAATCAATCATGTTTCTATTCCCCCGTGGCTGCCTTTCAGCAGCAACTGAAGCGCTCACTAACTACAAGTTTTCTTCTGCTGGCTTATGACTCACAAATCCTGCAAAGGGGACACACGCCAGTCTGGATGTGACCAGACTTTGGGAGTGTCCAGCTTTGCTCAGCCCAAAGCACACAGAATTTTTGGTGAGTTTTTCAGAAGTGCTTCCCCCTCCACTGCAGGGATGCTTATGGCCACCTTTGCCAATTACCCCAGATATTGGACCATTTGGGACTACAGTTTTGGAGCTCTAGGGAAGTAAATAGACACAGAACCACCAGCTCCAATGGAGCATCTTGCTCACGAGCATTCATCATCAGCCCTGTCTCTAGCAGCCCACCCTGGTATAACCATTGCCTGCGTGCAAAGACTGGTGTGTGTCTCCGGAAATGGAGTTTAGATGTTTGTCTTATCTGAACAAATTCAGTGACTGAACATGCTGCACAAAGAGTGTGAGTAACCCTGACAAAGCAACTGCCTCTCCTTATCACGGTCTCCAAAAGACTGAAAAGAATCAAGCATCAGAGGCTTATCTCTCGAGAGATGTTCAGTGCCCATGCCTGGCTTACCAATCAGCCCTAACTCCCTTTTTCACTAGGGTTCTTTGCCTTGTTTTTGGTCACACAGGACAGCCTTGCCACTTCCTGAGCGTGGAGGAGTCGAGAGGGGAAGTGTGGTGTGGAGGATGGGCCCCTTTGCCCATGCTGTTTTCTTGTATTTGTGGACATGGGATGGTAGACAAGGTTACCATTGTGATAACCGTAACAAACGGCCATCCTGGGAGCACAGAGAGGTTCTGAAGGTTTGCATGATGACAAAGAAACAGAAGCTGAGGACAGGTTTTCCTGAAGCCACATTAACCTGGGGTCCTTCTGACAGCCCACCCATGCCCTCAGAGCGTGCCAGCTACCTGAAGGAGAAGTGCTCACCCTGAGATGGGAGAGGGCTCCTGGTTGTGGCTTGGTCCCAGCTCCATATGAGCCTTTTTGGCTACTCAGCAAAACAGAGCCGTCACAAAGATCACTCTAGGATAGTGGGACACATCTGCCAACTGGCATTCCTACATTTTTGGTGCCTGGATCTAATGGCTCAACTCCTTATATCAGAAACTGCCTGCAAGAAACAGGTTGGGATTGGTCCCACACCGGCCCCATGGGTAACACTGTTCTGATGGTCATAACCCTCAATTGATCTCCTACATTCACAATGTTCAAGGTCGTAGAAATTGAAATGCAGAAAATAACAGCTATAGAGAAGGAGGATTTTGACTTTCACTCACACCCAAATCTCAACCAAATTGTGCTAAACCAGGTCAGAACACCCTACAGCTACACCCAAAATTTTGTTTGATCTCCTTTCACTGCCTCATCCCAAGTTCTCAAATTTCTAAAAGTGTTGAGTCATTTAGATCTAAAATACACTCTTGAGACCACTCTGAGTTTTGATATTTCTTAAACATGAACATTTTTCTTATTGTCCCTTCATTCTGAATGCAGTAAAGGTATAAAACTTACATCATGCTTTATCCTTAAGACCACCAACATCTCTCTCCTCAAAAGCTCAGGGTGTAAGGCAGACATCATGACAAGGATGGTGAAAACATCAAAGAGACAGAGATAGCAATATTACCACTAATTTACAGGGCTATTCTTATTTGCCCACATAGGCCTGGAGGCCCAGCAGTGTTTGAGGACTGGGCAGAGCCACGAGAGCTGCAGCCTGGCCCAGTTTTGTTCTACGTTCTTGCACGCAACCCTGAGCAGGTCACCTTACCCCTCACTCTGTCCCTCCCTCTGCCCAGCTGTCTGCCATGGCTGGGACTGTCTCAGGCTATTTGCAGCGAGGTGTATCTCCTCAGGCATATTCTGTACCTTGTTCACTGAAGCCCTACTCTGACCTAAGGTCTCTAGGCACTTCCCGGAGACATATATTCAATAATAACATGAAACGGATACTAACCGCTTGTGCAAATAGCTCCATTCATTTCCATATTTTAAAATCTTTCCTCCAGAAAACCCACATAATCAACACAGATGTCTGCCCGTAATCATGCAAGGCTGAATTCATAACAGATGATGTTTATGGAGAAGTCTCACTGAAGGAGCTTTGCACAGCTAAAGTTCTTTTATCAGGCACTCCCCAAGCACCCCTCTGTCATGCTGTGCTCAGCTAAACAGATACAACAGGGGTTGGAGGGGAATTTTCAGCTGGCAGATAATAACCAACACTTAAACCCTTTTCTCCAGATCTGTGGATTTCAGAGTTCGGCACACTGGTGATCAGGAGCTCAACTTAGCTCCTGGCTTCACATCAATCCATACAGGACACCGTGGAGCTCTGCAAGAGTTGCTCAAACCTCTCCAGCAGTTGTACCAGAACCTGAACTATAATAAAAACTTCTCAGCTATTTGTCATTCGGCTTTTTCTCTAGGAGGATATGGACCAGGCAAGACAGTGCTCCTCTCCATCTCCAAACCCATTAGGGCTGCCCATTTCAATCACAGTCTGCCACTTCTCACATTTGCCAGAAACAGTCATTTAAGGAATGAGTCCAGACCCTTGCCCACAGGGTCTCTGCCCACAGGGCATGGGTCAATATAAAATGGCAGCCTTTGCTGCATAGGGCTGAATTAAGCTTTAGAGTTTGGATAACTTAGAACTTCTACCAAATTAAATTTTTAAAAAAAAGATAATTCAGCAGAGGCTGTAGGAAGGACTGGCTGGCCACTGCCCATGGGGCACCCACGTTCCTTGGAAATCAACAAGAGAAAACACTATCACAGCTCAGACCTACCAAACAGAGCTCTGAAGAAAAATACATCTTGTTTTCAAAGATTTTTCTCTAACAGGCATTGGATGAAGAGAGGAAAAAACCCAACAAAAACCCCAAGCTCTGATGAGAAAGATAAATTCTCAAAAACAGTGACAGACGCACAGAGCAGATACCAGAGGGAAAATGCCACCAAGATCCGATTAGCCCAGTGAATCAGCACTGTGGACAGTATCTCTAAAGCAAACTACTCTTCCCTCTTCCTCTCCCACACTCTTCTTCCCATCATTGCAAAGTCCTCCCAGCCCACAGCTCACACCCCACCAGGGTGCTCAGTGCTGGCTCACACAAGCCCTTGTTGAGGCCAATGAAGTCTGGTGCAGGCATTGGGCCCTTGCCTTGGGGTAGCTTTCCTCTCCACACAGGCTGCTGACACCTCCTTCCAATTTGCTTTTTAACTGCATTTGGGACAATTTCTGAGCTCATGCAATTGGAAGGGATTGGGTTGGCATGTAGGGAAAATATCTTCATGTGAAAGATGAGAAATATCTTCTTTTTATCAAAGGAAGACACACAGTTGTTAGACAGGTGATGTTCTGATACATTTCAGGGTGCACTGCCTATACCAACACAGATTTTCTCCAGGGGCTCCTGGAAGTGTCTTAAGAAGAAGGAAATAAACCTTCTAGAAGGTTTGTTGACTTCATGACCTTAGGGTCTGGAGGCTTGTGTGAAGAAACGTCCTATTCCCTACTCCAGTGATCTGGCCCTGTGCACTGGTCAATGATGGCAACTGGAGACTCACCAAGGTATCTCAAAGCCACGCAGTCTGCCATGGGCTGTGCTTGTGGCTGGATGAGGAGCCTGCACCAGGCTTTGTGAAGCCATAAGCACACAGGCAGATTAGCTCAGAAAAGCTGTGTGATTCAGCCACAGCCAAGGCAGATCTGCCTCAAGTGCTTTCCACAGCTGAAGCAAGAGAGGACAGCAGCATCCAAGTCAAGCAGCACTGGACAGGCTGCCTCTGCTCTCAGCCTTTCCCTGGGAAAGGGAAAAATTACAAAGGGTGCGAAGGAGACTGAGAGAATACTGCTCTTCCTCAGCACTGAGTTTCTTCTTTTCCTAGAGGGAACAAATAACACAGTGAGCCATGGTAGTGACTGGAGCAGAAGCCGTGAGAGGAAAAATTATCTCCAGAATAACCAATTGTGGTCAAAGAGCCAAGAAACAGGAAGAGGAGTGGCAGGAGGATCCTGTCCTGAGCTGACAGAGGAATTCAGTCAGGTTTCAGCTATTTACAATCCCCCTGCTAATTAACCAGCAGACCTTTCAGTGACTTTTCCCAGCAGTGAGACAGTTCCCATACTGTAAGCTGCGTCACACCGCTCCTGTGCCGGCCAGGTCAAGTCATCCTTTCCAGACCAAAGGGGTACCATTTTGGTCTCTCCAAACTCAAGGCACAAACCCAGGAACAAAGCCTGGAGCAGAAAAACACTGCAGCTTTGCCAAAGCCCTGGCAGCAGCTTTGCCATGTGAACATGAAGCTGGCCTCTGTTTGCCAGACTGCAAGGGGGCTGCTTGAGCTCCTGGCTGCAGAGCAAGCCCAGTGCCACTAAGCACAGCAGCTCTCCCAGGCCTCCTTCTGCTCTGTTCTGGGGCCAGGATCAGCAATATTTCTATGGAAATAAGCCCTAATAGTTGCTCTGGGTCCAGCAGGAGGAGCTGGCTAAACGCACATTTTTGTCTTAATGTAGGGCCTAAATAAACAATCAAATAAGACCTCAGTTTAAAAAATCCTGTACTTTAAAGGATTCCCTTAATTCTCAGCATTTCTTTTATTCCCATGGCAACTGATATGAGTCTGATCTGCAGCCCAAATATTTTCTCCTGCCTCCTTTTCTAGTGTAACTAGAAACATACACAAATTTAATGTTGGCTTGTACGGTTCTTGCAAATACTGTAACACATTTATTCTAAGTAATTGGTGGAAGCACATTGCATTTTTTAAAAAAACACATCAACTGCACTGATGCACAAGCAGAACATCTACGTAACTGAGAGACCCAGAACTACTCAAAGGCTTCCCCTCCATACATCTGAAGGCTGCAGTGCCTGAGTTAACTCTCACCTCCAGGCTGTGACAGAGTCCATTCTGGCAGGCAGGGATGCACAGACCAGCCCCTTGGTTGCCCACACCAAGCCAGAAGTAGTCCTGTTGCTTCTGCACATTGACTGCAGAGCCAGCAGAGTTCAGCCAAATGTTATAAACCCCAGGTTTCCTAAAAATCATCCTCCTTTCAGGTCCTGCTGCTGCTGCCATGTCATTTTGCCCTTAGTGCCATGGTCTGGTTGACAAGGTGGTGATCAGCCAAAGGTTGGACTCAGATATTAGAGGTTGTTTCCAACTAAAATGATTCAGTGATTTGGCAGGAACAGCAGTTTCTGGTTCCTCTGGTTAATGAAGGCCAAGTTCAGCCACAATTCACTTGCCATGCAGGAGCTGGAATCAAATGGAAAGACCCTCAGTTTAATTATGTGGTTTACACAGAGATGTAGAAAAGCACCATCTCAGTCTTCAGGTCATCCCTTAAGATTTTGTCATCTGCTGGCCAAACTGCCATGCTGAATCCTCTTAAACTCCAACCCAATGGTAATAAGGAGCTTGCAGGACTAGCTTTTTATTTGGCACATCTACCAATTTATTTAGCAGAGTTTGGATCATTTTTCAAAGGGTCCATGCTCCTGTCACCAAAATATACATTTCCTGAGACCCTTTAAAAGCTTTGTAAAATATCTTGCTCAGCACCTCCACCCCTTGTGCGAGTTCCACATCCCTTGAACAACAATGAAACAGCTTGTTCCCAAGCTGGAGCAGGCTCTTCCAGGCACTAGGAGGGAAGTAGTAAGGACTTTGCAAAATTGTCAGATATGTGCACCTGCTTATGAGTGGATATTTTGTCCCATATTTTTGTAGTAGAAAAAGAAACCAGAGGTTTTACCTGACAGCTTCTTACAATCCAGCCAGTGTAAGGTATAATACAGTCTTTTTTTCCCTTGCTTCTCAGATCTCAGGAGCGTGTGCCAAAAGACTGTCAACTTGTTAAAAGTACATTAATGCAAATTCCAGAGCTTTCAGTTATGTTTATGCTAATAGAAAGCCTCCCTCTCTGTGACAGGCCCAAGTGAAGAGTCAGTAACAGGAAAATTAATTCCAGCTGTTGAAATTGATTTAAAACTAGCTTATTCATAATAATAATAATACGGGGGGAAAAAAAGAATTCCCGAAATAAAAATAAAAAGGGAAATACAGAAAGCACAAAATCATGTTTACTGCATGAAAGCAGAAAGGGTTCTCCTGTTGGGAAGAAATCTTCCAAATTTAATCAAGCCTGGTTAGAAGAAAGCTCTAGCTTGTTATCGGGTTGTAAGTGTAGATTAACATGAAAAGAATTAGCTATGTGCACAGCCTGATTTTGCAAAGGAAACACAAGGGTTTTGTGCATGTATTTTGTTTTATATTCCTTATGTCTAATCCACAGGCAAGGAGACCAAATCCAGGCTGCAACAGGACAGGTAATATTTCAGATGACAATGGTTGCGTGCTGAGAACTCCAGAGCTCTGGGTGGAGAGATTAGCTCCCCAGGACTGCTGCATTTATTCAGTGCCTTTACATACATTTCTGCTGACTGGTGTTCTGAGTGATTTCCGTGTTTAGACAACCCCAGTCTTGGGATCACATACCCCAACTTCGCTGGGGTTTCAGAGTTCAAACCAAGATCTGGTGGTGAAACTGCTGGCTGGCCTGCCATTTCTAAAAGGGTCTCAAGTGTCCATATCCTTGATATAAATATCCACACTATTTTTATCTGAATTTTTCCTTTTAATTTCCCATCAGTGATCTGCCTAAGTCCTTGACTGTGCGTATGTGTAGCCCTAAAAGCTGAAGGAACACCTTGCAAAATTCAGCTTAGATGCCGAAGGGGAGGCAGTCTTCAAAAATTTGTTCAGAAACAGACTTTCATTCATTCAACACCTACAACTGGAACCAGATTTGAAAATCCAAAGCATTCTCATTTAGCCAAGAGAACAGAGTTTCCAAAGCACTGGCCTCAGACTATTACAATTCCCCCTGAGTATAGGATCTGCCCTATGGAGCACTTCTGAAAGACCTGGGGTCTTATTTAGGGTCCTGCATGGATGCTAAGCCTTATCTTTTGCCACAGGGGCATTATCTGGTCAGGTCCTTTCTCCTTGCTGCTTTTGAAGGGACTGATCCAGAGCTCACTGAAATCAATACAAACCTCTCCACTGGCTCAGCAGTTTTCACATCCAGCTTTAAGGGACAGTCTTGCACTGCAGTATTGAAATGGCCTAATAAACTCCACAGGCTGTGTCCTCACTGCCCTCCTCTCTTAGTTCCATAGCCCACCCCGTGTCTATCTGCATTTGCCTCCATTTCAAACACCATGCATTTTTCACAGGGGTGGATGAAGGGGCAGAGACCAAGAGATGCCATGACTTCCATGGATCCTAACCAACCACGGAGAAATTTACATGTGTGGGTGGATGTGAGGATAAAGTGTTGGACCAATTTCAGCAAGAAGGTTTAGAGAAGCCAAGTCAAACCCATAGTTATGCAGGAAGTTAACAAGGGATGCCAGCCCCAACCCTACAAGGACAGAAATGGGCTGATGAGTTTGCAGGAGGTTGCTTTATTTCAAGGCGGGGGGAAGTGGGAAGGAAGTTTCTCTGGAAATCCTCCTAGAATTTCAGAAATTTGCCTCTTTATTGTCAGCTACAGAGAATTTAGGCAAATCTTACAGCATGCCACAGCTCAGTCAAACAATGAAACAGGCAGATTGATTGCTGAAAAGGAGACACTGTTGGTTCAGAGACTGACAGTGCCCCTGACTCATGCCATCAGAGGAAGGAAAAAGCAACAATAAAGAAAGCAGGGGCTATTTCTCAGAGCGTACCCCATGACTTCTGCTAGCTCATGCCAGGAAAGAAGCACACTGCACATTTTCTACCAAAGTGTGAGCAGCTAGAACCACCATTTAAACTTAAAAGGAGCATTTAATACTTTATTTTCCAAATAAAGTTAATCATGTGGGGAAACAAAGCATTGCAGTTTAAATTAAAATCTGATTAATAAAGGAGAAGGAGGGGATATCATACTCTGCAGGACTGAAAAGTGAGGGGAGTGTGTGGAAGCAGGAAGGATTTTCTCTAAGGGTTGGTATTTCCTTCCATTGCACTCAGCCCTTGCTCACACCATTTTGTGGCACTTGCACACCAGGCTTAGCAGGCTGAATTTTGCAAGCAAAACCACCAGGTTCTTGCTTCTCTGTCCTAATGCAAGTCAGGCTTCTACCTGCCTTCAGTTCCTTTGGCCCAAAAACAGCAATGCAACCCCAGGAATTCAAATACCATCAGTTTGGGGAGGGGATGGTGGTGTTTGTTTTTAATAACAATCAGCTTTGGGTTGTTTTTCTCTGTCTTCTGGATCCTGAGTCTTTCAAGCATAACCAAATCACACTTTCAAATTACATGGGGAGGTGTGTGGTGGGGTGGAGTTCACACAAACATAAGGACTAGAAACATGCCTTTGAAGTGAAGTTAAAATTATCAAGCAGTTATTTAATTCCCAAAGACCAGACACTAAACAATAAAAAAATATCCCTATGCTCACTGGAAAGCCTGGTGCTGCAAATCCCCTCCTCCTACATATTTCTCGTTCACATAAAGGGAGTTTGAAGTGAGACCTGAGGAAAGACAATCAGGATTTAGCCCTATGACTTAAAGAAACTGTTATGATCCAAAATCTGTAATAGAGAGCAGAACCACAAGTCTCTTTTCCCCAAATAAACGGGGTTTGCTTCAAGCAGGCAAGAATCCTGTGCTGTAAAAATTCAGGAAAAAGTGTATTCCCAGAAGGAATATGCACACAATTAATGTTAGGAGGGCTTCTCTGTCTTGCTTTTGCATGGCCTTGGAGCCCACTGGTCTAGTCAGGATGATGATGATGGAACACAGGGATTGGAATACAGAGGGAAAAGTAACCATCACCTCAGCAGCTGGACCAGTTTGAAGTGGTTCCTGCTGGGAAAAGCAGAACACTCTGGATCCCACACACTCCAGGCTGGAGTCAAATTCCCCGTGTGCTGCCCTGTTCCATCTCCTCCTGCAGAAGGCCAGGCTGGCCAAAAAAGCTGGAGCATTTCAAACAACCCTGACACTGCCCTGGCTGGTCAGCTGCTTCCCCACAGCCTCCGAGGCTGTGCAGCACAAATACACCTCCTGCTGGACCCACTCAAAAAGCTGCAGCTACAGCAGAAAGGAGCTGAGCTCTTTTACAAGGCATTAAGTTTCATTTGCAATTACTTGGGATTTTATTGCACTACTGAATATAACAGGTTCCTTAACTGGGCCAGCAGCATTGTACCCATATGCCTTTTTAACAGAGCTTTTCTGTTATTGTTTCCTTATTGGTCTTTTCCCTTTTGCTACACACAACTGGATTTTACTGGCGTCCAGCTTGTGCAATAGGCCCCAGGTGGCTCCTCCAAGAGCCTTGTTTGTTAATTTGATGGCTGAAACAGTGCACGAGCAATTAAAAATACTGAAATTAAATGCCCAAGATGCTACTTCGCAGCAGAGGCAACAGCCCAGGAAATGTTCCCCAGAGTAAGGCTGCTGGGTGAAGCAGCTCCTTGTCCAGGCCATCCTTGGAAGCAAGACATTCCTTGATAAAACACCTACTTTTTTCTGCAACTGACTGTGACTCCAGTAGGATGGAAAGAGCTGTAACAAATCACCCTCCACGAGCCACAATGTGCTGCACAGGGATGGAGCCACACAGAGAGACAGCAGGGCTCCTGCTCCTGCAAATATAACTTCAGAACACCTGCAAGACTCCACCTTTGAGACAGACAACAAGTAAGAAAACGCAAAAAGCCACAGCATTTCCATAGAGAATACCATTTTGGGGGCAAAGATTCAGAAAAAAATCCTGGTTCAGTCCAGCAGCTTTCACTGTTGATAAAACACCTACTTTTTTCTGCAACTGACTGTGACTCCAGTAGGATGGAAAGAGCTGTAACAAATCACCCTCCACGAGCCACAATGTGCTGCACAGGGATGGAGCCACACAGAGAGACAGCAGGGCTCCTGCTCCTGTAAATATAACTTCAGAACACCTGCAAGACTCCACCTTTGAGACAGACAACAAGTAAGAAAACGCAAAAAGCCACAGCATTTCCATAGAGAATACCATTTTGGGGGCAAAGATTCAGAAAAAAAATCGTGATTCAGTCCAGCAGCTTTCATTCAGAATGCAATGACCAGGTTTACAAAGGAACTCAGCACCCACCACCACAAGTTCTAAGTGAATTCAAGACCTCCAGCTCCTTTGAAAACCTGGTTTCCTGAACAAGATACCAGCAGCTGATGGCAGAAACCCAAAGGGTTCTACAATCAGGGTTCACTGTGCTCTTGCCTTGTTAAATAATGCATTTCTTTCTACAGTGGATAAGAACTGAAAAGTCTTGTGGAAAGAATTCATCTGAAGGAGGGATCAGAACAGAGATAAGCCAATGGTGGAGAAGAGTTCTACTTGCAGAATTCCATGTCAAGATTTTTTTTTTTTTTTGAAAAACACCCTACTCCTCAAAAATCGTCAAGTTTTTTTTTTTTTTCTGGAAAAACACCCTACTCCTCAAAAATTTCAAATTATCACAAAGAAAATGTGTATAAGAAAGTACTGATTATATTCCTGACTTGAGGGAAAATTGAGGAAAGGTTTCTGGTTTTGTTTTCCATGACTCTTAATTTGAATGTCCTAATTTACACTTGGAGAAGATTTGAAATAAAAATAGCAAAAATTAAAATTAGATGCTTCAGTTGTTCAGGTCACATGTTACCTGAGCCTTTGTGTTTAATGGTGGGGAGGGCTTGTTTTTGTTTTAAGGTTTTTGAGTAGAGACATCACTGTCCTGATTTAGGGGATTACTTGGTTCTGGCTATTTTTCTTGTGCTGAAAAATTCTCCTGAGATGGGAAATCACGGTGAGCTCTGCTCTAGACCCAAGTACAAGGAACAATATCAAAAGGCATCACCACCCGAGAGTACTTCCTTCTGCTGAAACAGAATCCCAAACATTTGCTTTGCCAAGAATAAGAGAAAGAAACAGGATGCTCTTGCTGGGGTTACAAGCCACCACTAACAAATGCAGTCTCCTCAAAAGCCAAAAGAGAGCATCTTGTGCAGCTTTACTGACTTGGGGCTGCTTGAGTTGAGCAGAAGATGCATTCCTGATAAACCACAGCAGAGACAGGAAAACTTTACTTCTCCTCAGCACTTCCCCCTGCCTTACCTCCTCAAGTTTTCCCTCATATTATGTCACAGATAACAGTGGAACACAGAAAAGGCTTGATCCAGGGAAAACCTGCTCTGATGCATCCCTTCATCCCTCCCTACAAACCCCCTGATGGAACTCCTCACCTCTCCCCCTCCCCAGAACCCAGCGGAGCCCTGCCAGCATCTTCTCCACTGGTACCCTGGACACTTGAGGCAGTGAAAGGTATCTCCACATGAATTCCACCCCAAATCTGAACCCTTCAGTGCTTTCTGGAACACCCAGAGCTATCTTCAGAATCCCTAACAAATACATTAATTGCTTTCAATTTATCAGCCTCAAATCATTCAGTCTAATTACCATTCATCTAGAGTTTGTGTTTTTAATGGTTTATGGGTATTGTTGGTAATCTTTTAATTTCTCATTAAAAACAATATCTTGTACCCACTATGTGTGAAAAGCCCTAATCCGATAAATCAAGCAAGAGTAACACAGTTAAAAGGAAATCAGTGGAACAATATTTGGGTTTATATATTTCTGCCAGTCAATTTGTAATTAAAAGTTACTACTTTAAAAAACACAGTTGTTGCTGTGAAAGCCATTATCAGTCGGCATTTTCATATGAATACTGCTTTAATTAATTAGCAAAAGTAAATACATTATATATCAAAAACCGCTTTCCCACTGAACCCATGCGTTCCAGAACAAAAGGCTTAATAAACCATACAAAAGAGGGACAAATTAGCTGATCCCACCCTCCCTTTTCAGGTTTAGAGTCTTTTAAAGTTCTCCAAGGTTTTTTTTTACCCCACACTTGCTTTTTTTTTTTTTTTAATACATTGTTTGTTTTTCTTTAGAAGTGGGGGGGAAGATGCTACACAAACACAAAACATGCCATTCAAACTAAATTATTTGGAAATCAGTTTAGCTGGTTCTTAGAAAACCGGAGTGTTTATGATTATTAAAACCCAAATGTAATTACGATCACATACAACACAGTCTCTTTGGAACACATTATTTGCTGAACATTAAGGGGCTGGAGTTTGATTCACAAAAGGAAAAGATGTGTCTGAAAAATTCTTTTGTCTAGGGGCATTCCAGAGACTGGAAACAGCAGAAGAAAATTCTCCATTTTCATCAACAAGCTGGAGAGAAAGTGTGGGTGAGTGGTGTTGCTTCAGACTAAGGCCTATGATAAGATCACCTTGAAACATCAGTGGCATCTCTTATCTCACAGGCCTTTAACAAGAAACAAGGGTCCTGCCATCTGACCAGCAAACAAATCACTCACCTCATCCTGTCCCTCTCCTGCTGAAGAGCTGCAAGCAGGCTCCGTCTGTGGGAGAGGAGCAGAGAGGAGCAAGTGCTCAGCTGGGCAGTGACTGTGGCCAGAGCTGGGCTCCCTGAGACAACAGACTGGGCACAGGGAACCCAGTGCTGGGAGCACTCACACAGGTGCAGAACCTGACCTGAACAAAGAACTCAGTAAGGCTCTGTCTGATGGATAAAGCAGAAAATAATTAATTACACTTACCACAGAGCTGGAGTTCACAGCACAGTGATGAACAGCAACCTCTGTGGGCTGAGCCTCACCCCCGTTTTAACAGCATAAACAAATACTGGTGGACAGGTGAGGCCAACTGCCAGACTGAGAGTGTTCAAGGGCAGGTTGGGTGGGGCTCTGAGCAACCCAGTCTAATGCAAGGTGTTCCTGTCCATGGCAGGGGCTTGGGACTGGATGACCTTTAAGGTCCCTTTCAATCCAAACCATTCTGTGATTCCATGAAGTCCAAAAGGACTCAGTGGAAAAAAAGGAATTACTCAAGGGACAAATTTTCCATGAGAGTACTGGAGGTTTTCCACCAAAGCATACCTCCAAAAATAAAAACCAGCACTAAGGATATGAGACTATTGGACTGGCTAATGGTATTGCTGTGTAACAACCCACACAAACATCCAAAATTTCACTAACATAGGAAAACCAGGGGTGCACTCATGCAAAAGCAGTTTGCAGTCACCAAGTCCACCCCTCTCCACCAAATTTCCTCTCTCATCAGATATTTCAACACTCCACTCAGTCCTGACTCCTGGTCATCTTCCCACTTGCTCAGCATGCTTCCTTGCAAAGCAGATGGCAAGAAATCTTCCTTCTTGAAGGAATTACTGAATCTTCTTCCTCTAATCTATGTATGAAAGATCTAACAGCCAGTCCCAATCCCAATCCCATATATCCTGCTTTCTTATGCTTTCTCTCCCCTGGTATGCTTAGATTTCAATTCTTTGGAGAAGGGACAGTTTTTGACTCTGGCTCACAGCTTTGCAGTGATACACACCCCAACAGGACTCAGAATTAATACTTCAGGATGCCACATGTACCCAGATGATTTTGAAGAACTCCTGCTCACTCAGTTCCTTTACACCATCATGCTGCAACAGCAAATTTCTTCAGCCTTTTCTGACAGGAAATCTTCATCTTTACACCTTTCTTCTCACCCAACCTGTGCAATCCTGTGTCCCAACCTCCATCCCTCACACATCAACAGTGTGGCACAGTCTGGTGAGACACACACCTGCTTCTCTGGAGTCCCTGCATGACCTGAACATCAGAACACTGCCACCTTGCCAGAGAGATGAAAGCCACACTCCTGATCCATTGCTGGCTTCTTGCAAGGGCTGACAGACCAGCCCTGCTATAATCCCACTGCAGTGGGGTGACTTCTTGTTGCATGTGGGTGATTACTCACTTGGACATGTTTCTAGTAGGATTTGTGCCTCAATCAGTGTGAAGTCTCATTAGGAAGGTACCAATAAATCAAGCCAGAATTCCCCCAGCAAAGGGCACATTTGGGCAGGCACAGGGGGATGAGACAGCCTGGGGTGCAGTGCCCAGAGCAGCACCGGGCTGAGGGATGTTTCAGCACAGAGAAGTGTGTGCCTCATGCACAGGCATTCTTTTCCCTGCACATAACTTCATTGATTTTTATCATTGTTTTATTTGGTTTAGCCACCCATCTGGAGAGTTCTTGCCTCCCCCGGCCCCCATAAATAACCAAACCCGGCTCTAACCAAAGGCAGTTGACAGAATCAGCCCCATTGCCCTTTGGCAGTTCTTCCAGGAATTTTTAGGGTTTTTACCAGTCAGAAAAGGCTTTGATGCTTTGGAATCAGGATTTTATGAAGATCACTTTGTAGGGTTCAGCCAACTCATGAAGTGTCAAATGTGGGGCACTCTTTCATCTCATGGCTGGATGGAGAAAAGATCCTCCCTCTTACCAGAATGAGGACTGGAGAGGGGGGAAGCAGAGAGATGAAGGTTCATCCATAGAGGGGAGGGTTTCTTTTCTCTTGATAGAGTCCACCCACCACATTCCCATCATACTGACTGCTGCAGTCCTATCTGTCTGCTCTCCAGGCTACATCAGATAAGAGGAGAACTGCTTGTTCGCTGTGGTTCTGATCCTGGGCTCAGGGGCCTCCCAGCTGCAAGGCCAGCCTCTCCTCACCCTCCTTTTCCAGCTGCTGTTTTCAATGGCTGCTGCATCGGGAGGGATGCTCTCAGGAAACCTGCCACATGCAAAGAATGAGACAGTAATTGAGAACAGACTAAGGAAATTTCATCTTCCACTTCACACTCATAAACACCCATCTACAAAAGAGAGCAAGAAAATCCCTGTTCTCTCTCAAAATTTATGTGCAAATTCCTATCCAGCCATGCCTGGGCTGTTGAGGGCTTGGCTGCCACTTCCCCCTGAACCAGTCCCACTGTGGATGGCACTCACACACTGATGGGCTGCTTCTGAAGCTTGCAGCTCCACTGTCTCAATAATTGTTCAGAAGCTGCAGACACCAACTAATGTCTATTTGGCAGAACTTAAGGCTTCTGCAATGCTGTAAGCTACACAGCTCCTCCTCATCTAGCAGCTGATATCATTCCACCTGGTTCAGAGCAGCTGAGTTGCACAACAATTGCTTGCATCCTCTCCCATGGACAGGCATGGCTGCATTGGCCCAGTTCACCTCAAATACAGCTTCTTTGTTTGGGTACTCTCAAACCTGACTCGGGTCAGACCACTCAGAAAGTATTCCTTTGCTGGCTGTCTGGCAAACACACAAACACCAGATCCATGTACTGGAAGAAGAGTGAAAACAGCAAGCAGGACATCCTACACCCAGAGCTTCCACTCCTCTTCTGCAAAACAGAAGCCAAAGGCAATGTCAGCAACAGTCCCAAGGGAAATTACAGCAAAAATTACCCTGATGATCTCCTTCATCTTGCTTCACTCATGTTCACAAGCAAAGACAAACAGAGGCCAGTCCAGGGTTCATCAAACTCACGATCCAATGCAGGGCACACAGACAGAATGAACACTGCTGGCCAGGGGGCTTCTGCTGTGCACTGTCTGCACAGTGCTGCTGAGGTTTAAGTGGGGAGACCTGGCAGAAAAACACTTTACCATGGTCACATGCCTCCAACATACTGCTTTCCACGGGCACAACCTCCACCACACCAGAGAACATGAAAGAGCTACTGAAAACAGCCAAGCAGTCCCACAGCCATTTCCCAGCCAACAAAATACCTGAGAATCAGTGTGAAATTGCCCTCTGGTGCTGTTGCACATAACAGGCTTCTATATATTATGTCTTTTTGGTCTATTACTAAAGGTGGAAGACTCAGGTACTTACAGTACTGGAGCAGATCTGCCTCCGGTTCCCAGCTCTGTATATATGACCTTGAAAAAGTCATTCAACTTTTCAATGGCTGAGCTGCTCAACTGCAAAACAAGGCTTTTTCAGCTTTTGGCTGTCTTGTCTGTTTAGACTGTAAGCTCTTCAGGGCAGGGACTGTCTCCTATTAAACAATCGTAATTCTCAATTAGGGTCTTCTACACATCCAGGGCCCTCACAAAAATGTCATAAAACAAAAGCTTTCTAATAAATTCTGGGGGATTCCAGATTGGGATCCAAAACTGCTCAGTGGTTTTCCCTGCTGAATATGATGCTGAATCCCTTGTTAGTTTGTGTGTGTGAGGGGGGAGGAGGGAGACTATAATTTAAAGAGATTGCATAAAAGACCATTTAAGTCCTTGTGGCTGTATATTTCTTTTAATTAGTTTATGCACAGTGCATTTGCATGGGAAGCTGCACAGCGTGTGGACAGACTTAATTAGGAGAACAATACGTTCCCTCTTAAGATAATGACTTGAGGATTATGAAAATTATTATTCCAGATCCATCCATGGGTCATTCGAGGTTCAGTATCCAACGAACTTTTAAAATGAATTGAGGTCAGCAGTTTGGATACTGTCAGTAAAGTCACTTGATTTTGTTGCTTAAATGATTAATTATGAGCGGCGGCTGCAGGCATCCCCCAAGTTACACAATAGCCCAAGGACTCACTGCATTTCACACGTGCCATCAGCTTCTCTGGAGAGACAGATGTGCTGAAGAGGGCTGTAAGATCCACTGCAGACAGCTGCCAGCAAAGCCTCCTTGTGAGCTCTCCCCACTCCCTTTCATCCACCACTTTGCCTTTATATTCCTGGCTGGGGAGGCAAGAAATTTCCATCTCCTCTAATGAATCTTTGCAGCTAGAAAACCAAGACAATCAGGTGAGAGTTTCAGGACACAGATCAGTACCCCATATGAGATGTCACATTTCCCATTTTAGAGCAGAGGGGCTGGGGAGGCAAGAAATTTCCATCTCCTCTAATGAATCTTTGCAGCTGGAAAACCAAGACAATCAGGTGAGAGTTTTAGGACACAGCACCATAGGCAACTGAGCTGAAGACATCACCTGAGTGCACCTCAGCTTAACCCACAGCTTGGTGGGTCTTAATAAAGCCTTTTTTTCTTTTCTGCCTCTCTCCAAAGTCCAAACAATTCTCCTTACTCTTAGGAAAGCATGCTCATCATGACAAAGCATAAGAACTCTTTGAAAGTTTCCACATGGACTGTGTTTCAGTGGCAACTCAGTTCAAATGATCTGAGCACCCATCCTGCTCCCCCTGTTCAGAAATGGTTTCTGTTGGGTGAACAGACTCCCCACTGCAGCAGGGCACCCTGGAGAGGGGCATACTTCTATCCCAAAACTCAGCTCTAACTTAAAGGTCATGGAAACTACTATCCTCAAATCTGGACCACCAGGTGCAGAACAGACAGCAATCCCATCTTTCACCTTAAAAAGCAAAGCCACATATGCAGTTGAGGAGGACAAGGTCAGCTCGTTCCACATCAAAATCCATGACTCATTTAGGAATCATGGCAATCACACCTTGAGTATCCTTTCCTTCCTCTTGTCCTATAATGATAAGACAAGTTTTCCACTCAAATGCAATGACTCTGAATTAAGTCAGGCTCTTTAATAGCAGTGACAGCAAAAACTTGGTGAAACCATTAAGTGTGGTGTTGCTTTTAGAGCTGAGGAAGCAGCAGTTCTGGAAGCAGAGATATATCTTCAGCTGTACCTCCCCCACTGAAAAGCTTTGATTTAGGTTGATCATAAATTGACATTTCACATCTGGAGGTGAGAGAAATGTAGGTTTGAAATAAAAAAAAAGGAAAAAGTTAATGAAAAGAAATTTTAAAGGATAATTTTGTGGATTTAGAACAACTCAGCCCACTGATTAAATCCCTCACAGTCTTTGTACATCTTCTCCAAAACTTCAAATCAAGAGAAAGAATGAGATGGCATTTCTGCACTCACATTGGCAAAGGGAAAAATCCATGACTGGTCTCAGCAGCTGCAAATATCCCAGTGCTTTTCCCTGCTACTTTCACTATTTTAAGGCTTTCTGAAGCCATAGTTGGTGCTTAAGGCCAAGTGTGGAGAGTGAATACCACAGAAAACCATGGTTTGTACAGCAGGACATGAGGCTGTGCCCAGGAGAGAGCACAGCTCCTGCCACAGCACAAACACCAGGCAGGGGCTCAGCAGTGGTTCCATCCCACCACATCTATGGCCAGAGGGCCCAGAAAAGTCCAGGGGCAAGAAAACAAAAGCACTCTTAATAATAGCATGGGGAGAGAGCAGCTCCTCAACTCTTCAGGGTCAATAGACAAGATTTGAGAGCATCCCCCATTACTCAACCTCTGTTGTTGATAACATGGCACCCAGAGCATGCCAGGCACTGTGCAGGGCAAACAGAGATGTCCCTGCCCCAAAGAGATTGCCATCTAATTCTGATTTTACAGTCATATTTCAAAAGCACAGTGAGATCAAAGCCCTTCTCTCCTCCCCCAGGCACTCATTCTCTCTGGTGGAACATATCTCGATTCATAAATCACAGAAGCAGGGATCTCAGTGAGCGCGGCCATTCAGGACACAAAAGGAAATACAGAGATGCCAAAGGTAGTCCTAACATCATGCCAGTGCTCAGGAGGGTAATCTGGGGTGCAGGAGGAGGGGAAACACAGCAGTTTTGGGGTTTTTTTTCCATTACCAGAGCAGATGGAGAGTAGTCTGGGGTGCAGGAGGAGGGGAAACACAGCAGTTTTGGGGTTTTTTCCACTACCAGAGCAGATTTTTTGTCTGTCTGCAACATAGACAGCAGTAACAGCACATGACAATAATCCACGGCACTCCAGGACAAAAAATGTAAAGAAAAGAGCTCATTCTAGAAATTAAATGAAACTTCAGGAGCTATCAGGTGAGATGGGCAGAAAATACCTTAAGAATGAAAACAAACATTGGGATAGGGTAACACTAATTTGGGAAAGGATACTGAATTAGACAAGCAAAGGCAAATCCCAAAAGGCAAATCCCAACATCTGCTGCTTTCTGATTCATCCACAGATAGCACCAGCAGCACCATGGCACTTTTAAGCACACAGGAGTAAAGCCAGTTGTCTCCCAAGAACTATCCCCACCACTGCAATATTCAAGTGTTCCCCCCACTCCACCCCCCAAAAAAAATCTGCAATTCAAAAACGAAATTTGCCCCTGAAGTGTTTAATCTGCAAGCTCCAGTGATCTCCCTGCAATGGGTGCACAGGCAGCAGATGTTCAGACACCAAGCTGGCACTTTGCACACCTGAACGTGTGACTGGGAGCCAGAGAGAAAGGATGCACATTGCCTGGGAACATCTGATAAGGCCGTGCCCTTCAGAGCCTGCACAGCAGTGAGGGGGCACGAGAGAGGCTTAGAAATAACCAGAAGCTTTCTTCTTCTTCCATGAGTCACTCCTGCTTCAAGGAGCTGCAGCTTTGATTATTAACTGGGCTAGTCAGCTAGATATTTAAATGATTCCCAAAAGTCATTAAGAGCCCAATCAGATATGCAGTGCTTGACTCTAGCACAGGAATGCAGAGAGGGAATTATTAGCATAAACTATGCTTTAGAGAAAACCTCCATGTATTTTATATTTCAGGGTACAGGGGAATCTGATTGAACTGAGTTAAAGAGAAGAAAAAGAAGCTTAAGCAATTTAAAGGAGCACATTAAACATGGAAGGGAGTAAAAAAATATTAAATAAAAACATCAGCTACCTCAGGGATTAGGAATAAGAAAATATAATGTCAAAGCACTGCACTCTTCCTCTCTATTCTCTAAGCAACAGGCAGCTCCTTTAGATTTCCCCTGACTTTTCAGAGAGAAAATTTACACTCAAAGTCAAAGCACTGCTGAAAGTTACATGCCTGATCAGGAGATCTCATAACCCTGCTGTCCTCTGTCCCAGACTGAGACCAGAGATGTGAGCTGATGCAAGTGAGGGCAGGGGCAGGCACAGAAAGCTTACCTTCATATCTACCTGGCCTCCACTCCAGAGCCATGAGACAGACTCTGCCTCAGCAAAACCTCAAAGCCAACCCTCTGTAGAATGGTTTTTACAGGAAATACAGTGTGGCAAGAAACCCACTGGATTTGGTACCAGAAGACAACACCAAAACAGAAGCAGCACCAGAGTAGGGGCCATGTCAGAGACAGGTCACCTAACTCATGTGCAGCTTTTTTCCTGGTTTGTAACTCACATCTCATCTCTGGACACCCAATCTAGCAGGCAGTTCCTGCCACATCCTGCATGGAATCCATCTCCTGGGATGGTGAAGTAGCGCAGGACTCTGTGCAGGCGCTCATTCAGAGCAATCATGCCCAGTATGTTGCATTCTTGCTGCTTCAGGTTAAAATCAGAGCCACGGCAAGCAAATCTGCAAGACAAAACCTGGTTCATGGTGATTGGAAAGATAGGTAAGGTTGAACTTTATAGCAAAAGAAGAAAGCAGGTAAAAGTGGTGCTTGCAAAATTCTGTGGGGAATCACCTCTTTAGAAGCAAAGAGCAATCAGCAACTCACTTCCTAGCCCTGTTTTTCAGCAGAAAACTCAATGGTTTCTCACAAGAAGTCAGTAAACAGCATAAGCTGAGGCTGGTCACTGAAACTCTTTATCCATCAGTTCCCCCATCCCTACATTGGAGCTTAAAGTATTTTATTTTCTTATTTCCATCAAGGAACAGGAGCTGGCAGATTGAATGTGCTCGTGCCTCCAATACCTTTCTCAGAAAGAGACTGCCATAAAGAGGGCAAAACTGTATTGTGACTGTGATTAGAAAGCAAAGTCCTCCCGTGCAGTTATTTAATTAAACCATAAATACAAACGGATAAGTGTCTAATGAGCCAGCTCTACACAGTGTATTTATATTCCTCTGAAAAAGAACAATGCTTAAACTGGTTGCAAATAATAGTCCTCTCTCCCAGCCTGGTTTTCCCTGCAATCAGGAATCAGGCTGCACAGTAGTTTGCTGACAAATTGGTTCATGTTATGAAGATAATGAAGGCATCAAATTACTCTGCACTCCTTCCCCCTGGAAGCAGCGAGGCTGTTGCAGACAGCGATTGCCAGGGTTTCATTTGTGCCTGCATGTGTGTGTCATTTGTGAGCAGACAAGCCCCAGAGGCCTGTCAGCCAAGGCAGGATGGCTCCAGCCCTCCCTCCCTGGCACACTCTGGTGCTGCACTGACCTTCTGGCTGTACTCTTGTCAGGCTGCCAGGGAGGTGACCATGGCGAGGAGCCACAGCCTCTGAAAGGCGTTTTCTTCCTCCAGCACCCACAGGGATGCTCCAGGTTGTTCTGTGAGGGCTTGCATGGGTACCAGAACCATTCAGTGATGCTAGGGCAGCATTTCTCATTTCAGCTTTCCAGGAACAAAGACTAAAACAACAGATCCAGCAAAGCATTTAACAAAGGAGCTGAGCAAGGTCATCTCCAGAAGAAATAAAATACTTTGGCAGGATCACAGTCCTTCTGGACACTGGCTCTGGAATTTTTTCTACCTCTCTTTCCCTTTCTACCTGCTAAAAGGAGGTTTTAACTCCTTTTTTTGTAGAGGTTCCTGGAACTCAGGTGGAGAAGGATAGCAGAGAGGAAAATATTTCCATCCTGAGCTGTTACTACTAAATATATAAATAGATTCTGAACAGGTACAATTTCACTAAACTGGATCCAAGCAGCTTTTTAAAACCCCTCCAGCCACTATGAGCACCAACAAGCCAAGAAAAGCTTTTTAGTGATCATAACAAATGTGTCAGGCTTTACCCTGCAATTGATTAGCTTTTGGTAACATAAGTTAAGCTTTAAATCTATATTTAATATATAATCAAGCAGCCAAATCAGCCTTTTAATATAGAACCCAGACCAGCCACTGTGTCTTTATCTCAGAAAGCAGGAGGGCCAACAAAGCTACAGCCAGGGAACTGACAGTTCTTCATTATTATCCTCCCTGATCGTACCCATCTTCTCATCTCCCCTATCAAATTTCTGGGCCTTTTTGATAAAAAATAATTTAAGAGTGCGCTCCACAGGAAGCGCACAGAGGTTACAGATTGAGCAAGGCCTGGGAACTCCTCTTTAAAAGGTGCAAAGAGAAAAAGGGGCTGAGAATGGAGGTGCACACAGGGTCAGTCCCTCTGGGAGAGCTCTCCTCCCTTCCCAGTCACCAGCAGCACCTTCTGCTGCTGGAACCCAAATGAGCCTTTGGAGCCTCACTCCCTGGGCACTCACTGGTGCTGCTGGTTTTCCTCACTCTCCCCCCCTCTCCTGCACAGCAAAGCTTCCCAAAACAGCCCACTCCACACTGCTGAGTCAGGCTGAGGAGGACTGATCTTCAATTCTTTCTCCTCAAAAAGGACTTGGGTTGGGGTGTGTTTGGAGGGTTCTTTGGTTTTTTTCTCCCCAGGTACATTCTTCAGCAAAACAGTTTTCCCTGTTGGTTGGGTCTTTCTTTAAACTGCTCACAGATTTTTTTACTCTCCTGCTTTGCTGGGGAGGAAAGTTTCATGCCAGGAATTTGGTGGCAATTCCAGTTTTGGGGATTCCTTTCTGAGTGCCTCTGCCTTGCAATGTGTGACCCCCTCTGTGTGCTGCTGCAGTGCTCCATGACATCAGCCTGGCTGGGGAACTGATCCACTGTAACAAGAAACACTCAGGACACACAAAAGCAGGATTTTAATTTTTCTGCTGCAGCTGGATCAATTCCCTGGGATATTTCACTGCACTGCCTTATAAAACCACATGGTCACCCTCACAGGGATGGCTGCTGCAGGCTGGGAATGCCCCAGACCACGATGGAGGGAGCTCTGCAGATGGAAGCTGGGCTTGCCTTGGCTGGCTCATGCCTCCCTTCTCCAAGTGAATCACTGCTGTGTCTCTGGATCAGCAATTACATCTCATAATAATAAAGCAGAGCCATTTTGGTGAATCCGGGTTTTTTTAGATGTCTCTTCTGGGACATCTCAGACTGAAGCTTCCCACAAGGATCAAGGAAATGTGAGGATTTGGTTTAGCTGCATTTCATAGCCAGCTACAGAAATGACAAAGAATTCTACCCACCTATGAAAGATAAAATGGATTTATGTCCAAATTCACTGTTTAGCCCTCTGTGACTGCTCCACAAATCAGCATGCTTTTCAGTAGCACAAATAACCCACAAATCAGCATGCAACAGGAAATTTAGTGTTCAGGCTGGCACCTTCATCCATAATTTGGGCTGTCAAGGGGAAGAATAGGAGGAAAAGACCTAAAGGGCATATTTTGTGTATCTGGAAAAAAATGGACAGAAGGTTCTGCCAGTCATTCACAACCTTATTCCACATGGACCACATCTCTGTTACAGACCAGCAAACTACAGCACTCACATTCAAAGGGCTGCATTCACAAATGCCAGTCCCTGAAAGCCAGATCAGCAGAAAGGCAAGGATTTCTGAGCTTATCTCTTACCTCTTGTGCCAATTTCCCACCACTGCAATTTGCTTCCTGGCCAGTACTTAAAATTGTGTTACTTTACAAACTTTCTACCTTAGAATAATGATGCAGTGCTGAAGTTAACACTTTGAGATCCCAGGTGGCAACACTATAATGCCCTTTCCCTGTGCTGCAGGGTCCCACCAAAAATGTATGAGAAAAAAGTATTTTTCCCTCTAGTGAGAAAAAAGGGGTTTAATTCCACATTATTATGTTGCAGAGGAACTTTGTTACAGTTTGAGCTTTGCCAGATTTAGCTTGGACTCTTTAGCTAAATAATTTCACAAGATCTGACAATTTCAGCACTTCCTATGCCCCAAGCAAGACCTCCTAACCTGATATTCACAGAGGAGTGGAGTTTGCTTGGCTGTTGAAGGTTTTCACAGGTTTTTGTTTTGGTTTGGTTTTTTTAAGCATATTTTTAAGCTTTGCCTTGAAGTACCTTGGAAATGGGTTGACTGGCTGATGGCTAACACCTGTGAGTCAGGGTGGTGGCTCAGAGTTTCCCAGTTCAAGCCAAATCATTTTCTAAAAGATATAAACCATGATGATCAGAAGTGTATGGAGTCAATTAGCAACGTACAATTTTCTCAAGTGAACTTGGATTTGGGAAACCTAAATTTTTAGGTTACTAATTTCGAATGTTTTAAAATAACTTAGTTAAAAAGAGATATTTTATATCACTCTCTGAAAGGCACCCCATGCCAAGAACCCAAAAAATAAGTGAGTACCCAAAATCCCTAAGCATTTTTTAGAATCTTAGAACAAATATGGAGGAGATTTTACTTTCTTTTTTGAAGTAGCACTTATGGCCCATATATTTGTATTTCCTGTTCTCAATGCACCTCCATCCTCTCCCTGCAAGGTATTTTGTTTCACAGCTCCAGCAGTTTCCCCACACTGCACCAGGGCTGTTTCAGGCCAGGTACATTCATGAAAAGGTCTGTCAAGTCCTTGGGAGCAGTACATTTTTGCAATGTGCCCATGTGCCTAATAGGATCTATTACATAAAAACCAATGAAATTCCATTCAGCTGAAATAAAATAAGAAAAGCTTAACAGGTGCGGGGGGACAAAAACAAAAAGAAACCTCCAGAACAAAACAAAACAAAAAATCCTAAAAGCAAGAATTACTTTCTTGGTCTTGCTGTTTACATGTAACCAGCACAAGAGTGCTCACACTTTATCCAAGGCTTTCTGAGAGAGCTGAGCACTCGATGATCACACACTGCATACAGTCCAGCATTAACTCCTCTCCTAGGTGGATGATTAAAACATACAAAGGCCATTTAATTAGCACCTCATCATGCCTTATAACTTGCAGTCATCATCTGGTAGCTACCAGACAGAGCCACAAACGTGCATACACATCCACCCACTCACTGTCACCCCCCAGGAACACAGGTTCCTCCTAAGCAATTATATCTGTGTGCCCCCTAATTCTGATCTCTTGAGCATTTAATGCGTTTGCTCTGGGGTCTGCACAATCCTGCTCTAATTTTGCCAGGGGCCTTTGTATCAAAGGCCTGAGCTGTGTGAAAGGTGATTTAGCAGAGATGGTGTCGGTGATTATTTTCAAAGGAACTGTTGCAGCCCCACCACGAGGGACACTGCAGCCTCCAGATAGGGGGCCCTTATCATATTTTCTATTCTCAGATAAGATTATGTTTCCTTTTTTCATCCTCCTTCCTGAATGTTCTTGATAACAATTGGGGGCCAGTTTAATCACGGAGGTTGAAATAACCAAAAGGGTTCCTGGGGTAGTGGTGGGGAGGGCAGGGAACAGGGCCAGGTGTGTGGGGAGGAGGGAGAAACCTCACTGGACAGAAAAGTTGGGTAAGAGCAACTAGGAAATAAAGCCAGCAAAAATGGGGTTATTTCAAAGGGAACAGCTGTTAAACTGCAGCCAAACAGAAAGCACATGCAGCCAATGTTCTTGTGGTCACCCATCAAAAACAAAACAAGTTGTTCACACGCCCATTCTGTGGTCTAAACAAATTAGAGTGAAAACAGGACCAGGACAGGGAGATGGACGACCTCAAAACAATGGGGACAGGCCCTTTGTGCAACAGCCCTTTCTGCTGCTGGTAGGGGGTTTCTAAACACTAATAATATCTTTATGATAAGATGAATGAACCAACCCTGGCCCCTGGGGTTTGATTCTACTTGGACTGAGCATCAGAGAGCGAAGAGAGCAGAGAGTGCCCTGTGTTACTGCCCCAGAAAAGGATCCAGACATGGAGTCAGAGGGGTGCAAGGAGCTCTGTAGCTGTGGCCAAGGCTGTCCATTCCAGGACAGCACAGTAATGCTACAGCATGGTGAATTCCCTGGCACGTGAACAGGGGGGTTAAAACCCCAGTCAGTACTTGAATGAGAGTTTTTAAGAAACACCCATCTGAACTCCTCCACAACGACACCATGTCCTCCAAGGCTGGTCTGAATCAGCTCCTAAATGTTGCATCAGAAGGTGCCAGGCTCAGACAGCGGCAGTTGAGGGGCAGAAGGTGGGGTGGGGAGATAACATATTTCCGATGGGTTATAAATCAGAACTGTTCATCGCCTGTTGCTGTTCAGCATCCCCCCTCCCATCTTTCTCTGTTGAAAAAACCGAAAAATCCCATTGTGCCTTGGCAAGCATTACTCCCCTCAATCACCAGAGTCTGTTGTGTCAGTGCCAACATCCCCACACGCCAAACCACAGGGGACTGTTGGCCCATCCCTGTGCAAAAGGAAACCATTCTGTCCTTATGGACTGCTTGCAGTGAGAGGCAAAGTGTACTAAAGACACCGAAGAACCTCTCAAGGCATGTCCTACTTTCCTGAGCCTGCAAACATTCTCTAGGGGCAACCTGGACAAGAAGAAACCATTGAGATGCTGCACCACAATAAGACACTGGTGGGGACAGGGCCACCAAGAGCCATTCTGGCCATTGTCCCTGCTCAGACCTAACAAAAAGGTCTGTGTTTGCAAATGCTGGAGGCACCTAGAACTGCCCAGGGGCCAGGTCACACGTGAGGCTCCCAAACAGCTGGGTTCTCCTGGGTTGCAGGAACCCAGCTTATGGCCACTGACGTCAGAGCTCTGTTCCCTCCTGGGCTTGGCCTTTGGGGATGGAACCAAACCTTGGAGCTGCCTTCCTCCAGTGACCACCAGCTCCACCCGAGCTGCCTGGGCAGAGCACTTGTCCCCAAAGACATTCCCATGCAAAGCCAGGCCTGTGTGACTGTGGGCAGAGGATGGCAGCTTAGCAGAGCTCCTGGTAATAAACTCGATTTGAAGACTCTCAGTGAAAAGTGTGTTCCTAATAGAGGATAACATTTCATGGTCATTATGCGATACACTTAACTTTAAAAGGAACAAAAATGCTGAGAAAGTAATTTTCTGAAAAGGACTCCCGGATTTCATTACTATGGGTCAAGTGCCTGGGGAGAAGAATTAAAGAAAAACACGAACTTGTGCACAAATTAATTAAAGATATTTCCACTAATAAATTGTCCCCATATCCCAAGGCAGAGCCTTCAGTTTGCAAAATGTGGTAATATTCAAGTTGTGGTTTTCTCCACCAGGCAAGTGGTTCAGCTACATTTAAAATCAAATGGACAGAGTTTGGGATGTGGAGTTGGGGAATGGGAGGGGGTTTGCTTTCTACTTCAGCCCATATAAAATTTAAGGTATTTTAGTGCACTTCTGAGAAAACAAAAAAAAAACAAAACAAAAAAAAAAGCCTTGTTATTCCCCAAGACCATGACGACAATTTAAATTCTTGACGACAATTTAAATTCTTATTTTTCCTTGATGCAGCCAGTTTCTCCAAACAAGATCCCCTCCTCCACATTCTTCCACCAAAATTGTGAAGAACTGCTCCTTTTGATGCAAAGGCAGTGCCAGTTGCTGTAACATGAGGAAATTGCAGCATGAGGAGAAGGAAAACACAACAAAAACCCCAGAAGGAAAACCAGCATTCACAGAAGTCAGCAGCTTTGAGGAACAGGCCCAGTGCAGTGTTAGTGACCCCCTTCCAGCTGCAGGAGCAGCTCCACAAGAGGGGCTGTATGGAAGCAGTTCAGAGCAGCCGTGGGATGGCAGCTGAGCACCCTGGGTCTAAGCTGTTTTCAATACATGGCCAAAGCTTCTTGGTTGTCTTGAGAGGCTTAATAACATCCAGATCCACTGTCTGGGCCAGGCACCCCCAGCTGAAGGTTCTGGGCTCTGCTGAAGCCAGAGTGCATCACTGCATGGAAATTGTTGGCTTATGAGGTGGCTGGCACAAGGGGTAACAGCTGAGTGCTCAGACCTGCCTTCTCATTTTTCCCTGTAACTGCCACAGAAAACTGAAGCTGAACTTGATTTTCTTTTAATTCCTATGACACTCTCTCATTTTGTGGTGTTTTTCACTTGGAGGAAAGGGAGGTGGGAAGATTTGGAATCCTTTAGCAGCACATCTTCTGCAAAGACCACCACTGTCTTAGATCACTACTGGCCTGTGACAGATGGGAAGAATTTGGTCTCCAAAGTAGGTAACCAACAAATCAAAAGAATGAGCCTCTCAGATACACAAATACAGCTTAATACTCCTGTCCTAAGAGTTGGGAGAGTTTATTTGGTTTGTATTGACCTGATCCCATTTGAACATCCCCGTTCTCACACTGATCAGGGGCTGAAATGGAAGGAAACAGCTTCAAGCTTCTCTTTTCCTTTATTTTTTTTCCCCCTTCTCCCCCCCACCACTTAAATTTCACAGGCACCTGAATCTGATCACAACTTCCTCTGTCCAGTGTAAAGTTTAGTCTGAGAGAGTGCACATACCACAATACGTTGGGATAATATTAATGTATAGTATTTGAAGCCCCAGGGCCTGTATGTTTCATTAATTTCCTCCCCATTAAAGTAAAATGAGGATATCCTGTAGAGAATTGCAGTGAACCATTTGGACTGTGAAACTCGTCCTGACCCTGCTAAGAAAAACAGACAGAAGAGGAAAGAGCAGCTGATGGCAATATAGAGCCACCCAAACGAAACACAGGGGCTCCTTGCTCAGCCCTCCCTGCACCACCACCATGCAAATATTTAGCTTAACAGGATGTGAAGAGCTGGTCAGCAAGCGTTAAAAAAATACGCACTGATTTTTATTTGTTTAAAACGCAAAACATTTCCCCTACATTCTTTGCAGTGCATTAACCTCGGGCGCAATTTCCACTCTGGGATTGAGCAAGCCAGGGACCTGGGCTGCACACAAATAATTCAGATTACTGCATCTGTTTGTGTGGGGTAGGAGCATGCATACCGATCCTTGCTCATTAACCCAGTGCGCCCAAGCTCTGCCAAAGCCTTGAGGGCTGCCACCCTAAAGGAGGCATCTCTCCCAGGACAACTGCCATTGTGGTGGAGAATGCCAGCCCATGAGTGGCTGTGAGCCTTAAGGCAAATCCAGCAGAGCCCAAGACCTTTGAAAGCACAATGATACATCCACTCTACTCTCTTACCATCCTGGTTCTGGTGTTGTTTCTCACCTAAACCCCTGAACCCCTCTATCCAGTAACTTTGGTCCTCACACCCTACACCACAGCTCACCTATCCCCCAGTTCACTTGGCAATGAATAAAGGAGAAAAGTTCCTTTGGACTTGAAAACCCAGGTGTAAGCACATGGATTTTATAAGCAGGAATGGTTTCTTTGCAGAGGACAAGGGCAGCCATTCAGCCAAGGTTCAAGTTCTACCAGTTCATGTTTTTCAGCTTTTTCAGCCAGCTCTGCCCAAATGCCTGAGCTCCACTGCTCCATGGCAGCTGGCGAGACAGGCGAGGTGGGAGGCAGAGCTGTGACCCCTCTGAATATCACTGAACAGGTGAAGAGACCCAAACAGAGCTTGCTGCCTTCGTTTTTTGTCAGGCACCCACCTTGCTCTGCAGGTTTTCCTGTTTGTCCAGCAGTGTTCACGTCATGCCTGAAGCGATCCCCAGGAAGGCAGGGTGGAGCCTGGGGACCAGCCCAGCTCAGGGACCTGCCACAGACTGCACAGCCAAGGAACTTGCACATAAACTTTCAGTGTTCTGGGAAACCAAGCGCCCAGATCGGTCTAAATTACCTTCCAGTGACATGAGACATGCTTCAAAAACACATCTGGGAAATCAATTTCCCCTTTGTAGCCCCTTCCAACACCAACCCTTTGAAGACCTAATTTCAGTCCCAAGTAATGGCACTGTCCTGGTCCCAAGGCTGCAGGTTAAAAAGCATATTTTGGAGGCAGTGTGTGTCCTGCCCTGGGGGAAGGAGGCAATTTGAATTATGCTAAACCAGCCTCTGGATTGCTTACAGACCTGGGTGGCCAGGCTGCAGAGGATGCCTTGCCTGTGTCTGAAAGAGCACAACAGGTTTGTGATGCATGGTACGGGGTGAACCCAGAGAGAGGCAAATCTCAGAGGACTGGGAAGGTGACAGTGCCCTCCCTACAAAAAAAAAAAAACCAAACAACACCCAAAAAACAACAACAACAACAAAAAAAATAACAAAAAAAAAAACAACAACAACAACAAAAACATAACAAAAAAAAACAACCCCCCCAAAAAAACAACAGCAACCAAACACCAAAAAAAAAACCCCACAAAAAACCAAACGAAAAAAAAAAAAACAAAAAAAAAAACCAACCCCCCAAAAAAACCCACAAAAAAAACAAACGAAAAACAAACAAACAAAACCAACCACAAAAACCAACCAACCAAACAACCCCCAAACCAAAACAACAACAACAAAACCCCAACAACAACAAGAACAGCAACAAAAGAAAGAAGAAAAATTCCTCTCCGTGCTCCTGCCTGTGCATCAGGGTACAAGTCCCAGAGAACTTGACCTCTGTCTAACTTCTGCAAATGGTGCTGACACTCAGGGGCACAGAGGTGACAGTACTGCAGGGTAACATGTCCCTCCAAGGAACAGTCAGTTAAAATTATCCCCAGCATGCACGCCCCTGAGATAAAACTCACAGAATGACGAGGGAATTTGGTTGACTACCCCCTAAAATATTAGTCCAGGACCTCACCAAGCCCTAACTCTGATTATCCTGACTTGCAAACCATTGCCAATGCACCTCCCATGTCAGAGGCTCATAAGAATTATCCATTTGTACTTGCTTGAACTCTAAAAGTGAATCCCATTCCAGATAAACTCTCATTCCCTTATTTCCCAGCTCCAGTTGTCATTTACTTTTCCTCAGCTCCTTCCAACAAACCCCAGAATATTCTTCTCCCATTTCACTCCACATCTGCCCTTTGCCAGGAACTTTCTTCCTCCTTCTACCCCAGAAGCATCTTGCTCTTACCCCCTGCCCAGCACACAATTCAAATGCTTCCTTAAATTAGAGCTGGGTCTAAAGAATGAAGGCCAAATCCAGATGCTGTGATGTTTCTGTGGCATTTGGCTCCCAGGCAGCCATTTGGGCTGTTTCTGCTTCCAGGGCCCTAAACTACATGAAAAATTTGACCTCTGGGCATTACAGGAATGCATATAATAATTCATCACAAAAGTCTCCAAGCACCATATACACGCCAGCGATCCCATTTGCACCATTTAAGATCTGAAACAAGGATTTTTATGCTCATATTGGCTTGAATAATGCCAAGCTCCCATTTGAGACTGTGAATGCATCATTTTCCCATTCTGCATGGACCCAAGCCTTCAGCCAGCTCTCATCAGGGTAGGTGGGGGCTTAGTCATGATATAATATGCAATAGTCTGATGATTAGTAGTATTTCTTAATAAAAAAGCACATATTAAAAAACCCCAGCACTAAAAAAAAAAACCCACAGCCCCCAGCTTATTATTTGAACAAGGAGGAGGGAAGAAGGTGTGGGGGGAAATTGTCTTAATTAAAATTCTCCCTTTCATCCTGGTAATTACATTCAAACAGGCGACAGCAGCAGCATCGCTGTTTGTCACCGTGCCAAAAAAAGAAATTGATTTGATCACCGGGACATCGTGTTGCATAAAATAAAATTCTTAAAAATTTGCCAGCTTTTTTTTTAAACTGTAATTACTTCTAGAACACTGCAAAGAAGGCCGAAAACAGAGAGCAAAAAGAAGAGGAGGAGGAGGAGGAGGAGGAAGAAGGAGACCCCGTGGCAGATAATATGCCAGTAATGATGGAAACACCTGTAAGCCAGTGGAGATCTAGCAGCTATCAGCTCTGGCTGCATTCCATATCCATTAGCTACAAGAGGCTGCTGGGGCTCCAGGAAAGGAGGGTGTTAGCTCTGACAACTGGTGAAAAGCTGATGAAAACGTACCAAAGGGGCAGTCACGGCACTGCCATTTGATAAAGAGGGAAAAAAAAAAAGAGAGAGAGAGGAAAGGGAGAAGGGGAAAAAAAAGCCAGGAGTAAATCAGTCTAATTAATGGCTTTGCTCATTTATCAGGGGCAAATGCTAATTATTCTTTTTAATCAGTTTTCTGCCACAGTTGCTCATTCTCTCTGATTTTTTTTTTTTCCCTGCCAGCTCTGCTTAGTGAGAGAGTCTGGAAAAAAGCAATCCAAACCTCTGGCTTATAAATAAGGAAAGCACAAGAGAAAATGAAATAATGGATAAAATTCTTCCATGAAATCCTACCAAGCTTGTCTCCATGTACAAACTCCCAGCACCTTTGCTGGTCTCCTACCTCCTTTCATGACTTACTGGCTAAAAACCAAAATGCAAAATCAGTCCTTGACAGAGGCTAAAGATCCTGCAGACAGCTTTAAAGCTAGTCCTCCAAACTCTGAACTGCTGCTCTCCTAAAGCACATTGCTGTCCCTTATTATTCACCAACACCTGCATGGACAGCTTCTGTTCATGCCAATCTGTTCATGCTCTGTGCAAACCCAAGAGCTTCTGTGTGTGGGACCAGTGTTTGACTTTCCCTTCCCTTGTTTTATCCAGGCAGGGCAGGGCTCTCAAAAGCAGTGAGCAATGTTGGTTGCTCATCTCCAGGCACCTCAAGAGCTTGGCTTTGAGAAGGCAGTGAACACACCACCTTCCCAAGCCTTTTCCAGCTGGTTACCCGAAAACCACTAATTGCCACCATAAATCTTGATCCTATTCATCAAGTGGTGAGCAGAAACTTGGGGTTTTGGTGACCAAATAGTCCATAAACACAGGGACTGAATCTGAAACAAACCCACAGACTTAAAAATATTCAACAAAACTACCCAGCAAATTGTCAAAAGAAGCAAAACCAAAAGCCTGCATGCAGGAGCAAAAGCCAGTCTGCAATCAAATCCCAGCAGAACAAGGCTCAATTCATGGCTGGGTTTGGACTAAGATGTGATGAGCACCCACGAAGAGACAGAAGTAAACCATGACTGCCAGACAGAGTGTGTGCAAGCAGCACGGCTGAACCAACAGAGCCAAGACTGAGATCCTGGTTTTCTGTGCCTTTAATTTGCAGAAGGAACAAGTTGCTGACCCCAGTGAGTCAGGTGTAGCAGCCCAACCACCCCTCCCATCAAGAGCAAAGCTACCCAGGGCAGCAGGACCTGCAGGAGCTGGAGCTGGCTGGGCTGTGAAAGGAAACTCTGTCAGCAGAGCAGCTTTCTTCAGTCACAGTTTAAAGGTCTCCAATAAGAATTTAATTCAACAATCCAGTTACCGCATAGTAAATCCCCTGAGTACTAGATGTGTGTCTTGATAGCTGCTAAACCTCAGTAAACAAGTCTTTAATCATCCATTGGTAATTAATTAGCAAACAAGAACTAATTGCAACTAGATAGCTTCTTAGATTCAAGACGGTTGTTTAACGTTAATTAAATATAGAGGTCTGTGAGCTAACAAATACATTCTAACCAACATACATGCAGGTTTCTAAAATGCATTCCCTTCCTAATGAACTGAACCCATTAAAATTGTAAAAAGGAAGCAAATTTCAGGGTGGTGCAAAGACTGGCACCTGTGACAGGTGCCCACAAGAACAGATGCATTCAGCCAGCTGAAAACAGGGATGTCACAAACAGGGATAAGCAGGCTCAGGAACTCAGAGCCCAGAGCTCACTACTCAGTGAAAGGCTGAAAAAGCAAGAAATGATAAATGAATGGGGAATTTGGACCCTACTATACTTGTAGTCTGTTCTATGCAAAATTACCCCTGAAAAATTGTTTGCCTGGATTTGATGCCAATCCTAATGGCATTAAGTCAGACTTCTGTCACCAGTTTTGAAAAGAACCAAAGCTTTCACTCTGTGTTTCCAGACCTCACTTTATGACCCCTTAAAACAAGTAAAAAACCCTGGACCTAGCTGAAGAGGTTATATTAAAACAAGATAAATCAAAGCCACAATTTGGCATTACCACACCAAAGATTTTATGTAATCAAATGAAAATTTGTATCTCTTGCTCTCCCAGATTGATCTGAATTACAGGTTTTATAGACCCTTTTGTCTATCTTTGAAGACTCTGGGACCTTATTCTTATAGCTGTGCCACTCACTTGCCGTGGAAATATTGGCAATATTTACTTGGCAATATTTACCAGCAATTCCAGGTGATGCCCTAGCACCTGTTTTTTAGTGTACTTTGTAAGATATGGTAAAATGTTGGGGTTATGTCAGCATATCCTAAGAGGGAGAGATCATTTTGAGTCCAGGCAGGTTATGGAGAAAATGAACTTGAGTGGCTCAGATGTCTGGGGCTGCACTGCAGAGGTTCATGGGCAGGGAGGGACAAGGAGGGACAGATGACTCCTCGCTGAAGAGGTATGAAAGAGAGGAATTAAGCTGGGCAGATGAAATTCAACATTGTGATGTAAACACACAGTGGAAAAGCAGCAACCAAGAGGTCTGGGATCCAAGTCCCAGGTGCTGCAGCTCTTTGCTGCAAGGAGGGTCTGTCCCCTCGGCATGGCCTTCCCAGACACTGCACAACTTACACACAGTTGTGAGATAATTGCATCCAAATGTGCAAATATGCAAAACAGACCGTCCAAAGGGCTTGAGCTGAAATGCATTAATGACTACAACATCCCAAACTCCCCCTGAGCAGCTCAAACAGCAGAACATTGCTGCCCAAACTCCTCAAAGGGGCTGGCACGCAACTCCTTTTTCATGTCAGAGCACAGGGGAGGCAAAATCTCTACACTGCAAACTCTTATCTGTTCACATTTACCCACGCAGCAAGAGCTGGACTTGAACGGAAGTGAAGGGACAGAAGGTGAGATTTTTCATCTCAGCAAGCAGATTTCATCTCACTCAGCAGCCTCTTAGCCCAGTAACACCCCTTTTAGGCCCCCATATCCTTTTAAAACACACGCACTAAGTGTGTGTTTACAAACACAGCATTTATATGTGAGTGTCACATGCTCCCAGACAGCATGCCAGGAGAGAGATTTAAACAAAAAATATCTCTTTCTCTAAATACTGTATGTTCCCCTGGTCTATTCATTTCATTCTGCTTTATCTATCAAAAATATATTAACCCAAAAGCCTGTTTCCATCAAAGTCTCGATTCCATGAACATTTAAAGATAAGCCTTATCTTATTACTGGTGCATTAACAACAGAAATCTAAAGGGCTACTGTCAATCATCTCATTTTTTCTGTTTCTTTTTCCTCTCCCCTCAAAACAGCTTTGCAGAGCACAACTGGGACCTCAGGGGGGTTTCTGGCAGACACAAACACACACAGACACCAACGAGCACAACCCACCCCTGCTCCAGTGAAAAGCACCATGGAAAAAACTGATGGTTTGGCCAGGGTCAAGCATGCACACATGGAAAAGGAAAGAGAGCAGCATCAGGCAGCACCCACCCAAACTGTGAAGGAGCCCACACAAATTTCTAGAGGCATGTCCCTTCATGCAGAGCCTCAGGGCATATGATCTCAAAGCAATTTTCAAGAAGTTTGCACAGGAGAAATGAATCACTTGAAAAGTTCAAGGTCACAGAGGTCACCTACACTTCTAACTCCATTGTATCTCTTGTTTTATTACAGCAATCTCTTTCCCTTGCCATCCTCAATTCACTACTTTTCCCCTCTACATCATCTTCCCAACATCATGTGTGAAAATTTTAAATTATTTTTATTAGGATATTTGCATCAAACTTAGGCATCATCTAAGTATCTTGGCAGAGATGTTTATTTGAGATTTTAAAGTTAAAAGGTTGTAGGTTACTTATGGAAGTCAGTAATCATTTTCTAGAGTGATCTTCTGGGGCAGAGCAAACTCTGCAGTGGACTGCAATTCCATGCCTCTGGGGCAATTAAAATATCCACCTTAATTTTGCAGCAATGTGTTTTCCTTCCCTTGCAATTTTTTTTTTGCTTTCTAATTAGAAGTTTTAATTCTGCAATGAGTGTCACTAAGAGACTGAGCCAAAAATAACACAGCCTGTTCCAAAGGCCCTTTGAAAAGCTTTTCTTTTTAAAAGCCAGAACCAGACAGACAGTCCAAGAGTGATAAATCTAAGGTTTCTGAAAAGAGCTGAGGATAGCAGGAGGGCAAAGAGACAGCTAGGGATGAACAGCATGCACAACACAGTTCACAGTAAAAACAAACTTCTTCTTCAGGCAAAACCCAACTGCACAAGGAAGTTTCTACCAGAGATCTTACCAAGCCTTGTCACAGGCCAAAATAGTCATCATTGAGGACTTTCAGACTCAAAGCCTGACCCCCTTTAACATCAGCAGCCCCTGGACTGGGTTTGCCATCCTCTTCCCCAGATGTAGGAGAAAGCTCAAACTTTGAAGGTCTTTGCCTGAGGTCTGTGCCCTGAGCAATATGGGAGAGCACATATCCTCCTGCCTTGACAAGGAAAACTCTTCTGGAAACACAGCTCTGGGACTCTGTAATGTCCCTCCAGGCAGATGAGTGCAGTGAAACCACTGCACATGGTCAGCAGCTTCCCAGCCATCCTGTCAGGCCAGTTTTGTCTTCACAGAGAATCCACCAGAGCCAGAGCAGCACCACAGATGTTCAGGACTGTCCCACCCTGTGCACAGCTGGGAGCTGAAACCAGACTACAATTGCTACAAATGATGCCTCTAGAAGAGTTTTACTGCTTCTTCTGTTCACACCTTTTTCAGCAATTTATCTGTTGCATGCCCTCAGTTCCAGGAACCACCTGATCTTCAGGTCAAAAATCCCACTACAGGAGGCTGAGACAAAGAAGCATCAATGAAAACATTATTTAAGCATGATGTTCTTTCAAGCTACAGGAATTTCAGGGTGAACAAACCTGATTTTAAGTATGGCTGCACACGATCTAACACAGATTAATAGAATCACTCAAATATTGGGAAACCATCTAGCACCAGCCTCTGCTGAAAGCAAAGTTATTTCAGACCTGGTGACTTTATCCAGGTTAGTCTTGAAAAATTTGGAAGAAGAGAGATTCCAGAATTTGAAATGTCAGCCTGGTCCAGCCTACATGGCTTTCTAGACTGAAGCACTGTCCTTTCCATCAAGTGTACTGAGGGAGAGAGACAAAGTTAAATTGTGTGAAATAGTTTAACAGGTCACTGCTGGAGACAGAAAAGCATTTAAGTGTTTCTCTGAAGTACTGTTTGTTATATCACATAAACTTGCATTCAGATAAACTTGTCTACAGCAGCAATCAAGTCATGGCCAGCAGCTCAAGGCAGAATTAAAATCAGGTTATATCTTATGGATTCTGAGAAAACAGAAGGATGAACTGTAGGTCTTCCAAAAACACTGCACAGGGACACAAGATTTTAACCAGGAAAACACATCAGATATTTATTCATGTTAGGTGTTTATTTTTCAATCAGGTACATGTGCCCAGACCACGACAGGATGTTTGAACTGTGCACATCAGGTCTTTCACCCACTGTTTATATGAATGTCATTCACTATCAGGCCTCTGCGGAAGATAAACAGATTGAAGAGAGATGTGGACATATCAGAGTTTTGCATTGCTTCCGCCCCTAACTCTGCTCCTGGTGCTACAAGAAACAAAACCTCTTGACCAGAAGCATCTCAGAAAAAACAGGGAAGGGAGAAAAAGCACTGGTCACAAACCAGGAGGCAGAGAACAGTGCAAATCAAAGATATATACACCAAAATGTTTAGAGATGGGTATTCTTGAGAGCATGAGACACTCAGGGCAATTTTTAGAGTCCGAAGATGACAGACACCAAGCAGCTGAAACTAAGACCAAAAAGACACATGATCCATTTACCTGGCAGAAAATATTCCACATGCAAGCCAGAGAGACTTGCTAAAGGGACTGCAGGATGGCCAAATCCTTGCTGACATTTGGATCACTGGGCTTCTTCCTCACTCCAACACTTGTGAAGTCTCAGAACCCACAAAGTCAAGCAATTGGCTTGGACCTATGCATGGGGCAGGGAGAAGAGTTTAAAGGCTAATCAGAAACTGTATAATTCTTTGACACAGTGCAACACCAAGGGCAAATTCACAAAAAACATGGGCACAAGCTCTAAGCCAGAAGTATTTTTTGGTAAAGCCATCCTTGCCCTCTTTCTGCAGTGGATCATCCCGAGGTTTCACACACTGTTATAACCAAAAGACAATATCCAAATGTATTCAGTGGTCTGTGTTATACCTTCTCCAGATGTTTTCCCTTCATTTTTTCCCCCTTCTGCAGGAATACCAGAGTTTACTGTGTATGTGAGGAGAGGTTTAGAGAATGTTGAACAGACATCAGAGTATGCCCTACAAATAAGAGTTAAATCCCTGTAATTTAGGGGAAAATGATCTTTGTTGGAGATCAACCAAAGTCACTCCTGCAGCCATACCAAACCAGGTATGGCAGTTTGGTTTGGGCTGTCAGCTGCATGCTGTGGGCACACTCCTACCCCTGGAGTTAGCCATGAAACTCATCCTGACTGTTGTAAGAGTAAGTTTAGGGTTAGTGCTTCTGAAAATCCCATTCATGGGATACCACCTTTATCTTCAAAAGGTAATTAGAACAATGATTCAACATATGTACCCGACACAGGGTAGACAGCTAAGAGCAAAAGGGATATTTGCAGCACTCATTTCTATGTCCAAGCTTTTAGAGCACAAAACACTATCTTGGCTGTTATCTAAAGGTCACTTACACTGACTGGAGATTAGGATGAACAAAAGGCAGATGATATGGGGAACTCTCCCTTTACACATTTTATAATGTTGTCTGGTAGAATTAACAAGTAAAAGCATAGCAAGACCATGTGCAATCTCCCAGCAGCCCCAAAACTCCAGTGTTACTGTTGGGCAGCTCATAGACCCAGACTGCAAAAGCAAAGAGCAAGTAACAAAATAGCAGCATTCAGTGACAAAACAAGGCCTTAAGCCTGTGACAAACAACTTGCTGGCTGTACCAAAGCGTTTACTGATAAAAATTGTTGGTGGAACAAAGGGACAGAGAAGCAGCAAGGATGGGGTAAAGATAATTTCTTCTGCATGGGAGAACCAATGAATTCACCACTCAAATATCTGCAAACTCAGAGTGGAAAGACCACTTCCCTTGCATTCGAAGCACTATCATGGGTTTCCCTCCAGGCTGTGATACCATCAAAGCCCAGTGTACTTCCTGTGTGGCACACTGTCCCCTGGCTGAAGGGCTGGCTTCTGACAAGATGAAAACATCAAATGCTGGGTATTTCCCATGAATCAGCCCTAACCCCAGGTGCTTGAGATGCAATCTAATTCTGCTGCACTATGGGGACAAAAGCACATATAACCCCTGCTTTTTGTTTTGTGGGCAATCAGAACATCAGGGCATCATTGGAGCAGTCACATTTACTGGAAGAAAATGCTACAGGAGAGTGCAGGTCTGAGCCTCTTTGGGGTGGATAAAGGACAGTATGCTGCTGCTTAAGGCACTAATCCATGGGCATGGTTTAAAGGGTGGGCCCTAAAACAGATTGTTGCTCTCATCAGCTTAGAGTGGTAATTTACCCACATCATCCCCAAGGTTTTGGAGTGAAGATTTCCAGATTCACACCCCCATGTCACTACCTGGGGCCCATACCAGCACCATGCATTATTTCCCATTCCTACAGATGAGCCCCAAACCTCACTTAATGCCTACACTCTGAATTTCCCACATGAAGGTAACCTTGTGTCTCTGCTCCTCCTTGGAACCACAGCTGCAGGGTAAGAACTCCAAGTCCAGTTTCAAGCTTTTTGGTTCAGTCTCATCATTTCCCATCCTGAGCTGGGTGTGGGGAGACAAAGGCCATCAGTCTGTCTGCAGAACAGGCTGGCTCTGTTTGCCCCATGCCCCAGACAACAGAGATTGTTGACTTTTAATGGAGCACTCAGGTTTCCAGTGATGCCAGCTGCAGATAGAACAGCCCAGCAGCAAACAAGCTCAGTCCCTGGGGGCTGCTCAGATTCTCCTCTTATTTGTTAGTTTACCTGTAAAATACAGTTGGGCTAATTCTTGCTAGTGTGGTTGTAAAGATATGTTTCCCTCCTCTTTGGAGCAAGCAGGTGAAAAAACCAAGCAAGTGCAGAGGGGCTAATAGAGTAAGACAGCATTTCCCATGGCTTAGGAAACAGCAGGTATTTTCTGCTGGGAATTGTTTGCTGAACACCCTGTGCAGAGGTGAAGTTGTGCAGCACTTTATAATAACTAAGACCCATTCACTATACACAAAGGTGCAGGAGGCATCCTAATTTCTCCATGTTCAGGTGGGCTGAAGTCCAATAGCTCCTCATGACATCAGCTGTTGAATTTATTATATGCTTATTACAAGGCCAAGAAAAGAGAAATAATTATCAGAAAATGTCTTACTTGATTTTCAAATTTTAATGAAAACATTTTAATCTTAACCTGAAAGCATCATGATACTGAAATGGAGCCCAATACAAACCTGCAATTCAAATCCCCACTTATTCCACATGTGAAAATTACTCTGAATGACTCCTGTTAGGATTCACCTTTGTCACCAAAATATTGTTTCATTCAACTGCAAAATTTGCTGCTTCTTAGCCCTGAAAGCCTTACAAGCTGTGATTTAGACAGGAGCCATGAGAGAGAAAAGCTGCAGGGCTGAAACTGGGTCCAGGCTGTGTTTGGATGCTTGGCACCTGAGTGTTTGATGACAGCTCTGATTTAGGGCTGAGAGTGCAGAATACTTAAACCAGGCTGTGAACAGAGTCTTGCACGTCAAGATTAAAATGCACCTACAGAACAAAGCTAATTTGCACTGTGTACAGTGTATTTTGCACCAAAGTAGTCCACATTCCTAAACATCCTCTTACACATTAAAATTTCCACATTTCTTTTTCTAAGAAAAATGGATTCTAGTAAAACCCAAAAATAAACACATACCTTGGGGCAGCAGGCTCCACACAGGTCCAGTTTTGCAGCTGAAGCCAAATAAAAGCAGAGTGAACAACTCTGAAAAGACTACCTAGAATATAGGTGTAGGTAGCTTGATTTAGAAAAAACTCTTGACAGTTTTCTACAAGATATTTGCATAAGCAAGCTAGGGAAGTCTCCTAGAGAAACTTATTATAGGCTGATCATGAGACTGTTTGGAGAACATGAAGAGAATAGTTATTGATGGCATGCTGTTTGGGAGGGTGTATTAAGCAGGGTTCACAGAAGCCTGTCCTTGAGCTAATTCTATTCAATATTTTCATTCATGGTCTCAATGACTGGATAGATCAGCTGGGAATGAACATGCTGCAGGAAAGGACTAGAATTTGAGCACAGCAAACTGGTACAGTAGCCTGAAAAAATAAGAAGCTATTTAAGATGGGATGCTGAAATGTGTAAGTAAGAATGAGAAATGGAAACCTGCATTCAGGAACCCACAGAGAGGCATCATGATCTGAGCTCACACATTAAACTCAAGGCAATAATCTCCTAACTGTGCAAAACCTGCAGACGGGGAAGCATAAACAGGAAGACATCCTGAGGCACCCCCAAAATTAAAATCCTACTTGAATTAGTCAGCTCCCATGAGGTCTTAGCTAGAGAGCTCCCTGGCTGAGAGAAATGTACTTAAGAAAAGACACTGACCATTTGGAGAAACTCAGGAAGACAGAAACAAGCCCAGGTCCAGGAAACACAGCCCCCAAGGGGAGAGACTGTACCAACAAAGAACATTTAGTCCAGAGGAAAGAAGATTGATCACATCCATGCTCAGTCTTCAAGTATACAAAGAATGCTGCAAAGTGAAAAAGAATAGACTGTTCTCTGCATCACAGTGGATAGGGATAAAAAATTCAATCTATAAATAGTCAACAAGGAAGATACTGGGAGAAAAAAATCTGTTCCCTTGCTCTCCCAAACAACCCTAATGATACTGATACAACTGATCCTTCCTCTGGGTAGGGAGAGGGACAAGGTGACTTTAGGATTTCCTTCAAAACGTAACAGTTCCTGCCATTCACATCCATCTAACAGATGACAGCTCCTTATTGAGAAGGTGCAGAGAGATGCTTGTCAATCACAGATTCTGAAGAGATCTTGCTAATGGAATGGAAAAATGTTCCCTCTCTTAATATTTTTATATTGATAACAAAGCAAGCCTCGGCTTGCTTTGTTATCAATATAAAAATTCCAAGACAAAAATGGAGATGTCAGAAACAGAGGGGGAGCTTAGTACACAGTACTTCCATTGGGATTTGGTGCTGAGACAGACACTATTGTATTGACATCCAACTAATGCATGTAACAGAGCTCCTCCTCTTCACTCACAAATGCCACCAGCTGGGATGGATGTGGCACTGCTGCTCTGTAACTCACTGTGCTGTTCTGACCACCCCTCCAGGAAAGGCTGCACCCCTGTGCTTCAGGGAAGGGATTCTTCTGTTCCATAGTGTGCAAGTCACTCACATGGATTTGGGATTTGAGCTCAGAATGACAGAAACTCCAGTACCACAAGCACAAAACAGTGATATTGGCCACAAACAGAAAGACACTTAATTTGCAAGCCAGGAGCCACAGGCTATTTACACCAGAGTGTCTCAGCCATAAACATTTCATTAAATCAGCCTTTTTTTCAATCATGGCATATTTTCTACATCATTGCTCATTTTCAACTTATTGCAGAGCCTCTCCTGATGTTCCCTTTTTAAGACACTGAGATGCTGGTCTCAAAGTTGCTGCAAAAGGCATAAGCCAGGAGCAGCCAAGTGCAGAACAGTGACACTGGATTTGCTCAGCCACTGCTTGAGCACTGCCCACCTCAACATCCACAATACCTGCAAAAGTCCTTCCAGCAAAAAGCTCATTACATGGTGCTGACAGTGCTAGCTTAAAGTGCAGGTGAAAATAAAAAATTTATCTTTACAAACTTAAAACAGAATCTGCTTTCACTATCAGGTGACAAACTCTAGAATTTGTGTTTGTAATCAAATTTGATCTAGGATTGCTCAGTAAAAAGTGGAGATGCTCAATAACATTCATTAGTTATCAACTTCGTCACTTCTATTGATTGGTATAAAAATGACAAGTTCACTAAGTGCACTATCAGCAGAAAATACCTGATAAAACACTTCACTTATTATTGACAGCATTTAAAACTTATTTACACACTAACAGATATATATGTCTTAACTACAGTCAATTACCAGAGTTACCACTTTCTTTAAAACAGAACTACAAGGAATTACAGACCAGTGTCATCTTACTTCAGTGCCAGATAAAACCATGAGGCATCAATCAAAACCAGGCTGCCCAACCATCCCGACCAATGTCATTCACTAAGCACCAAAAAAAGCTAAGGAAAACTGGATACTTCTACTATACTGAAATTATACACACACACATTCATAAACCATTTGGCTACCAAAGACTTTCTGCAAGAAAAGCAAAGAAAGAAAAGGACAGGAGTAAGGATCTGGCTTTAATCAAATGAAAGGCCAAACAAGTGCTAAAAAAGTCCACACTAACTCAGCGTTGCTCAACCAGTGACCCTGCAGAAAGGGAAGAACTATAACTGGACAAGATTTGCAAATAGCAGAAGGTTAATATAGCTGGCAGGAAGAGGATGTAGACTTAAGTACCACCAAAGCTAGGTTGAAATTGAGTATTGACAAGTAAAAGTTAACCATCAATAACGTATAAATTGAACTATGTGAATATATTCACAGAAGAATCCAAATGAAAGATTTGGGCATCAATGTGAGCCCTCAATAGAAATGAACACTCAATAGAACAGGGACCCTGCACAGCAGAACTCTGTGGGATGATGCTTAGAAGGGACAGTTAATATTGAAATTATTAAAATGTTACTTATCAATCTTCATTTGGAAGAGCATATTGATTAACTAAAAACTATTAGAAGCATGGATAGCTTTCTATACCAACAGAGGTGGCAAAGATTTGCACATCTGAAGAGAGATGACATCTGATAAACAAACTAACAGCAAGAAATAAGGAAAATCACGACTTCTGTTCCTGCAGAACATGAAATCAACTCAAAATAGCAAATTATAATTGCAGTACCGTAATTAGCTTGTGGGTTAGAGTGCCACAAGATATCTTGGAAAATGCATTTCAGCAGTTTTTTAAATGATTGTGTATTTGTCTGGCTAACAGAAAAACCCACACTTTCTCTAGACAGAACAAAAATACAAATTTTCAGGCTCAAAGGACACAAGATATCCACCAGTTGTGAGGAGACTGGGGAAACAGTTCCCTTATATAGGTTATTCCATAATTATCCATGGCAGAAGTTTTTGTACTTTCCAGGAGTGTGATGCTGGAAACGTTAAATGCCAATTTAAAAAAATCTATCCTATCTCCCCTTGAATCTACTTTAAAACAAGAAAGAAGAAAAATGAGGTAAGGGAGCTTGAGCAATTCTAAATACATCAGCCCACAAGGCTCCCTCACACCCAGCAACTCGCTATGCATGGTGTGCTACAGACAGCTCAGATCAGCACACCAGGCATGGGGAAATCTCTTCAGGCAGCTCTTCTATGTTACAGGACTGAAAATTGGAGCTGCAGAAGGGCCAGCACGGCAGCTGATCTCCAAAGACAAGGAACCTTCCTGCGCTGGCACAGCTGGGGTTAAGCAGACAAAGATGCTGTGGTGAAACACTCCAACAATTGACCTGTTTGTCATTCAGGTTTGAGACTTTGTCCTTATACCTTGTGCATGATCTGTGAATCTGCAGCTCTTCCCTGAGCTCGGGCTCCTTGGAACAGACAGGTCTGATCAGGAAGATGAATGCTTCCCACCTTGAGGAACGTTTCCTCAAGAAGCAAAACACACCTGCAGGCAGGAGGGTGCGAGCTAATCCCTGTTGTGCTGCAACCCTACAGAGAGAGCTGATCCTTCTGCAATTCCAAACTGCCAGTCAAAGCTTTAACATCTTAATACACAGCATGCTCTAATTAAAAATTCTAATTAAGGAGGAAAAAACCACCCCACGCTAACCAGCAAAACTAATGTTGCAAATTAGCAAGCCTTGTGTACAAATTGAAGGTGGTCTTTGCTGCTCTTTCACAGATGACTTTAATGTTAGTATTTTAACAAATAAAATTGTGGACAAAGTTACCACAAGTTCACTTCTGCCCGTTTTAGTAGTGGGACACAAGTACCAATCCCTACAAGAGCTTTCTGTGTTAGGGTGGAGGGCAATGCACAATCCATTTAAGAACCTTCCTCTGGAAGATGGACAAAACCAAATATGGACCACATGGACAAACTCTATCTGCATTGCCTCAGTGAAAAATGAAGTTATGACAGATTTCCTCTTACTTCTGTCGCAGGAAGGAAATGTTCTGAGGAGTCCAGACAGCCCTCAAGGCTGGCAACAGCAGACTCATCAGTGCCCTTGACGTGGCAGCAAGGGGCACGTGGGAAGAGAAGCAGCAGGAGCCACAGTCTGAACACTCAGGTCCACCCCTGTGACACCCCACACGTGGCAGTGGACAACTGACCAAATTCATTCTCCCACTTTTGTACCCATCAGCTGGGCATTGATTCACTGCACAAACACATAAATGGAAGTTATACATAATGATGTAGTTTTGAAATACATCATATATCAAAGGCAAAAATTGTCAAATGCTGTCACCACTTGGTACTGAGAACTCAAAATACTTTGTAAAAGCTTTTCTCAATACTGATCTCACTTAAAGCAACTTCAGCTTTAAAAGTATTTGAGTATGTTAAACTGTGATGCTTAAAGATTTATGTACCTGTTGTAACAACAGGTTACATAAATTACTAAATAAATGTGCTCAGATACCATTATTACAGCAGTTTAAGGTCCTGACAAATACATTTCAGTCTAAACCCATGCCTCTCATTGAGTTTTGTGTTCCTGACAGTTCAATTTTCATTCCAAACTGGCAAACCTCTGTGTTCTTCCACTGTTCTAAATCCAGACCTCTGCCTGAAACTGCCCAGTCATGCCATGCTTTGCCAGATGGCAAATGAGATTTAGAGCTCAATTTAGAACTGGATGGAGACCAAACTGTCCACTCACCTAGTGGGGTTCCAAGCACAGATCAATCTTCACAACACAAAAACAACACAAACCCCCCCAAACACTGAGGTATAAAGTGATTTGCATTTCTCTCAGAACAAAATGCTTCTCTTGCCAGAGCTTCCCAACAATATTTTTAAAAGGCAAGATGACACAAAACCATCTCTTCCTTTTCATTTCCACATTCATCAGCAATTGAAACCTACCTTAGTTCATCTAAAGATGAAACAAGGAAGATGTGCATGAGAAAACACAGTTCTCAGATGCCTGAATTTTTTGGGGGGAATAATTTTAGTTATTCTTGCACAATAAATAACTAAGTACCCCATCTGCATTTCTACTGTCCTCACAAACAGCATGACCAGCACTCTGCAGAAAAAAAATTCCCATATCCATTTAACAGAGGTGGGGACCAATGTAGATAATATTTCAGTAACTTAACAGTGTCTAGAAGAGCTTCTGAAAGACCTTGATCTTTCCAGGTAACAAAACTATGTTCTCAGAGAGTGCAGAGTTCAAGTCAGCTTTGGTTGAAGTGAGGCTTAAGAAAGAAAACTAGATGATGGATCGCTTACTTTAGCAAAAACGAAGAAATTTAGGCAAAACTTCTGTGTGGGGTCTAAGTTTCAGCTTGTCCTTATGGAATGCTGTTTTGGGAATGAATTCACCATGAGGGCATGGATCACTCCTAACTGTCAGACTCAAGTTATAGGCACTAAAATATCAGTTTTCACAGAAAATAGTATAAAAGAATCGGCTCCTACACATCTGAATGGGGGCCACGTACAGCCTAATAAAAGCAATTTTGTGGTCCAAAAAGGATGGAGTCTCTCTGATTGACATGAACAAGGCCCTTGAGAAATCTCAGAATGATCAACCAAAACACATGAAAACTGCATGACTCCCACTCAAAGGAGAAGAAATTGATCTAAACAGAACATGCTCGAGCTAATGAAGAGCCCAGCTTTCTGAAAGGATCAAAAGTAATCAGATCAGTTTAGCCAAAATGGCAGTGCAGGGGTGTTAGCAGGCACCTCATTCACTGTCAGTTTAGCAGCACTTGATCCAGACCTCAAATTACCTTTTGGTTAAGAAATATGAACTAGAACAGGCAGGACTGGCAAGGACTCAATAGTCAAAAAGTCTCGTTTCTAAGAAAGTGCCTTGTAAAGCAGTGCAGGGTTGAGATTTACCAAAGATTTTGCAGTATTTTCTGATTCTGTTCAATGACTTCCTTTCACAGCTGACTATGAAATACAAAAATATAAGAATGTGATACATTCCCTCTCCTGTCCTTTACTAGAAAAAGTATACAAACGCATATCAGAAATGTATGGCTTAGATGCCCCTTAGAGGACTCACCTTTGACAAGCACCAGTTTCCTTGAGGAGGAAATGGATGATCCAAGCCTTGCAGACTGATTACACCATCTTGGAAAAGCACTTGTACCAGACACAAAATAAAAACTGTAACACTTACTGAGGAGTGGAAAACCAACAACTGCAGCTTCAACTAGCACAGCATGCACAGCAGGAGATGTGAGCAAGACTCCATATTCTGGCGTTGACAATGGGAAATAAGCAGATCCACTGCACTCTTTTTCCTCGTGTATTGTCTACAGTGTAAACTGATGTTTTTAACCTGTTTTTGCACAGAACAGCAGGAGAATTTGAGGGCAATCCCAGAAGACTGTCAGGATCTTGCTTAAATTCAGCCTCCCCAAGCCCCTGGATTCCTTCTGGGTGCTCATCTAGCAAAACTGGCCTTACCACAGATTGCAGTCATAAAGTTCTTCCTTTTCTGCAGGCTTGGCAGGTTAGCTCCCAGTACTAGGCTCTATCTTAAAATAATTCTATTTATATCCTCACCAAGTTTGTTTAAAACTCATGTGTTTGTAAATGAAGAGCTTTCCAGCTCACTGTGGATATTAAACTAAAAGGGAAGCATGAAGGGGTTTTGAAACTGCTAATAAGGTAGCATTCCTAGCTGCCTTTCATCCCTCATTTCACAAGATCCCAGAGCACTTTGCAGATGTAAACACAGAGCTGCTCTCCCAGCAGTGAGAGGCAAACAGTGCTGGGGTGGACTGTGGCTTCACCACTGCAACTCCCCACGAGCTGTGATGGGCTCTCCTTTTGCTTTACCACCCCGTGGCTGTTCAACTGCAGAGTCCAACAGGCAAGGAAAATGCTATTGCCCAGAAATAAATGCCTTGTACACGTCAAGAACTGCCCTGGTGCAGATGGTTCACTTTTCCACAGTCAGTTACTTGCAACCAACTAATACAGGATTTAAGAGACAGAGCTATTTTCAGCTGAGCCAGAAACATACACAGAAAGGACACCGGTGCCTCAGGCTTTGGTCAACAGACTGGAGTTGATGGCTCTGTCCCAGACATTAAATGCATTGTAGTTTTTAACAGAAGCTGTTCTTTAAGAGCTGGGTTGCTAGCCTGATGCAAACCCTTCAGTCACAGTGCCAGTGCAAACCCCCTTTTTAGGTGGGGAGGCTCAGCTTAGATTCCAGGCAAAGGATGCCACCTACTGCATCCTTGCTACCATGAGCACAGCTTTGACCCTCCTGGCTCCAGACCTCTGGCACGATCACAAGCCAGACTGCAGTCCCAAAATAAATTCCAAGGAAAAGTAGAAAACAGGCTTGTAAAAATGAAGCTTTTCTCCCTGCTACTCTCTCCACAACCCGAAGATGTATTACTCACCAAACATCTGCACAGCCGTAATAATTTCTAGTTTTGCAACACTGACAACCTTAGGAGTATTAAAAAAACTTACATCTTTATTCCATTTTGGATTCATTATAATACAGTCTGACAATATATGCTAGTACAGTACATTCTGCAACATTTAACCCCTGCTCCCAGCTGCCGTTCTTAACTTCACGGCTTAATGACACAGAGTCAGTAGATCACAATATGACCCTGTTAATATTTTTTTTAATGCCATTTTTACAAATTACAGCATAATGCACTGATTATGAGGATGAAAGGAAAGTCTCTACGTCTGTCTGGAAACCAAATAAAAGAATGTTTGAACATCTGTTCATCCTACAAATGTCTTTTAAAGCTTTGATTTTCCCATAATCATTTTGTTCCACCATTTCACCCTTTTTCGAATGTGTATCCAACAGCCTCAGGACAGTAGCCAGAGATCTGCAGTAATAGCACATTATAATCAAAGTTCTTGGGCACATTTAGGTTCTCCCTTTGGAATTCTACATCGGGAGAAACACAAAACACACAAGCCCCAGTCTCCAACAGATCCCTCCCCAGCTGTGTGTCCCACAGAGACGTCTGCAGCAGGAGCAGAAGGAGAGGACGAGGCTTTGTGACAGGGGCTTTCTGCAGAGGATTCCGAGGCACAAGGGCAGGGTAGGGGGCAGCTGAAGGCACTGCCTGCTCCTGTGGGTCCATCAGAGCTGCTCAGGGTCAAAGCCTGAGCAGAGGCAGCTCCTCAGTGCACGCAGGAGCTGGGATGAGCTGCAAGCCAAGAGCCTTCCCCACCTCACAGGGCTCCCAGCAACTGCCGTGGGAGCCCTGCCATGGATCTCCAGGGCAAGAGCAGGGAGAAGCAATGAGCAAACAAGGAAATGGGAGCACTGAGGAAGAGATCAGATCTTAGACTGAGAAGATGGAAGAAAAATGCCAAGCTAGTATGCTAGTCTGGAAATGAAATGGAAGATAGGAGGGAGATTTTAAAAATATGTTTACAAGAGACTGGATGAGAAAGGGATGGAGGTCCAACTCTGGAATTATTGCTGCTCACTCCCTTGGAGTACCCAAGCAAATAAACCATGGGACTCCCTGCACTAGGAGTCCTTTCAGCCAAGAAGAGGACTGCAAATCTAAGTGTTCAGGGTTAATGAGTTTTCAAAGGGATCAAGTTCCATAACAACAGACTCACTGATCCTGTTAAGGGCAATCCACGGTGTGGGGGGGAAAACATTCATCAGATAGGCTTTGCAAAAATACATATCCCCATTTACACTGACAACCTCCTCTCCAGAACTACTCAAAAGTGTCTTAGAAATGAGAAAAGACAAAATCCTTTAAATGCAAGGATAACAACTCTGGAAGCACCTTTTCTTTCCAATACTCCAAATTAGCAACCCATTTAAAATTTGGCAAGGACACTAGAACAAGTATAAGTTCCTTAATAACTAGGAGCATTTAATTAGGTTTTTTTATACCCATAATGCTTAGACTAACCTAGGATGATAGTAACACTGTTCCTTCAATGTCACCTGTTCATCACTGCAGTATCTTAGGCAGAGGTACCAGTGCAGAGTAAAAAATGGGATTTGATAAAGGCTTAAAAGAAAGATGACATTACAAATATTCTTTCCAAAGACTGCTTTTGGGGGTGTTTGGGAAGAAGAGAGAAATGGGGAAGGAGAGGTGACAGGGGTGTGAAATGCATTTTTTCCATTACAGAAGGATACATTTTCCAGCAAGGCTGGCAGCACAAGTTACGTTAAGCCAATAGCTGAAGTTGCCTGCCTAATTCCTCTGGGATCACACTGAAAGCATACCCCATAATCTTAAGGGATGTGCTAAAGCTTTGCTGGGACTCACTCAGCAGAAACTGTTTGGGATTATTACACAAAGCACTAATTCTGTTCTGATTTAAAGGGGGACCATCAGCCTAGTTTAGACACCAGGCTTGCTCTGTCTCACAGCTGTCCAGCGGTAAATATCCTCTCAACAGATGATAACTTTGCCATTTGTAGCCACTTTGGCTACCTAGAAATTAAAAGGGTAAGACTGGAAAAAAAAAATCAGGTTCATGTTAACATGATGGACTCATGCCCATCGAGGGATATAATAATATGATTAATAAGAATGAATGCAGCAATTATTTACCTCCATGTGCAACATGCACTTACATTTACAAATTATCACCATCTATAGCTGACTTCAGCAAAGGGGTCACAGGCTGCAATTCAGCATCAACAAGCAGGTAATCTTTTTGTTCAAAAGGCAGAAACCAACGTTTGCCATGCTGCCAAGCCCAAGTTCAATGTCTGTTCCAGACTGCAGCTTTCATACCTGTGGAATTGCTGTTAGTTTTCATGTTAAGGTGTCCTATACTTTGTATGCAACAAGGAAGGGATATTACCAGTGCTCTCCTTTTTATGAGCCTAGGACATGAAATTGAGAGAAAGAACTAAAGCAGCCATGAAATCCCTATTAAAAACTAATGGTTTCTAAAGCATCTTGGAGACACTCATTTTACAAGGCTTATGCAGCAATCTTCTATCATTATTTTAAAGAAATAAAGCCCTTGACTATTTCCAGAGGCAACTTTTTCTTTCACACACAAAAGGCATTTTGGTTACAAAAAAACAAAAAAGGAAAAAGAAAATGAAAACAGTTTTGGAATAGGATTCATTGCAGAACAGGCAGGAAAATAAAAAAAGTTACATAAAATGTCACTGAAGATAAATTTGGAACCTTTGGAACAGCAAACAGAACAATTAAGACTCTCAGCTACACAGATCATTATGTTTAATATGGAAAACATTTCTAGATATAAACTGTATTTATAAAAAACATCCACACCATCTCTCAGATAGCATCTTACACAGTTGCAACTGAAGGAATGTGAAACATCCATTTTAGCTTTCACCTATTAAATAGTATGCCTTCTATCTCCCACTCTGCTCAAAGAAGTAAGCCTAGAATAATCAGCTTCACTTTGTGGGTCACATGAAATTCACACCCAAACTTCTAAATCAAGAGAAACTTCAACAGTTATCCAGGAAAACAGTGCAATTAGAACGTACACCCAGGGCTGCTCATCTGGCAGGTGAGATTCTCTGAGATGCCATAAAGATGCACACCACAGAAATTACAAAATAAGCAAATTTGAACAGAACAATCTGAGATTGCAGAGATTTTGGAAGGGGGCACAGTCAGGAAAAGCTTCCAGGCTCTGTTTGTGAGGAAGGAACAGGTCTAATGTGTTTGAACAAGAAACACATTACACCTCAATGCATTTCAGGGTCTGGACTTTAAGGTGTAATCAGAGGCCTCTCTTGTTTCCTCAGGACTGAATCATTTTCTTCTGTGTGTCAAAAACATATCTTTTAAAGATAAGTGAGATAGTAACAGGTTGGGCTGAATCATTCTTGCTGCTTTCATCCTCTTTGGTCACATCCCCCTTCCCTCCCTTAGATTTCTTCTTGGAGGCAGCAGTTAGCAGCATCTTGGTATCTGGCTTCAGCCCATCTGTAAAAGAACAAGAACACACATGATTAACACACTCAACATTACATTTCAGAGAACTAGAAAAAAATGAGCAGGCATGTTTTCATCTGAAATCAACCAAAGAAAATAAAGTAAATCAAATGCATTAGGGAAGTCACATTTCTGCATAAGACTCCTGCAGTATGGTAGTTTACATAGAAATAAGAGAAGTCTTTAAACATAAAGTTCACAACAGTGATACCACAAATCCAGTGCAGTATCCTGAATCCTTCAGTGTCCATCTACAGCTTTTAAAGTATTAAACACAGGCAACAACTTAAACAAGCCAGGCCAGCTTGCCTGGTCTCAGTCTTTTATTTGGCAGGCCTTTCTTATTATTTAGACACATACCCAAAGTTTCTTGTCATCACTAAGAATATTTATAAAAATATAAGTAATGAATAAAAAACAACTGGTAAAACATTAAAATTATAGAGAGCCACAAGGCTCAGAAGATTCTTGAATTTCTTTAAATCTATTTTCTGGATTTACCTGAAGCACACTGCTTTTTTTATAACTTACACATTGTAAATTATACATGTTTTGTGTTTGTTTATGTTTGCTGGGTTTTTTGTTTTTGTTTTTATTTTGTTAAGACAAAGTATTTGTTAGGGATTTCAACTTGCACTGCTTATTGCTTAGGGGCACTAGAATTAAGCTGCATAGTATTTTGGGGATCTATTTCTCCAGACATTTGTGCCAAACAAAAATATTTGTCCTTTTCCTCCTAAACTGACAGGGTTTGTTACACCTTTATTTTTTCTTATAACTCAACACATTGGTAACATTTTAGATAAGAAAAGCAAGATAGCAAAGTCCAGAGAAATGCTGTAAAACAAGAGAGATGCAGCTCCTAAAACACCACTCCTGAAGAAGCACTTGCATAAGGCAGAAAGCAACAAGCTCCTCAAAGCTTTTTCAGTGCCACCTGAATATGCTACAATGTGGTCTTCAGGCTTTGGGCCAAAATCAGTTCAGGTATTTTTAACCTGTGGTGTCACATAACCTTATCTCAAACACTTAATCAGCCTCTCTCTCTTCATACTGAAATTCAGATGCGGATTCTCGTATCACAGCCTGACAAAAAGGTTGAGATGCTTATGATTTCCTGGAGACAGGAGGTCTAGGGGCACAGGTGAACTGCTCCAGCTCACACACATCCAGGGCCACTCCGAGCTGATGGCAAGGGGACACAGCCCAGAGCCCAGCCCCTCATCTGGCTGTGTCAGAGAGCAAATTGTGCCAGCAGCATTCCCACCGCACGGCCAAGGGAAGGGAGGAAGTGAGGAAGTGTTGAAGCAAAACCAGGAAGCTCCCAGTTGCCATTTCCCAATCACAGCCCTGAAGTGGGGAGATTTTCACAGAGAGGCGTCTTTTATTTGGAAAAAAACCCAAAAAACAAAGAAAAAACACAACAACAACGGGGAAAAAAGTGCAAGATTCCATAAGAGGAGAAAATCAACATGGTTTTTATAAAACTAAATAATTGACAGCCCACACTAAGGCTGCAGGAGTCCAGCATCAAGCACATTCAACTTTGTACAGTTCTGCAAGATCGTGCATTTCAGTCATGGCAGCTGCTGTTTTCTCTTTCCAGATGGCAGGACACAAAAAAAGCAATGATTATTTCATTGTGAAAATAATTGAGACTGTTCTTCCTTGATGGCTGAGAAGTCTGATAATGACTATCTTTGCACACGTAAGGTTCAATTAATCAAACTAGGTAATATGGTGTGGCGGGACCACATATTTATTATATGATTTTATTACATTGTAGAGTCATGTTTGATGCAGCTGTTTCGATTTTTTAATTGGATGCTTTCATATAAATCCCATTAATATCATTACCCTTACAATCACTCCATCTTCACTACGAAAAATAATTTATCACTACATGAAAAGCAACTTATTTCCTATTTGGAAAGCTCTGAGACTATTGTGGGTACTGCTAGAAAAAAAATAGCAACAGTCAAAAAAGGGGAAAACAAAATAAAAGCAGCAGAGAGAGTGACCTCAAGCAGCCCCACTCACTTTTGCAGAATTTATTTAATATTTTATATTTTATGTTTTTTACTGGTTTGATCAAGCTAATTGTAACTGTCCCTGTACAGGGTTTCCTCTGCTTTCCTGAGACAACCATTTATTTTTTGGACAAAGAAACATTTCATTTTGCTTTCTAGTTGGTTTCCCTTTCTGGGTCTTATCACTATTACAAATGTTGCTGTTACTGGCACAGCACTGTTTAAGAAAGATGTTTAACTAAATCCTTTCAGAAAGACACATTTTAATTAAAGCAAACAAATCCTAAAACACTTTTATTTTTGTTAGCAGGCTTTGCGAGACGCTAATTTCCAAAAAATGGTAATTGGCGGAAAGGAGAGAGGAAGGGAGGAGATGTGGCATTAAAATTGCAGCCAAAATTTTCCCTTATGGGCATCTGAAGAACCCAGGCTGCCTCTGCAAGCCCTTGCCCACAGGGACATGGCAGTGCTTGGCCTCTCACCCCCCAGAGACCCTGGGCTGCAGCAGCAAGTCAGGGAATTCTCAGCCACAAGAGTGAAATAACCACAGTGGATAAACTGAGCTTCAAACCCACCAGTGACATCAGCTTGGATGGCCCAACACAACTGAACCTGGCACAGCCTCTGTGGTGTTCATACAAAGCATCTCATGTCTGAAAAGTTCTGGTTTGGAGAAAAATTGCTCACTGCATGTGGAATTCTGCCGGGGAAAATGCATTTAAAACTGAGCCATCCCACCTCCTCCACCCTATCACTAACTTCCACATAGGAGAAGTGAAGGGATGCCTCACCTGCAGCACTTAACACCTATTTGGACTAAATAAGGTTTTCCAGGTAAGAAGTTTACAGAAAAAATGGCAGAAGGTGGCAGTTTGTACCAGTGAAGTGACAGGCTGCCAGCCAGAGGCAGCTCAGGTATTACTGGACTCACATGGTATCTAAATTACCTAATCAGATCCCATGGCCCTCATTCTGCAAACAGATTAGGTGGCTGGCATCATACCCTGACAAATGGCATTTTCTGTTTTTCTGCTCTGGTGCCAGCAGGTCTCAGGGCTGAGGAGGCTCTGAGACAGGGAGCAGCACAAAGGAGCAGGCAGAGAGAGACAGGCACAATCGGGGTTTCATCTACCTCCGTGGATTTCTCACATTACACACAATGCATACTTTACATTTTACAAAACCAAGGAAATGAAGGGAAATATATCTGTCACCGAAGAAGACATCAGAGCTTTAATAGCTGAAATGACGGATATTTTTAGATGGAGGTCTAGTTTAACTTACTTACATTAAGGGTCTAATCTCTGATGAACAATAGCTATGTTAGCTTGAACACATAGTGAGAAATCTGTTCCATTAATTAAGTGCTGCCTGTACTACTCGGATTTGTAGCAAATGTTAATAGATTTTTTTTTTCTTCCTCTGTTGGACAATTACTTTATTTTGCCAAGTTGCTAATGGATTAAATTGAAAAGGTCCATGTGTTAAAAAAGACTTTAGCTTCAAAGTTCTAAAAAATGCCTTGCATACAACAATGGAAAATACCTATGTATTAATATTATTAATGGGCCATCCTCAAAGGCACATAAGATATGTGAAAGCTTAGCAAATTCATTCCTACCCATCAAAATCATGTCTGTAAGAAGAAGAGCCCAGACAAGGTCTTATGCAAAATGTACTTTTAGCATCCACTCATGCAGGTTAGAAAATCTAGTTGCAAAACAATGTAATTTACTTCATTCTTTTCAACTACTGTTAATAATTGACAGATAAAAATACAGACTCTAATATCCTTTGTTTCAGAATGGCCTGAAGGATTTAGTCCAAACGGATCCATTTGTAAGTGATATTAATAAAAAAATTCATTTTCAAATTCAAATGAAAAGCAATACCAAATCAGGAAGAACGATTTCACACGCACAAAATAAAGGAAAAGCACAGTATTTTATACAATTTTCACAAATAAAAAGCTAGCAGCTTAGTGATTTGCAGTATCTTACACAGTGCCAGTGTTGAGTTTTGCAATTGCTCGCACAAGAAATAAGCGTAGAAACACACAGATTTTAACCACTTCATACAGAAATTCCACACTGTAGAACTCTGGTCACCTTCTTGTGTATAGAATAAAATCCATTTTTATCTGTACACAATGGATCCAGCTCCATTCCCTCCCTCCAGGGAAGTTCCTCCCATGGAGAGCAGTTCTGCCCTGTGCACACCCTCCTGCAGAGGACAGGCTCCACATCAGCCAGCCCGGAATGCCAGCCCTGACAAATCACAACACCCACACACAGCACCACAACCACGCTCACTTTTGCTTTGTTTTCACTCCTGCTTCAGCTGGAAGGAGGATGAAAGCTGACACAGTATCTGCTCCTCCAATTCCTTTTGCTCACCCAACAGCAGGGTGAAGGAGCACCTCTGTGCTTTTGCCCCATATAAATATTTTTTTCATTACCTGTAACCTTGGACTATACTTTGCCTTTTACACTTTTAACTTCCCCACTACACATTCTCCTTCACTTAATACTGTCATTCCTTATCAACATCCCTTGTCAGATTTGTTGACTTTTTTTCTTATTAGCCTTCTGCTTCCCTGCTCCTTCAAAAGGTCCCCAAGAACAGACCCTGTTCTTTCTTTCTGAAGTCCAACTCCTTCCTCCTTGACTCACAATTGCACTTGCTATTCAGCCCTTCAGGAGTTTTATCTCTCTCTCTCCCCCTTTTCCAACTGAATTTTTCAGATTTCCCATCTCTGTATTTCTATTTCCTATTTTCACAGTTCTCTTCAATATTTAGGAATAGTTCTGTCTCCTTCAAAGCTAATGAAACATTGTGTTTGAAGGCAAGATTTTAAAGACCGAATGCCAGACACACTTTAGATGAGAAGCAAGATAATACAGTATCTCCTTGTAGCCCAGCCAGAGACAGGAGCAATTTTTAAGCAACTGATAACCCATCATTGAAAACAGGTGTAATAATATAGGTGCAGGCATGCTTTCCAGCACAGCCAGGGAGAATAATTTATTTTGCCAAACTTCAACAACTCCCTTCTCTTGTGCACACTTGTAAAAAAACTATTACAAACTATGCTGGTGAATATGGAAGTATCTGCATGGATTTTTACAGAGTTTTCTTAGAGCATAAGAATTGTACTGGGGAACAAAAAAATCACGTTAAAAGCTTTCAATGCTCCCAGTTAATGAGAACTTTGCTTTCAGGCCAAAATGAAACGTTCATCCCACCCTGCACTGGCACTTGCCATGGTTTGCTGGAAAAGTGCTGGCTCAGGATCCTCACCATGCTGTTAGGAAAAAGCACATTGAGGCTACACCAGCAGCTACCCTGGGAATAGAAAATATTCCTTTCTTCATTACATATTAAGAAATTGCTAGATTATTTTTGACTTGCTGATACTATTGCCAAACCTCCCATTTCATTCAGGAATTTGTGAGCAGAGTTTCAGTGGGAAACTGAACTTACTTCTCCCTTCTATAAAAAAAATATCATATTCACTTCCTTTGAATACTGCAGGTAAGACTCAGCTACATGCAACTTCTTGTTTCCTGTCAACAAGCAAATGTTAAAAATTGACTGAACATCAGAGAAGAAGTTAACACAGCATATTTGATGTTGGAAATAATTTTTATCCGAGGCAAACGTAACCTTTTAATATGACAGGCAGACATTTTTCTTTCCTCCCGAGGGAAGGAAAAAAAGAGCAAAACTTGAAAGAGGCAAAGTGTTGGGGATAATCCTCACTCACAATGGATTATTCGTAACAGCTGGTTTGCACAATTTCAGGATTTCCTCAAATTGAACTCTCAGAACCCGAACCCTAATTACACAGTTAGAGAGTGTGTGCCTGCATCAACTCTTGCTAACAGAGAGTACAAAAGCTGGTTGACCTGAAAATCAGAAATAATTAGAGGCCCAGATGGAGACGTCCATGCCACAGTCTGATGCAGAGGGGCTTCACCAGAGAGTGCACAAAGACCAGCCTCTCCCTCAGCCTCCTGCAATGATGGACCACTGAAAGGAAACAGAAACTTTCTGCCAGTACTGCAGGATTCAAGAATCTTGTATTCAGCACAACACAATTAAAAACTAAATAATTTTTCTTTTCTTGCAACAGCTATATATATTTATCCATCCTTAGAAATATCCATTCTTAAAAAAACATAGCTACCTGTGTTCAAAGAAGGATACAGAATTCAAATAGAGTAGTATTCCTATTTGTTTCACATTCTGGTTAACTTTAAAATAAGAATAAAAAATTTATCATTGGTTTCCAGCAAAATTAATAGAAATACCAGTGTTATAAGAACTGATTCTCAGAGTCCCACAATACATTAGAAAGCACACACTTGTTTTCCAACTAGTCCCAAAACACATCAGCAATTCTAAAAAACTGTTTCTATGCACCCTAAGAACTCAAAAAGCTCATGTAATATCTCTAAAGTAACACTGGAGTGTTGATTTAAACAAAAGGCAGAAGCATTCCAAAATGAGAGGATCTGTTTGTCCAGCCTCTCCTGCTACAGTTATCTCTGCAGTCAGACAGAAAGGACAAGAACAACAAAATATAACATGCTGCTTCAACTTCTCACATCAGTTAGCAACTCTGCTTCTTTTCTCCTCTCCTAAAGATATCCCAAATTCTACCTTTTGACTTTATTAATCAATTTTGCACCTTCAATATCCCAGCAAAAAAAAAACCAAACCCAAACCGAACCAAAATCCAAAAAAACAAAACAAAAAACCCCCAAACAAAAACCAATCCCAAACCACCAACAAAACAAAACCCAAACCAAAGAAAAACAACCCAAAGTGATCAGGAAAAACAAGATTTTTGTGAGGCTTCCAAGGACAGAAGTACTGTGTTACTGTACCCACTAACACTGTAATAGGGACCTCAAATGCACCACGCTACATCCAGTGGAGTGGATGATGGGTCATCTAGAACTGCTGATCCTATTTGGCTTGGCATCCCATCTGCCTCTCATGAATGTATTGTGCTTTAGAAAGAGCAGGGGTGAAACTGTGTCCTGAGCTAACTGGAGCCCAGGATCAGGCAGGAACATCCTGACATCAGGGTCAACACCTATAAAACTTTTCTAGGCAGAAGATTTAAGTTCTCTTACAGGAGCCAGTCTACTCTGTTTCTAGGTGTTCATCACCACGATAACAAATATAATATGATTACCAAGACAATTTCAGTGTAATAGTTGACCAGAGAGTCACTCAAGAAACAAGGGATACACACTCCTTTCCTTGCTACCCTCAGGAGCTCAGGATTTCAGCTTCAATTACTTCCACATATCAGGCAATGAATTTTACTTATGTAAATCCCTTCATAATTCTCCAGTAATTCTATTTTGAATTCACACCACCTTTTCCACATCTCTTGTCAGCTCTCTCAAATATTCTGCTAGAGTTTCAAACTTCAGAGAAGAGTAATTTTTCTTTTCTGGCCAGTACAAGATCAGTTATTATCACCTTGCCTGGCTTGCGAATATTAGTAGGGCTACAGCAAGAAGTTGGCCAGGGAGCAACCAGCCTCCAAGAAGACAAGAAAGGAGACTCCTTCCTTCCAAATGTGCTAAACCCTCAGCATGCTATTTGGAATCTACGCAAAACATCCATAATTCTTTGTTTGATGACAGAGATGAGAAGAAAAAAATAATCTTACAGCCACTTTGAGCAGAAGTAGATTGCCCCATGTCCCAAACACTGTTGTGACAGCCAGACTGCATCAGCAGCACTATTCCTGCAGTCTCAGCATGGCAGACTGCTTGGAAATCCTTCACAAATAAAACATCTTCCCATAAATTGGGGAACAGCTGCCTGTACCACATCAGAGAAGGCTGCAGCTCAGTGGTGAGCAGGATTGAGTCTTGTGTATCAATTTAAGTTTTCTTATAACAATATCTTTCAGGCTTTTGGACTGAAAGATATTATTATAAGAAGTGGTACTACTGGAAATAACATGGGTTTCATTATGGGCTCTTGCTTCGCAGGGAAAGAGCCAATCTTCCCTGATGAGGAAGACAGAAGCTGTTTTAATTTAAGCAGCTGACCTGGGTGAAGTTCAGGCTGAAGCTGTATTTGGAAAACTCTCCCATCAAGCCGGACACAACCCTTTCAAGCTCAGTGCCAATTCCACACAATGGCTTGAACTGCGCACTCTGGCAGTCCTTAAAGGCACATTTTGTATCTTGGCTTTTGCTGCAAGCAATCAAGAAAGAATGCAAGAAAACAAAACTGTTTCCCAAGCACTGTTTGCTGGTGCCATAATTAATATAATCAAACAATTCCACAAATTGCTTCCAATTGCTGGCGTCACTTTCATGTGCAGAGCCAGACTTTCAAAGAAGGGCCCTTCTTGTCCTACATCCTTACACTGGTAACCCTCGCTTCACACAATAGTAAACAAGACCTCACTAAATAGTAGAGGGTAATTTGTACTGTAATAGGTCCCCAAGGCACCATGGACACAATTTGAAATGCCATCTAATTTTTCTTTTTAATTAAAAAAGCAGTTACTATATTTAAACAACAACACAAAAAAGTTCAGAGGGGACAGATTGGAGTTTCCCACAGCTCTCTGGGAGTTTTCTCAAGGTCAGGAAGAGTTTTATAGGCTCAATTGGTACACATTTTTTTCTTTAATTAGTCTGCCATACCTTCTACATGAAGTCAGCGTCTTGATTTTCAGTCTGATATTTTTCATATTGCTAAATGGAGCACAGACTCCAGCACCACACCGTAGCTGCTGGCTGCTGAGTGGGTATCAGTGGTACACTTCCCTATGCTTCCCTTGCCTGCTCCTTTCCCTCTCCTCTCTTCATCCTAAACCTGTCATCCACACTAAGGAGACCCAGTGTAAAACAGTGCATTGAGGATGCCATCCATTCAGCTTTATTTTGCTCAATTTACAGCAAGATGACCAGGATATATTATCTGTTTTCCCAAATTTACATAACACAACCACATTTTTAACCTTGTTTTTCAAAAATAAAATGCAACTATTAAACAGCGGGTACAAATGGACCACTGCCATCTGAAGCCACACAGCAGGACAGATTTCTGAACTTGACAAATCATGTATCACAGCACTGCTCTGCATCCATCTCATTACTTAAGTAAATCTACACAAGCCCACACACACTTTAGAAGGATATTTGCAGTTCCCGCTATGGGTTTGCCAAAATACACCAACATTACCCTTCAGCCCTAATGACAACATGGAGATGAAGTGACATACTTAAGGTCTTCATTTCTTGGCCAGTTGGCCATCCTTCAGCAGAAATCAGTTGAGAGTACCAAACCTGACCGCATTTTATAGGCCAACACCGCTGCTGTTGCACAGTGCACCACAATCGTTTGCTGGCCACGTCTTCCTGGAACAAATTCCCTAAGAGCAGAGAACTTTCTACCTTCACTCTTGGAACAGAACCATGAGCTGTGTGCTGTACAAACTTTGTGTTTCTGTGCAGCAGGGACTAACCTGAATACAGGTTACAGGGAGACTCCAGTGCACCATGCTCTAGGTCTAGGCTACACAAACTAAGTGTACACACAACACAATGGATCAACTGTCAGAGCTAAAAGACAACCACTATGATTATATTTCTGGCCTCAAATCCAACACTGTTGTACTAGCCTAGAGGAAATTTTCAAATTATTTCCGCATGGACTTTCAGTACAGTAACAAGGTTGCAATTATACGAGCTGATGTATCATACCAACAATTATTACAACTCTATTTTCACTTGATGGGCACTCGAGGTCCACAGAGCCATTAAGATCATGCCTAAGTGCTGTAGCATACCTGCAGGGAGAGGCACCACTCACACTGGTGCTGTGATTTCAGTCCACACATTCTTCAAGCTCCCTGAAGCAAAAACTGAGTGCATGGAAAATGCCCAGTGCATACCAGGAACAACTATGAAAAAATAATGGAACTAATAAGGAATCAAATTATTTATGCATATAAATGTAATGTTGGAAGCTTGGAATTATAGGCAAGCTCTTCTTACAATTCCACAGTAGAGAAATTACAGGCAGGTCAGCGTGAAATGTCCAATACCATTCAAAACACTCAGAACAGTGTCTTGAAATCACAATTACTGTCACTGGCTCTCCTAAGCTCTCTCTCTTCTGGCAGAGTACTAAGAAACATGCAGACATAAACACAGAGCAGAATCTGGAAGAGTGTATGACAACTGTTATACAGGACAGAATTTCACAACTTTTATTTTTGAGGTAGTCCTTGCTGATTAAACTCTCAGATCAACAGGAGCAATATCACAAACATGTCTCCAGAGAGTACAGTTAGGTATGTAAAAATAGGAACCACTAAGGAACCACTAAGCACAGGAGCTTTCATAGTTTTGAAAACCACAGAATATCCCTTTGGCACTAAATTAGCATCCAGTGAAGGAGTTTCTCAGTCCAGAGGCACTCAGCAGTGGGCCAGAAGGCACTTTTGATTGTGTTTTTGTCAGCACTCCAGTACCTATTAAACTGTAAATAAACAAAACTAACAATTCTCAAGTTATGTGCACCAAGGTGAGCAGAAACAACTGAAAACATGTTTTGCATTCAACACAAGGGACTAAAACTTCATCATCCCAGTGAAAAGGGAACAACAACAACAACAAAACCTGCAGCAGTGCCCAGTATCTCCTGCAGCAGCCTCTCAGAAATGCACACAATGTGGAAGAGGTCCAGGTGAGCAGACCTGACACAGAATCAAAGGCAATTCATTACAAAGCAGCTCCAAAAATCAAAGTGCTCAACCCACAGGCCCCTTTGTAATCCTCCCACCTCGGCTGCCACTCTCCTTGTGGAGGAGGCACCGCAGCAGCCACTGAGGCTGGACCAACTGCACTGACACATCCCAGGCATCTGCTGCTCAGCCCTGGTCCACAGTTTAGGTTTGGTGATATTCATCTTTCCCCAGGCTGCCTTTTTAAAGCAATCCTGAACAATGGGACTTCAGAATAAAGACTAAAACATTTCAAATTTTTTTTTTTTAAACTTCTAGGCAAGGGCCTTTAAGGCGATTAGAAGGGGAGGGGGATTGGATAGCAGCTTTTGCTTTTTCATGTTATGTATATTGTGTGTAAACAAATATGCAATTTGCTTTAAAAAGATAAGGTGATTAAATTTTTATCGGGCTTGTACTCTGTTGTCACCACAACAAAGAGAATTAGGAGGAGGAAAGAAAGGCCTTTTTATTTGAATTATGCTCTTACCAGAGGTTCTCTACAGCACAGCTGTAAAGCCACTCAATGTTCTCCAAACAGGCCCTTTGATTACATTTTATTCAACTTGTTTGCATTTGGAGCAATCGAAAGGAAAAGAACGCTCCACATTTTGATGTCTTAATGTTCCTTAATACCTTCTTTAATTTATATTAAGCTTCTTAACTAGGGTGATGAATTCTTCAAAAACAATAAAGACCTAGTGCAGAAATCTTCCACACACCATGAAAATTGAAATTATAATGTATTCATGGCTTTTTTTTTTTGTTATAAAAAACATTATTTAGAAGAAAGATTTAAAGCATATAAAAAAATTCCAAAGTTGTATGAAAATTACTTGATCCACAGAAATGGAGGAAAGTTCAAACTAATTATTACAAGGGAAATAAAATGTTGTAGGAGGTAGAGGAGAATAAACAGCATGAGAGTTTTGGATTACTACAAAGTTTTCAGTTCTTTTAATAAACTAAATTTCTCCTCTGTGGTTTTCTACCAGAAAACTAATGATACAAACAAAACAACAAAAAAACCCAAACAAACAAAAAAACCCACCCACTGAAAATTAGTATCATTTTGTTTTACCAAGACAAAATCAAATGTCTGCCAGCTCTTTCTCCTTTATTATTCATATACTTCTTCCCTAAAATGACTCTTCACAGTTCCACAGCGTGTTCCCCTCCCAGTGTCTTTCACAGTCTGCCAACACCAACAGCCAAACCACGGCTGCTGATGAAGGGGCACCCCAACACCCCCAGGTGCAGCAGCTCCACGGGGCACACACGTTCCTGGGTGAGGTTCCCAGACTCAAACCCCATCCACAGGTGGGTCTCAGTCAAACACTGAGAAATTCAAGGGTCACTCAATAAGTAAAGTCCACTTGAGGGACAAGACTGGACAGAGAGGTTTGCTCTCCCAGGCACTGTGATTTCCACTTGTAGTGGATGCTCAAACACTGATTACCTGGCTCATGTATCAAAACTCAATCTCAATAATTCCAATCTTCTATAAAAAATCTCTTCTGCAGAAAATGAACACAGCTTTCAGTGAAAGCCCATTATGGAGTTCTATGTACAAATGATGGACTTTACATACAAAGCAGCCTTAGTAAGGAACATCCAAAAGGGTGTAGTCTGTCTTTGCTTCCCAGTTTGTCTACTATTTTACCTTTCTTTTTACCTAAAACTTGTACATTCTAATTTAACTGCTTTAAGTTTTCAGCAGTACATATGCATCTGCTTATGTACAGCCACAAACCTCTCACTTTGCTCCCCCTTGTCCTCTGCAATAGAAGTCCAGAGGAAAAAAACAAACCACGGCTGGTACTCCCCTGACACCAATACAGTGCCCAGAGCTGTGCTACAGTGACTGGGTACTACAGCAGCAGAGAAATGAGCTTTATAAGTGAATATCTAAAATCCTTGAAATACTGTTGAAATAATAGTTTTCAAAGAGAACAGACATTTTGATCTGGAACAATTGTAATTTTCTGTCAACATCCAATGACTGCTCACCTACATTCTTCTCAGTCATGTATTTAAGTAAATTCCAGGAAAGAAGAGTTTAAAACCTGAAAATAAAGCCTGCCACATTTACAAAATGTTTGTGGAAAAGCTCACTTAGCTGTACCAGCAATCAACCAGCCACAATAATTAAAACAATTAAAAAATTCACATGCTGCATTTACCACAGAATAAAACAATGCTGATCCTAATCTAACACCAATGGCACCCTGGTTGGAACAACACCTTCCCCTCCTGAACGAGTCACACCACACCAGCACAGAGCAGCAAAACCCAATTCCAGAGTGAGTATGGATCAACAGATCAAAACTGAAAAATCTGAGTAAATTGCAGACTGTGACTACGGCAGCACAAAACAGCTTTACAAACCACGTCGTTGCCTTCTGCTGTGGTGAAATGTTTTCTTCACAGCTGTCCAGCAAAGCAGTCACTGCTTTTGCAGGAAACAAGAGAGAAAGACAATATCGTGCCAATATAAACAGTTATTGAAGCACAATAATTATTGTATAACAGGTAATCAAGGCTGTATCCCAACTATTTAAACTTTCATCTGCATTTTTTAAGGGAGCAAGTACCAAATTTACATATCCAAAACAGTATTTTATGTATGTAACCAGTTAAGTCTTAACTGCTGTATCTAAAAAAGCTTGTGCCTTTAAGCACAAATGATTCATGAATTTTAATTTGTTTTAAATGTTGAAAAATTCCATCCAAGTAAATTAAGTCAACAAGCCAAACGATGAAGACATGTATCTGGCTTTATTTAAAAAATAAAAAAACTCAAGTCTATAAATTTCTTAGTCACCCACAAATCCTGTAGCAGTAAAAAATACTTTGCAATAACTTAAGTTTTCTGCATTTATTTTAATTAAGACACTATGCTTTTCACATGCTAGTTGAACACTACTGAGCCTTAACTTGATTTTCTTTGTATTATTTAACTACAATATTTTTATATGTTCCTTTAGAAATAAATTAGCCAATAATTATCAGAAAGCAGAGGGGAAGATTTGCAGAATGGGACTCTAAGCTGCTTCAATATTGTAAATTTCAAAAATGCAATGTCATCAGTCCACTCAACAAATAAAAAATGCTTAAAATTTATATAAGCATTATTCTAAAGATAACAATTTATTTGTATTTCCCTCCTAAATATCAAGACTTAGTTCAATATTTTCATGCTTTTTTCTCAGTAAATACAAAGACCAGAAACAAAACTTTGAATATAAAAGTTAATGTTTTCTAATAATTACTTTATAATACTCAGGCTCCAAATAAACAGCATTGCCAACCAAGCTGAGCCTGAGTAGTGCTATGTTTACAAAGGGACAGGCACAGTAGGTCAGACTTTAAATGAGATAGCACAGGCTGCAGAGATACAGTGACACAGACCCAGCACATATTAATAACTTAATACCTCTATCCATGCCACAGCAATACTTCCATTTTTCTAGGCAAGCACCCAAGGGCTGGGTTTCCTTCCTCACTGCACTCTTCCTGGGGCACAGACTGTTCTAAAACCCAGTCAAGTAAAATATCAGAAAACAGGTACAGCCTCTGTCCAAGTCCAGGGAAGCAGATCATATTTAGGCTGAAGGAGATTAGTTTTCCTGAACCATCACCCCAAAAGACTCTCCTCATATTTCTGAAATTTCCAGGTGCTGATCACACTGTTTAGAAATAAGATGTAGGCAATTCACAGGGCTCTGATGCAGAAATTATTAACAAATGTCCTGACACAGGTGGCTGGCTGGAACACAACAGATTACAGCAACCTAATGGACAAGATTCCCACTCCCAGTGCAAAGCTGTCTGAGTGTCTGGGTCCAAATCCAGCTGTGAAAGGGAAAAAGGTTGCAACTTATATTGCAGGGTGTTACAACAGCCAACCCAGCTGCACGGAGCAACAACCCGGGCTGGAGAGCCCCTGCACATTTCCAACACACCAACTCCTCTGACTGGCACTGCCAAAACCATCCAACCCCCACAAATAAACACCGTGTTTCTAGGGACTGCAGTAAAAGGCAGCATTGAAGGAGAGGGAAATAAAATTACAGAAGATGTAATATGATCAGCCAAAACACACAAACAAGAATAAATCAGCCCCATTACCAAAACCACCAGCAGCACCTTTGTGATGACTATTGATTTCACTAAGTTTAGGTTCTAATAGTCCATTTCAGGAGAAGGGGCTGTCAGACCTGAAGACTTTTTTTTTTTTTGGCAAATAATTGTTAAATGTTTGCCATGTATTAACATATCAATGCTTATTATATGTAAATTACTCAAAGACAACACAGGAACATATTTAGCCTATCATTATAAAAAATTTGTAGAGACACCAAATGAAAGAATGGAGTATCTTTTGCCCACTGAGTTTTCCCAGAATACTGGTTTTTTGAAAGGGGCTAATTTAAGAACTATTCACATTCAAATTACATTTTCTCTGGTAGCTCCTCTACATCTTCCTTGTAGCTCCCATTATGACACTGCTCCAGTCAACTCTGCACTTCACAGCATCTGAAAAATCATCCAGTAAAAGGAAACCCTGTCCCTTCCCACACCCATCTGTGTTCTCTATTTAGAGCTCTGATATCTCCAGTTATTGCTCAGGGCAGAGATGATCAACTGCAGGTTCTATGATGGCAACCAAGAAGCCATTTACAATTCCAACAGCTGTTACTGATTTTGCAGCAGAATTATGGCAAATCTGTAGTTCAAACCCTTCCTTCTTATGAGGAGGGGGGAAACAAGAACAAGAAAAAAACCAAAAACAAACAACAAAAACCCAAGAAAAGGGAAGGACTGGGGAAGTGCCATGGATAAAGGGCACAGCCCTGGCCAAAAACAGCTTTGCCTATGCAAAGCCAGGATAATAGAGACTATTACACCATGCTAAGTCAAGCCCAAGGTCCTATCTTATCCAGGTTCCTTCCTCACAGGCAGGCAGCAGAGGGGGAAGTCTGCAGCACACCACAATATTGAGCCTTGTTCTTCTTCTAAAGCTCTGCATGCCCTGCAGACTGAGGCACAGGGCAGTTCTACCTCAGAGGCTGCCCAAGGGAATGGTCCAGCTGGGAATCACATCTCCATGCAGGGTAATGTGTCACCACAAGCACCAGCTCCAGCTTTATTAATTTACTGCAGCTTTCAGGGATCAAAATGGAAGCAGCAGCATTCCCCCATCTTGCCTACTGATGGGGGAATTCATCAAAGTGTTCATAAAAGTGTGTCTTTTACATGCAGTTCATCAAGGCTATGGATCTACAGGAAGTTTACATTAATACTTATGCTGCTAAAATTCAAGCTGTAGTAAAAACTCTAAGGAGAAAGAAAAAATCAGAGACAAGACAGGTGCTTAGAATGCAGCAGCCTCTTCAACTGCCTCCCTCTGCAACAAAAGCAGCCTCCATGTCTTGAATGGCCACAGTTTAGACAACATATGTGGTACCCAAGGCTGCTCAAGATGCAAGTGAAATTACCAGTCTGCAGACAGAAATGAACTGGTCTTATTTTCTGTAGGAGGTAAAAAGGAGATCACCAAGATCATTTTAGCAGAAGCCAAAAGAAGCATAAAACAATTATTGTTCAGCATTTTGTTTCATGCTTGCATGCATCAGCTTTGACTCAACAACTTTTTATTAGAAAATGCAGCAGGTATAAAGCAAACATTCAGTAAGACCTGCTCAACTTGCAACTCCAAAGTATACTTCTAGTGAACTTCATTAGAACAACAACAAAAAAATTAAATAAAATAGCCTTAACATTAGAAGAGTCACTCAGTCAGCAGTGCTGACTTCAAATGAAGGTTAGTTTGTCCTCTGCAATCTAAAATTACAATGGACAGGCCACTCTATTCCCAGCTTTTATTCAGTCCTATTTTACTACTTCAAATATATACTACCTAAATTTGTATACTCTTTAAGAGTAGTTAATCTTCAATTAAAATACCTAGAGCAGAAACTAAGATAACTGGTTTAAAAGGTAAAAGCTTATTGACAAAAATGTATTCTTCATATTGCCTTTTTTTTTTAATTCTGCATATTAAAAATGTCATTTTTATGACTTGGAAAAAATCTTCGGGAATAATGAAGGCTAACAAAAGACTGAAGAGCAGTAATTTAAAAAGCTCCATATGTAGCATCCTGATTACTGTATCAGTCCCATTTCCATAACGAAGGGAGAAGTCACCAAACTGCTGCCTGTCCTTTCTGGTGACAAGGAAAGGGCAAAGAGGACGGCGTGTTTCCAAGGCATCATCCTTCAGGTTCTCAGGGAAGAACAAGAAGTCCCCTGCAGTACAAGATGTGGGTGTCAGTGTCCAGCACTCTTCTGGAATACGGTAACCCAGCTTTGGTGGTCCCTGCACATGTAGTTAATTTGGAAGCAGCTGGGTTCAAAAGTTTATCCTCCCTTTTTGACCTGCAAAGGTTTAGTGTGTGGGCGTGCACAAGTGTGTACATCATACCACACAAGCTGAAGATGTGCAGCCACAACAGACACAGTGTGTGAGCGTTTGTGTGTCAGGGTTTGCACACAGAACATGCTGCACCTTCCGAAACACCAAAACATCGTCCAGTATACGCTGGAGTGATGTGCACTAGATGCAGCATTCAGCCATCCCAAGCCAAACAGAGCCAGCCTGCATTTCAAAAAGCTTCTGGAATTTTAAAGCTTAATTTCAAAAGGACGAACTACTGAAAGAAAAAATTTAATTGCAATACTACCTGCTTAGATAAATAGATCGAACATGCTCCAGATAAAGCACACTGACCCGTTCTGCAAGCCTGACTAGATCTATGCACTAACATGCCCACCACAGGTACACCCAAGTAATGGATTCAAACCAGGAGTTCTCTTCATATTTACAGTGCTTTCCAGCACGGACACTGCAGGGTAAAAACAAATGAAGCTGGGGGTTAAGTAAGACAGGCAGGAAGACTAGAAAGCATGAGGAGGCTGGGGATCACTGAGCACAGTAAGTTCATGAGTAACAGTGACGAAAGTAGAGTAGCAGACTAGTGGAATAGTCACAACTTGGAAGAATGAATGTATTCTCCAGCCAACATCTGAATATCTTCTTGAATTGCTCTAAAGCACTCTACAATTGCAGGCAGAAATCTCTGATCTTGGCACGAAGGATATATTTTTCAACCATTTGTCATTTTACAGCTCAGACACAGAAGCAAGTCAGTGCCCATCAGCTGAGCTTCAGTAACTGCAAAATGCTCCTCAGCACATCGTATTCACCACAAAACATCTTCACTGGGATTTAAAGAGAGATCTGAGGTTCTGAATTTATAGCACATTTGTGAGGGGGTTTGAGCACTCAGACAGTCACTATCACTGAGATAACAAACAGTAACTCATTAATCCATGGAAATGTGACAGTATAGTTGAGTGCAGCAGTTTTCTCAGCACTTGTGTTATTTTGAAATCTTGATTCAATTGTTTACAGAAGCTCTTCACTTGTGTTCACAGCAGTAAGTGCTCTACATACCAGTGAATCTTTAATACTTCCTAAGTTGCAGCATGGATGAAATACTGGTTTCTTTTATTTAAATGATAAAAACAAGCACATAATGGATAAATAGTTTATGAGTGTAAGACACAAATTTTCAAACAGAACAAGCACTTTGTGTTTGTTGATGAAGTTTTAACTTTCAGTCAGAATTACATAACAATAACCCTATTACAAACCAGTTCCAAACACAACAAGGAGAAAACACTCTGTATGCAACACAAATCAAGTAAAGTATGTAGGCATAATGGCATAGAAAATAAAAGTTATTAAACAGAAGAGCCCATACATCAGCCACAAACTGGGAATTAAAACACAAGATGGAGCCCCAGGGGGAACACTTAATACAAAGACACTACACACAGCAAGTCTATCAAGACCAGACTACTTGACCAATGCCAAAAAATGCAAGTCTGTCTTCAAAAGTTCCAGGGACAAAGTGAAAAGTTAATGTTCAGAGCTATTGTGCATTTCAAACTTTCTTGTGACCTAAAAAAAAAGTTAAATCTATCTAGCTTTACAGGGAAATTTCCTGTTTTCAACAAAGATGTTTTATACAGTGGTTTAGCATCAGATGTGATGCCTAATACATGAAAAAAAAGGTAAAAGCTCTCCAAGAAATCAGAAACTGTATTTTCATTTTTATACAGTAACCTTAACATCTAGTCAAAGAAAACACTTCCTATTTTTGTTTCAACACACTAGTATCCAACTACTTAAAAAAATCCCCAAACAAATGAAATAAATAATAACAATTCCAATATATTACATTAAAGCAGATAAATAAAACTCACAAAGCAATAAAACAGAGAAGAACAGGCTCCCAATGCCCTGCAAAGCTGACAGGTCTATGGAAGTGATACCAGCCAGAGCTGCTGTGTGAGCAGGGACAGCCCATTTAATCTATCATAAGTAAAACCTGGTTTATAAGTGTAACCTAGGAGTAACTACACATTTGATGGTTGAAATGAGAGGATGATTGAACCAGTACTGTTGCTCACAACAAGGAAAACAGAAGGACAGATTCTGCCTTACAGAAGCCTCCAAACTGTCACACAACTTGCTCTCAAATTTTTGCAGCCCTAATGGGCAGACACTTCTATTGGAAATTAAGAAACCCAGGCCTAGGCAGTTTTGCTTCTTTGGTTTCCATCAGTTCACAACATTATTTCACCTCTGTCTCAGCTTCCCCACTTAGAAAACAGGGTTTCTAATGCTACAGTTCTTTATACAATACCTTGGAATACAGGGTCCTTTTTCAACCTGAAGAAAAGCTACACATTCTATGTAAGTTTACAAAGTGTCATTGTTGATGAAACAGCCCGTTCCTTTTAATTCCATATTTAAACAACTCTGCTGAGGTCTGAAGATGTTGATTTATTTCTGATTTTACAAATTTTAAAAAAGGCTTTCCATGGTGTGTAATTCATGACTTTAACATTTCATCAAATATGCTTTTGTTAAGTGTGGTTGAGCAGGCACATTACTCAAGGTCATAAACTTTAAGTCAAATCACAGGCAACTGAGCAGCTCCTGTGCTTTTTCTATGGTCTCTGCGCCTCCACAGAAGGCTAATTATTTTACAACAAAACTTGAGAAGTGTATTTTTTACCCTGAAGCCATATTTGCTCCCTGTTTCACTATTTCTGTTTCCACAGCAGGAACTCTTGCCTGCAGCTCATGCTTTCCCATCAGAAGCACAGTGCTTGAACCATTCATACACCAGCAAGAAGAATCATGTTGAAGGTAAATTACATCCTTAAGAAGCATTAACTTCTGAGTGATGTGAAATTTAAACCACAACAAAAGAAAACATAGAGACAGAGTTCAAAAGTCAAATAAGAATCAGAAGTACCTCTAAGCTTGCCTAGCTGTGGGTCTTTCAATGCCACTGGCAAAAAAACCCCAAACCAACAAACCAAAAACCTACTGTCCTCTCAGAACACAATCAAAATGTACCAGAAAGAAAGAGTGAAAAAAACCCCAAAACTAATAAGTTGTATTTGCTAAACACTTGATCTATTTGTGTCCTTACAACTGTAAGATGTACACATAATTATGGAAAATTATTAGATCATCCAGAGAACATCTCAATTAGAGACAGGGTATTTCCGGAAAGCACACCTTTGGTTACCTTTCCAGATGCATTTCCAACTCTTATGAATTAGACAACATCCAGTTTTCTTCTGAAGATTAATCTTCAATAGAGAATGAATGCAGTGGATCAAAAGACTATCATGACAAACAATTAAAAAAGGAATTCACCAACAGTCAACTCCAACAGGCTTCTGGCTGACCCAATAACTAACCTGAAATACAACACACTGCAAAAGCTCCAGGAGATGGACTTACACTGGTGCTAAACCAAAACTCCAGAGTCTTCTTCACTGTACTGCCATAAATTTGCTGGAAACTTATCTAATATCTCTACATCTCTGCTCCACAGCTTTCTAGAGGAAAAAAAGAATAAACTCCATCTGATATGAGACAGGCACTAGCTGGGGGCTACCACTACCAAATGTCAGGGAAAGGACTTGAAACAGTTACAATCCATTATACTCATATTTACATTATGGATAGAGCAATAAAATATGTGAATATACAAAAATTCAAACTGTCCAGTTTGCCCAGAATTTTGCTGGACAAGAACTCTGCATATAATGTGCACTTTGCCAGAACTCAAGTCTCCTGAAAAACAAAAAACAGGAAAAAATAGTCTTAATCTCTTTGCTTGTACTGAGGTAGGTACATATTGTTATTTGAGCATATAAGCTGTTTGAATTAACTTTTTCATTGAATATAACTTTCTTGACTCCCGTGATTTTTTTTTCTTCATCAGTGTAAAACTTGCAGAAAAACTGTCCTGCAAAAGCAAACAGTTTTATATTCTAAGCAACAAATCAGTTGTCTGTGATGAAAACCATTACTATTACATCAGCTCCATTCTTAGGACAAGCCCCAAGATGTGCTGACATAAAAAACAGAAGTCATGGAAATACAGAAACAAAAGTCTCAGGGCACTATTTTGTACAAAAATAGATATTCCTATTTTTAAAAGAAAAAAAAAGAAATCAAACCAGCAAATGTATTGCTGAACTGTGACTGGTCTGGAAAAGGGAGTTCCCTGACTATATAAATTGTCAGCCTCACCCAAAGTAAAGCAAGTGGGTTGTTTTTGTTTGGTTTTTTTTTGGTTTTTTTTTTTACATCTGTTAGGACCAAGTGACCCTCTTAAGGGAGGTAAAGTCTATTTTAATCTCCTCAGTTGTCCTGAAGCTCTGATTTTATCTTTGTCAGTTCTACAGACGAGTCCTTCACAAGTACCTCTGAACCCAACCTCTCTGTTGTTTCCTACTCATGGCACTTTTCTGAGTATGTCTGAGGGACCAACAACCACATATGCTGGAAAGGGGCTTCCTGCACAGAAAAAGACTCACACCCCCAAAAAACTGGGAATTAGACAAAAAAAAGTCATGATACAATATCATGTGCCAGCAGTTTTCTGTTCAGGAAATCAGTAATTGAAAGTAGTGTCATGAAAAACAGCTGAGCAAACAAGAAAAGAAGTCACACACTTTCCTTGTAGGGGTTACAACTGTCTCTGGTAAGAAAAGAAGGGAGCTCAGCAAGTGTACTGGGACAGAAAGAAACCATAACATGTAGCAGTGCTCCAGGTGCTAAAACCATTCACTTTCCAGGAGCTGGAACACATGGGGATCATACATGGCTCTCCCAGGGCAGCCAAAATGCACACACAGTCTTGAGTCAGTGCTGAGCCAAAGCCCATCCTGAAATCCATGAAACCTCCTTGGACACAGCACAGTGAAATCAAATGGCAGGGATGCTCAAAGTGCAGCTCCATCTTCCTCCAAGCACTACATACAGCATTCCTTTGAACAGCCTTGGCTGCAAGCCCACTGGTTTCCCTACTTAATGCTGAGACGAGCTGCAAAGCCTTTATATTTGTAGAAGCACATTAAGAAAGTGCCTGAAAAGTGCCAGTACATGGCTGAAATGCCACCAGCCTGTACCATCTTAAAATCACATGTAGCATTAAGAAAAGACTGATAAGTAAGGCTCATATAAAACAGGTTTAACAAACCCAATTTAATAAAATAAATTAATTTATAACTGCTGCAATCTTTCTGCTTTTATGATGACCAAATATGGGTACACAGCATCAGTTTTCAGCAAGGCTGGGGGAAGGGGAAAGACTTAACAGTTGGTCACAGAGAAAGCTGGAAGGAAGAAAAAGGGTAATAATTTAGTGATGAAGAAACTCCAAAGACCTAGAAAAGCATGGCAGCCTCCAGAGATGGGGCTTGCCAAAAGGCTATTTTGGGGACAGATAGGGCTACAAAGCTGCTATTAAACTTCAAGCCTTAAAATAAACCCATAAACTCAGAAAATATTTATCTGTAAGGGTGGCAGCCCAATAAAAGTTTTATGAATGTTTTAAAACTGCCCTGTCAAGGGGCTAGCTGCTCAGTCACCTCCCTCCCTCCTAGAAAAACAACACGAGCAAGAAAGTTAGGCCCATGTGTCAGGTTCCCAAGCAGGAATGACAGGACAGCCTGAAAAATGGCTCTGCACCTCCTGCACCCTCCCATGAAGCCAGCAGAGCACACAGCTCCCTGCTGGGAGCAGGGTCCTGCCACAGCCAATACCAGCATCCCTGCAGCACCAGCCAGCCCTACTCACCTTCCCTGGGATCCCTGCTCCTCCCTGGGACTCACTGCATGCTGAGCAAGGAAATCAGAATATATGAACAGGACACCATGGATGATGGGAAAATACAAACCCAGTCTGGTTTTAAAGTTTGATTTCTAAAATCTTAGATCCAGAGATGGCAATAATATTTGTTTGTGCTGCCCAAATGAACCAGTCCCCATTGATTTGGCACTGGCTTAGAGATGGACAGTGGGCAAAGTGTACAGGATCAAGAAAAGTCCACTCTGGACTTTCCACGTGGCCCATTTTTGTTAACACCTAAAGGCTTTGGAGAAAAATCAAGCAGAAGTAATGAATGAATTTAAGTAAAAGAACATAGAATTCATTTACAAAACTGTGTGATGCCTGGAAACACCAGACAGAAGAGTGATGCTGCTTCTCCCTCTTGCCACATATTTTCTCCTCTCCCATTCCCCACCATCAAATCTAAAACTCCACACAAAGCTTAGCCAGAGGAAGCTTGGCAAATTCCTCAAAATCCAGGGGAGGAATAATCACTGGCAGCAAAATCAAAATAGGATGAAAGATAAGAACAAGCAATGAAAAATTGTTTGCAGCCAACCAGACTCTCACTGCTCACATGCAGAATTTGCCATGACAGCAATTAGGTCCAATTCAAAACAGCTTTCAAAAAAATGAACTACAGTTTGTTCACACTTAGTCCACTCTTTCTAAGCAGCACCATCCTACATGGTTTCTTCAATTTAATTTTCAAGTAAAACGCTTATAGACTTAAAACCAATACAAAATGCCCAAAGAAAACCCAAACCTGTGTGGCAGAAGAGAGGGTCTGATGTGCACTGATACAATGGAGCACACACAGCTCCCAGGCTGGTGGTGCAGATGTGAGGCTGTGGCCAGCCCAGGGATGGTTGGCAATGCAGATGTTTCCTGTCACCAGTGTCATGTTTGTGCTGTTACAGATTTATTTTTTTTAATGTATTGTGTTACTCCATCTATCTTAGTGAATTGTCCACCTTGTAAAATTCTAATTATATTATTTTCTTCTTGTTATCTGCATTATCTAAAATTATTTATACTATTACAACCTTGGTTTCAAACACTGGTTATAAACATTGTTACAACAGTTATGAGATCAAGGTTCCTATACATACACATGGAGAGATGAATAATTTACTTTCCAACTGCTCTGAAATGCTGGAACATGATTTTGTTTCCCCAACAAAAATCAAAAAACCCCAACAAACTAGAGGGACAACATCCAATCTGTCTTCCCCTGGGAACTCAAAGTAGCAGCTTTCCTGAAGATGGCACAACACTGTCCTGTATTTGAAGCTTTGTTGGCCACTTCTTTCTGGGGGCGTGGAGCAGTTGCTGAGCCAGAGTTTGGCAGGAGTAAGTGCTCTGTTAGATTAAATTTCAGCATAATGCTCTTGATAGGAATCGGAGCACCATCCTGAAAGTGCAACGGGAGGGTAAAACGCCAGCCATCAAGATGGATGGTTTGTTTTTATTTTTATAGAGATTTTCTAAACCTCAACTTTCACCTCTTAGCCCCCTCCCCCTCCTGTTCTCAGTCACCTCCAATACTCCATCTGTCCGCTTCATTTAATAGAAACCTATATTTCCTAGCTAATGGATGCATTTGGCTAAGAAGATAATCTCTTTGTGTTCGCTTCAGTTGCCACATTCCTGTTATCATATTAATACTGATTAAATACGAAACCCAACATTGAAGTCAGACCCCACACATTATTTAAAAGCGACAAGATGTTCATATTTTGGCACTTTGAAACCTCAGCCAGCATGGAAGTGACCTCTCCCCCACTCTGAACACCTTTCAGCTGCGATGCCATCCATACAGATTTGTACAGGACAGGGTACTTTAAGAGCATTGTCCAACTTGAGAACACCAGACAAAGTTCAGGTTTCCTGAGAAGCTCTAGGAGTGCACAAACTGATCTCAAGGAAATGAAGACGCTGCAGGTCAAGCAGCACAACTCTGGGGGTTACAGGACAGGAAGGGTCTGTACAGATCTCTGCTCTCTCAAAAATGTCCAGTGGCCATTAACAGCCCATGTTTGTGCCTCAGTTTCCCCATCTGTATGAGAGGATATTTCACAAGCTCTGCTGTAGGTGTGCAGCCAGTTTATTAATGTCTGTTTGGGTCTGCACAGCTACAGACTGAAGGTGCTGCAGAAAAATGAAGTACGAATAACCAGACATCAAATCAGCAAAAACTAATTCAACAAATTCTGGGATTTAAGCCAACTTTGTAACATGTCACATTTTAAAATCAGCCAGTCCCACATGTGATAAAGCACACTTCTAACCCTCAGCAAAGCCATCTTCAAATTCCAGAACAACTCTACTCATCAGAATTACTCTGCAATAAGGAATGGTACAAATTCATCTGCGTCTTTCTCATTTCTCATGTGACCATCATCATCCTCCTCTGTGAAGGAGAAAAACTGGGACAGAATAGCTATGGAAATGAGTCTAATTAGATGCATGCTTTAACTCACTGTATTGTTCAACATGTAACTATCACTAATTTTTTTAAAATAAAAAATTATTAACATAGCTACTTATTTATTTGAGGGTTATCCCATTCAATTTAATGGGCTACCACTGCCATTCAATAGAAGCAGAAATTAGTAAGACAACCTCAAAGTTCTGGTGAAGTTAGTCATGTATGTCACTGATTTCTCAGAACTGCCATCAGTAAGAAGCTGAGCTGCACATTGTAGGCATCTTTGCGTGTAAACATCAAGTCACAGAATGAAAGCACATGTGAATTATTTATGAGTTCCTGAAGACAGACCCAGTGTTCCAACCACTCTGGTTGCATCTACCTTTCTTTGAGACCAGGTCTGAGCTGCACACTCCTCTCAGCCAGTGCTTTCCTAGAAGGCGATGCGACACCTCCTGAGCAGCTCTGGAGCAGACGAGGTTACAGCATGGTCAGGAAAGCTCCCTGGGGATGTCAAGAAGGCTAAGCTAACCTTCTGAGATCCGTATAAACAAACAACTGAACATGGAGAGCCTTGAACCGAGGGACTGCTGTTTATCTAACCCCTGAACTGCAGAAGACATCAATCCCTGCCTTATTAAAGAAATGCATACGCTAGCCAGACATGCCTGCTTGATCAGCTCTCTCCCATTCACAGCTTCTCCAGGGTCGGAGGAAGTTTCAACAGGGCCTGTTCCATAAATAAAATCCTTCTGGCTGGCAATAGCTGAATTGTATTAAGACTGGCTCAGACAGCTTCGATTAGAAATAATTGGCAGGGGTGGACTGAAATACCCTCCATCAATTTGCTCACAGATGGTCTCTTCCTCTTTTTCCTCCCCAAGCCAATTCTACCTGGTTCAGTGAAAGTAGCAGGGAATCCATGACATGGATGCTTCCACTTACTCTGTGTGTAATCCATGTATGTGTGTCCTGAAATCAAAACCTAGTATCTAATATAAGAGTAAAAGCTTTAAATACAGAGGCAATCAACAGGTCTTTAACAGAAGATTCCCAACCACCAGCAAGCAAACCCAGGAAACTTCAGAGTCTGAATAACACAGATCCTTCCCCATGTTTACAAGATTTCTTTTATTTCTTAGCCACCCGAAAAGCAATCATTTGTGTATACTACAAATCCATCCTTTCTTTATAATGATTAGAGAAAATAAGGTTATTCAACCAAACTCATTTGCAAAACTCTACAGTATAGACTTCTTACAAGCATCAGTATTTATTAAAGCTCAAAATCTTACAGAGAAACAACATTTAAAATCTGTTGTTAATCTACCTATAATTTTTACCAAATGCCAAATAAAACTTTTTTCCTGTGCTTATAAGAAATAAGTTCTAAAAGAGACTCACTCCTGCTTTTGCTGCAGCATACATTTACTCTGAAATCTAATCACATCTTTAAGACTAAACACTAGTGAATTGCACAATGATCAACTGAACAGAAATAGTCAAGTTGTAGTATTTTCACAGATGTGAGAAATTAATTTGATTTTTCACAGGAATAAATTGTCAAATATTAAATTATATACATATTTTAGTATTTTCCCAAAAAAACTTTCTATTTGGCCTTGGTCAATGGAAAAATATTCTTAAAAATATTCAACTTCTCTTAAAAGGAAGAGTAGCTCAACAGAGAGCCTGGGTCAATAAACTCAAGCTTAAATTTCACTTCAAGTGAAAAATAAAAATACTGATAATTTACTGAATAAGTCAATCTTTCTCTGAATGTGCACAATTTCAAGACAGGAAAATAAAACCCACAACTAAATCCAATTACATTATGTCCTCAAATTACTCACTTCAGAGTATAACAAGGAAAATATTAAGAAAAACTAGGGGGAAAAAGTCTGGGATTGGGGAAGCAGGCATCAATTTCCACATGAACTCCAAAGGGACTATAATCTTTGAACATCTGAGGAGGAGGTACTTGTGAGAACAATCCATTGTAATGAGCCATGAAAAGAAAATCCCCAGTTCATGATATACAGCCTGCTCTCCTGTCAGCAGCAACTTGCATTCTTTAGCACATTTTCAGTCCTCAAAAAACATCTTCTTTCTCTTATGCCTGGCACAGGCTGCTTGGCACAGCCCATGTTACCATTGTGGGAGCTTGAGAAGGTAATTCATTGCAATCATAAAGAAAACAAATGCGTATTCTGCAGGCTGCATTCATGTTGTGATACCAGTCCTGATGAGCTGATGCTTCAGCAGGCAAACAGCCCCTTGCCTAACACATCCCTGCATCAGCTGGCTGTGTTAGGGACAGAGAACTCTTCTTTCACAGACAGAAAACTAAGGTAAACAAGTGCATTGAGGAGTAAATACATACCTGGCAGCAAACTTGTACTGAATTAAAAATCCTCAGGTGCACAGCAAAAAGCCTGCACCGCACAATGTTCTTATACACATACAGTGACAGTTTATGATGGAACAACAAAGTAATCAAAGGGATGGCACAGGTCCATCTTCTTGGTTCAGGGTTCTGCATATACACACACACACACACACACATCTATATACATATATACGTATCTATACACATACACACACATATATCCCATTAAAAAATACCCTAAAAAGCAGCAGAGGCTGCTCTGGGTTGTGTGGGGAAGATCAGGGGATGGGGCTGCAGAAGTGAGAAAAGGCAAGTGGCCAAACAGAGAGGGAACTGAGTGGGAAGGGGAGAGTAGACATGGATTAGGGTAAAACATAAAACAAAAATCAAACTGGGTAACTCATCAGTTGTAATAGAAAAGAACAGGTTCTCTGAATCACCTAATTGTCTTTATTTGCTAATCTGGAATAGTTGAGGGGGATGAGGGGAAAGCAGTGAGGGGAATTGAAGGCTCAGAGGTTTAAAAAAATATTGTCATAAAACCCATAGCATAAAAGCATGCAATATGAAGTTCTTGAGATTGAAGTTACAACTTCAGAAAGACTTTTCTAAGCAGGATGATGGTCTTCTCTACTTTTCCTATAACTTTTATTCCATGTATTAAGTATTTTTTAAAGTATTTTTTGCAATTTTCTTTTCAATGCAGTAATACTGTAGCTACAGGCAGGAAATGCTTTTGTTGCTTATGTATAACATTATACAAAATCATGTCACAGCAGAGCCCCCCCTATGAAAACAGGTCTATTGAAGCTCCAGTTATTTCCTATTCTTTATTAAACACTCAAATTCCTTTGTGAAAACACAAACCAAAGACTGCTTTACACAGACTTCCTTGAAATCAATGCACACTATTAAGAACAACTATTTTTTTTGTCCCCAAACTCAAAACATGGATCAGGCTCTCAAGGTTAACGTCCTTGTCACACAACAGTTCTCATACACGGTGCACTGGCCACTGTTCGAGTCAATACTTCAAATACTCTGCAATTTGCAAACCACAAAGCTCTATGCCTCCAGGAAGCCCCCGTGGTGTATGTTTTTACTCAGACTTCAAAAAGCTATCAGAACAAACACTGGTGGAAAGGGAAGGTGAAATGCCCAGGGGATGAATGATCAAAATCAAGTAAACGAGCACAAACATTTACAGAAAAGGAGAGAAATTTCATGGCAAGGGGGCAACCTGAATGCATGAGTGACCCTTGTGGAGACTTAAGAAGATCAAAGTTATGTAAAGGCTTGTAGCCTAAGTATTTTCCACCCAAATACTGCAAAGCCATGAGTGAGAACTGTAACATCCAAAAACTAGCATCCCATTTTGCACACAAGAAAGAAGAAATAAAGATGAAGGAAATAATTCTTTCTCTGATATTGTACAAATAAACTACAGACCTGGGAACACAACATTTGGATTCATGGCTTCCATTTTCTTTCTCTATGTAAAGAGTGGGCTCTTGGACAAAGCTGCCCACTAGAAATAGAAATAGCAAGTTCCTCCTGACCAGCTCATCCTGAAACCCTTGGTCCACCTGTCTAGAGAGTATTTCTGTCATCTCTCACCAAAAAAAGTAACCCTTCAAAGTAAAACTCCACCTAAAACACCAATAGAAGCAACTACAAATTGTGTATATCCCCTGCATATTTTTTTGGAGAATTTAAGGATCATTTTAAAAAGACCACATTTGGGCAGTTTGGTCATGTACCTGAATTCCTGTACTGACATCAGCTAAGCCCTCAGCAAGAAAAAGGGCCCTTCCTTCCCAGAAGGACAGTGCTTAACTGAGCAGCAGTAAACCCACAGACATTTTTATGATGTTTTGTAACTCTTCAGAAGAAACTGCATTTTGTTCCTTCTGTACATTTTCCCAAGGCACTCACTGAAGCATCCCAAACTTGCAAAGTGCAAGTATATGAGAAAAAAGTTTTAAAAAAATTTTTAAAAAATCCTATTTGTTCTAGGAGATACAAGATATTACCAAATTATTATTTTTGATGCTCTAAGGTTGCTCAGCCAAACTGTACAGACACAATAAAACCACTATTAGTTATGTTCTTTTTCAAGAAAAAGTTTTCATATTTAAAATTACAGCGTGTACTGAATTTGCAAAATGAAACACCTAAAAAAGACAACAACAAAAAACCAGACAGAAGGTAGCACGTGCATCCTGCTCTTGTTTGCAGGATGTGTGGTACATTAAACTTCTCTACTATTTCATGAAAGTAAGAGCAACTGTGTTGTTCCATGCCTTGTTTTAATCCAAACTGTTTAAAACTACAACAGCATAAATCCAATGAAGTCAAAATTAAAATAGGAATTTGGTCTGCAAGAAACAGGACAACTGGGTGGTAGTGACTGTGCAAGGCATCTCCACTTTAAAATGAAATATATCCAAAATAAAAATGCACCAGAAATTTTAAAACCTGAATATGGTTCTATTCTGAAATTGTGTTTATAGAACCATCACATAGGGTAGGATTGCTTTTACAGGGGAAATAAACTTGCTCAGTTTCTAATTTTGAATACTTAATTTTGCCTCCCACACACATGTTGGATTTTTTCCTCTTTTTTTTCTTCAAAAAGGTAACCTTCAGTAAAGGAGCCCCACTGAACAAAGGATTTCCTAAGCAGGTGAAGCAAGACTCATGACAGCCCAGTGGGCAGTTGGCATAACAGCAGCATGGAGCCAAGAGGTGTTAGATAATTTGGAAATGGTGCCCAAGGAAGGGAAGGGTGATGTGATGGCAAATGCAAGCACAGAACAAACACAGGCAAATGGAGCAGCCTGTTTGACCACGTCCCCTGCAGACGTGCCCTGCCAGGGAGCTGCACTGGGCCATGGGCTCCAAGAGCTTACAGCTGCTGCTACAATTATTCAAAATTCAGCAAAGTAACAGCCCTAAATGTGCAAGATGCTTATTTTCTCCCAGGGAATGCAACTTTTCACAATAACTACATTCCCCTAAAATAACAAAGCCTGGATTAACTGGAAAGACTTACGACCACTAGAGACTCTACACAGAAGTAAGGTTATTATACACAGCAGCATTTCCAGCTCTCAGTTTTACCACGAATCTCAAGATAAGTGCACCTCTTTTGAAATCCCAGATCCTAAAAACATGCAACTGAGTGCAAATCTCAGTTTGTTTAATTTATGTATCTAGTTCTTGTGGCTTAGGAGAATCTTATATATGACCTGAGTTTATCTAAGAAAAGAAACAATCTTTACAGATTTTTTTTTCCTTTTAATAAAAGGAAAATCATTCTTTGGGGGCTTACTATCATGAGTACTTTGGACAGCTGACTACCAATGTCACTGCCAATTGAAACAACAACTGCTCAGTTTCAAAAATACTTGTAAAAACCCACAGTCGTCTCCCAAGCTCTTCCCACACTATCAGATCCTGATTTTATCCTCAAATTAAGATAAACAAATTCTATTATAGCATCTTTCTATTTTGCAGCAGGGATTTGAAACTTAATTTCAGGATAACCAGTAGAGCAGTTGCTGTTCTTGGAGGCAAAAAAGGAAACTTAATTAGAATGTACTTGGAGCAGACTATTTTGGCAGCTCAGTTCCCAATGGCCCCCATCTGCAGAGGGCACTCTCAGGCACAGAGCTAGACTGGATTTTCCCTTCAGCCCTTCCTTTCAAGAGCTCACAATATTGCAGCACTAGAACATCCACAGGTCAGAAAAAATCACCTCTACCTTGCACATCCCTACAGAAGCCTGAAAATTCTGCTAGAAATATTTGAGGGCAAACCAAGCTGTCAGTGGCATCCGACTTCAGGGACCAAGAAAGATGGGCAGATGAATAAAGAACAGAAGCAAACAGGAGAGAGGTGAGAGCATTAGCAAAAACTTAGTCAAGGTGAAGAGAGGCTCAATGGAGATTGGAAGCAAGCAAGAAAAGAAAATTGATTACTAAGAGGGGTTTCTTTTGGTTGTGGGTTATGCATATTTTTTTTTTCTTCCCCAAATGGTAGAATCGGTATAAGTTAAGAGGTCAAACAAATCCCATCTGTTGGAAGTATTTTTATTTACTTAATAGGATTTTTTTCCATAAATAGCACAAATAATTGATTTAATATTTACAGCAGGACTCCAGTAAAATGCAAAAAAATAAAGGAGTTGATTACTCACTGTGGAGAAAAAAATCCCTCAGTACAGGACAACAGGTCAGTTACAAAGCATCACCAAAATCAGAATCACACACAAAGTTTCCTTGTGTGTGTCAGTGTGGGGAATGCAATGACTGAATTAGGCCTGGTATCATAATGCATCAAGGGAGAGCTAATTAAGATTTTTTTTATATATCTGAAGTTCTAAATGCTTAACTTCACCACACTGTCTTTATAGTCTTAGGCAGCACCTACATCCTTACTGCTTTCCACATAGGCACAGTAAGCTCAGAAAAACATGCTCTGCTGAGTCGTACAGAAACAAACTGAACATGAACCCAAAGGCAGCAAAGTCCAGAGTGAAAGCTCAGTTTGCTTTGGGGCTGAGCTCACACTTGTACAAGTCTGAGGTGCTTTGCTACTCAGGGAAGCAAAAAGGACTCAGAAATGTGGTGCAGAATCACCAATGTTCCTTCTGCTATACTATGGCACTTCCAAAGCTCCTCTTGCACAAGAATAGAAAGGGTGTGTGGCAGTAAAATAAAAGACCACACTCACTCTTTTCAATGACCCAGAGGATCACTGTGTAGCCCATATTGTACCCAACACAAGGGCTTACACAGGAGCTGGACTCTTTTCTTGCAGACACACTCAAATGCTGCTACATCTCCTGATGCCTGATAATTCCATAGTCCACATGTGCTTGATGCCAGAAAAACAACCTGCTAGACAGATACTCCAGTGGAAACTTCAAATCCAGAGTCATAACCTGCCCTGGGAGCAGCATCTGCTCCAGTGTGCAATGACCTGCTGCCTGTGAAACCAGTCTTACTGTCAACACATTCCCCCGTCAGAGCTCTCAGTTCAGAGATTCCATCCTGCAGTTCTGTCATTGCAGACCAGACCAGCATCTCCCAGTCCCATCATGAATGAGGCAGACAGGCAGTTAGTAAGTTGTTATTTCCTTTACTTCTGTTTTCATTCAGAAGGAATGTACACAAATTTTGACTTTGATTCCACAAGAACTCTCTAAGGTCGATAAATCTGGTTATTCAGCTTCAAAGGTCAGTACGGGCTCACATGACGTCACCACTCAAAAGCAGGCTCCATTCCTTCAGGCCAACCTTTTTGTGCAAATGCAGTACAAATTCCCAGATCCTATGTGGTCACCAGGACTTCCACATCACTACAGTTTAATCTGCTCAAGAGGGGATCATACAAGGAAGTGATGCCTCTCTGGCAACAACCATTTCCCAGCCTCTGTCCATACTACACCAGCCAACTTGCACAAAAAGGAGAGAAGAAGATTTATGCCTGAAGTACCCCTTAAGGATTTTAGGTTTTGTTTGGTTTAGAGGGTAGGGGAAAAGAGACTGTGAAAGAACAAGCAGAGCTAATCTCCAGCTTTTAAATAAAACACAGCTACACAGATTTCTTTGCCCTTGGGCTTTTGTTTTTCCTCTTGACTGAAATCCTGCTCAGCCTCACCTGATACTGACAGGGATGGCAACCCACCAGACCCTTGCAGCCAACATTTTTTTATTTTCCTTTATTAAAACAGAAGCCAGGCTGGGAAAACAAGGACATTAAATGTGCCTAAATTCCATTTGGCCTAAGAGAAGATTATCCTATTCTAATGCAACACAAAGAATTCCAAATGTCAAGATCTCCCACAAAAAAGGTATGCTGCTCAGTGACAGGATGTTTAATTATTCTCAGTGCAATGAAAAGGTTTAGGCTGCCCCATTCCTACTGATGTCAGTAAGGAGTGTCCTCCAAATCACAGAGTTAGGAATATGACATTAACTACAGTCAACCATTTAAAGCTTGTCTCCTGCAATTGTTAAGAAAAACCCAAACCCATGAAAGTAATATTCCACAAATGCCAGCCACCTTGGAGTGTTGAGACCTACCTGAACAAAGCAACATATGCTTTGAATAGTAATGAAAAAAAATCAAATACCAAAAAAGAATACAATTAAGATAGTTCTTAAGGAGGAGGTTACAGAAGACAATGTGATACACAAATTATTTTACTGTAGTATTTTTCAGTCTTCACATACCTTTAGTTTCCCTCATGCTATTTAACCTCCACTCAACTTCCTCATTTAAGTGGAATCCTTAAAATACTGACAAAAATTGAATTTCACTTTTAAACCCTCAGTTTTTAACTGGAATTGAAATCATGCAGAGTAGTGCTGTTCATGTACAGCTCTTGCTTCACAGCTCTCCCAGTATGTCATTAAGTACTTTGCAAGCCAGTGGGGGCCTCATCCAATGAAAAAAGCAGTAAAATACAAAAACACCAAAGATGTTTTTGTATTTTACAATACTAAGGGGAAAACATATTCTGTATTTCTACCCTTAATTTCACACATAAGCATAAAAGGAATTCTCAAGAATAAGACACTTGGCTGAATTCTGACCACTGTATGTCATGTTACACCAACACTGCAGGATGCCAGAGGTGCAGTGTCCTGGAGAGGGAGAAGATCTGTGCTGCCCCTTCAGAACAGACTTTTATGGCACCTTCAATCCCTCTTACCCTGACAAGCAGTGGCAACAGTGAAATGGACTTGTTCTCTCAAGTGCAAGGCAAAAAGTTACTGGCAACAAAAGACAAAGTCATAAACCAGTTTGTTTTCACCTGTTTTAAGAAACTTAAAACTCCTGTTATCCTGTATGGCTAAAAAGAACAGACAAGCCACAAAGCTTGCACTCCAATATTCTCATTTTTATCTCTTCTTATGAAAAGTGTCTTTTATTACATTTAAATTTGCTCAATTCAGGAATGTGTTCAGCTCTTAGGAGTGTTAGATATGCACTGCTTCTTTCACATTAAGAAATAAGGTAACTCTAAGTCACATACAGCAATTTTTAGTCAAAAAGAGGAGAATAGCAGTTAGACACATTGCAGTGCCTCAGAAAGGATGAACACTTCACTAGAAATTAGACAGAAAGACAGAAAGGAAAGTGAACCATGCCTGAGATAGCACGCATGCTCCAATTAGATTTAAAAAGTTGCTACATTTTACAACAAACAAGCACATGACAAATGCAATGAGCCAAAACCAAAGAAATGGGTATATCTAAAGTCAATCTTTTAGAAGATGTCAAGACACTCAGCAACAGATCATGGTTTTGCAAACCAAGCACAGTTTTACAGGGTCAGTTCTTGGGTGAGAGACAGTTAAATAAAATTCACAATTAGCACTAAGTTATTCAAATGATTTGCTGAACTTTCCTCTAAATGTCTTATCAACTGGCACAACATTCCTTGGTGCAAGGTATGTTGAAATAAGCTTTTTCCAAAGACTGTCATTGTTAGCCTTTATCTTCTTTAGAATAAGACACTTAAACATACAGTTTTTGCCTCCCAAACTTGCTCTTGAACAATACTCCTCACTCATTTACCCTGTACAGTGTTCCATTTACAAGTAAAACAGCTGCCACACATCACCCACCTCAGCAAGAAGTGCCCCATCAGTAGCTCGCTCCCTCATCCACACAAAGCATAACTTTAAAAGCAGTGTAGTTTAAATTGCCTTTCAAACCCCTTTTGCTTTTTAAGCAGCTTGTTAAACTACACAAAACTCTCTTGTGAGTTCAGAGATTATGTCCCCCTTTTTATGCATTTGATCATGCAACCAGTCTGGAAAGGAAGCATCATCTTGTCAATTAACAGGCCTTGAAACTTTGCCTTCAGTTAAAGCACAAACAGCTCCACAACTGAGCCCTACAGAACAGATCTGCCAGCAAATACTTTTTTTTCTTTTAGATGCTGCTGAAAACATTCTAGAAAGGTCATACCTTGTCATACAAGCAATAAAAGCATGCCTGGACACAGAAAGAGAAGTGAACTGAAAAATAAATTGTACTTCCACCCACCATCCTACTACCTGTCTGTTTTACCCTGCACTAGCAAACATCCAGGTAAACTACACATAAATATTGTCAAATTGGAATACATCTTCATCTGCAAAGATGATCTGGCAGGGCAAGACATCTCTGCTAAATAACATCTCTCAACAGTCAAGTTACACTTTTCATGTCATTAAGCTTTGCTTCCACCTCCTTGGACCACCCTAAGGGATTCCTCTCCGTTATGGTCTTCAAATACTTGTGGATAATATCTCCCACTTAGAAGACATCGTTTAGCCAAGTTTCATGCATTTCTTTTCATCTTCTTTCCCTCATAAATCAATCCCTTCAGCCTCTCCAGCATTCTTGCTGCTCTTCCCTGAACTTCTTCCAAAGTACTGACATCTTTCAGCAACTGAGGAACTTCCAATTGCATGCTGTACTCTAGATGTGCTTTTTGTACTCTAAAGAAAGATAATTGTGTCTTTTCAAGAAATATTAATGCTCTAAGCCTGGAATAAATCTAAATCAGGAATTTCATTATTTTGGGGTTTTTTTCCAGAATGGATCTGTAATTATCCCTGTTTCACAAAGCAGAAGAGCAGAGAGAAGTAACTGACTTATTGCTGCACACAAGCAGTGCCAGAGTAAGAACAGATCCACGTTCTGCCATTCCCAGCTGAGGTCTGCCAAGTTTCAGCCCACAGATGCCACAAGACAAAGTTCCCAGGCTGATCTATGGCAGACACAAGTCATTTCCAAGAGAGTATGGAAGAACACTTGGGGAGCCCAACACTTGCTCATGGTACCAGAGGGACCATGCAGCACCCTAAGATGTGCCATGGCCTATTATTACCTTTAGTAGTCAGGAACAAATCTCTGACACATCTCCTTGGATTTTACTGGCATGGAGAGGTTTGTTTCTAGAACCAGTCACCAGCTATCATCAGGTTAATTAGCTGAACAAGCTAACTCAGTTCTAGGGGTTGACTGGTTTTAAATACGAGAGGACTCATGGACTGCCAGGCTGAGGCAGTACAAGGCAGTTTTCAACCTGGACATTTCCTTTCCTTCCCTCCTACTCCCTGATACATTTTTGAAGGAATCACAGAAAAATACCTTTAGAAAAATTTGAAAAAAGGTCTACCCAAAAAAATATGTAAGAGACTGTAGGAGAGGAGACAAGGATGAAGAATGGGGTGGGGGTAAGGGAAAGAGAAATCCAACCAGCGAAATTAAAAAAAAAATCAACAACTCACAAACAGGGTGCAGACTCATTAAAAAAGCAACACTGATCTAACAAAGGAATGTGAACTGCAGTTGACTCAAGCAGTATCACAGCAATGGCCCTCCCCCTACACACAAATCTCTGGAACTCTTAAAGAGACATGTTTTTAGGCTATTTCAAATTCTGTGCTTCTTTTCCATTCCTCGATACCCTCAACCTGACTTAATTTAACTTACTGCCTTTTCTTTCCAGACAACAAGAGCACCCAAGTTTGACCCAGATTAAAGCAAAGCAAACTAAGTTGTATTATTCTGCCTACTTTAGAGAGGTATTAAATTCTAGCATTCTGCCACATATTCTTCTCATTGAAAGAATAAACCATAAAGGGTCCTCTGTTTCAAGGTCTGCTGTTGAACATCTGATGAGTGTAACCAAGATTAGATAACGAACACCTTGGTGAAAGGTATCATTTCTTCCCACTAGCTTAATGGACAGAGCAAAATGCCATTATCTAAATCTATATACAATTTTCTTAATGTAACTGCTGGTTGACAATTACAGTTCCTGCTTAAATCCACAAGGGTGCCAGAGACTCCTTTTAAGGCTTCTCTCTGTCCCAGGAAGAGCCATTTCCTCCATCCAAAAATGTAGAAATGGCAATGTAAATGCCATCCTCCTGTTCTTTTTGTTCATCAGATTTTTGCCTCTGGGAGAGAAAAGTTACTAAGAAAGTTACATAACTATACATTTTTAAGCAAGACACCATCTTTATTTTCAGCTTTTCAGCTCTAGTCATCTATGCATCATTTCATCACCTACCTAAAAGTACCTCAGTGAATCCCCAAAATCTTTTCTATACCAGAAAACTAAAAGCAAACACTTATCTGCTGCAATCTTTTTCTTTAAATGTGAAGTGTGATTGCTAATTAGGCTCTCAGAAGCCTTACCTATTTGCAAAATCTAGCATTTGGTTACAAAACTAGAAGTACAGGTAGGATAGAACACATGAGATATTTTATATAGTCAGAAATTCTTATCCTGTAATAAGAAGAAAGGAAAGTTGCAGAGGGTCAAAATTATAGCAGTTGAATCACACTCTAAATTAAATGGAAAGATAGTCCATCTTCTGCAAGGAATCAGGAAACTTCACCTTTCTCTGAAGATCAATGGCTATGTTGACTGTTTGACTGTTTGCTGCCATAGAACATTGTGATTTCTTTTTGCCCCTTGTTCAACAGCAGCAATCTTGATCATCTCCCTAAGAGGGTGGGGGATTAACTAGTGACAAATGGGCTGAAGACAAAACTGAAATACAAAAGTACTGCCTGGTATCCTTAAAATCTTATCCTGCAATCTGAGTTAAATGCAACACCTATTACTGCCTTTTGAAAAGGTTCAGAACTACTCTCCTGCTGTAAAAGAAGGAGGAAAAAACCCCCAGTAAATGACACTTATAAACTCTAGCACCAATAATTTCCCATGCTCTAACCTAAGGAGGCATAAATCCTTCCTGTAATTCACCAGGATGAAAAATACAGTCATATATAATATTATAAAACCAGGAGACACAAGCAATAAAAAAACTCTCAAGATGTCCAAAACCCCATTTATCAAGCAGTTTTTGCTTGAAGGCAAGTTAGGTAATAACATGCAGAACAGACCCAATTTAAGGAACTTGCATCCAATATACTATATTTAATAAGCAGCCACAGGTAAAAATGATTGCAGGTTTGCTTTCTTTTATTTGTTCAGAAGGGTTCTGGTGCAAATCATACATACATTAAGAGAGGAGAGATTACCACAAACCTCTCTGGGCACAGCATGATTTCTGTGTTAGTGCCACTTAGCAAGAAGTCATTTTGAGACCTGAGTTTGCTCACACAGGGGATGTGGCTTCAGGTCACTCAGTCTCACACTGTAAGTCACAGCCACCATCATGTAATTACAAGAGGTACAGTCCCCACCAGATCACTGCTCCAACTGGGTGTGAGCTGATTTCAAAACTTCAGGGGATCACTGGTAGCACTTCACCTTGCAATATGGAAAGCTCCTCTACACTGGACACAGATTGTTATTAGTTAACTGCTAACACCTACCTGGAATTCGGATTTTGAATTTACCACTTTGTCCAAAACCACCATCTATTATTCCATCTTCTCCTGTAGACAGTTTCACCTTCAGACCCACAAAAATCTGGATGTTTGTTTCCTTTTTGAACAATGAACGACCAATCACACTGTAATCATCCATCACCTGCAAAAAATAAAAAATAGGGATTCGTAACTCCACAAGCTAAAGTGACATGAAATAATCCATGTTACATGCTAAGTTTGGCAACTTCTACCACTCCACCTCTGACAAACCATTTACCCCTAGATGAGCAAAACTCTGGGTGAGCCATCTAAACTGTTGAGTTTAAGGCAATTTGTGTCTAAAACCATAGAAGATTTTATGCATAGAAGATTATTTCTGCTTCTACCTCCCTTATCAAAATATAAGAATAAAACCTACATAAGAACATCCTGTAAAGATCAGTTAATTAAAATATTTTTTCTGCTTTAAAACCTTTCCATGAAAGTCACTGAAGTACCGACGCTGACAAAAAGTTTATTCCATTATTTATTCTACAGCTAAGTACATTATCACCTACATAAGCATTCTTTCTCTTAGCTCCAGACCTGCATTCCAACAGCTACACTTCCAAAGAAATGACATAGCTTCTAAATAGAGCCTTTTAAATACTCACCTTTACATACATATTGATTTGTTAAACCAAGAGCCTTATGACCACTGTATCAAATTTTAATTTCAAGGTTTGTAACCCAGTGGGAAGAACCATTCCAAGTTGAATTGTTAATTAAGCTATCAGGCACAAGAGGCAGTGAGGTTGGTGGGTAAGGCAAGATAAACAACCCTCTCTTAGGCATTACAAAGTATAAGGTGCAGTCAAGTGAGCCTAATCCTGTAGGTGTGAATATCCTTGTACACCCAATGCCTGCAGTTACTCTACCTTGTAGACGCAGAAAGAACATTTATTTATCAGAATAAATATGGGGATATTACTTCAATCTTTCAAAGATTATTTTTTGTGGTAAAAGCTGCAGCTCTTCACATCTCAGGAACCATTTTTAGCTACACCTAAGGGTTGCAAAGACCAAAGTGACTTAGAACAATAAAGAATTCCAATCATTTCTAAACACTCCCCTTTACTCAGTTTAAATGAACTCAAAATATTGATGACTCAAAATATTTCCAGCTTCTTAAGCAACTGTCCTTCCCTGAAGCCTCCTCCATAAACTATAATGCATACAAAGACTCAAATCCCTAGGATTGTTATTCTTTTGTTACATATATATGACTCCATTTTAATGCCAATCTCAGGATGGTAGTAAATCTAGCATCAAAAATTTCATTTTTGTTTTATTTTCAACAGAACTTACTTGGTCAGCTATAAAGAGTCTTGAAAGGGCTGTGCAGTATTAGAGAGCACTGGCAGGACCTCCCCCTGTCCCAAACCAGGTGCAGGATGAGAAATATCTACAGCCCTTCTTGCTTCTGTCACGTGGAGATGACAACAGGACAGGCAGCTCTGCTCTGGGCTGGGTGCAGCCAAGGCTGTGGGCAGAAACACTCAGATGCCTCAACAACACTCACTGCCCAAACTCCTCATCTTTCCCCAAAGGACACATTTAATTTTTTTTTTGCTGTGTCTGCGCTCTCCCACTGCTTGAGAAGCATTGATGGCAGTATCACTGCTGAGCAACATTCTGGCTTAAATGCAAAACTGAACAATGTCTTTTTCTAGAGCCCCTGATAATAGGTGGAGGTTGAGGGGGGAGATAAGCTTTCAGGCACACTCGCCTTTCTTTGGCTAGACTAGAAGAAAAAGAAGCTGTTAACTCCAACCTGAAGAAGCATTTACATTCCCAAAACCAATTTTTTTTCCAGTTGCAGTGGCTGGAGAAATAAAAAACATTACTTCATCCTACAAATCTTTTATTCCTAAAACAAGAATTTTAAAACTGTTCATCTCTCTTGTCCACTGCTGGCTAGTGTTTCTTTCCCCTTTGTTTGAAATACAGATGGTACAATATGCTCCAGGGAGGATCTCTAATATATCTATTCTTTTTGCAGTTATCCCTCAAATAGCACAGGAAGCCAACATTAAAGGCCAACATCTTTCTAAGCATCTTTTATTTTTCCAAGAGCACTTCAAAGTTATCTTTAACTTAATTAAAAATGGAATTACAGGATGAGCAATCATACTAGGCTAGCATGGCTCAGTTTAGAGCCTCCCCAGCAAGGCTGTCAAAAAAAACTCCAGTGACTTCTGTGAACAAGTGTTACAGGCATCAAGTACCTTAGAGTAAACCAGCAATGATAACCTCTAATTGAGTATTAGAACAGAAACAAACTCTATCAGCATTCAGTTATGCCACACTCACTTAAAACCTTAGAATTAAAAAACCCTTATCTTTTATAAAGAAAGGTGTTTTTTAGGGTCATGCTCTTGTACATTCAGTATAGGAGAGTAACCAAGGACTCCAGCTGTGCTGTTCTTTTCACTCTAATGGTCACAAAATCACTGGGTTGGAAGAGACCTCTAAGATCAAGTCCAAGTCATGCCCTAACACCTCAACTAAACCATGCCACCGAGGGCCACATCCAGCCTTTTTTTTAATCACATCCAGGGATGGTGACTCCACCACCTCCATGGGGAAGACAATTCCAGTAGTTTTTACAGCAAGAGTGATAAAGTTTTTCCTAGCATCCAACCTAAATTTCCCTTGGTGCAGATTAAGGCTGTGTCCTCTTGTTCTGGCAGCTGCTGCCTGGAGAAAGAGACCAACCCCCATCTGACTGCAACCACCCTTCAGGGAGCTGTAGAAAGTGATAAGGTCACATCTGAGTCTCCTTTTCTCCAGTCTGAACACCCCCAGCTCCCTCAGTGGTTCCTCAAAGGGTTTGTGTTCCCAGCCCCTCTCCAGCCTCGTTGCCTCCTCTGGATACACTCCAGTGTCTCAATGTCCTTCCCAAAGTGAGGGGCCAGAACTGGACACAGCACTTGAGGTGTGGCCTCACCAGTGCCAGGTACAGGGGAAGGAGGGTGACCTCCCTGCTCCTGCTGCCCACACTGTTCCTGATCCAGGCCAGGAGCCATTGGCCTTCTTGGCCACCAGGGCACACTGCTGGCTCATGTTCAGCTGGCTGTCACCAGCACCCCCAGGTCCCTTTCTGCCTGGGCACTGTCCAGCCATGCCACCCCCAGCTTATAACATTGCAGGGGGTTATTGATTATTTTGTGGCCAAAATGCAGGACTTGGCATTTGGACTTATTAAACTTCATCTTATTGGATTCTGCCCATCCATCAAACCATTCCAGGTCTCTCTGCAGAGCCCTCCTCCCTTCCAGCAGATCAACACAGGCTCCCAGCTCAGTGTCATCTGCAAATTTACCAATGAAAGACTCAATCCCCTCACCCATGTCATCAATGAAAACATTAAACCGAACTGGCCCCAGCACAGATCCCTGAGGGACACCACTGGTGACTGGCTGCCAGCTGGATGCAGCACCATTCACCAGCACTCTCTAGGTCCCACCAGTTCTTAACTCAACTTGTTAAAACAAAACTCCCTCGTTTAACCAATGAATACGTTCTGTAGGTATCACCATGATTCCTTGGGCATCTCTACAGGCCATTAGAAAAAAAAACCACTTTAGTAGTGCTGAGATAATAAGTGATCAGTGACTTGCCTGACTGGCTGTTTGGAATAAAACCTCAATGACCTGAAGTCTCTGTCTCACACACTAAATACTACACACCCCATTCTGTGCCATCCTTGCCCTCCAGTGAGCCTATCACCAATTTATCCCTGACAAAGACAAAATAACTAGAGATTGCCTGTCCTAACAGGAACTAGGATAACTGGATCAGTCTTTGCATTAAAATAAATGAGTGTAGCAGAGAATTGCTATGAAGGAAAGCTCATTTTCTCAACTTTAAGACTGCATTAGAAAATAATAAAAGAAAAAGAAAAATTATATTTTTGGTTTAGCTTTGCTTTGTAAAAAGGGAAAGAAATGCATGTTGTTCTCTCTAACTGAAACTCAACACTTCCAATTACTTTACCAGCAATTTACCTCCAATCGTGGGATTTTAAGTTAATCCCCTTTGAGTTCTCAGAACATCTACAATGGCAATCACTTTGCCTATTAGCTGAACAGCCTTTCGGGAGAGCTTTCTGCTTTTCTCTCAAACGCTCTTTCTTTTGGTATAAAATATTATGAACTTACAAAGCCAAACACCACAAAGACAGTAAGGGATCCGCAGTCTGCTCTGGAGCAGCAGCAAGGGGCCTAGCAATGAGGGCAGACTAATTTTATTAACTTCAGGGAAACTTCAAAAAGCTTTAGGGCTTTAATGCCAGACAGAGACGACCCCAAAAGTCAGTTTAAGTGCTGCATAAACAAAGGATTAGGGCAAGAAAAAGCTGAAGGCTCCTTGCATTTCTTGTTTATATTGTCATATGACCTAGTAGGAGTGGGAGAGGGCTGCCTCTCTGACTTTAATCCCCCATGGTGTACAGTGGCGTTTCAGTTCACTGACCTACATTACGATAATATTTTTTTAAATTTATGGGCAGAGGTGCAGTATCAAACTCACTTAAGGACGTTGAAAAAAGAAAAGGGGCAGGACGGGAAAAATACCCAGAAGAGAAATTTTCTGGCTGGTATAGTCTCCCCCTCTCACTTAGGTTAGATCAGCAGCTTAGAAAAGGATTTCAAGTTCAAAGGGAATGTCTCTATTACTCTTGTTTTATGGCTTAGACCAGAGGACACAATAGCACTGAGTTTATGAAATATCCCTTCCCACTTGGCTTTTGTGTTTGCACAAAAAAAAGTAAACAGTGCTTTATAACTGTAGGTGAAGTATGTGCATCTCTGGCACATAACCCTTGTGCTGAAACCAAGAAGTTAGCATAAAAAAAATAACCAACTTGCACTCCTCATCTCTTCAGTCTTACCCTGCCTTGGACTGTTTGCAAAACCACAGTTCACATTAAGTGTTGGAATTCAGTGCAAACCATAGTATTAATTCCAAGGAAAAACAAACTCCAGGATGCCCCTTTGAGCAGGACAGCAACTTCTACTGTCCAGCCTGTTAAAGAAGGCTCTTTTTAAGGATAATTTAAAAATAACTGTCACCTGAACACCTTCTCAAACAATCCATCACACATATTTTGAGAGCATATAACTCTCATCTCTTAATGTATCTGTAGGGAAAAAAAAAATGGATCAGAACAGAAACACACAAGGAAAAAAAGTGGTACCAGTATGAAAGGGAAATAAGGAAAGGCTTAAGACAAAGTAAAAGCACTTAATATTAAATACTAGAAAAGACAGAAAGAGAAGGAATAACCTTTTCTGATTCAATAAAAAGTTACATGAGTTTAAAAAGAATTTTTTTTAAAGGCCTAAGGATTATTCTGAGCAAACTCATAAAAGGTACATTGGAACTAAAGCAGAAAAACAACAGGAGAGAAAAAAAGAACAAAAAGAACCTGTGACTAATACTGAAAATACAAAGCATTTTTATTACTTTTTTGTACGTCAGAAAAAGTACACTTGAGACATCTTCATCATGATCAGTGACAGCTCATTTATTTCTAGAAAACAGTTTCAAGCACTTTCCATTTCTGGTTCAGAAATGGGAATATTTTTGAGGCTGCAAATTCCTGTTCTCTTTTGAAACAAGTTTTCACGCATTGAGAAGATGATGGTACATGAGGCCACGAAAAGGGTGGAGGAGAAAGGAACTGAGAGGATTGCACCAATGACCAAGTTTCCAGCTTTTTTGACTCGGCAAAGACTTTTAGATTATAGCAGGTTATTGAGAATTATCTGAACAACTTGGTGCAAAGAGTGAATGATTTGGTCAGTCACAGCTTTTCCTCAAGAGCTTACTTAGAGCAGCATAAAGACTTTTCTTTCTGCAACTCCCTCCAGCACTAGAAGCCTTCTGCTTCACATCTCATTACTGCTGTTTTAATGGAAGGCAGCACATTAACTTCTCCACATATCCATTAACTTGCTTTTCAGATGTTTGTCCCATCTCTCACCAGCCTATGCTTCTTATATCCAAAAAACATTTTCTTTTCTCTGCCTTTCTGAATAAAGGAACAATTGAGTTTGGGAACATTTAACAAGCAGCCATAAAATGCTTCTCTCTGCAGAGCATGGTGCCACCAGTTGAGCCTGGTAAAACCTTGCATGGCAGCAAAAAAACAGAGGAGTGCTGAGTACTGAATCAGGACAATGAGTGAGAGGTGCACAACCAGACTGCTCTAGGTTCTAAAACCTCTACCAACAGCATTCTCCAGGCACATACAGGGTGCACCTTTATAGAGCAGAGTTTCCTTCATCTCTGTTTAAAGCTTAAAAGTCTTGAATCCCAAAACAAACACAGGCACTGAATTCCTGACATGGTCTGAATGAAAACATTAGTTTTACCAAGTCAGAAGAAACTGCTTCATGTCATGATTTCATTTTTTATTAATCTATGCTGCATTCCCATTGTGTGGAAAAAGCAACCTCAACAGAAATGGGAAAGTGGAGGCTCAAGACTGTTACTCCATCCTACACCATCCATCTCCAGACCAGCCAGCCCTGGCTTGCTACACAGACTAAAAACCCTGTGATCCTTACTATCCAAGAATAAAAACCAAACCACAAGCTGTTCTGTACACAAGATGGTATGTGCAGGTCTTGACCTGGCTTTGGAAGCATGACACAGAGAGGACTGCCAAGCTGGAGACGACTCCTCTTTCTGGAGAAGGTTCTGAGCAGTCAGGAGGATTGCTGGTGGCACCTCCATGACTTAAAAACACACAGGCAGTTTCTTAATTATTTTAAAGTATTTTTAAACTGTGGTGATCTCAGGTTCTTAAATCCTAAACATGCAAAAGGAGACATCAGTGGGACATGGCAAGTTTCATTTGGAACATTGCACAGAGCTGGCACATAGCAGGAGGTCAGCTATAGCCACAGTAAGTTAAATTTCTTTCTAAAGGAAAGTCCCCACAAATAGCTTGAGGAGGGCAGGGGGGAATGAAGAGCAGAGGCTTACAAAACCCTCACTGGAAGGAGGCAGTAATGACAGGACAGGCCTGGAAAGAGCTGCCTGAAGCAACTGCTGCTGAGGAAGAGGAGCAAACTCTCTCTGAAAGACTTGCATTCCCCTCTGAAGACATTCAAATACCCCGAGTCTGTCCCCTGCCCTGAGGATCTCCAACTCCAGTGTGTGGATCTGCTGCCCAAAGCCACCTCCTCTGTCAGGTAACAGCTTCCTTCTGCCATTTGGCTAACAAGGTTTGTGCTCCCAAGCCACACAAGCCTGTGCTACACTGGATATTTAAAACTGCAGCCCCAGTGAAGGTGCACAGTAAAGGAATGGCTTCAGCAATATGGAGGTTAGTGCTACACTGGATATTTAAAACTGCAGCCCCAGTGAAGGTGCACAGTAAAATGCTTCAGCAATACGGAGGTTTAGTTTTACTTCATCTTTCGACTTTAAAAATACCTAGGAAATTAAATAACTTAGGTTTTATATGAAAGTAAGTTGCAGAATTGGGCACTTAAGAAGTTAAGAAATGCCAGATGTCCATACAATCTTGTCCCTGTTCCTCTTTGATATGCTCCATGATATAGTCTTAACATGACCACATCCAAAAAAATTTCAGAGGAACCTTGCCTTATTAAGTGCAAAGGGTAGAGGCACAGGGGAACAGAATTAATGTTGCATAAGCAACTGTAAATCTGGTATTTCCTAACTTTCAAGTTCTTGATTTTGCAACCTAAGCAACATTCTTAATTTATTTTTGTATCCAATAAATAAAATGGTGTATTGGTTGCCTTGCTGACAAACTGATTCCCCCACAGGTGACTGTTACACAACCTCAGAAAAATCAAGACCAGCTGTCCACACACTTGCAAGACTCAAAAGCATGTCTGCATTTTAAATTTAATAATGTAAATAATAACCATAGGTGTTACTCAAACCTTGCAAAATTCTACTACCCAGTCACGTGGAGTAAGCCATTCTTTTGCTGGTGAGTGAACAAAACTTTTTTTTCCTATGGGTAAGAAGGCAGATTCTGCAACTTGCCTGATACACTTTTATGACCAATTTATTGTACTGTGTTAATCCATATGCTGAATTGGGAAATGTTGGGAAACATCACCATCCTTTTCTCAGCACTGTTTAATAGAAATGGTATTTCTCTTTCACGGGCAGTAAACTCTCCCTTCCCCCCCTAAGCTTCTCAAACTCTTTTACTCAAAAACTAAACAAGAGCCAATAAATGAATGCATCTTTTCTATTCCTATTTAATAGTGCATTTTAACTAGTGAATGTGCTGTGCACTTTTATTCACCTGATTGCCTTCATCTCTGTATTATTACTGTATTTAGCATACCATCAGCAGCCAAGCAGAACCAAACAAACTCATGTTCAGACTTCAAAGCAGGAAAAACAGTAATTGTGGCGTCTGCATGTTTACAGTAGATGATGGAGTGACATCGACCACTTCTCCCAGCTAGAGACACAGAGAGCTCTGCAGACAGCCCAGGTCACTGCTTGTATGTGCAGGCAGCACTCAGATTTCAGAGTTGGCCTTGTTACTCACAGGGTGCCCCTATCAGTCTGCAAACCCCACCTCAGTCACACAGAAAGCACCTGGCTGATGCAGGGTCTTACTGGCATTGCACTGTCACTGCAGATGCACCATTAGCCCTAGTAAGACAATGAAACACCCTATACCTAGAAATAAGTTAGATGGAGGAGTCTAACTATCCAAGGTGGTAAAATGTAATTATCTTCATTCATAGCAGCTCCGTGCAACCACTCAACAGAAAATTTAAGGGACAGTATTACTGTCACACATACTTTGAAAACAGTCCATAGGCACAACTCTGAAACAAATTCTGGTATTATGGATATCTGCAAAGGATTAAGTGAAAAAAGTACCAGTGTTGTTTATAAATGACCCACTACCCAGGAATCTTTCAGGCAGGAATACTCTGGTAGTCCTGTACTAACCTACTGCCTCCCCAGATAAAGGTATACACCACAGAACTGGTCTCATCCCTTAAATGAATCACATCAGATGTTCCTATTCACCCATGGGCAAGTCCATTTCTCCTCCTTTGCACACTCCTTCAGCAGTGTGGTTAAGTGTGTGGCTGAGCTACAACAAACCTGGCGTGTGCTCAGTAACTCAATGTGCTGTTTCCACTCAAATATTGCTCATAGATTTAAAACACCCACCATTTTCAAAACTGCTGCTTTTGAAAGTGTCTAGTTCCCCAAGGGACAGTCTGGGTCATTCCTGGTCATCAACAAATTTAATACCATTTTCACAGTTCCTGTAGTTGTTTACTGGCACTCATCTCCACAATATCCTATACTTCTTCTGAAAGGCAGAAAGATCTGTGAAGTGATGGTGACAAAGACCTTCCCTTGGACCACTCAGGTAATGTACTTGCACTGACAAAGCTCTTCCTATCCTGCTGGAAGAAGAGGAAAGAACCCAACACTTTTAAAAGATGCTGAAAGATAAGCTTTCTCTCTTCCATTCAGGCTTCAGAAGAGATGCACTGATAAAGATCTTGGTAACTTAGCCTGCTTTCACTTCTTGCTCTTGCAACAATATGTTTCTCCTTGGGGACACTTAGACCACACCAATATGCAAAGAATTAGTAACATGTTGTTATTAAGCAACAGGCATCCCTAGAAACTAAGCATGCAGGCTATATGATGGTCTCAGCCCCCAGGAGAGGAATGGGTACAAAAAGAAAACTCACTATCCAGCAACCCACAACACCTGTGAACAAAGTGTCCAGGAACAAAACCAGAACATCATGCACCATGATTACCAGCAAGCAAAGCCGAAAGAGCAAGGCAAATAATGAGAAAGATACATTAAAAACTTTGAAATAGAGGGAATTAACTCTTCTAACTGATAAAGTATCATTATAAAGGGCAAGTCCATTATGATAGGAAAGCATTCTGCTACACTTAAAATGGGAAACCATTCCAGCCAACACATGTATATTTTTCACTACACAAGCCTGAAAGTGCAGAAGGTGCAGCTCACACTGCAAGACAGACTTTTCCTCCTCCTTTTGTTTCTGTCACACAGCTATGGATTTACGAGTACCCATGACAATAGGACCCTGTGGCAACCATCCTAAGATAAATCCTGCTCGTGCAAACATTTTCAAAACAGGCAGAATATCTGAGTCATGCAGGAAAGCATGATGCACTCCTATGGCTCACCTTTCAGTTGAAACTCCCTGCACTCAACCTGGACGTTCATGGAAGCCAAAGAGCAAATAATGTGACAAATATAAAGGATTTATTCCAGGAACTGAGTAACTGCTTCGTGAGTCAGACTGGAATTAACCTGCAAGGCTGCGTAGAGGTTAAATTCAAAGAAGGTATTTCAGAGATGATGTTAGGATTAATACAAGTCTCTTTGCCCAGAGAACTGTGAAGAGCTGAACACTGTCTCTAGAAGCACAAAACCAAGGACATCAGTTGCTGCTTAGCTTTGTAATTTGTCTCCAGCTCCAGGAACAGCTGACCTACTCCACTGCAGCAAGCACATATCCACTGCCAGCACTGAATGCCAAATCAGAGGGACAAAACCCCTCCACACTCATTTGCCCTTTTTCCACCAAGATTTCCACATCACACTCCTTAGAGCTGCACTGGTGCTCACAATAGCACTCTGTTTTACCTTTTTATCAGTACAAGCCACTTGTTGCCAGCCTAGCTTTTTCCTATTGAAAGCACATTTGTCAGGCAGCCAAGGGTTTGCAAAAATAAAACGTCCAGAGGGCAACAGTCTCTGCCTCCACATAACCACACCCAAAAGATGCTCTTGACACAAACTTCCTCCCACTGAAGTTCTCCCCTCTCTCAAGTCCTCTCTGCAAGAGAAAGCTGGGCTAGCATTTCACACTATTTTTGAAACCATGAGGTTAAACAAATATGAACCTCTACCACTGTCCTCTTAGCTCTGATGAAATAGCCTATTTTGATTGTCCTTAAAACTCAACATACTTAAAACATTAAAAACCCATCATGGTCTAAAGTAAAAGAGAGCATTCACACATTTTCGTAACAGCTCAGAAATATCAAATGGTAAAATACCAGATAAAAACCATTACTGCAGTAGAATCATACAACATTTTCATAACCAAGATGCAATCCCAGCACCTCAGTTTCATGGACTAAGCTGCACCTCAGACAACACTAAATTCTCATATAGTAATTTGTCACAGATCACAATAATACTTTTTCCCCTTTACTCTCCTTCCCCCCCCCAAAAATCAGGAGATGAATAAGCAAGGATGCACTGCAGACAGGCAAATAAAAAGATTTTGATGAGCAACAGTAGTCAAGTTTGATTCTTTCTCTCCCACTGCTCCACTCAATGTTGACATTAGAGAAGTAAGATACCAAAAGAGAAATGTGAGCAGTAAAAAATGCAATGACAGGGTACTTGAATTTTTGTATAATGTTTTCCATCATTTCAGCAGATGAGAAAAAACAGGAAGCTTGGGCATGAAATTTCAGTAAACTGTAGTACTTGAAGACTATTTGCTAGCTTAAGTATGCTTTTTAAAAATACTGTGTAGTAAATGTCGTATTTTCCATGGATTTGATTTCTATGTGAAACAGGAAAAAAGTCACACCTTCTTGTAGAGAGACAAAAAATGTTGGAGAATAAGTATTCTTGTTTTATTAAAAAAAATAAACCTTACAGTGCAGAAGGATGCCATGCACAAGGGGCATACAAGAAAAATACTGTGATGCTGAAACTTAATGAATTTACAGTTCTTACTATTCCATCAGTGCTCTGAAAGTAATCATAATAGGAACAAAAAGCCAAAGCATAAATGCCTGATTTCTCCTGGGTAAACTGGTAGTTAAACTGCAGGGAATTTATTTTAATTCCAGCAGCAAGCAGGGGGGCTTGGGAGACCCCACATCAGATTAGCAGCAATGTTTTACAAATGGGCACTGTTGAATTTCCCTGCATCCCAGTTTTGGAAGCATGTTTCTATGGTGAACCCGAGGAGGGACCTTACATGGCCCTGCCTCCCTCTCTCCCAGCTTTCAGGAAGCTATGAAGCTAATTTTCCCCAGCAGTATCCTCTGAAGGAAAAGTTCACTTCTTGTGAAGGTAACATGTATTTTTTAATTATTATTATTATTTTATGCCTCCCCAGGGAAGGTGAGGAGGGGGGAGCTTCCTTACTCAACAGAGAAAGAAATTTTCCTGTATCAGTGCCAAGAATAGACACCCTAAATTCAGCGATCCTAATCTCCAGCCATCCATCAGCAGCAGGGTGGGACCAGCTGATTCAAGTTTTCTATTAGCTGGTGACTTTGTGTACTAAAATAAGTCTGTACCACCCAATTGTTCCTGCTGCTGTGCTCTGCAAAGCACAGTCACCAGCAGCTACCTTGGCTGTAAGTACTTCCCCAGCAGGCCCTTTATACCTGGCACCATCCTCTTCCCACCAACCCTTCCAAGTCCCTGAGTGCTCCTGGGACTTTACACCACGAGCCTTTCCTACAGTATTTGCTCCATCATCCCTTCAGCATGCATCAGGGAAAATGCCAGCTCCAAGTATCTGCAGCACAGGAGGCAGAATGTGGGTACAAACAAAGCTGCAATGGCAATTGTCCCTTTACAGGACCAATTAGTATCACACACAGTGATTAAGGCACATATATAGGGCACACTGTGGTACAAAGGCAGGATAAAATAATAAAACTCCCTGATCTACATTTTAAAGGACACAGGAAGATACAGTAGTTCACTAACATAACCCAATTAATTATTCTGTTGGTCAAATATTAAAAAAGCATGTTCATTGCTTTTTGTTTGGGCCAGAGTGTAATTGATTAATATTATTCCATTATTTACACAGTAAAATCTAGAGCAGAATATATAAACCAACAAACAGTTTGAAAATAACACTAAATAAAACCAGTTAAAATTGTATGACCAGGGCTATTGCAAACTGTCAGCCCCAACAGACAACTCACACAGTTGGTACTCTGCAAGTTTTTAAGTGCCATAGATCAGTATAGAGAGCACAAATAAAGAATGTGAGACCAGTTCACCTCAGTTAGAGAAAGGCATCTGTCTCCATGGCTCACACAAACTTCCATTCCCATTGTTATTGTAAGCCAGGTCTCACTGGATCCTGGCAGCATGGGCCATGCACAAGAGTATCAATCTTTAGCCAAGATAAAGACAAAAGTTTCATGAGTTCAGAAAGCTCCTGAGTGCCAGAGGAATGACACACACACATATTGGTCTAGAGCTTCTCTGCAGCTTAGAGCCCAGAACACTTTGGACTCCAGGTTCAGATTCAGTGTCTCCACCAGCCAGAGAGAAAAGCAGCTGGACATGTCAAACAAAGGAGACAATACACCTGCTACCAAAATTGTGAAGAGTGACTGAGGATTTTTGGTGTTTCAAGTAACTCATATAAACAAATATAAAAATTCAGAAAGCTAGAGACATCCCCCTCCTAACCACCCCTCTTTCTAGTGACAAAACTGGCATTCAGAAAACCAACACAATACCATAGGTCTGTCATTCCTTTGAAATAAAACGCCTCCAAAATCAGAAGTGAAAATATTAGTTTCTCCTTTGTATTTTCTTTTTTTTTTAAGAGCTAAAAATTCAATAGAAACTTCAGGAAAAAAGGGAAAAAAATATGAATTAGCTATTTGATCAATTAATTTAGTGAGGCATTTTGAAGAACCTCGCTGATCATGACCTAGGAGGGATCTTCCTACTATTAAATTAGTAAAACAAACAAACAATATTCAAGGAGTGTGCATTATACATGGCCAACACAGTATCATATGCCAAGTGTTTAGTCTTCTATAGCAAATTAAGGAGAGATATTATGCAATCCTCAGCTCAGCTTTACGGAATTTTGAAAAGAAGAATGCTAAACATTTTGTTCAAACAATGAAGTTTTGAGCTAGGAAAATCAAAATTAAATGAGTTCTTTACCCAATATTTAATAGATCACCTATCATACCAATACATCAACTAAACAAATGCTGAGGTTTGCATCAACTCTGTTCACTCAGGAGTAAACAATTAAGTTACTTCTGCATTGTACATCTCCACCTAAACCATTCATCATGAAAAATTCCACTGTGCAGTGTATCAACAAGTGATTCTCCACTGCTGACTGAAGGGAAACCACCATCAAGGCCAAACCTGTGCCAGCAATGTAAACACAAACCACTACAGACAGAGCACCTCTCCAATTCTGATGGCAGAGTACAAACAAACCCCTTTTATTTGCACTGTAGCTGCTAACTCCTCCAGAAAGCATCTCTGTTTTCTGCTACACTGAGATGGGTCAAACACAAGCACTATAGCAGATGATGATAATAATAATTACCTGTGTGACACAGAAATAACATGCATTAGATATGGCTGAACTTCTCCATGTCATGAACCTGATTCCACCTTCAACATGTTATCACTTGTAAGGCATCTTGTAGGAAATTTCTTTTTGCATACTAAAATAAATGTTTTTATTTATTAACATGTAAAGATACAAAAAAATAATTACTTGTGTTATTTGTGTTATTTAACCAAATGCTACTTTGTTTTCCACTGTCTTTACATTTTCAATGCACTGCAGACTGTGTAAAATACAGCAATGGAAATCTGGAAGTTTTGTCACTTAGGATGGTGCACAAAGCCACTCTCTGGGAGGAACACTCTGATCAGACTCTGAAAGGATCAGTGCAAAAACAGCACCAAATTTCTCACCACTGGATTGCACTGAATAAGCCAGTCACTTCAAACAGTGATTTCTGTTTGCAAGCAGACCAGGTGTAATACACTGGGTAATACAAACATTACAAAAACCTGTGTAAGGACTCTGGAACATAGCAGTGACAATCCTGTAGCCCACCAACATATGTACAGGACAAATATTTCCAGTTCCCATCTATAGCACAGAGAGACAGCTTACCCTTTCCACTTGTCCCTCTTTGTGCTTCTGTTTGTAGACTTTCAGCTTTGGAAGGAAAGTCTCTGTGTAGTTCTTGTCTTCCATGCCTTGGAGCAGTACCCCATGGAATGCCAGCCTGCAGGTATTGGCATGAATATCTGTATCCAGCTTAGAGCCAATCACAAGGCACAGTTTAGGACAAGTGACTGGTTTTTCAAACTCCAGCAAAGCCCACTGCTGTTTTGGGAGCTGCACTTCTCCTGCCTGGTCATTTTCTTTGTTCTCCTCTGAAGAAACTGAGTCCTTGGACAAATATTGCTCTTGATAAAGATAATCTTTTTCAAAATCAAACACATTTTCTTGAATTTCGTCATTGAAGTTAGCAGGGGCTGGACTGAAAAACATCACCCTTCCCATAACTGTCTCATGACCGACTGTGATGTGGAACTTGGCCTTAGTCTGAAGAGCTCCTCGAAAATACTGAATTTTCTTCAGGGAAATGATGGCAGCGTGGATGGTGTGAAGTGAATCTGGGGTGCAAATCAGGCCTCGTTCCAGCAGCTTGGGATCAAACTGGGTCACACAGACACCTACTCTGTCACCCTGCATTGCATAAGTCACAGGAGTATGGAACATCTGCATGGACTTGACCTTCTTTGTCACCTATGGGTGAAAGGGGAACAAAAAGAATGAAACAATTAATTGCACGTGAGTGCACTCATATGCTTATGTCAACATGACATCTGCTTATATTGTGATATATCAGCCACACATGACACCCTGCTGTCTTGCAAGACAACTGACCTTCTAGAAGAGTCCACAACTCAAAAAGTAGAAGATCAGTAGTCTGATAACTCCATCACTTAAAATTACCAATATTTGAGTGCCCTAGCTTATTCTTCTTCTGTTCATGAGACTGACGATTATCATGACCACAATTAAGTTGATATTTACATCATCTGTGCTGCAGTACCCACAATACTATCTGCAAATAATCAGATATACCCACACCGTGGAATACCTTAAATATACTCCCTTGAGCATCTGCAGCATCAAAAGTATAGCACTACAGTACCCATTCATGCACCTATGTGTCTGCTTTCCCACCTCTTCCATGAAAATCCTTTCACACACCTCTTTGACATGGTTGAATAAACTGTAAAATGTGCAGAGAAAAAAACCCTTCTATTTGCACAGCACCAAGCACAATGAACTCATGAACCATCACTACAAAATAATCAGTAATACAAAAGCCCAACCTTTCCTAATCTATAGTATTCCACAGACTAAAAAATAAAATCCTCAAAGCTTTCTTAGGAAGACTTGAATGCTCATGAACATACAGCTAGCATTGCTGTCACTAAAATGTGGGCCTCCATATCTCAGGAATATCATAGGAAAAGTGGAACACCAATCACTACTTATACTAAAATTTCCCAGATGCTATCAAATTTTGCCTTAATGATCTTGCTATTGTATTACTTATTTCAAGGAAAGAAGAAGAATGAAATAAGCCTTTAAAGATCAGTCTAGGCTCAGCTTGATCAGACTAAACTGGTTTAGTTTAACAAGGATTCATTTTTGGGGTTTTTTTCAGTTCATCAAACCTTCACCCTTAGTGAGTACCCCCATCCCCTCAAGTTTAATGTAACCAAAAGTTTTTTATGGTAATATGTTTATGGTGCCACCTGTTGCATTCCTACCAATGCTGGATGCTTGGATAGGTAACCACTCTGCTTCAAGTCCCTACATTAGATAGCTTTTAATACTGAAATGATCTCTTGGGCAATTAAAAAAAATCTCCTAAATAAATATTATATACTTGGACAAGATTCCTCACTACAGAAAAGTTATACACAGCATTTTTGAAGGGCTGAAACCTCAACACTCAGACCCAAGAACTGAACTCTTCATGAGAATGCTCAATTCTAGAGATAATTTTTAGTATGCTTTTATCTACATCCAATAGATTATACTGTGAATGTGTACAGAACAACATTGCTAGGACAGATCTCAACTCTCAGCATAATTTCTTCTTCCATCTCCCTCCACTTATCCTCAATTCTAGAGCTATCAAAAAGGTTCGTGCCAAATGCTACTGTGCAACTCCCAGCATTCAAGCTTTTACTTTCTTACTCAGCTGGAACTATTCTCAAATCAATCTCCAACCACCCCATGTCCCTTTGCAGCCCATCATCTAATCCAAGCCCACTCATTTATCATCTAACTCCTGAAAATAAAAAACCAAAATATGCAAACACTGATGAAGAGAATTCCAAACCGAAGGACTGGACTCAGCAGAGCTGGGCTTCATCCTCAAATGTCACACAGCTTCAGAGCACTGCATTTAGGCTGGGCAATTCAGAACAGTCTAGGGAACTTAATTATTTTCATCATAGAGCTATTTACTCAGTAATTCATAATACTGAAAATATCAGCTTTTTTCTGCATGTTAGCTGCAATGCATAAGTGGAAACAAAATGTTGTTTTTCACATCCTCCTTTTCCACAAAGCCTGCTGCCCTGTATGGAGGACATCTCGCTTGGCTCCAGATAATCTGTCTATGCATATTCCCAACATCACCCGACCCAGAGGGGAACAAACTGCAGAAAGTTAGATCAGAATAGAAGAGCAGATGAAAAGTCTATTGGCTGAACTAAAGCCTTCAGTAACTGAAATATAAAGACATCTCCAAATAAGTCAGCAAAAAATGGTCACAGGCAATATATAGAAAGCTGTTTTAAAAAAAAAAAAGAAAATCTAGCAGCTACATGCCTTCTGGAAAACAACAAAATCTTATATTCCTTTTGGAAATCATAATTATACAAATAACAATACCCATGAGCTTCACCACTATGAATATTGTTTGGGTTCCCTGAGCCTCTGGCTGCTGACCAAAACCAAAAGAAACACCCTGTTACAGATTATAATGTTATTATTACAACATTTTTCAAATCAAATGCCACATCAATGCCTGTGAATTCTTGAAGAATCCACAAAATATTATAAGAAAGGAGATCAAGAGGTATGTTCATGTAAGAGAAAAAACCTTCACTAAAAATGCCTGAACCAAAGTAGTTTGTCAAGATATTAACTAATGTCAAAACAGACTTAAAAGGCCATTGTAAATACTTGCTAGTTTCAGTTTCAAGCATTTTTGTACTCAAATAAACATTCATTACCCCTTTAGCTAAACCTCCTCAACAAACTAACGATACAGATACATTGGAGAGAAACAATTTAGCATTCAACTCCAGCTTTCTATTGACTTCCAAGATTATATTTTTAAAGGCTGGAAGTAGAGGGGCTTGAATCAAACCCTCCCCAAACCCTTCCCTCTTTCATCCATCACCCCTCCTTCTCCAGTTTCAATCATTGTTACAGTTGCATCAAGTAATGTTGAAGGATTTCAAAAAGAAAAATGAAATATAAAAAACTCAAAGGTTTCTAAACATATGTGTTTCAAAGACATTACAAGCACTACAAGAATGAATCTGTAGTATGAAAAGTACCAGCCCAAACAATTTTGAAAGAATTCTGTGATTTCACATGTGATAATACCGGCAGTAAATCTTTCCTCTTCTACAGTCATGGATGGGGTCAATAAATTGGCAAGAACTAAGGAATCTTCCAGCACTGTCACTCCTCAAAACAGAATTGGAACCAGAAGATGCATTAGAGATCTGTCTAGTTTTCTACTTTAAATGAAGTCACAAAGACTTTACTATTATTATTATTACAGTTATAATATTATTTTTTAGAAATTACCCACTTAAACAGATGAATGAAAGTATTACAGAAACAGTCTACGTATATTAATCTGTAATATCTTTTACAGAATTTAGATAACATTTAAGACTAAAAAATGCTATTAGAAAACACAATTGTGTGCATGTACTCAGGACATATTGGCTTTTAATTAGGCATCCATGGAACTTTCCTCAGTCTTATGCCTACTCTCTCCTCCTAAATTAGCTCAAATGATTAGGCACATTTGACATGCAGCCTATAAACACTGATCAGAGGAGAATGAACAAGTACTTTTGAAATATTCACTTCACATGATTAACCTTTTTTCATTGTGACTTACAGTTCTCAACCATAGAACACAAAGCTGGATTGTATCAGAATATAAACTGTGTTCTGCTACATTCCTCAGTGTTCATCTACATTAAACAATACACAGTTGCAAAGCATCACTTCCTGTGACAAAAAGCCTGCTGTAATTCCTATGTGTAAGATAAACATTGCAGTGGAGTATGGACACAAAAGTATTTTCCAGTGTTGAATGAAGCTCCTGTTGATACACTTGCTCATGGTCTTCACAGTTTCAAATGCCACTTCAAGAACAGGCTGGATCCTGACTAATTCTCTTTCAGAAAACATTATCCTACTAACTGAAAACACATGGAAAATTTGCAGAATCACGTAAAGATCCACCCAACCCTGCCCCCTCCCAGCCAAAGCAGGTTATCTGCACTGCCCCCAACTCTCTCCCAGAAGCAAATTGTGACTGTGCCCACCCAAAGCTCTCAGAATCACCCGATTTCCTTTTAGTTGGGTCTGGCTTTCACACAGGTCTGCTTGTCCTCAGACATGAGCAGGCAATGCCACTGCATCACTCAACCTACTGAGAATCACCACTTCAGGCTCATCTATGCAGTACCCTGCAGATTATTTAATCAGCCCATCTGTATCGGCTCTAATTAGTATCTATTATTGTATCTGAAGCTTCCATAAACCTATCAGAGAAAGAACACATTCAAGCCCATTTCTTTTTTCTCCTCCTGTTCTCAGTGCCAGAACTGTCAAAGAAGCACACAGCACAGCATCTTAACTGACCATAACCTCTGTTCCAAGAGCACAATGTTTGTTGGAGCTAGAATCTGACCAGAACACAGAGTGTGACTGGGGGGTGGGTTAGATCACCCAAAGTGACTTGGAGCTGCATCTCTTTCAAAAGGTCAGACATGGAACCAGCAGAGAAGTGAATCAGGGAGTTGGTCTGCACCCACTGTATCAAATAACAACAGCCAGAGTAGCTTTAAATCACTGATTTCCTGTTTTCTGAGCAGACCATGAACATCAGTACAGTATTTCATTCCATTACACTCTGATCCTGACTGGCAGAGACATTTGCCCATGGTTTAAAATACTCCAAATGTAGGGTTTTTATTCAAGAAGCTCAAGGACATTAGTAAAATTCATCTTTATTTTGTCTGGCCTTTAAAATACAAACCCAGAAGCACTGAAAGGGGTGCAACTGACCCCCAGTATTAGATTTGTTTCTCTTATGCATATCTAGTTTCCCTATGTAAGGGATTCCTACAAGCTATAACAGAGTTCTAAGCTTTCACATATTTTCTTTAGCTTTACAGCAATGGATTTTTCAAGTAGGGAGTTGGGGCTGGCACTCAGTCCACCCCTCCACCACCAGAACGAGGTAAAATAATTCAGAGCACTGTCCTGAGCAACAGCAATTTGTAACCAAGACCACTTATGACAATATCTTTGGCATTTCATTGCATTTATTTCAAGCACCCCATTTTAGTTCTCAAAATGCTGTCTGGAAAACAGCTTCTAACTTCTATTGTCCACAAAAATTACCCAAGGCCCATTTTAGCAATCCACTCAGAGTGGGAAAATTAGGCCTTCATACACAGAAAGTGAACAATATTGAGTGCAACTTTAAAGTGACAGGCTTTACTGCTTGTGAACCATGCAGGTAAACATGGAGAACATGGATACCTTTACAAAACCTGCCACAAACTTTGCTAAGGAATTCACTCACACCTTGTTTTCTCATGGCACAGGGGAATTGAGTCTGTGTCAACATATACATCAAGAGCCATGTGTTGAAATCTTACATCATTTGAAGAGATTTGCTTCCTGTTTTAAATTTTAGTTTGCATAATCACATTAATGTTCCTAAAGCATTATGTAAAAAGCCATAAAAAGGGCGAGAAAGAAGTTTGTGTTCAAATGCAGATGGAAAAACACAAAACAGAAATCAAAAGCACCCAAACAGTTCAGCCCTTGAGATAAACAAATGTATCCAATATAAGAGAACTCGTTATTTTAAGACCAAAGGAAAAGCCCACTAAGATTTTCAAAGCAGTTTACAACAGCCTAATAGAAAACAGGATACAGAAAAAGTCCACTAATGACTTTTTGCACTGATATGTCAGAGCTTTTTTTTCCTTTATTTATCCAACTTCCATTAAGTTATCAGCCATGTGCCATTGCTCATAGCTTCTTTAGATAAAAACCTAGCCATCCTGCTGCCTCTCAATGCTGTGAGTGCATCTTTCTGATATGAGATACAGCAACCATGCTTCCCTGTAATGCTGATGAGAAACTGCAAAGTTAAAATAATTAGTCTCAGTAATATGTTAGAGAAAATGCTGATTATGAGTGCAGTAATTATAAAATGAGTATTGCATATGCAGTACAAAAAATGACCACACTTCAAATAGTGAGGACTCAAACAAGTTTAAAGATAAAAATCACAGTTCACAGCCTAGTCACTAAGAGCTGCATCTTTAAACTTGCATTGAAAAAAGGAACTGAAATTATGAAAGCACCATTTCAGCCCTGGGGTTTAAAAATACACCAAGCACAAGCCTGCCTGAATCAGTACCCTGGCAAGAAAAAACACTCTTGAGAAGTGTAAGCTGGCCATACCTTGTATCAAAGTGCCAAATGCATGAAACACCACCTCAGTATCATCCAGAAGTGCATCTCTATAAGCAGAAGAGGAGCAGCAAACTCCCAACTGCATCACCAATATGCATCCCATACCTGCTGCTACTGAAAGCAAGAACTTCATTCCTCCCTGTTGATCTACTACAAATTCAAATAAAGAATAAGGCATCTTATCTTCTCTCTTGCAATATCCTCTCTAGGTTGTCAAACGATCTCAAACTACACTGGCCTCTTGTCTGAAAGGCCACCAAGACTGAAAATTTTTAGTTTTCAGTCAGCCTGTGTTTAAGTTCATCCACTGAAATGAAGCAAAGCTCCAATTCAAACACAAAACTGCTCCTTACACATAATAAGGTGTCTTTACAAATTCTCTTCTAAACATGTGAATGTGAAGAATGTTGAATTCTTTGCTTTATGAGGGATGGCGAAGCCAAATCCCATAGATGAGCAAGCAGCCATGTATTTAGTGAAGCTGGCAAACCACTCCTGCTCAAAAGCATTAATAGGACATACAGGATGTGAAGGCACAAGAGAGCAACAACGAGCAATCAGAAATAAAGTCACATCCTCTACTGAAATTTAAAACATCTTTTGTTTTAAGAAATAATGTAGCAAGTATTTTCTAGATGCTCTGAGATGCCTTTGCGGTTCATGCAGAACTAGTTAGCTCCAAAATTTTAACCAGGATTTCGAAACAGCAGAAAATGGAGATAAAACAGGAGGTGTCAATAATACAAGAGCTGTCGATAACACATAATTGAACACCAAATCACACAATGATGCAGCCTCTGCCCACTGCTCAGGTTGTGGAGAGCTTTCTCTCTGAGTCAACATCACAAGAACAGCTAGGACCAGCTACAACAGCAGAAACCTCCAAGAGTCAGAAGTAATTCCAAGTGTGTGGGTTCCAGCAAGATCATGTGGCTTAGTAGCAATTATCTGGAAGGCCTTGAATATTTCTAGATTCTATTATTTCTGCATAGCCTCACCTCCATGTGGGAAAGGAATATAGCATCAGGAGAAAAAATTATTTCATACTGAATGATTCTTTTAACTTAATATTTTTAAAGTGAGTTTTATAAGGGCATTCACCATATGACCACTGTGGTGCTTATGTAACACCCCACACATGCTATCAGATTTTATTTAATATATTCCTCCTTCTGGATAAATAGCACCAGAGCCTGAAGAGCCTCCACGGCAATACTGGAATAAAGCAATATAAAAGAGGACACTAAAATCCATTTGGGTTATTCCCTTTCCCAGCATCTAAAATATGACTATGCACCCAATATATAAAGAAGCACGTCAATGACCTTACTCTCATGCAACTCCACTTCAGTATCATAATTTTAATTTATATTACATGTATGCTATATTCATGCAGACAGTCACAAACCAAAATATTAAGATTTTTCAGGTAAATTTAAGTGACCTTCTGTGCTTAAACAGTCTCCTCTAGCCTTTAAATATATAAACAATATTTTTTTCAACAGAACTTAATCTATCCCATGTACTGGCTGGACAAATCTCACTGAATAAAAAACTCTGTCCTCTATTTATTTTCTTCTCATGACTGAACTGCCCAGAATTCATTATTTACTGTAAACCATCAAATTCCCACTGTATTACATGTAGGCTATCTTACTGGAGTATTTATTTGGTAAACTCCAGTAATCTTGTCACCCTTGTGATATAACATGGCATTACGCCTCACTGCAGATAAACTCAACTGCATCATTTGTCACAATCCAAATTCTCAAGGAAAAGAAAACCCAAAACCAACAATGTCCACTTTTTAGGCCAAAAGGCTAAGTTTTTAGAATTATTATAATTTCATAGCAATTTTCCTCATCAAAGCTTCCAATAAACTTAACAATTTCAGACAACTTTTGACTCACACCAACCCCCCAAATCCATCCCATCCCTGGCCAGCTGCCACATGAGAACGTTGTGAGAGATGCTGTCCAAACCCACTCGGATCATGACTGCCCCTGTCTCTGTGCTCTGCCCCAGAAGGCAATCAGGCTGCTCAAGCACCCTGCAGCATTTCCCAGTAACACCAGTTCTTAAAGCACTCTTTGGCTCCTACCCCTCACCTCTGCCAAGCCCCACTGCACTTTTATTTTCTCTCTGCTTTGCCTCTTCCAGATGTGGGTGAAGCTTTTCTCACAGGAGAGGATCACCTCCCAGTCTGTCCTCTGGCCAAAAGAGCCCAAAAGCCACACACATCAAATGTCTGGGAGGCAGGGAGCAGATCCCTGCACCCCCTGGATGTGTGGAAGGATGCAGAAGGCAGACACCTACCATAATCCTTTCATCCCAAAATGACTGAAATATCTCAGGGTTTTGTTTTTGTTAGTGTTGTTTTTGTTTGTTTGTTTGTAATAAGAAAGGAATATTAAGAAGTCAAGTATCCTAAATTAAGTGGTACTGCTTGTGCCACCTATCACTACAGATGACAAAGTATGCACTTTAAAGGCATAATATAATGCCAATGAGTTGAGGTAGCAAGTATCAATGCAATGTCAGATCCATAGTAAAACTATGACACAGAAGCAGCTTAACATTTACATTCCAATTAAAATTTCTGCAACTTATCAAAAATATTTCAATAAAACATTTTTCTAAGGAAAAAAAAAAGTCAAAACCAAAGCAAAATTATAGGTTACAAAAAGGTTTCTTCTTCCCACAGAACAAACTGAATTTTTTTTTCTAAATAGATTTAGGTTTAGAACAATAATAATACTTTTATCTGAAGACTTCAAAGTCACATGCAAAAAAATATATCACAGTAAACACAGGGTTGAAGGTTTTATAGAATTTCTACTGGCTTTTTTTCCCCCTTCTTCTTTAAAAGAAATTTGTTTACTACCAGTCTTTGAAAAGCATAAAAGGGAGGAAACTATAGGGAAAATAAGTAAAACTTTTACGTGTAAGGAACATTTGGAGCTTTGTGAGAAGGCTGGTTTTGACAGAATATGCGACATGTAGCCCAATGTGAGTAATATTAGATCTCAAATAAAAATCAGCCCATGAATATACATAATCCAAAAGGTAATTCTCCCAATCTCTGAAATGTAATGGAGCCACTCTAGATCACTGAGGCATGAATATTTACCGTATTCAGGCTTTACTGCTCTCGATCTGGCTTCAATTTTGCAAATTAAAATGAAGGCTCTGTGGATAGAGAGATTAAAGAAGAGCATCCCAAAGCCTGCCTGTTTCCTTGGTGTGGTAGCAGTGATCTGGTTACCCTTCTGTTGGGTTATTTACTTATTGGAGTTTTACTTATTGGAGTAGTTCAAAAGCAATTGAGAGTGGAAAAGGAGGTCATTTTTGGGTCACAACCTTAGAGTTACAGGCTCACTAAGGAAAACAAACAGAGTGAACATAAAGCTGCATTTAAAAATAATGAAAAATAATATTTTCAACTCTTTTCACTTTTATTTTGAACAGCCAAGGGGAGAAATAAGAAAAAAGTTATTTTTCTCATTTCTTTCTCACGAACAAAGTTCTCCTGTCCTTTCTCTAAAATAAGCTTGTTAATAGAAGCCATGATTTATACAAAATGAAACAAAGGTGATGAATAATTACTGAGAGATCTGGTAGGCTTCATTAGCTATGGCAAACGTTAACATTAATCGTGATGATTTGAACATTTTCTAGGAAATGCCTGGAATATAAATACAGCAGCACTCGGGTGCAATACAGCAAACAAGCAAACACAACAGTACAAATCAAATGATACCGTGCTACTCCTGGTGAATTCCTTCTACTAATTACAATCAAAACAAAGGCTACCTCTGCTAGGAGAAGAAAAGAAAATGAAATTAATTACAGTCAGACAAGTATTTTTCGCAATACTTTTTAGTTTATGAAATAAAAAACAATTGGTATACAAAATCTTTATAGCTTTCCCTCGAGGCAGGATTCTTTTTCTGGCAAATTTTAAAGAGTTCAACTGGTAAGCAATTTTCTATTACAAGTCACTTACAGTGATTAAGATTAGACGAGTAAATTTATATCCTCTGCACTTTTGCAAGTCCTTAGGATATTTGCAAAATCTAAGCAGCTAAGTCTAGAGTAAAGAACAAATGGATTTATCCCTACCACCTTGGCAAATTATAGTAAGCTATTAAAGGAACAAAGCAGTACAGTGAAAGGTTTCATGCAGCAAAAATAAATTCTAATGCAAAGATACCTGGCAAAAACGTCAGGTTTACAGTAATGGTTCTGATTACTTCATTCAAATGCATCCAAGGGAAAATGGAGGTAAAAAGTCAGAAAAACTAATGAAAAAAATTGGGGGAAGAATGAAGATACTCCCTCTTCAGAAACTGGAAATAAAGGCAAAATGTAGTCATCATCAGGTAACAAAAACTGCATTTACTATATAGAGGTGCCATGTGATGGCTTATGAAACAAGAAATTCACACTTTTTTGCTTCTGCGCTACGTCATGGTACCAAAGGGTTACTGTGCTTTGAAACCTTCACCAACAGCCTTACTAAACATTTAATATTTTTCTTTCTACTTTCTTAAAGGCCCCAGATGTGTTCTTGCAGATCAAAAGAGACCAACTTATAAAGTTAAACGAAATCAAGGGCTTTTGTTCCGAGGCATCATTGCTGAACTAATTATTCCTGGATGTTGTTTAATGAAAGAGCGGTGCCATATATTAAAACAGTTAACAGGATGAGTTGCGTGAGTTATAGGAAAGGTCTGATCTGGGATTATAAATTTTAGGTTTTCTTCAAAGGAGATGAAACAAACTACTCACAACTCCCCAGTCCTTTCTGTCACTGAAAGGCTGAAATAAAAGAACCCAAAAATGTATGAAAGTTGAAATATCATTCTACATATTTACCCTTCCCTGAATGATAGAGAACTAAAGATGGGGGAGTTAAAAAACCTCCCGAGATTCTCTGAGATGGGGAAATGAAGATCTAAGTTATGCTGTCTATTCCCTAAATGCTACAAAGCACAAGTTAAAATAAATATTGGTAAGTCTTAGAAGAAACTTAATTTTAGACATACACGTGCAAAACAAGAAAGAACTCCCATCTTAAAGCAACCCTACACAAATAGTTACGAGAGCTATTAAGTATATTTATTATCAGGAAAAAAGGCAGGAGGGTAGGTAGACAAAGAGGTATTCCAGCATCACATTATTAGCAGAACTAGATCTTTTACATAATTCTGCAGCCCCCAACTGCTCTACTATTTTTGGTAAAATGCATATTTAACTATACTGTTACCTTACTGAGAGAAACAAAAGACCCTTAAGATCCCTAAGGACATCTCAGGCTAGGAAGGCAACTTTTCACTCATATACATTCAGACAATAAACACTTTACTTCCCTACTGATAGTCTCTTCTGTGTTTGTATTTTACAGCCTGACACGGGCCAACCCAACACTTGACACCCAATTAACAGACCTAGGAGCTGGAGGTCCGTATATTGATCACACTAAATGGGATTAGTGTGAAATAAAAAGTTCAAAGGGTCTTGACCAAACTTCACCACAGCCCAGCTGTGACAGCTGCTATGAATTTGTGTATCCAGTGCCTCACGTTTTTATTAAGAGGGTTCTGGTGCTCAAGAGTTTGCAGCAGCCTATGAGATCACGAAGGTTCACTAATAATGTCAGGCTCTGTAACTGTAGTGACTGACCAAAGAAAAAATCCTCTTGCTTGTTTGCATAGGTCTTTTTGATTAACTCATGAAAAGGGCCCTCACCTCTGATACAACAAGCACTTACAATAGACAAAGAGCTGTGACTTCTCTGCCTCTCAATGATTTGTTAACTTGCTATGGAAGAGCTGTCCAATTTGAAAAACCCTGGGTGTGACTATAAAAGAAGTGATTCCCTATACATGCAAGCACACCTACTATATTCTGACAATACCAGACAGGAGCTGTATTCAAATGATAGAAGTACAAACTGTTATCTTCTAAACACTTCTAATCTTCTATTATCTTTCTATTTGCCTAAACCTTTCAATTGTCATCAGGTGAATAAATATTTCTACACTTTGCACACAGGCACTTCTTACTGGCAGTCCTGTTGACATGATTTTTAAAACCTTTATCAAGATCCAATCAGCACATTTTATTTACCATTAGCATATTTTAGTATTTCTGAGTACCTATGTGTTTTAAATGAGTAATGTGATGGTTGGCTCTCACAATTAAGGGATGAATATTATGTGCAGGTTAAGAGAAGCCCCATGCTCCCAGGACTGTAATTTTTCCTTATTCAGTCCTTTGCTGTATTTTGTTAAGGTTTAATAAACCTTTAAAATTTAAAAGTGAGTGTTGTTTCTCACACTATGCAAATCCATTTCTTATTTAAAACAAGCAGCCTCATTTTCCAGTATCAAGTGTCACAGACACCTGTAACAAACACAGGAAATCCACTGCACCTCAGGGAAGGGAAGAAGTCCATCGGGCAGAGATGTGCAAGTACCACTGAGGTACAGGGAATGCTCAACAGGATTCTCTGGCTAATACAACCTTTACCAAAATATTCATGAGAAACTATAAACAAAATGCTAGTTTGCTTTTGTTGGGGTTTTTATTTATTGATTTGTTTTAGAACACACTCTATCAGAATATTTTCTGAGAAATATCAGTTCTGGGTATTTATATATCAATGATAAGGAAACAGTGATCAGTCAGGAGAAAGATGGAAAACAGTTGTCAATTAATAAATCATTTTAATCCATTATGGGTCTTTTAAAAGGAGCTAGATGTGGTCCATGAGGGAACCATAAAAACAGGCTCACTGGGGTTGCAGCATGCATGTTTAACAGAGGAGACAGCTTCAGAGCCATCAGCAAGGACACCTGACAGCAAATCACCAAGGACAGAAGCTTGGTAAAAGTAACAGAGGCAACTTGAAACCCATGAAAGAACAGTAGCCTGTTGGCACATATATTTCACAGTGTAAAGAACAATTCTTTATGTGGTATAGCAGTGCACCAAAAACCAGCTTTTCATTTCCTTTTTGTTTCTTTCTATGTATCTCTCTTCTGCTCTACTTCTTTCTTCACAGGATCTGTCACTTTCTGTCCTTTGGGTCTCTGGATTGTAGCTGCCAAATCACACCTGCTGAGAAAACCTTCACTAAATGGCCAATTCAAAGTAATTCCAATTGGGCTCCAAAATTAACATCCCAGGACTGGGAGAAGATTTCATATATGACTGCTCTGCCTGCACTCAAGACTGTAAAACTGCAAGTGTCACTCCCTCCCAAGGCCAGAAAGATAGAACCTTCTCTTTTTAAATTAAAGTTGAAATTACATGTAATCCAAAGTGTGCAGGCCACAAAAAATTCTATGAGATGACTGAATCCAGTCCAAAGAAGGTTATATAGCCTATTCAGCAATGCAAAATCTTCCATTATTAGAAACTAAGATAGTTAGGGTTGGATGTTTGGATTTTTATTTCGGTTGGGGGTGGGCAACATATTTTAAAAGTTTCATCAGATTTTTTGTTTGGATTTTTTCTTTGGTGGGGGACAACTTATTTTAAAGAGTTCATCAGATTTTCAGATGAACTTTTTTTTTTTCAGTTGATCAGATTTTCAGATGAGATTTTCCAATTTTTTTAAAAATTTCATCAGATTTTTTAGATGTACTTCTTCATGATCAGGCTTTCTTATCTGCAGATTTTTTGTCATAATCACTAGCTCTCATAGCTCCAATATAGTAAAAAGCCCTGTGTTTTCATATGTTACCAGTTATTTTTTCTGTGTTAAAAGTTGCATTAATATTCATCTACAGGAAACAGAAACATAGAAGATACTCACATCACAGTGAGACTGTAATATTCATTTACCTGGAGACTGAATAAAGATATAATTTGGGCAGTCGTCCAAATTATAATATATTATATATATTATATAGTCATCCAAATTATATTATACATAGTTCCAGTCCTGTATGACTTTTCTAACACAATGCAAGGTGCTTGAAAAGAAAATATAATTTCATTGGAAGTGACTGAGCGCATTTTGGAAGGAAAATGCCTACTAGAAAAGCCTATGACTAAGTCCAGAGTGAATGTGAAACTAAAACCCGACCGTATCAATCGAAAGAAAAACGTCAATGTTCAAAACTCTTCCTACTACAGCCAATGTTCATTAGAGGAAATTAAGTCAGCAAGTTGGTACAACTGGTGGAAGTTTTATCACTGTCTTTCAACAGCAGAAGTGCAGGAAAGATAATTTAAACAGAGATGAGGCCAAAGATAAACAGAAAAATAAGAAAAGCTTTTGACTTGGCCAGGACGCCAAGTTTCTCAAGCCTCTCTAAGGAGATCCTTGCTTCAAACTGAAGAGACTGAGCTTCAAGAATCAGTAAAACAAAAATGAGAAAAAATATACATGCAATTTTTAAGCATACATTTATATCCCACTGGCTCTAGATTCTATGTGTAACATATGTCCATTTCATATTCCTTCAGAAAATTAGATTTACAGGAGAAAAGTTTTTACATCAAGTTCAACAAAACAGCTGCCATTAGTCTCTTAACAATTTCATTTTTTTGTCTTTCTTAAAAGGTAAAATATCACTGTACCACTGAAATATTCTCTGGTCAGACGTCATAATTTTTTGCATCCCCTTTGGATATCAGATTTTAAAACTATGATAGTTTTTCTCCCTTTTCCTCCAAAAGGTAGGTACCACATTGCCTTTGGGGTTCTTAAATTTTATAAAAATGGGATAAATTGCACACATAGTTTAGAAAACATCCCATCCCCTTATTTTTATGAAAATATTATTTAAAATCCCAGAAGGATGCTAATATTTAACAAAAAGCATAGGGTTAGCCTATTAGGATACCAAATCTGACAAGTTATCTAAGGCAAAGTCATATTTTAGTCATTTCAGATGAAAAACATGAAATCCCAGTACCTTACCAACCATGCAACAATAGAAATTTGGTTGCAATGAATTCCAGTCTAACCCTCAATAGTGGATTCCAGTTACCATGCTCAGGAGAAGGCAAAATATTGACAAAATATAACACCATTTTTTCAGATAAAGTAGTAAATGCTGCCACAGAAAACACTGCACAGATGTAAATCTACAAAGAAAATCAGGTTCCCACTCAAACTTCACTCTTTTTAGACTTGTTAGACCCCTGGTACATGAAGGGATGAGCTCTCACTCTGCACAGACACAAGGGAATGAAAGAAGGATGCTAATGTGAGGTTTAGCAGCAAATAAATAGCTTTGCTGTTATAAATTTTAGTAGAAACATTATTAGTTAAACTTAGTGGGCTTTGTGGTTTAATATTCATTTAGCACAAGTCATTTTTCTGCAAGCCTTTGGCTCCATCTGCTGACTTTTAATAATAAAAATAATTGATGATGTTGAAAACGCTCATGTTTTTGGAACATGTAAATCACCCACATTTTTGTAAATGTGGTTCAAAAGGTACAACTAAATACCCCAAGTGTGTGGTCCTGTAAAATCATCTGTTAAAATTACCTTGAAGCAACAACATTCCAGTTCCGAGGAGAAGGTACCTGAGAGGGCCTTGGATGTACAAAGGGTAAACAAGTCTTGCTTGGGAGATTGGCTGGAATCAGATTTAAACAACAGGTAGACATCTGGAAGTTTATACCACAGAATCACACAGCAATTAAGTACAAACCTGAGAAGTGAGACTCTGAGCAGACTAATAAAAATAATCAAAAATATATAACACAACCCTGTGATAACTCACTGGAGACATTTGCTCAACACCTGACTGTGCTGGTTTCAGCTTCTCCCAATTGCAGAGAGATGTCTGCTTCAAAGAAACTAAAGCTTGTTTTATTTATGAACAAATAAAAAAAAGAGATAAAAAATAACTCTCCAGGTTCAAAAGCACACATATTTGCCTGTTCCAACTCTGATTTATTTTTCATTATTGCAGAATTCTGATCATTATCAGAGCGCTACAAACTCAATCTAGGTAGAACTGCCACGTGAAAAATTGCATTTGAGAAATGCATCTAATATGCTCTTTAAATGTAAAAGGGGGAAAGTCTTAGTCAAAAAACCCCCACATTTATGATACTTCATTAGCCTTTTTTACAATTAAACAACTAAATCCATCATTAAATCACAGCAGTCTGCTTTATATTAACACTGAGCTCTCGTGGCTGCAAATTATTTGAGTGGTAACTGGGATAATCAGCATCTCTGGGAATTTGTTTTCCTTTGTGACTTGAACTTTTAGTATCTGTATTAGAAAAACTTAACAACCACTCTCATGACCACCCCCCATAAACAAACAAAAAACCCCTACACACTCAACTTTCAAGACCTGATGTGACATCTCTGTGCACTCTGGAACTTTCCTGTTACTGTCAGTGTAAGAGTGTAAGAGATACATTCAGCCTCTCAAACCAAATCCCACTTGTTGCAACTGCTACATATGGAGAAGATTTTTTTCTTTTCACATGCTGTTCTTAGTTTCTTTATCAATCTTGTAGCCAACTTACAGGTAAAAAAAAATAGATGGAATAAATTATGTTAGCAAGGGGATTTAAACACAGAATGAAATCTTAACTTTGTTAAAGCTAAGATTAAACAGAATCTGAAACAGATCCGAAAGCTCAGTCTTTATCACAAAAAAGGCTCATTTTCATAGCTTTCTAGGAAAAAACCAAACAACTCTTCTGAAATGAAAATATAAAAACCCCTCTTAGATATAGCACATGCCACAGATACTGTAATTTTTTAGAAGTTTCTTTTAAAACTATCAAATGTTTATAATGTCTCCTTCAGATCCAAAACTGAACCTAAGAAATTCACTCCTTTCAAGAACTTAAAACATAGGCATCCAACTTCTGAACAAAGATTACCAATGAATGTTAATGACCTACAAAACATTAGGAAGATACAAGATTCATTTCTACATGGCCACGCTCAGATATAGGTATGGCTCCAATAGGTTTAAAACTATATTTATGCAAATACACTGGGGAAATTTATCACCACACAACGGAGATTGAGGGAAGCATTAATGAAAACTTAAAACATAATCACATTTAAACATAAACTTAACCTGAAAATTTGATTCTTCATATGCAGGAAAACAGCAAGAAAATCAGTATGTACTTTAAAGCAGTTCACCTAACTATAAGAATTTAAATCACATCAATGAGTTCTCTGTCGAAGTGCATCTATATCCTGACTCAAATAAAAAGCCCCAGTGTCAGCATCACTAGATGGCATGGAAAAAATGAAAGGCAGGATTAAAACTTCACTTCTAGCTGATCAGAAGGGACATTGTCCATCAGGGACAACAAAGTAACGTAAAAGCAAAAGCAGTAATACAACGTTTGATTTGCAGCATTACTCTCACTGTGCCAGAAAACGTGAATGTTATGGATTCAGAATAACATTAACTCAGCCCACTCCTCATTCTGGATATCTAATGGCATGTTTTTACAACTGTTTGTAATGTATGTGTCACATGGACTAAGTCTTTCTTGTGAGTCACACTATAACCACAAAACTATGCCTGAGCATTAACTTTTCTTTCTCCTCTACTCCATTTAAATCTGACGTAAAAACTTTGCCTATCTCTTTCCCCATACATGCACCTTCAAAGCATCTTGCCAATACTGAACACATTAAACCCTCAGACAAGAATTAGAACCACCCTTATTTAAATAAACAAAACAAAAAACCCCAAAACTCCCATCCTCCTGAAAATTAAAAAAAACCACCAAAAATCCACAAACAAAAAAATAAACTAAAAACCACAAAAACCCACAAACCAAGTGAATAGAACCCTTACCTTCACATGTTTATTTGTGTGTTTTTACTAGGGAATTGCTGTAATTTTTTCCAAAAATACTGCTTAATTTCCTGCCAAAAACATTCCTTTAAGAAAAAGCACCTCAGTGTTTCTAGTAATCCCCCAAATTAGTTCAGCATACAGATGTTTACAGACGTAGAGGCAGATGAAGCCACAATTGCCTTCCCTAAAAATGTTCTCCTTACCTTTATTAATCCCATTCTCTCTATTCCCAACAGTAAATCTCAAGTTGTGAAAAAACTCCCCCCCACCACAAAGACTTTAAAATCTCCAAGGACCTCTCCAGAAGTGCAGCCAGAGCCTGTGATCTCAGCTCTGACAACCAGGGATGTGCTACCTGCACAGATCACACATCTGGACAGCTGATTTAAAGATGGAAGTTCAACAACCTCCACAGAAAGGATGAGTAGGCAAGAAAAGTGAAGATGAAAACAAAGCAAAGACAAGTAAGAGGAAAGACCTGAAAAAAAACCCCATTTGTACTACAAAAAAGTGTTTGACCACAATTGTATTTTTGAACTTTTCACTAATCTGTTAGTGCTTCCTGCAAGAAAGAAAAGCAGACACTGAGATTTCTACCAACCCACGAATTTTCCACCCTTTTGCTATTATTTAGGGAAATACATGCCCGAAAAATATTATCACACTAGAATAAATTATGCTGAACTTCAGTCTTGCATAACATCTCAGACTCACCAGAGGGCTCAGAACAAGTTTGAGCCTCACTTTGTATCTCTATTTTGGAGAACTTTCTCCAGCTCCACCCTTAAGAGATTAAAGACCTACCCTGGGGTGAAGATATCTAATAACCTCCTCTAGACCCAAACAACAGAGCAGCCCTTGGCAAGGCTGGAAAAGGCATTAATATCAGGGTCCTTGCCTCTTTAATACACTTCGTACACACAACTGCTTTTCCTCAAACAAGAACATCATGTCAACAACAGAAAAGGAACATTTGAAACAGAAACACATGTTATACAAAACATTATTCTTGTTCAATCACCACTTGACTCCAACTCTCTCCTAAAACCAAATGCAAAATAGTTCACAGTGGGATTTACTGTTGTAATTGACTTTATTTTACAAAGTTTTGCATTTAGACAAAACCAACTGGTGTTGCTCTGTGGTGACTCGAAGCCAAAATGGACATTTATTTTAGTTGTATTGAGCATTTATTCCAATTCTTCAGTAAAAATACATACTTTCAAGATTCCCTTGTTTCTGTGGTTTCGACTCTTTGTGGTATACCTGCGTATTCTTCACTCCCTCAAGACTTTAAACTGTTGTCAGCTAGTCTTCACAAGCAGGATAGACATCTTCAACTAGGCAAGAAAATACCTCATGAATAATACCCATATTTCAAAAATGAAGTGATTCATAACAGTACATACTTTTTCCTTAAGCCACCATTTAACTTTTTGCAGCCCTATTAGGTATTGCACATCAAACAAAAACTTCTTCTAGGGATGCTTAGCATAACAGTCTATTGAAATTCATTACATAATTAATATTAAGCAAAAGCAACTACAACACAGTAACTGAAATTAAGAAAACGAAACCAAGTAAGTTAAAGGAATGCCAAGAAAGAGCAAAAAAACTTCCAGGCATTCTGAAGCCCCACACAAAACTTACATGACAAACAAATTTCTGACTTGTTTTCCATACCTCTATCCCCTTTCTGTTGAAGAAAAAAGCTTGACAGCTGTATATATACACTGGGGTTTTTTTATTTCCGTGAGTTAATCTGTTCTCATGGCTGATTTCTGCCACCTAAACTGCACTAGGATTAAGGTCACCTCTGCTATTCTTCTGCAGAACCTATTACATACCCTATAGACATATATTGAGGGAATATATCTTAAATACAGGTTGCCTAGAGAGGAACAGCTTGGCTAGTAAATCTTTCACAAAGACCTGACAGTTTTTAAGTCTACTATTTTAGTATTTAAAAATGCATTAGCTACAGAGACTCTTTAAAAGGCTATTTGAGCTTTCCTTGCTATTTCTAAAGTGTGAAATGTTTATTCTTGATTATTTATTCATCAGAGGAGAAAGAAAGAGAAGCCAATTTTGTGTCATATGCTTTGAAGCTAATCTTTACTCCCATGAAGAGCCTGGGAGTTTGTAGCTTTCATTTCAGACAGTTGCAAATGGAAATCTGTATCCAGGCATTCGTATCATGTTCATCACAGCAATATCTGGGCAGCTAAACTAATTATATCATTCCAGCTGATACTGTAAATATTGGCTCTCTCTAGTATTAACTTTTCCAATTCAAGCTGCACCAGCTATTCTAACGTGAAGTGATGGGAATGTTTTAGTGAAAAGATTCATCTCACATTTAGTTTCAACAATACATGTTATTGTCACAGGCATATGATGACAGATTCAGGTGATGAGCTGAATAAACCTTTAGAGAGCAAAGTAAATTCTTACATAATTTTTATGGCAGTATCAAAGAATAAAATGTAGAGAGTTCTCTAAATGAAGCCCTCTCAGAAACACACAGTAGAAGGCATGAAATCCAGAGGACTTCCTATGGTGTTATGACAATACTTCATGGAAGTACTCTGGTAATAGAGTAACTACAGATTTCTGGGCAGTTATGCACTAATCCATTTTCTTCTGTCTCTGGGTCATATTTATTTTCAGCAGCATTGGTTAAGCAATGTTTTCAATATCCAGATCCTTTCTTTGCCAGTGGCCAGAACTGAGCAGAACTTTATAAATTACAGACCACAGCTTAGTTAATGTGGCACTTGCTGAGCTGTTCTGCTTCTAAAAGCCTCGTCAAATAAAGAACTGCACTGTGTATGGATGACCAAGGAAGAAGAGTGCCATTCCCTCCCTTCATCCTGATTACTGACATTTTGCCAAAGCCTCCAGCACTTGAATTTTAATATTTAAAACATGAGCTTTCCTCTCTGCCCTAACTAAGCCTTCTAATAAAGTTCCATTCCCAGCAGCAATGCATGTGAAGGCTGTGTGCACCATACAGAAGGTTACCTTCCCAATTACTATTCAAGCATCCCACTAAGATTCCTGCTCCAACTGTTTGCGTACGTGCATGTGGGTCTGCTTTCAATTAAACTGCATTGAGAACAGTTCTACCTGATAAATTAAAAGAAATAAAGTTAATGACCTGGCAGCAGCAATGCTTAAACAAACAAGTTATGCAAACACAATCCAGCCATCCTTTCCTTTAAGGAGTTACCCTAAAATTAAACAAAAAAGGCATTTGGATGAAACTTGTGACTACTACAGCAATGTCTATTAACTTAGTTCCAAACTGATCTTGAACCCCAGAACACAACACTTGATCCAAGAACATGACACTTGATCCCTGGAGCTGCAATGGTTTAACAGGAAAGATGTTACCTGCTAAGTCCCAAGATAACACGTGCCTTTTTGTTCAGCTGCATCCCAGTCACAGCTCAAAACTGCAACAGCAGATGGAAAACACAAGAAGAAAAAAGTTTCTTCAATCTAAGGTATAAGTAGAAAAGACCAATCACCTTGAAGGGCAAACTCTGAGACTGGAAAGGAAGCTAGAAATGGACAAAAAAGGATAGGCAGGAGAAAGTAGAGTGAGCAGATACATAAAGTTGAGACAATACAGAAAAATCTACATGTCTGGAGTAGCTCATTAGATGTTTAGTTTTCTTTTCAACCTCATTTTGGAGTAAAACCCTGTATATTTGTTTATCTTCGTGTGCTGCTATAGAAAAGCCAAACTGCTCACTCATGTAGCATACAAGAACAAAATCCATTTCTCCATTTGTGGCACTCGTGCACTGGGATTTGGAGGCTTTAGCATCAGATCCTGCAACCCAGTATGTTGGTAATTCCAAAAAGGACAGCTATACTGAGCATGAGATACTGCACACACACATCACATCTGCCAGCAGTCTCCAGGAGTCCAAAGAGGACACTAAAGAGGCAAATGAGTGGGGAGAACTCCTACATACTGGGGCAGCACACGCAGTCACTAGTGGAACTTCAGAGCCAAGACCAACCTCAGAACAACTCTGTCTGGATCACTTTCCTGTCACTACAATGGTTCCTTCTTCTTCAGCTCAGTTGCTTTCCCACCTTGTATTTCCGTCACAACTTTCTTTAGCTTTTATAGTTCTCATGGGACAAAATGTTTACTGAAATCTTGACAGAAAAAATGTATCTTATCTAAGAAAATCGGTCATCATATCAAATAAAACTGTGACATTCATATCACACAGTATTTTCTTCTACTTAGAGTCGAGATCATCTTGTATTATTTTTTCACTTTTAGCCCCACTGAAGAGTGTACCAGTTCTTACAAAGTAAGAGCTCTCTGCACTAGCTAACTATTAAGGCAAAATTATCTGCATGGCAGTGGCACAAAATACACACTCCAAATTAATCTCATGCATTAACCACTACCAGTCAGTATTGCAGATAACTCTGCACAAGCAACAGTGCCATGGAAATGCTGCAGAAGTTAAGTCTGCCTTGGAGAGCAATATCATTTCCAGCAATGCTGCATGTCCAGGTGGAGCCTTGATCCCAACAGTCATTTCAAGATTATTTAAACAGACAGAAGCAACACAGAAGTTACAAATCTCTTCCTTTTTAGATTCACTGTAGGAAGAAACTCATATGCTTTGCCTTCTATTGGATGAGAAAAATTACCCAATCTTGTACCCCAACTGTCTCTATCTGGCAGGGAGCACAGGGTACTCCAAGACCTCCAAGAAAAGCTGCAGATGAATTTCAGTATTTGAAGAGTTAATTGGCCAGCACTGACTAGGCCACTTTTCTGCCTACAGAGATCACATTAGACACACAAGCTCCAGAAATACAGTGTATGGTTTGGATTAGCACTGCTCAGGTTGGCTGCTCTCCCCTGGCTTCCTTCCCTTCTGCTCAGACCAAGTAGAAAAAAATTAAAAGCCCCACAACATATATCTATTATGTATTACCCCTGGTCCTGAATAAAACAAACCTTAATGCACAAAGTCCTTTATCTTGCTCCCTCACTTTACTGTACCTACATGATACTCAATAAAAAATTGCAAGTGATTTGAACTAAACATTGTACTTCAGTAACAGGTAGAGAATGAATAGCAACATACAAATCTCTTGCTGAACGTTTTTACTCCTGAGGGCTTTTTTGTGAGTTTAAAGGCCCAAAGTTAACCACAATTTTGTATGGTTTTTAATACAAACTTAAAATGGATTTTGTGCTTCGCAGTCTTTAGGTTTTGTTGGCCTTTTTTTTTGTGGGCTTGTTATTGGTTTGGGTTTTTTAAAAATAAAAAACAAAACCATAAAAACCACACAGTAAAAAGTTACAAAACCATACTTGAAAAAGAGGGAACTGATCTTCAGAAAGAACTCAGCATCTGCTACTCTTATTCTCTTAAGAGATTGAGCCAAAAAGATTTGAGAAGTTTTTATTGCCAGATCTAAATTTCATTCCACAGGCACAGGATCAGATCTTTCATCCTCTACTTAACCACAAAGAACTGTGCAGAGCAATTTTGTTCTTCCAAAACAACTGATAATATCCTAAATGCTCAAAGCAGAGTACTTTCCAATATAAGCCAAATCCTGCATATTTTGCTTTTAAGAAATGCCACAGCAGATGCAAAACCAGTAGGATTCACACTGATGTTTTCTAGGAAAGAAGAAAATCTCAAAAAAAACCATAACCCATGTTTTAAAAGCAGCAGACAAAAGTTTCATTCTTGTACTGAATTAAACAGCATGTAAAACATTATGTTTCTACATTTAATTTATTGCTTTAGGATTTAAATTTTGCACCCACATCTTTTAATATGCACCATAAACTACCTTTTCACAATTTACCAGCTACATTTAGGCAATTTTCCCTCAACCCAATCCTCCGAACTGCCCTTCTCCACAGCACTCCAGTGAAAAGAAAACTTTCAGGGCAAGCAAAACTCCCCTCCCAGCAGAGGACTTGTTGCATTTGAAAGGCTGTTGATATCAGTATTGGGCAAGAAAAACCCAAGCAGCACGGGAAGAAACAGATGTAGAAACAGTATTCAGACATATTCTCAGAATATACAGCAAGGGTTCTCCATCTGCAGTGTTAAAAGCAATCAACATTGACTGGAAGTTGGATGGGGCAAACATTGACTGCAGTTTTGTATTAGGAGGTCCAAAGTGCTCAAAATGGTAAAAGCAAAAACTTCTTTAAGGTTGCACCATGGAAGTCCACATACAAACATTTTTGTGAGCCAGTTCAGTGGGGTTTGATCCAAGCTTGTTTTCTGAGATCTAAATATCCTCTGACAAGGCTTAACTGTGCAACTCTGATTGTACAAAATTCCTTAAATAAGCTAAAATGAGTTCTTACTACATGTACATACATACTAAAGTTCACTAATCAGAGGTCCTGGGACATCAGATAGACTGAGGTACTTATATGGACAAAAGTAGATCTCTATTACAATTTTAATAGCTACAATGGTTTGAAGGAAAAAGCCTTGCAAATACTATTTGAGTTATTCTATCAGACAGTGGAGAATTTTTTTGTTGTGTTAGCCATAAAAGCTACAGAACTTTTGCCAAAACACAGACCAAGGTTATCTAGCCAACAAAAAAAGCTTAGGAAGGAACATCTCTCTTCATATGGTGAAAGTATATGAAGTCATGAAGCCACACAAAACTATGCTTCTTTAAAGTTCATAAAGTCAGTATAATTTGACAGTCAATAGGCTCCTGCCAAGACAGAACCACTACTGGTTTCAACCGACACTCTCATTTACTAGGAGACTTGATGAGATAAACAGAAGCAAGTTCCTCACATTTTTCATATCTAGGTCTCACATGACCTTGTGAAAGTTCACCTGAGTATTGAAACAATCTGTATGACTGCTCTGGAATATGAGGGGAGCATTTCATAAGTGTGCTTGCAACCTTTGAGACTGAGATGCTCCACACTAATAATTGCAATTGGCTACTACCAACCTCCAGGATGGTGAAGGTTGGAGCTGATAAGAATATTTTTCTTCCCTTTTAATGAGATTTATTACACAAGAAACAACTTTTTACCATACAACACCAGATACATTATTGAGATTCAGCACAGAGTGAGAATCCCCACGTGATCCCCTAGAGAAAAACAGGAATGGAACCACTCAGCAGGAACACAGCTACTCAGCATTCAAGACACTCACAACTTCTGACACATACACAGTACAAATGGCAGCACTGGACTTTACAGAAGCTCCAAGTCAGTTATTTACCTTCACCAGCCACTCAGCTTGCATCAATCTGCTCCAGCATTTGTTAGCAATTCATCAAACATGACAAACAGGAACCTGACTATAAGGCAAAGAGAAAAGTTTCTACTTCTTACAATTCCTGAAATAGAGCCTCAGCAGTGGTCTCCACACTGGGCTGCCACATCTGTGCTCTGGGTCTTGTACACCCACAGCCCTGATCACAGTAAGGCAATGCTGAGTGGACACTTCCAGGAAAACCAGACCCATGATCTGTGTACAGCTCTCTCTGCCTCCTCACCCAATTCAGACTTGACTTTTTCTACAATCTTTCTCACCTGGATAAGGAAGGCAAAAGATGCCTTCCTCCCACTGAAATGAAAACACTTTTCTTTTTCAGTTGAAGTGTGCTATAAAAAGACCCAGCAGCACTGGAGTTTGACATTCAGCCTCATTTAAACTGAAATCTCTAAACAACCTACACTTTAGATATCAGTAAAATAAAAACAAAACTAAATTGCAAAAAATCCTTATTATTCAAACTCCAGTAACTTTTATAAAGCAGAAATACAAGTGTCACAAGTTGTTGCAGTTTATAAACTCAAAAGACTATAGAGATTGAAAGACCACTGAAATAATCTTAAATGACATTCAGAATTCTGCCAACACTATGTTTTTGCTGCAGAAATCCTAGGTTCATGCTCTTCAAGGTGGATTTCAAGTGCTAAGGAGCAAATAGCACTAACTCAGTTGGATAGTGAACTGTTTGCTGTGTCAAAGCTTTTTGCCAAACACATATATATAATTTTTCTTTTTGCTATATGGATAATCAACCCCAGATGGCAATTTACATAGGCAAAGCATAAAGGAATCCATGCACTGCTGGTGCTCTCAGCCTCAATCAGAGCAAGCACAGGCATTTGAGAATGTCACTGTTTATTTTTAATTGCTGTGTCCCTCCTTTGTGCAGGTTCAAGCGGTCAAAGATGTCGAAGTCCATTAGTAGAACTGGAAGGTGATGCCACTTCACTTGGTGAGAGGGTTCTTCAAATTTAAAAAAAGCAGCTAGTTTGTGACGTCCCTAAATGTACCAGCTGTCAATCTCAGTTACCACTGGGTCAGGGCAAAGAAAGGTCAGAAAGAGTCATAAACCACAATGTGTTGTGAAATGTGCTTCCTCCGTTACCTTGTACGCCTGAGAAAGGTTTGACCTTTTATAGGTATCCTAACCCAGCTCTGCATGATGCTGGCAGGGGTAAGTACAACACACAGCTCAAACTTACAAACATTGCTCCCTTTTAATGTGCCCTAGTTTCCATACCTGTGCAACATGAAGGTGAATGTCCTCAAGTTGCTAGTGCCAAAACACAAAACTGTGCCCACAGCTATTATGATCCCAAGACATGAACACACCTTGTATTTCACATACAGCAGTGGAAGGTTTAATTCATTAACAGCAACTGGAAAAATAACGAAAACTTTGAGGGAAGTAGTTAATGCCATAAGAGCCAAGTGATCTGGCTTGTCTGCCAAGTGACCTGTTCATCTGCTAAGTTGTCTGTCACTTCAGTGACTACTCTCCTAGTCACCTGGGAAGAAAGCCCACTAAAAAAAAGCCACACAAAGTCTTTTCCACTGTTGGAAAACAGACAAAGTCTATTTCCACTTTTAAATACCAACTCACAAGTTATTTACTCTATTTTTGTCATTTCTTCCTTCATATGGATTCTCAAAAAGCAGATTTACTCCTAAACACATTTCTTCAAAACATTCTTGGACTACAGATGAAAAGCAGAATAGTCACTTCCAGATATAATCTAGTGATGCATTCTTTCTTTGCAAGAAATAATTACTCTGCCCTGTCTCCCCCATCTCCTGGAGCACAAAATGACAGGAAGTTTGGCAAATGCTATGTCAAAAAGAAAGCAGTGAACTCGCTGTGCAGGGCCCTGTTTGGGCAGGAGCCATCTCCCACTCCCTGCACTCCTAACTACTTGGCCCTCTTTGCACCCCAAGCACAGGCAGGCCCAGGACTGAGAAAAGGACACAACAGCAAAGGAAAGAACGCTGCCAAGTGGAAACCAGGAGAAGCTGAAGCTAGAGCAACAACCCCAGGAATCATAATCTGTGCAGGAATTCAAAGCATAGCTCCCAAAATAGGCTGCATGCTGTAAATAAAAATATAGGCAGTGAGGAACTCGACTGGGGAAGCAGAAATGTCAGAGTACATATGGTACAAATCACTTCTATGCAAAGGGCAATAGCATACAAACTATTGTTTGTATGCCACAGGTATCACTGAAGAGGCTGGCCAGAAATGAATTGTCCACTATCAGCCAAATACCTCAGGTGAAATCAGAATGCCTCATGTAGTCCTTCACCTGTCCAAACAATACAGTCAAAATGAGAAAACAGCATGTTCACTCAATGAAATAGTAAGGCCCTTACAGTAAAATGACTTGAAGATAATACTGACAGCACCAAAACAGTCCCATCCTTGCTTGCTAGGCCAGAATTTGGCCTGCCCACAGACTGTAATCAGCTCGGTCCACTTTTATGTGGCAGCTGCAAAATACTCCTCAAGTCCTAATTCAGTTTGGGCAATTACTACTAAGGGAAAATCAAAGCAGTGATAATCAGCACCTGTGAAATAGATTTCACATGTTCCAAGCATAAAGCCACTTTGTTTTCTTTTAAAGGATAAATATATATTTTAAGGAAATTAAACAGTTACAACAGTTGAGCAGTTCAAAGGCCATTGGAAGGTCTCTTTGACTTTCTACAGGCTCTCTGAAGAGCCCAGCAGCAGCAAGCCACCTACTGCATCCCAGCAGTTCTCTCAGAACATGCTGACACAAATTAAAGCCTCAGCAAACAAAGAGAATGTACATCAAGCATTTCAATGCCCTCTTCTTGTCATTTCCTTTGCTTTCAGACATTTTTGGAAGCCTACCTATATGGACTCTTTTGCAAACCTTCTCACTGCAGCATATCTCAAATGAGAGTAAACTCCCTCAAACCTTGTTCAGTCCTTGGGTGCATCCCAGCTTGGAAACATGCCCACTTTGCTTCTCTGAATTTGAAAGCCTAACATGCTAATCTAGATCAGTCCTCTCTTCATCCAGCTAAACTACTGAGCAGGTAACTTTACAACTGCCTTATTTAAAAATCACTATGCCTCTTACTGTTATAAGCTGAGTTATAATAGAGTACAAAAATAAGAATTGAAAATAATTGAGTAATTTCAGACTGGATGAGAACACTCTCTTCTTTGTTGAGTGTCTCTGTCAGGAAAACCAGGGGGAATGAAAATGAGAGACTCACCTTCAGGGCAGGAATCTCCACATTGTCACCAAGGCTAACAGAGCCAGAAAGAATGGTCCCTGTCATCACTGTGCCTTGACCCTTGATAGAGAAACAGTGGTCAACTGCCATAAGGAAGTGTCCTGAGGGGTCTCTTGATGGCAGGTAAGCCTGAGACTTCAAGACCTGAAAAAAAAGATAAAAGCAGCACCATGCCTGGGTGAAAAGTCATGACAGCAACACAGCAGAAGGCAGGCAAGCAGATGATTGATTGAACAAGCTTGCAATTTTACTCATTTCAGGCATCTCCCAATGAGCTTAGAACTCACCAATGCCAAATTAACTGTGTGTGCCATAGGGGAGGTGCACACTTAGCAGCAGGAACAGTTTGATTTTCTGCCTTAGAAAGATTTGGTGTTGCACATTTAGCTTGGTTAGCAAAACCTCACTGACGATAAAGTTGCTGCCAAACTCAATATAAACACTGCAGCAAAGCAAAGAGGAAAAAAACTATGTGTGTCATCTCCCCCTTTTTCCTCCCTCTCTCAAAAGCGCAATTTTACAGTGCATTTTGCTACTTCAGCTTTTTTGGATTTTGTGAAAATGAACCTACACACAGATATTAGTGCTCCATAAAGCCCATCTCTGACTCCCTCCCAGAAAAACTGTAATACTGGGTTAAGTTTTCAAATTCAACTTCCCCTTCAGATTTTTGTTAGTGCTTCTTGAAGGGTCAATCCATTAGGAAAAACTACATAAGTACCATTTTCTAGAGAAATTCTGAGTTTAGTGGGTTGTTTTTTTTTTTTGACAAATACTAAGTTTCTTAAAATATATCAGCAGACAAAATATTTTAATTATAAAAAGGAAGTCACGTACTCAACAGTGCTTCAAAGGAACTGGTTCACTCCTTTCTCAAATCACTTTTGATATCTCTCTCTGTTATATCACCTGCAGGTACAACTGGCATTGCCTTTAACATCTGTTTTTAAGGTCAAAAACTGCAGTCCAAGCCCAGGTTGCAATGGCAGAACAATGGAGAGTCTCTTAGGAAGGACAGAAGGGATAATAGCTCCAAGTTCAATGGCAGGGCTCACACAGCATTTGCCAGCTCATCTAATATTAGGTTTCAGTTGACAAAACAGCTGCAATGAGAGTTTCCTTCAAAGGTTGTAACCCTGGAGAACATCCCAATAAATCTAACAGGAGCCAGATAAAGGCAGAATATATGCCAGATAAAGGCATATCTACTCAACTCGAGAAACTGCTGGGGGCAGACAGGGCCTGGCTAAGTCTGGTCTAAGGCCACACTACATCCCATCCCCAAGCCCATCCTGACTCACACAGCCTGGGAGGTGATGCAGCATTCAGTGCTCAGCAGCCTTGTGGAATATCCTGCCTTTAGACAAGCCTGGCTGCCCAGGGCCAGGCATCCCTAGATTTTTGAGTGATGCTGCACCCTAACTTCAGCAATTAATAAGTACTTTAAACCTGGCAGCATCCAAATCAGAATCTGACAAGTCTTCAAAGAATGATGCCTTTGTTTTGAGATTCTTTTCTGCTGTCTGATGCAGCAGTGGCATTTCTCCAGGGCAAAGATGCTCCTGTCCCTAAGCTAATGACAGAAAGGATGAAAAGTATATTGCAAGCTACAAACTGCTCTCAGCTATTTCAGTTGTCCTGCTCTTCACAGTATAAACATCATGCCATGTAACTAAGGGTTTTGAACATCTGAGAATGGATGTTTTCATGTTATTATTATGTTCTTCAGCATGTACCTCGATTAATTCAGAAATACCCTGTGGATTCTCAGACTCTGGGGCTTCTGGTCCACCAGGCTTTGCTGCAACAGCAACAATAGGACACCCTGAGAATCTGAAAGAGAGAGAAAGACTTTCACCATTAGACCACAGATCTTCTACACATGTCAATATAGAGACCAGGCTCATTTGAAGGCTAGGAAACTCCCTAAAATTCCAATTCATCTGCTCTTCTCCCACTGTGACTGACAATTTCTTCCTGAATTACCAGCAGATCAGCACTACTGAACTTCACTATGAAAGCTTCAGTCCTGTTGCACATTAGCTGCTGATTCAATTCTGTGACAGTCACATGCAAGATTCAGTTCATTTCAGAAGCAAACATCTGCTGTTACCCAGTCTTAATGCAGTGGTTTGCATCCAAAGTCACTTTACATGGAGACTAGCACATTTTTAACTTCCATTAAACAATTAAAATTCTAAAGTCATAACCTTCAAAACTGGAGCGAAATGCAAGATGCCTCATGATGCCTACCTGAGTCTGCAATATCTGTAGACAACAGGAAGATCTAAATCTACTGAAATCCATGCCTGCAAAAGTCACAAATCTCAAACACAAAAGGGTTCAGAGAGGAGCAGTACAGCCAGCTGACCTCAGTTTACCTTTTATGCTACAATCAGTTTTATTCTTCAAGTACTTAATTATTTTGGCCATCCTCTTGACACCCACCCCCCAGTGATTTTCTCACAAAAGGAAGCAAACTGGAGGGAAGAGATGGGGCTTTGCTAAAGAAATGTTAAGGTCTAGAAAGGGAGCTCACTCAGTGCTCCAGCTGTAATCAGGCACATGAGGTATTTTCTTTGTTTACATGCCATAAGCCTGAGGCATCTAAGGACAAAGGGTACTAAAAAAATGTGCACTGAAAATTCCTGTGATTAACCATAAAACTTTTTGAAATTTATTTTCATACAAGTATTTCAGAGCACTGTGTTGCAATAAACAAATTTATGTGTAACCAAATGCTTTACTCCTCTTCCCATACACCAGAACAAACTGGAGTAATAGTATAGTGCATTTGGAGGCACTTCTAAACATGATCCAGCCCTACTGAAACTCCATCAAACCAAATTTCTCCCGGAAGAATTTAGATCCTGCTGAGCAAAGCAAGAAGCTGATGTGCAAAAAATTTTTAAAAAACAAATTTCATTCATAGAGAAAATTTACTTTTAGTCTTGGTATCAATTCACAGAAAACCAAGTTTTGATTAGATAAATTCACAAATATCAAACTATTGAAATATACAACAGTTACCTTCCTCGGCCTTTTTTTTTTTTTTGGCCTTCCATACAATTTCCTGACAACATTACAATAATTTCCCCTGCATTGGTGGCAACATCTACTCTACAACTGCAACAGCCTTCAGCTTTGCTGGCTGCTATGGAATTCCACATGCATACCTATGTGTGTGGTGAAAATATTTCAACAAGTAAACTATTTGAAAGAAAATCAAAAACAAAACCCCACAATTGGCATTAGAGGCAATTGTCAAATGGTATCATATGTCCTGCTAAAAAGAATAGTTTAGGAATACATTTGGAGATTCAAAGTCAAGTGGGAAAAAGGCTGTTGAGAAACTCCACACGCCCCAGATACAATAGGACAGGCACATTGCAATCACACCCAGACTGTGCTTTCAAAGCACCATCAAGCACCAGACTGCACAGAATTTTGGTTCTCTCTCCTGTGTACTCTGAATCCTGTTCCTTAGATTCTTCAACTCAAAATGTGACCCAATAGTTATGTCCCCTTATATCCCTGAGCAAAGCAAAGATGTGCTACAACCACATCCAGCAGTTCTTCACCTGGATGTTCTGGCTTTGTATAATCCTATCCAAACTCCAAGCAGCTCTTTAAATCTAAAAGCTTAATTACAAGAAAACATTTCTCTACACATGATACTTGCAGATGTTAATTTGGAATTGCATCTGAGTTTCTGTAAATCTTTTCACTCTCTTCTCATCATTTTTGCTAGATATGTCAGTATGTTTAGAAGCACATTGGAAGAGAAATGTTGGTATTTTTGCCAAAACAAATTTTGCGACAAGTTATCTGCTAGTATTACTGTTCACTTACTTGGTATTTTCCAAGGTCTTCTGCATTTTCTTAGTCATCTTCTCAATGGCACTCTGTCTCTTCCCCTCTGGAAGGAGATCTATTTTGTTCAGGACTACCACCATCTTCTGGCAGGCAATTTGCCCAATTACCAAGCACTCTGCTGACTGTGTCTGCATCCCTTTTGTCACATCTATCACAAGCATCATTAAATCGATAATCTGGGCACCTGGAGGAGAACTCACAGTCAGTATTGCCACAGCATAAAAAGATTAAGGATCATTTTCTCAATTTGTTTCCATTTTAATTTGTCAACAAATGCCCAGAAAGACAAACAAAACACAAGTCAAAGTAAGCACTGAATTCCACAGCTCTTTTGAAATTAAGACCTTGGGAATTTAAGCTATTATAGGCTATCACTGAGTCATAAGAACCAGGGAAGAATGTGATAGTTGAAGTCTTAAGTTATCACTGCATTAAAAAACACTAAGAAAATTAAGCTTGTAGTAACACAGGCATGAAAGCTCTTTTGAAATTAAGACCTTGGGAATTTAAACTATCATAGGCTATCACTGAGTTATAAGAACTAGGGAAGAATGCGATAGTTCAAGTCTAAGGCTGTTATCACTGCATTAAAAAATACTAAGAAAATTAAGCTTGTAGCAACACAGGCATGAAGTTTGCCTCAATTAAAAATTATAATCTAAGCAGCCAAGCAAGAATCTAATACAGCCCAAGAAACACACAGCAACACTGCAGAGAGCTGCACACTCAGAGCAACCCCAAGCCTCAATTAAAAATTATAATCTAAGCAGCCAAGCAAGAATCTAATACAGCCCAAGAAACACACAGCTAACTGCAGAGAGCTGCACACTTAGAGCAACCCCAACAAAAGCCAACCAGGTACCCCATAAAAACACCCACAAGCCTCAGTCCCTACCTGCTTCCCACCATTTTTCTTTCCAAGCCTAAAATTTCATAAAAGTGAAAACCATGATCACCACCAGAGACAGGTTTATCCCAAGTCTAGAGAACTTCCTGAATCCCTCAGTGTTAGAAAAAGGCAATTTAAAAGGTGCAGTGTATTGCCATTCACTCCCAATTCAGATCCACACAATTTGAACAAGTAATTTCAAACACAGGAACAGATCTGATTCCTAGATCTCTTCGTGGAAAGCTTCCTAAATTTTAGGCCGACACTACCTATCATGCTTATGGATTATTTTTACTTTTCAAAGTATTGTTGTCATGAACCCTTAATCTTTCGATTGAAACAACCTGAATTTCATGGATTTAAATTATTTCAAGGAAGCTTTTGATCAACATTGGGCCTTCCACTAATTACATTCAGAATTTTCTTGTTTCATTTTGAGGTAACTGAAATACTCTGAATACCAAAGCAAAAAAGTGCAACAGACTCAAGTGTTGAGAAAATAAACATAAAAAACTAACAAAAAATTAAAGCTGAAGTACCAGAAAGTCATATGCCAAAAAAAGCACATTTTGAAAGATGATAAAAGCTAGAAATCATGTAAAATTACAGTTCTCTAACTTAAGTACTTTTAATATTGGTCTTAAGATCAGAAGAACAAGAAATCAATACAACTGTTCCTTGTTCCTCCACGCTGTCCAGCCTTTCCCTTGCCTTTTTTTACTTTTAAGACTTTTACAATGGGTACGACAACAGCTCCCCTTGTTCCCAGTTCCCATGAACTCAGGATAGGAAATCATTCCGAGGTTGAAGTGCATGGGTGAATGAGTGGGTGGGAACTACAAGAAAAAAAAAATTACGGCTACAAATGACTATTTCAACCTACCAAACCTTTCATCTTGTAATAATGAATGTTAAGCCCTTCAGAGAATTAGCTGGATAATTATGGTATTTCCAGTGCTCCTGCAGAATTTTCACCAATCATTTCAAGTATCTCTCCCTGACAAACCAAAGATGGGCTTTATATCTTCAAAAGTAGTTTCCCTTTTTATTGTCTCGGGAATTGTATTGATTTAGAGCTTGCTTAAATTTCAACACAAACATCATCAAGACTGTACAAAAGGCTCAGACTTTATACACCACTCAAGTCCAGACTTAAAGGTCAGAAACCAAGGGAAACAAACAGCATGAAAATAGTCTGAATGGGACAAAGTACTTAACAATCAGAATGGATCCATTTTTGTGAATGCATACAACAGGGCTGTTTTAAACCTAATACACATATTTTGTATTACACTGTTCTTCACAGCTGACATCCTCAAAAGGAATGGGAATAAATAATGAAAACCAAACCATCAAGTCCAATTCTTTATTCATACTATAAAAAGGACATTCTGGTAACACAACAATGCTGCAGCCTGAGCCTTACCAAACATTACTGTGACTATTAAAGCACAGTGATCCTCATGCTCCAGAACTAAGCCAAAGCTAAAAGATGCCCTGAAAAGGGCAGCTGAGAACATGCAGTATGTACAGTGTGGTATCTTTCCCTCCAAAAGAACACAAAATCTGCACTGAACTGTAATATATAGCTTCAGTAAAAGGAGTCACTTTACCCCTAAGCCAAAGCTAAAAGATCCAAACCTGGCCCTGAAAAGGGCAGCTGAGAAGATGCAGAATGTACAGTGTGATATCTTTCCCTCCAAAGTACACAAAATCTGCACTGAACTGTAATATGTAGTTTCAGTAAAAGGAATCACTTTACCTTGAAGCTCGAAATCAACTGCTTCAAATTCATTTGCTATACAGCAAATGCTTGCAATTGCTATACTTATGAATCTATTAGCAACACTTTAAAAGAGCCATAAAAATCACCAGCCTTGTTGCTAGAAGGTTGAGAATGTCTGCCTTGGGGCATTGCCTCATCTTCATAGAAGATGAACAAAGAGAAATAATTGTGCATTCCATGGAAAAACTCCAGAAACACCAGAAGATATTCCATGGCACTCCAGACAAAAAAATACTTCAAGTCAGGGAAAGCAGCAGCACACCCAAGTTCACAGACACTGTCAGCACAATTACTGTACCTCCTCCAAAGCCCCAGTACACCACATTGTACCTGGCCATAGCTCCTAAGAGCTGGCACAAGCTGGGACAGAGGGCACAGCAGGCAGAGCTGGCACACAGGCAGGGTGGGAAGCTGCTGCCCTCACAGGAGTCATGGAGCCAAGGCAAAGACCACGACAGCTCTGACAGAAATACCTGAACTGCGCTCTCACCGAGGCATGAGGAGGTTTTGTAATGTTTTTTATGTGTTTACTCATGCATATCAAGGCAGGAGTGCTCAGGTTTACAGGACCCTTGAGTATCAAGGTGGAAAAATAATGTAAAAACTTGGTTCCTCAACTTTCCTTTTTGAGCTGTTTAATAAACCATCTTTGACAATTTATCTTCTTCTCAATCCCCCATCTTCTCCTACACAGTTTTAAATTTTGGTTTATTCTAGAACCTATGTCCTTCATTGCCTATCAGCCATGCATAAAGTTCATTAAATACTAAAACAAAATCATCTAGAGAAGTATACTAGGATTCACCAATGTCACATTTAAAATCAGGAAAGTTGGCAAGATAAAAAAAGTGTAACCCTCTACCACAGAACATCTCATTCATTAAGTTTTCTCCTCATAACATATATAATATATAGCAGACTTAGAACATATTTAACTTCAAATTCACTACCATAAAGTTCATTAAATACTAAAACAAAATCATCTAGAGAAGTATACAAGGATTCACCAATGACACATTTAAAAGCAGGAAAGTTGGCAAGATAAACTGTAACCCTCTCCTAGCTACCACAGAACATCTCATTCATTAAATTTTCTCCTCATATCATATAAATGGTAATAGCAGACTTAGAATATGTTTAACTTCAAATTCACTAGTTAAATCATCTCTAGTAAACAATCAGCTTACTATCATATCAGAGTTCAATCAACAAAAGGACAATATTTCTGAATATTTTTTTACAGCAGAGTAAGATTTAACAAGGAACAGTGAAGCAAGGATGGACTATATCAGTACTCTCATGAATACAACCTCACTAGGAAAGATGTTTTAATTTGGACATAAAAATATTACAGATATACTATGTGGAGACTCAAAAAACACTAACAAGGATTTTAAAAGGTGAAAATATTACTCACACCTGCACTATCTGAAAACAACATATCAGCCATGGGGTCTTGCGCAAAATGGAACAGAAGAACTGAAAGAAGTCATAGGACAAAAAAAACCACTCCTCAAAACTCCTCAAAAAGGAGACAGAATATGGGCCTACACAGTTAAAAATAGTAATAGGGAAGAGATTATGGACTATTTGAATATTCTTCAAACCTTCAGAACAAGAAAATGGCTTGAAATTACTTTGAACAAAGCAGAGACACACGCAAAGGACAGGTCTGCATACAAGGAAGCACAGCAATCAAAAACATTTTATCTGCACTGAAGCAGGTCACATAGAATCAACGAAAAAGTTAAACTAAGATACTCAAATTATTTCTTTTACAGAGAAAACAGGGGTGTAACCTTTTATTTACCACTTCATCTATGAAAGACATGTTCAAGAACATTGAAAAGATAAATCCTGACATGTGATTCCTCACTTTGCCTGAAAATGAAAGATCAATTATTGGAGTACCCTTTGTGTGATGACACACAGCTCAGATGAAGCCCTGTAAAAAGCAAATGAAATAAACAAGTTGTCATCAGAAAACACAAGGGGGTGGAGAAAGATGGGAATTATACTTCAAAGATAAGCAGCTAAACCACAGCAAAAATAAAGTAGATAGTCTGAGTGAAGAAAAACAAACAAGAAAGATAAAACATGAACTGAGAGATTCTGGATGACAGCCAGATACAGGAAAAACACAAGACCAGCAGCACAGCATCACAAAGACTGCCAGTGCCAGCTAAACCTGGAGGCAGCAGCACTCATTTGTATCACAAAAGTGACAGGGAACACAAAACTCAGAAAATAAGAAAAATACCTTCAGAGACAAGATAAAGAAAAGGTCCAGCTACTGCTTTGAACACACAACCCATGCCAGCTTCTGAATTTTGAAGAGTATCTGATTATATAAAGTCATCAAGGAAGTAATTTATTACTCTTTACTCAGGAGATTAGTTGAATCACAGATGTCAGAGATTATGACACGTTTCCAAAGAGCAGAAGGAAGCAACTCAAGCTTCCCTAAAGTGCACTTGCAACATCATTCCTAGCGAGCTCTCACTCTTGGATCCTGAAAGAACCCACCAGCTGCTGCCTGAGTACACTGAAAAAGAACAGTATGCATCTTAAAAGTATGTGTATTGATCAACTTTTAGTCTTTTGGGAAAAAATCACTGCGTTCTCTATATTTGCATTATTCAGTTTAATGTATCTTCAAATCTTTACTGAAACAGGACAAAAAAGCCTGCCCAGAGTTCTAGGAAACAATGCTGCAGACCTTCATCCCTTCCATCAAATTCACTCCTCATAATTGTGTTTAGTGTCACACAATTGGTAAAAACCAGCTCTTATATCAGTGTTCACAGGGAAACACCATGGGAGTACCCAAGATATCAGATGCGTTTTGGAAAACATCAAAGCACCACAATTGCCATGTTTTATTCTGGAACAGAACATTCCATATAAATAACAAATCTCCTTCAACCTCAACCACAGAGGCTGTTGCAGTTCTGCATGTACATGAACCCAAACCACCTTCCATTTGTGCAGCCTGCTGCATGCTTGTAAATTTTATACCCCAACTCCCAGACTGAGCTGCATCCCTACAGCAAAACATAATATCAACACTGATTTAGAAAAAAATTATATTATTAGATCTAGGAAGACAAACAAACAGTTCAGCCTCATGTATTAGTAATACATTTTTGGAACTGATAAACAATTTTATTATACATGCACTGAGCCCACTTTCAGAACCATCCAGTTATAATCTACAAGCACTAAATTAGCTACCAATTCCTCAGTGAAAAAGCTCACCCAAAAGGCATTTTCAATAAACAAGCAGAATCTCAATTGGTTTGTCTTTACCAAATGTAGATCAAGAACATGAGAGCATTTAAGCTGTATTATTTTGGCAAGCATAACTAAAGTATTGCATTATATTCCCAATAATACATCAATATAAAGCTGACTTGGCTTCAAAAGGTAAAACCTGGTGAAGGGAGGGAAGAAGAGGGGATCAGGTCCCTGTGTGAACAAAGGGGACGTTTTGAATGCCACACAAACATGGAACATAGGCACAGATTCTGAGTGGTGGCTTCTTTAACCTACTGTGTCCTGTCCTTTTTGTGGTAATCTTTTTAGCTGACTTTGCACAAACAGTACAACTCTTGTTCACAGGCAGCAAAAGGAAGCAGAAAATGGAATTTGAAATGTAAAAATAAAATAATTGTGGGCCATGGGCTATGATTTGATTTCATGCTCTACAAGGAAATGAAAGAGGACTTCCTTAAACATACTTTTTAAAAAAAATATATGCTTTTTACCATGTTAGGATTTCCTCTAGTGTAGAAGAGAAAATAGGATTGTAGAAAATGTACGTTCTCAAGTATCATTGCTACTCAAGGGCAAAGCTCTGTTTTAATGTGCACTTCCCATTCTGGGGAAGAGGAAATTCTTCAATTAATAAACCGGGTGGACTGAGGCGAGTTTTTAAGGTTTAATCAATTTCATCTGCACACAGGATAAAAAGACCAACTATTCTACCATTTTTACCTCCGCTATTCCACTTCCAAAAAAAAAAAAAAAAGAAAGAAAAAAATTAAATCAATGTTTTATTTTAAATTCTTTGAGGTTAGTATCTCCTGTCTCAGGAAATATTGTCTATATCATGCAGAGAGTATCCAACTTCCCCTTTCACAGCCCCCTCCCTCCACTTTTTTTTTGTTAAGAAACTTTATTCAGAAACAACTAAATTATTCCCTGTTTTCATATACAGTTGCACCCTGGGAGATGTTACAAGTCACACAGGATTTTGCTAGGTACCTTAGGGGAGGCACTGTGATGAATAAGGAAGATGTTTTACAGGATATGGAATCCCCCAAAATTCAAACAGAAAGAGGAGGTGTGATGCGGGGAGAGGCATGCACTCAACTGGGGAACATGAATTACACATGAAGAAACCTTCTGTAAAGCAATGCAAATTGTGGATCAAAACTGATACAACTCCTGTTAGGAAACACTTTGAAAAGAAAAGGAACTCTTGGAGCTCAAGCATCCCACCATCACTTCCAAAGCAGCTCAGAGCACAAACAGGGAGTTGTGCAGCTTCAAACCCCAGAGCATTTGTAAGATCAGATAGAAAGCATCACACTGGCAACCCACAACATTTCTGAGTGCACAGTAAAGCTTAAAATTAGAAGCATTATGTCATTGCATTAATTCTCTTCAGATGAAAACCAGCCACTCTGGTTGGTCTGTAATTGAGAGCGAGAAAGGGAAAGCAGTGTGGCCATAAGGGCATACATACTTGGAATGTCTTGTATGTCAAATGACACATTTATTACAGTTATTTATTTGTAAACGTCAGCTCAATTCAACTACAAGTAGTAGGTGATAACTTCCTATAAGAAATAAAAGGGTTCTTTTGCAAAAGATGTCACGCAAGAAGCCCCTTGAATATACTTTATACTTCATCTGCCAGAAAAAAGTGTGCCATATTGTTGTGAAGAGGATAAAGGATAATGCCTCTACCATCTCCTTTGTCAAGTCATCCAAAGATCTGTCTTGTTTGAGTAAGTTCTAACTACATGTCAGAAACAAGTCTGTGTTCTTCAAAGGGAGGAAATGCCTGTAATGATTAGAGTATGTCAATAAGCTTGATCAGCCATGCTGAAGTAGCACAAACAGAGCTGATAAAGCCTCCATGAAGGTCATGCTAAGAAAGACTGAGGAGTACCTTCCAATAATTTTTACATGCTGGTCTAGCTGATCTACATCAGCCTGTACATAGGAGGGATGCAGAAGCAGCTGTCAGTGAAGCACAGCAGTGAAAAGGCTCTGGCACCTGGTCATGGAGCCGGCAGCTCCATGAGCTGGGAAGCTCCTGCTCCCAGTTACCTTTCCCCAACACTGTGTTTATTTATGCCTCCCACAGCTGATGGAGGGTCTCATGAAAGGCAAAGTTGAAGCTCAGACCAGTCAGCTCAACCCAGCCAGAGCAGAGAGCTCTCCCTGAGTCTGGCCAGGGGACGCAGCTCCTGCAGCACTGCAGGGAGAGCCAGAGCTGGCACAAGGGAGGCAGCAGGAGCAGCCAAGAGCTGCAAAGGCAAAAAGGGAATGAGCAAAGCAACCTCCTGTTTCAGGGGACAAGATGCTGCTGCAGGCCAAGGGGCTCACTGAACAGCAGCCTGAGGAACTACAAGAAACTTAAAGCTGAATAAACACTCTATGTATTGTTAGGAAGAATTGAAAGAAACTCAAGTACATGTGCATATACACAAAACTTGTGCAATTACTTCAGAAAATGGTGAAAAGATAGTCATCATATGCTGTTCAATGCAAAATTGATAAGTTTAGAAGCAGCAAAGAAAGGTGAAGTATTAGACTTTGCCTATATATACTACAATATTGAAATAAAATACTGCATTTTGACCTGGTCACTTTCTGGAAAATGAATCTTAAAGTAGCTTCAAAAAAGGAAACAAGAAAAATGCAGTTAGGTCCTTCACAAAGAAAAATTTATGTTAACTATGACAAAAACAAATGAAGTTGATTGAAAGAAGGGAAATAAAACACCTCTAATAAACAAGCACAATCAATTATATAATTTTAAATAGCACAACAATTCAAATTCAGTGCTGCTAAAAACCACTTGTCTTTAGACAAATAAAAGTAGAGCTTTGGTATTTTCACCACTAAGATTGTAAAGCTACATCCAGACAGATGAAGATTCATCTTTTAATAAAACATTTATGATTTTATCCTGTGTAAGAGGTATTAAGTTGAAACTTAAAGTAAAGGATACTTAATTCCATCACTGACTTTCTTGTTTGTCCCTCTGAAACAATCATTTCTACTATTTCCAAAGAAAACGTAGCAAACCAGATGAGTGACTACTAGGGTCTGGCATTTAAATTCCTGTTCTTTAAATAAATATTTGTCAAAAATCAGAAAGTCCCCCCAAATGGAAATCCTATAGACAATGAGGGGAGAGCAAAGCAAACAATCCCTGCCTTGTAACATGAAATGCCATGTAATACATAGCATGTGTAAAAATGGAGGTAAGGCACCATAAGAGAGAAGACGTCATCCTTCTTCCATATGCACAAAAATCTTTTTTCTATAATGCTACCTATTGCTAGATCTGAATTTCTATATTGACAGGGCACAAACTGGACAGAGTCCAAAACAGACCTCTACTTATTTTAATGCTGAAAACAAACTATGGTACATTTTTTAAAAGCCTACATATCTTGGAAGAGCAACAATCATTCTGAGTAGACACAGATGACTGCTACAAAAAAAGGTAGCATTTGCTGAATTACTCAACACCGTGGTATTTCAGCTGCATTAATTTCTTTCTTGGCTTGAAGTCAAAAGTGCATAAATTGTGAATTAGTTAGCAAACATTAACTTTTTAAAGTGTCATTCACACATATGTATATGCAAATGCAGACACCAGTAAAAGCTGAGAATTTAAATATTTAGGATACTGCACAAAACTACAGTTTTAACATTTTAGACTGAATGTCATTATACAGCTCATCAGCCATGGAGTACAATCTGTGGTATATACTAAGAAAAACTATTATTTCATAGACTTGAAAGCAAAAGAAAGCATAGAAGAAACCAAGTGGGTTATCACTATCCGAGTAACAAAACTGGTTTGCCTGGGGGTGTTTGGTGGGATTTTGTTTGTTTTTTGCACTACCTGTTTATATTACACCTAGCAGAAAAAAGTTCAGTTTCATATTTTGGAATTCAGGCCATAAAACATTTCAGGCTATTTCAATATTTTGAAGTTCCCAAATGTTATACAAAAATGGCACCTGTAATTCCACCAATTCATCTCAAACCCAAACTTAGAGATTGGCAATGAAGTGGCCAGCTCCTTTTGCCTGGAATTGTTTAATTCATAAAATAAGGTTTCTCAAACACTGTGACAGTAAGTTGTGTAAGAAATCAACACTTCATGTTAATTTCATGCATGTTCAGGAAAAAAGATGCAAAGTAAGAAAAATATAAAACCCTGCTTTGACCTCCTCAGATGATAATGTGTGCTCAGGGCTCTAGTAAGCTTTCCTGGTTCCTAATGAGTGATTAGTTCAAGTTTCAGACTTGTTATTCAGAGGTATTTTGTTTTGGTATCAAGGCCACGTGTGCCTTTGCACAGCTCTGAAGAGTTAAATGTAACTTAACATTACACTTGGGCCTTATATAGTGACCATAAATGGTCCCTGATGGTCCATAAAGTATTTACTGTAAACACTGAAAAGCAAACAGGTCAGAGGACCAAGAAGAAAAAAAATACCCTTTTTATAGTCCTGACCCATATCAGCTTTACATTTGCTCTCTACAAGATCTCCTGCCAAGTTTCAAGAAAAAAGAGTAATTATATTTGTATGTGATAATGTTAAATACGGTGCAAAAAATGGAAATACAAGTATGACCATTGTGTCCTTTGCATCTTTCACAGATTACAGACAGAGACCATCTTTGAAGCTATTTCCAAGACCTGAAAGAGAAAACAGTAGCTTAGCAGTATAAAAAGAACCAAATGTCTGGAAGAACCACAAAGGCACTGAACCTGCACCAATGAGGACAAGAGCCCATCTCCAGTTCTGACTGACTTCCTTCCACACGTCTGAAGTCCTCTGCTCCATCTCTAATGACTCAGTTCACACCACACAGACTATTCCCAGCTTCAAGAATGGTGCACCTGAGGTTTCTCTACTATCTGGACTGTGGAGACAAACACTGAGTGAAAGCCTCTGTCATACCTACAACCATGGAAATTCCTGCTACCTCCCTGATACTACAGGATGCTCAGGCCAGAGCTGACAGCAGCCTATACCAGTATGCCTTTCACTGTGAATGATGAATTATGCAAAACCAGGTTTATACTGGAAAGAGAAAAGCAGTACAAAAATTACTGGAATTACTTGATCTATTTTCCAAGACTGTTTCAGGGAGAGCAGCACATAAACAGCCACCAGTGCACACATCTTCCCTCAAGCAGCGAGCTCCTTCAGTAAGTGAATTCCTGTATTAGCTTTTCAGACAATTTAACACACAATTTCCAAGAACAGACCAAGTGAAAAGCTTCCCAACCAATGTGATCATATTTCTGCCCATATTTGAATCTACTATTGCATACAAGCCCAGTACTGGACTCAGAGAGGGGGCAAAACCAGACTCATGAACAGTAACTACAAAGTTGCTATAAATTCTGTTCTCTATCAGTACTACTTCACACTCAGCTCTTCAACTTTTCAAGTTAACCTCATTTGTACAAGATGATATCTTTCCATTAGCATATCTAGGATTCAATCCCACCCATGCCCCCATGTTTTAACACAAAGAGAACCAGCACATCTCAAAAATCCTTACACAAGCAACACACAACTTTAGTACTTGATTATCTCAGGATGGAAAGAATGAGCTATGCCTAATGACCAATTAGTTGTTTTTTTCCTTCCCAGAAGTCTTCAGACCTGTTACTACAGTGCATCTATTGCCTCCCTCAGGGTGCTTTGGAAAATTACTGAATTATAAACATCTTGGAACATGTTAGAATTTCTTTAAGCATATTTTTATCAGTTTAATATTAGATGACAAGGAGACTTTTTTGCTATCTTTTGTGTTAACTTCTTCAAGTCCTACCTAGCCAAAGGATATCTCTCTGTAAATTCTTGCTCACTCTTCTGCCATATCTTTGAAACATCAGTCTAAAGAAACATTCCATGCAGCAGTCACTGGAGATAAGGACCACCACACAGGTAGACAGACCTGAATATACATTTAGATATGCAACTCCAAACTTCCAAAACCTATAAACAGCAGTTTGCATGCAGCTGAAAATAGGTACAGATATGAAAGTTGTACCTGAGAGATACTGCTGAACCACTTTGAAATTCTTGACTCCAATTAACTTTTCTCTACTTAAATTCAGTGTTTTAGGCTAGCTACTCTGAAAATCATGGAATGCACTGGAGTCCCCAAGAAACACATCAATTATCACCTTGATCACAGAGATTTTCTACAGGATTCTCTTCTCTCCACCCCTCTGTCAATTCAAGGACAGTAATCTTACAGTGCACCTGCAGCTTTAGATAGCTCAACCACCACTAGTAAGAAATTTATTTAAAATCTTGTACAGAGCAAGAGTATATTTCTACAAGACTACCAAAACCAAATTTTCTTAAACAATTCTGTCACCAAGTCCAAAAGTAAAACTCCAACTCATCAGATTCTAAATCATTCTACAAAAAAACAAGTGTTCCATACAAAGCTGAAAAAAACTCCTCGCTCTCAAGTTGTTACAAGCCCTAAGCTACCTTGTCTTTGAAATAAAGTAAGCAAAAGTCTTGCACCCTGCATTAAGGAGCTTCTTTTATATTAAATCCAGTCCTATTATGTTTTTACAACACTGCATGTAACACACTGTCCTAACAAAAGAGTTATGGTAGAGTATGGGAAGATATTCCTGCACAGCTCTCAGATGTGCTTCATCTGAGAATGCAAAACAAGATTTTCTTTTTTTTTTTTAAATTAACAGTTTACATTTTGCTTTTATAGTTCTTCTCCCCTGTCCTGAAAAAAAAATAAAAAAATTAAAGATTGCTAGGGGCAATGAAAAATGCATTCTTTAATTTTCTGTTCACCTTCCACAATATTGAAATAACATCAGTCAGGGTTATAAACATCTGTAATTGCCAGGGGAATGTACAATACATTCAAAAACTCCAGGCCCACATATCCTGTAGCTCTGCACTTCACAAACAAAAGGTTGGGGAAAGAAAGAGGGGGTGGGGTATAGGGAATAAAGGCTTAAAGATTAAAGTCACAGGCAGAGACAGACGGCTCCGTTTTTTAATAACTGAAAACACTAGTTGTGCCTGAATGTGCTCATTGTTTTATGGCAGGGGTAGAGTCTCTCATGCTGGACTGGCTGGCGACAGAACTGCCTCTGCATCAAAAATAAGATTTGCAAAAAAAAAAAAAAAGAAAAAAAGAAAAAAGTCACCAAACCCACGCCCTAATTTCCCCTCTTGCAATGGTTAATGATGCTTTTAGGTAGCAGTCAACAAATTATCCCACCTTACCTTTATTAAACTGGGGACAACTTCATGGCTGGAAGTATTACCTGATGGAAACAGTGTAAGACATGGCTGCAGAGATGGCTGAAGGTTTTATGCTGTGAAGGAACACAGACTACGAACAAGAACATAACAAACAAGCACGTCTAGGGAACAGCAAGCTTATAAATCAATTTGTGAAAGGTTCTTCACACACTAAAAGCAGTGCTGCAAGGCTGAATTATGGTATAAGCAGATTTTTGTATGGTTTCAAGAAGTTTAGCTGTCATGAGGAAGTGGCCCTTACTTTTTAAAAGCATCAGCTATACTTTTAATGAATGAAAAGTTTCATGAGTTGGGTTCACTTCAGTCAGTAAAAAATGCTTTTATGTTAAAATATTGCACTAGACCATTAACAAATTCAAAGTGTTTCTTTTATGCTTTAAAGTAATTTTTCTCTCAAAAATTTAGGAGTACAAGCACTTACAAACTACATGGCTACTCAACAGCCAATAATAATTACAAATGTGTATTATTTTTTAATTCCATAATATTAATTTCTCTATTAATTCCTTCCAAATAATATAATACTTCTCACGATCCATTTCAGTGGAAAAATATTTGTGAGTTAGATCCACCAGGGCCCAGGAACCCATCTTAAGGTCAATGCAATGAGGTCAGTTCCACTGCTGGGTGCCAATGGACTACAGGTAAGCAAGCAGCCTCAACAAACATATGTAAATAAAAAAAAATTAAATAACTCTTTCACTTTTACTCTAATCTAGCCTCAGGTATTACCATAAGAGAGCTTTTGTTTTAATGTATTTTTTTTTACCTGCCAACTTGGTTTAAGTATAGACAGAAAGGAGATAATTCAGAAAGACAACAGGCTCCTTCATCTAAAACCATGAAAGTCCCAGTCATAACTTCTTGGGGAAACCTAAAATAAAGAGCAGGGAGCCACACAACAGGAGTCAATGAAAAGTAGTCTCCTGCCCCAAGCAAGCATGCTGTGCCGGGAGGAATCAGTGGCCACAATACACAGCTCCTCAGCCAAAAATGTCAGACCTGGAATGCTCCAGCTATCATCCCCTCTTTGTGGATGCAACACTTTTGCATCATCAGCCACTGGACATCTTGTTGAGATTAAAAATATTGTGGAGAGTTACTGTCTGTTGAGCAAGGAAAAAAAAAAGACAAGAGCCCATGTCAGAAAGGGAGGGGAAAGGAAAAGCTGAAATATGAGCTCATAAGCCTGATGTGGAGAATAAAGACAGGCTTTGTTTTACCTCATTCATACCAAGTACAAACAAGAGACTCATCACTGTTTTGAGTTTGAACTGCAAAATTTGTTTTGTATGCAGCACTGCCCATTTTTTTCCTCACGTAACTCAATTTTTTACCCATCTTTCTCTAAAGTAGCTTTGGTGATGCTCCAATCAAGTACTTCAGAATAGATGAAACCTGTCTAGTAACAGATTCATTCTGCCCACACTACACATTGTGACACTTCAGAAGCACTTCCAAAGGCATTCTTACACAGTAAAGACCAGCCTTGGTTATATAATTAAGGTTGCCCTCATGTCCTTGTGCACCCAAAGAAAGTAACTAAACTTAAAATACAGAAGTATTTAAAAGAAAATAAAAATCAATTGAAGGACACACTGGCTATGTAGCCACACTAACAGTTAGGCATTAAGCTGGAGATACTTCTTTGGCCAAGAAGCATTAATTCTTTTTAAACTTTCAAATGCAGAATTCAGTTCAAAAATACAACACAATGTACAATCTTAAAGGGCACAGTCTTTGGAAGATTAGAAGTTAAAAAAAAAACAAACCACAAAACAAAAAACTAGGAAAAAAGTCTGTCCTCTGACAGAAACACTACCCACCAGTGCTGTCCCTAGAAGAGCTCAAGGGCAATACCAAAAGGCAGCACGGGAAAGCAGAGTCTGGATTCTCCTTTCGTGCTCCTAGGAAAAGGCGAGGAGGGTGGTAATTTACCGTGTACAACCAAATTGTACATGAAAGTTTAAAACCAGCCAATTAAAGCTAACATTATGGAATGGAACTGAGGTCCGAGTGGAACGCATTAGACACGCATTCCGCACAGCGGCTCCAGAGTCCGCCTGCGAGGCGGGTACTGCACAAAGTACAAAGGGTCAAGAAGCTCCTCTCAAAGAGAGCCCCAGCTTTGAGCAGGAGTCAGAAGAGACTGCCCAAAACAACCAAACATGGTGCACAGCTGCAAAGTGACAGCAAGGCTGCAAAGGCAAGTCATCGCCTGCATCGACAGAATGCTATGGAGAGAGTTTGAAAATTCGTCAATCAAGCAAGGGCAAATCTCACCACAACTGAGAACCAAATGGAGAGGGATAACAAGGAACAAAGAAGAACACCCCTAAAACTGGCAGCAATAAACATGCCTATACCAGTTAAAATCTCTTACATACATCCCTTTCACACACTCAACTACAGTGCATCTTCCAAGTGATTTTTCCTTTCTTCCAGCTACAGCTTTGTTCTCTTAAGCAGGTCAATGTAGAATGGGTAGAAGAGCTACTAATGCCTGGTAGGAAGTTGAAAGACAACTACCTTAAGTTACCAGGACTATGTTACATTTTGCCTTATAGTCTTCTGTATATTGGAGCATGGTCAACCCCAATTTTGATGCAAGTTTCTGGATTTAGGTGATAGCAATGCAGGAAACTGTCATGTTGGTACTCCAGCTGCAGAACATAACCCAATGGAAATACAAAGAGAGAACAATCAGGTTATTTCTTATGTCCTATATTTCAACATACAACTCCACACACACGCAAACTAGGAAATTAATTCAATGTCAAGATAAAAAAATTCTGTGAGACTTTATAGCACTACCACTCTCCAAACCTTCACCATCTCCAAACATCAACAAGAATTATAATCTTTACCAGAACAGTAGTTGGATCAAGGATGAAAAATAAAATTCATGTCAAAAAATTAGGTTGTTCTCAAGAAAGACACCTGGCAAACTATCTCAGTTTTTACGTCAAGCTTTATTTCAGGCACCCAGAGCTATAGCAGTGCAGCACGCAGAAAGAAATCTGCCAGTTCTGAGAAACAAAATACTTTCATTCTCTGCAGTGTGCACAGATAATTAGAGCCAAAGTAAACAAGCAATACTTTGGAAAACAAATTTTTCTGGACATATTCTAGGCATCAGTTACCCTGACTTGCTACCATGCTAAATATTAGGTGCTTTGCTAACTTGCAAATTTCAGTGGAAGAGTAGCTGAAGAGTTAATGCTGCCATGAAATTGGTCTGACTAAGGTTTTAAGACTTTATACTGAACTACCAAGGGAAGTTTTTATATGCAAAAATCACCACAAACTTATCACTTGAAAACCACAGTCAAAGCAGTGATCTATTAGTTTATTCTCAGTTCACTTTAACAGAGTTTTTCATGTTTGTACACAAAGGCTGTAACTTCTGTTTGTCTTAAAAGATAAATTGGATTCCCCACTCAAATTTCATTAAAGATTTATTTTGTATTTAGTTGTCTGGCCTTCAGTCCATGGCAGACATCAGGCCCTGCCCAACAATTCTCTACCCAATCATGACAATAGCAAGCATTTTGCATAACTCGTTATTCCACTAAGTTGCATCACATTGTGCTAGAGACCCTTCTCCAACAGGCCATTATCAAGCACAAGGTACTATTTCATACCTCCTGCCAGGCCAGCACAAGGGCTTCTGACAGTGTATTTATTTTTATTTAAATTTTTGCTGACTAGGGTTGCACAAGATACACACCTCATTTCAGAGTAGTCCCAAGGGGTCAACAGTGATGTAAATTTCCAGTACTTCAGGACAAAACAAACTATATCATGTGGATATCCTATCTAAACTGCCAACACCACAAAGCACTCCAGAAATTGCAGGGTGTATGGCATTTGTGTTTCCCATTATTACATTCTCCACATAATTAATAAAAGTCCATTAAAATATAAAAGGTGAAGCTCACTGTAAAGGAGGAAAGCCGTGCAAAGTTTAATTACTAAATAAAACTAGGCACAACACTTGCCAAGATTAGAATTTATATTGTGTTAAGAGGGGCTGGAATTTAATGATCTATAACCACATTGAGATAAGAGACAGTAGCAATGCCTGAGTAAATGTTTTCTATAGGACTAAGAGGAGACAAGGTGAAAAATCTAAGTTATCATGATTTATAGCCATATGACTTCTTTAAAACAATTTTACAGCACAGTGAGTGCCATAAAAATATTCTAAATGTCACTGGTGGAATATTTGTTTAAAAATAAATACTTTAAATCTTTGAATTATATAGTTTATTATTTAACATTAGATATTCATGTGAATGAACTTTCATAGCCAAGGAGCAAAATACAGACCTGGTCTGACTTCATACTGGTTTGGACCTTAATCCTGCAGTCTCCCTCACTGAGTTCATTCCTACAGGACTTCATGGATTTAGAACACCCAGCTGGGCACTGAACTGGTACTTCTACAAAGCTGCAAATACACATGGCACCTCACAGATAAACACAGAGCAAGGACCTAGGTTTACAAAGCTCATAGACTAAATTTAGACCCCTTGCTCCCTAAAATAAGTATTTTAATCTCTGACACAACCACATTATTTTATTGTTTCAATTTTATACTTAGAATAGCACAGATCTTTGTGAGAGAAACATATAGAAACTATCAACATACAAAACCAGGCCCTTTATCTCTAAAAGCTCTCATAAATATAGGAAAAGAGTTTTCATTTATGTATTTTGAAGAATTTCCAAAAGTGAAGTTGTTAAACACAACTCTACACAGAAATTTCATAAGGCAACTCAAACACTGTAAACCAGAACATGATTATCTAATCATAGATATTTCAGTATAATTCAGAGCAAGTCCTACCAGCATTTTCTCTAGGATGAGTGAACAACTGAATAAAATACAAATGTTGACAGAAAGGAACAAGCATTTTACAAGCAGTAGTAGTAGTTTCTGTAAGCTGAGTTAGTGAGCAGTAACACCTGTGGGTTAAGCAAAACATCACTCAAGCTCAAAACCTTCAACAAGAACAGAACTGTGACAAAGGAGGATCTTCATGAGCCGAGTACTGCAGGTCTCAGTTTTGCATCCCACATTCAGCCTCCTGTATCATTTAATCATTGCAAACCACTTTTTTCCTCACAAATAGAAATTTAAATTTTCAAGTTAAAACAAAGGCTGACAGCATCCCCAGGGAAGTGGGAAGAAAGCCTACAGAAAACAAAGTCTGCTCAGAATACACATTGCTCTGCCAGGCTCATGTGACCAGCTCTCAGGAATGCTGGCACTGCTTAAATTATTCACTCAAAATAAGCAACAAACAAGAATCCTGGCTAAACAAGAAAATAACATGGAGTGCAAGGCACTAATGCTGCTGCTCCAAAGCTGTAACAGCAGATTTCCATTTAACTGCACATTGCAAGAGAACACCAGTCCCAGCAAAAATTCAAAGAGCAGCAAGGGCAGGCACTGAGCCATCACTGTCTAGCTTGGATGGGGTTCTGGAAAAGAAGAACCCAGAAGTGCAGTAAAGTCATCTGCCCCTGCTAATCTAATCTCTGTGACTAAGAGGAGAAATTCCTAAGCATGAATACAAAACAGGATCAAAAGTATATCAAGTATACAAAGAATAGCTAAAGATTACATCCTTCACTCTTTCACAAAACCCCTTCTTGGATGCTCTTGCCTTGTACAAGCCTTTTTTATATTTTTAATTATGGCTTTTCACATTTTTTTAGGTATATTTCCCATTCATATCTTGTAGACTCGGAGAGGACAATGGTTTCTAAATTGAACTTCCTGACAGCAAGAACTAGAATTACAGAACAAGGGATGGAAAACTCAGAATGAGAATTTCATTTCAAATGAACTTAAGTAAATATACTTGTTATCTAACCACTTCGGCCTTCGCATCAAACGATGGAGACAACTGCTCTTGGAGAAAGGTATAATAATAACGGAAGAGAAATACAATGGGACTTTATTAAGTATATTCTTACTGACAATTTATTGTAGACTTAAATTAAATTTTGTTAGAAGATTTCCTTAAAGTATCTCCAATAAATTATTTTTATTAATTATGTTTAAAATGTCATAGTTAATTTGCTTTTGAGGAAAAAATTATCTTGCCATTTTGTAAAAAAATAACATTGAAATAAAGCATATAAAGATGAAAAAAGGTGTGTAAGTACATAAAATGAAATTGTCTAATGACTGGTGTACATAAAAGAAAAAAAATCAAATAACCATAGAAATGGTATTTAATTTTTTTCCTCCCTTAATGAAGTAATAATAGAATCTGTTTATATGCTTTTTACTTCTAGTGTCCTGTTAAAAGCAAGCTACTCCTTGGGGCTGGAGAGAGACTTGAGACACCACAAGAGTTCAGGAAAAAAGTTTTTAAAGCAGTTTTCTCATCCGTAGTCACCATGTTTTAAACATAGCTACTGTTTTCTTACTCAGAAAAACAAGAATTCAGTGTACAATGAGAAGATTTGCCTCCCTCCAGGACCTAGATTCTGCTGGTCCATGGAAAATTGAATCACAACATCTCAAAATACGCAAGTTTTAGGAAGGGCTTTACCAGCAAAATGAAAGCTTTGAAGTTTTCAGTCCCAAGAGAGCAGCATCAATCTCTTCCCTCTGCAGCAGCACTGGGCAGGCAGAGAAGCCTATTTCCCTGCAGCTGTGTGAATAAACTGGAGTCAGCCTTGGATGCTGCTAAATCAGAAAGCAAAGCCACCAGACTTTAAAACATGGAAACACAAAACATGAAAGAAACAGAAGTTAAGCAACCTGGGTTACCAGCAACCCAACTCCTCCTGTCACAAACCACCGTAACTCTCAGTCCAACAGCACCCACTTAAATTTAACCCCACTTATGATACAAAACAGTTTTTTCAAGTATCAGGAGCCTTTTCTTCTGCCTCTTATTCATACAGGCAATGATACCATATCAACATCAAGAAATTGGTTTTCAATCCCATTTCACATTGTCCCTCCTCTTTTACTTCTTCTTGATACCCCTTTAGGTAAATAAGATCTTTTAATTCATTTCTGGAATTGCCAGCTTATGAACACAGAGAAAAATCTATTCTAAATACAAGCTTCCACAGCAGCCTGCTACAGGAGCTTATTCCCCTGTAGCTAAAAGAGGCACACCATGAACACTGATGTTCTGTAAACAAAGCCTATGGAAACAGACTTCAGAAAGGAATTCTAAAAGTCCAAAGTGGTGGGAAAAAGAAAACAACAGCAACAAAAACCAAACCAAAAAACAACCACAACTCATTTTTTTTTCCCTAAAAATCCAGTAAGATTATAATTTAAAATTATGCCAAGGTTGTAAATGCCTCTCTACTCCTTTCTTTCAGTTCTTACATGGCAAGAAAAAAAAATCTGCTGAAACTGCTCAATATCAGCCAAATTCAATAAACCAACACTATCTCTAACTGTAAATGCATCACTAAGGTAAATGAATGCATAATTGAAGAGCACTAATCATTCCTTAATGAAATGCTGAAATCACCAAGAAAGAACACAGCATTGGTGATTAAAGCTCAATTTTTTTTTGGGTGCTCAGAGCTAACAGAAATAGAAAGACAGATTTCAACTCATGCATTTAAAGCATTTTAAATGATTGTTACCATTTAGCAAAAAAACATTTTCCAAAATCTATTTAATTTTGAAGAACTGGCTTGATACTTTGCTGAGCTATTACAAAATCACAATTGCTACCTATAGACCATGCCCAAGCATTCCCTATTTCCATCACAACTTAACCACACTACTCTTATAAGTTCTCACAAACAGCTTCTTGCAGCTGAGCTCACCTTGGCTGCTTTTACTGCACCTATACTGTACAGTGCTTCTGACCCAAAAATTAGTTTGCTATTGTTAGAGAACATCAGTCTCCACTTCAGCTTCCCCTTAGCAGAAACGGATTTTTCACTCACAGAACTTACTTATTCTATTTCTGAACAAACAGTGCATAAAGAGGAACTGGGACAAAATTACAATTCTTTTACATAAAGCTTCTAAATAGAATAACAACATCCCCAAAATGAGTGCATTTTGAGGATTTCATCACGTCATCCTGAAAATTTTCAGCATCCAATAGAAACAGTTAATACAGGTGCACTTGAGATGTTACAAAATTTTTAGCTCTCCAACAGAAAGGGAAACTATCATATGCTACTAAAATAAGTATTAGGCAGCTTCACCTCAACCATTCTCTACTTATTTTGTCCCAGCTGTTTTTTTAAGAGCTCATAAGTTACTGCAAAAAAAATTTAAAATAGTACACAAGCCTTGAAAGGATACTGTGAACTAATTCAAATTTCACATTACTAATTTCTGGTTTTACCTAGGATTGACTCAATTATATGCAAGAACATAACAACAAATTCCATAATCCTGACATCATTTTCTATGTGATCTATTCTCTTCCTAGCTACACTCCACCATCTTCTTAATGAGACAAAAATAAATATCTTGACAATGCAAAGGAAAAAGAAACAAGTACAGTGACCAAAATAACTTTCATCCACTGCATCAATTTGACAGCAAGTCTTAAAAAAACCAGCATTCTTTTACACAGTAAGTTTAGGACTCCTGGTGCAGGGTAAGTAAAGAAACACACAGCTAAATTTATCTTCACTTTGCTTTGTTTGGCTTTAAGTTACAACAAAGAAAACCACATTAAGCAGTGCTGGATATTAGGAGAATAATCAACTACATTATACTGTATATGAAGTTAAAAATAAATTAAAAAGCACATTTAGGGACATACAATGAAAGAACTCCCATAGACCTGCCTCTACATAATTTGTTCGTGAACACAGTTCAGTAGTGAAAACACCTCAAACAAACTTTCTGTAAAGACTGAATTTTCAGTCACTTGTTTTGGTTTGTTTATTTTAAAATAGAATTTAGCTTCAGTTCAAACTCTTTTGTTCCCTTAACCAGAAAAGTATTTTCTCTGCACAAGTTTGGTACAGTTCAATTTAACCAAATATATTTTTTTGTACTTCCCTAAAAGCAGCACTCTGCAGCACCACAGGTGAATCTGTTCCACAAGAGACTTCAGTCCAACACCAGTTTTAGACAGGAAAAGCCACTATTGCTGGATATGGCAAAACACACCAGAGGAAATGGAGAGCTCAGCTACAAACACATGGGCACCACAACTTCATCACAGCACTTGAAATAATGGGAGCATCTCAGCTGTTAGTCAGGTGAAATATCCACTCAGAGAAAAAATACTCATGATGGCCCCTCCCAGAGGGTGAAAACCTATCAAATAGCAAGCAAATCTAAAGAACAGAATTATACCCTTAAAAAAAACTTATCAGGGGTGCCTGACCTGTGACTTTTGAATTTTCACCCATACACAAGAATAAATATTAACTATTATTTAAATGGTTTTATTATTTCCTTTATTTATACATATATAAACAAACAGATGTAATTTCAGTGTAAAAACCTGCTTTTCAGGCTTTAAGGATTTTTTTAAATTAGGCACCCCCCAGACAGGGGCCAGGTTCAAATGTCCAAAGTTAGTTCCTTAGGGGAACAGTACTGCTGACACTTGGTGGCTTTTCCTTGATAAACTTTTTAATACTCTAAACTGAATACTCATAATTTCAGAGATCAGGGAAAGATTCTAACGGTGAATGCTTTTAAGAATAACATTTTGAGATTTCTTTAGTCTTTAAATGCAACCTAGACACCTGAAATTAGGTACTATTTGATCCATTTTCCTTATTCTCTGATGAAATGTGTCTAGGTCAGACCTTTTGATGTCTTTAAAGGATACTGGCTAAATCAGAGTACAAGCTCAAAATGTTTTCTAATTAATGTACAGTTAATTTTTTTCATAAATCTTCAGAGTTAGGGCACAGTACAGTCCCCAAAATTGTATACATACAGAACTGCACATTAAAGCCAAAGAATACAAAATACTTATGTGAATCTTTCCATCACACAGCAACACTGCTGCACACGTACATTCCAATTTTTATAGGATGGGGCAATCCATCTCTACAAAGTTGTCTGCAATTCTTTGCATATCCACATTCACACCTCCAGTGGGTTCCTCCACAGCCAGCCCCAGCTCACTTCAGAGGTCTAATTAGGTGCTGCACACCTTCAAGGTGCTGCACACCTGCAGTAAGCCCTGGGAGGGTTAACAGCAGCGCTTGCTGATGAGTCCCAAGCGTTTTGCGTGGGATCATTCACAGAAACTCCCTCAGCCCACATTTACTGCTTCATCCCTCCTGTCCCAGCAGGTGACCAGCACACCAGAGCTGCTGCTGCTGCCATGCTCAGCTGAAGTGACAGCCCAGAGCCAGCAGCAGGACAGAGCTGTGCCACAGCAGCACTCGGCATCTCTCTCTGAATCGTCTCACACGCTGCGATGTCAGCGTGGATAACCACTGCCAGAACACGACACACAATCCCCCCGAGTCAACCACAGGTTCAGGTAATCATGACCTCTCTTTTTACAGCATAAATGCATAATTTCCACACCACTCTTTGATGAAGGGACCACAGACTTAAAAAGAGGAAACAATTACAGTCATTAGAATTTCACCCAAGCGTGAGATTTAATCTCGGGCCATGGTCTTGCCAATGGCTGTGGGGGTCTCAATGGAGACAAAACTGCTCTGTGGGAGAAAAAAATGCCTTGATGATGACATTAGTCAGCAAGAGAGACTGAGCTTTGTCTTCCATCCAACAGCACAGTCAAATACAAGGAAACCATTTTCCCTCCCCCTCTTCTGGATCCTAAAAAAGAAAGCTACAATTTTGTTTTTCTCTCTGAAATGCAGTTTTTGCATATTTTGGAAAACTTTCTTCCCCAAAGCAATCCTGCTGAAAGGCTAGTTTTTAAAATAAGAGAAGTAAATTTAAGCATAAATAAACATATATGACAAAAAACCCATTTCCTATGCCTATCCTTATTAATATGAGAGGAGAGTTTTATCAACAACTCTCAAACACTTCTATAGCTTTTTTTTACCCAACAGGTTCTTCAAGACCATTTCAAATTTTACATATACAGGGGAATCATATCTAAAGCATGTTCACCTGCTCTACAATGCATTTAATGAAAACAATACAGGAAAAACTTGGCCAAAAAAAAATTAAGGCAAAGTTTAACAACTAAAGAGTTCCTGAGATCCAAGAATACCAGCTTACTCTCATATGCCAATCATACACTGCATCCCAAATAAGACAGAAAACAAAGGAAAATGTAAGCACAAAAGACAACAAAGTCCTACAGGCAACAATATTAAATTCATTTTTCCAGTACTGCAGAAAAAAACCAGATCAGCAGTGGACAAAAGAGTCATGATCATAATTCCATCTATAACATAAAGTAAGAAGGGAGTTTCTCAACAAAACCATAAGCCCAAATGAATCACTTCTCTAGAGCCTAAGGTGAGAGAGCCTGGATTCTTACCCAGATCAATATAAATCTTAAAATTCAAACCTCAATTTTTATTCCCCCTTATCATTCTTTACCTCATGATGCTCCAAAATACAATTTCTTCATTTTTATTTAAGCTACCCTGTCTATTCCATTTCCTCTCCACCCACCAATTCCTTCTGCTGTTACATTACACATAAATACATATTTATTACTGTTTGTCTGGTCCTGACTACCCCTAGTGTTGGTAATGCTGACAATTACAATCTAATGTAGGATTAATCAGCCTAAATTTGAAACTGAGATTGTCATTCAATTTGGAAGCCAACACTAACCATTTCATGTTCACTTGAAGAGATTAGATAAACTGCACGAGAACATTTTGGTAAAATAATTGATAAGGAGATAGGAAATAAGAATTATTGGTATTTACTTAGCTTGCAACACTTTCTGGAAGCTAATAGTTTAAAGGAAGCACACTTCAGAACAGCTACCTAATCTGAATTTCACAGATAGCACAAGGAATATTTTCTCACAGAATGCATATCTCTGCAATCCCAATATCATGAGAGCTGTTTGAGTCTCTTTGCTGAAGCTCACAAGGGTAATTTAAACTCAGTTTTACCTCATGATCAGCTGTGACCCACAGAACACAAGGTGTTCAAGAATCCAGCTGGAAATTACCACTGCAAAACAGCAGTCCTTGCCCTTCACTTGCCAGGCTAACCTTAGGGTTCCCAGACAGAAAAGTCACTGTCACAAGGAAAAACAACTTTTTATTACACTTAATGGACTTCAGCAATGACAGTGTGCAGGTTTGGTTTGCTCACTTAGTGAGATCAGTTGCACATCTGCTTTACAATTATAACCTCAATTCTTCCATCCACATTTTGTTTTTATAGGGGTTTTCATAAACAGAACTTCACAACAGCCATGCAAAAACATGTATCATTCTAAGTACAAAAACCCCAAAACAAATATATTAAGAAAATTCAGTTCATGGCTCCATCAAGCTAACCAGCTATTAAAAATGGGTTCATACATAAGTAACATATCATTCTGCTTGCATCTAGCATCTACTAATTGAAGACAACTTCTAAATCAAGATGCAGAACCAATACAGTTGGATCTTATAAGTCTAGTTTGTCAATTAGCAGAATTTCAATTAGTAGATCACTGAGTTGCTCAACTGTACTATTTAGCAAGCAAGCTTATCCATCATCGGTAAAAATGCTACTTTGAAAAATGTGCTTTAAATTTACTTGTTTAACTATAAATATGCTCCATATTTTACAGTAAGTTGTTCTAGATATTATGCAGTTATTTATAATACTTCACTACATTAGCTAATATTTTAAAGCGTCTAAAAATTGATTAACAAAGCTTCCCTGCTCTTCCAAACAGTTGACAAAGTAATTTAAAGCAAGAATAAACATGAAGCAAAAGTGAAAAGTGGTTATTTGATGAATGCTTGCACACAGTATGCAGGAACAAAGAAATTCTGGTTTAAAACCAATAGGAAAAATGATCAAGCAGACTTGAACAGCATAATTACAGTGGCTTGGTTATTAAGTTTTCCTGAGAAGCTGTCATGGTTTTGTGTCAAATAACGAAGTGTCAAATAGCACAGGTTTGTTGTATACAAGCAAACAAACACAACCACTCAGAAGCTTTGTAGAAAAAATTGTCATGTATTAGCAAGGAACAATTTCCCATTGAAACAAGTTTCAATAAAACCACTCCTGGTTAAAGTCTATAATTTAGATTTAGAGTTCCATTATAAATCACATCTTACAAACATGAAATGCACAATTATTTTTATTTCTTAAACCCCACACAGAAACCAGTATATTTCTGACAGGATTCTAAGAAGAAGCAGAAAAGAACATGATTATTCACTAGAACTTTTGCTATCAGGAGACAATGGCTCTCTTGCTCCTTGTAAACTACTTGACCCAGAAAATGAACAGAAGACTCCTCCTGCTTCAGTCTCTAATATTGCCTCAGAGTTGTTGTGTAAGTTTAGGAAGTTGTTGAACATGTAACTTTTACAGTGAAATCAGCTTCGAGTCAAAATTGCAGAAAAGGGCATAAAACAGAAATAATAGCAGCAGTCCCACAGTAACATCATTACAAAACCCACAAAAGCAAGAAGTAATGCAATACATAGAAAGTTAGAACTATTACAGTTATGATACAGACAGATAAAAACTCCACAAGACCTCTATTTTAAGAGCCCTGATACACCCCCCCCAAGTTTCATTCTACCCAATACCACACAACAAATCCTATTTCACACAGTAGTGGTTCAGAGCAGATTTAGTACAAATAGCTTCCTTTTACCCAGTTATTAAAATCATGGGGAAATAAGGAAGGAAATAAAAGACTTGTGCACAGTAAATTCCATGGTTCCCACATCAAACCAGTTGTTTCTTCTCACCTGTTACCTGTGTCTTGTGTCATGTGTAAAACCACCCCACACGTTTTTTTATTGCTTAAGGTATAAAAAGCACAACCCAAATTATAGATGAAATAAGACTAACCTTCCTTAAAACACAGAGGATGTTTTCTTTAAGAATGAGACAATTAACCCGGAGTTGTGTTCCAAATCGTGTCCTTAATTCAGTTTCTATTCACAGTGAGGTCACTCCCCCCAGGCTGACCTGTTACCCCAGTACTTATCCCTAAGATCCTACAATGTAAGCAAACACTGCCCTCTTGTGCACTGCAACATCCAGGAGACAAAGTTCCATTTCCAGGGTTGTGGAGACCACGCAAAGTTTTTATCCTGGTTGCCCTTCTTCATGCATAGCTCCTTAATTTAAAAGAAAAAAAAAAGTGGCTTTCATTTTAAAATGTCAATAAAAATACTCCTTCGTGTTGTCAGACAAGTATCTGGCACCAGCTAAAATATAGTGACTAAAAAAAAGACACTCTTTCAATTTCATTTAGAGAAATAAAGTTTATTTGAAATTTTAATACAAAGCAGTGTCAGGAATTCACAAGCACCATGAACCCAAAGAGTCTAATAGGTTTTAGAAAACATTTCCACTAGTGCTAGCTCAAGTCCCTTAACTTCCATAACATCAACCACAACATCGAGATTTGTGGACAGAAATTACATTACACAAGAGTGGTATGTTAATTTCATTTTTTTCCACCAGAACAGGGTTCATTATGTTACTTCCAACTGGTGACTCCTCTCTGAACAGAATGATATCCACTAAATACAAGGCACTCTTTCCCTCCAGAGGTTTCCCTTCATTCAACATCTGTACTCAACAGCAAGTCATCCACATATACATCTACAACTATAAAACTCTACTTGCTCACTCACCTAGAATAGAAAAAAAACCCCAAGAACTGTCACATCTTCACAAAGATCTCAACAAACAAAAGCTCACATGACAGAAGGGTGTTTTCATGGCAGTAATGCAAAGGTAACCCCGAGTTTACAAATCCTCTTAAAAGCTTAGAACAAACTCAGAAAAACAACTAATCTGTGATAAAAGGTGGGGTTTTTTTGTGATATGTTAATCTGACAAATAATCTGCATCTGACTGAATTTGAATGCTGGTAGCAAGACCACATTTCCCTTGATCTCCCAAGCCTGTTTTCATTGCACTCATTTGCATCAGCAAGACATGCTTTTGCTCTGCTCATTTCCCCCTCTCCAAGCTCTAGTGCAAGTTCAAAAGTCCTGGCCCCTCCAATGTATCAGGTATGAATTAATACCCTTCCTTAGCTGAACACAGCAGCAAAGTGGAAACAGACACTTGCAAGGCAGTCTGCTTTGAAAGGAACTGCAGGGACAAATGGTGACAATGAAGTTCTAGTTATAAAGTAAAAAGGTCAAAGGTTCAGACAGGCACAAGGATTACAAAACTACACGTTCGTCAGAGTTCCCCCCAGCCCAGGCTTAAACAACCAGGGTCAAGCAGTAGCTTTCCAATTAAAACCCTATAAGGATACTTTGTCCTTTGAACTTCATAGGGGAAAAAAAAGACAATTTTCTGATTTAGAAGTTGTTTTGAGGACCCATCTCGAAATCAAACAGATAAAGGGCATCCAACAACAGCTCACCTAAAGCAAACACTCACTAACCCTTGGCTGCCTGTGTGGGGGAAGTTGGGATGAGGTAATCATGTTCTCCTATATTAGTGTGCTGACCCTTTGTAGGGCATGAAATTAACCATCAGCAAGGAAAAAATCTGCTACTGCTTAAACTACTTTGCTACGCAAAGTGGTCTTAAAATGAAATATGGGGATTGAATTTCGTCTGGCAGATTAACTTGTCTAACCTCTCTGCAGGCATCCCTTCCTGCTGAACTCATTTGAGAAACTATTCCAGACCCTACTGGTGCACAGGTCTGTGACAAACAAATGTAAAAGCAACTCTTATTTTACTTCAATGACATTAACATCAGCTTTGTGGAAGATGAGGTGCCGAACATTAAGAAAAGCACAGAAGCTTAAAAAACCCCATAGTGCTGTGACAGAAACTACCCCATCTCAGTGTGAAATTTTACCAGAAATACCCCCTAAATCTCTACAGCAACAGAAGAATGCAGTAGTAACAAAAAAATTAGTCCTGCATCTTGAAGTCATTCCTTCAGTGCATAAACCAAAGTAGAAGGCTGATCTGGGTGCTTCTCACTGCTTGGCACAAGTCAGACACAAATGGCTGTCAATACTGGTTTTGTTGCCTTGCTTGATCCTGCTAAAGATCAAGGAAAAGATCCTGCTAAAGCAAAGGAAAAGTCTGAAATTGTACTTTAAAATAAAGAGTTCTGTTCTTATTATTTGAAAGAGTAAGACAGAAATATACAGCACAGTCCAAGCCATACAGCTACCCACAGTAACTTAATGCCTTCCTGCCACACACACACAAGAGCCTCAGAAGAATATAAACCAGTATGGTTTGAATACAAGTGAAAGGCATGATGAAGTACACCAAGTGACTATTACTTATTCCATTCCAACCTTGACTATCACCTTCCATCTAAAACTTAAAGAAAACATCTTGGATGAAACTGTCTGCAACATTTCTCATTCCCAGCATGCAGGTAAAAAACCCCAAAAACACAAAAAAACCCACCCAAAACAAAACACTTTTGATTTAACATTTGATATGTTTTGTTTTCAAGGACAAGCTCTGCAAGAAAAATGTAGCCACAGAGAATGAAATACGACTTCTATTTTTCATTCCAATTGGTTACTGCTCAAATATTCTGCATTCATTTAATCCTAAAGTATTGTGTCTGAACAAGTATCTTGTGAGTGACTGTGAGAAGCACTCACAAGGTCAAGCACTACCTAGCACAGCATGACAAAAATGCAATACTAGATTCTGACATGAAAAAAATCCACTTCAGGAATTAGCTACATATAGAAATATGTTAAAGAGTGGTAAATAGTAACATTTAACCTGTGAGCTCATTTATCAGCTTTGTACAGCAAAGGAATTAACTCTTAGAGCACTCTGGGAGCAGAGATGACAGTTACACAAGAGAGATAACCTGGGATACCACTGGTGAAAATGGCACTTTGGAAGAAAAGAGCCAAAAAGTGACACCTCAGAAGGAAACCCTTGTGCTCCTCACCTCATGGGAGACCTGAGTGAACCATGCTGGTGCTACCCTGCCACAGCAGACAGTGTTTCCATGAGCTGGGAGCTCTCAAGGGAAGCCAACTAGCTTATCCCACCGTCAGTGAAAACAGAGAACTGCAAACAAGAAGATGCAGTAACATTTTCTCCTGCAAACCCTGCATGCACACGACTAACAGAGTTCTGAAGCAGCCCTCTCATCTCTGCTGCCACTCCACCTTCCAAATCCTCACATCCAGCTCCCTTGCCCACAGGCATTCCAGTTTTTCTGCAGGTCAACTTCCACCCCAGGATTTCAACTCAGAACAGCGATATTTTAAAGAGGTATGGGAAATCTGAGGTGCAGAATAAACACCAGATAAAGTACTTTGCATGTATGTCTTATTGAAAAACCATATATAGAGAAAACGTGTAGTAACAGGGAAATCACAGATTCCATCAAAAAGAAAAGGGCAGTGGCATTCCTGGTTGCAGAGAAAATGTTAGGAATGGTGAACCCTTAATGCTTAGTAATGAGGAAGTAGATGAAAATAACCTAAATTTTTCAATACCATTGTCTGGGAGGACTCACTTTCCATTCCTAAAGTGATGAAAAAGTTGGCATTACTGAAACACACATGAACACCAAAGAATGTATCCTGTTACAGAGGCCATGCTACACTTCAGTTTGAGTTTCACCAAACCACACCAAACCTGTAAGCACCTGAACAGTGCTACACTTCAGTTTGAGTTTCACCAAACCTGGAAGCACCTAAATAGCCCCACAGGCACAGATCAGGTTTTATCATCAAGGTTTCACCTTTCAAACCTGGTAGTAAAAAAAGGCAAAAAAAGCATCCACTATGGAGATACATCTATTATCAAGCAGAAAACTGAAGCTCCTAATTCTTCAAACTATTAACACAATACTGCATTTTCCCTACAACCCTTTCTTAACACACAGAATTGCAGTAAATCACACTAATCAACTATTTTACTGAAGTAGAATACATAATGTGGTATAACTGGAACTAAGCAAGTTTGATGTGCTTATGTGTCTGAATTACCACCTGTAAAAATTATTTTTGTTGTGAAGAAAACTGTCATCATCTCATCCCATCCATGCCTTCCTTCTCCCTGCACAGCCTACCAATAAGCAAATCTGAATAACTCATTCAGCTGTGACTGAATACTTTGAAAAGCTTCATAAAAATAGCAGAAAGCAATGAGAAGTCTACCCCAAATAAGCATTAAAGTTACTGAAAAACAAAACTGGTTAAAGCTGATTTCTAAGTTTTCCCACGTCCCCTTCATGAGAAAGTTCACACCACTCCGATTAGTTGCTGCTGGCAGAAAGGAATGTCTGACTACAAGTGACTCTTCAGTACACCCAAGAAACATCTGCCAAAGTCAACTTTGCTCTTTAGAAGATAATCAGGTGCTTACAATTACTAAAGAATAATAAGGGCTTGCCAAGTACAAGAGAAGAGTACAAGACCGAAGGTTTCTGGAATTAAGCACACGGCCACTCCTCCCCTGCAGAAACATTGCTGAAACAGAGCGTTTAACTGCTGCTGAAACTGATAAATAAGTAAATATTTACTATCTTCCCACAAGAAATGCAAACAATACAACACCGTTAGCACTAACGCAACTTACAAACAGCACAATTGTTCAAAAATGGGTCAAATTCCCATGTAGTGACAAATAACTCAGCCTGGACCTCAGTCTAGCCAAGAAACGTTGTCCTACAAAACAACCACCAAGCTGTTATGAAAGAGACCCTGGCAGAGGAACTGAACTTGCAGGCGGATCCCCGCAGTTAAACCTGTGACTGTTTAAAACTCCTGCAGCTGCGACTCCATCCTCTCCTCAGCCAAGCACCGACCACCTGCCAACACTCCAGAGATGAAAGACAGAAAGGTGAGCTAATTTGAGTCCTAATGCAAATCAAATTAACCTTCTGACATCATCTATGGAGACTAAAATGAAGAGTTACCAAAATCTACTTCTACGTCTAAAATTATCATGTTACAACTCTGCAGTCCTCCAAGACAACACGGGCATGTCCAGCAACGACATCACAGCTCTCAGCTACAGACAACATCAAACTCTGACAGCTTAAACAGGCAAGAAAACAGCAATTTATAGGGCTGTTCGATGCCGTTAATAAGCCTCCATACACAACAAATACAACTTTTTGTCTGCTAAGTGTAAGAAAGCTGAGCACACCGGCCATCCAAGCAGCACTCCAAGAAATCACATGTACAAAGTGCTTTCCTATGAGCACAGGTTTTTTTATTAGAAGAGCAACTACGAGCAAGCGCAGCAAAGTCACAGGTCCGTGAGAAACCTGTCTCGCCCCGTCCCGGGTTTGGGCACGGCCGGAGACCCCGGCTGGCTCCCCGCGGCCCCGCTCCCTCCACGGCCACGGGCGGGCGCAGCCCCACGGGGCCCGGAGCACCCCGGGAGGCACGGCAGCCGCCGGGGCGGCCCCCCTGGCCCCCCTTACCGCCGATGATGGTGCGGATGAGGGAGGCGTGCCCCGGGCAGTCCACCAGCGTGAGCTGCAGCTCGCCGGGCCCCGGGCCGAGCTGCGGCGGCAGCGCGGTGCGCAGGCAGGAGAAGCCCAGGTCCAGCGTGATGCCCCGCGCGCGGCTCTGCGGCGCCCGGTCGAAGGCGGCGGTGGAGCCGGTGGTGCTGAGCGCCCGCGCCAGCGCCGTCTTGCCGCTGTCGATGTGGCCCAGCACTCCCACGTTCACGTTCAGAACGCGGGCGGCCATGGCGGCGCTGCTCCCGCCCGGTCCGTCCCTACAGCGCCCCTGCGGCAACGCGGGCCCCGCCGCCGCCGTTCCGCCCGTGCGGCGGGCAGGGCTGCTCGGAGCCGGCGCGGTTCGTCCGCTCCGCGGCCGGGGATGAGCAGCAGCGGCCCGGCACACTGCCAGCTCACCTCTCTGCCCCTCGCAGGCACCCCCTGCACGGAGAGGCCATTGCAGCGGGTTACCTCAGGGCCCGTCAGCTGCGCGCCCGGCCTGAGGGAGGCTGGCAGCCGGCGGCCCTGGGAGGGGGCATGGGATTTACCCTGAGCATCCGCACCTTCGCCCACGCTAATCGAACACTTCAGGGCTGCTTAAACACGCTGCCACATCACCCCCTCCATTCTGTCCCCGAGCGAACCCCCGTGCTGCTGGAACTGTGGTGACCACGTTTGATTTCCAAGTCACATTGCAAACCCGCGTGAAGAAGCAGGACACGTTTGGATCATTTATTCTCTCTATACTTAATAAATTCGAGGCTTGCATAATTTTCCTGTAAAGGGATATTTAAGTTAGGTAAAATTCTGCTTTAAAAGTCATATCCTTAATGAATTAAGAATCCAAGTTTATTAACAGTGAAGAACAGATCTGGTAACCACCGCCACCAAAACAGACCCAAGATGAACATTGGAGAAGGCTGAGGGCATTTCCGAGGCTAAGGGCGCGATTCCTTCCCTGATTTAAGTCACTTTGCTTTACAGATTACCAGGGAGATAAATGCTCTGCAGGATAAAGCTTAACACGTGTGCTTTTCAACAGTGACCAAGGAGCCCAAAGTACCTCTTCAAATGATTACAGCTCTTTACAAGCCAAGAAACCAAGACTGTGTTATAAACTTCCCAGAGGTGTCAAAGTAGACTAGACTTGTTCTATATTCTACTTTTTTTTTTCTTTGAGAGCAGTGCAGTTGCTTTTCTGCTCACTCCATGCAGCAATGCATATTGCTCACAGTAATAACATTCACATTTTAATAACTAATGAATGAGCCAGGAGTGTAAAATGATTTGCCTAAGGCTGCTGCCAACATCATGGATTTGGTTTTTAGGCTTTGACTCCAAACTCCAAGCTTTTCCTACAAAGAAATTCAGTTTATATCGACACTTTCAATATGAAAGAGTTTGGTTCAAAGCTGGGTGCAAATTACTCCTCCTTCCCAAACACATGGAAGTCGAGATGACAGAATCAATGACTCAAATGAAAAAAGGGTGCATTTCTTCCTAGTACTCAGTGCTATTTGAGAGACAACTGTCTCCCTGAAGGAAAGCCATGAACTCACAAGGAATACTGAGCTAGCCTAGCTAATCAACTTCTCAAGCAGAATAGTTCAGCCTGATGGAATCTCTGTCATGGGAGCCAAATTAAGCATAATGTCACTTTTCAGACCAAGTTCCCAGGCTTTGAATAGTTTCCTGTTAAATCATTAGGCTCATATACACTTCCTTGTGCTGAATCTGTTACATCAATATGCAGTTGCAAAGGGAAGGGAAAGTTTACATCAATTCCCATAAGGCCCTAAAAAGTTAGAACCCACACAGATATCCCTGTATCATATAATCTACCCTTTAATTCTTTCTTTTAGCATTATTAGATGAGTTCAGAAGGAAGAGGTGGGGAAAAGTCTGATTCTCAACCAGAAAAGGTAGTAAGTATCCAGAAGTCCTCCCAGAACATCTAAAAACCAGCTGTTTTTCAACAAGCAATGACATTGTAAAAAGGTCTAAAACTAGAGTTTTAGTCTACAACAAAAGTCTACAACTCTTGAGAAAGCTGGCAATGAGGTCAAGGAGGCCCAATTTCAATGATCACAGTGTAAGAGGCCACAGCAGGGCTCACCTGAGATCCATTTTGGTCTGCCAGCTTAACAAAGAGATGCATTTTGCTCAGCCAGAATTTAGAGGGATACTGGACAGAACTTATGGGATGAAAAAATTATAATTCTTTCTGTTAAGGATAGCTAAGGAAGGAAGATAAAAATCCTCCAGAGAATGGATTTCATTCCACTCCTCACATAACAATATTGGCCCTTCTTTTACTCCTGAGTGACCTTCAAGAAGGAGGAGTAGAAATGGAGGTTTAATTTTATCCCTTTAGACACAGAATAGATTTACAACTTTCTCGATAGGGAAGCAGTTACTCTTCTGTAGAGGGAAGAAAAAAACCTCAGTGCCTACACCTTTGTTGTTACCACTGAGATCACACCTCTGTCTCCAGGGTTTTAAAGCCTGTGGATCTGATTTTGCCACACATCACTTGAGGAATTATTAGAATGCACATTGTACGTGTGAAATTAATAAATTTAATCACCGATGTCAAAGAAGAAATATGATAAAGACTGACATAAGCACTTTTATTCAGCATTTAGAAAGGTCCATTCTGTTAGCTTACAAAGTTTTAAAATTAATTACAAATTTGGAAATTAAGGTGTGGCATTCGGTAGGACACATCACTCCTATTCCTTTGAAGAGTAGAAAAATAATCAGCTTCTTTTGCAGGGAACAGAACAAGACATGGCCACTATCCCCACCACTCCCCACCCCTACAAGAAGGTCTTGGTATTACTAAGAGGGAGAGGGGAACCTGGCAAAATGAGAGAATCCCAGATTTTTCTATATCCCTTCCAAAATTTGTACCATTTAGCTGTTTTCCTTGTTTTCCCATAAATAAACCATTCTCCATCCCAGTTATTCTCTCCTGTATGGAATTTCTTCCTTAAAACATGTTCACTTTAATGCTAAAGTTTATGGACTCATGGGAGAAAGGGCAGGAAGTCAGACTTTTGGGATAGGGTAAAAATGTAAAGGTCATTCACACACACACACACACACATACTCTCTCTCACTCCAAAAATAATACACTATTTGACAGTTTCAGGATTCAGCATGTCCCACTGAAATTTGAAAGCTTATGTGAAACTAGCCTACGTCCTGTAACCTCAAACATTTAGTCTAGGAAAACAGCTCTCGAGTCTCCAGCTCCCAGCTCGGGTATCGCATGACATCTGTGCCAAACAGAAGACCTCAAACCAGGGGGCAAAAGAAACCTTGGTAAAATGAGTGGGTTAAACCTGGGGAATAACAGTTCAGAGTGTCAGTGATATTTTTTCTGGTTAGCTGGTTAGTGAAATATTAAATTATACTCAAAGCATCCGTAGAACGAGCTGGGCAGGATGGTTGTACAACCGGCCTATGTTCCATCTGGTGGCTTGGACAAAGGAGGAAGAAGACTCATGCTTTGCAATTGAATTATTTTATCCTCCCTCTCTAATACAGTACCTAGTTTAAAAAATCACAGAAAATAATGTAAAAGTTGAGGTTTTATATTTCCTTGTACTGATGTATCACAACACAAGCCACCAGCTATAAAAGATGATATACAATGATGATATACAGTAGTTCCACTTGTACTCTGCTCTTCCTGGGGAATAAACAATTAATCCTGTGTGGTCTAAAGGATTATTGTTTATTTTTCCTCATCTGAATGTCCTCTTTTTCCCCTCTTTAACTGCAGCTTTAGGACAACGCTCAAAGAGCATACGAGTAAGTAAGACAATCAATACAATGAGCAATGGCAAACTTGGCACAGTTAAGTAATACCTGTGAGCAAGTAAGAGGGAGAAGCCAGCCTTGCATTTATCCAGCAAACTGTTTTTTACTTTTATTTCTATTGAGGTATCCTCTTCTACTACAAACACAAACCCAAATAATTTTAATCACATTTTCTGCAGGTCAATATTCAAATTGTACTTTCATTGTGGCAGCAGATTTTATTTACTGAACAGCAATGGTCACTAGCAGACAGAAGTTTTAGGCTCTAAATTCTGGTTTGAGACATCTTATTGCTGTAGACAAACAATTAACATTCTCTCTTATCCACTTTAAGCAGGAAAAATCTCTAATTAGTATTTCCAAAGTTAAAGAATCTTATGTAGCATATCTGATTTTTATAGACAAAGAATATTTCTATCCTTCCTCCAAGTCACAGTGAAGATTAACAGCAATTCTCTATTCCTGCCATCTACATTCCTGTATATTAAATTTCACCAAAAATAAATAAGCAAATATTATTAAATAGACTTTGAAATGCCATAATCTCAAATGCAGGTCTTGTTGCAACATCAAACAAGATAACATGGACCATATGGACAAGTTTCAGTCTAAGTTAACAAATTATTATGTATTTCACCCTTTTGAGAAGGAGGGTCATACCTAGCCTGAACCCCTTGATAGCAACACCACTGCCTTCAGAGCCCTTACCAGACTTGCTAATTATTCTTCCAGAACTGGCAGAAACTTGAACTCTGACCAGACTTACCCACAGCACTTGCGGCAGTTTAATGCACTGGAGAAATCAAAGTTGTATATTTGGTCTTTTACAAAGGAAAAAGTCTGCAGCTCACTACCATTAGGTGTTTGTATTCTGCGACTAATATATCCCTGAGAGGGTGTAGAGAGCCTAATGACATACACACTTTTCTAATTATTTAAAGACTAGCTCATATTCGTTAGTCAAAAATTCTTAGCTGCACAGTTGGATAGCAGGATACCCTTACAAAGGTGCTGAACCACACATGTGTGCAATTATATTGTAATTACAAATTTAAACTAGAGTATGTAAATATAAACTGACAGAACAATTAACAGAAAATGCAAGCAACAATAAGCAAAGTCTTTTCTTTGCCAAATTACATTTATAACAAAACTAATGGAAGCTCTTGAACAAAGAGGGAATGAATAGCATGCATATGGTTCACTGGGCTTTTGCAAATAGAACCATAACTCCCATCCTCCCTAAAACAGCTCTCTGAGTTTGTGCTGTCACAGGACTGCTTTTGCAACCCCCCTGGCAGTGCACAGGAAAGCCAGGATGGCACCAGACAGCAGTGCTGCCTCAAACCACATTAATCCACTGGCTTTAAACACTGCAGACACAAACACGGCTTTATAATCACAGAAAACTCTCTCTAGCTATGGGAAGAGTCCTGTCTTTCAATGAGCAACACCGAGCAGGTGTTTTTACTTTTATTTCTATTGAGGTGTCCTTTTCTAGTATAATCACAAACCCAAATAATTTTAATCACGTTTTCTGCAGGTCAGTATTAAAATTGTACTTTCATTGTGCTACAGCCTCCAGGCTGTTACAGCTCCTGACTGGGGCTTGGTGCTGATTCTGCTGTGAGGGTTTGAAAGCTTAACATGGAGATCACTGACAGTGGAATTTTAGATGGGATCTGGGAGCCTACAGTTCCAGCTAGTTCAATTTGTTTGTAGATGTTGTGATCTCTCCCACAAAAAACAGACAGGGGACTCTTCCCATAGATATAGAGAGACACCAGCCCCCTTTCCTTGGCAGGGGAGTGGGACTAGGTGGTCTCCACCAGTCCCTTCCAACCTTAACGATCCTGTGAATCTTTGACAAGGTTTTAGCAGCACCCTTGGAAAGCCTCAGATGATTTTTGTGAGCTAAAGCAGCCGAGGTTCTGGTAAGGCTCAGGGCTGCTGGGGCACTGCCAGCGGCTGTGGGCGGGCAGGGGACAGGACAGCGAGGCAGGGACAGCCAGCATCCCCCAGCAGGACAAACTGGCTCCAGCGCCACATCGGACTGCAGAAAGAAAGAAATGAAGTGCTCATGGTGCTGCAGGGCCAGAAAGCTGCGAGCAAGAAGGAGCTGGTTCCAAATCCAGCTGGGCTCCGCTCGCCTCTCCGACTCAGAGAATCGCAGAACCACTCAGGTTGGAAGAGACCTCCGAGATCATAGGGTGGCGGGTCACCACGTTCCGATCCAGAGCCCGGCACCGAGTGCCACGTCCAGCGTTTCCCTGAGCGCCTCCCGGGACAGCCCCGCGCCGCCGCCCTCCTTCCCGGCCCTGCTCCTCCGCAGCCCCCGCGCCCGCCCGGACCGTCCGCGCAGCGCCGCACGCGGAAACGGGCGGGCGGACCCTAAAACCCTGAGCCCCCTCGGCTGACGGGCAGGCCCCGCGCCCAATCAGCGCCGAGAGCGCCGCGGCGGGGGCCAATGGCGGGGCGGGGGCGGGGCGCGCCGGCGCGCGCTGGGAGCCCCGGTAACGCGCGGGCCGCGTGCGAGGAGCGCGGGGCGGCCGGGCCCGAGCTGCCGCTGCCCTGCCCTGCCCGCCATGAAGATCGAGGAGGTGAAGAGCACCTCGAAGACGCAGCGCATCGCCGCCCACAGCCATGTCAAGGGGCTGGGGCTGGACGAGAGCGGCGCCGCCAAGCCGGCGGGGGCTGGGCTCGTGGGGCAGGAGAACGCGCGGGAGGTGAGCGCGGGGCCGGGCCGGGGCGTGTGAGCAGCCCCCACAGCGAGGGAGAGCCGTGCCCGGGCTGTGGGAGCCGTGCTGGGGCTGTGGGAGCCGTGCCCGGGCTGTGTGAGCAGCTCCCACAGCGAGTGGGAGCCGTGCCCGGGGCGCTCCGTGTGTTTGCTGCCCCGTGAGGCGCTCTGGGGCCGGTCGGGGCCGTGCTTGCTCTGCTCCTGCCCGGCGCAGGGACGGTGGCGGTCTGCCCGGTGTCGGCGTGGAGATGGGGGTGTCAGAGGCAACGGAGCCGACCCAAAGCCAGCGGGTTTGGTGCACGCAGGGATGGGAGCATCCGCTTCAGTGCGGGGGGCTGCATAAAACCGTCAGAGTGCCAGGTTCCAAAGCCAGCGGGTTTGGTGCACGCAGGGATGGGAGGGCGGATGAAACCATCAGAGTGCCAGGCTGGTTTGGTTTGGAAGGGGTCTTGAGGACACCTCCCACTGGACCAGGTTGATCGGAGCCTCCCCAACCTGGCTGTGAAAGATCTGTAGAGGATCTGCGGCTCAGGCAGCGAGATCCTCTTGCTTTACTTTTAAACCTCTCTCCCTGTGCTTCGGACTGTGGGAGGGAAAAGGAGCCGAGGCTCACAGATTGAGTTTCATTTTCTGTGGTTTTTAATGTCTGGGTCAGATAAAATGATTGTAGAAAGCACATTTTCCTGATATTGTCTTTCTTTTTGTGTGCATGAAATTAAAATATTTACTTTTTGTTGAACCTGTTATTTCTAAACACTTCAACTAACATTGAAACAAAAGATTCTATAGCAATACTTGTGTTAACAATATAAATACTTATTTAACTTACAGGCATGTGGGGTTATAGTGGAGCTAATCAAAAGCAAAAAAATGGCTGGCAGAGCAGTGCTGTTGGCAGGACCTCCTGGAACTGGCAAGGTATTATTTTTCAATTTTGTTATAAAATGAAGTATTTCCAAATCTGTTTTAATTTGTCAAAACCGTTTCAGAGTAGCGGTTACAAAATGTTTTCATATATCAGAATCTGTTTTCAATCAATGTATTCATGTAGTTTTCTAATTGATATTTTAACTTTTGTGGTGCCATTGACACTGGCAGTACCCAGTGGTGTGTTCAGCATCTTTAAGGTGAAACCACCTCTTGTAGGTTACTAAACACATAGGTAACAAGGGCTCTGAAAAAGTTTTAGAAGTTACTTTTATATTAAAAGCCAGAATAGTTTTTGCTTGGTTTACTTTTTTCCCCATGCTATTTATTTATTTTTGACATCTGTGTCATCTGTCAAATTCAAATGCCCAGTTTTGTGTTTTCAGGGTTTTTTTAAAGGTCTTTGGCCAAGGGCACCTGTGTTGGAGGAAGGTTGTTATATGTGAGAAATACATGTCAGACAGAGTAGTCTTACTATTAAATGGGTAGTTGATGTGTAGAAGGTGATACAATGAGGAAAGTTAACTTTGTGCAATAAGAATAGTTTCTTAATTCTCTTAAATTAATGTCTGGTTTGGTTTGGTTTTTTTTTTTTTTTTTTCCCATTTAAAGACTGCTTTGGCTTTAGCTATTGCTCAGGAGCTGGGAAGCAAAGTTCCTTTTTGTCCTATGGTTGGAAGTGAGGTCTATTCCACTGAGATCAAGAAAACAGAAGTTCTGATGGAAAACTTCCGACGTGCAATTGGTAAGTTTCAGGAAAAGAAGAATTCAGTGTTTGCATGATACTTGCTTTGCTTTTTCCCAGTCATCCATAAAGGAAAAACTTTATAGTGGTCAAACTGTTTTCAGATTTTTATGTGCTTATCTTCAGTGGTGATCCTAATTTAGTGAATCCCTTTCACACTTAGTGGACTCAGGTTTTCTGTTTACAGACTGTAATTTAATTATTGTATTTTTGTTTATACTTCACCAGATTCTCTCATCATCCACATTCACCTCTCTGTTTTGCCTGTGACTGAATAAAGCTGAAAGAAAAAATAATTTTTGGTTTCTTACGTTAGCAGAAATACTTGTAGACCGAAAAATGCTCCTCCTGTTTTTTTGTTCTATTGATTTTACCCTACTAAATAAACAGCCTTAACCAGGGGCTCCCAAACAGCAGCATTAGCCTGCCTTACTGTTCCAGTGAGCACAGAGAAGGTTCCATGCCAACTAAATAAACACTGTAACTTAATGTCTTCCTCAGTTCTATGGTGCATTTACAACTTTGATGTAAATTGGTTTAATTTGCAGCACAGCCTCAGTGACTATCTAAAATCTCTTACACAGCTGCTGCTGACAGCTGATAAATGCAGATAGAAGTGGCCTTGGTTTGTGTGAGATTTGCTAGAGAGAGCCCAGTTGATTTTAGTCCTGAACATATTAACAATAATTTTCCTGTTTCAGTGCCATGTTTCCTCTTGGGCTTCATCTGGCAGCAGCAGGGTGAAGAAGTCTCTCAGTTCTTCAGTGAAACAAAAGTATTCCATTGACTTCTATAAAAAAACAACTCTCAGTAGTTTCTGGTCTTCTGGTTACCATGAAACTGGCAGGGCCTGGGGGAGGGAAGCCTCAGTAGTCTGCAAAATTTCCTTGATGTGATGAAGTTCCCTGTCAGAGGTTTGGAAACCTGAACCTGCAGGTGGAACTTATGCCATCCATGTTGTCAGTTGTAGAGATAGCAGAGATTTAACAGCCAGCTACATTGTTAGTTCCCTGCATTCCCTGAATGTCAACAGAGAGACACTTCTAAACAAATATTAGCGTTAATGAAAGATGGAACTTCTTTTATTCCTTTCTGTTGAATTCCATGTCACATGTTCATAACACAGCCTTTATTGAATATTTTTATGTGTAAAAAAAAAAATTCTCTGAATTATTTTACTGTACTAGTAACCACCATTTCTTATAACTAAAGACTTTCCAGTTGGGTATTAATCTTGGGTAGGTTTTAGCTCCCCTGCTTGGTAAAGAAATATTTTACAAGGGTGCATTTAAAAAAAAAATTGTTCTGTGCAGTGTAGTTGAGTCTGGGTGCAAGGGAAGCTTCAGCTCACACGTCCATCAGTACTTGAAAGTATTAATTTAGGTTTTATTGAGTTTTGTTTGTATGTCTCCTTGGTAGCAGGTTCTGTGTACATCATCACTGCTCGTATCATGCATTTTGCTTTCAAGGGTAGTTTAGCCACCTGAATTTTTAAAAAATATCAGAGATGTTAACATTAAATCTTTTACTGAATGGTTGGGGTTTTTTTTCCTTGGAAACTACAGTCTGACTGGTTTAGATCACTTTATAAGAAAGTAGGAGTTACTCTGAGTTTACAGATTTTTTATTGTTGAGTCTTTTAACATGGTCTCAACATGGTCTCCTGGCCAAGTAGTGTTTGGGATGCAGCAGAGAGGTTACAATATGTAACAAACCTAAAAGGACAGAGTGGGAAATAAGGAGATCACATTGTTGTATGGGTTAAAAGAAATGTGACCTGGGAGAGATTAATCCAGTATAGAGCTCATTAGCACCTGGTGAGGATGATGATAGCAGCTAATGATGGTAAGAGCTCAGGTGCAGTAAGAAATAACTGCTGCAGTAGCCACTTCAGTGGTGTAACTGTTCCTTGTGTTGCCAAACTGTGCCTGCCAATGGGTTCAGCAAGCCCTGTTCAGCTCCATGGAGTGCTGTTGAACCAAGGCATCAAACAGCCCACAATTGCTGCCTTGGATTTTGTCTGATTTGGAAGATCTCTCTAAGAACTCCTCTGAGAATGAAATTTGTAGTTGATACATACATATTAATTTGAAATCAAAGGATTATAAACAGCAAGTTCAAAGCATCAGTTGCCTTTGTCCAGAGCATGTTCATCTGTGAGTATTTTCTACAGACACCTCTCTAGGAGCACATTAGTCTGGATTAGAGGAAGGCTTCTGAAGCAAATCCCTGGGTTTGCCCTCGCTGACTTGGCTTTGACTTGCGTTGTGCAGAATGAGCACATGAACTGGATTCTTTCCAGATGAAACAGAACTGGAAGATTCATTGCATGCTTCAGCAGCATACAAATCATACCCCAAACACAAACAGGCTGCCACTTTTTCAGAGCAGGGTAGAGCTTGTGCTGGATGTTTAAAGCAAAACAGAGAGGACAAGCATGACCTGGTCCAGTTTGTGGCAATTGCAGTTTCAGTGTGCAGATTCCCATATTGCTTCACACTTGTTGCTTATGGACCAGTGTGGTGCAGTCTTGTCTAGGTCAGTTTTTTAACTCAGAGGTTCAATAATTTCTGTCTGGTGTTTTGGCATACCTGAAGAACATTTTAAAAATTACTGAAATTAACTTCATACGCAACTTTTTATCTCATCTGAAGTAAGAGAAAGCAAACATTTCTTACCAAGAATTTGTCATGTTATTCGCAGTTAGGCTTTCTCACATTTCAGATCCTGGTCTGAATTTGGGCCCAGTAGAGGGAGACAGACCCATATTTGTCAGTTCTTTATAGCCTCTATCAGCAGCTCAAAATTACTGGTGAAGTGTCTGATCTATTTCAAAGCAAAATGAAAAGTTACGGAACAAGCAAAGGTTTATAAAGTCACAATACCCTCAGACTGGGCAGGATGACTTCCTCATATCTTGTTACAGCCCATTCATTCTTTTTGGTATGGCATGTGTGTCTCATAAAATACTTCATGGAGTTTCTTCAGATGTGGATTCTTTGAACTTCTGTGTAGTTAGCACATACATAATTGTAGTGGTGGTGGTGATGATAGTGGGTTTGCTTTGAAACAGTCTGCCTGTAAATGTCTTCAGCTCTATATTATTTTTCAATTTAAAAATCACAGTAATTGTGATTAGAACAGAAGATAGCCAGATATTCTGATGATTGGTTGGCTGTCTGAAAAAATAACAAAGTGAGGATGTAATTTTCAGCTATTGTAAATTATTTTAAATTTTATCTAGCTCACCTTTTGCTATTAACTGGAAAAATACTTAAAATTATACATAAACCCTTTAGTAATTTTATGATGTTCTAGCACAGTACCTGTTAATCAATTTGTGTTATATTTTTAACTCAGTTGCTAAAATATAGTTTTTTATGAAGTTAATTTTTTCTTCAGTATTTTTGTTAACTTTGCAGGGCTTTTTTGATGGTCCAAAAATTGTGTAAATCTCATATTAATGTCACTGGTTTCAGAAGATGTTCTGTGTTTCTGGCTTTAGCACAGGGAGCAAATCAAGCAAATTCCCTCTTTGTGGGAGGCAAAAGAGGCAGAGAATCCTAACATTTGCTTCAAGAACTAATAATAAGAATAGAAGAAAGTAATTTCTGAAAATTTAATAAACTTCTTAGCCAGTCAGAACTTGCCTGAGCTTTCATTCTGATGCACAGGATGAATAGTCTCACTTAATATTGAAGAGAACAATAATTCAGCTTTCTGTCTTTAAAAGTAAAACATTACCATGAAATGTAATGCACCCTAACAATACATTGGATTTTGTTGACAGTAAGGTAGCAGACTCATAAGTGTATACTGAAGATATTTAAAACAATTTCTTGCAGGGTTGAGGATTAAAGAGACCAAGGAAGTTTATGAAGGAGAAGTCACAGAACTGACTCCCTGTGAGACTGAGAATCCTATGGGGGGATATGGCAAAACCATCAGCCACGTAATTATAGGACTCAAAACTGCAAAGGGAACCAAACAGCTGAAGGTATGTGTGGTAGAGTCTCAGAGATTTCCTTAAGTATTTTGGGTTTGTAGCTTCTATTTTTAGCACTTCTTATTTCCATTTTAAGCTCTTGATCCCTGTCTCTGTCAAGTGGGGCTGCCAGGAGGCTGCTTTCTTTGGCTAGACAACTTTATCCTGACTGTTGATCTGCTTTATGTAGAATATTTAGATATTGGTCTTGCGTCCTACTAATTGAAATAGGAGATAAACCCATCATCACTTGGTTAGCAGCTGCTGTTTCTCTCTTTGGCAGCACTCACCTGTATGTCTTCAAGGAGTTAAAAAATGAGTTTTAATAGAAAGAGATCCTGATGCAATTTTGTAAATGACAAGTACCACAAAAAATGGGCTGAGTTGGCAATCTGAGCTTCATTCTGTCTCAGTCTGTGATACCCTCTGATCCTGGCTATGCAAGTACCACAAAAAATGGGCTGAGTTGGCAATCAGCTTCATTCTGTCTCAGTCTGTGATACACTCTGACCCTGGCTATAAATTAATGTTCATGGTAATAAACATGCAAGAAAGGCATTGTTTGGTATTGTTCTCGTGATTGTCTGGAAGCAAATTTTTGAGGATGGCTTGGGAAATATTGCCTGTTTAAATATAAATTATTCTTTCTGTCACATCTTTTCTTTCTACATGGGGTGTCATGCTCTAGTGAATATTTGATAGAAAACTGGAAATTGAGCTGGTGTGTTGCCAGCTCAGGCCCACTTTGCTTTTGTTTTCTTGTCTCCATTCAATTTCCCTGTCAGACTTGGAGAGAACTAAAAGCTGTCTCTGTTGTTAAGTATCATCTTTCATTTGTTCACTCTGAAAACAAGGAAATGAAGAGCAAAAGCGAATAAACATGTACCAGGAGAAACAAAGGCATCTAATATATTCCACACCCACTCTCCCTCACAGAGCGCCACAGAGGATAAGGACTCAAGAAATCAAGGAACATTGATTCATATATTCAATGCTATAGCCAGATTTTTTATAAAAGTTTTCCTAGAAAGCTGGAGAACTACTGTTTCTTAGGTATAAATACATTGTCACATTACTCAGAGCTATGTTTTGTAGCTGGTACCATTATGTTTCTGGCACTGTCACTTCCTTTTGGATAGAAGATTTTTTTTGTAAGACAGTAAGTTTTGTGCATCTTCCACATTTATTCGCTATCCCTACTCCAAACGTTACAACTTTATAAAGTCCTAGAGGTATTGTCAGGGTGAGTTGCAGTTTAATTTCATCTGATGGGAGTGAGCTTCAAACTGAATTTCTTTACCTTGATTACCATAACAATATGGAGCTGTTTTGATCAACTGTGCTGTTTGCTTGTCTCCAGCTGGACCCGAGCATTTTTGAGAGCTTGCAGAAGGAGCGAGTGGAAACTGGCGACGTTATTTATATTGAAGCAAACAGTGGAGCTGTCAAGGTAAAAGAAAAGTTCTGTACTTTTATGCAGGTGTATGTTTTTTGCAGACCTTTCTCTGCCTTTGTCAGAAGGTTCTCTGATTTATTAACCTTAACTGACATGATATGGTTACATGGAAATTTTAAAAAGAGCCCAGTGCTTTCCTTATCGGGAGAGAAAAGTCTCTTTTACACCCAAAGGATGTGGAGATCTGGTTCACAATTAAGGTCATCTGGCAAGGAAGCTATCACTGATGCTGTCTGGATGAGTTTTTTTTTTCTGTAAGATCAAGGCATCTTTAAGGGAAGAGGGGAAGAACCAAACAACTTTAGTCATTTTCAGGCTGACATGTGCAGCGTATTTAATCTTTCTTTTATCGCTCTGATATTTTCTCCACAAGATATATACATGTAGAAGGGAATACTGCATTAGTTAGCATTCTTTTCATATCTGATTTAGAAAGTGTATAGTGATACTTGCTGTTTAATGGATGAGCATAATATTTTCTATCATAATAAATCACCTACCTACAAAGGAGGTTCTCCCAATCTCTGGTTAATCTGCTGGATTTGTCCTTTAGCAAGAATTGCATATGGTAAAAGAAAGGGAGAGAGGAGTAGAATATTGTTACCACTGAAAATATCAGGTGTTTCTCAACAGAGTTTTTGAGCTTTGATCAGCAGATAGGGTATGCCTGTTGCTAAGCAGGGAGTGGGATGTCTGAATTGTCAGCTGAACCTTTTCAGAACTGGAATTGTGAACTAACCATGTTATCAAATTCTTGTCACTCAAGGTTTTGGCACTGAAATTAATTCTATACCTGGGTTTCTTTTTTTTGTTCCTCAGAGGCAAGGCAGGTGTGATATCTATGCTACAGAATTTGACCTTGAAGCTGAAGAGTATGTTCCCTTGCCAAAAGGTGATGTGCACAAGAAAAAGGAAATTATTCAGGATGTCACCCTGCATGACTTGGATGTGGCCAATGCTCGACCTCAGGTATCTGACTTCACAGATGAAGTCTTTACAGAAAAATTACTTGAGATAGATGTGATGTTACCAGAATAATTGAGATGTAGGAAGTTGAGCTGACTCACCCTCAAAGATTGCACTGTAGGAGGAGCAGTAGGTGTCACACCTGGAAGGCCAGTCTAGCTCTCCTCAGGGAGGTCATGCTGCAGCTGGCTGCTTCAGGCCCTGCCATGGAGGTTAAAGAGGTTAAAGCAGTTGCTTCCTTAGAATTCATGCCCCTGGTCATGGAATACTGGTCAGCATAACACTCCTAGCACTGCAGAGAGCAGTCTGGGAGTTGTAGAACAGCTTCCACACAGGTATTTGGGATCCACCACCTTCACAGTTAATGCAAAGTCCAGACCCTGCTCTCTTTCCCTCCAGCACTGTGCCCCATCACTTGCAGAAAAAGAGCATTGTGAGCTGTTTCTCTGACCAGGAAAAGAGATTATTGCTTTCTCTCTAGAAGGAAAGCTGCCTGCAGGTGTGAGGTAGCAGCAGCCAGACCTGCATAATTTCATTTAATGGAAGTTCTGAATGCAGATTAATATATTCTGCAGTTTATGGTTTTATAACCATGAAATGGAAACTGCAAGGACTGTGATAAAAGGTGTTTTAAGTATTTTTGACTGCTGTGGATTGTTTTGATGTTCTTACTTATTTCAGAAATGTTTCATAGCCACTTGTTAAACTTTTTTGTGAATTTCAGTAGGGCTCTGCATGTGTTGCAGCAAAAGAGAAATAGAAAATAGAAGAATTATTCCTTGCTGTGTCTTAACATAAATCCACTCTTGAGGGAATTCTATCTGTGTCAAAACCAGAAGTCACTAACAAGTTTAAAAGCTGGAATCCCTACAGTAAAACAATACAAATTTCAAAATACAATTTCAAAATAATTTGCAAAAAATTGTTTTATAAAAATAATGGTATTAAAAAGTTATAAAATTTAGAATCGTTCTTCCTGTGTTGATAGGCTGAACACCTACTGTGCATGCAGGCAATCCAAGTCTCTTGTTCCCTGACAATTTCATTCCTTCAGAGTTCCTCTGTGACAGTTTTTTCAAGAGAGGATATCTCATTTTGATTTTTTATGCTCTACAAATGAGCAAGAATGAGGGGATAGCTAGGTGATTATGTTTAGAGTACTCCTGTGGTGAGATGGCCTAAACTTTGACAGATTATGAAAGACTGCTTCTATAAAGTATTAAGAAACAACTTCTTTAACCAGCTCCTGATCTATAAAATTCCCAAGGTGTGTGCTTACTACATAATCTCAAAGCTGATCTATCACTTTCTTTTCCTAGGGAGGACAAGACATCCTTTCTATGATGGGACAGTTGATGAAACCTAAGAAAACTGAAATTACTGGTATGAAACCTGTATGGCATTTTGAGATTATGTGTTTTCCAGATAGAAAAGGATTAAAAATAGAGTTAATATATTTAAATTTAATGCATACATAATACATAATGCATACATAATATTCATAAATACTCAGATTTCCAAAAGCAGTGATAGAGTTGCTGGAATTGCAGTGTCTGGAGACAGAATGAGTTACTGGTTTGTTTATGTAGTGGTAAAATGTATCCAGTGCTCTGCGGCCACTTTCTGGGGAGAGGTCAGAATGCTAGTGCCCATCCTACAGCATTCCTGCCACAGTGTGAGGTTCAGGCTTTCAGCAAAGAGCCAAACTGAATGCAGAAGTAATACACAAATTCTAGAAAATGATGTAGCAGTCATACTGAATTTTGGTGGAGAAGAAAAATGGCACCTCTATAACAACTGTCTAAGGACATGATACTCCACATGCACTGCTGCTCTTCCCACCTGCAGCTCTTTGGAGAAAACTGTATCTACACACAAATTGCTCTCCTTTTTGCTTTGAAAGAAATGATGCTTCACTAAGTTGCTATCTAAATTTAAATAAAAATCTGTTTAAGTACCTAACTGAATGGTAGATTTTCCAAGTATTTTATCTGTCCCAGAGGTTGCTTTGCTTATTCTAATACCAGATACATTGATGTATTGTCTGGCATAGCTTTGAGAGCAGTAGGTTCACAGAACCTTACATAGCCTTTTTTTTGCTTTTTGGTTAAAAACATCTTTGCTGGAATGGAGTAGCAAGATTTCATTCTTTCATTGTTTAAGTACCTAACTGAATGGTAGATTTTCCAAGTATTTTATCTGTCCCAGAGGTTGCTTTGCTTATTCTAATACCAGATACATTGATGTATTGTCTGGCATAGCTTTGAGAGCAGTAGGTTCACAGAAACTTATATAGCCTTTTTTTTGTTCTTTTTTGGTGAAAAACGTCTTTGCTGGAATAGAATAGCAAGATCTAATTCTTTCATTTATGTTCTTTTCAGTCATGCTTGGAAACTTCAGTAAATTTTTTGTTTAAAATTAGGTTTGACTTGACTTCTCCACCCCTACCAGACTCCACCAACCTACAGCAATCAAATTTTCATGTGTGAATATTTCAGTTAGAAATACTTTGTTGCACAGATCTCTCCCCAACATAGTATGAAATGTCACAAAATTTTAGTGTCACGGGTATTTTCCTTGTGGCAGTAAGATACCAAACCATGGAAAAGTTCAAGGAGAATTTTCCTTGCTTCAAGCTTTACCCTCTGACCTATAGTTCACTAGCAGAACAACCAACAGTTTCTTTTTGTTCTCAGACAAACTTCGAGGAGAGATAAATAAGGTGGTGAACAAATACATTGATCAAGGCATTGCAGAGCTGGTGCCAGGTGTGCTCTTTGTGGATGAGGTTCACATGTTGGATATTGAGTGTTTCACATACCTGCACCGAGCACTGGAATCTTCTATTTCCCCCATTGTCATCTTTGCTTCCAACCGAGGAAACTGCATTATCAGGTATGATGTCTAAACTTGGATTTGCATTGTTCAAAAACCTTGGAATTAGCTGTGCCGTTAGAGTTACAATCTTAGAAGGCTTTTGTCTCTGACACCTGTGATAATCCTCTGCAAGCTGCATTGGTGCTCAAGAGCTGCTCATGAGCTTTATGATGGGACAAGCATTTAACACCAGGCTGACTGGAATTCCTCCTTTCCTCTGACACTTCCTGAATTGTTTCACTTCTGGGTGATCTGTGGCATATACCATTGTCATTGTATACCTCAATACATCTGTTACCTGCACATTAGGGGCATCAAAAGCACCAGAGCTACAAACCTCTAATACCATTGTTTCCTGCTTCTGGATTATTTTAGTGCTTGCAATCCTAGTGCCATCAGGCTTCAGCTTCTTGTTCAGACTGGTAAAGTGTGTCACAGTTCAGCCTCTCCCTTTTCCTGCTCTCTTGGTCTGGTGTCTTGTGATTCTTCAGTCCTGCCAACCAACTTGGTTTTCATTTCCACTTCACTTTGGTATTTTGCACCCACAAAATACATTCTTTGCATGTTCAGTAAAAGTTCTCTCCTCTGATTTCAGAGTCTTCTGTAAGTTCTACTACTAGTTTGTGGGCTAGGTCTAATTATGTCTAAACAAGCTGTCATTAGCAATGATTGCTATACTTTGGATTGATTTAATTCAGCTGTATAACCAGCTTTTCATTTCCCTCATAGTGGCTCATCTGGTGTTAATCTTTCTCTGTTTGCATTGCTTAGAAGTGAGAATGATAAGCCCTTCAAAAATGTTTAAGGTGGACATTACTGCATTGTCTTTGCAAAGATATAAAAAAGCTGTCTTGTAAAGGAAGTAGAGATCTGTCAGCATGGATTCACTGTAGATCTTGTTAAGAAAAATCTGTGATTTAAGAAAGGAAATTTCCCATATAATAGTGACATCTAATACTGGAGAACCATGGCCAGAGCTGCAGCTACTTAAATACTAGCACTGAACTTAAAAGTGTAATTCTTTACCAGCACTTCACTGTTTTTACTGCAATCTGTGTAATTCTCCTGAATTAAGTCTGGGTATCTTTCAACTTCACAGTAATTGACAGTGGTCTTGGGAAACCAGGAGTGCCTGTGTCTGCAGGCTGTGCTGTTGGGTGTTGTATGTCAAACAAATAAAATGGCTGGGGAATCTAGATCCTGCCCTATCCTTCATACAGAGACCTAAACCTCTCAGTTTGCTGGATTGCAGGCATGGAATGTAAATCACCAAAGTATTCACTGGAGGGACTGGGGAGAGAATGGCTTGCTCAGCAACAGGGGAGGTTGTCCAAATGGATTATAGTATATATAATTTCTGCTGATACTGCTAAACAACTTAGCAAGAATGATTTGTTCCTTGCTGGAGGATTCCTTGGAACATTAGATAAGGCTGTATTGTGAGATACAATACAAGAAAGCACCTCTCACTGTATTTTGGGAGGCAAGTTTAAGAGCTCCAGCAATAGTGTTTGTTTCCCTGGGACTATCAGGAATGAGCCTTAGACCAGAATGTTTCCTGTCTCTGACCCAGGGGGTGTGTGTCTCTGTGGACACACAACAGTTGTAAACTATTGTAGTCACTCTTTACTGATTTTAACCAAATCAGTGTACTGAACTCACAGAAGTGTCTGATTGCTTTCTGTTTGGTTTCTCCTCTAGAGGCACAGAGGATATTGTGTCTCCTCATGGAATACCATTGGACCTGCTGGATCGAGTCATGATTATCAGAACCATGCTCTATACACCCCAAGAAATGAAGCAGGTATGCACAGGATTTTAAAGAGCTTGTTGCAAGTCCAGAGTTGTGCACAGCTTCTGCCTATTCTGTTATTGTAGAGATGTTTGACTCTGGTCACCAGGGCTTGTGCCAGAAGCTTCCTGCTTGTTAAAATCCTGCTTCTCTAGGAGTCAGTACAGTGAGCTGGTTAAAGCTGTGCTCACAGCTTCTCTGACTCCCAGCCACTGAGGAGCTGCTAAGCACATGTGGAGCTGAAAGTGGCACCTCACTTGCAGCAAGGGATGAACTGTTAGTTGAAGCAATCTCTTGCACAAGTGTGCTTTCCATAGTTTGCAGATTTCAGCAGGTAGTGCTTTTTCACTTGTATAAGATGAAGTGTCACATCATAGGATCTTTAGTCCCAGACCTCAGGCTTTTCCCTCACATGAGACATGAGAGCATTGAGGAGTATAACCTCATGTGCTGCATTTTTGCCTTTGTGCCCTGTTCTGTAGCTTTAACCTACTGGGGCTGTCTCCTGAAATGGGGAGAATTTTTATGCTCCTAGTTAAGTTTGGAAATGTAAGCCCAGAAAGTGTTGCAGAGATATCCTTCCAAATGCCTGGAAGTTTTCCTGTGGGACCATCACAATGTATTGTGTATTGATTATAATGCTTGGTGCCATTATGATGCATTTTGTCAAAGATCCCCTCTCATTAGGCTGTCAGTGCTGGGAAGTGACACAATGCAGAAGACATTAGGGTTTACCATGTCAATTCTTTGTATTATTTAAGAGATAGTGTCAGTGGAAGAGTGTGTTATGCCAGATAATGGTCTCCTGCTGCTGGAAAAGTGCCAAGGTGATGTGGATGCATTTATGGAAGAGGCAAAGCTTCATTTCACTTGGTTTGAGGAGCTTTTCATTGATGATATCCTAAGCTGTTCTCATGATGATTTTTTTTGTACCTAAAGGACACTTTGAAGCATTGTGGTGTAGATTGCAGTAGAAGCAGCCCAGTCATTTAACAATACAGTTAGGTTTAGTCTACAAAACAAATTTTCATGTGTGACTTTTACTCAACATGGGGGTATTAAAGACTGTCTGGATTTCCCTGTAGTGTAAGTGAATTCTGTGTAGTTAGTGCTGTATTACCATGCAGGTAAGACACTTTCTGAATGCTGATGTTCAGAATTCTGAGCTGGGTAAGTGCTGTCATTTCCACCCTCCCCAGGGCTGAAGGAAAGGAAGTGTTCACAGTAGCATTTCCTAAAGGTAAAAACCGAGTTCAAAAACTCAGCCCCATTAATCAAGGTCCCATAGTCAGATAATCTCATCTGCCCTTAAATTAAGGCTTTTCAATGGCAACTTCTCATGGGAGAAGAGGAGGAGCTATTGCACTTAACTTTGGCTTCTAACTAAGTACAGTTGGTGTGGGGATAAAAACAAACCATAAGTAAGTTAGTTCTTTATTTTTACTCTAATTTGTCTTTCATGTTAGGAGGAAATTCCTGCTGCTGATGTTTCTGTGTGAGACTCTTTGCCTTCACAATTGATTCTTTTATCACCACAGAATCTGGTCATGTATCTACTGAAAGTTTGTTCATAACCAGTTCAAAATATTTTTTGTGTGTGTTGATAAAGTAGAAATCCCATTTCTACACAAGACACACAGTAACCATAGTGCAGCTAGAATAGGGGAAAAATTCACTTTTATGGTGAATAAAAGTGAACACCACTTTTAAGGTGGCGTTGTTATCAAACTTTTTTGCATATGTGCCTTAGATATTAAAGGTTCTAAGTGAGATGTTTTGTTCCTAATGTATTTCACCTGATAAAGACTTGTTTTCCTATTCCATAGTAAATGCATATGTAAGCAAGAAGTGGATTAATGGCTTGGGCCCTAGTCCTTTGGTAATGTTCTACCAGGTTACTAGATAAAAAGTTATTCTAAAAAACATTGTTGAAGATGTGACATTCAAAACCTTGTTTGTAGCAGAGGAAGAACAAAGTAGCAGTGTTTGAATGAAGGGAAGGGGATGTCTAGGTGATCTACAGGTAAAAAAATCTTCAACCTGAAATTGTAATTGGCAGCAGCATTGCTAATATTCAGTGCACATATCTTAGCACCAACTTTCTGCCATTTCAAGCCCCTCTCTTACTCTGCTCCCTGAGTGCATTTTTATGGCTTTAATTTAAACGAGTGCTTCTTGATATCTTGTTTACAAAGCTGCCAAAGTGAAAAATACCTGTATTATATGAGGCTTGCAGTTCCAGAGTTATCTCTGCACTACAACACAACATCATTATCCAGTCTGCCCCTTATCACTCAGCTGGTAATACAGACTACAGAGAGACTTGTGCCACTTTTGTTACAGCTTTATATGCTCAGGCTTATTGGTGATATCTTCCTCTCCAACTTTGTAAAGATCTTCAAACTGGTACAAGCCTGAGACTGTTCTTGAAAGATTAGATTCTTCTTAGTGATTTTTTTTTCTTCTTGAAGGAATAGGTGAATCATAGAAAGTAACTTTTTGATTTATTTTGCTATCTTCTTGTCAATTGAAGAAAAAGTGTGTTGTGAGCCGCAAAGGAAAGGGTGCAGATTTCTGGAGGGCTTTTTGGAGGGCTCTGCTGTACAGCACCAGTGATACACTGCAGAATTCAGTAACTGGTGTAGCTATCCAAAAGCCTTCAGCTGCCACTAATTTCTAACATACATTTTCTATTTTCTTATATAAAAGTTCTCATGTTCTGCTCCTTATTAGTAGATAGACTTGGCTAAGTGTGCAGAGTTGTCGTGAAGGGTTAGCAGTCCAGATGTGTTACTTTACCTTTCTGGTGTGATAACAGTTTTTTTAAGATTGTTTGCCTGTTTGCTTAGAATTGTACAAATTCTGGTTTAGTGATAAGTTACACCAGGGTAACTCTCCACACCATCTTGTTTTGTAGCATGTCTCACCTCTAAGCTGACGGTTTACAGATTAAAAGTTCAGTAATTTGGCATGTTAATTGTTTGGGCACTTACCTCACTTACTCTTCCCAACAGATCACGAAACTTCGTGCTCAGACAGAAGGGATTAATATCAGTGAAGAAGCTCTAAACCACTTAGGGGAAATTGGTACCAAGACAACCCTAAGGTGAGTTGGGCACAGTTTTCTATTCAGCATGACTGGATCTAAAGCCACTGTAGGATAACTCACTGTTGGAAGCAGACAGACATCTCCTTTACAATGTCATGGTCTGTTAACAGTCATTAAAAAGAGTGGTGATGCTCCTGTTTTCTTCTTTAAAGAATGAATGAGCTGGGGTGCTTGCTGACTTTCTCATACTGCTGGTAGAGCTCTGTTTCCTAGCAAATATCCCAGCTCTGTGTATCATCAGTTCCCTGGGATGCACTGAATTGTAATTACTCATCTGCCTCTGTTTGATCACAGGTATGCTGTGCAGTTGCTGACCCCAGCTAACCTGCTTGCCAAGATTAATGGGAAAGACAGCATTGAGAAAGAGCATATTGAAGAAATAAATGAACTTTTCTATGATGCTAAATCCTCAGCAAAAATCTTGGCTGATCAACAGGAGAAGTACATGAAATGAAAAGCTTATCATGTTCCATGCTTTGAAGTAGCTTTAACCCTTAGCCAGGGCTGGCGTAGTTATTGAATGAGAAATGTTAATGGTTTGTCTCTTTTGAGACTGAAGAATATTTAAATGTTGGACTGCTTTGTCAGGCCAGAATTAACTATTGAGTGTTCCTATTCCATTATCAACAGTAAGATGCTCTATGGTTTGTGTGTAACATCTTAGTCTCCCCTTTATCAGTATATGTGACATTAGTAGCTCTTGGCCCATCAGTTTTGTCTTAGATTTTGTTAAGAGCTCCAACTGAAGTTGATGCTTAAGAACAGTTTATTTTCTTTATGAATCCTATTTTAAAATAGTTTCCTTTTACAGATTGTAACATTTTGGTTTTGAATCAAAGTTTGTCTGAAGTGCTTTATAATAAAACATGTCAGGAAGATTGGAAGTGTGTGTGTGTGTGTTCACTCTGGGTGTTGACCTAAGAAACAATCAAAATAAATTGGAATTAACAAAACCAAATATAAGTGAAATGGATCTGCAACACAAAAATAGATTGCAGCAAAGGGAAAGATTGATTGTGACCTTTTAAAAGTGTTTACTTCTTTGTAGGATTTGGGTTTTATTTTCTGAAGACTTCCTTGGAGAATGCAGAAGTACTTAAGAGTTATGTTTGCCCCATTTAAAGCCTTTCCCCCAGAGAAACTTAAATTTTTCTTGAATTTTCCTAAAGCAGATTTAAGAAAAAAATGTTTCCATCATGATTAGCTATTTTTTGCAGTATTCCCACTTTCTTGATCACTCAGAATCAGGAAAAATTTTCAAACTAAAACTGGAATCCCTCTTTGCACAATTTGGATGAACTTCAGCTTAGTCTCGTGTTCACAGTTGTGTGAAGCATGGATACCTGATTGCTTCACAGCACTTCCAGGTTAAATGATTAATGAATTAGATCCCTGTAACACTGACATACAAATCTCTGTAACCACATAAATGGATGTATTGGAGCAAAAATGGAGAAGCCTTGTCAAGTGACTAACCTCACATTCCTTATTAGACTCCTTAGGGATTTAAAACTATGTGCACTACTTAAATAAGCATTTATTGAGGTAGGGTGGGAAAAGTAGTAACTTATCACAGGAGGGAAGGTTTAAATGTCCTTTTAGCATATGCAAAGTGAACGTTGAAGAAGATGACTTTTCACTTAACTCATCAAAATTTTAATCTGTGTTCCTGAATGAGACACTGCGTCACAAAGACCAAACATACTCAGCCTTCTGTGAGTCCTTCACAGGAAGTGATTCCTGTGGTTCCTCATGGGAGAATCCAGTAATGGCAAATTAGGAACACTTTGGGAGCATTTTTTTTGGTGGTTTTTTTTTTGTTTGTTTGTTTTGGTTTGTTTTTTTGGTTGGTTGGTTGGGTTTTTTTGGGAGGGGGTTGGTTTTTTGTTGTTGTTTTGTTCTTAAAGGTGAAATATACCTCTGTTAGTCATTTTGCTTTCCTAAGAGGTTTTCTTCTGAGACTGGTAGTTAAAGAAGCTGAGATTATCACAAAGCTGTAGCATGCACATTTTTATAAAATAATTTACATGGGTTAATTGATACATACCAAATGTAACAAAGCTCCCTTGTTAAATCAGGGAATTCTGCCTTCTAAAACACTCAGGAGCTCAGTCATCATCTCCTTGGGGAAGGAGTCCAACTGCTAAAAAGCTCTGTCCTCACCCCTTTATGCTCCAGAAGCTTGTCTCTTCCTTGTGCTGAAGTGCTGTTAGTGGAAATTGCTAATGATTTTTCAGCTCCAGTAACTGTGGACTGGACAGCAGTCTGCTGGGGAGAAAAAAATAGAGCTGGAAGGAAGCTGGGTGGTTTGGATTAAATAATGTTTTGATCATATTCTACCATTTCAGTCATGTAAAAACCTGTCCCATTCTTCAAAGTAAAATTCAGTGCTCTTGTCAGCCAGCCCTAATTAGCTTTTGTACTTTAAATAATCTACCTACTCCTTTCTCTACATTTGCAAATAAACAATAATGACAGATAGATTTAATGAATTATTTTTGGTTTATCTGTGAATATTTTTGGCCAAGGAGCATTCCTGCTTTCAAACGTAAAAATTCACTCTTACTAACTCCAAATGAATAAAGATTGCAATTAACCCAGCAGAATAATTTTCACAGTGCTTCTAAAATCTCTTTACTGTGGTTGGATGGCACGTTCTGTTTTAGTGCTATGGCAGCACAGAAAGAGACACAGTGAATTAAGCTGCTGCATGATCAAAATTGAACCTTTTTTCTGTTACAGTTTGAAAGTCGTTCTTCTTGGCAATGATGAATGTAGTTATTTAAGAATATAAGTACCATTTTTCTTTGAGTTTTCTGAAATATCTAACTGATCAATTGAGAAAGAAGTTTGAATAAGCCCTAAATAATTCTGAATGCCAGAGCAGTTCAAAGGCCTAATCAACATTCGAAGGCATTGGATTTTTAGTGATGAATTTGTCTCTGTTCCAAAAGACATACTGGGGCAGTGAAAGGTGGATTTCCTGGGATACTGAAATCTTAAGACCTCTGTTGCCACTTAACCATCAGCAGGAAGGGGCAGAAACTCTTGTTTCTACTTTAGCAAGCCACTTGTTTCTTTGTTTACAAAATGTTCTTTATAAAAATACCATCTCTGTAAAACTGGGGAGAAATATCTGTTCTCACAACAGTTAAAACAAGTGATTCTCTGTAAAACTCAAGCCGGGTAGTCTGCCAGACCTCAGATACAAGCAAAGGCCTGGGAAGAAGTGAACTGTGAGCCCCTCACTGCAAATAAGCAGCTCCATCCGACCCTGGTTTCACAGCAGACCTCATGACTGATGGTACCTGTCACTTGAGGCTGACTGCAGGTACAAGGGTACTTCAGGAAGAAAACAAGATCTCAAAATACACACAGGAGAAAGCAGCAGCAATCAAACCAAACCAGTTTTCCCAAACCTTGGGCAATTAAAAAAAAGGAAGTTATTAAATCATCATGTAAGACCATCCTTACCTCTGCCAAGTCTGTGCCAGAGCAGTGGCTGGTCCCAGAGGATCCCCAGGAAAGAACAAGAACCCTTCTAACAGGCAGAACTTGGTGCAGAGTGTGCTCGGGAGGGGCTGCTGTTACACACAGGTTTTGCTCCTGGAGGGGCCCCACTTTTCCCTTCTGCACCCTCATGTCTGTACAGCACAGCAGCCCTGGCCCTGCAGGACCCTGTCCCCAAGTGCCACCTCTCTGATGGCCATTAAGTGCCTGGGGAAGATGTAGAGCTGTGCTACAAAGGGAAAATCCTTCCACTCCGGACGGTGAGGCAATGTTTATCTAGCCTATTAAGGGACATCCAGCAGACTTACTGGTGTCAAAGCTTTGCCCATGAAAAAAGGTCTTTCATATTACTGATAAAAATAGTTCTGTTGAAAGAATCACTGCACCATGTACAATAGGTGCTGCTGAAAGAGCTTCAGAAAAAGTGGAAATACTTCTGACACAAAGCTGCCCCTTGAAGGAGGAAGGCACAGGCAGCAAGGAACATTCCTACCAAATAAGTTTGGTTATTAATATTAAACGTGAAAGAACAAACTATTATTTTAATTCTTTTCTTTCTATTCTCCACAAAGGTTGCACTTGATGCATTAATCTTCTCAGGGAAGTTTTTACGACCGATTGCCTACACACTATGAGAAGTTTCTCCATCCATTACTTGCAGGGAAACGGGTCCTGCTGTATAGGAAAATATTTGTTACATCTTATCAGGGTGACACATAATCTAACAACAATTACAGCAAGCCCATATTTTGTACTATTTCGTTTTCAACGTGAAAAATAGTTCTAATATTAAACCTGGGGTGGGTGGGGGTTCTAGTAACCAGTTGAATATTATAAGCTGTGATTGCCTTTCAGTGTGGAGCGATGCCACACTTGGATCCTGCTCTGAGGCAGGGGACACACATAAATCCAGTGTACGTGCCTCCTATGCAGATGCCATGGTCTGGTAGTACCTGAAACTTGATTTCTCCTGTTTGTACACACTGAGGGCAGAAATTGCTGTGTCTTCAGTTTTCGTGTGGCCAAAAGCATTTAAAACAAAATTAACCTTTGGGAGAAAAACAGGAGAAAGTCTGAAAGCTGACCCAGCCAGGAAGCCACCACTGTCAAGAAAACTCAGGACTATACACATCCTGAAAACTTCCCACCTCAAAAATTGGTCCAGATGCCCTCAGTGGAAAAAGCTTTTATTCCCTTGTTGCATTGGCTGTTCCCATTTGAAATTGGGGTACCCACAAACAGCACCAGGGTGACTGCAGCAGCTCAAAGCATGGTGAGAGTTTTGCTGTGGGTCAGCAGGCACAAGACACAGGTAGAACCTTACCTCAGGCTGCAGGATGGCCAGAGTGTGTGCTGCTGTTACACCTGGGACCTGTTTTACTCCCTGCAGAGCCAGCAAAACGTTCCCCAAAACATTTGGGAACCCTTCCTCTGTACCAATGCCTGCACTCACAGCTGGAGTGTGAGATACATCAGTGCTCCTCAGGCTGGGAAACACTTCAGAGAGGTGAAGATGAAGATGCTTTTTATTTCTTTTCTTCTTTCTGGTATTCAAGAGTCATTACCAGCAGGAGATTATTTTAAACTCCACTGTTCTCATCCAGCCTCATAATGCCCTGAAGCAGACAGGAGCTTTTCCTGCCTAACATTTTGGTTTCTTTGAAAGGAATGAACCAGTGCCATACTCTGGACCAGCTCTGGGAGCTGGGTGTGAGCACACTTTGGGCTCTCAGTTCACAATTTGTATCTCTTCTGCCAATTAATAGCTTTGGAGTCTGTGCATCCATGCACATTTTTAATTGTGCATGTCAAAGTGAGTCATTGACACCAGCAAAGTAACAGCACTGATATCCTGGGAGTTACAGCCATAAAATCTATTTAACAACATTTTTATAAAGTGAGCAGGGCAGAAAAAAAACCAGACTTTTTTTCTCTTTAAACAACAACATTAAGAATTATTTAACAACATTTTTATAAAGTGAGCAGGGCAGAAAAAAACAGACTTTTTTTCTCTTTAAACAACAGCATTAAGAATGAATTTATTTTTATTACAAAACAGTCTAAACAACCTTCACTCGGGTTTTTATTTTGGATGCCAATTCAGGATTTCCAAACAGAAGAGGACACTTTACCTTGTGACTGTGCAGCCTGCACAGCCCTGCTGGGCTCCCTGATCTCCAGCCCTGGCACCAGGCTCCCAGCTCTGCCACTGCCCATCTCCACTGGCTGGCAGCCCCACCACTCTGCCACTAGCCAGGGGAGCTTGTGATGGTTTTCTGGTGCAAAACCAGGCAAGCAGGGGTAAAGAGGAGAGATCTGAGCATGTTTCAGATTGGAAACCAGACACTGGAGGGGCTGGAAGGACAGCAAAGAAGCAAAGGGCATGCTCACATCTGCAGCTGATACTTGCTTTCTTTTCCAAAGAAAGTTCAAATTCCTGAGTCTGCAGTGAAAAGTGGGAAAATGGCACAACTTGAGGTTTCACTGCCAGCTCAACATGGCCTCTGATTCCACTGATGGTGCAGATCCTGTCTCCTGTGGGAAGCTGGAACCCACAGGGGCAGCTGAAGGCAGCTGCCATGAGAACAACACCCAGGCCGAGTTCCAGCAGCACAGGAATGGTCAGAGAGGCAGCCACGGCTCCTGAGCTTTGGGAGCACAGTGGTGCCAAGAGCATCAGGGTGCCCTCAGCCAGCCCTGGGCAGAGCTCGTGGCAGAGGCTGCTGCCATGCAGGGAGAGGGGTGCACTGGGCTCCCCACAGCAAAAGCCATTTGCCTGTCCAGGACATTTGTCCACCAAGTGTCAGCATGGACAAAAGCAGCACTGCCAGCACACGCCTGATCCCCTAGAACTGGGGCACTGTCCCTGCAATTGTCACCCCCCAGTGCACTGAACTTCCCTGCCAGGACAAGCTCTGCCTTACAGGGTGCTCAGCACACTTGGTGTGTTCTGGGTCAATGATTCACCCCTTGATGCCTGGCTTGCTCTTTTCTGCCCCCTCAGGAATTATTCCCCCTCCACAGCAATGGTGGTTACCTTCAGGGATCAGACACTTTTGCATGGGACAAAACAGATCTTGCTTTCAGACAAATCTGTGGCTGCCAGGGAGCCCATCTGAAACCACTGCTGCAGTGCAGAACAGCAGGACTGGCATTGCCAGATCCCAGAGACCACAAAACACTCTGGATTCGCTTCTGGAAGTGAAGACCTTGCCCAGGACAGCAGCAACCGCCCACAAAACCCCAGCACTCAACCACAGGGCCCCCACATACACCCACTGTGCCCCTCTCAGAGCTGCTGTGGGGCCCTGTGACACACACCTCACCCCAGGTGTGTTCAGGTAACTGAACTGAGCCCCAGAGCTCTGCAACAAAGATGAAGCAAAGCATGAAATTTTTTAAAACTATCTAGTAACCTTGTATGTGTCCTGAATGGGACATCTGTTGTTCAGTTTTCAAAATCTTGAGCACTTGAGTGAGACATTCCTGCTATTACAGTTTCATGGACTGCAAAAAATGTTACCAGACAAAAGCATTATTTACTCATTTTAGCACCAACAAAACATATCTGAATCATCTCTGCAGAGTATATATGAAGGGTTCACCCTTTTAAGCATCCTCTGAGGCTGTTTGGACAGACCAAACCAACAGTGCCTGTCTCCAACCTGTTTCCCCTCCTCAGTAAGATCCACACAGAGACCAGGGCTCTGCTTCCCTCTGTGAGCTGTGCTTGTCCATTCTGGGTTCAACGCTTCCTTTGCTTGAGGGAAACATTCCTCAGGACTGTTTTCACCACCCATTCTTACCAACTTTTATCCCATCCATGTGGCTCCCACACCCACCAAGCACTGCCTGCAGGAGTTATCTGCTTCCATGGAAAAGGCAGGGAGTAATCACCACTGAATTTCTGGAGACCAGATAGAGCAAACTGCTTCTTTTGGAGATGCTGCCTAACCCTGCCTGCTTTCCTTCCAATCCTGTGGGATTTGAGACTGCAGACCACAGAGACCAGCACCCCTGATTTTACAGGCAACCTGTTTGATACAGATCTTCATATAATCCCCACTTTCATCGGGATAAAAACAAAACCAGATGCAGATTAGCAAATCATTTGTAGGGACAGAGAGCACAGAATGAGAGAACGACTGCCAAATACTAATGCTAAAGAATTCAAGCCCAGGGGCTTCATACCAGGGAGGGACTGACAAGTGTAGAGCAGAGCTGGACAGCCAGGAAAGCTGCTGAAAACCACAGGAGATAACTGCATTTGAGGACATCACTGCTGATCCCTTAAATTAAAATAGACACCTTCCCTAAATACAACAAAATGAGGTCCCCCAGTGCCTCTCACAGATTTGGGCACCTACTGCTCTCCCCAACCCCCAGAACAAGGCTGACGGTGTCTCTTTTACACCTGGGGTGGAACACAGCCCCACAAACTTCCCCAGCTGCCTGCCCTCCACACCAGTGCTTGGAGGGGCTGCAGGGTGTGCAGGGCTGGGCACCTGCAGTGGGATCCCTCCTGCAGTGGCCCTGTGCCACAGCACACACCACAGCACTGCTGCAGCTGAGACAGATCTTCATATAATCCCCACAACACTCAGAGCATCCCCACACCATTCCAGAGGGCTTTAAGCATCCACTCACACACAGCAACACCTTACCCCATCAGAGGGCTTCAGCCATCTGCCCAAGGAGAGAAACATCCCATCACTTCAGGAGGCTGCAAATATCTGCCCTTCTTGTTCTTCAGCCCAGCCTTTTACACCCTCACGTTGATGAATTGCCCCTGTGTGCCCTCTGCTCCCTTTGGAGGTTGGGCAGTGCCCCTGGGCACTCCATGGCTCATTGCTGTCAGTGCTGCTCACCTGCTGCTCACAGCTGTGCCCACTGGGGATGGGGCTGGGCCAGTCCCACTGCTAATTACCACAAACTGTGTGCCTACAGCCCAGGGCACAGAACGTGTGGGCAGTGGCTCCAGGGAGCACACTACTGCAGCTTGGTCTGTAATCAGGGCTCCAGGGAGGCTTTGGGCCAATGCACAGCGAAGCCCAAGAGCAGCTGAGCCAGGGGCAGCCACGCTGCAGCCTGGAGACAAGGGTATCCTGCCCTGGAGGGCAGAACTCCTCTGGGGAAATAAGGCAGGTTCTGCACGGTGCTGCCAATGATGGCACTGTGGGTTGAGTCTGGCTGAAACCAAAGGATGGACAGAGTGAGGTGTGAATAGGGCTCTGCTGCAGGGACAGTCACAGGACCTATAATCACACATTTCTTCCTCCAGGCTGCAGAGGTGAAGAGAGATCCCTGCCCGGCATAAATCCGCACATGATGGGGTCATTCCAATTTATACCAAAGACTCCCAGCACATGGGGCTCCTTGTGAGTCCCTCCCACCACAAACAGCTCTGCCATGAGGGAGGATGGTGTCTTGCAAAGTTGCTCCTGTTCAAGGCTGGGCCAAGGATCCCTCTCTCTTCAGAGAGGGGGCCCTGAAGCACTGAATGCCAGCAAACAGGACAACAGCCTCAAATCCACTGCTGGCTCCCCACTGGAGGCACAGGCACCTCCAGCAGCCAGCATCACCTCCAACTTCACTTTTAGATTAATGTTCTTCCAAACTTTCCTTGGCTCCCCGTGCTCCCACTTTCTGTCACCCTTCTCATTACAGATGTATCTTTGCATCGAGGAAAGCGGGAGGAAAAATTGTTCTTTCAGGGTGACAGCTGAGCGAGGGCTATATTATTAAAGGTACCAATCATAGGTGCCGAGCTATCATCGCACGATGAATGCACTTGTCAGGAGCCCGGGGGAGAGGCAGGGAGGGAGGCAGGGAGGGAGGCAGGGAGGTGCTGGGACAGCGGCTCTCGCTCCCCCGCTCCTCTCCCGCCGCCCCCCGCTCTCCCTCTCCTTTAATGTTGGCCACCTCGGCTCGCCTGAACTTGGACCTTCAGCAGCGACAATTTCTCTGGCCTCGACAGCAGGATTAATTTCTCCTGCCCCCGGCGGGGCCTCTGAGTGCGGTGGAAGTCCAGCTGGCCTGCTGCTGATAAGATGTACCTTTTGATTTGTTTTGTCTTTGATTGCCTTTTCTGTCACCTACAATGGCTGGCCGCCTGGAGACCTCCACATCGCCTGACTGACGGATCTATTTATCTATAGGCTGCTCCCCGGCTTCTCCTCCCCCTCGCTCCCCTCCTCCCCGAGCCACCACCTTGTACCACTGAAGTCCCAGTCTAATAGAAGCCGTGAAGGCTCATCCACCATAAAATACATCTGCCATCCTCCTTCTCTCCAAGATAAAAGCCTGTCAGTGTTACTTTCCAATTCCAGGCAGCTTGATTAATGGTGAAAAGCCACTGCAAGATCGACTTCTGGTTTTTACAAGCGCTGTCAGCCAGCCCAGGGTTATGCGAAACACACTCTTAGAAAACAAAACAAAATGAGAAAAGGTTGGGTGGGGAGGGAGAAGAGGGATGGGAAGGAGGGAGAGAGGGTAACCAAATCATATTAGGCTCAAGACTAAATAAAATAGGAACCTGGAGCCATCAAATACCTGTCAGTCGGGTGCAGAAATACACTCTGCAGCTCATTGTACCAAGGCAAATTATGGCAATAATAAATCATTGTTGAAGGAAGATTGTTGATAATTTTTTTTTGGATGGTGGCATTCAATAGGGGCTCTGGGACACCTGCCACTGGGCTTGGAGCGAGAGCCAGAGCAGGTTATTAGCCTGTCACTCAGCCCTCCTCCTCACACCCCGCAGGAACCGCAGGCTCTGGGACCAGAATAAAAAGTCTGGAAAGAGAGATATTAAAAAAAAAAAAAATTAATTACATAGCTGAAATACTCCTACAGGAAAAAATAAAAAAAAAGGAGGGGGTCAAAAGAATTACAGCCCTCTTTGCAGGACTCATTTTTGATAAAGAATATTTTACAGTGGCCCAGCCTAGTAGTGCTTCAATCACTCCACTTCATCTGCCATCAAGAGACAGCCATCTCTAGGGTGAAATATGACTGATGGAGCAAGGTAATGCCACACTGGAAAAGTCTGGGAAAATGTACAGCCCAGAGCAGAAAGTATGGAATGTTCCTGAACCACTGAGACTGGGCTTGAATGGTCAGGAGAGGGGATTCTTCAGGCTCAATGCTATGAGAAGCAGCACCATGGAGTGTGGAGGTGTGGGCTGTGAGTGTGATCTCAGCTGACCCACAGTGCCTCTCACAGCACAGGATCCTCTCTGCTCTATGGGATTATCACCCACATCCAACAGGAACCAAAACCATCCTCAGATAATCATTCACTGCAACATCTCTGCATCTGAGGTAAGTTTCCCATCTGAGTTGATTCATTCCAATATTTCCTGGGTGATGAGGTTTGTTTGGATCATGGGTCAAGGTGCACATTGCCCAACAAAATAATCCCATGTTCCTCCCAAGCATGGGCAGGGCTCAGCATCACTTTTCCCAAAGTGGGAGGTCAGGCTGATCAGCAGACACCACCTGTCCTCTGCCAGTGAGAGGGGGAGCTGGGGGAGCTGGCAGGCTAGATGTAATTTCCAATGACCTCACACAGAGAAACTCCTCTGTTCTTTTGTAGGATCCTATGTGCCCATCACACTGGACAGAACCTCTGGCCTGGCCGTGGGACTTCAGTTTATTGCCTGCTGAGACACCCAGCAGAAGACAGAAAAGGGTGATAAACAAGGAGCAGACACTGCAAGGGAGGATGGCAAACCTGAGAGATACAAGGAAGAAGAGAATGGAAATTAAAATTCCACAAAACAGGAGAAGAAAGTGTGAGGAAGAAGAAAGAAAATCTAGAGAATGAGGAAAGAAAACTAAAAAGAGAAAGGCATAAATATGCTAGAAAAGGGTGATAAACAAGGAGCAGACACTGCAAGGGAGGATGGCAAACCTGAGATATACAAGGAAGAAGAGAATGGAAAATTAAATATCCTGAAACAGGAGAAGAAAGTGTGAAGAAGAAGAAAGAAAATCTAGAGAATGAAGAAAGAAAAATAAAAAGAGAAAGGCAGAAATATGCAAGAAAGGCAAGAGAAAGCACAACCAGAGGGAAGGAATAAACCCTCTGTGTAGCAATGCAATCCCAGAGAAAGCAGGAGGAGGAGCACAGGTGAGATGGGATGTTTGAAAGAAGATTGTGCATTACAAGACAAGAGAAAGAGAGAGGAAGAGTAGAAAGGTGAAATGGAGAAAACAAGAGAAAGAGGAACCCCCTGAAAATGCAGCAGTCTCTCTGGCAAGCTTCTTCCCAGGAAGCTAATGCCAGTAAACAAATAGAGGGGAGAACAAAAAAGTGTTGAGTAAAGAAGCACATCCACCAAAACCCCAGGCAGAGGTTTTACTTCAAGTTATGAATCAAATAATGTATTCAATTAGTATTAGAGACACATTCTCGGACACATGATTTCCAAATCTGTGTGCATGGGGAACCTCAAATCCTGCACCCCTTTTATCAGACCGCTCAAAACACTCGGCTCCCCTCAATTATCTCACCAGCCAAAAGCAGTCACAATTCACTCCCACCAAAGTTCTTTCCTCGCATCTGCAGCATCAGTCCCAGTCACCTGGCTCTGACCTGCCAGCCGAGGGACACGGGGCTGTCGCTGTGCGGGACAGGCTGGCTTCCCGGGCAGAAGTGCCCCATTGTCCGAGCGCTCCTTGATCTCCCCGGGGCGCAGATCGGCCACGGGGCATCGCCGCTGATGTGAGCGACGGCAAACGAGGGGTGACAGCGGGGACGGGCCGAGGGGGCACCGCGGGGACAGGAGGAAGCAGCCCCAGGCGGGGAGGAGCAGGGCAGGGCCGTGCGGGGGGAGCACGGAGCTCAGCACAGCTCCTGCATCGGGGTGAGCTCAGGGACCTCCACATTCAGCTGGCCTCACCAGCCAGAGCGCAGCCTGCTGGGGACACAGGGGCTCCTGTCAGCGCAGCCGTGGAGAAGCTTCTTCCCGAGGAAATTCCAGAGAGCAGATGGGGGGCCGCAGCCCGGTTTGTCCCAGTGCTCGGTGCTCTGCATCCATCGCCCCATGGCCCCATCAAACCATGGCTCCATTGCTCCACAGCCCCATGGCCCCATTGCCCCATCACCCCACAGCCCCATGGCCCCATCACCCCATGGCTCCACAGCCCCATGGCCCCACGGCCCAGCTCCTGCCCGTCTGTGCTCCACGGCCACCACCCACACTGGGCTTCCCAAATCCTCGCAGACCCAGCAGTGCCAGAGCTTGTGCTCTGTGCTGAGCCCCCGGCTCCAGCCAGGGGACACCGACCCCACCTTTCCCCACCTTTCCCTCCTGAGCAGGAGGTGTCAGAAACAGCTAAGGCTCAACTGAGAAAAACAAAACAAAAAATTAGGAACGTGGTAACATGTGTAAAAATATATTCATTTTTGAAGCGATACTGTTACTTCTGTACTCCACTGCTTGAAAAGAAAGCCTCCTATAAAATGAATAAATTCTTCAATCTGAGTTATTACATGTTAAAACAGGTAACTACAACTCCCACTTATTGTTGCCAACTTTACTGTCAGTCCTTAATTTTGTACTCTCTTAACTACATTAAAAAGAATCTATATTGAAATCTCACATTGTTTTTTCCCCCAGCTAGTTCTTCAAAACAGAAGTTTTTATTTATCTGCATTATTACGTCTGGATGTAAGATCCACTTCAGAGCCACAAGATATAACCATGTTTTCTGTATACACATTAGCAATATTCATGCCTTTTATTTTCAATATCTTATTCTCTCCTATTTTAGGAATAAAAGTATTTAATTTCTCTGTCAATGCAAGAATCGTTGCATGAGATGCAATTTCATTTCTAACATGGACTGTATTTTGACAAGTATTCTAGAAATATGAATATTTTAAGTGTGTTATTTAATTGCACCACACACCATTTTTCATCATTAGACAAGCAGACAAAGTTTAACTTAAACAATAACTACAGGAAATATTTCATTTTTCCTAAGAAACTCAGGGGTTTTCCTCCAATCACAAGATTTTCTCCACTCAATCGTTGAATTCATTGGAAAAAAAAAAAGTATAACATTCAGAACTTTTTTTTTCTGTGATAATCTCTCTGCTCTGTGAGGCTGGAATGCCATGAGCATTCAAACCTGGCAGACTGTTCCTTACTGAACCAGACCGTGGGAGCAAGATCATCATGAGCTCTGAACAGGCTCACATCATGAGGCTGGAATGCCATGAGCATTCAAACCTGGCAGACTGTTCCTTACTAAACCAGACCGTGAGAGCAAGATCATCATGAGCTGTGAACCAGGCTCACATCGCTCTGTGATCACACAGAGATGCTCGTGTGCGTGTGGGGATAAAGGCAGGGGGTCTGTGGTGCCATCACACCCTTTCCCTGCAGGGAGCAGAGCTCTGTGCCAGCCTGGGGCACAGCAGTGCTCAGCAGCACCACTGCCACCACAGCTCCAGACAGAGATGGATGGCCAGGGCTGCCTGATCAATAGACCTTTTGTCCAAGCCTTTATCACCAAAAATAGCAGCTGCAGCAATCCAAAACATATTTGGGTAAATACTGGGAACTAGCAAGCCAAACACTGCCACAGAAGCCAAAACCACTTCCCCAGCAGCACCTTTGCTGGGTCCCAAGTGGGGACTGTCAGGATCCTCAGCCCTGCTTCAGCCTGTCTGCTCTTTTATTATCCCCAAAGCTCCCCAGGTCTGAGAGCTGCACGTGGTTTTCCAGAGCAGCGACCACAGGAGTGATGTGTTCAAACTCAGTATTAATGTAAAGAACTATTGCAGCAGCTTTATTGAATGGCTCCAGCCCCTCTGGACATCTGTATTGTACAACTTGGATACAGGTGATAGGCACCTAAGATTACAGAGACTGATAACTATATACTCCTAAAGGGTCCTGTCCCTCTGGATAGATTTTTTCAGAGGATGAATTTGCTTTGTCCAATCCAGAAGGCAGGATCTTGCCAGGTCTATCCACACATACCATCACCAGTCTTCAGAAAAAGCAGTCACCTTCCCTCACACAGAATCAGAGCAGGCAACCCCACCCAGCCCGTGCTGGGGCAGCAGGAAAGCACTCATCCAATGGCATTGAAAGACCAATGGAACACACACATAGGAACAAGTGAGAAAATAAAAAAATTACATCCAGGAATTGTTAACCCTTTTAGATAGAAATATAGCAAAATTGTTTTACATGGTCAAGTGCTCTTGCTGTTGTTATAAAATGAAAACAAATTGTGTGAAGCTCATCTCACAGCCTTTGAAAGGTCGTGTTGGACAAGGTCACAAAGCCCCTGTGCCCCATCTGATTTGGCAGCCAATGGCACGAGGTTCTTGTGCCTTCCAGCACACAGATGTGTGTGCACAAAGCTCAGGTGCACAGGGAAGAAAGCTGACCTGTGCTGCCCACCTCTCTGGGCATTCTGCTCCTCATTCTGCTCCCCTTGGCCCTTCCTACCCCTGACAGAAGTATTTGGCAGGAGCCACATCGTGCTCCTGCCAGAGGATTTATGGGAGAAAGGCAAAGCTGCAGTAATGGCTCTGCACAGTAATGGAACAGAACAGCATCTATTCAGGCGACAGAGGCACCTGCTGAGGGGGCTCCAGGCAGGGAAACAGGGTGCTCCCCAATGTGTTTGCATTTGCAGCAGCACATTATCATGGGAAATGTGAGGTTTGGACTGTCTAAGGGTCACTTCCACAGAAGGACTGAAGTTCTGACATGAGAAATACCTGTTTTGTACAAGAACTTCCCAGCACAGATCCACTCATGGAACACAAGGAAATAAAGTGGAGGATTTTGCTCAGGTCTTTCAAGTTTGCTCAGGTCTTTCAATTGGAGCCTGGGCTAAATGAAGATGTTTTTTCCTGATGATTAGAGGGTGCAGCTTCATTATGCTCACACAGAGCTCCCTGAGCTGAAGCAATGTAACAGCCTGCAGGAAACTTCATTATGTCTCCAATAACACCTTCTAGAACCCCAGAAGCATCAATCTGTCACCTCTGCTTAGGTAAAATATCTAGATTGAGTCAATTTTATAGCTATTATGTTTAACAACCAAAACCATAGAGAAATGGTTTTGTCTTCTCTTATAGTAAAGTGTTAAACTTGATGAATTGCAGCACTCAAAGCTCTCATCATCATTTAATGGATTATGCATAAGGGAAACACTCTCTGCAGAAGCAGAAATTTCTGCAAGGGTGAAATAATATCAAGACCACGATGCATCAGCAGTTCTGCATGAACAAAGGAAAACATGACCATGATGGCACATGGACCACTTAATTCTCTGACCCCCATTCTCCTACAGGTATGAGCTCACTGGTCACACACTGATTTTGGGATTAAGTACAGAATGAAGGGTATTATTTAATTAAGTGTTGATAGTTATGTTTTAAAGACAGCTACTTTATATACATACGTGTGTGCAGTTTGGATCTGCATTTCAGTCGCTACAGAGTTAACAGTTCTTCTGGTCTTTTAAGAGGCAACATCAGTGGAAGAGGCAAGTAAAGAGGGGGAGATATTGTTTGGGCCAGGACTCCTGTAATGATCAGCTGTAGGACTGGAGACAGATCCTGTTCTGCTCTGCAGCTTTTTTTTTTTTTTCCAGAGTGCACAATTTTTGGAACCAAAAATCTCCATGATATTGTAATTACAGACAGTACCCACAGAAAAGAGAACTCACATGCAGAAGAAACAACTCCTGCAACAAAAATAACAGACGAGAACCCACTTCATAAAAATGGAAACACTTTTAATCTATTTGCTCTACAACTAGAACTCTTCTCTTTTCACATTCTGTATCCCTGTCACCATTCCAGTTTAATGGATCCTGTGAGCTTCCTCTACAAAAAGGTGGATACCTGTGTTTAAACCTAAATAAAAATGACTTTGATGTACCTCAGTTGCAGAAAGTAGTGTCAGACTCCCTGGCTTGTGCTACTGTGTTCCATCACTAAATTAGATAAGTCTTATCCCAAATGTTGGCTTGTTTCCGCCAGCCTGCACTGCTTAAGAAATGGGAGGCACTGAGATAAGAGACAGCTCTTTTCTACCTACTTGAGGAAATTAACATGTCCCCCCCAATAAATCTCTTCGCCTTTCAAGAGTCACTCAAAGCAAGGGGGATAGGTTAAAAAAATGCTCTCCTAATAACTTAAAAATCAACAGGTTAAGCTTGATCCTCTGACATCCAAGATAAAAGTGCTTAGAAAAGGAATTATTTTAACAAACACACATTTGTATCTTAGAAGTTTCTACATCTACAGAGCACAAAAAAATCCTTTGGACAGTTCTAAAGAAACATGAGGTCAGTCTGGGATACCAAGGTTAAATAAATCATTGATTTCTATAGCACACAGTTATTCTGGGCTTGTCTGGCAGGGGAGATCCAGCTGCCCCTCTGCATTTTAATCACCATCCACAGCCACACAAGGCACTCATAATTTGTAGTCAGAGCTCTTCAGAATCCTGGAGCTCAAGAGCATTTTCAGATGCACTGATTTTAGGTATAGGTACATCACAGCACCACATCCCAGTTTCACAAGGGTACATCCCCTCACTGCCCCTTGGCTCCTGCACTGCTTCTTGCCACAATTCCTTCATGGCCTCTCTCCACACACCCTCCAGTTACTTCCTGCAGCTGAGCTCTGTAATCCCAAATCCTTGTGTAAGTGACCACATTTGTGGCCACAGGGAGCCCTTGCTCTACCTGCATTAGGCATAGTTCTGCAGCCCCAGGGAATCCAGCAGCAACAGCAATTTCATGTTCTTGCGCTGCCAAAAGATGAAGCTATTTAAACAAAAAATTAAAAATCTCACTTATATAGCGAAGTTAATCAGGCAGAATGTTCTGCTCACTGTTCCCTGTTCCTATATGTCTGGAGCTGCCTTCTTCTTTCATAAATCTTCACACCACAGGTATAAAGAAGAGACACATTAGAGCTGTAAGAACATCAGAGAGCTTCAGACACGCTGAAGATTAAAGTGGGTAATACTTGCCTGAGATTTCAGATAGCTAATATTCCCCAGCAGTACTCACACCATTTTTGGAACCATCCACTTTAGTCTTAATATCTAAGAAGGGGAATCTGGGATTTTATATATGTGCCACGTATCCTGATTTTCTTCAAAGCAGTATAAAAATACCTGAAACACTTTCTTAAAAATATGTATCCTCACTGTTCTATTTGTTCCCTCTGTTTTAAGCTCCCAGGTATTCCTATTTCTGAGATATTGGCCCAGTCTTCTTGTTCTTCAGCAAGAAATATCTCAGAGCCAGCATCCTGTCTCTGACCTTGCCAGCCCCCTCTGCGATGACAAAGTGTATCATGTCTGTGCTCCTTCAGTCTCCAGCCTCTGATACAGCTGCCAAAGGAGGTGCCAATTGTCAGGGTATTTCCTTTCTGCCAAACGCTGCCAGCTTGGCTGGAACCATGCTGGCAATGGCCAGAGGATTGCTAGAACCTGGCCCACAGAAGAGTTTCGATTTTCGCAGATCCATCCAGGAGCATATTATAAACCAGCAGCTTAAAGTCTAGCTGACTAATTAGGTCCCCAGCTTAGAATACTGATTTTGGTTTTAAATGCTTCTTTTCTTGTCTTCTTTCCAATCCCATAGACTGTCTCAGTCTAGGCTTAAGTGGCAGAAGAAGACAACTGCCCCTTGGCACCCAGCATGCTTGAAATATATTAGAAAATATCATAAACATTATAAATGCTCTAAAATATTATTTTCAGCGTTTCATCTTAAAACAACCTCAATCCTGGCCACAGCTCCAGGAAGCACAAACAAATATTGGCAAACTCTGCTCCGAACTTTTTACATTGTACGACACCCACCGGCATAGCAGGGAAGGAAAGGAAAGGACAAATTTGGGACAGGTTGGATCCGCCTTTCCCTGATCCCGAGTGCCGTGCTTGACTCGCAGGGTAACATTGCCACCCGGCGGGCGGAGGCTCCGGGACCGAGGAGCCGTTCCGGGATCCAGAGCCGTTCTGGGATCCAGGAGCCGTTCCGGGATCCAGGAGCCGTTCCGGGATCCAGAGCCGTTCCGGGATCCAGGAGCCGCTCCGGGACCCAGGAGCCGTTCTGGGATCCAGGAGCCGCTCCGGGACCCAGGAGCCGTTCTGGGATCCAGGAGCCGTTCTGGGATCCAGGAGCCGTTCTGGGATCCAGAGCCGTTCTGGGATCCAGGAGCCGTTCCGGGATCCAGGAGCCGTTCCGGGATCCAGAGCCGTTCCGGGATCCAGGAGCCGTTCCGGGATCCAGGAGCCGTTCTGGGATCCAGGAGCCGCTCCGGAGCCGCAGCCCCGCAGCCGCCGGCGCTGCCCCGGCACCCGCACATCCTTTAGGGCAGGAGGCTGCCCAAGGCCGGGGGGTCACGGCAGAATCTGGCAGAGCAGCGGCGGGGAAAGGAGGTGAAGGACAGGCAAGGCGCACACCCGAGATGCCACCAGTGTCCCCCCCTGCCCAGAGGGACGCTGTCCTGTCCCTTCTCCGCCGCACGGAGCCGCAGGGAGGCAGCGGGCCTGGGGAGGGCTGAGCGCGCAGCCGGCAGCACCGGGAGCGGTCTGGGATCCAGGACCCGGCCGTGTCACAGCACATCCCTGAGCAAACGGCTGCCAGGAACCTCGGAGCCTCCCCACAGCGGTGGGGAAACGGAGGGCCACCTAAAGCCTGTTAATCCTCCTTCCAAGAGAGGACAGTTAGGAAAAGCCACTGGGTCCCTTGGCTTCCTCCTTTATCAAACCCGGCTGAGAAGCTTGTTCCACAAATCAGTCTGTTTACAGCCTTTATCCCCAGAAAAAAATCAAGGGAGCACAGTAATGAAGCATTTAAAGCAACAACCTTTACAATTGCAGCCATAAGGAATTAATTTACTTTTAAATATAAAAACCCAACAATAAAATTTGAGAAATTAAGGGGAAAAGCCCATTTGTTTGCCATTTCAAAATTTCATGGCTCTAGAAATAAATGAACTAAAATAAACCTGGTGATTTTTAAGGCTTCATGAATAATGACAAAAGGGAAAAAAAATCAAATATCCAGCACTTAAATGCTAAAGAAACTTTCACATGAAACCTGCACTGCAGAAGAAAAGGACACGTCAAGAATTTTGCACAAAACAACCCCAGGAGAAAGATGTCAGATGTTGCCCTGGTGTTGGTTCTCATCCAGCTCTTGCACATAACTCATCTATTTCTGTGATCATATGTGAGATGACATAATATTCCCACAGCAACTACAGTCATCAATGCAAGTCTCCTGAGGAAAAATAAAACAGCAAGGGAGAAATTAGGCTCTGTTTAGAGCGACTTCAAATATGACCAAAATTGTGGCTGAACTTCCCGCATCCAGTCACAGTATTTTAAGTAAATTTGCTTTCAAGTAATGGGATATTTCTATTCAGGAGGAAGGCAAAATACTCCCTTACTCTAAGTTCAAAAACTCAAAGGGCAAAACAATATTGGGAATATCATCAGCTTTGAGTTTTGTTGTGTCAATTATCACACTACAAAACAACTGGCACTGTATCTCTAATGGAAAGCTTTTGTTAGTGATGCATCACTAGCCCACTCACCCTCTATTTACTTGTGCAGCGCCTTTAGAATTGCAACTCAAAAAGAAAAGCCTAAAGGAATGGTCAAGATCCAGATATTTTGGCAACCCACTACTGAGAGACCTTGGAGCAAATACAAATTGTCTTTATTTCACACTGACACTCTGATCAGGTGTTTTGAGGGTACCACTTTCTCAGTCTCATAGCTGGGTAACCTTATTCTGTAAGTGTTAGAATTGTAACAGTATCCAAGCACCAAAAGCCAAGCACTAGCTCCAAAGACGTACTTTATTTCATTATAAAGCAGATTTTATAGGCATTATTTCTTTTTGTGAACATCCATTGTATGGCCAGCAGGTTCTGCTTGAGGACACAGCTGTTTGACAACAAAGATTCACCATTAGACCACAAAAAATACAGATGCAAAGAACAAGTGCTGCTTAGATAGCAAAGAGCAAATGGTCTAAACTGCAACCAGTTCAAACAGATATGACCAAAAATACAAGTACAGCTCCAGCCCAGCCAGAGCAGCATGCACAGAAGTGGAGTCTTTTATATTAAAATAAAGTTTGTATTGGGCTTCCTGGAAAAACAACAACAAAATACCCAAAGCAGAATTGCATCAGAACCCTTTCCCTCTCCTTTTAATGCCACTTTTTAACTGTCCCCATCTCACATCACAGTTGTGCTGTGGTGCATTAGTACTTCATAAAATCCAGAAAAATTATTGAACGTAGTGTGACATCATAGTGAATGGCTGACAGTGATCATTTCATGAATACTTCATCCCAATTCTTTTACTCCTTTCCAGTTGTGATCCTCATCCCAGGCATTGATAGGTGCATCTCATTCCACTTTTGCAGATTTCCCACGTGTTTGGTATCTGAGCTCAGGGTACTAACCAGGGTTTCTGGATGTCATCTGTGCTCCTTGGGTGTGTAACAGAGTCCCACCACTCCAGCAGGAACAGTGACTCACAGACTGCCTGCCCAACATGCAATAACACACAGAAGGCATGTTGATGCAGTGTAAAGAAAAGTTCCAGCAGCCACAGCTCCTCCTTCTGGTTTCCACGTTGTCCAATACTGATTGAGGAGAAGTGTATTTACAAGACTCATACACAAATATTTGCATTTGGTCCTAGGCACCTGATTAGTACTGACAATCTAAATTAAAATGAAAATTAAGTTTTATTCTGGTCCATTACAGCCTTAACTGTAAACTCTCCATTTTTGAAGGTGTGATCTTCAAAAAGGAATCCAAATACTTTCTGAAAGAGTATTTTCCTATGTTCCACTCAAATCCATGAGGTTATAGGATGGAAAAGCCTCCTACATAAGCCCCTTAGTGGAGTTATCTGACAAGGGTCTTGTATCTAGATCTACAAAAACAGACAAGTAGCATCCATTCTTTCCACTCTTTTGTGGTAATGAGACTCAAAATTCACTAGATATGAGTAATCAGATAACATCCTGATGGCTACGAGACCAGAATTCATTATCAAGGAGAGAAACTTCACTCTAGCCAAGAGCACAAGCAGACTTGCATCTAAGCAGCCATAACACTCATTCCTTTCAGCTGACATCAGAACTAGAAGCACAGCCACTAATGGCAATAAAGACTAATTAGAAGGCTTTACAAAGTTGGTTTAACCAAGTTTCAAAGTAGCAACTCTTAGGCACAGGTTCTGGCAGAATCTAGATTTACCTGAGTTTTCTGCTTGTGGAGGAGAGGTGGTGGGGAAAGGACACATTCCTTTCTTACACAGAAACTTGAAAACAGTCTCAAGCCAATACTCAACAGCTGACAAAGTCTAGTGTAGTAATTACAAGACAAAACATTTGGAATTATAGATATTATATCATAGTAAAAAGAAACAACTGCCTTTCAAATCTGCCATACTGAAAAAAATACCCCTAACACATTAAGCACCATTTGTGCTTGCAACCACAATTCTGGAACTTGAGCATCAGTTGGAGAGGTTTTTTTCACCATTATGCAAAGGAGCTGCAAAAACAAGTTAAATGGAAAAAAAATCCCTTCCAAATATTCATTTAACAAACATTAATTAAAACCTGTAAAGGCTTCAGGTTACTAAATGTGAAAGGGGCTCAAAAAATTTTCAGGAGTCATTGAACTAAATCCAAGTCAGAAAGCTGACTCTCCTAACACATAATTAAAAAACAATTTTCTTAAAAAAATTTTTTGCACATCTTCCTCATCAATTTATAAAATGCAAACAGTATGCTAGAAAAGTTTGAACATAAGGGAATGTGCTTTGGAAACATTATTAAAATATGTGTTTCTATAGAATGACACTATCAAGTTTGATACTTCTTTTCCCCTGACTGGCTACACTTTGACAATGTCCCTGCTCTCTTTCCGGGGTCCATGAGAAACTAGGTTTAGAAAAGAAGAGCTCCCATACTGCCAACTTCACTCTGTTCCTTTACAAAAATTTCAAAGTACTGATAAATGATGGTGACAGCGAGCAGAATTCCAGTTCCAGAGCCAATTGCCCCAAGGAAGTCTGCCAGCACAGAGAGGGCGCCGATGCAGAGCCCACCAAAGGCAGCAGCTGTAGGGATGTACCTGGAAAACACCAAATGGGAATAGAAAAGGGGCCATTAGAGTTTGCTTAGATAGTAACAAAAATACCAATGGCAGAATACTCTCTTCCCTTGTGAGTCTGCAATCTGGGTAAGAATATAAAATGCTCAACCTGACTGGAGTAGAAAAAAATGCTACACTAAGAGGAGAAGGTACTACAGTCCACCGTGGAATTAGACACAAATATTAAACTCATGGCTACTGGCTCTTCAAATCGTCTGTAGGTGACTGAAGTTCAAAGTTACAATAACATTACCATAACAAAAAAGGTACACAGGTCCTGCCCTGAAATCTGAAAACCTAAAGACATCAACCAGTGCCCACCTCTGCACCTAGGAGATTTAAGTAACTGCTTGTTTTAGAAGCAAGGTCTGGATGAAAACAGTCTTCAAGACTAGCAACACATGAAAAATTACAGTAAGAAAATACTTCTGGGTCAACTTGAAGTAGTAAAGTACACTGAAATTAGCTTCTTACCCTGAGAAGAGTATATAAATGAAGAAATAAAACAGGAGAATAAAAGGTCCAGAATTTGAGACAAATTCTTTAAATGAAAGGCAAAAATAAGCTGTACTGTAAAAGTCTTCCATGAATGAGATAATATTCTATGTCATATGCATGTGACATCAAAGCTGAAATAATACCTGTGTTGTAGGATCTAGGAAATGGAAGTCAAAGCAAGCTTTGCTCTTTGTTTGCCCATAACACTTTGCATGAACAGCCAGTGAATAAGCAGCTCACCTGTTGAGTTCATGTACCATTGAAGTTTCTCTGTGGCCTCTCATTACCATTTGCTGTTCTTTCAATTGCTTGGCAACCTGTATTGAAAGAAGGAACGGAGCAAGTAAGTTTACTGTGATTTCCCAAGGCCATGGAATGTAGTACTGTGGGAAAACAGAAGTAAATGGTGGTGGGGTTGGGTGTTTTTTGTATTGTTTTGGGTTTTAGATTGTGTTTTACATTATTCATCTGAGTTCAAAATACCCAGTATTTTAACTTCAGATAAATTATAGTCACAGGCACTTTTCTACCTGTCAATTATACAAAGCTTTCTGGATATTTCTAGTCCTAGTGAGAAAAGGAAAATTTGGATATTGGTAGGCTCTCATACACATAATTCAATCCATGTTTTGCCATCTACCCTTCCCCTGATGAGGGTTCCATAGACGTTGCAAAACCATTCCTTGAAGTGTTCATTCCATTTCAGTTTCCTGCATTCAGTTAAGTCAACTATTTATTTGTGGAGCCACACTAGAAACTAGACTTAGAATCCCTTCTTGGAACATTATTCTTAAACTGGATTTCTGCAGTTACAGCAGAGCTCTGCAAACACTTTACTAACAACTCTGGGTAACAAACTCTAGCAGGGGAACATGAAGGTGCTCATCACTGACTCCATGCATTGAGAAAACACACTTTTAGATGAGTAAGCTGCCAGCTTTCCACTACACAGTGAACACCTAAGTACTAATTTATCAACTCTCATTTCTAAACTTTTTTGCATGAACCTAAAATTGTTTTATTTAGTATCAGGAAAAAGTATTAAAGTGTTAAAAGCTGTCTACTCTGAATACTAAATTGGTTTACTCTGAAATAAAAACCTGACTGTACATGGCTGTGAGTGCAGCCCTGCATGCCTGAGAAGCAGCAAGATGCAAGTGCAAAACAAGAGTGCTCACACTGTTACAGTAACTGTGCAATTACTTATTTGTTAAAGAAAGATTAAACCATTCCATACGGCTGCCAAACTTCACCTCCTACCCAGGACCACACAATACAAATATACCACAATGAAAGCTATTTTCCATTTTGCTTTCCAACTCCAATTTCAGGATGATATAGCTCCTGAATGTTAAATATCCTGTTGCAAATGGAAATTTTGAGAAGCTAGCCTCAGGCATATCAATATTCTCCATTGTCAGTGCACTCTAGTTAAAAATAACAATCTCTAGTTAGTTTTCCCACAAAGGAAGCTCAGACCTCTCTGTGTCAGGAATGGCTGTCTGAGCCTTACCTGCAAGTTTTCAAGTGGCAACTGCCTTGCACACAGTGCACCTCTCATGTGGCACTGAAAGTTTCTACCTCTCCTGTTACCTTTCCTGCTCTCACACTGATCACATATTTCTATGTTCTAAGCTTCCTAATTCCAATTAAAGCAATTTAAGTTTTGATGTTGTTTTGAAAAAGCAGTAAAGAAAACAGGAAGAAAATGACCCCCATTCTGTCTTAATCTTTTTCAATTAAAGAAAGACACAGTCCCTGCTTACACAAACAATGAATATTATGAACAAGATTACCAGAACAGCTTTTTCAGAAGAAAGTCAGTCTTATTCTTATAACTGCCCATCTGTTTTCATCATGTAAGCTTATGTAATTTGTCATTTTAAACTTACATCTTTGGCAGAGGAGCCAGAGACTTCAATCCATGTCTTAGAGAAGAAAGCACAGGAACCCAGCATAAATACAATATAAACAACTGCATGTACAGGGTCTTCCAAGACTGAAGAAAAGGACTCTGGAGGTGACAGGTAATAACAGAGTCCACCAACTGGATAAGCACGAGCAGGGCCTCCAGATGATGTGTCCTGGCAGAAGAAAGCAAGCAGTGAGTCACCAATCTTCTCACTATTTCTTAGCCATTAAGCCAAGCCTTAGAAAAGTTTGTACCACCTTTGCTTCATTACTACTGCAGCAGCACACACATTTACATTCATTACAGCAAGCCTCGTATGCCACCATTAATTCAAACTAATTACTAATTTAGGGGTTTCAGTGTGCATGACCACCTATCAAAGTGTGTCTTAATATTGAGAGACCATCTCTTCAGCCCCACATTTCAACGGTGCCCTTGTAAAGATGTGTACAAGATGAGAAGCAATACTCACAGACCAGGTGCCCAGCAGGCTGACCAGCAAGTTGCCACTGAAGCGGGCAGAGAGCATCTGGGAGATGACATACAGGTTTGACACCAGGGCAGACTGCAGAATAATGGGAATGTTGGAAGTATAGAACAACTTGATGGGGTAGGTGTTGTACTGGCCCCGGTAGCGAGCAGATTTGATAGGAAGATCCACTCTGAAGCCCTGAAAAGTTTTCAAAAGAAAGTCCTTCATTATACCTGGATGGCAACCCATAGCAGAGATCATAAATTGCAAGTGCAAGGCTTTGACAGCAGCAGAAGAAACCTGCAATCATTTTGTGCAAGTACAAATACTCTGGCCAGAGAGCTCTCCTGTCCATGAGAACCTTCTCAAAGGGTCTGCAAAACTGCATGGTTGTCTAAACACACACCCACACACAAGGTATGAAAGATTCAGACATGAGAAGAAATCTGAAGTTTCAAGAAGACTGAACAAAGCATCCAGGAAAAGAAACATTACAACTTCCTATATTCTTCAGCAACAAACAGGCCTAAAAACTTCGAAGTGCTTCTCAGTAAAAACCAATGGCATTTGGGTTAGACAATATCACATGCACACATGCATGCATTTTATTTGTTTTATTTGCTTCTTTTTTCAGAGACCAAACTGAGTCTCAAGTCTTCTGTGTGACTACAGTAAGTATGAAAACTAATTAAGAGAAGGCAGTGCATAATGAACATCCAGATCCTGCATGTACAAAAATGAGCCTTGTGAATATATAATGTCTTGTAGAAGGAAGCAAATTTCAGACCTTCTTCCACACAGTTTTACAACCCTGTAATTTTTACAATTATCCATGTCTTGTAGAAGGAAGCAAATTTCAGACCTTCCATACAGTTTTAAAACCCTGTAATTTTTACAATTATCTCAACTGACCTGGAAGTAAATGACAATTGCAAAGACAAAGATGGTGGCAATCAGATTCATGAGGTTGGGAAGATTCTGACGGTAAAAGGCCTCACGAAGAGCTCGGACTTTGTCTGTGCGAGTGGCCAGGAGGTGGAACAGAGCAATGATGGCTCCCTCAAATTCCATCCCTTGCAAAGGAAAAGAAAAAGTTAGGTGAGCTGTGATTATCTCCAAGTTTCAGTGTTTTGTACAATTAAGCATATTTCTTAACTACAGGATTTAGAATAGGATTGCTCTGAGTCTTCTGCATCTTGAGCATGTTCTCAGACTTTTATATTGTCACCCTTCATGTCAGCTACGTTACTTCCAAGATTTTTTTTAAAATCCCTTTGTAGTGGCCTAGAAACTAAATCATAACCCTGCACAGGTCTATTGGTCTCTAGAAACACTGACAAGCACCAAGTTCTTTCTTTCCTCCTCCTGATCAAAAAAAAAGTAAACTTACAGGGAAGCATCAGGCTTTCTAGTGTGAGTGGTAAGACACAAGTTATTGTTTGGATTACAGCATATGGCATAACCTCACTTCTGTTTTCTACTACACAGCAGCAAACAGGATCATCTCCATTGGAGCTGGGAGAATAAGGTCTTTAGGGCAAAGTGTAAAAAATGCAAGGAGCAGAAAGACACAGCTAATATTTGGTCAGTAAGTTGAACAGCAACCATAATACAATGGCAGTCTACTACTGCTGACTTTAATGAAGGCACTGTAAGAAACTCAATTCAGTAAATATCTCATGAGATACAAATTGAGAAAAAAATGTCTTTGTGCTTGCAATTTGCACAGCAGCACCCACTGCATTAGCAGGATTTACTACAAAGTCAAGATTGTAGTAACAGCATTTGGCATTAAGTTAACATTAAAAAAAAAAAGAAAAAAGTGCCTTTTTGTACAAACTATTGGTAAAGAAAACAGACTGTGTCATTTACCTCGCCCAGTGTTCACTGTGGTGGGGCTGAATGCTTTCCACACAATGGTCTCACAGATATTGGTAGCAATGAAGAGAGAGATGCCAGAACCAAGACCATATCCTTTCTGGAGCAGCTCATCCAAGAGCAGAACTATCAAACCAGCAACAAAAAGCTACAGTAAAAAAAGAAGTAGAGCATTAGTACCATGTCTTCTTAATTTTGTCAGAAAAATAATGTGTATTAAAAGATTAGACTATATGTGAAGAAGCAGGTACACTTGGGCCTTTTTGCTCTGCATGAGGGGCAGCCTGTCCATAAAGCTGATTTTTTGACCCTTTCAGGGGAAGAGTAAGCAGAGAAGACTAGAAATTACCTGGATTGTGATAAGCAAGCAGATACCAGCACCCATCTCAGATGGGTCTCCATACATTCCAGTCATTACATACACAATGGACTGTCCAATGGTAATGATCATTCCAAACACTACAAAATAAAAAGAAAAAGTATGTATTTATCCTGGATACTTATGTCAGTGGGCAATTAGAGAAACACAAATCACTTTTTAGGAGAGAATATTTGTTTCAGCTGAGATAGAATTAATTTTCTTTGTAGTAGCTGGTAGAGTGCTGTGGTTTGGATTTTCCATGAGAATAATGCTGATAAGAGGCTGATGTGCTGTCGTTTTAGTTGTTGCTCAGCAGTGCTTACCCCAAGTCAAGGAATTCTCAGTGTGCCCTGCTCTGGCAGCCAGCAGCTGCACAAGAAGCTGGCAGGGAGCATGACCAGACCAGCTGACCCTAAGTGGCCACAGGGATATTCCACACCCTGGAACGTCAGGCTCAGCTGGGGGGATTGGCCAGGAGGGGCTGATCTCTGCTCAGGAACTGGCTGGGCATCCATCAGCAGGTGGTGGGCATTGCACTGTGTATCACTTGTTTCTCTGAGGTTTTACTTCTCGCTCTCCTTTTTGTTACAGTTGTTGTTATTGTTATTATTATATTATACTTTGTATCAGTTATGGAACTGTTCTTATCTCATCCCATGAGGTTTTTTGGGGTTTTTTTCCTCATTCTCCTCTCTTTCCCACAGGAAAGTGACCAAATGTGCCATGTGATACTTAGTTGCCAGATGGGGTTAAACCAAACATTTGGGAAGGAATACACAAGTAACAGGGTGTTTAAATTCAAGAGCAAGTTAACTTTGTTGTCTGAAATTTGGCACTGAAAATAGAAATACACACAGCTAGTTAAAATGCACTTAGAAGCAAGTGGGTTTGGTTACCAAAGGCTGCTTTAGATACTGAAAACTCTGAGGGTGTTAAGATATTACTGTAGCAACTTATGATTTTTTCCAGTATATATATCAGTTAATAGTGTACAGCATCAAATATCTAAAAAACACCCAATTTTTTCTGGAAGTCATTATCAACTGACCACAGAGACCCCTTATTGATGAAAAAGATCCATGCCTGGAGCTGCAAGGTACAAACAGCTACAACTAACATCTTAATCACTATGAAACACTCAGATTAACACAGACCATCACAGTTCAAAAGTTGAGTCTCCACAGTCTCTACATTGCTTCACTTATCTGGGGAGATTACAGCAGCAATGCCAATGGCACTGACACTTTTCCTTTTCACACCTTTCTGAAGCTTAACAGCCAACAAGGCAGAGAGCTGTCAGTGAGAGACTGATGAAATATACAGGTATCTGCAGCAGAACACTCACACAGCACAACAAACCCACAACCCAGCTGCACCTCTCATCCCATGGAAAATTCACTTTCCACTGCCAGGGTGAGATACTCTAACCCACCAGTGCTCAACACGAGCTGTCACTCACATTTCTGGGCTCCATTGAAGAGAGCTCTGTCCTTTGGGGTGTCACCAACCTCAATAATCTTAGCACCTGCCAAGAGCTGCATGATGAGCCCTGAGGTGACAATGGGTGAAATGCCCAGCTCCATCAATGTTCCTGCCAGACACAGGAAGAACAGTGAAGGTCAAAGTTAGTTTTTATCAACCTTTACATCACAATGGAGAAGATCTAAAACTCCAAATCCCCATAAAAATATCAGTGATAACAAACATTTTTTAGAAGTCAGTTTGATATGTAGTACTCCTCAGTACCTCAAAAATACAGTATTCACAGAAAAAGACTTTTGCTGTCAAGAATAGATTTACTCTACATAAAACAAAGTATGATATAAACTGATAGATCAAATTATACAGAGTGATAAAGAGCATGCAGGAAACTGTCACAATTCTTAATTCACAGCTGCATTAGAAAGCTTCCTCAAGAAACAGAAATTTATATAAACTATCTACTCTACATAAAACAAAGTATGATATAAACTGATAGATCAAATTATATAGAATGATAAAGGGCGTGCAGGAAACTGTCACAATTCTTAATTCGCAGCTGCATTAGAAAGCTTCCCCAAGAAACAGAAATTCATATAAACTATTATGAATTTTAACCTTCACACCTGCATTAGAAAGCCTCTACAAGAAACTGAAATTTATACAAACTACTATGCATTTCAATCTTTTGGGTGACAGACTCAAAGAAGTCACCCAGGAAACCACAGCACTCAAGGAAACACAAATCTTGAAGATTGCAACAAATCTTGAAGATTGCAACAGCAGCAATGCAGGTAATTAGGAACTGTCTCTTCCCTAACCATTTCCATCCAAAAAAAAAAAAGCTCAATTTTTGTACATATGATAGATTGCACACAGTCAACCAAAAACTCATTTTGTCCAGAAAGTTGTGCCTTTCCCAATGCCACACTGATCTATAACTTTAAATAATACAGAAAAATTACTTTTCACTTTCCACTTCAGTTTTTATATTCATTACAATGGAGCAGAATGCAAGTCCAAAATCATTTTGATTCAAGCTAAAAGAGATGCCCTCCTGGAAGTCTGGCCATACCTCTATTTGATGCCAAAATCACTCTCATCCAGTAGAAAGGATCTGCAGAGTCTGATGACATAATGCCAAACAAGGGAATCTGCATTTCCAACCAAGAGATGAAATTAGAGACTTCACAGCATGCTTTAAACATTTCAGCTCTTCCTTCAAAAGGGAAGGAAACATACCTGGCAGCACACTAAGAAGATGAAGAGTGTGATAGCTGTCCATAGTACCTTTTCCTTGAACTGAATCTAAAGGGAAAAACCACAAAACCAACAACAGATTATAAAGCTGTCAAGATGATAAGACCTACTCTATCAAGCAAACTTTCACAGCAACACATTTGATTTTCTTGTGGAAGGACAAAATGCAGAACATCTAAAAGAAAATAACACACTGTTCATCCCTTTCATCCCACATAAGACCAAGGAAAGCCACAAAGCTTTAGTCAACATTTAATCCAAATAAAAAGGCTTATAAAAAGGTAATTGTAGTACTTCCACAGAAATGAGTCTCACATTTGCATGAGTAAGAGCTTATGATGAGAAAAAAAACAGTAATAGGGAGCAGCTTATCTCAGCAAGTAATCTTAGATTAGAGCTCATGAAGCAAAGATTTTCAAGTTTGGCTTTAATCACTCTAGTTTACACTTCAATCTGTACTGCCCTCAACATCCCACCATGCACTGCTGTGACATCAACAAATCTGCCCAAGCCCATTTATTCTTGTACAACCACATCCACAGGAGATGCACCACATGTGCACTCCACTAAAAACAACTGTACCTAAAACTGCCATTCTCCCATCAGGGAAGAAACCCCAAATCCCACAAATGCAAACTCTGGTTTTATGTCACACAAATACAAACCTAGGATGTAAGTTTTATTAACCTACCTTCCGTTCTGGCTTTTGAATTTCAGGCAAGATAACACAGAAGGGCTTGATCACTTCAAGAAATTTTACTGTACAGAAAGAAGTTAAAAGACAAAGTGAGCACACAGATACAATGCACACTGGAAAAGCTCAAGCTGAATTGAATTTGGACATGTACTCTACATAGCAACAGTCCCAAATCTTGAGAAATTTTGGTTGGTTAGTTTAGAGCAAGGTGTATGTTTTGTATTATTAAATTCTTATCTGTTCTAATTACACAGAGATTCAGCTAACATGCTTTGAGTACAGTATGGACTGGGAACAGAATTAAAGAAAGTCAAGCATTTCCCCATTTCACCAAGTAGGTTGACAGCACCAAAAAACCTTTGTCATTGCTCTACATGAGTTTATCAACACCCTTGAATTGTTACTTCATGGCAGTTTCTCCTCAGCCAAATATCAGAGAGAAAAAGTACCTTGGGTATTAGATATATATATATATATATATATTACTTTTGAGCCATACAGTTTAAGAATTCCTACACACTTTTGGGCCATACACTTCAACAGTTCCTACCCATCCAATTCAGAAACATCAATTCAAGTCAGTCTGCAGAACATCTCATGCCATGATCCCCTCCTAGCCAAAAAGACACATCCCGAGGTCAGAAGTCTGTCTTAAAATAAGCACTAAATGAAGAGGGGATTTGCAAAGTCACAAGTTCTCCCATAAGCCGAGAGCTCTGAATTTGAAGAGTTAATCCAAAATCTGCTACGACAAATCTAGGCTTGCATCCGTATTTTGGACTGATTTGAGCTAAGAAGAGTACAGCAGTGCAGAACTGAAATGACTGTGCCTTTCCACCTTTTCGTGCAAGGCTGCAGCTTCAGCGGCAACCTAAGACCAGCCCACAAAAGCTATTTTCTTAATTTCAAGCGGTTATGTCTGAAAAGCTCCACTGGACCGCCAAAGTCTCTCCAACATGCACTCTCTCCAATATCTGAGTAACACAGCAATGAGTGAGACGCTTTGCCAGCAGCTTTCCCTCGAGGTACGGATCCCGCAGAACCACTGCGGCACGCACACACCGCCCGCACCTCCCGCCACACCGTCCCTGAGGGGGTCAGGCCCGAGCAGACACCGGCCCCGCACCCCGCCACCCTCAGCCCGCCGGGGCCGGCCGGAGCGCCCGCCGCGGGGCGCGCGGCGCCGGCTCCTTCCCCGCGAGGAGCTGGCAGCCCCGCGGACGGCGCTGTCCGGCCCGAGGGGAGGCGGGACGCGGCTCCCGGTACTCACTGCCCATGGCGGCGCCGGCCGAGCAGCAGCGAGCGGCGGCCGCGGCGGCAGGGACACGTCAGGCTGCGGGCGCGCCGCCCCCTTCCGCTTCCTGCCACGCGCCGCGTCCGCCGCCGCGCCTGCGCCGCGCTCCGCCTACAACTCCCACCGTGCTCTGCGGCCAGGGAGAACGGTAACCCGCATGGAGATGATGCCCTCCACCGCTTGCCGGGAGTTGTAGTCCTGCGCCTCCCGCCATCTTGATGTGGTGTGGGACTGGCTGCCGTGTCGGGTTGTGTCGAAGAACACGTTTTAGCTAGCACAAAGCGTAGCGCTGCTTTAAGAGATTTTAACAGATAAATACATAAATAAGCACTTAAAATTCGTTTCCTGGTTGTGTGTTTTTGTAGTGGGGCGTTGTAGGCCTTGCTGTGCAGTAAGAACTTCCTAGCACCCGCCACAGGACAAGTGCTCAGATGGTAGAAAGAGCAGCTGCTCTTTCTGTGTAAATGTAAGCTGTGTAAATGCCTCAGCTGCCTCTGGCCATTTGGAATGATCTGTGCAGGGAGTCCTCTGGACTCTGTGGTCAGTGGAGGTACAAGTGGAGAAATATTCTGCTTACCTTACATCTCTGGAGAAATGATCAGCTGCCTCTGGCCATTTGGAATGATCTGTGCAGGGAGTCCTCTGGACTCTGGTCAGTGGAGGTACAAGTGGAGAAATACTCTGCTTACCTTACATCTCTGGAGAAATGGCTCTGCTTTCCTCACACAAGTTTTCAGATGAGATGAGTCACGCTCCATGGGTATTGATCTTTGTTTATTATAGAGGGAACAACTCCAGCGGGTATTGTGGGTGTCTGATGTCAGACAGCTCCAGGTCAGTGTCCCACTGTCCCTGGCCATGTGTAACACACCCAGATCCAGCTGGGCTTTAATAAAATGTGAAATAATGGTGAAAATGTGGAGCTTTGGGCTGTGTCATGGGACAGCCACACGTCACTGTCACCCGGCAGCGCCAGCAAGGGACACGTGCTCCCAGGGGCTGACTGTCTGAGGTGTTTCTCTCTAGAAACACTCAATGTTCTCTGTGTTCTCCAGGCCTCTGCAGGGCCAGTTATCAGGAGTTTAAAAAGAAAGGTAAACAGAAGTCAAGGGAAAGATTAAAGCAAATAGAGGTGCTAATACAAAGCAGTTAAAGTCAGTGTATACACTCTATAAAGTGCGTAATTGCTTCCACAAAAGCTCCCTGATATTTTCTCAGCACTTAGGTATGCTTTGTTTGATTATTTCATCTCTACATTTCTGAGATTTAAAAGACCAGCCCTAATTCCTGTGTAAATTTTATTTATTTTACTGGGTTTTTTAATTTTTTTTTTTTTTTAATTGTTGGACTGTATATTTACCCTTCTCCAGGCTTCTGAAACCATGCATCCCATCTGTGAGTTATTGAAGACATTGCCAATGGCTGTGAAAATGTTTTACTTCTTGTCCAGGGTTGCTCATTTCAAAACATCCAGTTTACTGAAACTTGTTTCGATCCACCCATTTCTAATTAGAGACAAAGCAACTGCTTTCCAAGTGACATGCTGTGTTGCAGAGCTGATTTGATAAGATGGTTTTAATTCAGTAAAGTGGACACTGTGCTGATTTATCGGCGCTGGTAAGTGGAAAAGGCAGAGCCAGCAGTGGTTCTGTGGAAGTCTGGGTAGGGAAGCACAGCAGTGATCAGGGGATTGATGGTAGAAGCAATGAGGTGCCAGAATTTGCACAGTCACACATGCTTTTTGTGCAAGTAAACTTTGTCTGTGCCATAAAAATAGACAAAGAATATTTAATAGGCTGTTATTTGCATGCATATATCACCTGTCAGACTTCTTGTGTTCCTGTTTTTATTTTTTGAAAATAATTTTAGACAGTAAGATAATTCAGCTCTCTACTGTAAAAAAAAAAAAGTATCATTACACAGAATTGTCTGCTTAGGGAGGATGAAAACTCATTAGATTTTGTCTGCCTCTGTATTTTGTCCATCCTAGGCCTAAACAAGTTCACATTTGGGGTGAAGAGTGTACAGTCCTTCAAGTGAAATTTGCCATTGAAGTTCAGTTCTAGGTAGAACAAATGGTTACTGAAAGCAAGCTTTCCTTGGGTCTTACAGTGAAGAAAGGAAACTGCTTTGTCAACTGCAGTAAAAAATACACAGAGAGGAGACAAGCTCAGCTCCTTTGTATAATCAAGTGTCACTCTGCAGAAGTGAAAAGCAAAAGAAACTGAAGCTGCAGGTCTTAGGGCACTATTACACTAAAGCCACGTGAGACACTGAGTCAAATTTTGACCTGGTGTGACTCCCTGACCTTGACAGTTTATCCTGGGGAACTATTTTGGCAGCCAGTTGCAGACAGTGTGGCAAAAATGGATTTTTATACACTGGGGCTGATTTTTACACACTGTTTTGGAAGCACCTACTACTGCAAGAAGACTCAGTGTGGAGTGGTGCCAGCTGGCACAACTGGAATGATGATGATGATGATGAAGAGAAGGAGGAAAGCATGTAATTAATAAACTGATCTTTAGAGAACATCAACATCTGAGAAGCAGATGTAGACTTAAAACAGCTTGTTCTTTTCATGTTTTGCTATTCTTCAAACCAAATCAGTCTCTCTTATATAACCAAGCTAATCCTGCTTTAGAAATAATGCAATTTAGGGCCATTAAAAACAGTAGCATTCACTTACTGGCACTGAAGTTTGTTAGTCAGTGTCACACACTGCAAATCTTCAGCCTTTTCTGCAAAACTGTGTATCTCAGTACACCTCTATTGCATTAGTGCAAAGCTGACATTAATTACTGCTCTGCAAATCAAGCTTTGTTCTGTGCTGACTGACTACAGGTGCTGGACTTAACTGTGCTGAGTTGTCCCCTGATGCAAACAGCAAAAACTACATGATTGCTTCAATAGCCAGAGGTAAAAAACAGAAAATGGGGGCAGAGAGTAGAAATGGGGAGCCCAGCATAGAAGAATTTGTGTCTGCCTTTGCATGGTTCCTTTTTGTTCTAGTCATTGCTTGCAGAAACCAGCTACGACCTCTCTTTGAAGAAATCACATTTTTCACGTCTGTGACTTGCTCACACCCAGTTCCCACACCAGCACATGTTATCAGTGTGCCAGGGATTGCCTGTTGTGCTGAGGGAAGACCTTTCCTCAGCAGGGAGGATGCAGGAGTCCTTCCAGCTGCTGGGACCCTGGTCTCAGAGCACCTGTAGGCTGGGATGGCCAGAGGGCACTGCAGAGCTGCTGTTTGTGCACACCTGTGTCAGTGCACACACACACACATGGATTTTCACCTCACAAAACAAGGCTAGCTCCTCTTTGTAGCATCAGTCTCCAAGAGGACAGCAGTAGCCAGCATGGCCTGGGTCAGTTTAACTGCAGTGTTTGTATCCCGTTCCCTGCCCGCAGTTGTACGTGTGACCACAAGGTGGAAGAGCTGCTTTATTTATGGTGCCTTCTCAGCTTGCATGGAATGCACACAACTGTGTAGGCAAGTTTGATTGGTGCCATTATTTAATTGTTACAGTACCTCAATGCCCAAGGGCCACTTTCAGGAGCAGAAGTCCTTGAGTTAAGTGCAATGTGATCCAGTCCACAGTCCTGCACGGAGCTTCCTGCAGGCAGGTCCCTGGGTGCTTCAGGAGATCACTGTGACCCCTCTGCAGGGTACAGCTGCACTGTGGGCCCCTTAAAGATCATGGGGAGCTCCATGAGATCCTGCTCAGATGGAGCAGCTGCAGCTCCAGTGCTCTGACAGAGTGTTCCAGGGACCAACCACAACTGTGACATACTTGACATCCCCTCTGCCTGCCACCCCCGTGCTGTCTCTCAGGCTGTTTGACAGGTGCTTGTTAGATGTCCCTAAAGATTTATTTATGCAGGTAGATGGGCTCTAGGGGTGGTAGCATGTGTGAAACAAGGTCACTAAGTGGAGGCTCATGATCTGAATGACAACAGAGCAGAGACATAAGGATGACCTTCAGGGAACCCTGAGTAGACAAAATTCCTAAAGTAAATTGTTTCCTACTAACCTAAAAGAGACTTAGCTGGTAGCTCATTTAAGCCAATAGCCAGACTTCATTGATTCCACAGAGCTAGAATTTCCCTTTTAGCCTGTAATCAGGAGAAAATCTCCCAGCTTGAGGAGCCCTAAGCAGCTGCCAGTTACAAGTGGTGTTCCCCAGGGCTCCAAACTAGGGCCAGTTCTGTTAAATATCTTCCTCAAAGTATCATCTGGTCCTGGGGGGGAGGACACCCTCAGGAAGTGGCAGATGACACCAAGCTTGGTGGGAATGCTGATTTGCCAGAGAAGACACTCCAGAGGGGTCTGGGCAGGCTAGACTGATGGGCCAAGGCCAATTGTATGAGGTTCAATGATTGTGAATTGCTGGGCCTTGCGCTTGGTTGTTTCATACCTGTACCCATTTGGAAAAAAAAAAATCCAATTTCAATATCTAAAATGAGATAACCAAACCATTGATTAAATAGAATACATCAAAAGAAGTCTGCCAGACAACACCAAAATTGCAATGCACAAAAGCATTTCCAATATCATTATCAGGACATGAGAGGTCAACTGAATATCTTGCTACTGCTTTGCACAAAGTGTTTTGAGTCCTGAACTCTGTTATGACTCACACCCCTATTTCTCGAATTTGTTCACCCAGGTGCTCCTAGAACATAATTTTATTCCATGTATTTATGGCAATGCTTAATAAGGTATCTAAAGTACTGTATAACACTGTACCTTTAATGAGCCCTGCTCCCAGCTGGCACCATCACAGCAGTGCTTTCTCAATAATGAGGATCCTGATTTCTGGTTCTGATAAAAGAGACCTTCTACATAACACACACTTTGTGTAGCACGAAGAGTCAGTGGCTAAACCCTGATCTTGTCAAAGAGCAGCAACAAAAGTACAATAGGAGTACTGTTTCATCCTGCATCTTCACATGAAACCTCAATATTTCAAGTAGAAACAAAAGGTAATGTGTAGTTTTGCAACGAGAGCAGCACTATTGATTCAGAAAAAGCTCTGTAATAAAGCTGCTATCTGTTTGCTAAACCATGCCACGGAGGGGACAAATTATGACAAATTATGGTAAAATTATGCAGATCAGCCAACAAGGTCAGACAGATACTTACCACCACCAGCTCATGCAATATGGGCAGTTGAAATATATGCAAGAGGAATGAAATGGTTTTACACCCTTCCCTGGGGGATGCAGTGTTGGTGACTGCTGGGCACAGAACTCCAGACTGGATTGATAATGGCTGGTTCTCAGCTGACAGCCTGCAAACTGTTCCAGCTCATGGTGAACCAACAGGTGAGTATTTCAGCAAGACTGAAAGGCCTACAGCTAATACAAGGTTAAACTCTCTGTACCATCTAAATGCTTCCCATGTGTTCTCTTCCAGCTTCTTCAAGGTTTCAGAAGCCTTCAGCATTTTTTTTTAATGTTACACCCCTCCTTTCCTCCACAGATTGGTTATTTTTCATGCCCTACTTGTTTTTCTGTGGCTTATCTCACTAGATTCTGTAAAAAAATGATAATAGACCTAACAAAACCAAATGTTTTCATATTTCTAGGGATTAAGAACTAGCTTTTCTTATATGATCTGTTTTTCAGTCATCAAATTATTGACCTGGAACCACTGTTTAAAAAAACCTAAAAACCCAACAAACAGCAGTGTTTGGAACATTAAGGAAAAAAGTGCTTCTCTTGCAAATACTGATTCCAATTTCCCTTAAGGGACCATAGACTAGTAACCAGATATAGATAGCTCTGATAATGGACCAATTTACATAAAAATCACTGCCAGCATGATTCCCCATGTGGAAATTGGCCAGGGCTGGAAATCACCACGATTAACCTGAGAGCCTTTACACCTTTGCAGGGACAGCATTTGGCACAGAGACTTAATTTCATCTAGAATTTTATGAAGCATTAGCAAAAATACCTTTTGTACTGCAACCACATTGGACCTGTATTCGGGAATGGAAACCTACCTAGGTTTTTGGTGTTTGGTGCAATCACCAAACATTTGCTGACTTGAAAACACCACTTTGGTTTTCAAGTCAGCAAATCTTACCTGACACTGGGTCCCTCCAGTCCAGCTGGAAAGTTCTGACAGTGATCAGATAACAACATGAACATTGGACTTCTGCATCAGCTGTTGTTTTTCAAATCAGGGTTTGGATATTGAATTTGAATAACCTCATGCACACAGGGCTGTGGAGTTACATTCCCCTCTTGCACACAAAGCTGTACTGGTGGGGTGCACACAGAGTGAGGCTGAGCTCTGCCTGTAGCTGCATGGCTTTTTCATGCAAATCCAACCTGTAATACACTGACATTTCTGCATGCAGTAATTATCATGTGCACACTTGAAAAGAAAATGCTGTACATGTAAAATTCCGCTTTTGATACTGAAATAGAACTGATTTCTGTTTATTTTATGGATATTTGAATCTTTTGCTGAATAATTCTGTGATTCTTTCAATTTTGATCTCTTGACAACATCAGCTTTTAAATCCAAACTCTTTGTAAACTACCTTTTGAGCAACTGTCTTTTTCTTTCTTCCGGAATTCTGAGCAGCAGCAGAAATTCATCAAGTAAATTGTCTTCCTGGCTTTAAAACCAAAGCTGAAACCTAAGCTGTTCTGTTTGGTACATAGTGAATGGGCTTTGATTTGATTTTTATTGTATTTCATTCAAACTTTACTATAAAAATCTCCCAGGGACACTTGCATGAAAAACACTTTGCAAGTAAAACAGCATTGTATTTCCAGTCTCCCATTTTTAAAGTCTCTCCATTATTGAAACATTTTTGTCATGCTTGCTTATCTCCATAATAATCCACTGTATGGCAGACAACTGCAGCTGTTAGGTCATGGAGCTAGATGTCTCTGTAGGTTTTTTTAATGGATTTTTCCCCCCCATACTACAAAAGGGTTTCAATGTGTCATTAACCCAGTGACCAGCACTTCTGCAGTCAGCCTGTGGGCTGTCCCCAGGCTGCTATATTTCCAGTGTTCTCTGACTCCAGTTTTGTCTCAGCTGATTTACTGACATGGAATTTGGTGTAGATTTGAGATCCCTCAGAAAACCATTATGGTTTAAATTGAGCAGATGATCTTTATGGGTGGTTCAACAGTGAGTTTTATGTCGATCCTAATAGTTGGTCCCTTTAGAATTTATCCACCCATATTTTACAGTAGAACGATGGTGACTTTCAGCAGATGGATAATTTCAGGTTTGGATTCAGGATGGGCATACAAAATGTTTCATTGATATCTCTTTAGTTGTAAAAATTGCAGTTTAAATCCAAACTAGATAGAAATTAATATATATCACTTCTTTTAATATATTTTTGATTACTATTTATCACTCAATCTCAGAAAAAGCTTTTTAAATGCTTACATTTAACAGGCTTGGCTTCTATTTCCATCATTGGCCAAAAATCCTGCTGGGTCACATCCTCTGAGTAGACATCCCTGTGGATCTCCTAATGCACTTTATAAAATGCATTCAGTAAATCCAATAACAACAGAAATATGATTAAATACACAGTGAACACATGGCTCCAAAAAAAAGCAAGTTAGAGCTTCACTTTGAATTTTTACTTGCAAAGATTTACTTTCCTTGTGAAAGTAGGCCATATAAATCTTTATCAATATTTACTTAGCTCAGCTAGGGAAATAAAACAGTAACTACACCCTGATCTGTGCAATATCAGAGCAGTACAAACACATTAAAGTCCTCCTTAAATGCACGTGGGCAGGACTCTGGCCAACTAGGCAGAGCGAGAGAATTGCTAACACGCCTGAGTGTTACAGACATGCCAAGAGGCTTAGCAGCCTTCAGTGAACATTGCTGTTACAGCAGCTTGCCTGAAATAAGAAACAAAGAAATCAGATTAAAGACTGAGCTGCTTAGGGCAGCAGCATTAGTATGGCAAATTTCCTGGCAAGAGAGCTGTGATTTTGGGCATCAGATGGCGGCTTTATGCTGCAGTGCTGGGTAGCAGCGGATTCCTCATCCCTTCTGAAAAACACAGAACAATAACTGTCAGGAAGGTTTTATCATCTGTGAATACTGGAAAGAGGGAAAATTTCCTGTTCCTGTGGTTTTGTTCATCTGCTATTTGGCATCTTTGTGTAAGAGCCCAAGAAGCCATCAAGCAGCAAGCTATTAATGCACCAGCTATGACAAGGCTTTGGAGCAATCTCAGTCTTTGTATAGCCTTTGACTGTTTGTCCCCTCTGAGCACTCCAAAGAGCTGGCTTTACAGTGGCTGGCTCCAGAGCTGAGGTGAGTGCTGGTGCATCAAGGCACGCTTTGATAAGTGAATTTTCAAGTGGCAGTGCTGGCACAAGCAGCTGCTGTGCCACACACCCCTCAGTGAGCATTTGTTCTCGGTGCCTCTCTCAGCGCTGTGCTGCTGTAAGCAATTTGTAGATTCATGGCAATGTGGGCTACAAAAATGATCTGACTGCAAAATGCTTTTTCAAATCCTGCAGATGAACTACAGATTTAGTCTTTTTTGTACTCATTTAGGAGTTCTGACTGCATCATGAATGAATACCTTAGTTAGCTTCAGCTGAGCCTGATAATTAATGAGAGCAGCGAGCATGAAAGAGCTTGGGCTTCAGCATGGGCTGTCCAAGCCAGCTAGAGATCACACTGAATTGCTCCGACAGCTGGCACCTGCACTATTGAATCTTCACTGCTAATCATTACATCTGACTTGGAGACATCTATTCAGCTAAAAATCACTTCTCACAGCAGCAAGATGGCCATAGCTTTGCCTAAATGGAGGTGTGTTCTTTCTGACAGAAGAAGGGAGATGGAATCAGACACCTTTAAAAGTCACTTCATACTTTTTTGTCTTCTCACCTTTCTCTATATACTTTATAGTGTACCTGTGGAATATTCAATTCGTTAAGTGGACAACAAAACCTTAAAACGTGTCATTACGAAAGGACGCTCAAGGAATAATCAAATTAAGAACCCCTTAAGTTTTACTTAGTTTTATTGAATTCAATAGATAAGCAAGTAGATGCCACATTATTTCAGCAATATTGTTTCAGTAAAACCTTTTAATGCATATTCTGTAGGTGATTCCTTGGGTGCAGCAGGGCCTTTTAGTGGCTAGTTAAATCAGTTACAGATTTGTTACAGAGCTCCCCAGAGAGCTGAATCTTTCCTATGACACATGTGGTAGATCATCTAAATTCAGGTCTCAGTTACCCACTAAATCTACTACACTTCTGCAAAGCACCTTCTCTTTTTTTTGCTTCACTGCAACTGTGTCTAAGTAGAGTGTTTGATTAAATCAGATCTGCTTTGAGAAAAAGACAGTTCATTCATCCTTCTAATTACTACTGTTCAAATTTAGCCTCAATTAGTGACCTCTCAGTTTGCTGAGATTAGTTCTGCCTGTGTACAAGTGAGACTGGCTATCAAGGTACATGTAATAAGCCCTATATTCCTTCTTCTACTTAACACATCAACAATTAGGTATGTGGTGTTGCTTTTCTATGAAGGAGTAAACAAAATGCCCTTGTTGGCTGCAAATACCCAATCTCTCCTTTCCCAGAAAAGCTCAGTGTCTGAATGCTAGGGTCAAATATGTTACTAAAAATCAGGGAGGTGAGAGCAGTGCAACAGTGTTATTGTTCTACCTTCTGCTATGTGGCTCTCTATATGACATTACACAGATGTGAGCCCCTGCCTCTAAACACACAAGGCAGCCCCACAAAATGCTTGGGGATGTGTTGTTATAACTGTTTCACATGAGTGAACCCGGGCAGACAGACCAGATGCCCAAGACTGGCAAATGGAGTAATTGAACTGAAAACACACCCAGAGGTTCAAACTTCTGATCAGTGCTCTAGTTACAAGACATCTCCCTGTGATCCTCCTCCTCATCCAGGGAAGCCTGCAAAAGCCTATTGAATGGGTATTATAGCTTTTTATGTTTGGATTCAGCAGTTGTTTCAGCCACATTTGAAAGGAATGAGTCAGGAATTTGTGTATGTGGGAAGTGGTTTCCTCTCACATTACTGCATGTATGGATGAAATACATTTCTTCTACTATGAAGCTGCTGAATGGGAAAATGAAGTAGTGCAGCTGACTGGCACTTTAGTGGCTGCACTTGGACCCTGATAATGAAAAGCCAGCGGCCTTGGGAGGCTGGTTTGGACAATGCATTCCACAGAAAAGCTGGTGAAATCACTTGTATTATTATAAAGAATAACTAGAAAAGGACAAAGTGGAGGAAAAATACCAATATTAAAACCTGATAAATTAGAGACCCAGTTCTTTAGTGAAACCTGGCCTGGCTGAAAATGCAGGAGGAAATCTGGCTGTAAGACATGAGCTATAAAGCAATAATGAAGATGCCTCCCTCTGTGCTTCAGGCAGTTTTTGTAGCATCCAGTGTTCAGGAATCAGAGATAATGATGATGGCTTGTGCCTGCAGTCATTACAGCCATGGCACGCACAGTATGTGAGGCATTTAACATCAAACTCAGGGCACCATGCCGCGAGGGCAGGGCAGGGCTGCCTGGAATGCAGGTCACCTCCCAACCTGGTCATGGCCACGGGATCTGTGACATTTCAGAGCAGGCAGGCTTCATCAGGTATGAGAATGAACAGCAGAATTTGGATTGGGGCTAGAACCTGCCCAAAAACGAGGGTCCACAAATCCAGGGAGCTGGTGTGATCTTCCTTTTGTTCTTCAAAGCTGATTTGATGCTGGAGCTGTAGGCTGCTCTAAGGGCTGGAGCTGGGGAACACCCCAGTGGCTGTTCCCAGCTTCTGGGGAACTGCAGGAGAAACAAACGAGCTTAAGGACTGGTTAGATAAATGGGCTGAGGAAGAAATGGAATTAGGGGAAGAGAAACAGAAGAATGCCACATAAAGCTTTTGGGAAAACTCTGAGGAGAAAACTTTGAGAAAACTTCTGAGGAGAACACTACAGCCAGCAAAAAATTGGAGAAGGAAGAGGACATAGAGAAGTACTAAAAGATTTCCCCATTTGTTCCTTAGCTTATCGAGGAATTTAAGGATCTTTTTGACTTGAAGCCCAGAATAATTTCAATTATTTAAAGACCTACACTTTTCTTAAGTACTTTGGTGAGTTAGGCAGAAAATAGAGTTGCCAGGTATCTTTTAGAAGAAGAATCTTATTGCTGCCAGTAAAGAATTTCTAAAAATAATGTTATATACATGTATATAAAATACATTCGACATTGTAGAACACTTAAGTTTTGAAGGTAATTCCTTAGGCAGGGCAGTGCAGCCTGTCAGGAGGCACAGCTCCACACCATGCTGGATCCCTCCAGCAATGCCAACACGCAGCCTGGCCTGGCCTGTGCCTGCTGCAGCCAGGAGTGATGAGTGAATCACTCAGGAAACACCAGGCAGGGCAGTACACACTGAGACATTCACTGAGAGAGAAGGAAAGTATACTGCTGCCTACTTTCTATGTATATTTTTTGCCATTTCCAAATATTTCCTTTGCTTTCAACCTCTACACATCAAATGATAGCAAATTGCAAATGTACTAGTTCCAGCTGAGCACAACTGGGGGTGAAATAGCTTTTCTTTGAAGCTGCAGCTAGAGTCCCCTTGAAAAGCTGTAGGGAGAGCTACAGACATTTGCAAATGAGAACTGAATTTCTGACCAGGTGATTCAAAGCATTGTGATTCATGAAACTTATTTTCAGAGGAGCTACATAATCCATTAAGAGAGCAGCCAGTGAAAGGGACCATCCCTGTAGCTAAGACAGCAATCACTAGGTAAACAGCTTATTAAAAGAATGTCATTGTCTTCCAAATCAGCACAAAAGCATCATAGATCTTTATGAATATATTGTAATATTACAAAATCTATTCTAGCATCTTTTTTTTTTTTCACTGATTGGAACATTGGATCATGGATCTCTGTACACAACTCAAGCAGAGGAAAAAACAGGATCAGGATTCAGGGCCAGATCCACCACATGTTGTAACACTCTGGGAGTACTTCCCCCCTCTGTTGTCACCCTCTTGTATAGATGGTCCCTCAACCTCTTACCTGGAGCATATTTGGGAGTGCTGGTGGAAGAGCTGACAGCTCTGCATGCACCAAGGCAGGTTTCTTTTGGCAAATCAAGGCTTTCTGAGTGGCAATGTGTGTCTGCTGGAACACAACACAGACACTGCCCCATGAATTTGAATACTGCACTCATGCAAAATGCATGTGTGTGTCTGCCTGTTGTGGGCAGGGGCTGAGACCCAGGCAAGCAGCCCCAGCAGTGCTGGGTGAGGGTGAGCAGTCAGACGCCTGATGGTTTCCTGTTTGGCACATGCATGAAAACAGACATGAGGAATCTGCAGGATCTTTATGAAGTCAGTTATCTATGGACAATTTCAAAATAAAACATTGACTGGGGTTAAAAATTGAGAGCTTCAATTAGCTTTTTGTAGCATTTCAATTTTTTGCTTTATTCCCTGTGTGCCACATGACCAGCTCCCATTCCAACCTTTTCCTTCATGTGTGGGAACCAGTGAAGAGCTTCAGCACCTCAAGTGAAACTGTGGTATATGCTTTTGCTTCATAAACCCCCCACCCATTCAAACAGCTGGCAGCTCCCAGCACGCCTTGCATTTTAGAGTTATGGATGATGTAAATTCAGCCTTGATGAAACACTAAGCTAACTGCTGCTCAGATAGAAAGGGGCTGCAGTAAAATATTATTTCAGTGAAACCCAGACTTGGTGGAGGCTGGAGAATGCATACTCTGTATTTTTTTTTATCAGGTTTTGTCGTAGAAGAAATTAAGACTCTTAAGGACTTTCACAGCAATGTGAGATTACCTGTGGACAGAGCAGAGCTGCAGATTCTTATACTCTCAGAGGGATGTTGGTTGACATTTTTACCTCTCAACAAGCATGCTTTCTGCTTCTGCCTGACTCAGACAAGCTGCACTTTTCAAATACTGCTTTGGAAATTTTAGTCATCCCAAGGGCAGCCCAGGAACTGCATGGGGCCCACATAAAATGAAGAAGTTCCTGCCCCCATTCTAGACATTTAATCCAGAAAAAAACCTCAAACATTCCCCTGCTTGATAAAGAGTGCTAGACATTCTGACTTGGGCAGAAACGGAGACAGACTCATGGGGGTCCCCAGTGGCAGTCAGAGCCCGTGGGCAGCAGGAAAGGTGATGCTCAGTGCATGTGAGAGAAGGTCACTTGGCCCTGCTGCATGAAAAAAACCCTGTTAAGGGGTTTTTAACCCCGCCCAGTGCAGCTCAGTCTCACTGATTGCAAGGCCAATATATGAAATATATGTCATTACTCTCCTCAGTTATCAAGACAGACCTTCTCAGAGTATATATTTTCCTTCCATCCTGCTCATTAAATATCAGTCTTAAAAGCAAAACATATGAAGTGAGAAAGAAACAGAAGCTCACTACTGAAATAAAAGTTTAATTGGGGTTTGCCAGCTGAGTTGCACATACATGGTCAAATATTACTAATGAAATGTTGCAAATATCTCCCTTCTTCCCTTGAAATATTCCAAATAGACTGTCTTTTAGGGAGTGAAATACAGTAGATTAGCCCAGGCTTTAAACCACAAGGACTGTAAGGAACAGAGCACAGAGCAGAGACCAAAGATCAAAAAAGTCCCTTTAAAACAATCTTCCTTAAAGCAAAAAAAGAAAACAAAAAGATGAAAAAAGCAAAATCAGTAGGTACAGTTGCAGAATTTGGAGTTTCACAAGGAACCCCTTAATGGATGCTCAAGAGCATTGCTTCCAGCTGCCTTAAGAGCCTTGTAGAGAAATGAAAACAAAATTACCTTTATTTCACAGTAACAACAAAAGTAAAAGAATTTCCAGTATTAGATGGTTATTGATTGGAAGAACTTTCTACTGATTTTGTTAAAAAATTTATTAAAGCAGAGTTTGCCTTCTTGATCTTACACCTACAACTGCACTTGATGACCAGAGGGGCTGAGATTTTAGAAGCTGGTCACTGATTTGTGCTGCTGAATTTCATGATTGTCACAACTCTGTTCTAGGCAGATGATAACCTATATGAGCAATGGAAAGAAAAAAGGATGGCTGAATAATAGAGACATTATGCAAACACAAGAGTACATGTTTAGGCTGTGACACATATTCTGCTTGGGAAGTGTAAAGGGAGACAAGCAATTAGCTGTAAGGCTCATGGATTTACTCCTTTTCTATGTGTTTTCCTTAATTTCTACCCCTCAAATCCCTTCCTGTCTGAGTATTCCTCAGTGTACTACAAGAGTTATCAGGGAACATTAGTCCTCTCCTTCTTAAAGTTTTTACATGACAGCTTAATATTCCCACTGGATATTTATAGAATAATTAATGAGTAACAAAAGTCAAAATTGGGAAAGGGCTTTTGGATCATCCTCTCCATCTCTCTCTGCCATAAGAAGAGAACTGCAGTCAAAAAAGCAACAAAGAAAGTTGGCATTTTTGCAGCCTAAAACATGACTGAATGAGAAAATTGAGATGCTCTAAAATACAAATCCTGAAAGTAACTATGGGTAAACTACCTGGTGGACTCCCTCACTTCTTTGCCTTCTTTTTTTTTTGTTCCACTTTTGTTGCTGCTTTTGTAGTTATCAAAAGCCACTTCTTGCTGGCAATGATTATTCTCACACAATATCATAGTTTAGTCTTATGTTTGACATGCAGTCTGCATTGCAGCATGCTGCCATGTCCAGCTGTGGCCCAAGAGCACCAGGAGATTTCCAGTTCTCTTGTCTGCACTGCCCAGGCAGTGACAGATACACTGCGAGGCAGGCACCAGAGAACTGATGAATAATGGGATAACAATTTTCACTCTAACCTACTCTCTTCAAGCCCTGCAAAGGCTAACACTGCCTTCAGAAGCACTGTTTGAATTGTTCCTCTTCCCTGTGATTATAGCCAATTCTGCTGGTAGAGAATTAGCCTTATTAGCCTCCATTAAAGCTATTATATAAACATTATTGTTTAGCACATCTCTCCTTTCCCTGTAGCTGCAATGCTGATATGCAGATAATACTGGTCTCATTTATTACTTTTTAGCTGGCATCCCCTTATTCACCTCTCAAGGGAAGTTTCCTAACTGAGCTCTAAGATCCTGGTTATACCAGACTGTGTAATAAACAGGATTTTTGTGAAAATTTAAGATTCTTCTTGTCTTTGGTAGAGACTGCCTACCAACCCTACTGAAAGACTCATTTGTGATTTGCTGCCAAAGGATTAATTTCCTACTAGCACAGGTTCAGGTCTATTAGCAAAGACAGGATGTCTTGGCTGTGGTGTCTGTGCTTTAGATAGTGTTTGCAGGAGCTGGTGTTCTTGGCTAATGGACCTTGGCTAATGGGATTTTGTTTCAAACAAAGGCTTTTCTATCTTTTACCTTTGTGTCAGTCAATTACAGTCTGGCACTTGTTTTTCATCAGCTGACTTACACTATTTCTTAGCTTCCTGGGTAGCTCAGTAGATCCAAGTGGGATGAACAGCAAAGGAGGGATTTCCCTGGCTAGAGCTTTTCCTCATGTGCCTGCTGTGAGCTGAGCTGTGAGCTGGGCTGCCACTGTGCCTGTCAGGCAGAGTCCCAGCAGCCCAGGCTTCACCCAGCTCTGGGGCTTGCACAGCCAGACCGAAGATGTAGAGCCACACACAAAGGCTGGACAACCTTGGCTTTCAAATCCAGAGCACCAGTACTATCAAATTAAGCATCATCAGAGAAGCACAGCTCAAAGGCAATTAAATCCTTAAGCATGTGTTGCCCTTCCCTCTCGGTGGGACCCAGCTGTGATCCAGAGCCAACGCAGCATTTGTCTCCCCAAATTCTTCAGTCTCTGCAGAATCTGGAAGCACTGAGAGTCCCTGAACTTCTATTGGCTCACTAAATCTGGAGGAGGAGGGATCAGATCCCGTGGGTTCAGCCGAGCCACGAGGCACACGTCGTAACTGTCGTGCATGAGGACGTTGGTGGCCACCACGTTCCACTGGTTCTCCCACGTGTCCAGCTCCAGGATCTCCTTGGTGATCACCTCATGACGAGCTGGAAAACAAAGCCAACAGCAGCAGGCATCAGGGGACAAGTCAAACAGGATCAAAGAGGCTTGGGCAGTTATTATTATGAGCCTTCTGAAAGTGGAAATAAAAAGGTAATTTCTGTGGTACTAACACTCAACAAACAGTAAATTAAATAGTGCAGATGGAAATCTCCACAGTGCATTCAGTCCTCACGCTCTGGGTGCAGGTGCAGCTGCAGAAATAAAAGCATCAAGTGCTCCATCTTTGTACAAGTATGCAGGTGGCAGTTTATCCTGCAGTCAATTGTCAGATGCTCATCTTCTAGAGACAGAGTATTGCCTCTCGTTCACAAGCATGCCTGTCTGCAGTGTGTTCTTTTCTTTGCCCCAACCAAGATGCAATTCTCAGGCTGCAGGAAGCACTCCAATACTATGGCTTTTCTTGGGTGCACAGTCGGGACATCCTGTGATTTAGGGAGAAGTAAAGACAGAAAGAGCCCCCAAGGCTCTAGATGCACTTTAGATGTTCTGAAATGCTGAGGAATTTGTCATGGACAGGCAGGTTAGAAGAATGCCATTAAATCACAGCCAATCTCCAGAAAGAAGCTTTTTACAAAGCGAAACAAAACATTGAAGAATCACCATGAAGCAGAGAACCAGCAGTGCTATATTAAAATTCTTACAAGACCACAAACCCTTCCTTTGCTAACAAAGTCCTGAGCTCTGCAGCAATTGTTACTCAAAGCCAATCTTTCCTAAAAATAAAACCATCTTTCATTTCTGCTCACTTTTTGTTTTCACCTTAAAGTTGCTTTCTCACAGCAAGTAACCTTAGTCTAAACTTTCCTTACTTTGAGCTGAGGACATGCACATGCTTTGCTATCAGATGAACCTTGGTAGAGATGTATTAAAAGCCAGACTTCCAAGAACAGACACTTCAAGGGGACCAGGATAAGAACCATCATAGCAAGAAACATTGAATACTCAGTGCTGTTTTATTGAGTCTTAAGAGACTGGTGACAGGATAAAGTTTACAGGTTCCAGAGTGAGATTCCCATTCAGCTATCCCTTATGGGAATTGTTTAATACAAACAAACCCCCAGCACCAGCCCTTTCTCACATCTATCAGCAGCACCTCATGGTTTGGGCACTGCCCTGATGTGCAACTGACACTAAAGGATTGAAGAAGGGCAAAAGAATGAAAGCAGAAGAGCACCCAGAGACACAGATTGTTTCTCATGTTGGAAAGAGACCACATATTTCTCCAGGGGACAGCAATTCTGGGGAGCTGCCTAAGACAGTGCTGTCATGGTTAGGTTCCATGCAAAATTGGTGCTGATGTTAGAATGATGTAATTTAAAATACAAACTCCTCCTGCAAGGTGGAACTCTGGGATGTGGGGAAGTCAGATGGAAACAAGACTCCACCTCCCAGGAATGGCTTCCTTGCTGAGTGGGTACAGGACAGTTCTGGTTTTGGCAGGTCCTGAACATGCACAAGATCTGTGGATGTTGAACAAGTTTTGTGGACATTTCTGCACATTTTTGTCATGCTTATCTAAGGAAGCCACTCACCACCCATTCACCATCGCCCTCTTTCATCTGGGTAGAGGAGGGCAGCACAGTTTTTCTGCCCCAGCTTCCACAACCTGTTCTCATTTCCCCCCTTTTGTGTCACAATTTATTGTGGTATAATTTTTGTTAGTCCAAAGCCAGACCTCTGAGACTCTCATAGATCTCCACAAGCTCACTCCCCAGGAACTTTGAGTAAGATTTCAGGATAGTCTCATCTGAACAGTCTTTGTTCCATTCCTTTTTGTAAAACAGGTTGTGATGTTTTGCTTATTGAACCTGGACTTTATAGGAGGATAATAATACATTGGAAAGCTACACCCATTCAAGACAGGAGACAGCAAACTGCTAAAAAAGCCATTTGCATGTGAAGAGAGAAGCCATGACTGAAAAAGAGCAAACAAATAACATGCCAGTATCAGCAAACTCCTGTATGACCCTGCAAGAGTGAAGAGGTTTTTCCTCAGGCAAATACAGGAACACAAACAGACCAAAGCTGTGACATGGGAGGCCCCTGTCTCTGCAGCTTTTTATTAGATAATTTCTTTTATGCAATAATTTTTTATGCCTGGATTTTCTTTGGCATGGATGATGATAAAAATGAGCCAAACACAGGAAAAATAATCAAATGCTGGAACCAAGACATTCTGTGAGTGATTGCAACGCTTCAGAAAAAGAATTCATAATTAAAACATCAAAGGCAGATTCAGCAACCCTTCCTTACAAGCCCTGCTGTGTTTTTTCCTGACCTGGGTGACTCTCAACCTTTATGTCCCTTGTTTCCCTTTTCTGTGGGATATTCTGACTGGTTTTGTTCCATACTAGAAATTCTGCTGTGCAGCACAAGGAGTGTTAGTTAACTCTTAACCCTTGGGAGATAAAAAGAGTCAAGGGAAGCAATAATTTCTCTAGACTTATCTTGTTTAAAGGAAATTAAACAGCACCCTTTAGATGAGAAAGTTCATGTGAGGTAAAGCACTGCTCAAAATAGTCATACTTCAGAAAAAAACATTGCACCTTTTCTATTTAAAAGAGAAATGAATTGAAAAATTTCAGTTCTCAAGCCTTCTTTTAAATTTATTTTTTCTCTTAATTTTTCTTGGTAACAACAACAGAAAAACAGAAAAGGTGGTGCTTTTCAAAGAGAATGGCACCTTTGATTACAGGCTGTAATGCTGGATTGGGGCTTTAATCCCAATAAACAGCTTGAAGGTACAAATAATTCCTGATTCTCCTTCATCGATTTGCTTATTTAATTGCAATTTTAAAAAGGCAATATCATAGCAGCCTATTTTGCTCACAGTAGAATCCTGTGACACCTACAAAATGAAATTGGCTGTATTGCAGAGATTACCTTCTTAAAAAGCCACCCCACACAACTCTCTGTCCTCACAGCATTATTCTGCCTCACCAGACAATCACTTCAACTAATAAAAGGGTTTCACTCATTTTATTTCTACAAAATGAGGCAGTGGTTTTCTGCACATTCTTGTTTAACCATGAGAAGTTTTAGGAAACTTTCCTACACTGTGTTTTTCTGCGCAGGATTTAAATTGTACAAACCTAACCCTGGTGCAGATCCTTTTCTTGCAGTAAAACAGTGATTTATTCATATTCAGGAAAGAAAGAGGCTAAACCGGCAAAGGGATCATTAATCCCAGTGTAACTTAATCCCCACCAGAAATTGTGGTGTGTTAAAAAGTCAAAACTCTTTTGGTACAGTTTTGCCTTCTTGATGTACAAGTGCAGACTGAAGGTTAACAGTGACCCTATAAATTCATTCCTTGAATTACACCTGAAAATGTTTAATTTGTAAGTGTCAAAATTGTATTTTATATATGCAAATACAGCAGTCAAAACAAAATTAGTCTTAAGATTAACTTTTATATTCTGGTCTGCAAACAAAACACTTTCCACAATTTTTCACTTCTTTTTTTTTGAATGTGCAGAACGAAAAAGAACAAAAATATTAATATTCAGTAAGTGATTGCCTGCACTCTAGATACACAATCATGTTTTTTCTTGGTCAGGTTTGTGATTCACTCCCCAAATATGGCCAGACTTCATTTTATGCCATAAGTTTTCTCATGCCATTTGAATCAGGATTGAACATAAATCAGGATGAACGATTCTTGGAAAGACACAGTATGACTGCAGGCAACATAAATATTTCATCTGCTTTTTCATCTGTTTTTTGTTGTTGTTGGGTTTTTTGGTTTTGGGGTTTTTTTTTTGCTGTATTGGGTTTTTGTTTCTTTATGAGTGTTTTGATGAGTTTTTTTCTTTTGTTTTTTATAACCACATTCCAATTCTGATTTGGAGGCTGGGAATGAAAGAACAACTTTCCATATGACAATATGGACAACTTCTTTTGGACTTTCTTTCTCTTTCTCATTTGTAACTGAAAATTCAGGTACAGTTGTTGGTTTTTGAGTCAGAAGGGCTAAAGGGAAGCAGATGTAGAAGAATTAAGCAATATGCTTAACAGGTAGAAAACCCATACTTCATCCAGGACTACTAACCACACAGCTATTACATTTGTAAGCCAAGATAAATAAATTCACTCTGCTGTAGCCTGCTCATTGTCCAGAGGATTGAACGAAAAAAGAAAATCATTCTGAATTTCCATTCACTGGAGTGAAATCTATGGTTGATATTTCATTATTTCTTGCAGAAGCCCATTGACGTCAGCTGGAGGTTTGCTCCAGCACAGGAATGAGGAAGCAGAGTGGTGGAGAGAGTGAGAGCGGATGCCAAGCCACAGTAATGATAAAAAAAAATATATATTTTAAAAAAAGGATAAAAAGATATCAGAGATAAAAAATATTTTTAAAAAGGGAAAAAAGACAAAAATATATCAGAGATTAAAAAAAAAAAATTATTCTAGGACAAGTTCACCTGCCTTCTGTCAGTGACAGAGCCACACTGACACACTGTTAGATGGCCAGCAGCACCTCAGCAACTTTATCCAGAGCAGAGCCACCTTGTATGCTGGGAAAAGCCTCAGTGTCACATCTGTCCTTGAGCTCTGTGCCCTAGGGCATCCTCACACAGGCCTCTTGTCTGAGCTCCTCCTGATGTTGGTTCTCAGGCTGACACAACAACCTTTTTTTCTTTCCAGTTTGAAGGTTCCTAATATGCTCTGCATTCTTTTGCCATAGATCAATGTATGGAAATAGATTTTTTTTTAAACAGACACCAACCCTGTAGCAGTTGAACTGCTGTCTGCTCTGCTCTTGTCATGGAAAAAATATCACAAGGTGCTTGCCAATTCAACAGTCCCTGAAATATTTACTCAGGTGTTTCTTTCCTTGTTTGCCCAGTTCTTGACAGCAAACAGCCACCCAGAGCTGCCTTGGAGCAGCTCAGCCTCCACTGCTGGTTTGTACCTGTTTTTTCATGCCATTGTCTGTACCAGAGAACGATTTCCAACACATGGGACCAGCTTCTGCTACTTATCTTCCTCACCACTAATAGCTGCTTTCATAATTACATGAGGTGGAGTTAGGTGACCTGGAAATTCATATTTGTGTTGCAATGGGATAGAAGTGCATTTAAATCATTACTACCAGATGCCCTGGCTCCTCATTTGCAGTAGGAAAAATAATAAGTTCATCAAGTCTGTGGCCTCCAATCCCATTTGTGTGTGAGCTGCTCCCCAACTCCACCAGTGAGACACAGGAGCACCCTCCTGAGGTCAAGGCCATCCATCATCTGTGCCTGTGGGCAGGGAGCACAAGGAGAGGGAACCTGGCTGGGCTGTTTAATGTGCTGGCCAGCCTTCATGGTGTGGAGTACCAAGGCAGTGCATCCCACCAGGCACACCCAAAGCTGGGGGAAGGTGGGGCTGGAATTTACCACTGTGGCAGCTTGCTGTTTTCCCAGCACCTGCATGGAGTAAGGTAAGATACTCATTCTCATAGACAGGTCCTCTCTCCTCCTGATCTGCTGTGCAATTCTTCAGGACCATAGTTTCATGAGCCACCCATTCACTCACAAATCAATGGATACTAAAATTAAATATATATATATATAAAGAATGGGCTGGTCTACAGAAGGGCATTTCTAATTCAGTTGCTTCAGCTGTTTTCCTGTTTTCCAGCTGCTTAAGCTTCTAAAATCTTTCCAGATTTTGCCTGCTCTTCACAGCCAAAGCCTCTTTCAGGCACAATCAGGTGACAGCAGGATCGCAGGTTACAGAGACAGAGTCAATGCAAAATGAATTTATATGGGTAAAACCAGCAAATGAGTGTAACAACTGTTTGGCTCAGCCTGTCCTGAAATACTGTTTCTAAATGCCTTACAATAGGTTCATATATAATTTATAGAAGATAAAACATGTTTAGACTGTGCACAACAGCAGTTTTGAACAGAGATATCATACATGGCTACAAGCCATGTTTCTAAACAACCTATTGACCTTTTCAGCAATTAATGAAAATGCATTAAAATATCTATTAATCATTCATTAACCCTTTATAAACAATAAACGAGCCTCAGTAAGAAGCAGGACTGAATAGCTCATACCACTTCCAGAGAGTGAGAAGGTCAAATTTAGATGTGAAATGAGCAGGTGCCGCTGCCCAGCAATTCCCCTGACCTGATTTGGCCTCATTTATGGCAGCACATTTCCAGCTAATGAGCAGGGTAGATGAGCAGCCCTCCCTGGGCAGGCAGCATTTGCAGAGGTCTCTCCCTCTGCCAGCAGCTCGTGCTGGTGCTGGGGGAGAATTTGGTGAAAGGTCAAGCTGCATTTTTTGGGGTGAATGTGTCTTGTGAGCTGCAGAGCCATGGCAGTGCCTGCAGCCCTGAGCTGAGTGAAATACAAGGGACCTGAATCCCTTCCTTTGGTGGGAATATTTATTCTAATGGCAACAACTGGGGGCAGAAGAACTTTAATTATTCATCTGTGCACACTAAATTTTAACAGAAGGAAACAAACAGTGCTGCAGATAAGCAGCCCGGGGTTTGAACCTCTGCTTTATTTAGCTGGGAACATGGGAAGGTGCTGGAGAACCAGGTTTTGTTCCAATCTCTCAACCCCCAAGCTTCACAAGTGCAGTATTTACTGTGCCAGACTCCTTAATATGTCTATATTTAATTCCAGTAATGTTCCATAACCACTATAATAAAAAACAAGCACTAGAATGATTCTCCATCTAAATCACATAATGGAGGAGACTAAGGGGAACAGCTTCCACGGGAGATTATTCAAAATAAATAACTATTAAGTTAGTCTGCTATTAGGAGTGGGCAGTGTGGAGATAAAAACTCATTAGCTCAGCTGGAATATAATAATTACTACACAGTTCTGCACTGCTGCAAGCAGAGCTGCTTCTATTCCAATGCATGGATTGCAGTTTATGTAAATGAGGAAGAATAGATTAGAAAATTAACCCATTGTAAGTTTTTGTTTTGTTTTTAAGAATCAAAATTAACACAGGTAGTAGGACTGTATCACTGTCACCGATCCTGGGTAACAGTTGCAAGCACAAAATAATTTAGATCCTTGCATGTCCATTTCATGGATATTTCTTCCCTTCTCCCTTCCTCTATTCAAAAGAAAAATTTCTTTCTACTTGATTTGAGTAAGTAAATAACAAAACTGGATTAAGCAGCTCTGGTACCACATGAAACTATAGACATTGCAGCAATTTTCAACATATACTTTAGGGAAGTACATTAACCTCCTCTGCTCTAAGCTACACAGGAGGGAGATGGCAAAACTGCCAGTTCAGAGACAGTTCCACAAAAAGCCCCATTACCTGATGGAATTATAAGACCTTTTAGGGGATATGTGCTGCTAAGAGCAGATCTATTAAACATTTCATAATTTACGTTGAGGTGCTTGTACCTGTACTTTGCACATCAGCTGATGTCACGTGGATGACAGTATCACAGTAAAGGTGGCATTTTAATTAACATCATAGAATCGCTTAGGCCGAAAAATCCCTCTAAGATAACCAATTCCAACCATTAACGTAGCACTGCCAAGCTGCCACTAACTCATGTCCCTCAGTGCCACAGCTACACGGCTTTTAAACACCTCCGGGGATGGTGATTCCACCACTGACCTAGGCAGCCCATTCTGGTGCTTGACAGTGCTTTTAGTGAAGAAACTTTCCCTAATATCCAATCTAAACCTACCCAGGTGCAACTTGGGGCTGCTTCCTCTTGTCCTGTCACTTGTTCCACCTGGGAGAAGAGGCTGACCCCACCTGGCTACAATCTCCTTTCAGGTGCTGTAGATCCATAAGGTTCCCCCGAGCCTCCTTTTCTCCAGGCTGAACACCCCCAGCTAGTCCCAAGGTACTTGTGCTCCAGCCCTTGCCCAGCTCCCCTGCCCTTCTCTGGACACACTCCAGCACCCCAAAGTCTTTGTGTAGGGAGGGGCCCAAAACTGAACCCAGCATTGGAGCTGTGGCCTCAGCAGTGCCCAGCACAGGGGGACAATCCCTGCCCTGGTCCTGCTGGCCACACTACTGCTGACACAGCCGGGATGCTTTGAGTTTAAAAAACCCAAAAAAACAACAACTCAGCTCTGGATTTCAGCTGGACCAACACCTATAGCCTGAAACCAAAGCTACAATCCCCAGCCACCAGATACAGGCTACAAGTGACAATGACACCAGATGACATGGTCCCCACACACCTTTTCTTTCATTACTTTCACCAGAAAAACATTTCTAATGCTCAGAATCAGTCAAAAAGAAGGGAACCTGATCTGGCAGGCATTGGATAAGGGTGCAATCCTGCATACCTGAAGAGCTGCTCCCCCTCCATCAGGGAGCCACGCTAATGAGGCTGCTTCTGCTGGGCACAGGCTGATGTCAGTAGCTGTCAGACTGTGCAGCTTGACAGGTTTTTGTTCAACGAAAAGAAAATAAAACACATCAACCAGAATGCTGTACAGTCAGGCTGCAAAGGCTGGTTTAAAATCCACAGTTGCAGCAGGAAATGTGGCAGTATTTTAGCAGAAATCTGGCTGGCTGTTGCACACTGAGCCCTGCTGAGTATTCATACTCAGGGTAATGTTTTCACTCTGTGCTGAACTATAAACCAATGGAAAAAAAAATTGAAACATATGTGATTATCTTGATGAATGCTACAACAGTGCTAGAAAATGACATTTGTGACAAGGCTTCATGAGCTGGAGCTGAGACAAGCAGGGTAATGGCTCCTGTTTACCATAGAAGTTTCAGTAGAAAATGAGCTAATTTGTTATAAACAACTGGCCAACAGATGAAGTTTTGCAAGTCTCACTAAGGAGGAAACAGATTCAAAACAAGAAGTGTGTTTTGGGGGTACTTAGGACTGTAAAAAGATACAACATTAATCAGCTAGTGATAACAATATAGAGATCTCTCAGGTATTTGCTCCATCACACCAGACACCAAGTTCTGATGTGTTTGCCCTAGGTAAGCCAAGTTAGAATCCCTCAAATCCTGATTTAAACATGAAGCTTTAAGAGAAGGAGAGCTCCTCTGAATTCTGAATTTCTCTCTGCTCCTTCAGAGCAGATATAAAGCACCAAGGATCAGAATCTCCCTCTGAAGTGTCTGTGGTTCTCCATCTGCTGCAGGGAGCCTAGGGTTACCAAGGTCTCAGTGTAGGCACTGCAGAGAAGTGTCTAAGCTTCAGCTGAATTAATCCCCTCTCCTCTTCCATGGCCAGCTTTGAAAAAGCTTCTAACTTGAGCAAGCCTCAGCAGGGGAAGCCTTACAAGCTTTACCAACACTGAAAAATAGTCCTTGCAGTTCAGAGGGAGCTTGAACACACTTTGGAGTTCACTCCTCTTCTAGAAGGACTCCTATTGCTGCTGTCATCTGGCCAAGCTGACTTCCCTCTTGAGTAGCTGCAGTTTTTCTTCCTTTTCTCCTGGGGATGATGTTAGGGCTGCACCATTTGTCTTCCCTTCAGGCAGACAAGGACTTGTGACAAGCAACACATATGGAACAGGAATCCTGCCATCACAAAACTTCAGTTGTCACATGGGACTCAGAAAAGATGGCAGGTGAGCAGTAATCATTCTTTCTTCCAAATTTAGGGCCCTTTAAGCAGTTAACAACTGCTTTTCAGCTTTGGCTACAGCATCTCTGGGCTCTAATGATCCACTTAGGTCTATACACATGCAGGAAGGCATATAGAGCATGACATATACCAGTCAAAAATTAGCATGCAACAATGTCTTTACTAGGTCAACTTCCTGCTGGATCAAGAGTGGGTTCAAGCAAATGCAAAGGCAAGTGAAGGCTGAAGAGATTGGGACAGATCTACACTATACAGAGGGTTAGTTTCAGCCCTATAGGCTAAGGCTTCAATTGCAGCAGTGATTTTGGCTTATTTTCCTTTTTTTTTTCTTTGCTGTGCTTATTCTTGAATGATCACAGCAGTACTTTGGCATTCAGCAGTCAGAAAACTCAAAGACTACAGCTGTGCTTCCAGCTTGTTCCAAGAACTCCAACTGGATGAAAATAAATTACAATGTTTTGTGAAATTGGAATATCCTCTTTCGGTCGCATCCCTCACAAAAACCAAAGTGACATGCCAAGAAGCCCAAAGACCAAAAACCAAACAAACACATTCTAAAATAATACTATCTTCTACTAAAGCAGCAGAAGCACATGCTGTTCTGTACCTTGAAGCTGCTGAGCAGCTGTAATTGTGGAAGTACAGGGTCAAGTCACCCTCTCTGAGCTCCCATGTGCAGTAATAACCCTCTCTCACTCCAAGAGTAGGTCAGGCAAGAGCCCTTTCCAGCACACAGAGGACATGTGGCCAGGGAGAGAGGCCAGCCAGGTGACATCTCCACCTTCAGCTTCTGGCCTCTGCCCACCCTTGTCTTGATGGTGTAGCTAGAAGCTGTTACTGCTGTGACCATTTAGAAAGCCCTTGTCCTGCACTAACTTGAAAGTCACATTAAGAAGCCTGTGTTTAAGGCACAGGTGCCTCTCAACTCCTAAACTGTGGTTACACTTGGTTTGACAGTGAGACTCTTATTTTGGCTGCCTTGTTAATAACTGCCCAAGAGCACAACTACACACTACTTCTTTACTGGTGTACAGAATGCACATGCAGGGGGCCAGAACTCAGGTTGCACAGGTAACTGCAAAACTGGCATTTTCTAGCTTTGACTTCTTGTTTTCCAATCAAAATAACATTATTAGTACAGATTATTATTAGTATTAGTACAGTTATTATTAGTACAGAGGAGTTCTATACATAATGATACAGATTGCAATAGTAGAGGAGGAATCAGGACCCCACTGAGCTGGCATTATGCAAATATACAAAAGACAGCCTTCTTTTAAATCCACAGGAGGACTTTCAGCTCTCCCAGAATGACTCAGTGACAGAATGTGGTGGCATTGTACAGAAAGTGTTTTTATGGCTCTGAAGTTACACTAGTCAGAAAATCTCATATTAATCTGTTAGTCATCTGGGAAAAAAAATTGCTTCATTTTTCAGTGCTAATGATCACAGAGTCATAAAATTGTTTAGGGTGGAAAAGACCTTTAAGATCATCCAGTCCAACCATTAACCCAGCACTGCCAAGCCCACCACTAAACCATGTACCCGAGCTCCTCATCTACACATCTTTTATATCCCTCCAGGGATGGTGACTCAACCACTTCCTATGATTAGCCTTTTGAAATTTTTACCCACTAACTTTAGGCTCTTTCATAATGTTGCTGAGAAAAAAACCACAACTAGAATGGCACAAGGTTTGCTATGGAAACACAGTGATTTGTGATAAGCAAAATTTCTCTGACGTCACAGAACTTCCATCAGAGATGACATGAGAACATGCCAAACAATGGTTTTCAGGAAGCAGCTTCCTCAAACAGCAGCAAATGAAAGCAGAAGGCAAGCTGTGAACTAGCTGATGAAAATCATCACCCTAAAAGAACAGCAGCTTTAAGTTTAGAGGTTGTTATACAAGTGAAGCTGTAATTAGAAGAACATATCTCCCAGTGATACCACATGAGCACTCCTGGTCAACAGTGAGGCTGACATGATATTTATTCACAGTGGATAACTGCTATTGCTATCTGTGCCATTGCTTTCTCATAGAAAGGAATTTGGGGTGGCAGCTGTATGTAGCAGAATCATTTAAATGTGCTTGTTTTTCAATCCTTTGCATTTATAATGAAAAAAAATAGGTTATATGCACTGGAGATTTAGATAAAGCTAAGCAAAGTTGGAAGGAAGAAGACTTCAAAGAAGAAAGGTGTCCCTGGGGCTAAGGTCATTTAAAATCACCAGATCTGGAACTTCAGTCTTTTTGTATCTCAGTTTCCTGCCCAGGATCCTCATTAGGTACACTAGCTTTTTCAACATTGATTACAAAAAGCATGTATGTAAGCAGGCAGAGTGAGATAACATGGCTAAGGACTGATGGACAGGGCCTTAATCTTCAACAAATATGCCCAAGTTCTCTAATGTCCATAGAACACTAAGCTCCTCATTTCTGTGACTCTAAATGTAAATCCAGAATAATTCTGCTGAGGTTTAAATTTGGACAAGTTCAGAAACAGATCAGAAACATCCTTAAATATGTGTTTTGTTAAGGAGAAAAGCACAAGTCAAACAGAACCCCATTCATATTGACATTAGGAGCTGGCAGTCCAAAGGGCAGAGTCAGTTCTGTGGCTCCAGGGCATGCCAGTGCCACCTGATAGGGCTGAGCACTCACCAGGTCAGTGTGTGTGTCCAGTGGAACTGATTTGAACTACACAGAGAATGCTGGACTCATTTTAGTACCTGCTCCATGAAATCCTCCACAGAGGTACAGCTTCCCTTCCACGCAGCCTGCACTGGTGGAGTTTGTCCGTAAGGAGAGGAGGGGAGAAGGCATTGGGGGTCCATCCCTCCAAAAGTCTCCATCAGGGTTATAAATCTCCACTGCATCAAGACATTTCCGTGTCTGTCCTCTGTCATAACCAAGGCACCCAATTCCTCCTGCAAAAGAGACACAGGTCAATTGTAGCAGTCCCACGTTCTGCTGTAAAATACATTGCTGGCTGCATTTTCTGTTTGCATCTTCTCATTTCCCACTCTTTCCTCTTCGCAGCTTCAGGAGTTTGTGAGAGAGCACAAAGCAGAAGCTACAGCACGTTATCCACAGACACCAAAGTAAGATCCCTTCTGAAGTCTCATATCAAAGGAAGGATGAGCAGAATATCTTCAAAACACAAAGGTATTTTGTTTTGTTTTCTTCCCATATGGTAGAAATTGTCATAATTATTTGTTCTATTTGCTGGACAAATTGCAATGGATCAAAACTTATTTTTCAAATACTGTTGTAGGATTTGACCTTCACATGTTACCGACAATTGTTTGCATTTGTTGGTTAGTTTTCTTCAATAAAAGAAAAATATTATACCTATCTCTTATGGCACATTACTCTTATTTCTTAAAGCAAATAAAATTCCAGTAACCAACCCATCCAACAGACAGGGGAGCCAGCTGAGTTGTTAGCAACAAGCCCCACTGTTGAGTGTTTAACTAGGGTGCTTGAAGTCAGTATGCAGGATTGAAATAGATCCCAGTTTCCTTTTGCAGGTGTACCTGAGATCCCTATGCACACTGGAAACAATGACAGCACTTTGCAAACTCTGCCTTTCCAAATCCCTTCCAGTGATCAAATCCACATTTTGAATTTACAGCCTTTGGTTCTGGGGAATTAATATGCTGACGTCCCCGTGCAGGTTTTCCATCTGTGCCAATGGACACAATACCCTGTAATGAGCACTGATGGCGTTCTTTTGTGCATGTGTGTGTTTGGGACTGCTTTTAAACATCCAATGGCTGCAATAGGCAAGCCATTTCCCCATGGAGCCTGGCATCCCAGATACACGTGTAGGGCTCCATTGTGCAAATCCAAAATGCTTTGTAAGCATGTAATTACGCCCTTGCATATGCAAAGGGGAAGGACTGCAAGTGCAACCTGTGCTGGTTCAGCTGCTTTTAAAATATATTGCCCCTAGTGTTATTAAGCTGGTCTGTCAGAGAAATGAGCCCGTAGTGCTCCAAGTTTTATTTGTATATTATTCTCCATCTACCTCTTAAAATGGACCATGTTATTTTTTAAATCTTTTGTGCATTCTCCAGAAGTATTTGCAAGAGAAAGCTCCCTATAAATGGGGACTGCAGTGCTCCAAATTTGCTAGCACTGTATTCCTGATTTTCATTTTAGAGTCAGGCAAAGATAAAATCAGTCAAACCTGAATCAGAGCAGCAAAATTAGAATAAAATTCAGTGTCCATTATCATCAGCAGGAAGCTTTCCTCTGGCTTAAATTAACAGTATTCTATTTTGTTCAATATTTGAAATTAAAACCCTTCACCAAGTTTGGTTTTCGTCTCCTTTTCCAGCACAGGGAACCTTTACTTGTCCCAGTACCCACCAGCAAGGTCCTTGCAGTTTGTACTGGATACCCCTTAGTGTGTGCTCACACGAGGCTGGCATTGCAATGTGTTCAGCATTAACACCCTCAATTAAAGCAGCATTTGCTCTGATGGGCTCCTCCTCTGAGGCTTGATTCACCTAAGAGAGCTGAGGCAGAGGTTAACTGTGGTCATGGGATTTTGCTAATCATTTCCTTGTCAAAAAGGGAAGCATCATCCTGCTGAGCCTCTCATGATGGAGTCTCAGTGAGTTATTCCTTGGGGTATTTCAGAATTCAGACTTTTACTTTCTGTATTGTTCTTTATGCCATTATCCTCTCCTGTGCAGACTTTTCCACTACTCCTTATTGCCTCACTAAAGAGGTGCCACTCTTAGGACAGGACAATATTCCCCTAAATTTATTAAGAAAAATTCTAAGAGCTAATCAAATTTTTTTAACTGATAAGGCTACTTAATTGATTGCTTCTCAAATGGTTTCTGATTGTACAGCTTCCTTTGGCAGATTCCTAGAATACAGCATGAAAACAATTTGCCACCAGTTTATGTACAGTCCACAGACTGCAGTGTAATGCAGAGAGAGAGTCTCAGGGCAGTTTTAACTGGGAACCAGTAATATTAAAACTCCACACAGACTAAACTGACCCTTTCAAAATACATCTTTGTGGTGCCAAAGACAGATGGCTGCTGGTTGTCAAGCTAGATATTTTTAAATTAGCCCAGTTGTTACTGTACCCCACTGAAGAATATGCACTCACCCAAAAGAAAAGTCTTCGTGTGAAAAATGAGAGAGGTTCTTGTTCCATCAGAGGAATAAATGGTACCAGTTAGGGAATGCATGCAGCATGGCAGAAACCAATAACTCAGCTGATTGCCTTATTATTTCAAGCAGGGAGGGGAGGTGAACAAAATGGCTCTGAACTTCTCTAGAAGCATAATAGCTGTTTATTTCTTACTGTGTTTTTATTGTCATTTTCTAAATAGAGCAACTGTGAGGCAAGGTAACTTCAGAAAGAACACAAATAATCAGGTACAAAACTGACAAAGCAGTCAGTGACTTTATGCAAAAAAACTGCCTTACAACCATTACCTATTAATGAAGGCATTCAGCTGCCAGTCCAGGGGATCCACCACTAAACATTTTTCCTGTACAGTTATTAGAAAATTAGTTTTCCAGGACCTATTGGTGCATCTTTTCAAAAATTTCAGAGCTACTACAGGTTTTCAAGCATTTATGAAACCTTCATGGGGTGGTTTAAGCAAATTATATTTAACCCCTTTTAATCCTGTCTTTATCAGAGACAGTCCTGAATGTACAAAACATTTCCATTTTATTTAAACCCTGCACAGCTATTTCAGCTAAATCCAATTTCAAATTCAATTTACAATAGCAAAACTAAGTTCTCAGCAAATAGAAAGGAAGAAGGAAAAATCAGAGGGGAGTAAAATTTAATTTTCAAGCTTAGAAGCAGAGCATTATGGAAAACAAGAAATCATGAACTTTAACCTCCTCTCTTAAAGCAATGTTAACACTGAAAGGTTGCTAACAAAGGAACTGAGGATATCAGACTCTTTGAGCACTGTTTTTCTGTGTTCCCAGATGCAGTAGTAGAGAATTATTCCTGTGAGAAAGTATATTTTTCCTTCTATGGAATTGGATGCTCAGGACTCTTTCCAAAGAGCTGAATACAAAAACCACCACCAAAAAAATCTCGAATTTAAATCAATTCACATCTACAACCAAGTGGAGGAATCTCACATTTACCAGGCTATTCATAATCCACAATTTATATACCATGTGAGATTTCAAATTGGCAGGAAAAACCCCATTGTGTCAGACAACTCTGGCCACTTTGTGATCCATCACTGAAGAATCCAGGATGATCTGTCCCACTGGCTTCTTCATTTTTATGAAACCATCAGGAATTCAAGTGGAGACACAGGGAACTGTAGTTAAGACAACAAAGACTGTCTTGATCTCAGGTTCTCTGGATAGAGCACCTGAAAAACTGAGCTCATGCTCTGCTCCTACAGGAGCCTCTACATAAAATGGGGGTGACATTTAGGGAGCTAAGGCAGAAGAGGGCATAGGGGTTTAGGTCATTAGGCCTGTGTTTAACTGATGCTCCTGGACCTATGGGCAAAAGGGGTGGCTGGAGGCCCCAGGTGATGCTGCTCAGGATGATCAAGAGTTGTTAGTGCCCTCAGGGTACTGACAGAGTTATTCTTTATCCTATAACTGGGTCCTCAGATCACAGTACCAAGCAACATGTGCTCTTAGTAGTGCCTCTTTGAATTTCTATCAAAGGAACCTGGGAAATAGGTTAAAAAAAAAAAAAAAGGGACTCTTCAACAAGCAAATGAAATCCAGGATTTGTCTCCTGTAAAGTAATTCATTATTAAATTGATCTCTGGAATGCGCAATGAATTTAATAGTGCTAATCTCTTATGTAACATTTCCCTCCATTACCAGCACTCAAGCTGAGCCTCAGCAGTTATATTTCTCTCTCATTCTCTGCTAAGCAGGGCTGGATGGCAGAGAAATGAGGGAGCCATAAAGCAGCCCTGGCAGGCACTTCCAAAGATGAAACCAAGAATCACTCTCATCCTTTGCTAACCCAGAGCACAGCAGATGAGGTAATGCAGCTCGTAGAAGACACGAGGGCATAAGATTGATTAAAAGCAGGGCTGAAAAACCAGATCATTGTCTTCCTAAGCATGGTCAGTGTTTCAGTTTCAGCTCTTTTTCTCATAAAATGCCTTTTCTGACTCCCTTTGAAAATACTTAAGTGTGTAAAAAGCAATTTCAATCTCATCCATCAGACCAATTTATCTGCCTATTTTTGTTCCTGCCTGCACATGGACACTTTGGAGGCTGTTGCACAGGTATAAAAGCTCAGAATCAGACCCATAAGCTGCTACTTGTCAGAAGTCCAAAGCATATTTATAAATAGACATGTTTATTTTAAAAGAAAGTGTTTTTCAAATGCACAGTTAATACTGAAGCATGAAAGCTAAAATGTCTCCTTCCAGCTCCTCCTACACACACTTTCTTTTCCAGAGAGACCCCAAAGTACATATTCAAATAAGTATTTTATGATCAAGACATTCAGTATTTAATTGAACCTCATTTAACTGTTTAAAACTTTTAAAAGAAGCTTTCAGCAAGAATCCCAGGGGGAAAAGCCCAAGTTGTAAGAAGTAGGATGCCAGTCTGAGGAGGATAAACAAAAATTCTTTGGTTCCTAAATCTTCCCTAATAGGATTTCTCATCTAAGTCCTTCAATACATTATTATTTATAAAGCAGGAATTATACAGTATAAAAGCAACACATGGTAAAAACTGTCATAGTGATAGAGCTTTTTTTTTACCAGTGACCTGTATTTCAGGGACATTAGTTCTACTGAGTGTGTTTTGACATAAGTAATGAATATGGCATTCAAATGGATTCATTTGGATAAGTGTTCCTGATTTGTATGTTGGCTGTGATAAGTTTTTAGAGAAGTAGCTGGAAAGGATATTTTTTTTAAGTGAGAGATTAAAATGCATGACCTTAAATAGAGCCCTCCCATCTGGTTTTCTTCCAAAAGTGTCTCAATTGCCTCTGTCATTAAGAACACAATACTGCTTTTTCTTGGGCTTTCCAACAAATATAGTTATGTTCCTGGGAAAATATGGAGAGAAAGAGCTGAGGGCAGTGAAAAGAGATGAATAGGAGAAAGAATTTTGAGCCTTAGGAAATGCTGTTCATTTACTTATGAGGATTATGTATGGTGTATGAATAGCATGAGAGTCCCCAGGAACATGGCACAACAAACAGACAATTATGTTGTAGGATTGCTGATTAAGACACACGGTACAGGTTCTTGAACAATGCTATTAATCAGACCAAAAACTCTGATCTACTTCTCATTTTCCCTCCATCAGCTTGACTCTACAATAATTCCATTTAAGTCATTAGGGTTTTACACGCTGGAGCTGGCAATTAGTCTGGGAAGGGTTTTTGGACAGTGACTGCATACTCTGTGCTGTGCCAATAGGACTTTCCAGAAAACACTTCAAAGGCTAGGCATCAGATTCTGATCTGGGTCAGAATAAAGTGATCTTAACACAACTGCCATCAGACTACTTACTACAGATTTACACCTACATGGATGAGAACAAAAATTAGTTATCTATCAATGAGACTGCTACTTCAACTTATTCAAAGATAGAATTGATTGAGTACTTTCTCCTTCATAGTTATGATAGAAATTGCATTTATACATCACAGAGGATCAACTTGCTCTGCAATGATTTTTCACGTATGCTCTAGAGTCCCTCAATGTACTGACACCTGTGTAAGACATCGTGCTGGAAAGAGCTGACAACCTTACTTCATTTAAGGACTTAGTTCTAGCTGGGCATCTGCAATGATTTTTCACGTATGCTCTAGAGTCCCTCAATGTACTGACACCTGTGTAAGACATCGTGCTGGAAAGAGCTGACAACCTTACTTCATTTAAGGACTTTGTTTTCAAGGCTTGCTCAAAAGAAATCTTCTTTGAATCACTATGTGCCCAGCTAGAACTATCTCTTAATTTCATGCTTTTATTCCTGGGAAGCAGGGTGTGGTCCTCCAGGCATACAGAAGATATCTAGCATTTACCTGTTCCCACCTTGCCTCCTTTCCTTCCTCTGCCTCCAGCAGCCCCCATTGGCTCTCCTTAGCTGACTACAGGATACCCATGGAGATGATGCACCCCAAAATGAACAAGAATGGTAGGAGAAGTGGGGGATCCCGGTGGGAATCCAAGCAGTGCCATTCCATGCTTCTGAATGACCCCTTCACAGAGCGTCCCTGACTGGGGCTGCACAGGATCCTGTCAGATGTCCAGGTTCTGTGCACACACACTTCACCATGAGAAACTCCCATTGAGATAAGGAGGGTATCAATACAGAGACTCAACAAAAGCCTTTCTCTCCTCTGGAGCACAAAAGCTTAGACATTATGCCAGAGCCATCTCTGAGGCCACTACATGAGAATAACCTATGATCTACCACAGTTGAGATAGCCACAATACTCAGAGTTCCCCCACACAAGATGAGAAGGCTTCAACCCATGCAGAGTAACACCATGCCTCATCAGAAAGCTCCAGGCATCTTCCCATGCAGAGTAACATCACAGCACTTCAGAAGGCTGCAAGCATTTGCTTGGTCTTTTTCTTCAGCCAACCTTTTATCCCCTCACGTTGATGCATTGCCCCTGTGTGCCCTCTGCTCCCTTTGGAGGTTGGGCAGTGCCCCTGGGCACTCCATGGCTCATTGCTGTCAGTGCTGCTCACAGCTGTGCCCACTGGGGATGGGGCTGGGCCAGCCCCACTCCAGTCACCACAAACTGTGTGCCTACAATGATCCTCCTCAGAATGTGTCTTTTGAAAGAAATCACCCTTGGCAGCACCTTTCTAGACTCCCAGAGTGCCTGACACTCCTTATGAAGCAGGGTGATGTCCAAGGGATCCACAGCTCTGGGGACCCTGCAGTGGTTTTACCACCCTCATGACAGTTGCTATTCTTTGCTCTGTCACTATCAACCTCTATTCTTTCCATTCCCATTATCTCCTGAACATCATCTCCATGATCAAGTGCCAGATTAGGAGCACTTTCACTTCCTCTCAATGCCATGAAGTGCCTGTTCCCCCAGCTGGAGTTACCATTGCAATTGTGTCTGTCCAAAGGGGATCTGGACCCACCTCACAGCCCAGCAGCCTGAGAACTCACAAGGTAACATGAACCTGTCACCACAGACAAACATAGAATAAAGCTTTTCTCTGTGAGGTTTAATTACACTTGGTGAGTGTGAGTTTACAGCTGGAGATGAGGCCACATGTGATGTCTCCACAGTAAGATTCCAGTATCATGTCTGTATCACTGTTTCCAGCCAGAGTTCACGTGGAAATTGCTTCATCACTTTGAGAGGTCTTGGAAAATGCTTTAATCTCTCCACAGAGTTTTCAGACTGTGATGAGTAACATTTAGCAACCACATTGTCTTAATTTTAACAGATAAATCTCCATTTCCACCCGTACTCTTGCAGGTGGATTTAAACCAGCATATTCAAAGGCAGAATTTGTTGACCAATAACTTTTTGCTCAGACTTATCTTTGAATTAAAAAATTAGTTGTAATATTACTTGACTTCCCAAGAAAACAAGACTTATACAATTATATGTGTGGTCTCTATCTGCATTTATTTTATTTTCTCTATTTTACATAGCTTTTGTGCTGTTGGCCAGTTTCAACTAAATTTTGCAGATTGATGAACGTTAAAGGTCTTACAAGGCTTGTGAAAACTGGCAATGAGGAGCTTGTGAAAGCAGCCCAGACCTAGGTCAAAATGTCTTCTCTGCAACTGATATTCCTGCTACCTGATGGTAACTGATCTGTGTCTGCACTTGCTGCAGTTACACCTTGAGTGGGCAGAGCATCAGAAGGGAGGCAGGCTCAGAAATGTAATGGTAAAAATAGCCCAATCTTTCTCAAAAACCTGCTGCTTGGAGCAGCGTGTCAGCTTAGTTACCCTTGGTATAAATCATGAGCAAGTTTGTCCATTACAGTGAAACTACCCCAGATTTACACTGTTAAAACTGAGATCAAACACTGCTTTTATGAATGTTTAGTTAGACTTAGAGGCAAGAGTGAAGGGTCCAATGCAGCAGACTGTTAACCTAAGCATTAAGTGCATTGGTTCCCCTTGGAATAGGCTCAAATAAAGACTGCCATGGGAAGGTGTGTGAACCAGCAAAATGATGGAGACAGGGCAAAACCCTGCCACCACCCGTGTGCAGATCAGATTGTAGGAAAGCTTTTCTCTTCCACACACAGAGAATTATTGGTATTGGCCAGCAGGTAAGAAAGAATTCAAGCTAGTGTTCACCTTCCTGAATACTGCAGCACTGGCTGCTACATGTACAAAACCAAGGCTTTTTATTTTTTTAATTAGCAAAATGCTTTTGGAGGTCCATGAGACCATGAACTTTACTCAATGCCATTTAAACAGGTATTTTTTTGGATTTAAGGCTGTGTTTTGTGTTCAATTTATAAATTTCATTATTGTAATCATTCACATATGCTTCTTGCTTTGTGAGATTTTGAGGGAAGAAAATGGATGCAGGTTTCCCCATTAGCCACTCCTTTTCCTTGTGCCAGCGTCAGGTTTGCTGGGAAGAAGACTGTCAATTTGTTTTATCACATGCATCCCAAGGCAGCTGCTTTTTTTGCTCCCTGACTCCCTGTGTCATCACAGCCTTCGAGGTCTTGATCTGGGAGCACTCCTTGCTGAGACACATGAATGCTGCTGTTCTCTCCCAGCTATTCCAGCTGCTTCTGCTGCCCCATTAGAGCATCAGTGTCAGTATAAATAATTATATGTATTTAACCTTTTGCAAAGCACCAAGTCCCCATGTCTTCAAAGCACCTTTGAACCTGGGCAGCCAACACTCTCATTATTTAACAGCACACTGACATTCTCTATCACCCACCTCTGACAAAAATGACCCAACTTTCTGTTTACAAAACTCACTTTTCCATATGACCTTCTTTCACCCTTCCTGCTGGTTGTGCCTATGGGCCTCTCTCAAACCACTTAAGAGAAAGAAGTTTCTCTAAAAGAAGACAAATGCAGCATTAAAGCCATTTTCCTCTTCTGTTTCAAAGACACCTTTCCTGCATACCTCCCTTTCTGTATTATGAGCCAGGAACAAACTGCTTTATCCCTGGTGTGGAACAACCCAGACAGAGCCAGAACACCCTGATACAGGAGGTGTATTAAGCTGATAAGATTGTATTTTTGTATTCACTTTGATGAGCTTGTAAGCAGGAGTAGTTTGAAGCAGAGGGGATTGAAATGTCCTGAGGTGCTGATAGAATTGCTGCTTTCTTCATACCTAAAGCTGCCCATGAGACCATGGGAGCATGGAAGGGCATGAATCACTCACAGCCCACCTGTAGATTGACTGAATAAACTTTTTCCCCTGTTTCTCCAAGAACTTTCCAGTCATATATCTATCTACAATAAGGTTTTGGGGTAGGTAGGAGATTATTGAACTCATTAGCACAAATTGTGAAACTTTTGGTCAAAGTAATGTTTTGAAACAGAAAAAACCTGAAAGGATTCCATCAGAAAATTGACAAAAGGAAATACTTAGATTAAAAAAAAAAAGTACTGTGTTGAGGTAGGTGGAAGAGAAGTATTCACTGAGTTTTGTCAGGAGACACTCATGATGTTGATTTTGGGAAATCAAAATTTTCTTTATCCTTATGCCTTTCCTTCACTATACTGCATATATTCCTTAGCATTTCACTGCTCAGCTGTGAAATGGTGCTTCAAGCCTTCTCTACTCACCTTTTAAAATTCATTATTATTTATAACACACACTCACACCCAGAGAAAAGTATCTTTGTTGCATGAATCCAGAACACTACACATTCACATAATTTAATCCACGTAAATTACAGAAGGAAGAAATAACGTGGGGAACAGACAACTTCAGAAAAATACTCTCCATTTGTTACGAGGTACTTTGCCCTACAGTACGTAACAAAGGGTGAGATATTTCACTTCACAAAGGCAAATTGCTGGAAAGAAGAAAAAGCCGTGGTGCTATTCTGTTAAAAATCTGTTTCCTCTTACCCAAGACATAAATCTCCCCATTGACTACGGCGGTGCTGAAGCGGTACTTGGAGAACTTCATTGGAGCCCTCTCCACCCATTTGTCTTGGCCCGGGTCGTAGCGAAACGTTCTGTTACTTAATCGATCCGGCTCCTCGTCAGGCAGATCCATCTGCATGAAATATGACAGCCATGTAATAACGCAACATTTGGAGCCCTCCACACGTGCCTGCAGGCAGTTAATCACAGCAGACAGCTCGGCAGATAAATAGCACAAACACATCAATTACAGCTGTGGGGGATTGTACTCCCCAGGGTTTAACAGCACCCATGGCTGGGAGTGCTCTAGAAGGCAAAGGAATAAGTGGGTGTCTCTATCCTGCCAAGGATTTGGGTCCTAACAATACATTCAGGGTTAGGGTTAGGGTTCCCAGTTCTGGAAGAACATACCCCCTTCCATAAGGCTGCTGTGCAGTCCTAATAATAATAATAATGAGGGAGAAGCAATCTTTTTTCCCCCTGATAAATGTTGAAATCTCTTTCTACTATCACTCAGACTGTACCATCTCAGTCAGGTACTTTGTTGGCCTTTCTCAATCATATATCTATATCTATATCATCTATATCATCTATATCTATATATCTATGTATATGCATATTTATACATATTTATATATCTTATCCTAATAAACATTTGCATATTTATTTAGTCAGCCTAACCACTGTAATGTTGTTTTTCAACAGCTGTAACTTCAATAGTTTTCATAATAAGCTCCTAACCCCCTCGCTGTGTCTTTGCTGCCATAACACGTTTTGTACTCACTCCTACTCCTCTTGTTCTCTCTAATCTTCTTCCCCCTTCTCTGCCTGTCTTATACAATGCAGGGAATTCAGATGCTGTTTTCTGGGTATGACATCCTTGAATGTTAGCAGTGGGATGTGGAGGGAGGATTCTGAAATATTTTGGGATGAAAGTTTTCACATAGAGAGAGTGAGAAGGAGAGAAATACTTTGCTTACTCGTGATGGTGTTACATGTGTCCTTGTTTTCTTGTTATTTTTCTTTCCCAAAAGACCTTTCCAGCACTAATGTCATGGAAAAGATAGTAGGAGGCAAACTAGAGAGTAAATATAATGCCCCTTGGTTATTCCCTGTAAGTGCCCGGGGCATGTTCTTTCTCCGTGGTAAGTGTGAAACGCTAATTTATTCACTGAAAGAGGGGTATTTGGAAGCAGAGTATTTTCAGCTCAGACTAAACATATACTTAGGAGAAGACACCACTTGACATGCTGCAAATTCACATCCAACCTCATTTTTGTGGTAACATTCTCCTCGGAGTGCACCCTCTTCTCTCTGTGTACAGAAAACATAACTTCCAGCAGCCCTTCTCTCTGTCTCAGGGGTCTGAAATCTTCCTCTCAGCCTCACCAAACACTTTCTTCTATTTTAACAGCTCCCAGTTAGCAAGGCTGGAGTCACTTTGGGGTTTAACTGCGCTGGCATCAGGGGACAGGCTGATACTGAGTGGAGCAGCGCTGTGACGAACAAGTCCTCGCCCTCCTAAGCTGTTATTTGATGTCCTGGCTTGACTTTGTCTTGTCTTATTTCAATTACAGAGCCTGAGTGGGAAGGGTATTTTTCTCTGTCCTGTAATGGACACATGCATTTAGGGCACTCTGTCAATGCTGTTGTTAGTGTTTGTTCAGGATTGACAGAACATTCAGTGCTGCTCCAGCACAGGGACAGCCCCTGCCTTGGCCAGCTCATTTGCTTTCCCAGGGCAGCTGTGGTAACCCCACATATGCAATCACTGCATCTGACAGGGGGAAGATAGATGGTACCAGAAGAATTCAGCACTCTGTAGTGCTGATCTTAAAACACTTTTTTGAGTACTTCAGCTAATTTATTCTGGTCTGTGCAGGTACACCAGAATCTTGCAAAGCTGTGAGTTTTGATCAATGGCTGTTAATCTGCTCATCTCAAACCTATTTCTACATAAACTCAGACACCCATGCATTGCCACTGATAGTACTGGTAGGCAGGTATTCACTTTAGGTGGGTTTAAAAAAATTATTCTTGGTTCAATATTCATGACTTGTGCTTCTAAGCCACTTTTCCCTCTCACAATCTGCTCTGGAAAAAAGCTTAACAAAGCTGGTTGTCTGACTTCAACATCTATCTTTGTTATATGACATACCTTTCAGTTCAAGTTTTTTTACAGACAGATTGTTTCTACATTAAGTGTTTTCATATTTCAGTTCTTTACATATAAGATACCCTTGCACAGTTGTTTCTGCATCAGAAATATTCACTGATCTTTTTGTTGCCTCCTTGGGGACTCCCACACTCAAAATATTCAAAGAAGTGGAAGTCTTGTTAGCTGATTGCAACTCACTTTTAAATACTTTGAACAATAATTTATTTCAAGAGGACAGAAACCACTGAGTTATGATGACAGCCTGAACATATTTCAGCGAGCATTACAGATGCTCCACTTCATTGTCAAGTGAATGTGGGGCTTTTTCCTGAGCACTCAAATTTGAAATTCACCAAGCAATAAACAAAAATGGGCTAGACTCTGCAAAATCATATTTTGCACTGGGGGCAACTGGAGAGAGTGAGCAGTGCCCTTGACATCCATCTTCCTTGTAGCATAGCTCTGTAAAATCTCTGTACTACTGAACATGTATCTGTGGCCCTGCTGAAAATCCCTGTAAAAACTTTACATGGCCAAGCAATGGAACAGAAATTAATAAATGGATTGGTTAAAGGACTCTGTTTTCCAGAGAATGCTTTGACTTTTCATTTAAAATGTAATGTAATAAAAATCAAATAAATTAACTTTAGTTAACAAAGAAAGCTTCCTGAGAAATCAAGGTGAACTTTAAATGTCATATAGAAATCTGTCCCTGAAGTGTACTGTGTACACAATTTTTAAAGACAGGGCACAGTTAAGAGTCCCTGTATGATTAAATGCCATTATTTATTATACCTAGAAACATTAAGAGGATGGTAAATAAGGAATAGAAAGGATGGAACCTATAATGACAAAGGAGATGTATTTTAAACTCTTGCCCACTGTCCACATCTGTGTGAATAAAAACTTCCCTTCCTGAAGTTGGTATTTACAGTGAGGATGGCATAGATGGATATTATTCTTCTTCACCCTGTTTGGTTTTCCTACAGAATATGCCTAATCAGAGGAATGTGAGCAACTTAATCTTGTGTTATCACCGACGTATTTTCCCATGCAAGAAGCACTGTAAAATTACACAACAGTTCGTGTTAGTGCACAAAGCAAACACAGTAAATGGGCACAATTCTCAACCTGTGGTGTCCATCCACCCAGCACGTACAGCTTGTCCTTCACTGTCACCACCGCGTGGCAGGCCAGCGGCACTGGCAGGGGTGCCGTGCTCCTCCAGGTGCCTTGCTCCATGGAATACTTCTCCACACAGTTTGTGACCTGATACTGGTTTTTCACTTTCATTTGCCCTCCTATTACATAGAGGTCGTTGTGGGCAGTGCCCAGTGCGTAGAGCTCACGGAGCTGGGTGGTGCACAGACTGTGCCAAAAGTGGTTTCCTCGCTGGTGGTATCTGTAGGAAAACCCACAGCTGTAAATGCCCTGGTTCACCCAGCTCCCATCAGCCTCTCTGGAAATGTTACCCCCTTTAGCTGTCAGCCTTTACTCAGTACAATGACAAGATGAGCTCTCTCCTTCACAGAGAAGTTATAAAATCGAGCCCAATGTTTGCAAGATCAAGCATGTTTAGTATGAGAAATCCTAGGTATCCTTTCAAAGATATTTTACCCGAATTAAGGTAAAAAGGCACTTATTTCTGCATGTGCTGCTCAATCAGTTTCTGCTGAAATTAGTGGAAGCAGTGAGAATTCAACACTGCTGAAAAGAAAGCCACTTCACCTGCCTCACTATGAATTTATTTCCTCAAATTTACGCATTTGCATTTGAAAATGCTGTCACCACTTCAAAATTTGATCTTTAATCCAGGAAATGTCTGGCTTTCTTTAAAATGTGTACATCTGAAAAGGATGTGAGTAAAAACAGAATGAGGTTTTTGAGCTATCAATCATTATATTTAATCTATGAAGCATTATCACCAACATCAACAGAGTAATATGTTTTTTCTGTGTTACTGGGCTCATTGGATCATCTCTTGGCTCATTTCCCCCTGCTAATGACCTAGAAAAGAAATATCCAAGGAAAATACTGAGATTTGGATAGAGAGAATATAAAATCTACAGGCATTGATCTAATGGAGCTCATTTACTCAGAGGTACCACAAGAGTAACTCCTCATTCCTTCAGAAGAATTTGGTTGTATGTATATAATTCAGACCTGTGAAAATAAGTTGTGACAAATTAATCAAAGTAGTCAAAATCTCTAAGAAAAAAGAAATCAAGTAAAAAATGCTTTTTCTTTTTTGTCCCCAGGGACATTACTTAAAATTTTTAAATAATTAGGGGATTTCTGACAGAGGGTACACACCTATAAATTTCAATGTTCCTGGTCCTTTCTCTAGACATTTTGACGGCGCTTGCCTCGCCTGCCACAATGATATCATTTTTCTCAGTGACAACACCAGTGCAAACACATCCCAAGCCCTCTCCATACTTTGGGGAGGAAATGAAGTAAGTTTTTCGTGTTGCAGGAGCGTAACAAAAGCTGGCATCTGCATAGCTGCCGTGCCTAGACCTGATGCCAAGGGAGTTGTTGCCGATGCAGAGCAGCAGGTCCGTAGTCTCCATGCCATATCGCAGGCTGAGGGAAGGGTGCCTGGACAGCTGGATGGTTTTCAGTGCTTCCTCAAACAGATCATTGCATTCTGAATTGCACAGAATAATTGTGTTCCTCTTCCGGGCTTCCACAAGAAAAGAGGGGCTGACAAGCACCAGTCTCACTTGCTTGAGGAGCTCAACAAGGTGTTCTGAACGTGATGCTCTGCTGTGCTTCACCCATCTAATGACGAGGTCCAGAATGCTCTCCTCCCTGGAAATATTCAGATCATCTGATTTGATGAGAGTCAGCAGCTGCTGGAACTCAACCTCTAGTATTTCTTCCTGCAAGCTCACCTCAGCAAAATGCTGATACATGTATTTCCTCGCTTGGTCGCATAAATCATCTGCCCCGATGTGGTTTGCAAAGTAATAGATGCCCACACAGTTGGAAGCATCCATATGGTCCATCATGTACTTCTGACACATATTGCAAACCTCTTCCATCTGCATGAAGTAGGCAGCGAGGGCGACAGTCTGCACGTTGAGGCTGGTGAGGCGCAGCTCGGCGCTGTACACGTAGTGCAGGATCACGGACACGCTCTCGGCAGAGACGTCGTGCAGCACCACTTCCCTCTGCGTGCACTCCGCCAGGCCACACGTGAACATGGCTCTGAAATAGGCGCTGAAGGCAGCCAGCACCACCTTATGGCAGGGGAATTTCTCGCCTTCTGCAACCAGCACCACATCGGTTATCTCTGTGGATTCCTTCATTCTCTTTACTTGCTCCAATAAAGTCAAGCTATGGCGCTGCTTTCTCTTCTCCTCAGCCTTGCGGTCCATGGTGGATCTCCAAACTTCCTCTCTTTAAATATCCTCAGAATTAAAAGTCTTCATTGGGAATGTTTCTAGAGATAGAAGCATAATATTGTCCAATAAGAACAAACTATTGGGCAAATGAATATTGCAGTAATTACCTAAAGTTAATAATCTGTATGGTGTTATGAATCAGCAATGTGTAAAAATAGTGCAAAATTATGGTGAGGTCTCAGGTTCAAGGTCTCCAAGATAAAATATAAGAAAAATAAACTCTACAGATGACCTTCAGTTTTCAATACCTATCCCCAAATTCTGTGATTATTTTAAAGACTATCAGAGACTTCCCTTCAAAGCAGCCTTTTTCAACTGCCTTCTCCCTCTTTTCCCTGATCCTGATACAGAGCCTATAAAATCTGAGCTGAGAGAGTTGTTGTGGGTAGAGGCAGCTTTTACCCTCAGAGACTGATAGTGAAGTGGCAGGAAGCAACTTGGTCCAACTGGCCAGATTCTTTTCTCTCTCACGCCAAAGCACAGGTCACTGGTTTCTACAGAGTTGCTACTGGTTTCCTTTGGAATAAGTAAAGTAAATAGAGTAGATAAATTCAGCAAATAGAGGCCAGCCAGCAAGCTGTTCTCCCTCTTCTCAGCAGGATGTTTATGTGCTGCAGAGTCACAGTTTAGGTTCCACTCGCTGTAAGCTCAGGGGACATTTTAAATTAAATTGTAATTATTAACATGCTCCCTCCAGTTTTATTTAAGGGGGGAGAAAGGGGAAATTTGTGGTCTCATTTCTGTTTGGTTTTTGTTTTTGTTTTGGGGTTTGGTTTGGTTTTTTTTTTTTTTTTTTTTTTTTTTTTTTTTTTTTGAAGGCAAATCCTTTAGTGAATCTCTGTCTTTCTGCAGAACGTGAGGTACAGGTGTAGAATTTCAGTGGGAGAATGACATTTACCATCACTTGAGGGATACCAGTCCTTATCACAGTTTTTGGCTGTACTATGGTAATGAGACAGTTCTGTTTTAGAAATGCATTAAGGACTCATGTCATGAGTCACCAGTACATGAACAAGTCCTAAAGCTGTGGTTTAACCATGTTTGAAATACATTGTAAACATGGTACAAAGTGCTTAATGAGACTGTTCAAAAGAGTAACATTCCTCAGCAGCTTAAATACTTGCAGGATCAAGGGCTTGCATCACAGATTGAATTGGTTTTCTCAAATCCTGGCAGCACAAAGAGAAGTCGAAGTTTCATTAAAGAAACATGTATCAACATTAAAAAAATGAGTATATGAAATTCTTTGAAATTCCTCTAAAGGTATTTTTACAAACAGTTCAGATTTTTCTACAGATTTAGATAGATATTTAAAAATATTACAGTTATTTCCCAGGTGGAAAAGAAACGAACAGCTATATCACCAAACTCAAACCTACTCTTTTAGCTGTTCAGTTGTTTCTGGAACTAGTCCTTATTCTACAGTTAGGCAGATTCCTCACTATGAGTGCTAATTTAAAAGCCAAGCATGCTTGAAGATTGGCATTTCCTTGATTTGATTGAGTCTTTCCATATTCCAAATATGGAACCAGAAGCAACAAATCTAAGAAATGAAACTGGGTTATTACCAGATTTAAAAAATGAATTTGGAAGACTAAACATTAACATCTGGATGTGGGCCAAGCTCTGAGCTCTTCTTATGATACCTCTAAAATTCAATCAAAACAGCAAGTTTGTACAAAAAAGACAGAGATGGTATTTCAAAATCTAGGGTTTTTTATTTTTCCTGTCTTCTTTAAAATTAAATACTGCATTTGAGAAAACATGGGTCTTAATCCTGTATTGACTACCTCTGGAGCAGTTTTTACAGTCAGTAGAAGCCTTTCACGAGATAAGAAATGTTCTCTTTTTTTTAATCCTACATGACAATTAGACCATTTATCGTTTTCCCCTTGTGCTATTTCATAATTTTGTAATATTTGATCTTCACTGCATTTTGATAAAGGAACCTCCCTAAATCTCAGTAACTGTGCTTCCCATCTGAAAGACCATAAGCACAGACCTCTTAAGGAAGATGAGCTGTAGCGTCCTGAAGTTGTATGAAAGTGTTACTAAGCACCAACAAGCCCCAATCCTGTTTCTGACTAATCATGACTTTTCCTCCAAAATTATCAACTTCTCTTCTTTCTCTTTTATGATGTCAAAACTTCATGCATCCCCCAGCTTTTCCTTAATGGTTAAAATATGTGTTTTTAATGTACAGAACAAGTGAGATAATTAATCACCGTCATTTCCCCCAGATTTCTGTACAGATCAGGAAGAAGCTATCTGTAGAACTGAGTTATGATTTCATTTCCTTTGCTGGTCACCTTTAAGTTTTCTTTCACTGTTAATTTCGCTTTCTTAAGAGCAACACTTCATCAGTGATTACGCTGTTCATTAGATTTGTGAATTTTAAAGTGTTCATACCAGTGATCAGCACATCTGGCACAACACTCTGGCAGCCATCTCCTCTGCTCTTTCATCAGTAGGGCCTCAGCAACAGCATTGTTGAGAAAAAATACAGCTCATGCCATTAATGTGCTACTTGAGGTATTAATAACCTGATAGACAAATCCCACAGCCACTGCCCAGGCAGTGAAGGGCAGTGTCCATCTGCTCCACACCCACCATCACCTCATCCTGTGCACAGTCTGCACCTTCCAGGGGGATCACCCACCATCACCTCATCCTGTGCACAGTCTGCACCTTCCAGGGGGATCACCCCACCCACCATCACCTCATCCTGTGCACAGTCTGCACCTTCCAGGGGGATCACCCATCATCACCTCACCCTGTGCACAGTCTGCACCTTCCAGGGGGATCACCCACCATCACCTCACCCTGTGCACAGTCTGCACCTTCCAGGGGGATCACCCACCATCACCTCATCCTGTGCACAGTCTGCACCTTCCTGGAGGATCACTGCAGCCTTCCAACCTGGCTTCACCCACCTCACAAGCTCTGCAGAGCCACGCTGCTTCCCCAGGCAGAGCTGCAGGAAGAGTGTGGTTACCTCACTCTTGCCACAAGACAATATTCACTTTTTCTTGTCAGAACACACCTTCTTTATCTCTGTGCTTTGACAGCACAGCCAGCTCCTGACTGAAATGCACTCAATGAAATCGTGCTGTTGACTTGTATGTGAGTCTGCTTTCTCTATTCTACAGCTGAGGAAACTGAAGCTAAAAGGTTAAAAAGAAAACAGGATTAAAACCCAGGGGTGAAATCCTTTCATTAACTTCAGAAATTCGTCCCTGTGCTTTAGGTGCAAACTTGTCACTTCCCTCCTAGCTTTTAGCTCTGTTTAGGTGAGGTCATTGGAAGGATATTAATATTCTCCTTTATATCACTGGAAAGACTATTAAAGGGTAATAATGGAGCAGTGCTGCTTTGATTTCCCTCTGGGTTACAGAGGGAAAAGGATGGTACATTGATAGTAAAAGAGAGGGTAAGTGTGATACAAATATAATTTGCAGTGAGGCACTGCTCTGAGATTTCGTCAGAGGCTGAGTTGTCACTATAAAACTTCCAGTGCAAAGTTCAAATCCTTTACAATGTCACCAGGAGCTGAAATCAGAGTTAATGCCTCACTCAGAATTTTGGGATACTTTTTTCTTCTACTGTGAAAAATGGATTCAGGTGCAAACCTTCATTGGACGTTACTTTATTTGAGAGCTGGGGTATTAAATTTTCTCCAGTTCTCTCTGCTACTTTTTTTTATATCAACTATTCAGTTAGTCTAATTTCACCTTTTCTTTTTTGCCTTTGTGCATGAACCTTACCAAGAGCCATATATAATGGTATGCAGGAGCTCCAGCATACACTTTGCAAGGCAGTAGCGTGCTGCATGAGCAGTTTAAAACATAAATAAGCACACTGCTGTGAGCTCAGCTCTCCAGCTTTTATGAGACTATCAAACTATAAATAAATGCTGTCCTCAATTCTCAGTTACACTGCAGGCTCTTTGAACAGCCCCAGTGCAAAGGGACTGTATACCAGATGGAAGTAGCTCATCAGGAATTTCCCCCAACCTCTGGGGGGGAAAGAAAGCTACTGTGTAATAAGAGACATTATTTTGTCTGTATTTTTTGTCTGGGACATAGATTTTTTTTGTCTTTTCCCGAGGAATCTCCTGTTTCCGTGTCATGGTGGGAGGGTGGGAGCTGCAGGACCTGGCCCAGCAGAGGTCACAGCACCCAGCGTGGGGGGCACCTCCTGCATCCTTCTCTTCCCCCTCTGCTTTTTTTTTTTCTTTTTCTTTGCCTTAATGAGGCTGCCCTGCCTTCAGCTGGCCTCCCTTCAGGTGCTGAAAGGATCAGAGTTCAATCACATCAAAGAACCAGTGCCTCTGCCCATGAATTATTTGTGCTTCCTTTGTTATCAGTAAGCTGAGAAGCAAATCTGTTAATTGTATGCATTATGACATTTGGCTGACAGCCACAGTGAGGCAGAAATCAGCACCCAGATGATAATAATGTTATAATCTCAGAGTTCAATTATGAAGGCTGTGCTGGCATTTAAAATCAAGATTTTAAACCGTGCAAAAGATCCCACAGTGCTCAAAAAGGGCAAATAATAATGCTAATCTTGACACAAGGAACAGGTATAATAAGATATATAAAGGAAGCTTCCAATGAATTATAGATGTTCCTGTATCTATAGGATAATAGGAATCATTCCCTTAATTCTGACAACTGGAAAGATGCCAGAAGAAATTATTATGTGATTGAATTATAAGGATTTAGAGGGTAACAAGGTGATAAAAGCAGTTATGGCACCTATTTATCAAGAACAAATTGTGTCAATCCAACCTAATTTTCTTCATTTTTTTCAGAGATAATAAGGGATAAATTAGATACTTTGTCTTAAGACTACTGATATGGTCAAATGTGACAAATTGTGATAAAATCCACAGACCAAATCAAGATTATTTAGGTGCCCAGCTGGTTGAAAAAGCCAATTGAAATGATAGTTATTGGTGGTCAGACTGGGAAACATCTCTAGTCTGTGGCTGGAGATCTGTGCTGAAAAGGTCATTCACAGTTTCAGGGAATACTTACTTTCTTGCTTTGATTCAGATATGATTCCTTGAATCAATTTCATTCTGTCCAGATAAAATATACAGACTTGTGGCAGAACATTAAGAATCTCCAATTAGAATTGGAGAACAACCAATTCTTTTAGGAAATTTATGTTCCTATAGGCATACAGGTAAGTGTCAGTAAAAGATGGTTCTCTGTAACAATTATACATTTATTGCATAGATGCGTTTCAAGTGTCACTGTAGCTGTCAGCAGCAGGGTACCTTTCTGGAAGTTTTCCATATTCAGTCAGTTCCCAGTTACTTAGAGAATTAGGATTTTCAGGCTTTCAAAGGCATCTAATTAAGTTAAAAGCCCAGCTCCTGCTTCAGCTTACTGTGCAATGTAGGAACTGAAGTGTCTGCATCACTTTTAAAGGTGAAACTTCAGCCTTAAATAGCTTAGGGAATTCGGAAAGATTTGTCAGGTGATGGGATCACCTTCTACTAAAAGGTTCTTTCTATTGAAAGAACCCTCCTTGCTCAGCCCTCTTGTTCTCTCAGGATCAGCCTGGTAGCAGTGGGGAACAAAGCGACACAGACCTCCATATGCATCCAAAGGAGATTGTTTTATTGTAAAAATAGGCCCCTTTTTATACCTTTAATTTTGACCTGACAGAACTGAAACCAAACCAAGACCTAATAGAACTTAACAGAAAGAAGGCACCCATTGGCTGGCTCAGCTGCAACGCTGCTGTCCGTGCATTCCTCCAGCCAATCAGCTTCCTGCTCATATGCTGCCCGCGTGTTCCTTCAGCCAATCAGCTTCCTGCTCCTACACTGTCCATGTGTTCCTTCAGCCAATCAGCTTCCTGCTCATACGCTGTCCATGCGCCTACCATCCAATCAGCTGCCTGCTCATACGCTGTCCACGTGTTCCTTCAGCCAATCAGCTTCCTGCTCATACGCTGTCCGCGTGTTCCTTCAGCCAATCACAGTCTCCCTCCCAGCTGTCACTCAAATGGCTCTCAGCCCTCAGCGACTCTGGCCCATCCATCCTGCAGCTCTGCCTTTCCCATGGGGCCTTCTGGTGAGCGCAAGCCTTACAACTCTAGCAGTTATAACGCCCAATCCTACATCTACCCCCTCTCTTTTTATTAAGCAACTAAAACCTACTAGGAAAGACCTAAACAAGTCCAAAGACATTAATAACAGCGACAACAATAATATCTATAAAAGCTTTCAAAAACTGTAGCATGCTTATAACACAGTAGTGATGGAATCCACTCCACATGACGGCCTGTGGAGACGCAGGCATAGCTTCTTCCCCATGTTAATAAGTGCAGTGTCCTTTCCATTCTCCAGTCAGTAAATCCTTCATCACAGGAGGTTTTAGATGAGCCTTCATGTAAAAAAATACTGCCTTTCAGTTTGTCCCATCTCATCACGATTTAAGAAATTAAGGACATATAAGGCTTTAGCTCCTGAGGGCACCTCAACTCCTCCCCTTTTTGCTTCTTAAATACAAAGGCAGTGCCTGTCATCTCTTCTGCGGGGCCCCTTGCAGCCAGGATGACAAACACAGTAAAATGTATAGAATAATTATAGTGATACGAATTTGCCTTGTGGGAGAGTGGGGAATGCTGGTTTTGTGAAAAACACCCCGTTGCTACAAGAAGTTACAAACTCCTGGCGCTGTGGGCCACCTGCAGCAAGCCCAGCACCACCAGTGCAGCTGCCAGGACCATCCCGACCCCCACTCACCCCAATTCCCACCCCGGGACCAGGCCTGCCCCGACGCCCGGTGTGTGTCCGGAACCCAGAACTGCATGGCTAAATCCACTGCCACAAAGTCAGTGTTATAAGCATTATTTTGGCATGCTCTAACCATATCTGCTATGTCACAGGTGTGTGGGTTATGAACAGCGAGAAATGCTTTTCTACAATCATCATCTGTGTTTGTAAAAGCAAGCTGCCACGACGGGATAACTCATCATTGTCTACCTGTTGGGAGAGTGTGGCATGTTTTACATCAGCCATGTTAATAGATTGCTGATGTAGGAGCTGCCTGACCTGGCCCAAGCTCCTGCTTTGTTCCTGGGATATTCCACCTCCCATACTTTCTCTCACTGGTCTACTCACCCTCCCAGTGAGGTGTGCGCACTTTAAATTCCCAAGTTCCTTCCCAAACTTTTGAGTTCCTTCCCGAACTCTTCCGGCATCCTTTTCCTGGATCCACTTCCCAGGCCCTCTTCCTGGATCCTTCCCCAGATCCTTCCTGGCCAGTTCCATGACCTAGTGTGAGCTGCTACCAGAGCAGACCGCACACCCTGCGCCGCCTTTATAGGTCCCTGTTCGGGCACCATTTGTAGCAGTGGGAACAAAGCGACATGGACCCCCGTATGCATCCAAAGGAGATCACTTTATTGTAAAAATTGCCCCCTTTTTACACCTTTAATTTTAACCTGACATAATGGAAAGCAAACCAAGACCTAAGAGAACTTAACAGAAAGAAGGTACCCATTGGCTGGCTCATGTCTGCTGTCCACATGTCCTGCCTTCCAGTCAGCTTCCTGCTCCTTCCTGTCCAAACATTCCTTCAGCCAATCACAATCTCACTTCCAGCTGTCACTCAGCTGTCTCTCACTCCTCAATTGACTCCCAGCAGTCCAGCCTGCAGCTCTGCCTTTCCCATGGGGCTTTCTGGTGAGCATAATCCTTACCACTCTAATAATTGTAACCCCATATCCTACACAGGTACAGTTCAGGTGGTCGGAACGGATTTATTCCTGGCAGGGAAGGAGGAATTTTGAGGTTTTGAAACTACTAACACTACAAATCCAATGATGTCATTGGCAAATATGAGATAAAGTCTAACAGTCCTTCTGAGAGTGATTTTAACTATTTTTCTCTCTCCATCTCTCTGGCACCTTGTGTCTGTTACTGAGAAGCCTGAGTCAAAGTACTCTGAGGTCTCACTAGATCCAAGCACAGGCCAGATCTTGCTGGGATGTGCTGCTAGGCAGGCTCATGGGAGCTTTCTTAGCTTGTTACAGTCTGCAAGAGGTGCAAAGGGAGGCTCTCAGTGCAGAGACATGGTCTGCTGACCTACTAGCTGCTTCTGTAAATGTAGGCATCTGTGGCAGTGTTGTCTTCCCCTGTGTGCATCCTTGCATCCCTGCTGCTCCAAGCATCCCACTCCAGCACAGCCTGCAGTCATCTCCACTCAGACTGCAACAGACACAGCCTGCCCTTTCTGCAGAAGCTTCATTTTCCTTCTCATTGCATTGCTCTTAATTTAAAATAAAAATAAAATGGACCTCAACAAGGTTCTCTGAACTAGGAGAAACGTGGTACCTACCAGGGAGATTTTTTAAGCAGTTTGCCAAGCTTCAAAAACTCTGTTTTGGGAGCATGATTGACCATTGGAGACCTGAAAATGCTTTGATCAGTTTTCAAAGCTTTGGGTAGTTTATGATTCTGCGAAGATTTGACAGTTTGAGCTCTGTGTACTGCCAACTCAGAGGCCTAGATGTGGGATTGGATTAATATTGATCCTATCTCAGCAAATACCAGGCATATTTTTTTTCTTTAAACTGTTACAGATTCATGAAAAAAATCAAAGCAGCTGGAAATGAAAGACCCTATGGGCCATCTTTTCGAATGTGCCTTCACCTGACTTAATCTGGTTCAAAGCTCAGTGAAATCAGTGAAAAGAATCCCACAATTTAAGTAGAAAATTGATGTGGCACTGTTAACAAACAAATGCCTATGGACAAACACCAGTCTGAGCCAATTATGTGCATTAATTGTATAAGAATAGAACCTAAAGATATACATATCAACCCCATTTCTTTAACAGTTCACATATGCAGATCATTTTTCTTGCATATAAAAACTGACTGAAATGGCAAAGTGCTTGTTCACAGAAGGAGGATGCATAAGTATTTTACAATGACATATGCCAGCAGAAGGAAAATGTATTTCTAAAATGCATTTCAGTAGCTCTTTAGGCAGCCTGACAAGGGCCTTAGGAGTTTCTCTTTTTGCATTTCTCTAAATACACTGGCTAGTATAGGAAAGGCTCACTTTCCAGAACAGTTATATCATATAATATAGACAGGACTGTATCACAATGAAAATAAACATAATTTAATAACTATGCAAGCTAGGCCCTATTTGCATTTTTACAAATAATTGTTAACTCTAATTGCTAATACTTACATAACTAAGGAGCATGCATCCCTCTGGTGAGCAAATGCTAGTATGTAAAACCTTTAATAATCTGTCATTCAGCAGTGAGATTGTAATAAAGTGCAAATTGTAAACCCTTATAACTCAGTGTCAGGATTCCATTAGTTACTGTTTGAATCCAAACTTTCCACTGAATTTCTCCAGTTCCAATTTCAATCACTACCAAGCGAGTGTGTGGGTATGTTCATATTCACAGAAGGGGAAATTCATAGCAACCCATGGCAGCAACACCAAAATGGCCCCTTCATTGACACACACATTCAAGATCTCCTAAATCTGCAGTCCCCATGAACCCTCATATTGAAAATGTTCATCCCTTTGGCAGGGATCAGTCCCAGGCATGTAGAGATATCCTGAGGGAAGAGGCAAGAGTTTTTCTGAGCTTCCTATCTGGAAGCAAGGCCAGATGTTTGCAGGTTTGTGGAGTATTCAAATCTCCCCACTGTGCACAGACCTCAGGCAATGAAATTTCTGCATCCACTGGCTGATCCTGTTCCCACACTCCATATAACTACTAACAGACCCCACGTTTGATGTTGATCAACGGTTCCTGTCCTAACTTTGTAATGAATCTCTTACAATTCCTTTATGAACTAGACAGTAAGGAACTGTAAGGAACTGAGAGGCTCAGTTTTGGCACCAGCAGTGGCTCCTGCAGCCTCGTCCCCCTGTTGCTGCCTTGCAGCTGTCCCTGTGTTTATGCTCCTCTGCAGAACCTTTAAGGATTCCCCGAGACAAACATTCAGGTATCCCATGCACCCAGCAAACCCAAAGCAAGCTTGGCCCCAGTGATTCCACACTGCCTATCTGTCCCAGCAGCAAACACCCTTCCCTTTCCTGTTCCAGGTGGGGATGGGGTTTAAATGTACCTTTTCAACGCTGGGAGCGGCCAGGGCCTGTGAGAGTGCATGGGAGGGAGGCAGAGCTCTCGCCCAGCACACGGAGCTCCTGGTAACAGCGAGGTGCCAGGGCTATAAATAGCCTTGCACTGGGCTCCTGGCTGGGATAGGGAGCTGCTCTAATGTCAGGCTCAGGGGCACATTGGGACGCAGCCACCGGTGCCATTCTCCTCACTCCTGTCCATGTGCTGCCTGCCAGGCACTGTGCTAGGGAGCATCAGACTCTGCCTTGGGGTGGTGCAGCTGCACTTGGTGTTGGTGACCACTTCAGGAATCATGTCCCCCACAGACCTTGCACAGAACCAGGCATAATCTCTGGATGGCAGCTGTTCCTGGGTGGCTGGAGCAGTTCCAGCACAGGAGCACCCACCCACCTCAGAGGTGTGGGTACCCAACCACAGCAGATGCTGTTGCTTGCTGACCCTATCCAAGTCATTCCCAAAATCAAGGCCACTGTCTCCATAGCTGACAGAAGTTTTCCCAAACTGATCCTCCAGCCCTTCTGTGAGATTACCAAGGGCTGAAGCTGTACATGAAAGAAGGATTGCTGTCCAAATTGAGTTTTATCTGTGTTTTTTATGCTATCGTCTTGTTTGTGCTGGTGTAGATCAGAAACAGATCAACTAAATTGGTGCAGAATAGTGGGGCTGCACTGATGTACATTTCATACTCTGAAAATTAAAGAGGAACAGAGAGGGCCATAATATACTATTTTTATTTCCATATCTTTAAGCAAAGATGGAAAAAATATTAAGCAGAATTTAGGGTTATAAAATTGATTAATGTTGAGCCAATACTTTTAGTTGAGAAAGACATTAAGGGGTTTTCAGAATGTTCTTTTTTAAATAGCACTAATTTATTTGTTCACCACGCTAATTGGTTGATTGATTGTAATAACTTCTGAGAAAATTGAAAATGAAATGTGGATTCCTTATCTAGATTTTTATTCTGATGATTTTATTACACAGTTTCTCTAAAAGCCATAGAGGAAGTTTGCAGAAACGTTCAACAACTAATAGCAGTTTGTTGGGTTTAGAGGGAAAATTAAAGTACATTATTTTAAAAGCATATTTTGTAGCATTTGTGAACAAAACTAGGAAAAATTACCAGTGAATCAAAGTTTATTCATGTCAGAGAATTCAAGAGACCAGATTACAAAGATATATATTGTCTAAACTCCCAGATTGTTCTTATTAAAAGTTCAGATTTATCTTAGAAATAAAAATACCCAGTCTGATACCACAGCTCTCACAGAAGCCAAGATAGAACACTGTGCTGATGAAATGCCACAGCTGTGATAAAAATGGACTGTATCCTGTAAATTGCCCTGTTCTCCTCTAACTTGGAAAAATTTTATAGCATGGTGCTGGTTAACAATGGAGCATTTATGTAGTTAATTTTATTTATATTAAACCAGTCCACTACCTAAATAATAATCATGTTTCTTTATGGATGCATTTCTTCTGATAATTTCTATAATGAGCCTGTTTCACAAAAACACTAACACTTTTAAGGAAAATGTCTCTTTATTGCTCATGAAATGATGAATATTTCTCTTGCACTTCACTGAATTAACTGGGACACCCCGTCATGCAGTGGAGCAACCCCTGGGCAGCTCTCAGCAGCACTTCATGATGTCACAAATTGAGTGTGTGCCCCCCATATTTTGCTGGAATTAAAAGCTTTTACTGCTGTAAGCCAAGTCTGTTTTCACCTTCTTCATGTAATTAAGTAATGATCTTTTCATTCTGATATCATTATCTGTTGTCATGGTGATTTTTATTATAAAAATGAATGGCTGAGATGTGGGCAAAGACAACTTTTTCCTGAACTTTGTTAAGCTAATACCAAGGGAAGAGTATCTGTGATAATTCAATAAATGTGTGATCTTTTAGCACAGTGTATTTTAAAACAACGAAAAGGACTAGGCATCAGAGCCAGAAAAGGCACATTTAATGCAAATTTATCTGTGTTAAGGAAATGTGTGTTGAATTTAATGTCTTAGAACAGTGTCTGCATAACACCAGTCATACAGTACATGCTGGTGCTGCATGAGCAAAGACATTCCTTTCTAAATTTCAACTCTTAGTGATTCATTTATTGGAAAAATAGTTATTTTTTAGGAGAAAGTCTGACCCGTTTCCAAGTGTGTCTTTATCTCAGTCCAGATTTTGAGAACAGCTAGACAGCGTTCACACTTCACCTGAAAGCAGGACACCTGTTCTGGTGGGTGAGTGCACACAAAGTGTCCATGGGTGAAGCTTTGCTCTGGTTTGCCATGAGCAGGACAAGAGTCACAGTCAGCTCTATCTGAACTTCAGAGGAGACCTACATCAGCTCCGTTAAACTCTGGCAGGCATCAGGACATGGTTTTTCTTTTCTGCCACTGAAACATCACAGCCGAGGTTCTGAGCTGAATTCATCTCTGTCACTCTTGCCATGGTTCGGAGCAGAACCTCATTCTCCATTGGAGAATACACAGTTGTGTCACTAAATGGTGCCACATCATCATGGCTTGGGAGAGCAGACCTGCATGCTTGGTGACTCTGTGCCCACGGGTGGCTCCCCTGCATGGACACCGCTCTTCTCATCTCCCATCTCAGCAGTTCCTTGGGGCTCCTCAGCCTCTTTTCCTGGAGAGTGAGGAAGCCTCTGGGTTGGCAACTGGTACCTACCTCATGTTTGCTTTACTTCCCACCTGAGTGGTTCTGGCGTGCTCGTTCCTCCATGCAGCATCAGCTGAGTGTGGAGGTGCCTCCAGGCTCAGCCAACGCATCGATGGCACCTTCCATGGCTCAGCTGCTCCCTGCTCCCAGCACGTCCTGCGTGGGCAGCTTTGGCATCTCCTGCGTGGGCAGAGAGCCCAAGTGCCTTCAGCCCTCAGGGTGGGTCTGGACCACCTTCCAATGGTTGCTCTACAAAGCATTTGTTGTCAGAACCAGTAATGATGTTTTGGTTATCATATCTGTATAAACAGTGCCAGTTTGGGTACGTAGGGACAAAAAAACCCCCAGAAATACAGAGATTTCAAGTTTGATTGTATTATCTATTCTCTTATGACAGTCCAGATACAATACTGATTTGGGTTTTTTCCTTGGGGTTGTTGTTGACCTTTAGAGCAGGCCAAGGGCAATCTGGAGTTTGTCTGTGACCACAGGTCCGGGAGGCAGCACCCTGCAGCCCCTCTGAATTGAAATCTCTTTCTGGCTCTGTCAGCTGATTCCCAGGTTGCCTGACAGATAATGTGGCATGCCAGCAACCCGCTGCTTTTCCATTTAAATTAATGATAAAGTTGTGGTTAAATTAACACTCCAGCAGAGGTAATAAGGACCAACTCAGCAGCTGCCATGATGTATGCAAATTGCAGTTTCACACATTAGGAGCTAGATGTTGCTTAATTTGTAGGTCTTTCTGTCTTTTAAATGAAAGACCCTCCATCAAGTTCAGGCAATCTTAAAACAAAAGGCAAAAGAAACTCCCCAAAGTCAGCCACTCACAAGTGCTTCTAGCTGCACCTACAGATTTTCTTCTGGGGTTTCCCTCCTGAGCCCCAATAAACAGTTATTATGGAGTTACACTGCACTGCTGGGTGCTTTTAGGCAAAATATCTGCTGATTTTCAAAGAACAGAAAGTCTGATTAAGGAGGTACTGCTGTCCCTTTGGTATAAACAGAAACCTCATTTAATTTGCAGTGGTGCCACAATCCTGAGGCTCAGTATCCATCAGGGCTTTTTCCTCTGGAAATGAAACTGTAACAGAGCAAAAGAAGAGCTGTGATAGCTGCCAGCTAATCAGACAGCAAGAGCAGGCTGATAGGAGAGATAGGAGAGTCCTTTTTCTCCTTTTTGTAGAGATGGGAATGGAGATGCAAAGAAGCATGTAACTGGATGGGGTTTTAGGAAAGGTTGGTCCTTACATTAGTTTTAATACTCCTTAATCTCTCTAAGAAAATTATGTAACTGCGTTAGAGTGAAAAGATTTCTAAATTGATACCAAAAGTGCATCCTCAGAACAGCAGAACTTGGGGTTACTATGGCCACAGAAAATAGGAATAACTAATGTCCATCAAGGTGTGCTCTGTGAGAAGGAGCAAAATATTAAAGCGTTCTGAATCAAATTTTAGCTGGCTCAGAAATGTGCAGTTGCTGTATATATGGCTTAAAATATTGTTGAAGCTCACATGAACTTTTCCAGGTTTTATTCAGAGGCATTGTGTAGCAAATCCTATCCACATGATTTAGGGATTTGCCTATCTTTTTTGTCCTTCTGACTTATGTGGTCAGTTCTCAAAAGCTGTTGCTACAGTTCTTTGAATACCTTTGGAGGAGATTGTTCTTCCTCTTCTCTTGTCACCAATCCCTCCATTCTCTCTTCCTGATCCTGGATGTCATCTTAGCCCTCACCTCAGCCAGAGATATCTTAGTGACTCCTAGCATCCCATTAGCAAAGAAATAACAGGAACTTGCCCTGTCTAGTCATTATTTGGCTGCAATTATTTGGCTACAAACTGAAGATAAAAAGCTGCAATGAATTTGTGGACAATAAACACAGACTATTACCAAAGCATGGGTGTCTGAGAGTGATTCCCAGTTCCCAGAAGTGAATCCATAGCCAGGCTGGTTTCCAGCTCCCTGCTGCAGTCAGAGCTCTCCATTGCTCTTACTTCTCAAGGAAAGGGAATCTGAGCAGTCAGGTGGGATGAGAGCTGCAGCCTGCCCTGAGCTGAGCTCTCGGAGACAGGGATTGAGGGAAAATCCCCAGGTGCCTCCATTCTGCTCTTCAGATGCAGTCTTGCCAAACTTGTTTGGTTTTCTGTTCAGAACACCAAAGAAGACTGCAATTCTCTCTGCTCTGACTCTGTCACTCAATATAAGAGTGCCCCTGCCACCCTCTTTAGTCTTTGTTTCTCATTGCTGAGCCACGATAATGATGATTTCCTAGCAGTCTGAGAGATTAATTAGCATTTACTAAGCTGCAGGGCCCACTTTGCAATAGTGCAAATACATGTTTGTGTATTCCAATAAATTCTGCATTTGCTGCAGCCCCCCAGCCTGGGACACAATGGAACCACAAAAAATATTTTTAAAAATTAGAAAAAAAGCATTATTCTTTTGACAAGCAGGGGCAATAACTCTGAGAGACACAGAATACTCCCATGATGGGCTTGAGGCATTTGTCCCTAACGTGGTATGAAGATGATGTTGGTTCAGTCATGTCCAGTCCTGAGTGCTGGGCTGGAGGAGGTTCCTCTCTCCCATTCCCATGCTGTCCCAAAGGTGACTGGGGTTTGTAATGTAGTGCTGAAGCTCCAACTCAGCTTCACCAGTTCATGGTGAAACTGTACCAGAGACCCACAGACAGCCTGGAGTGTGTGTCCAACCCTGGGTGTCAAGGTGACTGGGACACAGATGGTCCCAGCAGGAGTGTGAAGGAAGGACCACCAGCAGGGCCTTACCCTCAGACCCAGTAAATGGTGCACATCCTGACAGGCTGGGCACCAGATACCCTCCTTCACCCTGTGATCTGAGTCACAGCCTGCAGCTTTGTGAGTTCACCTCTGCGGGTTCTCATGAATTAGGAGGCAAAAACTTGAAAAATCTGCAATATCACCATGCTTTTAATTGCCCACCTACATTTGCCCATAAGCATGCAGCTGATTTTGCTCAAACCTTGCAGCTGACCATAGTGGTTTATCCTAGAGCAGCATAGAAAATAAACAGGAATTAAGATCCTTCAAAAAAAGTAAAATTTCTTCTATTTCTGCTCAGAAAAAAAAGGATGAAGAAATGTAGCATCTTCCAAGCTACATCCCATGTGGCAATCTTCCAAACCTCTTTCCATATGTTCCTAAGTGTTGAAAGCCCAAATGTTCCCTATCTTGCTGCCAAATTCTCTGCATCAATCCAAATGGCTCTTACAATACAGTTGGATATTGTCTAGTGAAAAAGATCCCCTCAAATAGATTGATAATTAAAAATATATTTGATCATCAGAGAGATATGACTGGCCAAGGGGTGCTGTGCTGGATGGATCATTCATGCTCACATATTTCAAAGCAGAAGGATATCTTTCTGATCTTAATGGAGTTGCCCCAGAAATCCTTAATTGTTACAGAACATATTGCCGAAGAGATTTGAAACTGGGCACAGAGGAGGAGGCAGATGAGCCACAGCAGAGCTCTGCACTGCCGGGAGCAGCCTGGGGAACATGTCTGGCTGGCTGCAGAAGGAGGCTTTGGGCTCCAACACACATCACTGGATTGGTGTCAACCCTGTTTCATTTCAGACAGCCCCACAAAACTAAAGGGAAGGAATTTATCCTTGTTTTAAACCACAGCATAGCTGCTGCTGTAATCCCACCCCTGCAAATGCTGGGGTATTTAGGCAGAGTCTTGGGGTGTGACTGAGGCTACGTATGTTGGTCAGTGCTTCTTGTACACATTTCATAGCATGGGAGGGAAAGAGAGATTCTCCAGCTTAGGAGCTGAATGTTGCAGCCTCCCATCTGCTGTCCTCTTCCTCAAACCTCCCAAGGTATAGGAATGGTGAAGCTTTGTGTAGGTATCTCCATCCAGGAGCTCTCCTTACACTTGTGTCTGAAAGTGTAGCACCTCCAGACCTCAGTTTCCATTTATAAACTTACTGTAACTCCAGAGAAGGTTCAGTAATGTACCTGGAAAAGTCAACAAGTGAAAACAAACACATGCTGGTGTCAGAGCATAGTACTGTGGGCTGGAAGGTTCCCTGCAAGAGTTTAGGAGTCCCCTCCAATGGGTCTCCAACAGGAATATGAACTGACGTTTTGAGTCCACAGCAGCTGCAGATGCCACTCCACAGAACAAACCAACCACAGATACCTGTGCTACATGAGAGTCAGACTGTAGCCAAGATACAATGGATAACTTGTGTTGTAGGAAACAGGATGAGGTTTGGGGAGCAAAATCTCAGATACTGTAACAGATTTTGATGTTATAAACACATGCTACTAATTTTAGAATAAGATCAGATGACAGGTGTTGATGGCCTTGGGGATTGAAGACACATCTCTAAAGCATACAAAGCTCTGGTGACCATCCCTTCATGTCCTGAGGTTGTCCAAGAAGCATTGCCACCCTACACACGAGATACTTTGGAATGCTTTGTCCCATTTTTCACTGCAATGCTTCTCATTTGACTTCTCCTTTCTGTGTACTCCTGGGTCAATTACCACATGCATTAATTCAGCCTAGGAGAAAAGCCAGTGAGTGCATTTTTCTGTGCTAGAAGGTATAAATTAATTGTAGCAGACACTGTGAAAATTAAATAACTGAGAGGGAACAATTATGAACCAGATGCAAACAGTGATGAGTCTGGTACTTAGTACAGAATAGGTCACCTGTGATTTCATGGTATTAGGGCACAACACTGAGCACAACTGGGCCTTAGCTCTGATGGTCACCTGGTGCTACCAGAGTAAAAGAACCCTCCCAGGAGCTAGCAGTGTATTTGGGGATAGGTTTCTGCAAGACATTAAGGTCCTGCCTAACACCTATGCCAGGATGGCAGAGTATCTGCTACAGTTCTTTTGTTGTTCCATAGCACAATGCTTTATTTTTTTCTGCAACGTGTATTTCACACTAGGGATATTTTTTATTTTCTCTGGTACTGTTCCTGCTTTGCATCAGTGTGAGCAGAAGCAGGATCAGGCCTCCAGTTAAATAACTAATGCAGCTGTTTTGCTGAACCAGCTTCCTGGCTGGGAAATGAATCCAGTCAGCTGTGAATCACAAACCCCAGTAATGGAGATTTCAAAGATTTCATACATTAATTTTTTTTCTTAATATTTGAAGAGTTACTTTTCTTACAAAATCTGTTAGGCAGATGTTAGGAAGTAGTTACTGTACATGAATCAGAAAGAGAATGCACATCTTATATTGAACATGAGTGGACTGAGTAAAGAAACTGATGATAGGTGAAAAAAAGCTAAAATACATCTGAGTGAAATATGCCTGAATTTGCCCCAGGATTACAAGGAAGAAGGAGCACAGGGCAAGCTCCCCTCATGAGCCATGTGTTCATTGTCTTTCCAACACAAGCAGCCACTGCTTTTTTTATCAACAGCAGAACCATTGAGGAATTGGCCCAGGCTGGGCAGGGAGGGTTGCCATCAACACCTAACATCTAATTGCTTTCCAGGCAATTGCATCAGTGTCCAGTGTGCTGGACAGAGCTCAAACATCACAGAACTGAAATATCCTCAAGTGTTACAAAGAATCCTTAGTCATGGAGAACATAAATATGGCTGATAGGATGGATCATATCAGCTAAACTCTTGTATTCATGTACATTTATTGTAATTTTTATGTATAAATACAAACAATCTTCAAATTATGGTGTCAGGAGTAATAACACCAGAACAATAGGATAGAAAGCAAAACTGTAGGGAAATGTTGCCCTGAATAATGCAATTGTCCAGAGCAATTGGCTGTGGTTTTGTCCAGGCCACAATATCCCATATATTTACAAACCTGGGCAGTCTTCAGTGGCTGAAAAAGTTGCAACTTCCACTGTACACAGTGCTCTGATGGATAGATTTTGAGATGAGGTGGGAGTTAGTAATGGTATAATTGGGTAACAAAATCAGGAGCATTAAGAATGGATTCTGCCCTCAGTTTGCCTCCAGTATTGAGCCCTGCTTTTCTCTGCACTGGTTTCTCCTATGTAAAATACAGAAATCATTCTTCCTTTCTGAAGTACTTTAAAACCTCAGGTTCAGAGTACTACATTAGAGTTAAATGAAATATCTCCACAACTGATAATAAAAATATTGTATTTTTCCATCACTAGCAATTAATGCCCTTCGAGGTGGGGTTTCTGTAATTACCTTTATGTACCAATGTGGCTGGAGCAACTGAGGCTGTAATCAAGGAAATGATTCACCTGTACTGTGAAAGCTGCCTTAAGATGCTTTTTAGGGACATAAAACAGACCTTCAGATTGTGCTTATTGTCACACATAAAGTCAATTTCATTCAAAATACAAATTTCACATCAGTAACTACAGCCTTCTAAATTTCATCCCAGAGTCTATAACCTATAAACACCATAAACAGAAATGTTACAAAGGAAGCCTTTAAAATTACAAACCAGACAGAATGTTTAATATTTCAAGTCCAATTTACAATATAAAACCTCATTTTGAGAAATGCTGTGAAAGCATCGGGGTTGGGTGCATTTTAGAGCAGCATTTGTCACAAAAAAGAGCTTGAACATTTGGGTTGCCAAGGCAGAAACAAGCACCACAGACTCTCTTTACCCTTATGGGGATTCATCAAGGTTGTGCAGTGCAGCTGTTGTCTTAGTAAAAGAAAGTATCAGCCCCTGGCTGAAGGAAACAGAAACATAATTATGTTATGATGAGCTGGAAAACGTGCAAAGAAAAATTGGAATGCAAAGCGTGATAAATGATGCTTTGTCAATTGCAAAGCAGCAAGAAAAGCAGGCAGCACAATAACAGCCCTTCTCCAGTCAATGCTTCCAGTTCAGCTACCAAAATAAAGCACCTCTCTAAGCGTGGCAGGGCAGTGCTAGCTGCATTTAGCCCTGGAGCAATAATGCTGGGTTTGTAGAGTGGATTATGCAGTCAAACTTAGGAATAAAAATAAAAAAAAAATGGTAGGATACTCCTTAGAATTAAGACCATAATACCTGCCAGAGAAAATTCATAGTGTTATCTTATTCTGATTTTTATACATATTAAAATTCCAAGGTTTGGACCTTCTCATTCAGGTTCCTTTTGATTATTTTTTCTGCCCCCAAAACCCTTTTTCTGCCAAGGTGACCAACATTTTATGAACATTACATTTGCCATATGCAAGGAAATGCCATTCTGTAAAAACATTCTTTAAGCTGTCTGTGCCCACAATGGCAAGGGCAGGATTTCCCTTCAGTAAAACACTGAAGTTCATTCTAGAGATAAGTACAAATCCAGAGGGAAAATTGGACTAATTATATGTCAGTACAGGAAACTTTTATTTAGACATTGCAAAGACAAAAAGGGACAAACGCCTAAAGAAAACCTCTAGATAAAGGGTAGAATGAATGAAAACAACCCAAACCAACCCAGCTGAGGGTTTTTTGGTAGGGCTGCAATGCCCACCTGCAGCCCTTGTCCCGCAGAGCTGAGGCTGTGCCCTCTAGTGCTGGCCACAGAACTGAGCTGAGGCACCACAGCTGAGCCTGTGCCCTTCCAGAGCTCTGTAAAAACCTCTTCATTCCCAGGGCAGAGCTATTCTCAGGCAAAAAGGCTGCTAGAATAACTCCATCCACCTCCCTCCTATGGAAAAAGGCTCTAGGGCAGAATTTCCACTCTCATTTTGAATTTCCTGCCTTTGGAAGATGCCTTCCTTTTAATACTAAAAATGTCTCTGAATCTGGTATTAATAGTCTTGTGGGGCTTTTAATAAAAAAAAAAAACCCCAAACAAAAAACCAAATGAACTACCCAAAAAAAATTTGTATTGCTTCTATAATGAAAAACAACCAGTTCTTAAATTAGCATCTATGTAGGGTAGGTAATCTTCTATTCATCAGTTTAAAGGCTGAAACTGATATTCAGTTACTGTATTTTAAGTGTGTGTTTTTTGCCCTGTCAAATAAGGAACGCAGTCAAGATACTAATCACTCCACTCATGCAGCTACTGTTTGCAAGTCACAGATTTGTGATTTTTCATGACAGCATGATTTTCAAATTTTTATTACCTACAAAAAAAAGACTATTTTTACCAATAATTATTTTTATTTATATGATAAAATTGCTTTATTATTTGACTGTAGTTTACATCTAGGGGTATTAACCACTTGTAGCTTAATCTAATAATTTTATTCCTACTGATTGGGGAAGGTGAGATTACTGAGGGGCAACACATCAGTGGAAGCCTGCAAACAATTTCTGTGATACTCTTGTATTCCTTGTGCTTACCCTTTCTCCATTTCACACCAATTTGTGAGGTGGTCCATGAGACTGTAGAATTTTGCAGAACAATCTTGAGCTACTTATAATTCCTCCTGACATTGTTAAGATTAACCTGATCAATACAATATTTTCCTCTAGTATTTTCTTCCTCAATCTGGTTTGCCTGACACCAAGCTTCTTTTTTGGCTGCAAGACATTAAAAGAGATATTTTACAGGCAAGTGAGAACAGTTCATCCCAGCCCCCACTCCTGCCTCATCCCCATACATGTCTTATCCAGGAAAACCAAAGGCAGCTTGCAGAAATAAGTAAAGGTGAATGACTGGACTCCATCTAAGGATTAATAATAATATCTTTAAAAACAGCCAAAGAGAAGGGCAAATCCAATTTAATTACTCTAAACTGATAGCTTTAGTGGCATTGGCTTCTTTGATTTTCACTTGATTTCAATTCTTCCTCTTCATGCTTCATTTCCCATGATTTCCCACATGTTCTATTGCTTGCGCTGTCTGTTGTTCTCTCCAGCTGCTCCCTGACTACTGTAACTTCCAGCATTTTTTTGGTTTTGCAGCAGATTCTTCCATAACCACATACTGCTAATATATTTTATTATTCTGTCCTCCTCCTCTGATTTTTTTTTCCTCCTTCTTGTCAGCAAAAGTTCATTTTGTGGTCCTGGTGTGCAGAATCCCAAATGGTTTAGCAGACACAACATATGAAATATGCCTCTCAAACAAAACCACTGCTTTAAAATTTAGGAACATGGTGCTGTCACCAAAAGCAGAAGGATCTCATACAGACTATTTACCTTTGCATGCCAACAGGACAGTATCCACTAAAAATTCATTTTGGGAACAAAAGCCTAACTGCAAAGAAAGTCCTTGTTCCTTATTCTCTTACCCTACTATCAGAGCTACACACCAGCCTGCTGTGCTCTCTCCTCTCCTCTCCTCTCCTCTCCTCTCCTCTCCTCTTGCTGTGATATCAAGTTTCATGACATGTATTTACTCTGTCATTCCAGCAATTGATGTTTTCCCTAAAATTTGCTTTGTCTGAAAGTGTACCCCTTTTCTCTATATTCCTGTGCATCCCTTGGGGTCAATGGAGACAATTAAGCAGGCTTCAGCCTTTAACAAACCAAACATCCTTTCCTACAAGGACTGTACCCCTTTTCTCTATATTCCTGTGCATCCCTTGGGGTCAATGGAGACACTTAATTAAGCAGGCTTCAGCCTTTACCAAACCAAACATCCTTTCCTACAAGGATTGAGTAATTGCTGAGTTAATGTAAAGATCCACCAAGTGTGAATTTATTTTTTATTAGAAGTTGATTTCGCCTAAGCTCTATTTCTGAAGTGTATTTCACTCTACCAAGACAAGAGAAGATGTTACAATCTCATAAATACTTCATGCTCAGGCGTCCCTTTGCTTTCTCACAGGGAGGCAGTATGCAGCAATTGCTGTGCTGAAGCCTGGTGCATAGTCTGGGTATCAGGTACATGAATTCCCCAGACACAATCCAGTTTTCTCCAGTGGCTTTTCATTCACAGCTTAAACTCTGCAAAATGATAAGACAACAAATCAGCAGTTCCTCATTCATTTCATGTTGTTAACTTTGAGATGGGGAAGTGTGTATCACCCATGGGAAGAAATGTCCTCAAATTCCTGGGGCCTTAGGAAAGCTGGTGAGAAGGGAAGGAGCTGCTGGTTGATTCTTCATTCCAGGGCTGTGGTGAGGACCTGGGCCTGCAGAGAGGGCAGGCTGCACCACAGTTATGCTGTCTCCAATTTTAGCTACACTGAGGTTAACAGGGTATCAAGGGAATCATATATCTGCACTGACCAGGGCAGGCTCTCAGAGTCAGGATCTCGCCCTTGTGTCCCAACAAAGGTTGTTTTCCTTGGGATGCTATTTTTATCCAGAAGTTTAAAAAGATATTTTCTCCTCAACTCCCTCCACCCCTCGGTGGCCCTGGGAACTCTGATATTCCCAGCGCCACAGCAGGAGAGGAGCCTGTTCCTGGCATCAGATTTCATGGATGGCTGTAGGGAAGCAGTAAAGTGTTCCTGGCAGATAAACCCTGAGCAGGGGAAGAGGCTTCTTTCCTTCTTTCTTTTCTTCTTAATCCAGTTATTATCTGATCTGTATCATTTAAATAATTATATATGTCCTTGCTTCTACCAGCTCTGGAGCTGGCTTGTGATAGCTCTTTAATTCCACCCATTCACACTTAGATAGTAACTGGCCTAGCAAATGGTACAGCTCCAGGTACAGCTCCCAGGGCTCTGCTTAAGAGCCATCTGACCTAATTCTCACTCATTATAAACAACCGTAAATGTTGGTTTTGTTCATTTTTTTTCCCCCAAACAACAGCAGTTACAGGAACATGTAATTTTGTTTTTGCCATTTATAACTAACACCCCCCCTAGGCATTTATTATAAACGACACTGAAAGATGAGTAAAATTAAATCTGCTTTTGATTTCCTTTTTATTTTTATTTGCTTCATCTCTGAGGTTTTGCATTTATTGTTATTAGTGTTAGCATGTATTTATTTCCTTTCCTGAGCCTTTGTTCAGAGATTTACACTTGATGAGCATGTTGCTTCACTTCAAAAATAAGGTTAATAGCTGCCTCTTCTTAGAAAGGCTTGAGACCTCTAAGCATATGTAGGCATGTAAAAATGAAAGGAGCTGATGAAATGTAAAAGGCATGGATCTGTGCTCAATCAATGCTAACCACTTAGCAGTATTAAATGACAAAATTCTGTATGGGGATAGCTCCCCTTAAAGCTGGGGAGCTATTTTGGCTTCAGGGAACCTTGCTGTGACAATTTTTATAAGCAAGTATCATATACCACCAGATAGATCTCACATTACAGAGTAGCAGCACATGTATTGCATATAGTCGATAGTGACATAATGATTTATGTGAGTATAAATCATATGCTGTGTTTATAAATGGCCTTTACCCTGAACGAGGCTGCAAAGCTTGGGCGCTTCTCTGAACTAGTATCGGAGCGATCCCCCCGGAATGGCTTCACAGCCTGAAGAGGTGCACGTTAAACGCCAACAGCGAAGTTTGGTGTTGCGATCCCAAGGAGCCGTTCGGACCGGGATGCCCAGGAGGCAGCACGGCTCCACGATGTGCTCTGTGACATTCTGCGCGATCAGCCCCCCCGCCCCGGGGCTGTCTCCGCTGTCCCCCCGCCCGCAGCAGCGGAGCGGCCGCTCCTGTGCCCAGATCCCGCTGCCGGGGGCTGCGGGAGCGGGGCGGCGGCGGAGCCGGTGCGGAGCCCCCGCGGGAGGGCACCGGGGACAGGGGAGCCGTGCCTCCGCCCTCCCCGCGGCCAGGCGGCCCGGGGGCACCGCGGGGCTCCCCCGCTGCCCGCCCAGCCCGGCCCAGCCCTGCCGAGGGTGCGGCAGCACCGCCCGCCCCTCCATCCATTCTTTCATCCATCCACGCATCCGTGCATCCATGCAGCCTCCATCCATCCATCCACACACCCACCCACCGCCCTTCCGCCGCCGTCTCCCTCTCTCCGGGAGCAGCCCGTGCGCACCGTGCGGTGGAGCCACCGCGCTTCGGCTCCGCGGGCGGACGCGGGGCCGCCGCGCCCGGCAGCGGCAGGAGGATGCGTGAGCGGGGCTGGCGACCTGGCATCGCGTCGGTGCTTGGATCCTCCCTCCTCCCTCTCCTCCTCCTCCTCCTCCCCTCCCTCTCGCTCCCCGCCTGGCAGCGCGGGGCTGGGGAAGTTGCGCTTACACGAGAGATGGCTTCGCAGCGGGGATCGCTCTGAGGAAAGGTCTCCCCCTCCCTCGCCTCCCCCCGTCGCCGCAGCCTCCGAACTGTAAGTGGCAGGAAGGAAGTAAAGTTGCAAACAACCTGCCGCGGCAGGAACTTTGTGAGCTGCTCCAGCTGCATGTGTTCAAGGTGCCTTTGATGTACGTGCAGCAGCTTCTGGAAAGTGGACTGCAGCTTTCCCACCCGCCAGCCCTCCCTCTCCCCAACCCTTCCCAGCCTCCCCTCCCACCACCGCCACTTCAGCCCGCACACGCAATTTGTTTGAGAAGAAAAAAAAAAAAGTGATGAACGACAAGTGGTGAATTACCCAAGCGACTTTCCTCAAAGAGCGAGCGAGCCGGGGAGAGGAGCCGGGGCGAGCCCCGCGCAGCGCCGGGAGGGACCCGGCGGGGCTGCCGGGCTGTGAACGCGGCTCCGCAGCGAGCGAGATGCAAAAAGCCTCCTCTGCTTGCGTTTGACTTGCGATGCCGGCTCCTCACTAGAATGCAAACCCTTGCACAGGATGAAAACAGGTTTGTGGCAAATTCTCTTGGAAATGTTTCGCTCCCCGCCGCCGCCACCTTCCTGTCTGAGATGTCAGAGAAGATCTTAATGATGACACGGTGGCAGATACCTCTGCTGTGTACCCACCACTGTTCTTTGGAGATGTTCCGCCAGAGATAAATCTTTTATGCAGCTGTCTCTTCATATCAGTAGCGATTGCTGCATAATTTGCTCTTGATTGCAGTTAAAATATTCTCTTTAGCATCCGCTTCACAAAATGATGCAAAATAAACTCAGATGGAAGAAGTGTGGAATAGAAAGCTACAAATGAACTACTGATGGTGGATTGCTCTTCCCTTCTTCTTGCTCCCTCTCCCCCCAGTGCTCTGCCTCTAAATGTGAGCCATTTCTAAACAAAAACATTTGCTACATTTCTGTTTAAAGCAGTGATTTTGGGGGCTCTTTTGGCTGTTGTTTTGGGAGCAGCCTCCCATCAGTGGTACTTGCCTTACTGATTGACTTTCTTGTGTGTCTGTGGCTGCCAAGCCCATCAGCTTTTATCTTGTTTTCACCTGTTTTAAAGTATATCTTGTTTCTTCTAACACCTTGCAGGTCATTCTTCCAGAATGCCAGAGGAAAGTTCGCCAAAGCGGAGTCCTCAAAACATCCCATACAAGGATCTGCCCCATATCATCAATGCTGATGGGCAGTACCTCTTCTGCAGGTATTGGAAACCAGAAGCATCTCCCAGGTGAGCACTTTCAAGCAAATGTCCTTTCTACTATCACTGAATACAACTCTGTTAATGCAATTATTATTTATAGCTTGACTGGCATTACAGGGCTGTGTACATGGAGCTTTATAAAGCCCCTAAGAGAGCTTTCTCTCAACTGAGAAAGTCCCTACTGTAAAAATTGGATTCTCCAAACCTTAACTTGTTCAAGTCAGCCTTGCAGATATAAAACATGGAGCTACTGTCATTCCATGCACAGCTGGCTTGGTTGGCAGTTCAATATTCTACCAAGTGGCTCTGGCAGGTGGCTGATGCCTATCAGCAGTAAACAGCTATCCCCAAACTAATAGCACTGGCAGTCAGGGAGGACACGGACACAGGCTTTGCCATGTTCACTCGTTCTGATTTTCTCAGTGTCAACAAACTTAACATCAGCATCTGAGCTCAGTTTCAATAGTAATAGCAGGGCAACAGGCAGAATGTTTGCCTGCATTGCTTTTTAACTGGTTTTCAATTATTTATACTTAGTAAATGATTCAGGGAGCTCTCTCACTGGCAATTGCAATTTCAAAACTGACCTGTGTAATAAACACAGACAGATAATCAGATAGAGATTTTTTTTTCTAATATTTTTGTCATAATTTAAATAATCTCTTTAACAGCTTTCTGTGCTAATTTTGATCTGATGTGGCTCCCGTAGTTAAGGTCTTTCTTCTTCCAGTATCTGCTGGCTTGGCATGTATTTGTGCTGCCACTAGTTATGTAGGTATCTACTTCATAAAAATCTGGATATTGCTTAATTGTTTTCTTTTTCTGCAAGCCAACAGGAAGAGCTGTGTTGATTTTATATAGCTAGAAAACAGTCACAGGAACAAGTTGTTCAATATGTAATAGGGAGTTAAACTTTATCCTGATGACCCAACAGGTTAGAAACCATCCTCTGCCCAAACGAGCCTGGCAACTTCTCTGAGAGAGGGATACAGGTCCAAGGTAGCTGGCCTTGGGGTTTATGCCTACTAAACTAAGGGACTATGGGAATAACATAGGGCTGGGTTAGTACTCAGGTATATAGAGGGTGGGAAAGCACCAAAATATACTGGCCCAACAGGAAGAGCTGTGTTGATTTTATATAGCTAGAAAACAGTCACAGGAACAAGTTGTTCAATCTGTAATAGGGAGTTAAACTTTATCCTGACGACCCAACAGGTTAGAAACCATCCTCTGCCCAAACGAGCCTGGCAACTTCTCTGAGAGAGGGATACAGGTCCAAGGTAGCTGGCCTTGGGGTTTATGCCTACTAAACTAAGGGACAATGGGAATAACATTGGGCTGGGTTAGCACTCAGGTAATATAGAAGGTGGGAAAGCACCAAAATATACTGGACCCAGAGGTGAGGACAGTGCAGCCACCCCACCATAGCTCCATTGCCCAGGCTGGGCTGTAGGACAGAGGTCTGGTTCAAGATCTCCTGCTCTACAGAGCATTTTATAGTTGCTTCTACTCGCCGCCTTTCAGAAACAAGGAGGAAGGTTTTTGGCACTGATGCAGTACATAGTCTTTGCACCAACCCGAAGATTGCCTTTATAGAAAAAAAATTCTATGAGATCAAGGTTCTACAGTGAAACCAGGCTGTTTTGTATTATAATTGTAATTAATCATTATCTACCCATAGCATTCATCACCCAATTGTGGAATTGCTTTTTTATCACATTTAATTTCTTACCAAATTAGTAGTGGGTGGATGGGTCTTTGGAGCTGAGAGTGAAAACTTGGTGTCTAAGTCCTCTGGGTAGTTAATTTTTTTTAGTGTTCTGTGCACCATGCAGTTAATTAAGAGTGAACTTGTCCTAGTTTTGTGACGAGAAAAGTGGATGGGATCAGTGTTGCTCATTTACAAGGAGCTCCTGTGTGTGTGTTTGCATGTTTGTGTACAAGGAGGGGGCGTATTGTTTATTATTAGCTCTTCATGAATTGTTATACATGAGAGATGGTAAGTGACTGAATAACAAGTCAGTGCCTGGATCCTGTGATCAAGACTGCTCTTGAAGTGCTTTGATAGGCAAACCAAAAATACATTATTTTGCCCCCTTTCACTTTACATAAGAAGCTCAGCTTTTTCTTCTTCCTGTGTAGAAGCTCAGCAACTTTCATCTAATTTTAAGCATTCAGCAAAACCAATCTCTCTATATATATGTATAGGGAGAGAAAGAGAGACACCTCAGGGGACTTTTACAGGCCTGTTACAATTTATTTCAAATACTGAAAGCAATTCTTTCAATCTTCTAACTCAATTGTTGATTCAGGTTCAAATCTTAACACTAATGAATGATGCTATAACCGTCAAATGGTGAGATCTTTCATTGATCCATTATGTGCCTAATCCCAGCTAGAGCTGTAGAAATACCTCTTCACTGCAGATGCCCAAAGATTATCATTGACTTGTCTTCTATTAGAATAGAACTTATTGCCCTTGATCCCTCCCCCAGGGAGGGGGAAAACCCAGGATGTCTGCCAAAGGAAATATTAAAAAGTAGCTCTAGCCTGGGCTTGAAGAGCAGACAATGGCCAGGCAGTCTCTTAAAGTGGAGATGACTGACAGACACCACCCCTTGGAGCTGGTGCTTCTTTTTTATCTCATTGAACAGACTCATAAATGTGGATAAAAGTCTGTAGCAGATTAATGTGTTATAGCATATTTAAATTTAAAAAAGCCAAAAACTATATTTTTTTCAGGAAGATGGAGAAATTTTGTGAGGCATTATTGCTTCATGCTCACAAATACCCAGGCTCTGATCCTGTGTGGTGTTGATCTGACTGATCAGCCCATACTGGTGCACATATGGAAGCTTTGTTATAAGTGCCACTGAGGCCAAGGTTGTCCTGCCAGTGAAAGGCACCTATTGTGAGTTCCTCAGCAGGGTCTGCTTTGTTTCAGAGAAGGATTTAGGTGATTACTTCACAGGAAGCTGACACACAAAGGCACTCAGATGTCATAATGATTAGATGGGGTAGATGGAGTAAGGAGTAATGGGACTAAGGAAGAAGAAAGACAGTGTTTTCCACTTGTTTTTCGCATGGGAAGTCACTCCCAACAGTGGAGCTGGGGCCTGGGTGTCGTCTTCTCTTGCTGCCTGCTGGCAGCAGTGCAGGTGCAGCTTCCCTGGCCAGCAGCCCTGCAGGCTGCCCAACTTGTTGAGCCAGTTCCATCTTAAAGTGTAATTAAGTGGTCTCCCCTTGCTGAATGCAGCAGGGAAGAAAAAGCCGTATGTTCTAGTGTCGTTTTCATGTTTTGTGCCAACAGCAGAACTTGTGGACCATGAAAATGGGTAACTCTTTGGCACCAAGTGCTCACTGCTGAGTGCAACACTTAGGATCTGAGCAAGGCATGGCACTTTCAGGTCCTTGTGATGTTGTTTGAAGGAATTAAATAATTAGAACCAAACAGGACTGATCTCATGCCTATAGCATGTCCCAGTAGCCAAAGAAACCCTGCTTAATGGGAAAGCAGTCACTGTGTAAACATAAACCACAGCTCCATGGAAGGCTCCATGGAAGTGCTCCACCCTGAGCACTCTGAGACAAAATATGAGGTAACAGGAGGTGAGGAATTAAGAAACCAAGTTCTATTCCCAGCTCTCAGACAAAGCTGCTAAGAATAGATGCTGATGAGGAAGGGGAAGGAAAGTTGGGAGGAGAAGTCAAGACATTTCCTTTGAGGCCCCTAAAGGGCCTGGGGAACTTCAGAGGTGACCTTCTTCCTCTGTGGTCTATATCACTGTAGCCTTTTCTAGATGCTTCCTCCATTCTTGTCACTACCTAGATAAGCACAAATAGTTTTTTTCTGGGGCACTTTTAGCCCCTCTTCTTGACCTCAAGTAAATCCTGTGAGATTTATTGACTCAGAGTAATTTTTTCAAAGCTGCTCACAGCTGCAGTTGCCACTGACTTCAGACAGAGTGATGTCCAAGTCTCTCCTGGTAGATCAGTCACTTTAAGCTGAACACTTGAGACCCTTGAAGCTAGAGGATGCACTTGAAAATGTGATTTCCAGACATCTATGAATGTGAGCTTCCCCAGTCACCAAAGAGAAACCATTACCTGGCTAGGTAGCGTGGTGCTTGAGTGTCTCTCACAGAGTGGTCTCTAGGTAGACTTGGAGGGTTTCCTGGATCCACTGTGGTTCTCTGCCTGTGGGTTACACAGACATTCCTGGGCCATTGTTAACTTACACTGGAATGGGTTGGCTCAACTTCAGACATCTGAGCACAGTTTAAGTAAACAGAGTGGCAATTGTCTGAGTAAACAGTGCCTTTGTAAGAGTTCTTTCAGTTCTACACCTGAGACGTGTTTAAAAACACAAAATTAAACAAACAAAATGCACCCACTTCTCTATTTACTTTTTACATTTCTTTTACTCTTTGAAGAACGCCCGCCATTCTTTCTGACTTGTTAGTAATGAAAGGCCAAGCCAATAAGGAGAAAACAGATTTCTCTGTTCCCCAAAGATTTTGCAGATGTGCCTGTGGTGCAGAAATACAAATTGCTTTTGTATTTGAACTGGCCCTTAAATTGTAAATATTGCTTGATGGTTTTGGCATCTCATTACCAGCACTTCCATGCCATTTCCAGAAGAACAGCGCAGCTCCCAGCATGAGCAAAGGACAAAATTGAATTTGACTTTCAGACATTTCCAAAGTGAATGAATAAATAAATAAGTAAGCCAAAGTGAAGTCAAAGCAAAAGAAATCAAGTCACTGATTATAGTGTCTTTAATTATAGCGTATTGTGTTAGTCTCTAGAAATACTTAAAGCAGTTTCTAATTCAGTGTCAGTCTTAAAGAACACTTTGTTTGTACTAATGAGGTCAACTTGAAATTAAAGCCAAATCTGTAGGATGCAAAGTGACTTATGTCAGCACAGTTTGCCATAGGATGAATTCAGCTCCCTGTGTTTTTCTGATCCCATTGCACACACTGCAAAGGGAAATGACAATGATCATTGTCAAATCAACATTCCAGGCTTTGCTTGCTGTATTGCTACTGCCTGAGTTTCTAAAGCATCCCTTCTCATCAGCTGTGTATGTGTTCCTTTAATGCCTCTGTTATCTTTGCTCCATGTGACTGTCTTATTCACTGTGAATGGGGGCATCCTTTTATGATTCCTTATGTGGTTCCAGAGGATGGGCAAATTAGCAAACCAGCTTTGTGTGAGAGGGACTGACAGACAGGGGAGCTGCTTTGGTTCTCACTGCAGATACTTCCAACAGGCTTCTTCAGTGTCATACTTTTTTTTCAGTCTCCACAGGAATGTCCAACACAAGCAAATCTGCCTTGTATTCCACAGAAACCTAGGGAAAAGGTGAATAGCAAATGGAATAACAATAGTAATTAAACTGTCCCTTTTGCTCATTGCCCTGTTAGGATCTGCTTCTGAGCACAGGTGTACAACTTTGTGACATCAGTGTCTGGGAGCAAGGTGACTTTTGGAGTTCCCTGTTGTGAGTCTCAAAGCAGTAATATTTCATCCTGATCCTGAGAGCAGCAAAAAAAAAAAGCGAAATCAGTGTTGGTTCTGTGTACCACCTGATGAATTGGAAATAATGCTGTCCAGCATGGTGAATATAAGAAGCAGAGGTAGAAATAGGAGGAAAGAAGAAAAATTGTCTAAAGATAGTGTTGTAAAGATAATTTTTCTGCTCATTATTCTGCCAGAGACTGAAGGATAAGCAAACCTAGCATCTGTAAAACAAACAGTTCATTTGCTTTTAATTGGAATACAAGTGTGTTGATCAGTACTGGCTTTATGCCATGACTCCAATGAATGCCCAAGTTGGTCACTCAGCATTTAGAGATCTTTGTCCTGGGCAGACCCTCCACTGACCTCTTCTTCATCTCATCAAACTGGGAATGCTCTGAATCAGCTATTTTTTGGTAGTGACACAATAGCTGAAGCAGACAACTCAGTGATCATACCGGGGTTCCAGATGCAAGAGCACTTTACTTCACTGCTATAAGGAATATACAGGTTTAGTGAAAATAATAAAAGAGCCGCACACAGTTCCTTCCTTCAGTTTCTCTAGCACTCTTGGAACATCCCTTGGGAACACACAGCAGCTCTTTTAGATCACTGTGAATACATCTACAAGAACTGGCTGTACAGCTGTTCTGGCTGGAAGAGGCTGTTTTTTCTAGATGTCTGTAGCAGAGGAGTTGGCCTTGAAAGTTCCTTTCAGACTGCTGTGACTTTGTCCTTTTTAAAGTCAGGGTGAACATCTGACCTTTTTGTTCTTCTAGGGAAATTGCATTGTTCTAAAAGCTGTCCCTGCAGACATATTTGGCTGAGCTGTCTTCCCTAGGTTCAGGCATGTCATTGTCCTAATTCTTCCCACTTGAATGGAAGCCACTAGTGTTTGAAACCTCCTATTGTCCCTTATGGAAGAGATGTGACACAACCCTGATAGCAAATGGCTGATTATTCCAGGTATCTAAGGAGATAGTGTTGCATCTTGCCCATGAGGTTCCTAAAGATATGCTTAGGCAGGTCCTTTACCTCATCCCACCCCAGTTATATCCTTAAGTGCAACCAGCCATCCCTGCCCTGTACTCTACAGCACAGCCATTCTGACACTGTGTCAGTATGACTTATTATCCACAACAGGAAACAAGGAAATCAGCAAACATCAGGGTAAGTAAATTTTTTAGACATCATTAAAGTTATATCTCCTGTAGGATTTCCTCTTGCATACCAATACATTTCACTCATGTTAACTGAAAGAAAAATACTGGTGCAGCAATCCCAAATACCAACCTTGGGCTAATCCCAACCCCAAACATCTTCTAAAGCAACCAGACGTGGGGGAGTCACTGGGTGGTGGTGACCAACCTTGGGCTAATCCCAACCCCAAACATCTTCTAAAGCAGACGTGGGGGAGTCACTGGGTGGTGGTAGCAGGAAGGCATCCCCAAGCTGACCAGACAGTGGTACCAAGGTGTGGCCTTGGAGCCAGGAAGGGAACAGCTGGTGGAAGCTGTCCTGGTAGCCACAGCACTGCAGTGAGATTTACCTGCCTCCCAGCATGCTCCTATGGGATATCCCCATCAGCAGGAGAGGGGATAGGTCTTGGTCTTGGTCTATTTCTGCTGGGGAATGTGTTTGTTCCTCTCAGGCAGATGCAGTATGTTTGTGTCTGAAGGGATCCATTCTTTTTGTAGAAGTTTTCAATGTCCCAGAACCTTGGGTAACACCAAACTTTATGAGTACTTCCACTGACATGAAAGAGTTCTCCCTTCTGTGTCAGACACTGGCTCTGCAGCCAGGAACTATCTTTGCTTCTGTTTGGCAGGCACTCACTTGATGATGGCAGCCTCTGAATCCTCCCATACTGAGTGATGGCAAAGGGAACTTGCTAGACCTAACTGGCTCTGCAGCCAGGAACTATCTTTGCTTCTGTTTGGCAGGCACTCACTTGATGATGGCTCTGAATCCTCCCATACTGAGTGGTGGCAAAGGCAACTTGCTAGACCTGGAGAATTTAGTGTCAAAAAACAGAAAAAAGGAGGCAATGAGGAGCAGAGAACAGGCAAAACATGGTCAAGACAGTCATTAGACACAGTGACCAGTGATTTACAGAATCAGACCTACAATTTATCCATACTTTTATTTCCTTGTCTACAAATGTGCGTAGTCCTCCAGTCAAGTGATACAAATTGGGGCTGGAGTCTCTAGATGAAAGTTGCCAGAGAAAGTAAGTTATTTCTTGAGCAGCTGGTAGTTGAAGAAGACTTGATGTTTGAAGAGAGATTTAAAATAAAATCTCCTAAGAAATGAATTAGTTGTTCTCTGCTGTTCTGCTGCAAGTAAATTGTCTCAGCGGCAATCGTTGAAAAGAAAGAACAAGGAAAAAAAGGGGGACAAAATATTGACAACTGGGCTAAAGCCAAATATTCAGCAGTAACAGGGCAGTAATTGTTTGCTCTGGTGTTGTGTACAGATAGGTAAGGAGAAAATGTACAAACTACTGTAGATTTAGTGTGCAAGAAAGATTGCTGATCTTTTTCAGATGTCTGTCGAACCTGTGATAAATGTCTTGCTCTGTATGTTTTCTTTCTTCCTTGCTCAAGCTTGAAGCTTGCAGAGTGAGGGAATAAGACATAAATTACTGGCCTTTCTTTAAAACAGAATTTGGTTACTTTGCTGTACATGTCAGCAGATTAGTTGGTTCACCAACAGACAAGATGAGCTTATTTTTATAATTTTTCAACATAGTTTCAACTTTTATTTTCAAAACTATCTCCGTGAGCTTTCAAATTCAATTGTCAATTCCAGAAATCTGCAGTGGTTTCATTTGTTGGGTGAAAGGCATGAGGAGTGACAAGGAAGCAGTAAGTAATTAAATTTCTGTAAGATAACATCCAGCTGACTTAATGGTTAAGCTTTTTCTTCATTTTTTCAATTTTATATGAGAGCTAGTCTACAATATTTGGAGCATTAAAATCTGTATTCTGAGCTGCATTCATAATCTCGTGTTATTAAAAAGACATTAAAGCAATCAGCATTCAGTCATCCTCTGTTCCTCCCCAAAAAAGGGATGTGGAGCATCTCAACCCAGGTTGGCCTGAAAATGCACAGAGCATCTCTCTTAACATTGTTAGATGCCCCCAGATTCATTAGGACAGAAAGATTGTTTTCATTGACTTTGTTCTTTCCAGGCTCACTGTGGCCCCCTTCCATGTAGCACAGGGAACCCATGGTGATATCTGAACTCTGCAGTTAACCTCCTGCTGGCTGCTTTAGAGCCAGTTTTTACTCATGCTGTGTGTCCATCCTTGCCTCTGGCAGGCTGTGCTGCCACAGGAAAGGCTTTTTACCTCTGTGCTTCAGTTCATGTGGCAGTGGGAAGAGGGGTTGATCCTTGCTTGGGGTGGGGTAACGGATCAGAGAATCTCTTGAGGTGCCACTCATCTCTGCCTTGTGTGACCTCTGCAAGCAGCCTGGTTGCACCATTTGTAAAGCATTTTGGGTTTTCTGTATGAGGAGTGTTGTACAAAAGCCAGCTGCTGTTATTATTTATCCTGTTTATTTACTGGTCACATTTCTCAGAGCTGGGGAACGGCAAAAAACAAGCAATCAGCAGATTCACTTTGTTTACATTTAATTTCACTTTCGGTGTTGGGGGAATGCTGATTTGTTAAACTCTATTCCTTCCTTTGAAGCCTGTAATTTTGCATAGTGGAAACATTGCCTCATTCTTACACACAGGTTTACATTTCTGTTTTGAAGCATTATTTAAGGGTTCTGCCCACCAGAGGTTTGCTTCCTGCTGGGCACATTCTCCTCCACAACAGCTCTCCCTCTTTCTTCGCCAGGAATTGAAGGAGTCAAAGCTGGTCTGGCTGGTGGGGTTAATAACTGTGGTATTGAAAGTATTTGATCTGGATATTGTCGAGGCTTTTAAAAAATAGTCAGAAATATGTGGTACAGTCTCTGGTGAAGTGTTCCACATGAAACACAGCATTCCTGCAGCAGAATAACAGCTTGTGGTTTAAATAAATGTTGTTATTTCTGCTCAGCTGTAGGTGTACATGTATGTTTTGGTTTAGTGACTGCCAGATACTGTAAATGAGTATTGATTTCCTTTTCTATTTTAAGCTTTTCTGCAGAAAAGACATCCCACATGCCTTTGGCTTTCTTTGCCTGCATCTAAAATGATTGCAGCCAAGGACTCATCTAAATACTCTTTTTTTTATTGTTACCACCTATCTTTATTCTAGTAGTTGCACCTCCAGTTGGACAGGTCCCCATTCACATTTTGGAGCTTAAAGCATTATATCCAGCCCTTTTTGAGAACAGATCAACAGGCCATTGATTAACTCATGGCAGGTAGGTTCTTTATTTGTGTTAGCATGGCAGCCCTCACAGTGAGAGGTGAAGCTGCCCAGGTGTTAGAAACGAAATAACGTTTTAGGAACCAAGCCTGCAGTAGCTAAAGCCTTAGGACACCCAGATTTGCTCAGTGCAGCCAAGAAATAACACATATTGATTTGGCAGCCATAGGCTGAAGTCTGTATGCAACTCTTAAGTCATCTGAAGGTAAACCTTTGCACCTCACCTGTGATTAAAATTCACTTTGGCCCAAAATATGAATAAACATTTCAACCTTTAAAGCTCCTGTTGCAGTGATCATTGTTTTAGCAGCATTCCATGTCTCATGTAGAACTGCTTACATTCAACTTTCCTTCCTACCTCAGGTCTACAGCAAACATGGAATAGTAAATTAATTGGAACATGCTGAAAGCCTTGGCAAACGCTTTGCCTGTGACATTCCTAATTTCCCAGAGGAGTAGCTGCTGATATTGATTTTGACAGAGCTTGTAAAGCCTCTTGCTGCAAAGATTCCTCTCATAGCTGGGCAAGGCTGAAGTGCAGCACTGGGATGTGCCAAGATTTCATTGGAAATTAATGTGTTTAATCTCAAATTATGTTAAAATATACATAAGCCCTTTATGATTAAGAAATAAATCCTTGAGTTTCTGTCTCTAAGTTTATGGGATAATTCCACCCTAGCTTTTGGAAAATCAAGTGGAAAAACTTGGCAATTTAGAGATCCATGCTACCTCTGACACCTGAACTTATAATGAGTTTGTCAGTTAGTTAAGGAAAACCAATTAAGATCTCTGCCAACACAGAGGACTGCTGACCAAATTGGATCAGGAAGGTAAAAGTGAAGATGGGCAATTGACTCAGTGCAGGAAGTAATCAGGAGTTCCACATTAGGAGTGTAATTGCCTGGCCACAAACAGTATATTGGGTCTAAGTATTTCAGGGAATTGAAGTCTTTCTTTAAACCATTGCCATACAATTGGGAATTGCACTGGCAGTGCTTTTTAAAAAAGTTATAATAACATAGTATCTTGACTTCACAGAAGAGGTAAAGAGTCATCTCCTTTCTTGGTCCTTCTTTTTTCACAGGTCTCTTCCTGGAGGGTGTTCCTCACCACGACAGGGGGGTTGGAACTAGGTGATCTTTAAGGTCCATTTCAACCCAAACCATTCTGTGATTCCAAGCTAGTGAAGGTTTGCCCACATAAGCCCCAAATACCTGATCAAACTTCTTCATTCATGCAGGAATAGCTCAGAAATGTTCTGACCCTCTTGTGCCAAGTGTGTGCTTTTCAGCCTCTTCCCTGCACAGGTGCTGGGTGCTGAGCTGAATTCTTCCTGAAACAATTTTTCAGTACTGCTGGTCATGAGTTGTCAGTACCATCCACTCCCTGAAACAGCAGCTTGAGACTGGAGGTGATCAGATTCATGGCTAGAGTCTGAACCATGGAAAAGCCCGTTTTAAAGAACCATTGATATGGGGGTGGGGATTGACTATGAAGAACATCTGGTGCACCTGGGTTCAGACTACGAGTGATGTCTGCATGAAAAATACCTTGCAAAAGAATGGAGGTCAGAAGAAGCCTGCAGACTTGTCTTACAGGACTTCAGCAAGTGCCACTTAACATTTAGATGTGGTATTCTCTGGAGCACTTGATTATTTGTCTCACACCACAAGCCCTTCTTAACAAATATTTGAAAATAACCAAGCAAGCAATGTTCCTAAGGACTTAAACATTACCATGTACTTGTGTGAATCTAACCAGGGGGATGACTTTACTAAATAAAATAATCTCCATAATTTGGAAGCTACAGAGGCGTATCTAAAACTCCTCACCTCAATAACTGAATATTGCTGTCTATTTCCATCTTCTGTGTTATGCCAAAAAGTGAGATTAAATTCTAAAAACGTGGCTGGGATGCCATGTAAGGAGCATTCTTGCACAGCTTGAGCTTATCCCTTAATGAAATACACCTTGTTCCTTTCCAGGAAGATTCCCTTCTATTAGGGTTGAGTTGGATTTCAGGCTATGAACTTACAGCAGCAATAATGACTTGTCACTGGAACAGGTTCCAATGCTCTGAATATGCCAAGACTTCAAGGGAGTTCAGTAAAAAGGAACTGGTTTTGCACAGCTGCTTTGAAACAGAGACATACTTTCATATAAAAAAAAACCCCTTTTTGTTCAGAGAGCAGGTGTAGCACTGAACTAGTGAGTAATGCTGAGTTTCAGCCATAGTGACAGTGCAGAAGAAGCTTCTTGCCCTTCAACTGCAGCTTTCTCATGCTTGGAAAGGACAGTCCATCTCACCACACAGGCCTTTCTATTTCCAAGGCTTTGGCTCACTAGGCAGTGTCTGCATTTTGATTTCAAGAAGAAACTGCTACACGACTGGCTAAACAGTCATTTTTGTCCCTTTGGAAATCATTAAACATTCAGTGCAAGTGAAGAGGAGGGAGAGTCTGTGAAAACTGTTCTTGCTCTTACTCCCTGTCTGTTGGTGCTCCATTGAGAGTGGTGGCCCTGCAGTAGCTGTGCTTCCAAATCAAAATGAATTTTTAATAAAACTAACCAGAAGTACTTTATTTTTCCTGATTTCCAAGGGGATCTGTGCCAGAAACTCTTTCATTTCTTGCTATATTCTCCCTCCACACCCTAAATCTAATCTAAAAAATGTGGGGATGATTTCAGGTTGACTTGAATTTTGCAGCTCATGTCTTCTATTTAAGCAATGTTTTGCACAGTTTTTTTAGACAGACACTGACTACTTTGTGCATCTATCCCTGTAGCTCCCCTTGGGAGATATGACCTCCATTTTATCTGCCTTGTAACCCTCGTACTGAGCAAGGGCTGAAGCAGAGCAAAGCACAGGACTGGGATGTCCAGTTCCAGCATTCCTCCCAGCCAGGTGCTGGGGCAGTTCCGTCACCCCCACATCATCCCTTCCTTGGTCCTGTGTGTGTTGCAATTCCTACCCATTTCTTGTTGGAAGCAGAAGTCATAAACCTTCCTTCAAGGCTTCCTGTGCTCTGCAGAAGGGCAGCAGCCACAGGAAAGCCACAATCCAGCCCTGAGCTCCCCAAGTCTCCAGGGATCTTGTCTGTCTTGCAGGTTCAGAGCAGCAGGTCTGGCAGTCAGTTCTGCCAAGGCAAATCCCATCTCTGATATCAAAGTGGAGGAGTGTCTCCCCAGGGCAGTCCATGTAACCCTAGAATCCCTCCTCCTCAGTTTTATTCAAGAATGGGGTGGGAAGATCCGACCCATGAATTTTAAGCTACACACCAGGCATTTCACCTCTGATCTCAGCTTCATGTCCCCTAAAATATTACTGCAAAGCCTCCTTGAAACTAAATACAGCTGATCTTAAGTGCTAACTTTGCAGAGATTTAGCCAGAGCTATGCAGTTGCAAGGACCTAATAATTCTTTCTCTCCCACCCCTCCTGAAATTTCCTTCCTCTCTTCTCCTGGTATTAGACCTCTCATGAGTTATTCTCAGTGAGGGCTTGCTTTTTTGAGAAACTACAATAAATCAGCTTAAACTATTTCTGCACATTGTTTTGTGCTGGCTCTAGCTGGATCCTGTTGAACCTTTTGTTATGAAATATATTTGTACTAACCGGTTCTGTCTCTGCTCTGCTGATTTATGATGTCTGCACTTTCTGAGGTGGTTGGAAAATTTAGCCATGTTACTCCTTTTGGACACTTTCAGAACATGGAACTTCTGAAATGCCCTCCTAACTCTGTTCTTGTGAGGAGCTGTGATTTTGAGATGTATGAGGAGGCCAGGCTTGCACACATGTTGCAAGAGGGTTGCTTACAGGAGCAGGCACAGGTTTTAAGACTGTGCTCTGAAGCTCTGTGGTGTAAGACAGCAAGATGGTGCTTAAATCAACAACAGCCCCTTCAGAGGGGCTTGCATGGGAACTTTCAAGCCTGAGAAAATGAGGAAATGAGGAAGGAAAGCAGGAAGCAGAGCTTGCTGAAGAGGCTTATTTTTTAATTGCCAATTTAAGATCTGGACAGGAATAAAGCTACTGATTCTACTAGTCTAGATCAAACCACATCAAACACAAATGTACAGAACCCTCAACCCCCACAAGCTCTGTATAGTCAAGCAGAAATTGTGTATTGTGAGCACAGTGCAGGTTCCCCTGACATGTTCTTTCATGCATGAAGGTTTTTCAAAGTTAAGCCCCAGAGATAAACTCCTCCAGATTCAGAGCTCTGTGAGGTCTCCATGTTAATGCTGAATGGTCTGTGATTTGGAGAGAAGGTTGATAGAGACTCAGCTCCAGGCTATTGACGTTTTGATTTGCTTTTTCCCCTGAATTGGGAAAAATAGTGATAGAGCTGCTAGAGAGAGGTGGCTCCCCAGAGGCTGGGCCTACATGGGAAAGCTGTGGGGCAGTAGGGCAGAGGCTAAGAATGCAGAAACCTGAGCAAGAGAGCAAGAAACGCCCTTGGGGGAATGCCTTCTTGAAACATGGATTGGAATTGGGAGAAAAGTCACTCCCTCTTGCACCTCCAGGGGGACATAACTCAGATGTTTCCTAGAGGCGGAAGGTTGGCATGAAGGGACACACCTGACTCCATAAATATTCCTGTCTAACTGGAGACACTAGGCTGAACTCATGGCTAAGTGTGTAGATCACAGACATTCATAACATGAGTGAGATTGCTATAGCATTTTGTAACCCCTACACCTGGCCCAAGGTTTTGCAGGGCTCTTTTGAGGCACAAATCACCTCCAGAAAAAAAGAATGCAAAAACTGTCTCAAAGAGCAGGGACAGAGACAACCCCCTTCCAAACGTTGGGTCTTACACCCAAGGCAAGGGCCTGAAGAACCCTCCAGAAAAGGAAAAGATCACCAATAGTTTAGATCACAAAAAAAAGTATTCTTCATTACGTGTTCTTTTAAATTAGCTGCATATTTTTTTGTAACCTTTAAGCAAATACCAAGGGTAGAAAATTAGACTGACACTTAAACCTCAACAAATCTTATTATATGATAGATAGCTAATCCTCATAGCGAAGCCCATTCTTCCAGCTAACACAAGAATGAACACCTTACAGTGACTTTCCATTACAATACACTTTGGAAGCAAAATACACACACAACATTTTTAACACACTAAAAGATCTGTGAGCGACTATCCACTTGCTTGTCCAAAAATGTCGCCAGTTTTTGGTAAATAAAAGTTAATTGTTCAGCTACAAAGGAACTGATAAATCAGCACAAATAACACAACAAAATGTAGTACTTAAGCCAGTCATTTTTCTGGCAGCTTAGCTGGCTCAGAGCTTTCCTGTCAGTTTGTTTTTAAAAATTACTTTAGGAATTTAGTGTCTGGAATTCAAAACTGTGCAAGTCAGATGTTCTTTGTTAAAGCTGATCTGGTTCTAGTAACAACATCCATAAGACCAAATGAAAAGCACAGTTGCCTAACATAGAATAACATGGTATTAACTTAAGTTGTGAGGGCTTGATTCAGGAAATCACTTCTGCGTGTGATTGACTCAGTCCTTATTCTGGACAGCATTTATAAATCCTTTTTTAACTGTCATCCTGTACTTGGAGAGTCCTGTTGACTTTCATGTGTTGAAGAAAGTTTCCTGAGGTTAAGGCAAGTACTTAAATATTATTCTGAAGAGGGATGCTTTTGAATGGGGTGGAAAAGATTGCATTTTTCATATATGCAGTCATAGGAAGCTTGTCTTCCGTTCTTTGGTTCAGCCCTAATGTTTTGGGTTATTTTCTGGCAATAAAAGAGGATGCATGGGGTCCCAGAGAAGTGGCTCTGTCCCCAAAGGACACAAGATGTTAAAGTCACACCATGCTGCTTGCAACCTTCTTTGTCTAGTTCAGTTTCAACATGAATTTTGTTCAAAGCAAAGCAAAAACATGGGTCTTATGCCCAGCAGGACTCAAGCCCTGAGTGGTGTTTCAGGTCTGCAAAGTGTCACAGCACAGCAGCTTTCTGGGTGTGCTTTCAGTGCATTTTTCTTCTAACAGTCTTGGTTTAAGAGGGCTCTTGCTCATGTGTGTTAGTCCAGTACTGCAATTTATTTTCCCTAGAATTGCTTTCCTCCAGTTGACTGTGGAATTGTATCTCTGAACAATTGTCTTGCCCCTTGACAAACAAGACAGCAAAACAGAAAGTGAGAACCTTTAAACCTGGTACTGCCTTTGTTTGGTTTGACCACAACTTTTCCAGAAACTCATTTCCTGGTCAAACCACGACATTCCTAGAACTGTAACCTAAAGCATGACCCTGCCCTGCAAAGTTGCTGCCCACACAAGAAGAGAAATATCAGTGGATGTGAAGCTACAGTAAGAAATAAGGAATAACTTGGACACAGCTAAAGCTTGGATCAGGTGGTGACCTCTCCAGGAGGCAGGAGAGGAGAACATTGTGTTCATGTGGATTTGTGCACACTGACTGTATTGCAGCCTAGCCTCCACAATTCCCACCCTCCCTAATAAAGGGCAGGGTGTTTGCAGGTGCTTTGTATTAACTGATGGTGTGGCACTGCTGTGTTTTACAAAGCTTAACAGGCTGCAGGTGGAATATAGGAGAGACTGATACCAGTCAGAGGAGATGTGGCAGCAGGGACAGGTCACAGGTGCATATAACCTCCTAATGGAAGAGGACTAAACACAGCCAGTAGTTGACTTGAATATTAAAGACAAATATTATTCTGCTTTCTAGTTGTAATAAGCAACTGCATTTGTTTGCCAAGCTGTGCAGTACCAGGAGGCAGAAACCTGCAGTGGGGAGGGGCAGGAGGGGGAGGTGATAAAGGCCATGGGAAGGGCAGGAATCTGCAAAAACCATCTGTTGCTTTTGCAAACAGCAGTCAATAAACTGGTTTCCTCTAATAGCCCGTAATTGCTGTTGCAGAGCTGGGTGAGAGAGGAGCGTGGGACTCGGTCACGCCTCGCTCACACCTTGGCTTTGTGTTCAGACACAGCCCAGCGAGTTGGGGGAGTCCTGCTGCTGGGAGAGGAGCTGAGCAGCTGCCAAGGCCATGCTATTTCAAGGTGTTCAGTCACAGTTCCACCAGCCAAAACCACCTGAAGCATCCGAAGATACATGAGCTTTCTGTGCCTGTGGTCAGACATTAGAACTAGCAGGGATCCAGGCACTGGTCACTTTGCAGAGAGCTTTGCAGGCGGTGCACAATGTTTTCTACCTGCTACATGCAAACTTCCAAGGATTTCAGCAGCACAACTGCAAGAGCTGGGAGTGAAGAAATTTCTCCCTGTTACCAGTTTGATACAAACCTTTTTTTAACAAAATTCTCATTGAGACTGCACAGAAAGGCACTGCAGTCCTGCAAAACCACAAACACTGCAGGATCCATATTAATTTTAAATGACTCTGTTGAAAGCAATCTCTGATAATCTGTTATTCCAGCCATTGTGGTAAGGAAGGAGAAGACTGTGACTTAAGAGCAGGGATATCTGCAAAAATGTTTACATACAGGAAAGAATTGCTGTCAGTCAATCTAATAGTTTGTTGTATTTTCCTGGCAGCTTGCTAGTGAAAATATGTTAAATCGTATTTGTTACACTGCCTTCAGGTATTATTTGCCAAATCTAAACTTACTTTGTAATGGAAAATTGGAGATTAAGTGAAAAAGCCAACTCCTTTAATCCTTGTTCAGATGATACTTGTACTAATTTCAATTTTTGAAGGTTGTGTTCAATATGTGGCCCTTGTGCTTAGACCTGAAAGCTGGAGCTAAAGAGCTGTGTAGATGTGACCTAGTTTTTAGTGAGTAAAGCCACTCTCACTTTTTATTGAACAACAGGAAAGGCTGATTTTGTTCAGTGTAACAAATTGGATATTTTATGCTTTGTTTATGATTATTGATAGGATCAAACTTGCAAAAGTATCTAAGTAATTTCACCAGCTGCTGTCATTAGAGATCTAAAGGCAAACAAGCTCAGGGTTTTTTTTCAGTATTTTGCAGACAAATAATAACCCAGGTGTGTTCCCTGTGGTGTGCAAAGGCTCAGTTCTGTAACACTTGGAAATTGTGTTCCAGGTGGAAGGAAAGGTCACAGGAACACCTTGCCTCTCTGAAGCTTTGGGTTTTTATCTTTTCCCACTTGGTTTCACATAGAGTGAGGGCTCTTAGCATCTAGAAGGATGCTGCATTAGTGTAAATAAAAGTAAAACAAGAGCTTTACTGTCTCAGGGATGAAGGACTAAGAATTTCCTGGAAAAGATCTCTTTGCCAGCTTCCCATTAGATTCATTCACTTAGTGCCATTTACTCATAAATTCAAATAATATTTCTCTAAGAAATGAAGGGCTATATTCAGTCAGCCAAGTTGAACCTTTATCTCTGTGCCTAGTCAGCAGAAACAAATAGAGGTCCCCTAAAGAGCTTAAGTAAGACATTGAGCAAGGAAGCTGTCAAGCTTGAAGGTGGTAGGAGGTATGGGAGTAGGAGGAATGGCAGAGAGAGACTTGGCCTGGCTGGGTCTGTTGCATATCAGGGCAATGGGCCCACAGGAAGAAAGTTAATATTCTCCACTGAATGAGCAATGTCTCACTTTCTTCAGCACTTGGAGGTAGAATAATAGATCCTGCACTCCAAAAATCAGTCTGTCTGCCAGGTGCATTGATAACTTGATGAATCAATTGATCAGGGAAAATGATAAAGGAAGGAATGACTGCTCCACACGGATTGTTTTGCAACCTTCAGTGACACTAAAGAGGATTTGTAAGGCACAGCAAGTTAAATATGGCACATGACCTAATGTCACCCCTGCTAATTGGTGTTAGACAGATACCAGAGCGTCTTTGCCTTGTTGCTTTTGTGTTTGCAGTGGATTCTGTACAGTCTGGATGGATGCTCTTTTAAATTGTCCAGCTGGACAAATGCTTTAAAGTAGGTGCTAATTAAAGAGCTAGGACGGGAATTTCTACCTCATCCAACATGTTATTTAAGTTTAAATATATTAAGACCTAAGCAGTTCATTGCTGTGAACACACTGTCTAAAAAGGTATTCAAAACCTTAATTAAGATAAAGTTGAGGAATTCTCTAGCTGTTAACTGCTGTCATTGCTTTATGTTGTCAGTTCTTGTAATATCTCACTGTTCATGTACTGAAAATGTCAAACTTGTAGCTTTCAAATTGTTTTGTGGTTGCTGATGTTGCAATGACAAATGGTCCTTTTAAACAAACAAGTTATGTTTATGTTGCTAAAACTGGATTTTAAATAGTCACCTGTCAAATCCAGCAGAACTTCTGTCATCTCATTGCTACTTCTGTTATAGCTCTGGCCCAAGTCTATCCTAATTTTATCATCTAGCAGAAACACTGGGGAGGTTCAAGTTCGGTCACTTTCATTTGATGACATTCCAGTAAAAGGTATTATTCATAAAACTGGAATATTCAAAGATAAGCATGTGCAAAAATAAGTGTCTATTAGACTAGTTTTTTATTATCTTGGTCTGCACAGTAAGAGTCACTTTAATCATAGAAGTGAAGCAATTGTTTTGGGGCAGAAACTGGAATGGTAAAATTACCATAATTGGGTCAAAAGATAAAATTCCAAACTCCAAGCAAAGAGCTAGAAACCTATTCTTTGGCTGAAATTCCACCTTTGAGTGTTCTGGAGCATCAGACAATGTTTGAGGTTATAAAATTAAGGACAGTGTTGGTATTTGAATCACAGAGAGATACCAGTCCCAAAAGAAACAGATGGCATCACTAAAACTGGAGAGCACTGTAGAGCCTCAAGCCCCCGTGGAGATATCCAGCTCAGGGACTGATGCTGATGCCCACCTGCACCCTGAACTTGCAGCATGCTGTCTCTGGCCCATGGGCAGTTGCCTTCCCTGTAACCCCTCCTACAACAACCTGTTGAAGGCCAGGTCGATGGCAGGCCAGGGTGACAGTGGTTTCCCCTCTATTCAAGCTCTGCAAGTTCTTTACCTGCCTGGTGTTTGCTGATGTCTGAAATGCTGTTGCTGAATGGAATGGTTTCCCTTGCAGCTCTGCAGTGTTTGCAGGGTGATTGCCAAGTTACTGATTTGTACATTGGTGCTCCATTTAGGGCCCTGGTGTTCATCGCCCACGGCGCTGGGGAGCACTGCGGCCGCTACGATGACTTGGCCCAGAAGCTGACAGGACTCAACTTGTTTGTGTTTGCCCATGACCATGGTGAGTAGCCTAAAACTGTACTTGATTTACAGCAGCTCAGGCCTTTGCTGAAGTAAATGCCATTACAGCTACTCAGCAGTGAGAGAAGAGCCAATAAAATATTTACAACCAGACATAAATGAAAAAAGGATTATCTATTGCTCTGTCAAGATCTGCATATTGAATCTGTAAAAGCTATGCCTGTTTGCTTTGAGTGTTCCTTAGCCTTTTGACCTCACTCTAAGGGATTATTTCTTCTTCACCTGTCTCTTGGGGGTGAAGTGGTATTGCCCACTGTGGAGGTGGGACTAGGAGCCACTTCTGCTCAATTCACAGTCAATGTCCTAAGTGATCCCAGACGGGAAGCTGAAATGTCAGCAGAGCTTTCATATACTGATACAATGAGACAGCTGCACCCTTGAGAGGCAAGAAGGCATCACAGACACCTTTGAGCACATCTCCACACTCCAGCAGAGAGACTGGAGCTGGCTGTGCATGCCTCAGCTCTGAGAGAAACCCTCTGAGGAGGTGCTAGGCTGTGACAACACAGCAGCACCCCTTTGGCTCTCAGCCAGCAGCGTGGGGCAGTGCTAGGCCAGCTACACTTAGCTGTCCCTGCTCTATGCCCCAAACTGTGGTGGAGATGTGCTGGGTGTCACCAGGTCTCCTGCAGTGCGTGGATCTGGACATCCCAGCAACATCTTTGAACCACCCACCCTGGTTCTCTGGTAGCCTCCTGTCACACATCACCCTTGCAACTTCATAACTTCCTTGTGCTTGGAGATCTTTGCTTTGATTTTATTGTTGCAGACTGCTGCTCCCTGTGACAGCCACTCCATCAGTATCAGTATCAGCAAAATTAATCAATGGGATTGATGATGGCAGCAGACAAAAGGCAAGGCCAGATCCTCAGCTGACAGGTTGAAATAGGATGAATCTTGGTGTAAATCTGATGTCCTTTGGGCAGATTATCCACTGACATTGGGAAGTAAACTGCAATTTACTTGGCTGAAGCCAGACTCAAACCTGCCCCTAGGTCTCCTCAAAGACAGGGCTGTGTAACTTGAGTTTAAAGATCCTGAATGTACATGAGTCATTGCACCACTTATCTGTGAGAGGAAAGGCAAAACCTTACTTAATCTTGGTACCAAGGCTTTCCCTTGCTCTAGTGACTCATTTTTGATCACAGCACTGCACTTGATATGCAGAAATGACCCCTATATTTTCTCTGAAAAATAGAATATCTAGTCCTCAAGACAGCTTGCAAGGAAAATAAATAAAACCCATGTGACTTTTTTTTGAACAATTGATCGCATGCCATTTTTGAGGCTGCCTTTGCAAAGAGAGTTGACCTGTGCAGAAGTATCTTAACTCAGCACCTAAATCTCTTACTTCCTGTGCAGGCAGAGTGTTTCTGAGTGTCGATTCACTCATTTTTATGCCATTCCTTCTGAGCTGGAGGTAGGCTAGCAGGAGTCTGCAGTAATCCCAGTAGGAAGAGTCTCCATTCCCCTCCGTTTGTCTGTATGGCATAAAGTTCATGGGGTGGGGGATGGAACAGGCCCCATGCTGCTGTTAGCAGACCACAGCCAGGCCATACAAAAAGTGACTGAACTCCAGGACACACAAGCAACTTGTTCAGTCTCCATGAGCCTGTGAGGGATTGCAGTTGCTCTCTGTGCGTGCTTAACACCATGCCTTAGTTCTTAATTCCCATAAGACTTTATAAAGGTTTTGAGAAGTAGAGTTAAAATAGCATTAATTGAAGCAACAAATTGTGTAGAAATGATAAAACATTTATTTATCACATGGATTTGATACAGACAATACTTCCTCTGTTGATAGAGAGAGGTTTATGTTCCTGTCAGGCATGTTTTGTACTGCATGACTATTTGCTCTCTTTTTCCTTGAACATCTTTTTTGCTAGAGAAACATAAATATTTCTTGGTGTTTCAGGCTTTTTTTTTTTAGAATACACTAGTATTGCTGGATAAACCAGTGCAGTTAGTACAAATCTGGTTCCTCAGGTCAGTTAACAACTTTGTTCACCCTGTCAGACCTACAGTTTTGTTTGTAAATTCCATTTTCCTGATCAGTAAAGAGGAGAGGGTGAAAAGGAACCTGAAAGCAGAACAATGGAAACACAATTGTGTTACACAAAGAGCTGATGTAACTGAGCCTTGATTCACTGTAAGTTAAAAAGACAATTGACATCTTTTAGGCTCTATATAATAATCTTTGCACTTAAAGAGGCAACCACCAAGGATAAACTTTGATGAAATACAAATTATAGCCTGAGCTAAATGCCAGTGAAAGCTGAAGGACATAAATGCCTCCATTGCTAAAACTGCTCTGGTCAGACTGGGAAATTTAAAGTTTTCCTCTATTTTATCTATTTTTTTCCTCTATTTTTATCTATTATTCTATATTTTATCTATTCCAAATCACTTCAGCAGTGTGTTCCCTTTTGTGTCCTTTCCTTTGGATATCTTTGTGTAATATCAATTATTTAATTGTGTTAGCACTGTAATAGCTGTCTGTTCCTTACCTCACACCATGGCTGTTTGTGATGTGAGCTCAATATAGACTTCCTGACCTGGATATTTGTTCAGGTTCTGGTATTCTCATGGATAAAATTCCCAATACAGGTGCATTATCCATGAGATCATTAATGCAGTTCCACAGCGTGGCAGGCGAGATTTCCCAAATGACCCGGGAAGTTACCAGGGCTGGAATGTGTGTGACATGACTGATTTATGTTGTGTCTATCCTTCAGTCAAAAGAAGGAAAAATAATTTCCATTTTTATTGCTGACTCTGTAGGAGCTCACACATGGGCTCTAAATCTTGCCAAAGGCTGCTCTGCATCAGTTTCCTCTTATGCAAAAAGGTGCTTCACAGAGTAACAAACACTCTGTGCACTCCAATTTGTGTCTTAGTATTGCCCCTTAGTGTAAGGTACCTCTGGCTCACTTTTCTCAGTATGTGAAGATTTGTACATTTACTCTTTGGGATATTTCATTGTAGTCACAAAACTGCTGGATCTCATAGATATGTATTAGAAATTTTCCATGGTGACGGTGGAAATTGAATTCCAGAAGACCTCTTAACCTTACCTTACATCTAATATTATTAGATGGCTTTGGTTTCTATCAGCCCTCTGAAGGAGGAAAATGGAATTTCTGTGTAACACAGCATCTTTTTCCTCTGGTCTCTTATAAGGTGTTTTAACAGGCAGGTAACTGCTTCCCATGAATTCTGGGTTTGCTTGGCATGCAGCTTCATGATGGCAGAGTTAAGGCTGCTGGGATGACCTTGCTATTTCCACAAGTTTAGATATTTTGCAACAACATCTCAACTTTTCAACTTCATTTCTGTATTACTGTTATTTTATTATGGCAAGATTCTGATGACATGAGAAAGAGACAAACATATTAAGTTATTGGACATCAATTTAGGAAAGCTCTCAGAAAGAATAACTGTGGGAGATTCATCAAAGTGGAGTGATATTGCAGTTCTTCAGTCGCTGCAGATTGCAGCTCCTTTAGTTTTAACACAGTAATTTTAGGGATCTGTAAAACTGAGAGCCAAGGAAAACAAGAATAAAGGCTAGAGAATGTGGCTTTGTTTTCTCATACCAAGCATTTTGAGTTGATAAAGCACATGATGTTCCAGCCATCCTCGTCTCTCTTCCTGTAACATCTCATTTGCTGAGATCTAAATGCACTATGGTTGCATTACGTGGCCAGAGCCCAGAAAAACCACAATTTCACCTTCAAAAGTACATGTCAACTAATAGCAGCCAGAAACACATTTGCAAGATACAGGGACCACAAAAATGTGTTTACTTTTTTCTTTCACTTTTTAATCATAGTTGAAATTAACCCTCTTTTTCACCTTTACTTGCTCATGCTACTTATGGGTATTGTGTCTATTTTACATAAGGATGAGGAGGATAGAATACTCAGCCCTAACCTGGTGGCAGTTCCTAGTCACCAGATACACTTTCATCCTACTTTCTCCAGGAGGAATAAACCCCCTACCTGTCCTGGTACATGAAGACCTTTGACCCTTTCACCCTTTTTGAAGCTTTTGAGATTCCTACTCTCGAGTTTTGTGTAATGTCAGATCAAAGCAGAGGGGAAGGTTGCAGCTCTAACAGCTTATTCACATTCCTTGGATGTTTCTAACTGAAGTTCAGCTTGCTTTGGCAGCCCTGCTGCTGCTGCTTTGTGTGTGGTGAGCATTTCTGAGGGGTTAGCAGGTCCCTCTCAGACACCCACTGGTGCTTCTTCTCTCCATTAATTTTTTCATTGCTTTCTCTGTTTAATGAAGGATTTATTTCTAAAATGTAGAAAATAGCTGGAGCAGATATTTTTAAATGCACCAAATATTAGCTGCTTTTGTTTTGTTTTTTTTTTTCCAAGTGATTGCTATGTTGTTCTTGCAACTGTTAAAAGACCATTTTGTTGATGAGAACAGAAGGCTTTTATTTATTCATAGCACTGGGAAGGATTGGTCTACACAGAAAGATTAAAAAGAACTAAACATGGTCAAACTGAGAGGGGAAAATGACCAAGAAGGATGTCAGAATGAATAAGAACAAGAGTTAGGGTAGCACTGCAAGTGTGAAGCAACAGCTCAAGTACATTAGCACGCAGGAATGTTCTGGACAGCAGCAGTCCCTGACATTGTGATTGGGCAGGCTCAGGGCAGTCTCCAGGGATGGAGTCAGGAAAGCCTTGGCAAATGTTATTTGGAGCTGGTTTGCCCATGGAGCAGCACCACTGCTCCTTGGTGCTGGGTGTGGGCCCTTGGACCCACAGCAGCCTGCTCTCTGCTTCCTCTGGATGAGCCCATAGCACTGGAGCAGGGAAGGTTCGATGTGCTTTTCTGCAGAGCTGTGGGGAAGAATGACACTCACTGTTTCCTTTCCTTTGGCAGGAGGATTACAATGGGTTGTGGGCATTTTCACTTTTTTCCACCTGAGAGCTATAGGTTCCTCTTACAGGCGACCCCAGAGGAGATGGCTCTTTGCCCTGCCAGTGCTGTTTTATTCCTGTTTTGACTCCCTACTCCATACAATCCCAAACCTTTCCCTGCCTTTCCTTCTCCAGATGTTGAATGAAGGTAGCAGACAGGCTTTTCTGCCTCCCAGGCAGTGGTGAGGAATGCTACCCCTGTGTGGGACACACAGGAGCTGAAACCACAGCATGCAATTGCAGGATGAGAGTTCAGATACTGCAGTACACCCTGGAATTCCTTAGGCAGTGAGACAACTCTGAGACCTTGGAGAAAAGTCATCCTATAAACAAATAGCTAGAGAGTGAATTTAGTTTTGCCTTCCTTCTCTAACTCTGTTTTGGCTGTGGGGATTCTCATAGAAAGAGATGAGCTGGGATACCACCCTGCAGCTACCAAACAGCTTGAGGCAAAGTGAAACCAGTTGTTTCTGAGCTTCAGCTCTTCTGGAATCACTGATCTTATAACTCTGGATATCAGAGTAGCAGTCACAGCTTGCTGAGGAAACTAGGTCATGCAGTTATAGCCTCTTTGAAATTATAGAAATTATAAAATTATTGCTACAGCTAAGATGCAACTTTTCCCATGCACTGAACAAGCTCTTGAACACAATCTTTCAACTGGACAGTCTATTTCCCCCTGCTGTCTCCCAGGTTGCTGCCTGAGCCTGGGTTCTGTTGGTGGTTGTGAGATGGTACCTCCCAGAAGCACCACAGCTCATGCAGGAAAAAGTCCTCTGGATACATCTCCTATAACATAATGATGCTGAAATGTGCCCATAATTTTATCACAAACCAGTGTAGCCCTAGGGGAGTATCCTGTGGCACAACAGGCAGTTGTAAGCACTTTGAGATGGGCTTTATTAAATGGAGATTTCCACATTATTCTTGTTATTTTTGAGGAGATCATTACAGACTTCTGCAGCCCAGTCTTGCCCTGGTGAAGTGATCTCTGCTGCTTTAGCCCTCACCCTTCATTCACACTGGGATCACATGGTCCCAAATCTCTGCTTGCACTACATGGCATTTTTCAGAGCCGTCAGAGTTGTTTCCATTTGAGAAATATGAAAGTCAGGATTTGGAAAGACAAATGCAGCCTTTGTTTCTTTTTGTCGTGTGAAGGCAGATGAAACAACACTGTGGGGCCAGGAAGCAGCCAGACCACAGCAAACTAAAAATAAATAAACAGTAAGGCTCCACACAGCTGATGTGTCTGATGGAGCACGCATATGCAGCAGTGTAGTGTTTTGCTTTAAATGTCTGGGTGAGGAAAGGTGCAGGGGATACCCAGAGGTGTTTCCTCTCTACTTCACTTAGGGGCCTGAGACTTTATTTGTTTCATGGACTCCCCTGCTGATTTAAAAGTGGGGAAAACATAGTCTTGCACCAGTCTTTTATGCAAGGCAGTTTGGAAATTGTGAGGACTGGATACACCTTTAACACAGATGGACAGAAGAAAGAGCACCTGAAATCAGACAAGTAGTGTCATCTACTCTGAGCTATGAAAATTCACCAACCACACCCAGGCTGCTCAAAGAAATCTATTTGTGTATCTGACCCTGACTGATTATTATTTTAAAGTCATATTTAATTGTGGTGTAGTCAGAGAGGTAAGACAAGTTAGCTCCATGCTATAACCCAGAGCTGGATGCAGGCACTTTTGGGAGAGGGGGAAAGACCATGCAGATGTTCCTTCATCCCTGCCCCTATATGTGGACATCACTAGATGATCATGTTGGGCTGCAGCAAAGATTGCAAAAGAATGGTTGTGGTTTCCTCAGTTACTCTACTCCTCCCAACTGCTCAACCATTTCCTCACTGCTTTGTATCCACCCTGTAACAAAAGGTTATTGAATAAACAACGTGTCATCCAGTTGAACAGGCTCTTTGGCTCAGGCCCTGGCAGAACTGAGCTCACTTGTCATGCAGCACAGATGTGGTGTGAGCTCTGAGGGAAGCAGAGCTGGGACACATCTTAATCCAGTCATGCCCTGTTCACCTTCTGGCATGAGCCAGTCTCTTTCCTCACTCCATCAGGTGATGAGAAGAAGGTGCTGGAGAGCCAGCTCCCCTGGCTTTGTTTCAAGCCCTTTGTTATGAGGGAATCCCTTCTGGGGCACACTGGCTTTTTACTCCAAACTAAATGGGCCAGGCAACCCACCCCAGTTCTCCTAATAAATCACTGCTTACTAATGAGCAGGGGGAGAAATGTCAGTTGGTCATTCCATGAGACTGGACATCTTCTCAGCAGCTGCTTCTTGAACAAAGCCTCGCTGTTGGCCTCCACACAAGGAGGCGTGAGGCTGGAACAACAGTCCCAGTGAGTGCGGACACGGCAGCAGAAGGAACAGAGTGCTCCTTTTGAGCACAATGGCTGAGCTGGGCCCATCAGCTCTGCCCACTGCCCAGACCGTGCTCCTCAGCCTGTCACTGCTAGCTGTTAACTGTTGACAGACAGCATCACAGAGGAAAGATGGGTCATTCATTTGGGAAACTTAAAAGGCTTTTCCTTCCCATGAGGGTTGAGTCCATCAACTTCCCTTCCACAGTTTTGCCTCTCAAATGAGAGATACACTCCATGAGAGGAGTGGACCATTCAATTTTTTTTCATGTGGTGCTGAAAATGTTGGGCCTAAGTAACAGGCATTTTGAATGAGTGGTTCCAATAATCAGGAATAAAACATCCTCTTTTTGGTTTCACTTTGGTGAATTTGAGACACTAAAGGGGAAATAGCCCTGACTGAACTCAGCTGATTTCATCTTACAATCTGTTGTTTCACTCTTGTTATTTCAAGATTCTGTGCAGTTGTCATCTGTACTCAGTCTTTACCTGTATAAATTAATCCCCAAATCAAGGGTCAAATTCTGCTTTCACAGCTGCTCATATAAATCCAAGATAACCCTGTCACTATGTCAGAAAGCAGGTTCAAGCTGCAACTTGTAATTGCATTTCATATTAGTGCAGAAGGGCTGGCAACCTCATGGTGTGTTTTCAACAGCTTACTTGCTCTCCCATAACCAGCTCTGCAGGCTGTGGGCGTGCATCTGCATGCAAGATGCTTGAGGGTGGAAGGACAAGGACCAGATGGTTATTAGAGCTAAGGCTGAGAGAACAGATCCTTTTATGTTTTCAGATATGTCTGTTATCTGGGGCTACTGGACAGATGTCAAACTTGCTTCAAACTTTGTTCCTTGACTGACTTCTGTGGCAGGACATTAGTACGTACCTTCAGGGACTTTGACCTCAAGAAGCATCAGAGGAATGTGTATTCTTTAAAGGAAAGAATAACAAATCAGTGTTGTATATAATATCAGTGGGTCTTTTTCATTAATGGCATGGATTATGGGATGAAGAGCACTTTCAGCCAGTTTTCAGGGTGGAAATTGAGCATATGTTGGAAGGTTGCTATTCACAGGGACCTTGACATGCAGAAGAAAGGGACTGGCAGGGACCTTGTGAAGTTTCAACAAAGACTCTTGGGGAGTTCTGCATCTGTGGTGGAGTAACCCCATTCAGCATTAAAGGCTGGGCACTGAATGAATGGAAAGCAGCTTTGCAGAAAAGGACCTGGGGATCCTCACAGACAAGCTGAACATAGGTCAGCAGTGTGACCTTGTGGTGGAGAAGGCCACCCCATACTGAGCTGCATTGAAAGATTATAGCCAGCAATCAAAGAGAAGTGATTATTCTCTTCCATTCAGCATTTTTGGGACTACATCTGAAACACTGGGTCCAATTTGCTCCCCAGAAAATGAAAACATTGACATACTGGACCAAGGCCAGAGGAGGGCTGTCAAAACAATTAGGGTACTGGAGGACAAGATGTACGAGGAGAGGCTGATAAAACTGGGCTTGTTTAGCCTTAGAAGAGAAGGAATGTTTAAGAAGACTTATTTAGGCTTAGAAGAGGGGATCTTGTTGCTGTCTACAAGTCTCCAGTGGAAGCATGTGGTGACAGCAGAGCCAGACTCTTGGAGGTGCCCAGTGATGGAATGAGAGGGAAGTGACACAAGTTACAGCTCAAGAAATCCCAATTATGTACAAGGAAAAATGTCTTCACCACAAGGGCAGTTAAATGTCGGAGCAGGACCCGGGGAGGTGGGGACATCTCTAGCCTTGGGAATATTTAAAACCCAGCTCAATAAGTCCCTGAAAAACCTGGTTGAATAGGAAACACTTTGAGTAGGGGCTTGAACTAGATCACCATACATCCCAGCATCAATTATTTTCTATGAAATAAAGAGCATCCTAGCTGCTAGTATTTGGGATATTGCTTCTAAAAATAAAACATGGAGGGTTTTGAAATGGGTGAAAAAAACTACCTTCTTAAAAGCAGCCTTTAATAGTACCTATGGTTAAAAACAGCTTCATCTTCAAGGAGAGGCTTTTTGACATTTTTGCACTATGAGAAAAAGAAAGCATGTTTATTTCCACCTTTACAGGAACAATTTTTCCATAGCAACAGCATTTCATTAATGTTCCTAGCTTTCCTATTGTTTTTCAGATGTCTTATTTGCATGAAGTTGTTTCAGAAGCTAATTACTGATGATTCCTCACCTACAAATGTATCTTCATACAGGTGCGGACTTTGTCATCCAATTGAGTTACAAATGACTGTTCCAAGTTACTGAACACCCTTTGAAAATTAAAGAGAAAAAACACACTTTGTTTATATAACTCCAGTTGGATTAAAACATTATTTGGATTCCTTCAGTACCTTTTTAGATAGATAACAGGAGTCTAAGGAGCACACTCCAGCTCAGATTAGTCCAGCTCAGATTAGTGCCTGTTTCAGCACTAACCTGGAGAAGAGCCTTATTAAGGAGTGGGGTGTGCAAAGAGAGCTCTTATTTGCACAAGCAAAGGCACGGGACAGGCAGATTTAAAATGAGAAGTAAAACATATAACCAGTCAATAAACAGCCTTAACCTGCAATTTCATCTTCATTTTTAATGCTCTTTGTGCTCTGTCTACATTGGAAACAGAATAAAATCCTTCTTGCTGAACTGAAAGGTCATAGTATCAGGGGAAAGGATTCACTAAAGCAGCAAAACTTTCCAAAACTTCCAATAAGGGAATGTTTTTTCCTTATAACCTCCTTCTGAAGTCATGGCAAGGCTAACTTACATTGCATGCATTTGTGTGTTTTGATCAAAACTGTGGCACTCAGCCTATTTTTCACCAAAACTTGCTATTAACAGACTCCCTTAGCCTACTGCAGGCAAACCTACCACACTGTGTGTGTTGGCACAGTGTGAAATGCCAGGAGCTGGTGCAGGTTTAAACCAGCTCCAGGCTCCTTCTAGGCATCAGCCTCCTACAGCTTCCTGCTCCTTCATGGCTCTTGAGTTCCAGAGCTCCACATAACAAAATAAAGATGCAGAAGCAGCCCATATTCTGCTTTTCATAATTTGTAGTTCTAGTGTTCATTGTTTGTTTATTTGTTCATTCATAAAGTGTGGCATGTTGTTCCAGAGCTGGAATTTCTGATTCCAGCTGGTGGATTTTCTCCCTGCTGATTTTCCTGGGAGAAGCTCTATTTGTTACAGACCATGAGCAGACCTTTTAAGGGACTCGCAGAAGTCCTAAAACTAATAGACATTTTTTTAATAACAAAAGACGTAGAGTTTTTTTTAAAAAAAAAACAGAATGTTCTCTATCAGTGCCTCCAAACAAGTGCACGTTGCAGCAACAAGCCCCAGAAGGAAAATAATCAGTGAACAATAGGAAAATTAATCCTTTGTTGATTCACATATTCAGGTTCTTCCCTCTTCAATAAGTCCAAGTGTTGCAGAGGAACAGGTTTGGTTATGCAGTGTCTGCTGGATTGAGTTTAATTTAATAGTGCTTCTCCTATTGCACTTTCATTTTGAATGTTAAAAGAGGGAATTTGTTTTATTATTAAGACATATTCCTGTTAGCAGCAGGGGCAGGAAGACACTCCCTGCATTATCAAGGCATTTGTTACTGCAAACAGCATCCTCTGTCTTCTTCACAAGTGGTCAAAGATCAGTTTTTAACCAAGTTTGGTTGCCAGCACACGCTGTTGCTGCTGAGCAGGCTGTTCCAGGCTCTTGCTCCTCTGACTCTTTGAAGGTCCTCACTTTGTGTCCCAGTGTATTCCTGCCCACATTAGGGCTGGATGCCAATGTTTTTCTCTTCTCCATCTATAGTTACCCACAACATGTTAGTTCAGAGCATTTCTCTTTTGGTTGTCTGTGGAGCCTGGCAGAGCATTAACATAAACTGCTGTCATTAACTGATGTCTTTCACTTCTGTGCCACACATCCCATGGCCCTTTCCTGGTTCTGCCTCTCGTTTCCTCTTTGAGACATCAGCTGCTCCCTGCTGAGGGATCAGATGCCATCAGCTTTGCCCCTCTCTCCTTCAGGGGTGATGCCAGTCCCTACGTGCCCAGCTCAGCCCTGCAGCCTCTCATTTCTTTCAGAATGTCTCCAACTTAAAGCCAAGTTTATAACATGGATTCTTATGTAGTTTGGGGATTTATTTTTTAGTTGCTTGAGCCTTAATTGCTTCTGTGCTTCTACACACTGAGTACATGCTTGCATCTTCTGAAGGCAGTAGCTAAATGCCACTAACTTCAGTAGGACTAGGATTTGACTCATAGGTTTTCAGGCTTTTTTTCCTATTTTAGTAAAAAACTTGCATATCTTGAACTATTATTTTAGAGAATAAAATATCATTTTAGCATTTAAAGTGTACAGGGAGCTATACAATCACCAAAGTTGGTGCTTTGGGAAAATTATTTCAGAATTTTAGGAAATTAACCTTGATAATTGAAAGCCTCTGGCAGTGTCATCCTCTTCACTTCTGAGGCCATTGGTAAAGTAAAGCAAAACATCTGGTTAACCTCTGGTTCATTCTCCAACCCAGATGAGATTCTCCAGCACCCCAGTAACAATCCTTTTGGCCTTGAGCCTTCTTCAGAATAACAAAATGAGGATTGCAAAAGGTCTTACAAAACCTAAGGCCATCTGGAAGAAGTCTTACCTGAAGATGTGTGTGGAGCCCACTTTGAAGTCTTGAGGGAGCCAACTGCCATGGGGGGATTTTGGTTCCATAATGCACTAAGACATCAAAAAAGGACTCATCAGCCCATTTCTGTAAGTCCAGCCAGTCCTCAGATGGGAACATGCCCTGTCTGTGCCAGCTGTGGCCAAATTTTAGTGACCTACACTAGAAAAGCTCTTTTGCTTATATTTCTGAAGACTTTCCTGGATTTCACATCACTTTAATCTGGCCTGTGTTCTGATATGTTCCAACAGTGCTGCAGTTTTAGTTGTGGGTATCTCATGCAGGTTGTCCTTCCTGCAGTCCTATGATCAGTCCTGGATGATTCAGATCAGGATGTGGCTCATTCTGTATCACAGCAGTAGGCCATGCAAAAAGGTCTTTGGAAACGCCACTTGGCCCTGCCTAAGGTTGTCTTGGATCTCAGGAATAACACTTCACCTCAGTATATCTCAGGTTATTAATGAAAACATCTGAATGTGATGTTGACCCACTTTCAGAGAGCTTGCAGCTGAGAAGCCCTGAGCTCCAAGAATGCAAAACCATTACTGTGAATGGTTCTTCACAGGCTGAGAGGAAGATTCAGCCAGTGAATAGAGCAGCTTATAATAAAACCAATATTGAAAGGAACGAGGCAATAAAATAAGAAAGGTTAAATTGCACCTGTATAGCTTTTCCCTATATCCAAATTCTAAGCAGGTGCTTTCAGAACTACTGAGAAAAGGGTGTGGACGGAAAATAAACAGTCAGATATCTGTTGTCAAGCTGTTTGACCAGTTTGGTAGTTACACATCCTTTGGCTGAATTTGTCTTCAGGATTCCACCTGGAAACTCGACCACTTCACCAGCAATGCAGGAAAGTTACTGTGTCAGCCATTCTAAGTTATTCTAAGCCCGTGCTTTACCACCCTTCATCAGTATTGCTCCATGAATAGGAGAAACCTGTTCTAACCACCAGGTGAGATTTCCCAGAGCATTGAAACTGATGCTACAGAGACTGTCCTGTGGCACTCAAGGGTTAATTTCTCTGAAGATACTGTCTACAGATTCAGTTCATGGGGAGAGCTGTTATACCCACAGCATCTCTAATGCTGGGATTTATTCAGGGCTTGGCAGTACTCTCTAATCTGAGAATTCTTGCTTAGTTACAAAAATAAAGTTTAAAAAAAAAAGTGCTGAATTGTAGATGGTACAAAGACTAATGCTCTCAACCCAGATCTCTTAAAATTGACATTCTCCATGCTACATTTATTTTCTGGTTCTGAATTTATCCAAGACAAAGCCTGCTGACAGATCCTGGCAGTTTTTCTAATGCTACAGAGCAGGCAGCCTGACCCATGGTGGTGCCAAGTTCATGCTCAGCTCAGCAGAGGGCTGGGGGAAGGGAGAGGAGGCAGAGGACACTTGAGACAGACCCTGCCTGATACCACCTGTACTTTTGGCTACAGCCCTCTGCCTTTTCATGAACCTTGCACCTCTCCTGCCCAGATTTTGTAGAGTGCTCTCCCTGAGCTGCAAATACACTCTGCTGGCTGATGGTGAAGTAACTCTCACAGCCCAAAACCAGCATTTGGGTCTGTAACCTTCCATAGCTCAACACTTGTATCTGTACATTGTTTACTGAAGACCTGCCAGCAAGGATTCATTGACTACTGTCAGCAGCCATGGCTTGAAATGAGTAATGGAGCACAGAAAGCAATAACCTGCCTGTTTGATCCTGAGTTTTTTTGGTAAATATATATATAGTGAGGAGAATTTCAGAGTTGCAGTGGGGAAAGTTACAGAGAAAAGGGTATGAAGTGGTAAAAATCAACTGAAACACTAACTCTGAAATCAACCTCTCCCAGGAAAGGACAACAGCTTTGCTGCAAGACAGATTTAGGGGAGCTATTTTCTGCCCTGCCACTTCCCCGTGACTTCCCCCGTGCACCATCCAAATGCCACTCTGCCATGAGCCAACTGGCAGCATTTGTGCTCTGGCACACTGGGCAGGACTGACCCACCCAGGCATGCTCCCTGCCAGACCTGCTTCACCAGGAGGTTTTTTTCCTTAATTGTGCTGCTCTCAGATCTGTTAGGGTTTGAGTGAACTACAGCTCTGTGCGGATGTACCCTGCTAAAAAAAAAATAATTAAAAAGCCTGTCCTTATTTCAAATAATCCACCTGCTGCTCACCCATTGAGCTGGTGCAAAGTGAGTATAAAAAGCTATTGGCTCTGGGAAAGTGGTATTTCCTTCGTGCCTTGTCAGGAACAGGGACAAATCCCATCTAATGAGGGTGGCACTGCCATGTGGCAGCAAGAAGGAGTGAAGCAAAAAGCGAAAATCTTTTTAACTCTGTGAGAAATCTCCCTTTGGACAGGGTGATTGAGAACTGGAAGTGCAACCCAAGGAGAGAGCTGACCCTGAATGAAGGGTCTTGAGAGCTCAGGTTTGTTAATGACCTTTTGGCAGATTAATTGGTAAAACACCTTACTGGTATCCTAGAACACGAGTCACTCTTTTTAGAAACATTATTATTCATTTGCCAGTTGCTTAAAAAATTATATAACCAACAATTCTGTGCCAAGATTGCTTTGGAATAGAGAAATGCTGTATTCTGGTGCCAAGAATCTCACAGACTAAACAGAACCCACTGGGAGCCCTTGCTCTAGATGGGAATTTGTGTTTATTTTAACATGTAAATAAATGGGATGAAAAATGGGTCTTTCAAATTCTTTTTTGTTGTTGTTGTTATTGATGTGGGTCCCCAATGGGTGGTCTGCATGGAGAGGAACCTTTTGAAGAGAGCTTGAAAGGAAGCTGTGTCCATCTCCCAAGACATTCCTCAGCAGCATGAAGAGAGTTCTTACATGATCCAGCTTTCATCTTTTCTTTGTGATGCCTAAACTACTGTAGGCAGTGAAGAATTAGGTCTGTCTTTCCCAAAATTAATTGATTTGATTGTTTGCTCGAGCACAGAGCTACCCAAGGCTCACATCTGGATTGTGCAGTGTGAGAAGCTGGGCTGGTGCTGCCGCAGCGTGCGGGGCAAGGCTCCCTGCTCAGCCACCTGCATTCACTTGGAGCACTCTTTGAGGGTGGAACAGTCAGGAGGGCTCTGCACACTCCCAGGCAGGCCAAAGGGAACCATCTTTAAGTAAACAGAAGAGCAAGAAATGAATGTCCTTTGTTAAGGAAAGAAATGGAAATGTTTTCTAGTTGAACAAGCTGTCATTTAGGAGTTAATAGCGCGTGCGTGTTGGAGAGGCAGCTCACATGCTTTGGAATAAATGGGCAGGGAAGGGGAAGGGGATTGTGCAGTTCCACTCCAGCACTCCAAAAGTTGGGTTTTTTTCATTGAAAATCCTGACATTTTGAATTGGTGTCCCAGCTGTTTTAAAAATGGAACTTGGATCAGAAAGTTAATGCAAGTGGATTTTCATCCTTGTTTACAGCTAAGAAAAAGTACAATTCGCACCCTTGTTTTTTTGACTTATAGGATTAAAACAAGAGAAGAAAATTATATATGTTTTTAAAGCTAAAATAAAATACCAAGGGAGATATCCCTTGGCTGCTTACCTCTTCCACTGAAGTGATATCTCAAGTCACATGTGAGGAGCAGAAAAAAAGCTCTTCTCTGCTCTTAGATCAGCAGCATATAGATCAAATGAACTTGTGAGACCCTGGATTAACTCCAGCAAAGTCCATGCATTTTTTTCTGCAGTATTTGGGCATTGATACTGGTTCTATGTCATGCCAGAATAAGTCTTTGAAGACCAATTCCAATACTAAATAAAGTCACCTCACCAATTCTTCAGGAAATTATGTGCTCCTCCTGAAAGAGAGCAAAATCTCTGTGCAAAACTGCAAAATAACTGTTAAAAATTATAGTGCCTTATAAAAATTATTATAGTCCCTAGATAAAATCCCTTAGTGCTTGATTAGTTAGTGTCTCTGACTCCACAGAGCCACTATAAGTGTGCTTTGCTGATTATATATTTTATATTGTGTTGCGATCTTCATCCCATAGGAGAAGAGATTGGACAGGAATCATTTCATTCACCAGCAAAAGAAACTCTTTTGCAGATGAGCTCAACAGCTACTCAGCCATCTACACTGGCTTTGTGCAATGTTTTCAAACCATTGATCCCAGCAGCCTGATAGAAAAGGATTTTTCTGCCAGCTGTCTTCTGCTTTTATGTTCTTAAGGGCTGGCTGGGGAGGTGGCATTGCAGAAGGGCCTGAGGAAGAAAGTGGAATAATGTTGTGAGTATTTGTGGAAGAGGAAGAGGTTTCCATATTCCTCTTTCATGGACCTTAGTCTCACCAGCCACGCCACAGCAGCTTCCTGATTTTGTGACAGGGATGACAAAGCTGCCCCACTCCAGGCAGTGTGGGAAGTGACCGTGGCCTGTGCAGGTTTTCATGCTGCCTTGGCCCCTTCATCTCATGGCATCCCACGAGACACTTGGGTTTCTAGCCTGGCCACAGTGACTGCTGTTTGTAAATGCAGCTCCTTATTTTGCAATACAAACACTCAGATGGGTTTTTTCAGCATGTTTGCATGAGCAACATAATGTTCCAGGAGGACTTTTAAGGAACTGCAGTTCAGAGCCAAATTCAGCAACTGCATTAGAAATGGGCAAGTCTTCTAAAGCCAAAAGAACCATGTTTGTATCCATTAGAGAAGAATTGGCTCTTAACATTGACAGAAACAGTTTGCCTTGTTAGCCAGAATTAACGACTGCTCTGATACATACCAGGTCATTTTGTTTGTCATCTCTGGAGTACAGAAAAGATTTCAAATGGCTTTAGCAAGATGACTGGTTGTCTGCTCCCTAGCAATAAGGCACAAATAATTTTAGTATAGAAAATTGACTGTTGCTTTTTTTTTTCTAACCAAGACAACAAACAATATATCTCTGTGTGCACTATTCCAAAAATATCTCATCTCTGCAAATGTGTCTCTGATGTGGGAGGAGAATGCTTTCAGTTTGCTGCACTCTTTGTGTGAGGCAAGTGAATAAAAACTACCCAGCAAATGCTGAAAGGAAAATAATTTTGCTGACCTTGGAAGGGAAGAGGGAAGCTGATGGACTTGTGCCTTCAAGACAAGGCTCTCTTTTGGTCATAGTGAGGCAGAATCCACCTGTAGTCTTTGTTACATGCTTCATACATAAAACACCCAGGGGAAGGGTAATTCTGTTGGGTACCATATCTAGTGGTTGTATAATGTGCCTGTGTGGGAAAACCCAGTGTGCTCACTGCATCTCTACTGGAGGTGCTAAAGAAGGGATGCCCAGGACTACCCAGATGCTGGTAAGGATAAGCATATGTTGAGCTGTATTTCAGGTTCTCAAAGAACATAAAAGTGGAAGCAGTGGTGAGAGAGGATCTTCTCCTTTTAGTTCCCAGTGGTTCCCATCTGCTGTGAAAGTAATCTTCCTGGGAAAGACCATAGGCTTGTTTCAAACTGGTGTTTGTTCCAGTGGAGACCAGAGCTGTGGGAGAGGAGGAGAGGGCACAGCTGGGGCTCAGTCAGGTGGACACTGAGACATTCAGCTCCAAGGTTTAGCTACAAAATAAGCACAGCAGTTGACCTAGGTGGTAACCTGATCAGAGTCAAGGGAGCATGACCTGAGTTCTAAATCCTAGGACAGCTTACCCTGCTCTCTCCTGGCTCGTGGATCTCTGACCTGGTGCCAAAGCTCCCCACATGGAGCAAAAGGAAGAGTAGGTACAGATGGAGGGCAGAAATTTCATAGTGCCTTCTGTGCATCAGACTTGATTCTGTTGAAGAATGGAAAGAAATTGGGGAAATCAAACAGGAACAAGCTCCCTTACTCTGATAAGTCTGTTCTGAGGGCAAGAAAGATGCTTTGTTGAGCAGGAATCAGCAGGATGATCTCTGAGGTGCTTCCTCTGTGTATTTGTTCTGCCAGTGGAACATTTGCTTTATGTGTTACTGACAATACAGGCACAGTCTGTTGACTTTTCCAGATGTTGATTGTCCTGCTTTGAAGATTCTTCCTGTTGTTTTAGTTGTTTGTGTGTCTGAATGGTGGATTAGATGTACTGCTTGTTAAACAAATAATTAAACATTGAGGGCTTTGAAATCCAGTATGTTTAATTAATGAGCTTTTCTCACTTGATGAAAAAGATGTGTACTTAAATCATTACAAAACAAGTATAGTTTTTAAAGTAGTGAACTGTTATGACAATTTGAAGTGTTTACTATTTCATTAATAATTTTTTCATTAAACCTTAAAAAGTCACCAAGCAGAAAATCAAGACTTTACAGAACATCTGCTGTGTTGCCTTGTGTATTGTCTCCTCCAAATTCTCCATCTATGTGCTTTCTCCAAACTCCTCCTCTGCAAAATCATGCTGCCTTATAGCCTGGGATTAGAGTTAATTATTACTTTTAAATCTTGCTGTACCTTGGACCAAGGTCTGTGTTGATGCCCTGTGGTGCTGGTGCTGTAAAAGTGCTGGGGAAAAAAAGTAAAAAGAAGCAGTCCCTGCTCAGAGGAGTTTCAGTAGAGCTCATAAATACAGGCATCAGCTGCAATGCCTTGTGACACACTTCATTAACTGCTGCACTGGCTGCTAAAGCTGAAACACTCTGGAAAATTTATCTGCTGCATCTTGTGCTCTAAGTTTTATCTCCAAGTCTGAACGTATTTTGTAAAGGGCAGAGAGGAAAGCAGAGGCAGGCAAGGGTCGCTGTCTCCCAGTCTGTGGGGTTGGGATATAAAGTGAGCTGCTGAAGTGGTGCTTTCCCATGGCACTGGGGTCTCAGGATAGGTTGGGGACCATCATAGGGAGGTGCCCACCTGAGCAAGCAGCTGCAAGCTCAGGGAGATGGTGGGTGAGGGTTTAGGCTGGCACATTACACCTTGTGCACCAGAAGAACCATCCACATTTCTGTCACTGGCAACTCCCTCCTGTGGGCTCCAGACTGAGCATCGTTCCTCTGTGTGGGTCACCTGCAGAGGGAAAGCATCTATGAGAATTTTTAATTATGTGTTTTATTTCCTAAACCAGACAGCAAGCAGGACACAACTATGCTCAAGTCTCTTACCAGCAGCATGAGCTGTGGTGGGGTGAGAACAAAAAAAGGTGAGGTAGGCTCACCTTCCCACATGTCACAGTGTCCAACACCGGCGAGGGGTCCATTCCATCTCCATGTTTGGGCAGACAATAGAAACAGAGGACTTCAAGAATAAAACAAATCTTTCCAAAAGCTAATAATCACATAATAGCTTCTTTTCCAAAAGCCATTTGGGTATTTCCTTCAAATGGACCTATCAGATTCCAACAAGATGAACGAGGCAGTGAAAGAAGATGAACAATTATTGATGAATGAGGCAGCGAAAGAAGAGAACCTTCAACCTGAGCTTAGCTGTGGGCTCTAACACAAATCCTTCTGCTACACACCATTGTCTGTGCTATAACAAGCTGCTGCCCACTGCTGTGTCAGTGCCAGTGCTAAGGCAGCAAAATCACCTTTTCTGGCCTACAACAGCTCTTTGGGAACTGACTCACATCATGAGCCAGCTTATTAAATCAAACGCTCCAGCACCTAGCCTTGCTGATGATGGCTCCTCTGCCATCATTAAGACATTTCTTTCCAGTGTGGGGCTCTGAGGTACCAGAGCTGCTCCTCATCTGTGTCTGGGAATCACTGAGTTCACAGTTGTGGCACTTCTCACCTTTAACCACTGAAAACTCCTGACACTCCTCTGTTAATACCATTGCAATTCAAAATGTGTCTGGGCTGAGGGAGTGGTTGGCCTGGAATTCCTGACCTAACCCGTGGCTCTGCCTGTTCCTGATTCTCCCACTCTAAAATCCTGGAGTTACACCTCTGGAGAGGAAAACATATAGTATTGATGAGTCCTGAGGCAGGAGTCAAGCCCTGCATTCCTCCTGATTGTTTCTACCATCCGTTGGCAGGGGAGAACATCTCATCCTACAGTGGTGGTGTTCTCACTACAGTAAAAATGGATCCAAACCATCCCCTTTTCCCCAAAGCTGGAAACACCAAAATATGTGAAAAGCCAAGATACAAATTCTTCCTGAAAAATTACTGTTCCCTAGGCAGACTTCTCCTGTCCTCTGTCTTTGTTTTATGGCTTTTCCATAATAAATAGGGGGCAAAGGCTGAAAAAACAACATGGTGCATAATTTCTGCTTTCCCATGACTGTAAGCTTTAAGGAGCAGCACTGAAATTGGTGGATTTACAGCACCACAGCTGAACTCAACATTTGACCTGCATTCCCATCACCTCATTTTCCATAGCAAAATGTTCCTGCTGAAGGTCAGAGGGCCAATTCAGTCCTCACTTGAGCATCCAGGGTCAGGCCCCACTTTTGTCAGGAGGGTTGAGCACTTGGAAAGAGAAACAAATATGTATGGTGTGTGGCTTCTGTAGTGTTTAGAACAACAACAGAGCAGATATCTGAGGGTGGACAGGGTGTGCTGCCACACTCACCATCCCCGTGGTGCCTCCAAGGGCTGCGTGCTGAGGCACCCCACAGTGTGCAGGGACAGGCACTCCCAAGCTCTCCTCTCTGCCTAATATCCTTCTGGTCTTCTTTACTGCATTTGAGGACAGATTTCTTCAGCTCTGATATGGCCCCACAGCCCCAGCACAAAAGCATCATGCTGGTGGAAATCCAGCCCATGTCCCCTCATCAGACTCAGACTGCCCAACAAGCCCAGAGCTGGGCTGCTTATTTCTTCAGGCAGTTCCCATTTGGCTCTTAATGAAGGGAAAGGAGTGTCAAGTTGGACTGCTTTTTATTTACATGTTTTTCAGGATATCTCCAATCTGAACAGGACGTAACCTTTTTTTGAGGCATGTGAGCCAATGTCAGCTGAAGAGCCTGGCTGCTTTGGAGTGGTTTTCAAAAGCAAGCCCCACAGCATGAGAGAATATGGGATTAGAGGAATGAAGGGATTGTAGAAGTATGTATTTCCAGAGTCACAGGATCTGTTATGCAGGCAGAGTCATATTTACATGGTTATAACAGACTGCCCAGAGACTTCACACCCTCAAATACTCCATCCCTGAACTCTCAGCTTTGTCTTTCTGTGCAGGCAGTCAGTATTATTTTATCCAGAGAGATGTGTAGTTCTGTAGATCTATAATCATAGGTGGAATCACACTCTGAAGTCATGCTTTCTGACAGGACTGACTGAGTTGTTTGTTGTCCTTGATTCCCGTGGCAGATCCACAGTCTGAGCATGCTCATGCTGAAAATAGAGGGAAAAATTTAATAACTGTGACATATTGGGCCAGATGATCAAGCCTTTATTCAGATTTTGTTTGAGCTAAGTATGTTATTTTGCAGATGTGTGTTTGGTTGGAAATGGACGCTTAAACTTCCTAATTCTAGATTTGCAACTTGAAAATATGGGGTTTGGATTCTCACTTTTAAAGACTCGTGGAAAGGGTGCCTGCAATTAGGTCAGTACACACAACCTGAAATGATCACTGAGCCACTGCACAAACACAGTACTAGCAGTGAACCACACAAGCTGGGTGTGAAGACAGATAGTTGGGAAACAGTTTAAAAGCTTTTGGATACTGAGTGTGATGTGGGGATGTGCACCAGCAGTCACAGCTCTGTGCACTGCACCTCACACTGCCCTGCTGAAACCAGGAGCCCCTGTGGGAATGCTGGGATGAGGAGCTCATGGAGCTGTGATTCTTGGGACACTTCTCTGTTGTCACCCTTGGCATCGTGTCACTTGGTGTGGAGCAGTCTCTGGGTAGTTCCAGTTGCTAGGGGAAGGTGGTTCCCCTCCTCTTGCACCCACTGTTTTGCCATTGGCACTGTGGAATCACTACAGCAGATTCATTCCCAGCAAAACCCCAAGATAATAGCTTTACATCAAGGATGAACCTGACCTTTCATTCTTCATAGCTCTAAAGGCAAAAGATCAGAGAAAAACACGTCAATATCCTTGACTGTATTGATGTTTGGTTGTGCAAATATCTTTCATCTAATAGAAGAGATCTTAGTTCCTCACCCTGAAGTTTGTCAGCTGGGGAATTCAAACTTGCAATATACTCATTCACTGAGGGAACAAGTTTGGTTTCTTGGAGGGGAAGAACAGAAAATAGTAGAATAAAAGACCATGACCTAGCAATGCCCCCTGGCTAACCCTGTGCAAGGGGCAGGGATAATATTAAAGCAAAGACTTGCATGGCTTTCCTGTCCCACATTTGAGGACAAACTGCTGCTCAGGCTCTGTGCCATCTGAGTGGGAACAGGAGTTTGGAATTTAAAACCAGGGTTAAAATGGGGGTTCATTAAGTTATTAATAAAAAAACCCTGGAGAATATTGAAGAGGAACTTGTCACAGCATTGCAAATTGGTGTTTCTTGGATTCCACAACCATTGCTTTGACTGTTACAAGCAGTGTCACTGTTGTGTGGTAGGAGCAGGGGAAATTCTTCACACTGAGAGCCAAGGAGGCTTTCCAGACCTCCCTCAGTCTCATCCAAAAATAGACCAAAGACTCACAGCTCCAGAGCAAGGAGTCATGGCCCATTTACAGACCTGGGCCACGGGGACTTGCAGTCTCTGCTTGCACAGCTGTCTGAGCACTGGAGAGAAGGAGAGACTAGAAGCAAGTGAGGCAGGACTGGAGAAAAACAAAAACCCTGAAGTGTAGAGCTCTGTTAGGGAAAATGTTCCTCTGTCTGGACTGTTCAATTCATATTAACCTGCTACATTTGGAGTTGAATAGTAGGCAGATAACACATTTGAGGGCCATAAAGTGAGTGGACTGAATGGGTATAAAAGTTGTAATAAGATCACTTTCCATCTGTAACAAACACCAGTTTAAAGTCAATGGTTCCTCTAGCCACACACATGGTTTCACTTCTGGAGATTATCATGACTTGTATTTTAATTTGCTCTTCAATTTGTTTCTGGTCACCGATCCATGGAGGATGCTTGCTGCACTATATTTTGGCAGGAACTGGAGTGTGTACATGGAAAGCAGAACTGGTAAAACTCTATTTATAATTGATCAGCATGATGTGTATGGGTTTTTGTGGCAGCCAGGGTGGCTGATTGCAGCCTTCACTGCCAAAAGATCCAGCTATGGAGACCACCTGACAAAAAAACAAGTTTGGGGTTCAGTTTTTCCTAGATGGAGTGAATTTAGACCAGCTTTTTATTAGAAGTTCTGCCTAATTTGCAAGGTGATTTTTTTGGGTGGCTTACAAGAAAGCTGAGACCTACTGATTCCCACTGGTATGACCACTGCCAGCAGATGTGACTGACTACCTTTGTGGCTGTGTCAGCGGTGCTTTTCTTTGATGATCACTGCAAGGGGAACCACCCAGCATGCCAACAATTATCAGCTTCACCTCTTTTAACAAGCCATTGTCCCTTTGTGTCTATAAATTGCCTCAGTGCCCACTGGAGAAGGCCTAAGGAGACACCCAGCAGGAGGGAGATGTTCAAGACCCCCTATACCCTAACCCATACGGGTGGGATGTGTTTTCCCTTTCACAATTTTCCCTAACAACCTGCATGGAACAGAAACAAGCAAAGGGCTGTTTCTAAGGACAAATCCTATTTGTGGTAGACAATAGCATGCATGTGTGGTCAGGTAAGCATGCAAACTGCTTCCCCAAGGTGGTATTAATTTCAAGCCTTTGCAAGCTCAAAATTGCCTGGGGCTGTGTTGGTGGTGATGCTGGCTCCACCTCTGCCAGGGATGCCACTGTTCCCATGGCAACTCACCATCTCCCATTTTAATCTTTCCTTTCCCTTCCATTAGGCAAGATAATTCCCAGACACAGAGTGAGGGAACTGTGTCCAGGTGTTGTGCAGTTTGCATTAACACTTGTTTAAGAGGAGGATGCCACTGGATACTTGCCCACTGCAGGCTGTTGCAACCTCCATCACTTGACCTCTTACCTCACACAGAGGAGGTTTCCAGCCCACCCAGCACTGCAGGGTATCATGAGAAAAAGCAGGGCTGTGGAGTTTATGCACATTCAGGCCCTGGAAAAGGCAGTGTCCATGGACCATTAAATTTATAGCAACTGTATCTAGTATTCAGAATCTTTCTGTTCCTGGCTAAGATGCTACACAGCAATTACAGCTGTACAGTGAGCCACCAGACCCAAAGCATATGATCCCTGAGGCAAATCCCCATTTTCCAGGATGCAGTGACCCATCAGCAAAGCAAGACAGCCCTTCCTCACCCTGATGTTGGAGGCTGCCGGAAGTAAATTGATACTCTTAGTTTTGGAAGCAGATAGAATCATGGGGGAATAGAAGACCAAATTTAGAGGCTCCTTGCAATCCCTTAACATTCTATGATTCTATGATTTTTTTTTTAAAAAGTCAGGTCATGGACAGTATGGCACTTGACAGTTCTGTGCAGGTTTTTTTGCATTTCTACAGCACTTTTTCTGTTGAGAGATGACTGCAGGAGAAGGTCAAGTTAGGACAGAAACAGTCCCGCAAGCTTATTTCTGCCAGGTCCTTTCTTGACTGTAACCACTGGTTCAAATGCCTTAGCTGTGTGCTCTGCTTTTCCCCTGCAGTTGGCCATGGGCAGAGCGAGGGTGATCGTATGGTTGTCTCAGATTTCCACGTCTTCATCAGGGACAGCTTGCAGCACATTGATCTCATGAAGAAAGAGCACCCCAAACTGCCTGTTCTCATCCTGGGGCACTCCATGGTAAGCACCATCCCCTACCCCTCCCAGCAGAACCCAGGATGTGTCCTAGTCTGGTGGTACTCATGGGGATGGTGGGAAATAACTCATTCCACAGCAGGAAAGCAAAACTACAGGGAACCTTCCCTTCCCCTTCATTCACTGACTGATTTGCCAGCATGCTACAACCCCGAGATCTGCCTTGAGTAAAGACAGTCCTTAACTTTTCTACCCCCACCATGGCCCTAATTAGCCATTTGCAAGGAGAAGCCTGCTTTTTGACATGACCATTCATTCCCGTGGCTGTGTGGTAAGTCTCATCAGCTCCCTGCAGCATCAGGTTTTCCCTTTCATTTTAACCACTAACCAGGAGGTTAAGCCCTCCAAGGCTTTGTGAGCAGCATGGGGATGAAGCAAGAAAATACCCTGTAGCCTTATTCTGTTAAACAGCCTTACAGGAAAATGTACCAGGGATTAAGGCTGCAAAAACAAAGGCACTGATTTGGTGAACAGATCTGAAGCTTGATTCTGACAGCACGAGCCAAATCCCTTTATTCAAGCTAACAGTATTCCCACTGATGTCATTGATCTGCCCTCCTTGCCTTCCTGGAGGAGAGGAAAATGAATGAGTACTTTGGGATTCAGTCCATGCTCAGATAAATAAGTGTTCTGGCATAAGAAAGCATGGCATGCTCTGAAGGGCTCCCATGCTCCAAAGCCACCGTGTAACAAGGAGCAATTTCCCAGTGAAGCCTTTGAGATGCTTCTCGCTGCTGCTCCATTTAACAAGCCCCCGGTTCTCCAGAAGTGTGCAAGTTCCCCAAATATTTCCCTTGGCAACTAATCCTCTGCAAACTTTCCCAAGCAAGCCCACAGGATCCCTTCCATCTGTACCCCTCACCATCAGCCTGTCCTCGTGCGGGATGGCTCAGTCTGGCTCTCATTTATCTCCAGACCATGGGTTGGTGTTTGCTGCCAGGCCCTTGGCACAGCACTGTGGGGCTGGAGGGGCTGGGGACAATGGGGAGGAGAATATTTAATTCCCATTAATTAGTGAAGATTTTCACATGCCAGTGGCAGCATTTCTGTTGCCCAGGTTACCAATGGCACAGCACGGAGCAAGCCCGGCTTCAGGGCATCCTCCCCATGCAGCACCAGCCTGTCAGGCTGATAAACCCCAACTAATTTTTCAAGTCCCACCTGAACTACCACTTCAGACATTTTATTCTCAGTCCTTTAAAGTAAGGAGGACACAAGGCATCCCAGGGAGCTGATGGACGTTGCATGGAGTTGAGTTGTGTGATGTGAGGGTTTATAGCATGAGAACAGAAACCAGATCTCTTCTCCCCCACAAAACCCAGACACTTCCAGTGCTTCCACTCCTCCAGCCTTCCTTGCTGACCCCACTGCACTCTGAGTGGGGCAGAAGTAATTGCTTGCTTGGACTAAACCTCTTCCAGTAACAGGATTATTATACAAACAAGATGTTGGCACCTGTATTAAGCTGTGGGCTGTTATTTTGCATTGCAGGGGGGAGCCATCTCCATTCTGACAGCTAGCGAGCGACCCAGTGAGTTTTCAGGCATGCTGTTAATCTCTCCTTTAGTGGTAGCCAGCCCAGAAGTTGCTACTCCCATCAAGGTAAGAGCAACCCCCTGTTGCACATGGTCACCTTGCTCTTCTGCAGACGGAAAAGTGTTAAGACCTCTGGCCTTGAAATGCAAAACCCTGCTGGGATCTGTCACCCAGATGCCAGTCAATACTTTTCTTCTAAGCATCTCCCCCACAGTTCCACCTACTTTTCAGAGGGGAAGTGAATCCTGAACCTGTCCAGAAAAAATCTGTTTAAGCAAGAGTTGGGTACTGGTGGTAGCAGACTGTGCTTTCTTCACCTCACCCCGTGGCAACCCACACAATGCTGTCCTTTCCCTTCCTCTCCTACAGCTTTCTTCCTGACTCATGCAGAGTCTGGTGTAGTTGCAACACAGGCTGCTGGCTAAGTCAGGCCAGGGTTATTTTTGGCATTTGGGGGATGACCAATTTCTGAACAGAACTAGAGCTCCTCAGTCTCAGAAATCCTTTATGAGCCTCAAAAGAGGCTCCCAGGTAAAGCATCACTGTCTCAGCTGCATCCCATTTGGTTTGGTACCATAACTGGTTCTTGTCCAGACCATCTCTTTTGGTTTGCATTTAGGCTTTATCCCCCCTCCCATTTACATCTGCCCTCCAGAGCTGTTTCTGATCCACAATTGCATTGCCCAGTTTGCCCTTCCCCAGGGAAGTTCTGCAAAGCAACTGAGCCTCAGTTCTCTCCTCCTTTTTGCATTCTAAAAAGAAAAAACAACAATCCTAAAAGAAGCTGGACCAAAGGGAAGGAGCAGCTAAACCAGCACGAAGGACAGAGCCTCTCATTCCCACGGGACTCCTTCCTTTATCCTCTCTCCTTAGACACTTCTCCTAGGGCTAGCTTCTTGTTTTAATTTACTTCTAAGCTATTTCTCCTTTTTTTTTTCCCTTCTGTGAAGAAGGAGACAGATTGCCTCAGCCTTCAGTATAGTCCTGTCCCACTTTCTGCAGCAGCCAAAGCCATCTACGGACCTCACAAATCATTACAAGCACCAAAGGGTGCTTTCTAATCACCTCTTTTTCACTGAAAAAAAATGCATTAAGACCTTTAGCTTAAGATGCAGGACCCTGCTGAGATCTGCACCACCTGGATGCCAGTCAATATTTTCCTTCTAAGTGCTTTCCCATAGTCCTACCTAATTTTAAGTGTAGAAGTGAATCCTGAAGTCATCCAGCCCAAGTAAACTTATTTAAATAGGAGCCAGAGTACCAAAGTCTGGTTTTAGGAGGCTGGTTACTGATTCTTCATGTGAAGCTACATCTGGCATAAGTGTCCTGTGAGCAGCAGTGGTCCTGCTTTTTCTTACCTGGGAAAGCAAAAAATAATAACCATTAAGAAAAAATAATAAACAGTCTGAATATGAGAGAGGCTGTTAGCCTTTTCTTTCTAATCAAGGGAAATAGAGAAAGATTGCTGTAGCTTTACCTTTTGCTGGATGCTAAAACCTTTCTCAAACAAGGACTCACCAATTCTTTGGGAACTAGCATTAACGTAGTGTGGTTTGTTGCAGATCTGTACCAGGTGTTGCTTTATTTCCCGTAAGAAATAAATGCAATGATGCATTATTTAGGTAGGAAATCCTCTTCTCTAACTGATATATTTTGGAGGTTTTTATATAGTCTGTTTCCTAGAAAGTCTCTCACATACAGTATTACAAAAGCACAGTCAGTTTCATTCTCTTTCAAATCTATTGCATCTCAACACTGATAAAAAATTAATTATTTCTGAAATAGCTCTGTTCTGTCACACTCAGTTGAAATCATTTTGGGAGTGGAAAAGGTATTTGCAAGAGGAAGGATTGAAAACAAGCAGAGTATTCCTGCATAAACCACATTTTCCCATAAAGCTATGTGGTTTTTTTCCTCTGAGAGTCAAAAAACATTTCATGGTGATTGTGCTTCTGAGGAACAAAGGCTTAGTTTTCCCTTGGAACTGGTACGACTTCTCAGCCCTGGGCCATTTCCCAAGGACCATTGCATTCATCCCTTTGCTGGGGAAGTTTCCAGCTGAGCAAGAATTTACCTTGGCCTGAACAAACGAGGGCTCAAGACAACAATAACAGCCAGCCAGATGACACACTGGGTCCTTCAGACCCTCTTAGAAATAACCTTCCCTGACTGCTGAGCCAGCCCTGGCAGCAGCAGAGGCACAGCATGTTTGCAGGCTCTGTGCAGGAAGATCAAATGCTGCTTGTGCAGAAACAATTTCACCAGTGCCCTGTAAATCCTGTGTCCTGATGGAAACATCCAGTTGCAAATCCACTAGAGTGAGAGGGATCTTGCTGCCTTCCCCCTTTTCTTCTCAACTGACCTGGACAAAATTCAGCTCTGAATTTTTGCAGTTTCAAAGGCAGCAGAGACAGGAGTCACATATGCTGGCAAAGGGCAGAGCAGGGGTGAAAGAGCATCTCCCTCTACATTTCAGCTATTGAATGCTTTGAAATCAGGTGGGCAGGACATCCCCTTAGGAAATATTCCCTGGTGTTTAATCCTGTACTGACCCTCAGCCTATTGTTTAAGGACTCACTACACTATATTCTCTTTACCTTTTGTGTTTTCGCCTCTTGCTGATCTATTGCTTTCTAACCTGACTGAGCATCACGTTGCTCACTGTCTTTCAGCCTGAATCTGCACCCAGTAACAGTGGGTGCAAAGGACTTTTCCTAAGGTGTAATCAAACTGGAAGAAAGTACTATATTAATTTTTATTGTTGTTGTTCTTGTTGCTTTATTCCTTTATTCTGTTCAGTTTAGCAAAGATGATAGTCATCAGGTTCAGAGTCCATAACCCTGCCTAGGACACATGAAGGTGCATAGCTTAAATCACCACTGCCTGGAGTTAACATGAAATGAGGAAAACCCCATTCCTTCTTGGATAATCATAAACTCATACCTGCATTGTTGTGTAGTAAAAATTAACTTTGCTGACACAATGCCATAGCCAGTGAGGGGGTCAGTATACTGGCAGACAGTGACACTGGGTCCTATTCATGTCTACCCCAAGGTACACGTGTTCCTAAACCTGCTGTGAATCGTTACTGCTTTTCACTCCTCAGTGACTTTGACTTCAACCTTGTGTTATTCCTCTAATATCATAATTAATCTGTCATGTGTCATCTGTGATCTGAAGTGCCAGGGAGTGCTTCAGAAATGAAAAAGTATCTGCAGAAACAGAGGGCATAGGGGTCAGCCTACCTCCAGTTAGCTGTGAACACCACAGCACCACAAACCAGACCAATGAACACTAACTGTGTGTTTTCTGACTTAAGCAGCGATCACTTAATTAAAAGCAGCTATCAAAGATCAGAGCTCTGGTATCAATGTGCTTGTAGTGCTATTGAAATGAAAGATGTTACCCTTTCTTCTACCAGCAGTTTCCAGCCTAGGCTGCTCAGTGCTTTTGTGTGTGGTTCCCAGGAGACGTGTGAGCAATGGATTCCCTTAGCCAATGCATGCACACTTGGCTGTTGTTTATTTACAGGTTCCCTGGAGAATGTACTTATCAAAACGAGTGCAGCCTTGGCAACTGCTGCAAATGGCACCCAACATCGCTTGTGCACTGCAGCCTGAGATCAGAGCTGTGGCAGCAAGGAAAGGGCAATAAAACACCAAAACCCAGCCCTCTCAGAGCTGGAAATTACCTTTTCCTATCAAAGTACTTAATTGAGACCTTTCAGAAATTAATTCAAGAATGAGGAAAAGCCACAGTACAATGAAGTGCTGCTGCATGTGGACGGACAGCTGACGGCATTTCAGTCTAGCACACCCACTCCCTGCTCCCAGGAGCAGTTTAAACACTTTCCTTGTTAAGGGAAATGTTTTAAATATAGGACAGATCTTTCTCCAGAGTTAGCTGACAATTCTCAACTGTTTAACTCCTGTGCTGATTTCCATCAGCTCAGGATTTGGGCCTCTATGTTCCCTCTCTTCCTCTAACTTGCTCTTTGACTGCTTCCTTTCCTCTCCCACAGGTATTTGCAGCAAAAGTGCTCAACTTTGTGCTCCCAAACCTATCACTGGGGTCGATAGATCCAAGTGCAATTTCCCGGAACAAGAAAGAGGTGAGAACCTTAATATAATTTTAACTCACTGTATAGTTGCTATCTTGTCCCAGTCCTGCCATTTTTCTTTTAGAGAAACCCACAAGTGTTTTGCTAAATCAGGAAAGCAAAATCTGTGCTGGCGTAAAAAGGTGACATGTCTCTGAAGCCAGTGGAACTGACTGCTCACAGATGGTTGTGGGAAACCAGCTGCTCCTCCCTGGGGTGTGCCTTGCACCCGCAGCTACTCTGGGTACCAGACGTGACAGAGAGCTACAGGTGCAGGGGGAAGGACGTGGGAGCCATGTCTTTGTCTCTGCTGCACCACCACCACTCATTACAGCAGCAAAACCCAACTCAGGTGGCAAACACACTGCTAATGTCAACTTTTCCACCCCTGCTCTTTGCAGTGAAATCATGCCAAACCCTACAGTCCTGGGGATTTGTTTTCCTGTTTCCAAACCAGGATCACATTGTGCCAGATGCATTCAAGCAGAGGACAAGAGCAGGCTTGAACCAAAGAACTTGTGCCAAGGTCTCCCGGATCACACTCTGACTCTGCTACAGCCTTTCCAAATAAATGATATATCCATGCTGCAACCAAGAATAATACTTGAAGGAGCTGCAATTGAAGCAGCTGTTGTAACAACACAGCTCCAGCTTCATCACTGTGAATGTGCATGGAACTGTCCTGGGGTTGAGTTTTTACAGTGCCACAATAGCCTGGGACTGGTCTCCCCCTCCCACTCACTCCTGGTAATAACTGTGCCAGCCTGTCTGTGCCATCACTGCACAAACAGGTGTAGTTGCACTGCTGCAACACCACCCAACGAGGGTTTTTCCTTCTCACCACTGTGGGAGGAGTGAAAGGAGATTGTCAGAAACCATAAGTGAATGAATGTGCTCAGGTTAGACCCAGAACTTGGTGTGTTTCAGAAAGCACAATTTTTTCTTGAATGATGGCACTCAGGGGTGTCTCAAGAGCCTTTCTGGTGCAAAGTGGTCACTTGTTCCTGTGCTCCCATGCTCACATCTCACTGACAGATGCTGTAATTTTCCCTGCAGTTCATGCAATGGTTCATACCTTAACTAGGAATTAATAAATTTATTTTCTCTGGGGAGGCAGCTCAACCAGCATTAGAATTGAAGCTGAAAGGATCAGGGGCAAAGACAGCCAACACCTGTGTGGGTGCAGTGCATTTGGCCTCGGCATATCCCACATCTTTGGCTCACCTATTCAGAAAACTGGAAAGAAAGAGTTTCCCAGAATAGCCTCAGGGCTCAGGGTTGTTTCTTGGCACTGCCAGAAGGGTTTTTGTTCCAATGACTTTCAGTTCACTTATCCTTGAATAGAGCATAAGATTTCACTGTGTTGGAGGTGGAAAGATCCGAGGAGATGAGGAAAAGAAGACAGGACTAGTGTGGAGTGAGATCATGTGCATCCGCTGATGCACCGTGTGACATATGCTCCAAAGTACCATCTGAGGCTGCACAAAATCCCTGCCTGGGAAGAAGGCTGACTCCAGTCTAGCTATAGAAACCTGTTCTTAATTGCATTCAGCTGCCATAACTCGATGCATATAATTCAGAGAAAAGGTTTAAATGAGACAATCAATTCACTAAAATGACACAGAGGAAAGTTTTCACATCTATATTTGTGTTTAGAGGATAAAAGCAATCAGTGCTCTGGAGAAGGAGAGGAATTGGAGAGCTTTATTCCCTACCTGAAGAGTGAGCATGTCTGGGACGTGTGGGTCTTTACCTGCTTCTGCACTGATTTCTTATGTGACACCTGACCTTTGCTGCAGCTGCATTTGAAGAATGTTTTAAATTTAAACACTTAAAGACGTTTAAAATACACCTCCAAGAGCTGGATCCTCTGCTGGAAGATGCAACTGTTGCACTCGATAGCTTTGTAGGAGAAAAGAGACGATGTAGGGACATCCTGAATAATAATACATTTAGGAAAGTGTCAGAGAGCTCCTGAAATTGGCACACAGTATTGACTGAGCACTTCTGTGTTCTGGTAATGTTAGGAATCACCACAGCAACCACTGGACATACTTTATAATAATTGCTATTGTGTTGTCTTTCTAACCACGTATTTGCTGCTGCTTCATCTGTTCTGTGATGCTTCAAGTCTCTAAAGCTTCCTTGGAGCATTGTTTTGCTCTGCCCTTTCCATGGAGCAAGGGAGAGCCTTTGCAGTGGATAAAGGTGTAGGTCTGCTTCATTAGAGCCTGCCCATAATGGAGATGTCTTCCAAACGAGACACCCTGTGAGCTGTGCTGGTTTCTCACCTTCACGTGAGCACACAGCTGACACAGCAGCTGTGGGTAGTGATAGAAAGCACTTTCCTGACCGCCTTCAAACACCAGGACTTGAGGGTCCAGGCACACACTGAAGACAAGACAGCATTTTGGTCCTCTGCCTGCCTCTAAGCACACTCCACCCTCCTTTTGCATTCAAGACCCTCAGATTTAAAGCACACAATGTGCTGGAAACATCCATTATTTATGTTACACATACTCTCCTGCCAGACCAGCTTTCTATTCACTAGAAATATTTTTGGGACAACATCCAAGAATTTCCTAATGAGTTTGTGTTCCCAGAAAGCTGTCTTCAGGCTATGGGGACTGAAATATGGAATGATACAGAGATGTTTGTTTGATGTTTGCTGTACCAAACACAAGAGAGAAAAAAGAGAGTAAGAAGCAACCTTAGAAACCAGTCCTGTAATTCCAAAGAGGAATGACATCACAGTGACAGGAACCCCTTTACCCCAGTAATCTTTGTTAGCTGCTGTTGACTTGGTGGAATGGTCCCCCTGACTTAAGCCTTGTTCCTGCCAAGTCCACACAGGATGAGGCTGCAAGAGGAGATGCAGAGCTCTAAGCAGGTCAATGCAATGCAGAAGCCTGATGGTTGCTTCTGTACTGGAATTACATAAAGATGAAAACAGCTGTTGTGAGAGACCCTGGAGAGCCTTTGCCTGAGAGGGTCTGGAAGCAGTCACAGGCTCTCCTGGGATCACCTTCTGTTCTTGCCCCCCTATCTCAGAGCTTGGTGCAGCAACAGTTTTGGGCTTGCAGGGTTTGCAGGGTTTGCAGATTGTAGCCTGCAAAATATGAAGCTCATTCCCTGTCTTTCCTCCTTCCCCAGGGAGCTGCTGCTTGGCACTCACCCCATGCACTGAGCATTAACTCTGACAAGGATTCCCTTCACTGACTATGAACAGGATACTGCCCCTGCACTCCTGATTATTTTGAGCTGGGACTGGATTTGGCCTTTAAATTTTCTCTTGCTGTCATCTACACAAAAATATTTGTTGGCTGCTCAGTAGCTAAAAAATCCCCATTCTTTCAGACAACAAGAGAAAGAATGAAACCCTCCAGGTCATTCTTGTAGCATTTATGGGGCTGGGGAGGGGGCCAGCTCACATGAATTCATCAACACTGTTTTACTCCATGGGAAGGGACCTTCTGTCAATCCATCCACCCATCCCTCTGAATCCCCACTGCAAAATCTCTTATTTATTACATTCAATTATAAAAACAACCAAACCCACCAAATGAAAAAATAATAAAACCCACCCACCTCAAAACTCTGTTGCTTTAGCACAGCACCTTGACATAGGTCCAGATTAGGCTGAATCCAGTTTCTAAGTAGACAGTGCAACACAGGTTTTGCTCAAAAAGCTGATGGAAGTCACCATGCTTGGCTGAGCACACCAGGGTAGACCCAGTTGACAACACAAGAGTGAGCTGCACCCCATCAGGTGCTTGGTGTTCTGAAAGTCCAAGCTGAGCTTCTTCCATGAGCACATTCACAAGGGAACAATTTCTTCTAAACACAGGCAGCTTCTTGCCCTGTTTGAAAGACTTTGGATAGCAGGGAAGGTACAGCTGAACAGTGCAGGGGATGAAAGATGCAGGTGGAGGTTTCTACACCAACAAGCTGGTTGGGCCCTGGGATGGTCCATGTGGAGCCAAAGGACTGTGAGCTGTTCAGTCTCTGCTTCCCAGGGCCATTAGCAGGAGCAGAGGATGTTTACCATATCTCAATGTCTTAACCACAGTCTCATCTTTGCAGTTGCCTGCAGTTTTCCAGACCCTCAGCAAGCACATACTTCTTTGAAAGGGAGATACCATGTGTAATATCCTAATAAGATGAGCTGTGATGATTGTCTTTGTCTCCCTGCCAAAAATTACCCCTCACTTCAGAGCAGACATAATCTTGCACAGAGACCAAAATACAACAATAGCCTTAATCAAATCCTAGAAACATCCACCACTTCCAAGGATCCCTAAGTGAGTTCTATGACAACTTGAATTTTTCAGTGCAACACAAAGTGGGGTGGCTGTACAGCTGTCCCTTCCTGGGCCATCCTCAGTACTGTGGGCTGGGTCTGAATGGTGTCAGCCACTAATAGTCCCAAATTTCCCACCACATCTTTCTCTTGCTCCATGTAGGGATAGGAACCATGAATTCAAGCAGTGGGAGATTGTGGGGACTGGAAGTAAGAAAGTGGTGGGGAAAGACTTGTGAGCACCAGGGTGCCTCACTGCCACCTCCATTTCCAGTGCTTTGTGTTCCAACACATTTGAGATGACAACAGGAGAAACTGGCTTCAAACTCTCTGGCAAGTGAATGCATCTAGGTGGGAAAGCCCTACCACGTTCTGCCACCCTGAGAATTTCATCTCACAGGGAATTGAAGACAGAATCTACCACAAAACCTTTCTGTCCTACAGTGCCTGCCTGTGCTACACCTACACATGGCTGCATGTCCTTGGGTGGCTGTTGGGTCACCTCCCACCCATGGTCTCCTCAGGAAAGGCACGGGCAGAAGCAAAAGGACCTCAAGTTAATGCCTTCAAGGTAGAATTTGAACAGAGCCCACTGCCTGTGAGGAGAGGAGGAGACTGTTTTCAGCTAACCTATAAATAACCATCATTTCTATAAACATCTGCCAGGGTTGGAGAAAGTGGAGGCTGTGCCAGAGACCAGCCCATAATCAAAGCTTTCTGGCAAATATTGCGATAGTGGGGTCTGTGTGGGCCGTCTCCACATACAGTATACAAATATTTACTGTAGATTTGCCTGCTGCAGTAACTACTCCTTCCTAGCAACTTTCTGTACCAGCTCTTGAGCATTTTTATCCCCTCACAATCTGGCTGAGCAAGTTGTTGACTACTTTTTTTGCCTACCACCTAATACCATCATTTGCTGCCTTGTCTGTCACGCTTTGCAGCCAGAGATGAGCCCTTGGCTTTGCAGTCACCTCTGTCAGTTGTCTGGAGGTGTAGGTCACCACCCCCAGACAGGGAAAGAGAACATTTGACTCCTCAGCAGAGAGGATATTGGCCTGGAGAATGTCAGCTTTCAAATAACACAGTCTGAAGAACTCTCTGTAGAAGAGATATCACATTGGAATGACAGAAGGGCACAGCAGAGGAGAAAAATGCAGGCAGGAGCCCCTCTGGGAATAGTCTTTGTCCAACACTGGTTGTTTCCTTGCAGGAGCTTCTGTCAAAGAGCTCTGGCTTGAATATTTTCTAATGGTTTAAGAGAGAAACATGCAGCAAAGAGCATATCAGGCTGTGGAGCAGTGCTGGTAAACCACAGTACCTCAGCCTTGACTCTGATGGCCGGATGTCCTGAGAGAGTAGGGAATGGCTGTGCAAGCCAAGGGAAGAATCTTCACTGCCAGGCTGATCTGCTTTTCCTCTTATGCATGAAATGTTGCTAATCTTAAATCACCTCCTTCTCCCTGCCAGATGGAGTCGTACACATCTGATCCCTTGGTCTACCACGGTGGCATGAAGGTCTCCTTTGTCATCCAGCTGATGAACGCCATTGCCAGAATTGAGCGAGCCCTGCCCAAGCTGACTCTGCCCATCCTGGTGCTACACGGCTCTTCCGACAAGCTCTGCGACATCAGGGGCTCTTACCTGCTGATGGACACGGTGCAGAGCCAGGACAAAACGCTCAAGGTCATCCTGCTTTGTCATTGTTAGGAGATTAAGCTGTCAGTGTTGGCCTGAGCATGAGTGACCGTGAGGGGTGGGAGCCTGCTGACCCCCAGAGAGCTGGAGGCAAACAGAGCTGGTGGGTGGGTGAGGCTGGGCAGGTGACAGCCCCTTTCACCAGGAGGCAGCCCAAGCTCAGCCCTCCCTGGGCTCAGTGTGGTGGCCTTTCACCAGCTACAGCCAGGCTGGGGGCAGGGGATGCTGGCTGCATGCCTAGAGGGTGTCTTGGACATGAAGCAGCTTGGTATAGAAGTAGAGAAGTCTCATAAGCAGGTAAAGCATTGACCCAAAAAACTCTTCTGAACAATGCCAACTGTGTGAGCACCAGCCTTACCTCATGTTCCAGCGTGTAAAGGTGCGGGAAGGTCTTTCCAAAATGCTGGACAACAAAAGCCACTTCACATCTGCTCATTTCAAGAGAACCACAGCTGATTAACCAATTGTTAGCACATGAATAAACCTGAAAGAAAAGGGAGGGAGACCAAGGGAAAGCTTTTGTCATCGGAAAAATAACTGGATAGTCTGAGCATAAAAGGAGTAAAATTGCACAAGGCATGATGGGAACATCCCCCATTGTCCTTTACATTCCAAGGGCGTGATAAGTATTTCCTCCTCCTTAGTGGAATGGGGCTGGGAGATGCATTATGTTCCTAAAGGGCAGCAGGGTGCTCTGGTACCTACAGATATCAGGCAGCAATGCCGACACCTTCCTGCTTGTTGAGGGCCAGCACCACCAGTGGCATCTCCTTGATTTCATAACCTGCTACATCTTGGAAAAAACCTGACAAGCTGTGGGCAGGAGGTGTTGGACCTGTGGGTGTTGATGAGAGGGGACTGAAGGCTGTTTTGTTCATGCAGATTTATTTTTTCTGTGCTAATCTCTACTTCTCCCTGGTTACAGGTGTATGAGGAAGCCTATCATGCCCTCCACAAAGAGCTGCCTGAGGTCTCTACCTCTGTCTTCACAGAAATACTGACGTGGATTGGCCAGAAGGTCTCAGCAGCTGGGGAAACCAGCCATACTTAAGAGCAATTGCATTTGCAGCTCTTACTGGGGTTTTCTAGGTTTTTCTTACTAGAAATCTCTTGGGAAAAGATCTAACATAGAGGGATTCTTGGAATATTTTATCACACACAGCTTAAGGGAGGGTGGGGGGAGAGGCACAGGGTGGGGCATTGTTTGCTGATGCAAATGGCCACTGCCCTAACCTGGAGAAGAGTTGATAGCTGGGGATGCCCCTCACCCACCAAACTTTCTCCACGGCTTCCCCTTCTCTGCTTTGCTGTGGTGACTGGGGTGTGTTTATACTGCAATAATTATTGGTATGTCAAAGAAATCAGTATCTTCCACTTAATGGTTTTGATGCCAGGTGCGTCCCTTGTTCCCACCATCCAGCACCTTAAAAACCCTGGTCCTTGAGAGGAGAGCACTAACGAAGGTGCTGGGTGATGAGGAGAGGCTAAAGATGGAGTTGACAGCTCCCTGAAGGTGAAAGGCTGATTTTCAAGATCAGACCCCTTTGGATACTACCTTTTTAAGCAGACCAGGCCAGGGGATAGAGATGCCTCCCCCACCACCCTGCACATCCTCTGCAAATTGCACTCGGGGAAAGCATGTTGAACAGTGCTTTGATTTTCATCATCCAAGCAGGATCCCAGAGGGAAGAGCAGGAATGTGGAATCCAACCCACTTAGCACATTCAATTCCCCTGCTTTTCCCCATGTCAAACGCCCATCTCATCTGCAAGGTGAACTATTCTGTAAATATCCCTAGGGACTGGGGTTTTTCCTTCCTCTCTTCCTTTTTTTGTTTTTTTAACTCTCCTTTTTTTTCCTTTTGGAATTAATCACTTGTGCTACTGAAACTGAAAAAGCAAAGTCAAAGTTATAAGAGAATATAGTAATATAATATATGATATAGAGGTGGCTGGAAGCTGGGAAAGAAATGGGAGGAGAGTAAAGAAGGAGTTAATCATTCCTTCTTGGCAAGGAACATTGTTGTCCTACCAGGATCTGGTCCTTTCACCATAACTTTACAGTCATAATCTGTTGTTTTCCTTCATCAGTTGGAAAATGTCCTGAAAATAATGCTAGAGGGAAGTGCAGAGCATCTGCTGGGTGGGGAGTAGCAGTGGGTGTCCTCATGGTCCACTGGTTTGGCAGGAGACCCACAGCACGAGCAGAGATCCTGTCCAAGCCCATCCCAGCTCCTCCTAATCAGCTCTGGGGTAGAGCACTGAGGGGCTGAGCTCAGCCCTCAGGACATGTGGGGAGCTGAAGGCAGAGTGTGGAGGGTGATCATCCATCCAAGCTCCACCTTGCTGTACCAGGGCATCCACAGACCCTGCTGTGCAAGCTGCCCTGGAGGAGCCTGTGGACAGGGCCTGTGGTGCAGCTAAGCCAAATTCTTGAGCTGCCTGAGTCTCTGCTAGCAGCAGGGTGAGAGGAAAGAGTTTAGACCCTGGATGAGAGCAGAGGCATTGTACTGGCACAGTAAAAGCTGCACAGTGATGACAGAGCAGCTGTGCGGGCTGATTCTTCCAGCGTGATGCTTCTTGGCACTATCCAAAGGGAAGGGGTTTAACCTGCACCTCTCCCTCTGATTTTGTAGAAGAGAATGCAAATGTTGCACTATGAGAGTGGGGCATCTCCCCCAGTGACAAACCAGCCCTTACTGCCTTCCCTGGCAGCAGCAAGAAGCACCAACCACTGTGCCTTGAGCTGCTGTCCCCAGGGCTGGATCCCTTCCTTTGACAGTCAGGGGGTCACCCACCTCTCCTCCCTTTGGAAGCAGTTCTAGCAAGGTTCAGGAAAGGGACCTCTGTGCAATAACAGTCAGAATCAGGGCTCAGTCCCATTCAGTCCCAGCAGCATGGATGGATGACAGATATGTGGATGCAGGTTGTATCCTTGTAGTTGCCCTAAGGGGCCCAAGTCAGGGAAGCTCTTTTATACAGGTTGATCCAGGCACTTTGGCATTTGTATTTTCTTGCCTCTAAAGAGAGGAAGGACCTGTAGTTCTCCCAGCAACGTTAGCTTTTAATTGAAATATTGTTCCAGTGCAATTGGCTGTTCTCAGCAGCCCCTGTGAAACCTCTGGTGACACTTACTCTGGGAAAGAGCAATGAGCAGGTGACCTGCTCTCCATCTTCCAGCAGCCTGCCTTGAGGCAACTTCTGTTGCCTGAGCAAGATCCCTCCTGGCCAGATGCTGCTAGAGAAAGACAGCAAGAAGTGAAACACTACAGCAGTGATAAATCTCACCTGCTTCTTCAGCTGGAAGGGGAAACAAGTGGGTGTGATCCAGAGGTGACAGACATTGCGGGGGTGGTAGCAAGATGATGATTTAAGGATAGGATTTTTGAAAGCACTTTTCTTGAGGAAGTCAGGAGGAGTAAATCAATGCCCACAATTTTTACATCCCTTCCAAAGTGACAAGCACTTTGTAGGAGTGGAGAGGGAAGTGACCCTTCAGCAGAAAGGTCAGAGCCTGTCCGCTCCCTCCAACCTGGCTTCAGGCAGAGGAACTTCCATTGTCAGTGCCTTTGCTAAAATGTGTCCTTTCACTCAAGAAACATCTGCAGCTGAACAGAAATAAAGGGAAACAAATTACATTGATCTGGGGAAGACTTGTCTTTCAGTCTATAGCTAAACTCAGCAGTGGCACACAGCCTGGGGAGGCTGTTTGAAAAAAAGGTTTACAAACAAAACCTGCAAAGATCAGCAAGAAAAAAAAAGCCAAATGACCCCAAAGCCATGGCACAGCAGCAGGTATTGCCACCCTCAGCCAGTTTTCTGAAGAGTTACCTTCTGAGGCAATTAACACAGGGAAAGCTATCCAAAAGAAGCTGGGCACCGCCTGTGCTGACCCCACAGACCCCTGGGCTGGCTGCTGAGCAGAGGGGCCACAGCTCCTTGGCAGGTGGGGAACGAGAGCAGGGGGAAGGAGCCAGGAACAAATGAGCCTGGGCCAGGTGAGACTGCACCGATCTGCACATTTCAGCTCTCTCTGCTGCTGCTGATCCCTTCCCCTGCCTGTAAGCTCCTTTACACTGACCTAGTTAGGTTTCACCAAGCCCCGGAGGAATTCTTCCTTGGCTGACCAGATTAGCAATGAGCAGAGCAGCTGCTGAGGGAAATGTAATTACACTCTATTTCCAGCTGGCAGGTACCACTTGCAGGGAGCACAGCCAGCCTTACAATGTTGCTGTGCAGAGCTGCACGAGAGTCTGGTCTGCCTTGGAGAACAGGTGGCACTCGTGACTGAGCAATAGCAACGTGTAACTACTGTATATATCACCACCTGTAGCACTGAGAGGCCATTTCCCACTGCCTAACCCCTCCTGTTTTCTATTTAGCCTGTCCTTTTTATACCACTCACCTTAGCACACTGCCAGCACAAACCCGTTGGGATCACGTTTCCTTTTACAAGTAATTCCTGAGGTTGTCTCTCTTGTTCTGTTGTGTTCCAGTTCAATAAAATACATTATATATATATATATATATATATATATAAAAACATATATACATACACATGTATTTTCAGTGGAAAAACCATATACAAGTTTAGGATTCTTAAAGGAATATAATGTATATTGCAACTAATAATAAAGTTATGTTTTCTGAACAGAGTGTGTCTGAGAGCTTCATTGGTGACCATTCCAAAGTGCTTCCCACAGCCCAGACTGAACAACAATTGCTGTTGGAGGACAGGCAATATCAGGCAAACAGCCTGCTTCAACACCTGGTTCCCATGATTTTAGAAGCCCATTAAAATGTGATGTTGGTCCTGAACTAAACCCACTTCCAACAGGAAGCATCTGCACTGTGGCCAGGAGTACCTGCTGATTAAATCCTACATTGTGACCCCAGCTGTGACCGCAGATCAAGCTGGGGAGTGGCTTTGATGCTCTCAGCTCCCAGGCAGTGCCCAAATGCTGTGAGAGCTCCTGGTCCATCCAGAGCTAGGGCTGGTGCTGTCAGAGTGCCCCACACTGCACAACTGTCCCCCCTGCCCAGACAGTGGGGCTGGGCCAAAGAGCAGCCTCAAGGTGCTCTCCTGCTCTCCTCTCCATGCACATTTCAGGACAAGCCACTCACACTCCAAACCCCGTGACAACTGCTGCAGCAGGGGACAGACAGGGCAGTCTGCAGTCCTGTCTCATGTCAGCCCTCTGGCCAGAGCCATTAGCAGCACCAGACCCAACCTGCAACCTTCATCAACTCATTTCATCTTCCTTATGCCTCAAGTCACTAAATCCAGAGATCAGTGTTTTCCTTCTGCAGCCCTGTGCAGGCCCTGTGTCTGATCACACTCCAGCTCACCAGGTCAGGAGCTCTGGCCAAAGGCTTTGATCAACACAGACAACAGAGCTGGGGCTTTTCACCAAGCCAGCAGGCACACCATGCTAGTAAGGAATATCATTAGTAACAACATTTGCTTTAATTCTGGCAAGTCCACAGCTCTTTCTTCTGATATTTTGGTGGTTTGTTAAGCTCAACACAGTTTTGAGGGTCACTGGAGGGTGCACACCGTGGTGCTGGGGCGGGGACTGAGCACAGGAGGAGGGGACAGTCCTTCACAAGGCAGCAGCAGCAGCACACAGGAGCCCTTTTGGAAGTGCACTTCTCCCAGTGTCACCACCTGATGGCTGGCGAGCTGTCACAGCCACAGGTGGCCTTCCTGTTTTTAGCCTGTGTTTCTACTCTGATCCTGAGAGTCTGCAGGAAGCTTTTGCCTTTTTCTCTTCCCTCAGGCTGTGCTCAGTCTGGTGTTATCCAAGGCTGGCTCTGGGGGCAGCCACCAGCTGGGGATCAGCCAAGGAATGGTAAAGCAGGAGCCAGAGCTGTGCCGGGGTGAGGGGGAGAGCTCCTCAGGAGCCCTTTCCAGCCCCCTGGCAGGGACAGACAGCCTGCATCACCACTGGGACATAAGAGATGCCATACTCAGTCACAGTGCAGCAGGGGCCATGCCTCTGTCAGACTTTGGCACCACCCAGGCCAGGCTCAGGCACTGAGAGCAGGCAGAGGCTGCAGCTCCAGGGAGTGGTGAAGAATTTCAATTCAGATCTGCTCAGCACATAACCCACAGTGTTTCACTTGCATTTGCTGCAGGTTAAGCATCAGAGGAGGGAGAAGTGGGGCTGCAGCCCACTGCAGAGCTGCTGCTGGGGCTGAGCAGGGACTCACACCTCTCCACCCTACCTGGCTTCAGGCAGAATTTCATCACAGGAAAAGGGAGATGGAGCTGAAGGGTTGTGCAGGTGCCACCACACCACCAGAGGCCACGGGTGCCACACACATGCTGCAGCCTGAGCACCTGCCAGCACCACTCCTGCCCTCACCCCTTGGGGGTGCAGGTGTTGATCAGTGATATGTAGAGAGCTCCTCTCCACATATGAGCACAAGTCTCCTTTGCACACACAGAATCAGGGTCATGCTCTCCCAGCTTATCCATCTGGGATGCTCTCTCTCCCTGTGATGGGGAAGCTGCTGGTGTGGAGCTGCCACTCACCTTCCTGTGCTCTCCAAAGAGCTGCCTTGTTCAGCAAAACTGCCACAACTGAGCAAACACTGCAGAACCCACATCTCCCAACAGGCACAAGCCAAACAACCAGGCTTCCACGGCCACCGCTCCTCGGAAGGGAGTGACACAGGATTCATTTCCCTTCTCTCTGGAGGAATCTCTTCAGAGGATGGAAACATTCCAGGAATTTAGATGAAAAACAATTCCTAAGAGATCAATTAAGAGTTTGCATAGATTGCATGATATGTGCTATCCAAAGGAAACTTGGCAAAGAAAGCTACTTGGCCTGGGGGGGAGCTGATGGGAGGGCAAGATGTCAAGCATGGAAAACACTTCTCTTGTAAGAAAACACACAGAGACAAGAAGGGCAGAGGGGAAGGAATGGCAGCTCAGGGCAAAGGACAAGTGGTATCTTAGTAAGGTTCATGACCAAAGGCAAGCAAACTGCCACAGGACAGTAAACCCTAGCATGAGACAGAGCCCCAGGAAAAGCTGGGCTTTCCAGACCTCCCAAGGTCAGCAGCCTTTGTGTCAGCATCTTGTCTTCATTTACATTAAGAAAAATCCCCATGCAATGGCAACACCAGCAAAGCTCTCTGCAGGCTGACACAGTGAGCCCTGGAGCAGATTTTTTTTTAGCAAATAAACAACTCAGGTTCTCCATGCAGAGGAAAATAAAAAAAAAATCAGCTTTTCCCTCAGGCTGGACTGCAGGGTCAGCCTCATGCTGAAATGACAGCAGTGAGCCACTCTCCCTGTGGGCTGCACAGGGCAGCCCTGGTGTTTGTCACATCAAAAGCTCCCAGGGTTCACCCCTGCACTTTTAACACCGAGTCCTCTCCTCCCGTGCTGAGGCTGCTCTGTGCCAAACCCAGCCCTGAGGCACTCGAGTGACTGGAGAGTCCTGGATGCCCGGTGATGATGTGCCCTCACTGCTGCACCACAGCACCGTGGGCAGCAGAGCAAGGACTGACCCCTGCTGTGCTTTCAGACTGGGAAGGCTGATGTTTACATGCACGCCTGATTGGGAAAGGTCACAAAATCAGGAAAGAATAAATACCATCTCCCCTGCCCCAGCAAGAGAAGGAGCAGTCACCCCAGGGGCAGCACGGGCAGAGCCAGCACCCTGAACAGCTTTGGAGAGGCTGTGCCTGACTGGCACTCAGACCAGAGAAGCAGCACAGCAGAAAACAATGCTGAAGCATTTTCAGCTTCTCAAGAAGAGCTTTTTGAAACAGGAAGGAGATTGAACTTTCCACCAGCAAACTTCTTTTGAAACTCCTGGATAATTTTTAGTCTTAGAACCATGAGAACCATGGAGAAAGGGGATGGAAGGAGCTCTGGAGAACAGATTCCTGCCTCCTGTTACAGAAGCAAGCTTAAGAAAATTAATAGAAATATTGGTAGTTCTGCTATGCTATGCCAAGAATGTGTTAGAATAAAACCTTCTGAGCAGACAGGAGAGATACAATGTCAACTCGGCCTTGATATGAAAGATCAGCCTGCATCTCCTAAAGGACATCCCAAGGAGTGGTAACTAACACACCAGCTCTCCTCCCCTCAGAGCAGGTCTCTGCACAGCCTGTCTCACACAGTTCATCACTGTCACAGCCTTGTACAAAGAGTGCTGGGATGACCCTGGCTGACAAAGTTGTTATGAAAGAATAAAGAGGGAGGCATTTTTCCTTACTGGAGTTTTAACGATATCACAGTGCAACACAGACCAGCTTGGTTTCCTCCATGGGAAAGCTACAAGTTATTTTGGACCAATCCTTCCCTGAGCCCATGAACAGAAGCATCTGGCCACACCACAGCACTTCCTTCACCTCCTTTTCCTAACCCAACATGCCAAAGCAACAGCCTTGTCTCTGCCATACCAGCAAACAGAGCCGGCAGACTGCTGCTGGCATGAGTGAGCAAATCCCACTTTCTAATCCTGCTCTTTCCCCTTGAGCTTGCTCTGCTGGTAACAGGAGGAGGGAGAGGAAAGCTCTCACACTCATTTTCAGAGCTTATTTTGGGAACTGGCAGCCAGACCCTTGGGACTGGAGCTAGTTGTTTGCATGGTACTGATTCTCTTCCAAGGTTTTCTTTAGTCTGCTGAAATGCCCTTCAAAGCTTGTCCTGCACTCTGATGCTTACAAAGTTAACCACAACCAGGAAAAGCAAAGGGCAGCATGTGTGTGCTCGTCCCCTTTGCCCCAGATGCTGATCTCATGTAAGCTTGACTTTGGCTTAAGGATCTGCACGTCCACAGCTGCACCCAAATGTGGCTGCCTAATTAACTGCCCCTCTGCAGCCCTTGCCTGGGGTATTGCCAGTAAACCACCTCCACTTTCCAACCTAAAACCCTTGAAACCATTTGCAGCCTAAAAAAGGGTTCTGTCCTTCTCCCTCAGCACTTCCTCAAGGCAGGCAGCAACCCCAGGAGAGTCAGCATCTTTATTCAAAATAAATGGTTTGGTGTGGCCTCTCAATAAATTTGTTCTGTCAAATCTGTTTTAGCTTAGAAGGTAAAACAAAAACCTGCTTCTCAGCACACCCACCCTGTGAGCAGAGAACCACACCAAGCCATGGTTTGCCATTGCCAGCTCAAGCCAGGATGGCTCATCCCTGGGAGCAGGGCACAGACACATTCCAGCTCCCAAAGCTGTGATGGGGGTTTTGCCAGGCTGGCCACAGCAAGAGAGGAGAACAATGTCACCCTGAGCAGACGAGTCTGTCAATGCACACTGACTGCAAACTGCAACGTGGGAAGTGCCATCTCCACTGTGACCATGACTGTACAACATGAACAGCTCCAGCCTCCTGCAGCAGCTCATCCTTTACTCTCACAGCACAATGCTGCATCCTGCATGCGCTGTTTGTTGAGTCCCAAAAACCACATTAAGCCTTGAACTTTTCCAAGCCCTCCCTTCAACAGCATTAGTCATTCAGATGTTATTAGTATCTCCTCTCTGAAAATTTCATGTTCCTACACAGAGCAACGGGGACAAGACGGATGCTCGTTCCCTGAATGCCAGTCATGCTCTGAAGTCAACAGGGGCTGAACAGACAGCTCAGCTACTGCCTTCACCCAAAAAATTGTAGCTAGCCAGGCATACAAGAAAGCAGACAAGAAAACAGGTGCCTGTGTCCTCAGAGAGGATGGAGTGCCCACACTTCAGTGGAGTCAGAGTTTTGGAGAAAATGCAGGCTCCGACTCCAGGAGCGCTGAACAAGTCAGAGTCAAACACAAAGGCTGAAAAACAAGCAGACAAGAAAACAGGCGCCTGTGTCCTCAGAGAGGATGAAGTGCCCACACTTCAGTGGAGTCAGAGTTTTGGAGAAAATGCAGGCTCCAGGAGTGCTGAACAAGTCAGAGTAGTCAAACACAAAGGCTGAAAAATCTCCATCCTTGCATGTAACAGCCAGCCATCTATGACGGGGGCACTAGATGACAAGAAAAAGGGAAAGACAACTTACCTGTTAGCAGCAGCCCACAGCAATTTTCTGAGACAAACATCACCTCCCTGACAACAACCACGGCAGTGACCAAGCCTGTGCCGTGGTGTGCTAAAGGAAGGGAATAATCCTGGGAGAAAGGAGACAGGAAAAACGAGTTAGTGCTTTACTCACCTGTTCTATCAGGGCTGTACACACTGCTTGGGAGACACAGACTGCAGAGCCAGTCCTTGGCCTGGGTAAGGGAAAATGAAGGAGCCCACAGAGCCCTTTCAAAATGAACCCATGCTGATGTTCAGTCAGTAACAAAGAGACCACAGCCAGAGCAGATATAGTGAAATAAACTATTTTATTGCTGCACACGTGCTTACACATTTCTTCTTAAATATGTCGCTCTAATAAATTTTACAATCTTCTTGATTCAGCAAGTGGGTAGTAGTAAATAAAAAGGACAGAGTCAACAAAACACAGAAAGGACACTGGCAACAGAAGAAAAATCAGAAGATTTTTATTTTGTGATAAAATTATTTGCAGCAAGAATAAAGTGAATTCAAATCTAAGTTTTGTCCTGGCTCATCTTAATTAGAGAGCTTGCCTGCATGCTGACCATCTGCTTATGCATGCTTTTGGATAGCCCTATTTTGCCAAAAGGGATGGGGGGGAGTTAAAGGATCCCGAGTAATTGGACAATCTGACAGGCCTCACAGATGTGACCACTAAGTGCACACAGACAGATGAGGCATTTGCCTGCAAGCCCACGTGGACCTGCACTGCTGGGGAGGCAGATCAAAAGGCCACGCTGACCTTTTCTCCCACATATACAACTGCAGCCTCTCTTGCTCCACACTTAAGGACGCAGGAATGGAATTATTCAAGAGCAGCCATATGGAAAATGCTTCCCAGCACTGCTGCTCCCCCTCTGCCTTCCTCCTGCTTTGCCCACTGCCAGTGTCCATTTGCTTTAGCAGATGAGGCATCTGCAGGGAAAGGCATTAGCACATTCCTTGATAATCCTGCTCCTGCATCTCGCTCAGTACAGGCAGAAGGCAAAGGCCACGTCCTGTTCTCTGGTGGCTCTGTGCACCGTGGGCTGTCACAACCACTGCTGTGGAAAGCCAACTGCTAAGATGTCAGAAGCGGAATTTCTGCTGGAGGAGGAGAAGAGATATGATAAACTAAACATCCTGCTTATGTTCAGTGTTATCTTCAGCACATACAGAGGAGAAACATAAGGGAACTGAACTGAGTTAAGCTGCTGGTTTCTGTAGCAGATTTTCATGAGCCTGACACTCCACTCAGTAAGAAAACAAGCAGCTCTCCTTTCACCCTTCTTTCTCCAAAATATGTGGGACTTCATATTAAAGCTTCCTTGATAGCCCTTCACCCTCCCCGAGTTCATGGGGATCTCTTCATCAATGTTGTGCTGGGCTCTTTGGTGGTCCTGTCAAAGACACACTGAGCTCAGAGGTGGACATGGAGATACATTCCACAAATCACACAAGACATGCACAGCTCCTCTCCATGTCACTGTCCCAAACAGAAGTACACTCCTGCTGCTTCCTGCTTCCATGCAGCAACAAACTCCTGTGGAGGGACACATCCTCCATCCTCACCCTAACATGACTGCAGGAAACAAACCACAACAACTCCTTGCACTTCTTCACAAGGGTTTTCAAACAGAATTGAAGCACACTCTGCTTGATCGCCCTGCCACCACCATCCTCTGCCCCAGAGACTTGATCTGCAAGACACACCACTTAAACCCAGATGACAAAGTGCACAAGCATCTGGGGTTCAATAATATCAATGAACCTCATCCCTGCTCCCCCCACCCCAGCTCTACCCACAGCTTCTGTTAAGTGCAACTCAATCCTGACACATGATTTTGCCAAAGTCTGCTTTCCAGACTTTGCCCAGAGTCCCTCCTCACAGCTGAGTGCAGCCTGCTCAGTGCAGGGGGTGCCCAGAGCCTGCCCATGTACTGCCAGCCAACAGCTTCAGTGCAGGAGAGGAACAGGCAGTGAGGCTGCAGCTCTCACTTGCTGTGGGGTATTAGTCTCTCACCTGGTAAGATTAGCAAAGAAAAACCCATCCTCCCAACACATCCACACCTGAAGCAAGTCCCTGCCAAACCCCAGATCTCCTAACTCCTCAGCCATGAGAGGCATCACCACCATTACAGAAAAGAACACCCTGAAGCTGCAGGGGATCCTTGCCCAGTTCCCACATCACACAATAAAAGCACCTCTGGCACAGTATATTCAAGCTCTTGCCTCAGGAAGTGACCAAAATGATTGTATGAGGTGGTCACAGCAGCCCAGTGCCTGTGCATGTGCTTCACTCAATGCTTCTTCTCCCCCCCAAAACACAGCATGGGAAAGTACACCCAGCCTGCACCCTGGAGACCCTCCCCACACACCATTCCAGAGACAGACAGCTCCAAGGGCAGCCTGTTTGGCAAGGCAACGTTATGCAGGGTTATCACCTGCTGATTAGTGCCAAGGAGAAGGAACACCATCATCACCCTCATTAAGAATCCAGGCAGACAACATGAGATAACATGACCTACTGCAAAATACAGATTCAAAAACATTCATTAGTACAGACAGTGAATTTCCTGGAGAACAATGAAGCCACAAGGCTCAAGGCTGAGCAAAGCCAGAAGGTCATAGAGTGGGACAGCAGCCCCATGAGAGACCCAAAAGGCCCCTTTCCTTCTGAAAAAGATTTCCAGTGACCCCTCTTCCCAGACCCACCAGCAAGTCAGACTTGCCCTATCACAATGGACAAAAATAAAGGGAAAAGTGCTGTTTCCAAGAAGAAAGTGTTTCCATTCCCTCTTATAAAGGGCTGCTCTTCCTTCTTTTGTGCATTGAAAGCTACTGCTTTCTAAGAATGGAAGGATTCTGGTCTCTACTGTATTCCCAAAGATGCTTGTTCAGAAAGCAAAGCTTTTAAATTCTGAGCACTTCAAAGCGATGAAAAGCTAGGGAAGACCTGGAAATCACTTTTTTTGTTGTTGTTTTTTTCCATCTAAGTACTAAAATAGCAGGTGAAGACAGTGCCTTCCACATAGCCAAGTACCTCTCTGTCCCTTTAGGGAAGCTCTGCCCAGTTCTGCCAGTCTTATAATGCTGACAGTGACAGTGCTGACCTCCTTTCCCATATACTTATTAAGACTTTAATCCAGTTTTCTTCCTCTGCAGCTGGTAATTCAACAAATTTTCTGGCATAAGCCAGTTTCAGAAGTGTGTTGTATTGAACCACATAATGGGATGGGCTCTAACCCCAGGCAGCAGGAAGTCCCCAGAACAGCTCCTTCACCATTCCCAATAGCTCACAGTCTCCTCTCCACAGTGTATTGTACAAAGGAGCAGCTACTGACTTAGGCTGAGCTTTGGGAGCTACTTCTGAAAGGAGAAACAAAAAAAACAAAGTAAAACCAAACACAAACCAGAAATGCAAATGTCCAGACACAAATAAATTAAAAAGCAACCACGCCTGAAGGTGGATGGGAAGGAGGACAAAGAATGGGAAGTGGGACATTCCGACTCAGACGTTCCGCACTCCGAGCCAGCGCAGTGAGGGCTGTGCAGGCTGCAAACAGGCAGGGCGTGCACACATCAGCACTCGAGCCCTATACTGGCCAGGAGGTTTTCCAGAGCTTCAAGTTTCTGGTTGGCCTCCTCAATGGCACTGTAAGTCTGCACGTTGCTGGTGATGTGGAAGCGGATGTCATCGACCAGGGGGATGGAGTCAGTCTCTTGCCGCTCCTCCACGGCCTCTGCGTTCTCCTTCACAGCAGCTGCAAACTCCTCCAACTCCACCAGCTGGGCCAGAAGGACAAGAGAACCATTAGGAATACAAGAGGACAGGTAGAGATGCAAAGGGTTGGGATAACAGTCTCAGACACTGTTAAAGGATCTCACAGAAAAGAAAGGAAAGCTAGGATACATGGAGACCCAAATCCTCCTACAGACACCATACAGAGATGCATCCTGCCATGCATCCAAAGGAGACAGTGATATTCCAACAACAAACACTCTCAGCTGAAGGCAATCTGCACCTCCAACACTGCCCTGTAACACCCTCTAACTAAGCATCCCTGGTTCTGGTATTGGGGCACATGCACATACATGATATTCCCCTCAAAAGGCTCCCCAGCAAGAACCAGGAGATGTTGCCAGACACTTGTGCAATGTCTTCCAGCACAGAAGCCAGTGGGTGCTTGTGCCCATTTCAGAACTGAGAGCCACAAATTACAATTCTCCCTTGACTCAGGCCCATCACCACCAGCAAGGCAGCTGCTCTGCTCTGCACTTAACCTGACAGAACTGGGTCACCCATGAATGATTCTGCACCAGGTTCCCCAGGAATGTGTGGCGAGCTGAGGGGTGAGAGGCAGCTTCCATCTGTCTATGCTACTGAACTGTGCCTGGGCACAGCAGGTTGCTGAGCTCTGATCTGCTACCACACTGCCAAAATCTCTCCCTGCTGCCATCAGTGCATCTCCACAGGATGCTGGCAACCACTGATGTCTGAACATCAGCTGGGTGGCTCTGTCTGTGCCAACACCCTTAAGAAGAAGCACTGCCAATGCTGGGTTCAAGGACTCCCACTCAAGCTAGAGAACAGGGAACACACAAGCAAAGCCCTATCCTGATCATTACTTGGGATATTCAACATCTTTAAATCCTTTTTCAGAATCCAGAATCTGAGGATGTGTCTGTCATTCCCAAGCTATACACTGAACAAAATAACAGCCCCAGAACCATTTCCTTTATTGTTTTCTCACACCAAAAATAATTTCACACCTTGCAATCTGCAGGTGAAAATATTACATTCCCATCTGAACTGCACAAGCCATTTATAAGGATCTGTCTCAGCATTAAAACTCTTCATAGACTCTGGTTTATCCTTCCATATGGCAACTTTCTCCATGAGTCCTCAGTCTAAGCTGCAAGCACGCAGGATAACACTTAAATTGAACCCCATAAAGAAAACTTCAGTGTTAAAGTCATTACTTCTTGCTGCTCAACAGCAAATTATCCACTGAGCAAACCCCTACTATTTGATTTGTCATCCTGGAGGAGATTAGAGGTCACATTGATTTTTCCTATCTAGAGCATTATGCCAGGAAGAATTTCCTCCAGCAAACACTGAAAAACATTTCCTGCATAGAGCTCTCCTACTCACCCCTTTGGCTTCTCCAGGCTGCAGCTGGTGTATTCAGGCAACACCATGGCTACTTGGGCACAATGGCTTACAGTTCAGTGAAAATCACCTGCTGCTGGTACTTGCAAAGCTTTCTGGACAACTTTTTCACCCCACATTCCATAGGGATGTGCTAGCTAGGGACCAAAATCTGGCTTATTGTGGTGACATCAGGTACTGCCACACTCCTCCTCCTCTGTCCTAACTCACCATGTGCTTTGCTACTTAACTGCTGCTCATTTCCTGGAAGCACATTAATCCAGAGAGGACAACCATTAAGTACAGACCAAAGTACAACCATTCAATCTGTTTCTATGGCTCAGATACACAGGCACAGGGGGTCACTGCCATGGGGAGTGTTCCAGTACCTTCTCGATGATCTTGGCCATGTACTCAGTACACTGGTCCTCCAGTCGGGTGAGCTGGAACAGCTTTGCAATCCTCCAGATGCTGATGATGTTGTCCTCGTCGAGGATCTGCGCCAGGGTCCTGCCACAGAGGCGCTTGAGGCCGGGCAGCAGGTACATGTCTGCCACACACAGCACGTCATAGGCGTTCTCTGGAGACAGCTGCAGTGCACAGCACGCCCAGTTACTGCCCAGCCCAAGCAAGCTGCCTGCCACTGACAAACCAACGTGCTCTTTGCCCTTCACTGGACGAGTGCTGACTGGGGAGAGACAGGAGCTCTGTCTTTCAGGCTGTGTCTCCCACTCAGTTACCACAGAGGAATTTAAAGCACAGCAGGGAGTTTGTCATGCTGCAGCTAACCCCAGGGCAGTGCTGAAACACCCAAGTGCACCTGGCTGCTCAAAAACGTTCAGTGTGACAGCGGCATGTCCTTTTACCAGACATACTTCCAAGAGACAGAAGAAGCTGGCAGGGCGCAGAGAACTTTGTCCCTACATTCTTCCTCCCATTTTATACTGCTGGACTCGCTATCTTGTGAAAAATATGCAAAATTATCTTAATAGCCAGCACAACCTCTCTGGCATGGGGGGTACACTCAAGGACAGAAAACTGAACACGAACTGTAGGTGAGGCCCAACTGGGTGAGAACATATTCTGCACATCAAATACTACTGGAACTCTAACATGCATTCAGAATGGACTAAATTAATGGACCAAAGAACTTAAACTGTTGTGAACAGCCTTTAACATTTTAAAGCTCTTGAGCAAGAGAACCACCTTCCCATTTCCCTCTTGGGTACTTGGAAAGTGATCTGAGGATAAAAAAACCCTGTAGATAACGTTGGAGACACCACCTCCAGCTTCACTCAGCCTCTTCCCCTTGGCCGGGCAAATCCTATTTTTGTCAGCCATCTGCGTCACTAACCTGGAACTAGAGTCTCTCTCTGTTCCTGCTGATGTGAACTGCAAACAGCTCAGTTACCTACATCCATTGTCACAGTGGATCTGCAGGACACTACGTGCCCTGGTTGTGGAGGAGGCAAGGGCCCTTGCATTTACAGACAAAGCCACACTGCTCTGGATGGAGGAATGATAACTGGTGCAGCCTGGTCCACTCTCCTGATAACCAGTGAGCAGCAAACACACTGCTGTGCACATCTATATGTGTGGCTCTTCACTCTGACAACTGCAAACAACTGATTTTTTTTTCTTCCCCCACAGCTGTCTGCACCTGTGTTTTGAGAGACAGCTCCCAGCAAGTAACCCAGCTGTGTAACACCCTGCAGCAGCTGAGCAGAACAATGCAAGATGTAGGAGAGCCATGCCACGAGGGCCATGTATGCACAGGGGGTAACAAAGTGCTTGGGGTTATTAATCAAGTGCTGCTTTGTCCCTCCATAAGCTGTGGAAACCTCAGGAGTTGGAGGTGTTTGAACCAGAAGTATTGATGACTGCAGCTCCCAACTGCTTCATCAAAGACAAACCTGGCAAATGTTCCTCCCAGAACTGCCCTTGAGCCTACACAAGTATTCTGACCAGCAACTTGTCTTTGTGCCTGGGACCCTTTATATCCTCTTCCCCATAACTGCAAACACTGTCACTACTGCCTGGCAGAGAGACACCATAAATCCTTTGCAAAGAAAAACATGGAATTAAGAGTGCTGATACTTGGTTGGAGAACAACAGACCAGGGAGAACACTCCACGTGTAAATGTGGAACATGAGCTATATTCCTGTTTTCCTGACCATTTTTTCTGGTAGTTTCTCAGGAGAGGTGCACTCTCTGCAGAAGCTCCCATCTTTGCTGCTCGGTTTGAAACCCAAGCTATGCACCATTCTGCACATGAAACACATAAGTAAATTCCTTTTAACTCCTACACATTGTTGTTGGTCTGTCCTCCTGACCCAAGCCCAGACAGAGCAGCTGAGGCACCCCTTGGAAAGGAATAGCTGCTTGGGAAACATCCTTCCTGTGAGTCATCACAAGGAGGGCAGACAGACTGGAGAAGTGCAAGGGAACAAGGTCAGGAGGATCTTCAAGCAGCTTCTTTCCCTCTCTGCCTGCCCTTTCAGCAGGCTGAGGGAAGAGTGCAGGCAAGTGAAGGATCAGCTCTCTGGCATATCAGCAGCAATCCTGCCAAACACATCTCTCCTCACTGCTACCCACAGGTGAACAGATCAGCAGAAACAAGGTCACAGCTGTGTGCGCTCTCTGGATGTGGCACCTAACCCAGAGCACAAACACTGCCTGGGGGAAGTGACACTGGCAGGTGCAGCAGCATCTCCAGTCACTGCCCTGATGCCAGAATGGGCTCTGGGATCTTGCAGTGAGACTTGCTGGAAGCATTTGCCACAAAGCCAAAGCAGGAAGCTAACTAAACACTGGGATTTGCTGCATCTTCCACTAGGCTGAAAACTAAGTGGGTTTAGGGCTATTTTGTTACTGCCTGCAATACTGAGCACAGCAAGGCACTGGTCTCACAGTGGAACCTTTGCCCACCCCAGTAATAAATAACAGTAGAAATAATAACTTGCTACAAATGGAAAAGTAGGCTATGAGTAAGGTTATTTGCCAAGAGTAAATAAGCAAAATCTCTAAACCTATCCAGATCTCCAATGTGTTCAATCTGCCATCTACTGGCAGATGCTTCCCTTATCATTCCACAGAGCCCAAGAGGGAAAGCTGCAAAGCCTTGTATTTATCATGGCAATAAACAGCATGCAACTCAACTTCCAGATTTTTACTGTGGGACAAAAGACCATGGATTTCCTGAGCATCATGCACATGAACTACAACCCTGCCTGTCTAACAGCACATCCCAGTACGTGGATTTCTGAAACAAAAGTTAAGTAGCAGAGTAGGTCAGTGAAATTTAAGAATATACACACAGACCCTGCTCCAGATTAGGAAAATACTGCTGAAAACCCCTCAGAGCTCACCAGCACTGAAGGAAGGACCAATGGCTGGCCTCACCTCTGTATCATCACTGTAGATGTAGTAGAGGACCCGGATGAAGATGTCTTCTGAGATGTTGTGCAGAGTCACCACAGGGATGCTGGGCTGTGTCTGTAGCTCCTCACTCTCACTGAAATGATCTTCAAGAAGGGCTTTGAAATAATCACTGCGACCACAGAAAAATGCCTGGAGAGGAATGAAAAACCAAAACACCTTGCTCACTGCACCAACCAAAGGGCACTACCAACCAGCTGTCAGAGCAACTCAAAGATATTTCAGAAGTTCAGACTCTGTAATTTTGATTTCCCCTACATTCTGGAGCTGTGAAAAACCAAAACACCTTGCTCACTGCACCAACCAAAGGGCACTACCAACCAGCTGTCAGAGCAACTCAAAGATATTTCAGAAGTTTCAGATTCCATAACTTGGATTTTCCCTACATTCTGAAGCTGAATCTCCAATATTTTTCCAGACCTTATTCTATACATGCCTACCCTCAGAACCACAAACACAAATGGTGAACTCAGAGATTCTAAATTAGCACGGTACTAGGGCAGGACCTTGAGTTGAGGTTGGACCTCAAAATTCATTCTTACTGCTATTCATCTGCAGATCAAACATTCCTCTCTCCAGACACTGAACTCAAAAGCCAGCAGCAGCAGATTTTGCAGCTGTGAATGCCATAGCTGAATTTATAAATTTATCCACAACTCTGCAAGAAAGGCAGGCTTTGCTGCTTCATTAAATGCTTTAAATGCAGTTTTCCAGCTGAATCAATGCTGCTTCTGCAGAGTGTATCCAGCATAGAAGGAGTAGGGGACACAAGCAGCCTAGATTCATGGAATAAGAGAGGAGAAAGAAATACAGCACAAGCACATACCTTATGGCACAGGAAGTTGTAATCTGCCACACGGAAACACACGTCGGGACAGCTGTTGAAGTTGTCAGTGCTGTCAAATGGCAACTCCCCGAAACCAACCTAGGAAGAGACACCAGAAAACCCTTCCTTTAACATTCCTGCTTTAGGAATGCTCAGGGTCCCAAGTTCAGACTGCTATGTTTTCCAGAAAATGCCATCCCTCTAACCCCTCAGCACAGTGCAGAGCACCAGAGTTGCTCTGAACATAGATTCCAATGTCAGGAAAATAAGAACTCACACTGCTGCTAAGAGATATTCCTGGTAGAAGTTACAGCTGCCTTCTTTATCCATGGCAATTTCCTGACTCTCCATGTACCTTTGCAAAGTGTTTCTCTGCCATCTAACAAGGCAGATAACCAGGTGGAGGTGAAGTTTACTTCCTAGAGTAGGTATCATAAGCATACTGGAGCTTAGGGCCAGCCTTTTACTGGGTACATGTAATAACATAGAGATTACATCCATGGATACACCAGTTTGAAATGGTCTGGCTCCAACTGAATAATCCAAAATTGCTAGAGCACATTTTAGATTTTTTATTTGATTTGCAGCCAAAGATAGTGTTGTTGCAGTATTAATACTCAAGTGAATTATTTTAACAACACACCTCCACCCAATCCCACATGCCAACAATGACAGCACACACCAAAAAAAAAAAGCCTGCTTGCCTTATGTTATTTTAAAGTGACACTTCCAAATATTTTCCCTTTCACCTTATTCTATATACAGTGTAATTTAATTGCAAAAAAAAAAAAAGTTTATATCCACAGTCATGTAGGCAAAACAATATCTGGGAACAAAAGTTTCCCCTGGTTCTTGCTTTCCATAAACATGTCCCTGAGGTACCTAGGATAAGCAGCTTATTCCTGCTGTCTTTCATCCAGGAAAATTACATCCCAAGTTTGCACCCAGGAAAACCCTGGGCTGACAATAAAGACTGGATTCACAACAGCAGACTGTCCATTTCCAACCCACCTGCCTCCAACAGGGCTCCCAGCTCCACTGAGGAGCCAGATGACTCCTCCCTCCTGAGCTGAACAAAGACACAGACTGGAACAAGGGGTGGGAGCTCTCAGCCAGGCTCAGTGAGGCTTCTCACAAAACAGTTCTCAGATGTGGCAAGGCACCAAGCTGGCAAAAGCTCACACCACCCCTGACCACCAATCTGGACCCCTCTGCCACGCTCTTTGCCCACAGCAGCACTTGGCAGCTTCTGATTCCCAACCACAGGAGAAGCCCAGGGATGTAAATCATGCACAAGGCTGTTGCAGTAATGCTGGCCCTCCACAGCACCACTCTCCTGCAGTTCTGCTCCCCTGGGTGACTCCTGTTCCAGAAGAGATGCAGCAATTCAAGGAATGTTGCCCACCTGATCTATCACCTCTTTTTCATATAGCTACAATACAAAGGGCAACAGCTGCAACACAAAGGGCACCACCTCATCAGAATGAGATAAAATTTGTAGATTCCCCAGGCTGCTATTCTACTGTTATGTCTCATATTTCAAGGCTTTGGTCCTTGGTCTGTGGATCTGCAGCCTCACTCTGTGGCAGTGTGTTACAAACACCAACTGAGGCCACTGCCTGCTCTGTTCGCCTTGCTGCTCTCCCCACCCTATGCTCTCAGCTTCCATGTTCTTTCCTACAAATTCTGACAGAAATCTGAAGACCACAGATTTGCAGGCACATCACAGGTAAAACAAACCTAGAAACAAACTTTGACAATGTGCCACTCTGTGGCATAGGAATTTTAATCGAGATAAACGCCACATGTCCTATGTGCATCCTTTCTTTGTTCTCCTTTTAGTGCCCAAAGGTAAACCTCTAAAATGAGTCTATCCCTCTGGAATGGATATGGGAGTTTTATTTGTCTCAGAGTTTGTCTCCTGAATTATAAATTCCTCTGGGCTCAATTTCCTGCTTCTAGCCTTGCCTGGTCCCCACTCTGCTGCTCAGGTTTACAAGGTTATTTTCAATTCCTACCACAAAAGCAGGTTCATGTCTTTGTTTCTCTTATTCAGCACGAAGTGGCATTGCAGAATTTTCCCTTTTACTCCCCTTTCAAGTCTCTACTACTTCTACTCTCCTCCCTTGTCATGCTTGAGGAATCTAATCTCCTTTTCAGGATCTTCCTGCAGAAAATTGGCTTATTCTTCCCACCACCCCTATTCATACAACCTCCTTCACGGGGCTCTGTCCAGGCAAAGCACAGCTGCCAAAGTCAAGTATTCTGCCCAAGGAGCACAACAGTCCAGCCTACAAGGTCCAAACACATTCACAATAACTCAATCACCATATAGAAATACTCTGAATACTCTCCACCACCACATATGGAAGACCAAGCCTTTGCTGCTGCAAATTTCCTATTAGAGCTTAAACAGAAATGTTGCTGGAGGCAAAAACATAGAAAACAAATCAGTGGCAGCAATTTGTACCTTGGCCAGATTATCTCAGCAAGAAAATTGTAAATAAATTACAACACAAAATGCAGGGGGTGGTGATTGAAGAGATTAGCAGCTCACAACCAGATGCAAGTGGACTGGATACAAAAAAACCCCTAAATTGGCAACATGTTGCAAATATTTCAGTTCATCTGCCTCTGCCAAACAGGCAAAGCAAAGCACAGGAGTCACTGCCTTGGACAAGCACAGTACACAGGTGCAGACAGACAAGATGAACCCACCTACTTGTTTCAAACTGTTCTTCCTATGCATTACAAGATCCAGTTTTTACCCCCAAGGTGGCAAATGGTCTCTTTTGTGCAGCCACACCATGTGTGAATATGGATGGAAAGAACAGTATTTATTTCATGGCAAACTCTGATCCTTTAAGTGTGATTTCATCTTGGTTTGGAACATAAGATCTCAGTTAAAATGCAACTGAAAAACAGTTACAAGGAAGCCATGTGCCTACAGTGTCATGTACTGGAACCCCTGGAGTCTGTAACTCAGAGGTCACCTGGCAGACATGAAGAACCAGGCAGACAGTGGGAAGCCACATGGTTTTCTACAGTTGCCTGGCTTTTCATGGTATTTTACTTAAATCTGTCACTGCGAAATTTTATTGCAACAAACTGAGGAAGCAGCTGTTGTGGACAGAAAAATCTGGCCATTACTACTTTAAAACAAAACAGAGACAACAACCACACTTGTAAGAGGAAACATTGGGAAAAAATAAAAGGTTTTCAAGCACAAACAGGAAAGAGAAACAAGGTACCAGAATTATAAATGTGTTTGAGATTTCAAAGAATAGATAGTTCTCAGTCTAGAAAATAATAATGAGCTGTAATTGGATATCAAACATTCATTATTTTTTAGTCATGTAAGATACCACTAACCACGAAATTGAAATGAACAAAGTTTCATACATCATCTGAGTATCAAAGACATTACATGCAAATTATTTGTTTATACTGAAACAGAAAGCTGAACACATCCCCATTTCATACAATATGGCATTACATGACATGCAGCAGCTCAAAATGTTTCTTGCCAAGTTCTGGAAATGCTGGCTTTTATCCAGAAGACAAATACCTATTTTGTTCTGCATAGGCTGGGGGGAAAAAAAAGTATGCTTCTCTTCAAAACACAGATGTCTGTGTGTGACTATTCACTTGTTCCTGACATTTTAGGTTACACAGTTTGTATCCTATCCCTTGAATGGCAGCAAACCCTGCAAGAATGAGGACGTGCAATGCCTCTGTCCCAGAACTAAGATACCCAATTCATAGAATTTAGCTCTTTAAAAACATTAGAATAAGAGATAAATGACAAACAAACAAAAAGGAACAAACAAAAGTATCTAGAGAAAGAAAAATGGGAATATTTTAGAATTTTTCAGGCTTAAACAAAGCACCCACACGTGTGCATGGCACACAAATTCCCTAGGGAGCAGGTGTGTGTGCCCATGCCTTCTTCACTTGTACAGCTGTAGTAACTCTAATGCTGCCTTCATTCCAATCTATGAACACAGCAAGAGCACCACAGCTCACAATTCACAGCACTGTCAGATGATTACACTATTCCATTTTCCTCCCTTCCTTTCTACATGTAAGAATTAAGAAGGAAAGTGTTCCTAACTGTAGAAGGACACCTTAACAGGAGTATGCCATCAAGGTCTGGAAACAAGCAATCAAACAGAAGTACTCTTTTTATTTGTGAAGTGACTCAGAATATATGTAAATCTCACTATTTTGGGGCACATTATCCTTTTTTTAATTCCTGGGGAGGCAATCTGAAGGTTACTTATAGTATCACCTCCCTTTAAAGCCTGAAAACATGCAGAAAAGCATATTAAAAGCTACAGAACATGTACAGTTATTTGGAGGAGGCAGGTTACACAGGAAAGATTTCTGAACAGGTAGGTGTAAACTTGATGGAGAAAAAAACTCCCTCTATAGTGAAATATATCTGAAAATAGCCAGCACAAAACATGTTGGCTTATGAAGGTAAGAAACCTTATCCATGTAGACACACACACACACTCTGCACCAGACAGATCTATTTGGCAGGGGACAGAAAGGGAAAAGGCAATAAAACTTCGCTATATCACTCAGTCATTCAACCTCTGGGCACAGGAGCCACCTAAAATGAGTCCACATTATTAAATACAGTGGTTAGTATAAAAAAGAGGACAAAAAAGGGACATTTATAAGACCAAAATGAATCTGCTGATACTACAGAAAACACCAGATACAGAAAGAATGAAGACAACTAATAGTTATCCTGTTCTGCAAACAGAAGATCCACATATGTGATCCTAACTAATGATATGATGGCATTTTAACATAGTCATTATCAACCTGGGGGCTGTTTCTGAGGGACAAGACATAGCTGGGAAAAGCAGATCTATTGCCAGTCAAGTTAAAATCTCATCAGAGGGACTCACATTTCTGCTGGAAATATTTGCAGGATTTGGGAGAATCCCATCATTGCAGTGTGTCAGTTCCTAGCAAGCAAGCCCAGTGAGGTATCTTTATGGGTACCAATGCCTGCTGCTACAACATTTCTAACTCTCAAGAAGGATGGCAAAGAGAAGAGCTGGAGGCCTTGTCCCATTGTATTCAATAGGGAAATCCCCACCAACCACATGGAAAGGAACCACACTTGTAAGATGAAACATTGGGAAAAAATAAAAGGTTTTCGAGCACAAACAGGAAAGATAAACAAGGTACCAGAATTATAAATGTGTTTGAGATTTCAAAGAATAGATAGTTCTCAGTCTAGAAAATAATAATGAGCTGTAATTGGATATCAAACATTCATTATTTTTTAGTCATGTAAGATACCACTAACCACGAAATTGAAATGAACAAAGTTTCATACATCATCTGAGTATCAAAGACATTACATGCAAATTATTTGTTTATACTGAAACAGAAAGCTGAACACATCCCCATTTCATACAATATGGCATTACATGACATGCAGCAGCTCAAAATGTTTCTTGCCAAGTTCTGGAAATGCTGGCTTTTATCCAGAAGACAAATACCTATTTTGTTCTGCATAGGCTGGGGGGGAAAAAAAGTATGCTTCTCTTCAAAACACAGATGTCTGTGTGTGACTATTCACTTGTTCCTGACATTTTAGGTTACACAGTTTGTATCCTATCCCTTGAATGGCAGCAAACCCTGCAAGAATGAGGACGTGCAATGCCTCTGTCCCAGAACTAAGATACCCAATTCATAGAATTTAGCTCTTTGAAAACATTAGAATAAGAGATAAATGACAAACAAACAAAAAGGAACAAACAAAAAGTATCTAGAGAAAGAAAAATGGGAATATTTTAGAATTTTTCAGGCTTAAACATGCCACACGTGTGCATGGCACACAAATTCCCTAGGGAGCAGGTGTGTGTGCCCATGCCTTCTTCACTTGTACAGCTGTAGTAACTCTAATGCTGCCTTCATTCCAATCTATGAACACAGCAAGAGCACCACAGCTCACAATTCACAGCACTGTCAGATGATTACACTATTCCATTTTCCTCCCTTCCTTTCTACATGTAAGAATTAAGAAGGAAAGTGTTCCTAACTGTAGAAGGACACCTTAACAGGAGTATGCCATCAAGGTCTGGAAACAAGCAATCAAACAGAAGTACTCTTTTTATTTGTGAAGTGACTCAGAATATATGTAAATCTCACTATTTTGGGGCACATTATCCTTTTTTTAATTCCTGGGGAGGCAATCTGAAGGTTACTTATAGTATCACCTCCCTTTAAAGCCTGAAAACATGCAGAAAAGCATATTAAAAGCTACAGAACATGTACAGTTATTTGGAGGAGGCAGGTTACACAGGAAAGATTTCTGAACAGGTAGGTGTAAACTTGATGGAGAAAAAAAACTCCCTCTATAGTGAAATATATCTGAAAATAGCCAGCACAAAACATGTTGGCTTATGAAGGTAAGAAACCTTATCCATGTAGACACATACACACACTCTGCACCAGACAGGTCTATTTGGCAGGGGACAGAAAGGGAAAAGGCAATAAAACTTTGCTATATCACTCAGTCATTCAACCTCTGGGCACAGGAGCCACCTAAAATGAGTCCACATTATTAAATACAGTGGTTAGTATAAAAAAGAGGACAAAAAAAGGACATTTATAAGACCAAAATGAATCTGCTGATACTACAGAAAACACCAGATACAGAAAGAATGAAGACAACTAATAGTTATCCTGTTCTGCAAACAGGAGAGAAGATCCACATATGTGATCCTAACTAATGATATGATGGCATTTTAACATAGTCATCATCAACCTGGGGGCTGTTTCTGAGGGACAAGACATAGCTGGGAAAAGCAGATCTATTGCCAGTCAAGTTAAAATCTCATCAGAGGGACTCACATTTCTGCTGGAAATATTTGCAGGATTTGGGAGCATCCCATCATTGCAGTGTGTCAGTTCCTAGCAAGCAAGCCCAGTGAGGTATCTTTATGGGTACCAATGCCTGCTGCTACAACATTTCTAACTCTCAAGAAGGATGGCAAAGAGAAGAGCTGGAGGCCTTGTCCCATTGTATTCAATAGGGAAATCCCCACCAACCACATGGAAAGGATTTTATTTACCAGGATGTTTACCCTGCTGGGGGAAACATCCAAGGGGAAAGACCAGCACTGACAGCCTCATTACATCATTTTATAGCATTTCCAAGCGATCAAAGCCTTTCAGCATTTGGAGCACCAGGAAACAAGCCAGCACTACAGTCTGTTTAGCAATGATGTGACTGGACACAGGTGAGCAGAGAGCCCAGCCCCACAGAGCCCAGAAGGAGGAGAAGTGCTCCCTACCCGCAGTTCAGCTGGCAGGGCGCAGTCTGCCAGGAGAGCCAGATCTTCCTGCAGCCGGCAGTTACCTGTGGGCTCAATCGTCAGCACTTTCACACAGGTCCCTGGCTTGGAAGAGACTGGAAGAAGCAAAAAAACAAAAGAGCAGAGATTCCTGAATTCCTCTACAAACATTCTCTTCCGTTTAGATCAAAGACATGCCAGGAAAAGCAGTATTATTGCCGTTCAGCTTTTACTGCAAAACACACACAGTTCTTCTATGCACACACACATTCAGCACCCTGAGTGCAGCCAGTGAGCAGGGCTAGAAGGGATGAATGTATTGCTGTCTCTCCTCAAACCTCCACTTAATTCCTTGTGCTGGAATATCAGCTGTGGGAAACAAAGTTGTCACAAGCATATTTCAAGCCCAACTTGCTCTTTGGAATCCATGTCATCAATCACAGTTAAGGACCAGGGATCAGGCTGCCCTGATCCCTGTAGAAGCCACTCACACACTGCCTTCCCCAACTACCCCTAGAGCTGACAGTGTCACCTAAGGTAAAGCCCATGCCAGGGAGTTTTAAAAACTAATCTGCTTCCATGCCTTTCTGCTCTGCCACGTGCTTTCACTGGCTCTCACTTCAGCTGTGCCATTCTGACTTCACTGCAAGGAACACAGGATTTATTCTTGTTTAGCCAGTAAGTTCAGCAAGTATGAGTCTCTCCTCTACTCTCCATCTACAGATCCCTAAATCACAAAGACCCCAGACTCCTGCACATGCCTGACCACCAAAGAGCTCAAACAGACCATTCAGATTCAGCAATTTCATTTGCCTTTTTCAGACCAAGTGTGTCTTCCCATCTTGTCTTATCAGACTACACAATAAAACAGCCCATTAAAGGGAAAGCAAAATACATGATCATACTTTAGTGGTCTTGCTATGACCAAAGTTGTTGTGGAGCTCATAGAAGCCAACCCTAACTTCAAACGAGTGGCAGGCCAAAGCAGACCCACTATGATACGATGCCACTCTTGGCACAGCTTTTCTTGTTTTGGCTACCTTGCTCCATCACCTGAGGTTTGTTCCCAGGTCAGCAAGGTTTGGGGGAAGAACTGAAGCATGTAAGACATTCAAGAGTCCCTGGCATACAAGGAAGCATGTGAAAAAAGATAGAGCACCACTGGAAAATGCAAAGTTGTGTTGAGGAAGCCTTTAAGTTGGGAGGCAGAGAGACACAGAGTTAACTCCAAAGCATTCAGAGGAATTTCTGACAGGTATGATTCACCACATTAAAACCCCTCACAGGTGAATCACGCCACCTTGAGACCTCATTTCTCCTGACATTTTGCACAGCATTACATGAGCTCCATCAGATGACTCCATTGGGTCGTGGGCGAAACAAGACCACGATGTGCCACAAAACAAGATCTCCACCCCCACCTCCACATCACTCCTGCACACTTCAAGTATGCCACCACTGTACCTCTCCATAGGCTGCATATCCCAGAAAGACTTCTGGAAAGGGAAGGATAATCCACCAGTACAAAATAGTCAGGTACCATGACTGCTACACGCAAAGCTCACCAGCAAGGAGACAGGCTGCCCTATTAGCACAAAATGCTACTCTCAGATGACTTCCAGGTAAATAAGCTAAGAGGAGGCCTGGCATCAACACAAACCAGACTGAGTACATTTTCTCAAAAAGCCCAGATCACTTATACACCAATATGAGAGAAGGAAATTTCTTACTTTGCAATTAGAAATACTTCATGGCAGAGAAAAACATTTGTATTTCTGTAGTACTTATTGTAACAGTCACCAGGTCAGGCTCTGTAAGTGCTAACGGACTCCGCAAGTTTTAAGCAGTAGTCAAGGCAAAGAGCTCTTCTCTAGAGATCCACAGAACATCTGTGCACTTTCCCAGTGACACAAAAGAACAGTGATTTTTCTGAGAAGCAAATCTATTCACACACTGCATCTCAAATCCAAGGGCATGGCATTTGGTATCACTCAAAAATCTTTCCTAACAGAGACAACAAAAATCAAAGTTGTGAAATAGGAATAAGCTGCTGGCTGCCAGCAAGGAGCAGGGACCATGAAAGAGGAATGCAAGAAAGATGAATGGAGGGGTTTCTGAAAAAAGCAACATAAACAATGCAAGGAGCTGAAGGGAATAACCAAACTGTGGTTGAGGTTGAGACTGGGTTTCTTCCCAGTCCAGCACAGCTGTCTAGCACTGAACATCACCTACCAATGTATCAGCTGCCTTGGTTTTCCTGCTCAATACTTCTTTGCAGTTTTCTGGTTAAATTGAGCCAATGTACCACAAAACATAAGAGCCACAAATAAACCACACTAAACTCCCAAAACCTTCAAAATATTCACACTCAGATGCATCTCCTTCCCAATGACATAATTAGCTATAAACACAGATTCTGCATATCAAGTGTCTTTGCTACAGCAGAAAGCACCTCAAACCAGAAAGCACCTCAAACCTTGCTCTCACTATTTTTGGCCTAAAACTTGCTGAAGTAACTGCAGAACATTTATTTTCTAATACATGCATTTTTACAGGAAGGATTATGGCTTAATCTGGACAAATTGTTTGAGCTCTTCCAAACACTGTAATAATTTTTCCTTTTATAGCCACAATATATACACAGGGGAAAATAGGCAAGCAGTCACACCCAAATATATCTCAGGTGCAACAGAAGGCACTGGGTCATCCTCCTCCTGTACTACTGCCTGTGCATGCCAAGATAGTAAGTGCTTTTGAAATACTGATTAACTCTAGATAATGAGATTGCAGACACTGCAATTATCCAGTGGGGCTGCAGAGGCTCGAGTTCATCTTGTTTTCTCATTTCAACTTCATAATACAGATGCAATACATGACCCTGCTCTGCAAACCTGAATCAGATGTCTGTTCCACAGCATGCACTTGGAACAGGTTTCTAAAACACTCAAAGAAACAGACACGCTTTGTCAAGTGCCAGACATGATGTGATCTAAGATCTTTCCAATTTTTTAACTTCTATAAATCTTGCATATATGCCTTTCTGCAGAATCAAGTTTTCCTGGCTTGCACATGAGATTTAAGAAACAAATTTTTAACAGTTGTTCCATTTGTCTGAATTGAACCTGTCGTAAATAAAAATCAAGACTAGTATTTCCATCAGTGCTTTAAACCACCCACTGATAGTTTTCTGTCAGGCCTCAAAACTGAAAAACTGGTCCCTCCCCAAAGAACAAAAAAGTTAAATTATTTGATCAGTGCCACTGTATTTCCAAGTGGTGTTTTTATGTAAAACTTCCAACTAACCTGAAACTTTACTTCATTATTTTTCCATCTGAAAACCCACCAAGAAGTCAGCTTTTTTGCAGTTCACAGATATAAACACCTCCTTTTCCTTCCACAATATAATATGAGATTTTAACTAAATTGAATAAGATGGAATGTCTCAGCTAAACCCTGGGAGGAAAAGATAAAAAGAAAAAAACAGATCTCTGGCATCTCACTGGATTACTCTGATATCAAAAGATGACACAAAATAATTTTGTTACCTGATTTCTAAGTAGCTTTTATTTTATATTCATTCACCACTCCCTTTTTCTGTTAATTTATTTAATACAAACTGATACCTTACAGTTTTTGTAGATACCAAGAAATGCATTTGTAATCTCTTCAGGTCCATGTTTACATTTGTGTTTACACAGCAGAAGTAAGCCTGTAACACAGCTTCCATAGGGACTAGCACCCTGGTCTACATGGAACAGCTGTAGCATGGTAATCTTGTACCCCAGCACCACCAAACAACTGCACATGTGTGAAGGGAGACCTGCACATGGTAATATCTTCCACGTGATCTGCACATAAGGAATTTCTTGAGCCAGAAGTATCCTATCAATTATGTCCTGCAACTTCAGGAGGCTGAATAATCACAGCTCATATTCAAAAGGAAAAGGTGGAACAGCTGCACCTCTGCCTCTTAGATCACGGAAGATGCTATTGCCTCTAAGCTATAGACTGGAGTCTCTTCTCAGAAAAAAATTAACTTGATTAAAACAAAGAAGTTAACTCAGAGCATGGAATGAGAATGAGCAGCTTTCAGGCTGAAGGTTTTGTTATCTGGTAATTTTTTCTGCTTCGTGACTAACAGCACTTGTGCTGTTCTGATTGCTCTCCACGTGTGCATTAGCTTGAGCTAAGGAGATGAATGATAAACTCCAACTGCTGGTCTTCATGCAATAAGCTTTGGATAGCAAAAAGTCCTTAAATAGAGGATTGTTTCATTTAAGGCTTGGCACATCCATGTGTTACTAATATACACACGCTTTCAGAAATACTTCTCTGCTTTTAAAAAAAGAGTTCTAGCTCCCTCTGCACCCATTTTGGGCCAATTAAGAAATATTTTACTTTACTAAGGGGTCAGATAAATGCAGGAAAATTACCTCTAACTGTATATATTTTATCTTTCTGGGGATTTAAACAAGCTCCATGATGGAAGGCACTTCCCAATATATACTCCACCATGCTCAATTGAATTCAGGGCAACCACAGCGAATTCCTGCTGCCGTAGCTGCTCTACTATAAAGAAAGCATTCTATATAAATTATAAACATGCATGTGTCAGAAACTACTACAGCTGCCCTACAGAAAGGCCATGACTGAAAACTATCATGCAAACATGGCAATTCCACAACAGAATCATTTTCCAGAAGCCCTAAGGACACCATGAAACATCCACCATCACACTTTCCTGTTTTTCCCTGGAAGGGCACACAGGCACAGCAGAGACAACAGCAAGTCAAATGCTTACCAAATTCATAGACTTTTTTACATTTGGTCTCCAAATCATCGATGAGGTCCTGCAGCCGACACTGCTTGGCCAACCTCTTGCAATCACTGACATATTCTACATCAATATCCAGACGACCTGTCACGAAAAAATGCAGCCAGATCACTTAATCCACAGGATTTAGGCATAAAAATGGCAAAAAATAAGGATGGAAGACTTCACAGCACAGAAATTTAGTAATTAGATACACTGCCTCACTTTTCAGCACCCACTTACAACTCAGTCCCAGAAGCTAATACTTGGTATTCCACCAGCACCCACCACTTAAATCAATAACAGTTTGGTATTTAACTCACATTTCTACTCTCCAGGGTTTACCCTAATAGCTTCATTCAAGAATCCAAAGACCAAACAGGCTATACAAAACATGTCTAATTCCCTCAGAAAATCAAAAAACAGCAACACAACAGCAGCAGGCATGACTGCCACCATGGAATATCTGGCTTCGGGTAAGAATGGACTTTAGGTTCACAAGTTTTCTTCCCAGGTACTTTTAGAATCACTGAAAACGTGGCAAGGGACATTTCTGAATTTCTGAACATACTGTATTGGAAAAGAAGAGCCTTGAAGACAATGTTAATTTCTGGCACCACCTCCTGGCCTGAGATAGTTCTGCATTTAGCATGCCTAAAAAATAACACTGGGTATTTTCATAGAAGGTTTAGGACCAACTTCTGTTAAAAAAAAATACTAGAAAGTAGTCAAAGCCTTCAGCATACACTGCTCAGGTCTGAAAATGTCCAATATGGGAATCTGGCTTTTCACCACCTTATGAGGCTGTTACACCAGATGACAGATTTTCCTTCCTTAAGTCAAAAATACAGTCTCCAAATCCATCCAACCAATCAACCTAAGCTGATTTTGGTTTTAATTGACTGTATAATTACTGGCAGGACAACAACTGGCAAAAGGTACAAACATCTCGGAAAAGCTGGTGATTGCTCACATTCCCCCTTTCTGCCAGCAGAGAGGATTTGTTGGCAACTCGAGCACCCACCCACTGCTGAGTGCAAGGCTGTGCCACTCAGTGCAGAGGCACAGACAGCTCCCCACCAGCCACGTAAACAAACACCAGAGGGCAAGGTCATTTACCTGTGTATAGATACTGCAGAAGAGCTCCAAAGGCTGCTGGGTTAATCTAAAATAAAACAAGAAAAAGTTACATTTGGAATCACCATGAATTTAACAGTAAGTTAGAAACATGATCCTGAACAAGTAAGAAAATAAAACCCTTTAAGTAAGAACTCACACATGATGATTTCCTTGCCCTCATAACTAATGCTGCCATTCCACCTGGCTTACACAGCTCCTTACTGTTTCAACTGATACAAATCATGATGACTAATGGAGGAACTCAAAAGACACAGTTGTAATACAGGCTCTGCAAAATCCAGGTTTTTACTGATCATGAACATTTCCACATCTCCATAATTCCAGAGGAAAGACATGTACAAAGAGAGAGGAGAGCAGTGTTCTGAGAAACTGGAATTATGTTTGTCACAAGAGGATTTGCACTGCCAGAGTCAAGTTACAGAAATGTGTTCCAGAGTATTGGTGGTTAATGGATGGAATGCACTTATGGCCTATTTAGTTTTTGCTGGAAAGGCAACAAAAGGGACTCAATTAGTGCCAATTATGGAGGTGATGTCTTCACCACAGACCACCTGTCCACCAGGAATTAGACAGACTCAACTCATCCCAGAGAGGAGTCATGATGCAGCTGGCAGATGGTAACAGCTACATGCTACTGCTATTAATTAAGATATGTTTGAGTCCATGACAGAGGGAACAAAGGGAAGGTATGCAATCTGCAGCTTTTTGTTATCTGAAAAAGATGCAATTTTACTGCATAAAGTGCCTCCACAGGCCCCTCTCCTCAACTAGGGTCATTCTGAGCCTCAGGGGCTATTCACTGTCAGCCCTCAAACTCACTTTCCTCACCCAGCTGGAACAGCACAAGAAAGGAAAGAACTGGAAGCACAGCCTTGCTCACCAGTGGGTGCTTCAACACTATCATGTTCTTCCCCTTCCATTTGGTCTCAAACATCTCTGCAAAGTAGGCGCTGCGAGCGCTGAGGATGCAGCGGTGGGCACAGAAGGATTTGCCATGGACGATGAAAACAATGTCACTCTGGTAACCCTGCTCCAGCAATCTGTGAGGAACAGAGAGAAGGGAAACTCGTTGCAGGATGAAAAAGGAAAGAATGGAGTAATGCAAGTGGGGAACATGGTACAATTAGGGCTACATGAACAAATACCCGTGGGCATTGCAGTCTCTTCCTGCCCAGGGGGAAGGCCAGCATGGGGGCTGGTGCTTCACATACAGGAGTGGGATGTCTCACTCCCTTCCATAACTCAAAGAAGTTTTTTTAGTGCAACCGTGAGGCTGGAGAATGAAATCTTCCCCTCTTAGGTGAGCACCTGAACACCAAGAACAGATTTTAAAGTGGAACTGATTGCCACCAAGCACATCTTCAAATGTTAATACTGCTTTTAAATTGTCAGATGTCAAAAAAAAAAAAAAAAGCCCTGCAAAATGACAGACTTTCAAAAAGAACTACTCTGCTGCAAAGATGCAACTTTCCTACTCTCTGGGCATAGTCAGTGTGCAGGCTATAACCACGTAACAAATAGATGAGGACTTGATGATCCCCACCCTCAGAAGAAGGAAGGATGTGACAAGCACGAAATGCAGGCAATTACCACAAGTGAGGAGAAGCCTCGCTTATGCCTGCACGCACATATCCTAATTCTTCAAAAGGAAAAAACCAAAACTGCTGCTTCTAGAGTTTACAGCAATCACCACCAGTGTTTGTGTTTCTAATGCCCATCACTCCTTGCATAAATATCCTCACAAACATCCTCAAGAGGTGCAATCAGGTGGACATCAAGCATCATAATCCTCCTAGAGAGCTGGACTGGTGCACAGAAAGGTGTGGAGTCACACACAGAGATGTTGTCAGAGTCTTGAATGCCAATCTCAATCTCCTGCCACTAGCACACCCTTCCTTCTAAGTGTCTTGCCCCAAACCAAACAGATACATTATGCTTTTACTTTTTTCCCCCCAACTGCTGCCCTTTCTTTCAATTTTAACACAAGGTCTATTTGAATGAGAAGCAGAAACCAGCACATTTTAGCTGTCATGTATGCTCAACCCTGCACATCTGAGCCACAGTCACCAGGGCAGTAATAAATCACCCTGCAAAATTCTACTTCCCTGGAACACAGAATCTGATTTTACTCAGATAAACGAGTTTCCTTCTTCCCCTTGTTTCCTACAGCTTCAGGAATTAGGACACTGTAGTACTAGGATGATTGTCAGATTTTTCTAGGACTTATTAACACTCCAGAGTTAAAAAAAAACCCAAAAAACTACAAGGTTTTATTTTAACATCTGTAAGTCAGTCCAGTGGGAAATAAAAAAAAAAAAAACAATCAGCAAGTCTGTACTAATATCAGAGTTACCAAAGCAGAGAAACAGCAAGAAGAAAAGCTTGAAACTATTCCTCTACTCCTGAACAAGTTAGCTTGAGCTCTAGTACAATGTGGGACAGGCAACTTTCAGAAGTATCTTAACAAATTTTAATAAGCAAAAATAAAGAACTGAGAAATTTCACTTTGAATGAGTTTGAGGCTTCTTAAAGAGCTCTGTTTCACAAATGAGAAACATTTTATCAATGTTGAAAATTTCAGCTTGCATGCTACAGTACCTTCAGGCCTGAAACTTAATTTCAGTTGACATACTATCCTAAATTGTTGATGTGGATTTAATGATCTGATTTTGGTTTGACAGTCAAGGATGACAGCTTAGAGCTTCTGCATTACAAAGACCAGCTTTCTGTTGACTTTTTGTGAGTGTGTATCAAACTCACTGGAGGCTGTGCACACATACACCTGGAGATCATCCCTCAGGGCACAGAGGTACACCCCTTAGGAACTCTACATGCCCAGGAATGAGAGAGGGTACTGATCAGCTGCCTTTCAGAGCTGCCCTGAACAGAGAGCTGGACATGCTGAACATGCAGAAGAGCTCAGGAAGGCTGCTGGGCTGCTCTGCCCATGCTCAGGTCCTCACCTCTGCAGGAACACATCGTAGTAGTCCCTCTTCATGCACTTGGCTGTGATCTGCTTGTACTCCTTCAGCAGCCGGCGGATGGCGTCACTCAGAGCTCCGTACAAACACCGCTCCCCATCGAAAGTGTTCGCCTCACACTTTGCCCCTGTAAAACAGCCACAGGCACAGAACAACAGGCAGAGTTAGATCCTTCTCCAGTGTCCCCAAATGGTCACGAAACAAGTATGGTTTCTGTCAGCTGACATGTTTCACTGTGGTCCCCTCCGCTGATGAGCTTATTGACAAAAACCTCACATCTGTACAATCTAAAGCTGCTCTCCCACAGACAAATGCCTTTCTGAGGAAGTCACGACTTGTTTAAACTGACCTGTGTAAAAAGCCTCCCAGCATGGCTACAGCAGCGTTCTGGGAAGACAAATCTCACTGAACAAAGGGTGCAATCATTTCTTGAACTGTGAAGAACTCCTCCGAGAAAGCATTTCTGCTTTGTATAACCTCTTTAGGTTAGAACCTGCTAGAATTTTGGAGGGCATTTGCATTTTCCTATTTAGAATTACACAAGTGGTTGATTAAGATGCTGAGAATGAAGGAGAAAACCAAAACTTTTGAGAGTGACTCTGCACTCTGGTTCCTCTGGCAAAACACTACCAGTGCCTAGGGGAATTTGGGTGCTGAGAACCAAAAGGGCAGGCACGTGGCCTGAAGAATTGGTCTTGCTTTGTTTGAGATTAGCAAAATCCCTTTTAAGTCCTGCTTACAAAGCCAGGCTATCAGTAGAGTACAAGAAAGTTTACACAGACAATCCTTCCTCTGAGGTACAACTCTTAGATCAGCATATTCTCAACACCACTGCACCCTCACAAAACATATCTGTGATTTTAGAAAGTCATTCTGCCTTAAGCCATCACAGACAGCTTTCCTTTCTGTGTATTTTCAAGATTTCAAGCAAATCAAGAAATTTTAAGCGAATTCAAGAAGCAAATTCAAGCAGCAAATGGCCTGCAAAAGAGACCATGAAGGTGTGTGCAGGGCTCCCTCTGTAGCCTGAGATCACTGATCAGATGGTTGGCTGTAACAGAAGAAGCTTCCACAAGGGACAGCTAGAAGGACACACAATCCCAACAGACCAGAGAAAGACACTGCACCCATATCAGGAGGACACTTCTGCTCACCGTTGGCTAGAAGATAACGTACAAGCTCCTCATGTCCACACAGACAGGCGTAATACCTGACAATAACGAGAGAAAGAAAATTAGAGATGCAGCAGGAAGCAAAATTCAGTGTTTTGGCACATCACCACACACAGATCACAGCACTGAGCATCCCTGAGAAGCCTGGGAGATGACTCCTCACAGGAGTGAGGAATCACTACCAAATAGCACAGAAGCCTGATCGAGCAACAGACTAAGCAGGATCTGTTCCCAGCAATCCTAGGCACTGCAAGGAGATCTCAAGGTCCCAGTTTGGGTTCAGCATCTTCTGTTGCACCACCAGCTGCCAAATCCATCCTCATTTTAATGGATCATTTCATGGGCACTCAGCAGTCCACTGAATTCTCAAAAATACTCCTTGCTCCTTCAGTTGTCAGCCTGACTGCTGCACACTATGCCAAGGAGGGAACAGCACCCACACTGGGTGTGCAGCAAATCCACCCCCTGAAGTTCTACTTCAATGAGTTTTCTCTTTCACAGTCTAAGCCTTTCATGATTCTCTTTCACAAGGACCTCTAATTGTCCTACAAATTAGGAGAATCTTGTAACGTGCATTGCAACAGCCAAATGTTATTCTACCTGTACTCTGGGAAGTTATTCCGTACTCTAAATATAATGCAGATGTCTAAATGTCCTTTGGAACCGTGGGGAGGTAACAAGCTCACAGCACATCCCTCAGCACCTCCAGGGGGATTCCTCATGACCTACTGCCACACAGACTGTGATCCCACTGTCACTTGGCATTTTACCAGGCCAAGCTTTCACCCAAAAAGACATGCTAGAATACCATAGACTTTGGTGATGGAAGAGCCTAATCTAGCCAAGAGCAGAGTGCTTAATCCAGGTAATTTTGTCACAAAACCCTCCTTGTCAGCATCACTTCAGCAAGCCCAGTCAAATGGGGCGGCACAGACACATTGAGCACAGCACCCGCAGGGAAGAGAAGCAGAACTACATAGCCAAAGCTCCAAAAAAGCAGAACCTGAGACATTTTGTAACAGTGCTCACGGCTGCTGATGCAAAGAGAGTAAAGGAGCTCTGAAGGCCCTACCCCCCGCCCAGCCAGTGCTCCAGGCTGCAGCACTCACAGGGGTGTACTGTCCCACTTATCACGGACATTGATTTCCACATCTCGCTGTTCAAGGAGGTATCTGGAAGAAAAGGGAGAGAGCAAAGTTATAACTTCCTGCAGCTACTCACTCAGTCACATTCTCCTCTCTCAGAAGATGTAACTTCAAGTTCATAGAGTAACTCCAAAGGTATGACAGGATCTTGCACTGGACGTGGGGAACTGTCAGCTGTGGCTGAAGGGGCCTCAGCCAAATCTTCAACCCAAAGAATGGTGTTCTACAGCATGGCCTGGCAGCTGCCTTCAATTTTAAGTGGTGCACATGGGGAAAGAGGGCAATCAAATGCATCTCTAACAGGGCAGCAATCTCAAAAGAAGCCTGAGTACTTCTGCAGTAACTTCACATTCCCCAGCAATGCTCCCAGCCTGGATGCTTACAAATAAGTGGCCAATTTTATGAAGCCAAGGCTGGACTCCCCTCCTGCAACAACATCAGCGTCACTCCAGACTGCTCTTAAATCCTGCCACTTCCTTGTCCTGCAGGTTTAGGCTGGATCCAATGCTGCCAACACTCCCTCTCTGACACCTCTAGAAGCTGGGCTTTGCCTTGCAGACAAATATCCTGCACAGCCTGGCTCTTGTCAGAGCCTGTACTGCAACAACCACATGTAAAAGTCCCTCTCAGCATTCACAAAGACTCTGAGTTTTGGATTTTTATCAGCCACCACATGAGTCATCTCTTTCACTCCCTTCACCTCTGCTGTCTCAAACTTCAGGTTCCTCTAAAAACATTCAACACACCAAGCAGCTCAGCTCCTTTCTGCTCAGTCCCATGTGGTCAATTTTCCCCCCTGCTCTGACAGCACTCTCAGACTCTCATTTCCCCACCACTACTTCTATACAAGTCGTCTTAAACCTCTGTAAAACCATCCCTCAGACCCCTCCTTCTGCAGTAAACCTGCAATTTGTTGCTTCCAACGCAATCACAACAATGTTCTCCAGACCTTATCTATCTGCAGACTCACCCTTCACTAGCAAGCACCTTGAAACAGAGGTTGCTTTGATTATCTAGCATACCACACATTAAGAGATGGAAGAATCAAGTAGGAAAAATGGGTGAATCACAAAGACTCTGAGTTTTGGATTTTTATCAGCCACCACATGAGTCATCTCTTTCACTCCCTTCACCTCTGCTGTCTCAAACTTCAGGTTCCTCTAAAAACATTCAACACACCAAGCAGCTCAGCTCCTTTCTGCTCTGTCCCATGTGGTCAATTTTCCCCCCTGCTCTGACAGCACTCTCAGACTCTCATTTCCCCACCACTACTTCTATACAAGTCGTCTTAAACCTCTGTAAAACCATCCCTCAGACCCCTCCTTCTGCAGTAAACCTGCAATTTGTTGCTTCCAACGCAATCACAACAATGTTCTCCAGACCTTATCTATCTGCAGACTCACCCTTCACTAGCAAGCACCTTGAAACAGAGGTTGCTTTGATTATCTAGCATACCACACATTAAGAGATGGAAGAATCGAGTAGCATAAATGGGTGAAGAGTTTTAGATTCAAACCATGAGATGCAGGGAAAAAGCTTGTTGTAAATGCTGAATGTTGTATTCACCCCGCAGACAACAAGCCCATCTGCCTCCTGATCCGAAATCACTGCAGTTAAGCTGTACTGCTTTGAGATGGGCGAGGAAACTTGACCTGAAATTTTAGTATCCCCATATTTCTCTGACATACTCCCGCAGCCTACAGCACAAGGCGTCTAAACATTTCCATGAAGATTCCAAGCGTCCCAGGGATCCAGCTTCCTACTAACGCAACCACCATTTCAGCGGTAAAGAAGAGCAGCTGGAGAGGAGCCTTGTGCAAGGACACTGCCACAGGCAGCATCCACACCCAGGAGCACGCAGTGACCGTGTGACACTCAGACACCTGCCGGAACCGGGCACACCTCACCCGAACCGCCCCGGCAGAGCCCCGCTGCACGCCCAGCTCCTCGGGACGCGAACAAGCGGCATTTTTGTAAGAGAAACAAACTGGGAGCCCCAACGCTGCGACAGCCCCCTGGGCAGGGCTGGGACGAGCTTCAGGTGAACACGTCCCGGCGAGGCCGGGCCGCCCCGACAGGCCCGGCCCCGCTCGCCCCGGTGACCAGCGGTTCAAGCAGCGGCGGGTGCGAGGGACCCGCTCCCCGGCCCGGCTCACCGCACGCGGCTCACGTCGCCCTTCTTGCAGCTGGTGAACAAGTCGCTGGTGTCCATGGCCGGGCCAGGCCGCGGGGCGGCGGCGCCGCATTGACGCGGAGAGCGGAGGAGCGGCCGCGGGGCCGGGCCGGGCCGCGGGCACGGCGGGCGCTGTAAACACGGAGGCGGCGCCGCCCGTCCGGCCCAGCGCCGCCCGCCCGCAGCGCCCCCCGCGGCCCGGAGGAACAACTGCCGGCCGCGCTGCGGGAGGCCGCGGGCCTGGGCTCGGGAAAGGGGAACCGGCCGTGAACAAACCGGGAAACCGGGGCTCGGGAAAAGGAAACCGGCCCTGAACAAACCGGGGAACCGGGGCTCGGGAAAAGGGAACCTGCCCTGAACAAACTGGGGGAACAGGGGCTTGGGAAAAGGGAGCGGGCCCTCAACAAACTGGGCGAACCGGGGCTCGGGGAAAGGGAACCAGCCCTCAGCAAACTGGGGAACTGGGCTGGAACCGGGGTTCGGGAAAAGGGAACCAGCCCTGGATGAACCAGGAAACCGGGGCTCAGGAAGAGGGAACCGGCCCTGAACAAACTGGGGGAAGCAGGGCTTGCAAAAAGGGACCCGGCCCTGAACAAACTGGGCGAACCGGGGCTCGGGGAAAGGGAACCAGCCCTGGATGAACCAGGAAACCGGGGCTCAGGAAGAGGGAACCGGCCCTCAACAAACCGGGGGAACCTGGCTGGAACCAGGGCTCAGGAAAATGGAACAGGCCTGAACAAACCAGGGGAATCGAGCTGGAACCGGGGCTCGGGAAAAGGGAACCGGCCTTGAACAAACCGGGGAACCGGGCTGGAACACACCTGAGGAGGGGAGCTGGCCCAGAACATGTTTGGGATGGGGTTTGGAACATGTGGCAGGGCTCTCTCCAGGCTCTGTGCAGTTTCAACATTAATCCATTCAAAGGCAGGTGCCAAGAGGATGGTGCCAGACTCTTTTTGGTGGTGCCCAGCGACAGGATGGAGGCAAAGGCCATAAACCAAAACACAAAAAGTTCCACCTCAATATGAGAAAGAATTTCTTTAGGGTGAGGGTGGCAGAGCCCTAGAACAGCTGCCCAGGGAGGGTGTGGATCTTGGGGGACATTCAGATCCCAGCTGGATGTGTTCCTGTGCCACCTGCTCTGGGTGACCCTGCCTCAGCAGGGCTGGGCTGGATGATCTCCAGACGTCCCTTCCAACCCTAATAATTCTGTGGGGATCCAGGTCTGGAGCAGCTGTGGGATGGTGGGAGCTGCATGGGACACCCGTGGCACAAGGCACACAGGCAGGACTCTGCTGTGGAACAGAGGCTCATGCTAAGCCACTCTAGCAGGAAAGGTGTCCTGGGCTGGTCCTGTGGGTACTGGAGGGGTAGCCTGTTTCCACAGCCTGGGCACCTGGCATGGCTCAGGGCTTCCACAGAAATCTGTGATGGGAGAATTAACCAGTGTACTGTGGGGAAGGGGGGCCAGGCTGACAACCCCCATCCTGGGAGAAAAACCCTGGCCTGTACTGCATTACAAGATGCAGCAGACATGAATTCAGGCAGATCTAACCAAGCAAAGCACTGCACTCAGGTCAGTGTTCAGACACCCAGGAGGTGTGTTTTATTGCAAAGAAAACAAAACCACAACCCTGCTATTTCCAGGGCCAGACACAAGTGTTTCTAAGTGTTCTCCAGCAGCAATCCTGAGCAGCAGCCAGGGCTTGCAGTTTGTGTCCAGCAGGAATGAAGGTGTTGAGAATGGCTCAAAGCCTGGCTGTCAGCTTAGATGAGCGCAGGAGGCTCCCATGAGCCAGCACAGATGAAGGTGCTTGTTGTGCCTGACTGTTGGAGCTGTCCCAAAGCTGCTGTGAAGGACAGATGTGCTCCTGCATGGCTGCAAAGGCAGATGGGAACAGACAAGCTGCTGATGGCAGCGGCTGCAGTGGGACCCTGCTGCAATGCTCTAAGGTTATGCTGCAATAGTCCTTAGGATAATGTACCTTCATTTCACACCATATCCTCTGCCAGAGGGATCCTTAAAGCGTCTCTTGAGCTGTATCCTCAAGCTGCATTACATCCTTCACAGCACAATTACTGGGTCACTCCTCGTTGCTTCTTTCCACCCTACATACCCCAAGGCGGCATGCAGGATGCAGAGTCCCAGGACGTGTTAGACTCCATGTTACAGGCACAGTTCCAGATCTCTGGGTGACACCTTGGAGTAATCTGCAGCTTGGCCATCCCAGCTCACAGCTGGCCATGATCCCACAGAGATGGAGAGGCACTCTGCTCTTGGCCGTGCATCCAGACGATGCTATCACCGCTGCTCCCCGAGGCACTGCGCTCCTCACAGCAGCACCTGCTGCTCTCTCTGAAGAACCACCTCCATTCCAAGGCAGAGCCCCTGCATTCTAGCTGTGGTCCCAAGGAGCAGAGGGAGCAAGTGGCAGACAAAGCAGGAAGATGGAGATGAGACCCTCTGATGCCACCCAGGGCCTCTATCCTGGTGGCTCCAAGGAATGCCTCATCTCACTACTTTGCAGACAACGATGTCCTCATACAAACCATCCTTGATACGCCTGGTACAAGGCCCTCTGCTCACAGTCAAGTCCTGCAACCCCTCGTGAATAAAGAAGGTTATCCTGCAAGTCACAGGGAACAAATACCCAAAGCTAAGAGAAAAGTTCTCTTTTTTTTTTTTTAATTTTTCGTTTCCAACTCCCAACCGCCACCAGGTGTCAGTGCGACCGAACATTTGGCAGATGCAATTATGGGGATGCCCGAGTAAGTTTTCCAGGAATTGCTTTGTGTCATCCATCTGCTCTGTCACCTGGCACACTGCTCTGAGAAGTCCAGCTTTCACAGTTTTTATTAAAAAGAAGTTTAACTACATTAGGGTGATAGAAAAGCTTCCTGTTACAAATGCTAAGACAAAGGTTTTCTTCCTCTTTACATACTCCCTGTGCAGGGCTGGAAATGCAAGCACTGCACAGAGCAAAGTGGGCTACCCACAGCCTCTCTACAGTGCTTCCCAGCCTGCAGGTCCCCGGAGATGACCCATCTCTGCAGGGCTGGCAGGAGAGGGACAGCAGTGCAATCGACTTGACAAGATCAGCCTAGTGCAAAAAAATGATACCGAGAAAAAACAAACTGCAAAAGGATAAAAGGTATCACCAGACTAAAGTGAAATTCTATCAACCAGTAGATTTCTGAAGCTAAACTGGGATCATACAGCCAGGTGCACCCTGTAAGAGACAGCAGAAAAGTGTCCTCAGCCTCACAACAGCCACTCTTAAAGTGTCTCTCAGATTACCTGGATACTCCAGACAGAGAAAAGCATCTCTGGAAAATCCTCCAGGCCATGAGAGGCCAGAAGAGCAAATTAGGAGAACTTGCTAGCTGATTATTGAACCCACATAGCCCCCTTGGTTTCTTTAAAGTTTGAAGACTTTACACGGGATTGGGAGGTGCTGAGCCCAGCCAGAAGCATTGCTTTATCAGTGCCTTGTTGTTTCTCTGAATTAGGATAGTGGAGAGAAAACAGGGCAGCAAAGTAGCTCTTAGCAGGGATATGCACCAAGGAAGCGATTTGTGGGTGAAATGATTCACATCTGATTGGTGGCATTATCTTTTTAACAGCCACTGGGCATTCAAAACATATTTGATGAGGATTATTGGACTTGGAAAAGATTTACACGGTGCAGCTGCCTAAAGGCCACAGGCATGCCAGGCCTCATTACGCTAAGTGCTATAAAACCTCAAATTTTAACTCCATGCTTTAATTTACTCACCATAACAACAATTTGCATTTAATCCTGTCAGCCCCAAAGTGCCTTCAACACAGCCAATGGACTTGTGCAGTTTTACTGTACAGACCCATCAAACTCAGCAGGAACCACCAGTGAGGTGTGGTCAGAGAGGGCCATGTATGGCTGTCTGCATCCATGGACTGTCCCCCAGTACCAGCTGCTGGGGCAGGAGAAGGAACTCTGAGCATCTCTGCAACCCTACCAAGGTACAAAAGGAGCTGATGATCACTGTGTCCTACATAACACCAGGAAAGATACGGAGACAGGCTAAAACCACTGAAAATTGGAATCTGGATAGGAAACCAACAGTTATCACCTTTCTTGAATCCCTAATAAACTGGTATCAGGGTGGTCCTACATCGAGGTGATCTGCGATTCAGTTTGCATGCAAAGCGCTACACAAACTGCAATAACAGACTCTGGCACCTTGACTTTAGGCACACCCACCAGGAGGAACATGCTAGAGGTCTCTATACATACAGTGATAGATTTACAGGCTGCAATCTGGGGCCTCTGTGTACAAAGGTTCCCTTCAAGACCAAGTGTGACTCTGCATCTCGCAGGAAGTGAGCATGCAGATCACCACCACTGGGGAGAGAAGTGCCTCTGACCGAAGCAAGTCCCTCAATCCCTCAATGACAGAAGAAACAAATGTTCTGGGATTTCAGGCTTGACAGTAGTTTAGGCAGGGCTCAGAGAACAATTACACATATTCACGTGCCTTTAGCACACATCTTCAGGGAGCTGCAGCCTCCAAGTTGCCTGAGGCATGCCTGAGAAACATTCATTGGGGAGCTCTTACATCCCATTCTCATCTCATCAGAACTGGCTCTTAACATTGTTTAAATTCAATGATTTTAAAGATGTTACCCCAATTTATACCTGTGGAATATTAAATACTTCCACCCTTCCCTCAGGGCAAGATGCTGAAATTGAAACAAAAGGATGAGAACATTACTTGTTTCCCTATTTTAAAAGTTTCACATAGTCTTTATATTTACTGCAAAATGACCAACTGAATCCAAATTAATGTGAAAAATAGAACTGGAGTGGAATAGGCCAGCCAGTTTAAAACTTACACAAGACAAGGGATATTTTCCTGCTGATTTCCCAGGCTATTGTGAAAGAGGCATGTAAACACCATTTTTGAGCAACGCTCCAACCTAAAGCACATTTCCATCTAAAATGCTGCACCATGGCACTGAATTCTCTGCAATCAGTCAAGCAAGGGTAAAGTGCTCAAACTTTGCAAGCTCAGCTTGGAGTTGTGGAGCTGAAAAAAGGAGTGGGGCTGTTTGTGGTACCAGGGGTGTAATGAGATGACAGCAGGGAGTGGTGGGAGGGGTGTTTTCCCCAAATGTAAACATCAGCTCTCATACAATTAGTAGCTGAATGCTAGAGCACTAAAAACCTGTTTTTCACTTGGGGAATGCAAACTCTGCCCAAAACATCGACAGAATCTTGGCTCCCCTCCATTCAGAATGCACAGGTTTTACTGCACCTGCATGGACTGATTGTGGTCTCAAGGTTCAGTATCTGGAAAGTGAATTTACTCCCCAAATCTGGACTCTTGGTGGCAGGCAGCCCCACCAGTTTTTTTCTCCAATCCAGACACTCTCAGCCACTACCACAGAGCTACAGTAAGTGCATTTAAAGATAATGAAAGCATTGGTGCTACTGAAAGGAACACACACACAGAGATCTATAAACCCACCCCTCCCCTTTCCCTCTGTTCTGTGATCCTCCTGGCTCCAAGCCTCAGATGCAGGCTCAGGACTTCCATACGAAAAACTTGCTCAAAGACTTATTCAAAGGTTTTAAGAAGTTCCTGAGAAGCCACCTGATCCCATGGTCCATCAGTCAAGATATGAGAAAAACAAGTGTGTTTAAGAGGGTGGTTCCCTCCTTTCTTTTTCTAAAGATGCGTGTCTTCCTCAAACACATCCACATCCTCGCTCGCCTGCTTATTGATCAGGACATCCCAGCTGTCGGGGCCATTGATGGTGTTCCCACCGTTCACGCTCGGCTTCTTCTCCTGCATTTCTGACTGGCTGTCACTGGCCACGTCCAAAGTGGGGTTGTCATGGCAGCCGTTCTCAACAAAGCGCAGCTCCTCGCCGTGCGACTGCCAGGGACGAGAGGACAGAAAGGGAGACAAAGGGGGACAGGTCTTAATGCTGCTGAGGAGCACAATCAGACCAGGATATGAGGGTCTGAGATCTTGCAGAGTCAGTGGGAAGAGGTAGATTTATCCCCAGCCCAGCCCTCAGAGTGGAAATGAGCTGTCCTAAGCACATTTGCATCTCTCTTACACCTGAATGAACTCCACTGCTGCTCCAGCAGTGCATCCAGCTATGTCCCATAATTGGACAGAGGAAAACAACTGCCCTCTTAACTTTCCAAGCTCCTCCATCCCAAAGGCTAAGAGTCTGGCCACCTTCTCCACCCATCCCATGCTCACCATGTTCTTCATCTTGGGCAGGCGTCTCTGCCAGCAGTTGTAGATGAGCCCCAAGACGATGATGATGGCACAGATGGAGCCGATGATCACCAACACCACAAAGAGCTTCCCGTAATCACTGCGCGTCTGGTTAGGGTGTGACTGGCAGCTCGTGGTGGTCGAGTAGTTCTGGATACCAATCTGGAAAGAAGGAAGCAGTACACTAAAAGTCCTGACCTGCAGCAGATAGAATCCTGTTCAGACTTTCCAGGGTCCAAATACAAGACCATGAATGTGGGCAGAGGAAGTAAAAAGCCAGGGCTGGAGACTCAGGTTGTACATAGTCTTACATTTCTAGAAAGCTCATAACTATACACAACACCATTTTCCATGAACACTGATGCATCAGGAAATGACAGCAGGCACAATTTTATTTTTCTCACTTGCACAAGGATATCACTTTTGTGTATGACAAGGAGGTTTTCATGGGAGAAACTGTCCAAGACTGAGAGTTCCCAAGAAAAACTATGTGCCACTGATGGGTGCTGAGGCTTTGGCAACTGCTTGAGAATGTAACCCTAATAAATAAATTTCCAGTAAAGCTCAGGTCCTAAGAGGGCATAGTGGTCTTTACAAGGTCTTGAAAGTGGACAGCTGCCTGCTGAGCCTAAAAACTTAGGAATAGCTGCCCTAGAAACTGGCCCCCTGTGGCTGTCAGCAAACAGCCCAGCGTTGGTCCCAGTGACTAGGCAGATTTGAAACAGGTTAGGTATCAATTTGGTAGTAAATGTGACAGGTGTAAGAGAGTATCTTCCCTCCTCCTTGCAATCTCATGCTGGTGCAAGGGCAGCACTGTGAGCAGAGTTTCATTACTGACACAGCCAGAGAGCTAGAGGCATGAGGCAAGGAGCTCTGGTAGAACTCACATTAACACAGGGCCACAGCTGCAAAGTCCAACCTTGCATCCACACAAATCCTTCTTTCTGGACAGTTCTAGCTGCTGATACTTCAGTCCCACAATTTCTACGGGGTTGGCTTTTTGCACTTTCTCTGGTGTAAGCCAATCAATACACCACTGAGCAGTTAATTTGCTTTGTCTAACTGCACCAGTTTGTTAGGTCAGGGAAAAACCTGAGAGCAGACAGCCAGCAAGGCAGTGGCTCAATCCTGCTGCTAAAATCAGCAAAATTAATCCAGTGGCTGGCACAAAAAAACTTAAGCAGAATCAGGTCCTCAGTGCCCACATACCCTGGAGGACAAAGGGGCAAAGTTAGAGATTGTGGGACTGATTTGTCCTCATCTCTATCCTCTTCCAAGGTGGAAGTAGTCTGGCATCCATTGACCCAGGTCCTCTGCCTGCCCTTGTGGAGGGAGTTGTTTAAGGAGTGAAATGCAGACCCTGGAATCGCAGAAGGTGTTTGAATGTGTCAAGAGAAGCCAGTGTATGTAAAACAGCTGAAGGGTGAGCAGGGCCAAATGTGGGAGTCTGCAGCACCCATACTGCTTTGGACAATAGTATGGAAGAGGTGACACTGAGAATCCCAACAAAATTAATGTGTGAAAAGCAGTCTCACAACCAAACCAGAAAAGCAGCGAGGGAATAACCCATAGTTACATTCTTAAAAGGAACAGACATTTGATGGCCTGGCTACTACCAGTGAGGGGAGAAGGGAGTTTGCCAAGCATCTGACTCGTCTGTTTGCCTGCTGTGGGTTCAGCACTTGGTTAGACTGAGATATGCTCCCAGTTTTCAAGTTGCTTATTTTAATTGTATAACCAGTCTTAACAAATGGATGCAGGCAGACAGGCTCTTACCTCAGCTAAGCTCCTCTTAACATCCCCCAGTGCCATGAGAACATCTTTTGTAGGGATAACGCCTGGAAAGTAGAGGAAGAGATCAGTGCTGCTCTCAGCTCAGGTTACTCAGTCAGATGTATTCATCAGTATAAAATCCCCAAGAGGATGGAGGCAGGGAAATACACATTTTTGTTCATTGGTGTTTTATGTCAGGATTCTGAAAGAACACAGGATCACAGACAAGGGTACCTCCAAATACTGTTCAAAGGAGTAAAAAAATCCAGGGATGAACTGATAGCAGAGCAACCTAAGTACCCTCCCCACCACCACAGAAGCTCTCAGGATCCGTGTCTGCTCTGGGAGCAAGCAGCAGCACTCAGAAAGTCATGGAGACAGATTGACAAAGGTCATAGAGGCCATAATGTCAATATTAGAACCTCTGTCACTAAGCAGGCAGGACCCCTGTATAAAAACAGGAATAAAGACATGGTAAAATGTTCCAGTCCAGCCCATGTTCACTGTGAGCTTTTGTTTCTTTGGGGATGAAGGAGGGCACTATGAGGACCATCCTAGCTCGGACAGGATTTTGGAATTGATAGGTTAGGAAGTGAACCAAAAGCAGGCTGCCATATCCTACCATGGAGGGGAGTACATAAGCATCAGGAGAAACCTGACAGATGCTCAGGGAAAGGCAATCCAGGGAGGCAGCAAAGCTGAAGGCAATGTGCAGAAGTGCAAAGTGCGATGCTTTGTGCAAGCAGTGAGGGACAACCCAGAAGGCAGATGTGAAGAAAGATGTCCTCAGTCCCTCTCCATCCCTCAAATCCAATGGACACTGAGAACTGGTGGGATTGAAATGGATTGGGAAGCAAAAGCTCCTTCCAACATGGCTGTGTACCTCCATTTGGGAGCCCCTTAAATACACACCTCATCAGAGGAAGGCTCCTTCTGCCAGCACTTACCCTGCTCCCCTGCCAGCGTCATTAGCAAGTGCTTGTCATTCTCATTGGGTTTGCTCAGAGAGATGAGCCAGCGGTCCTGCAGCCCCTCTGCCTGCCTGGAGAAGGCATCCTCCACCAGTGCCAACAGCTGGGGACCCCTCTCCAACCGAAATTCCTCCTGCCACAGGAAAGGAACCTTGGTGAGTGCATGGTAGGGACAAGGCAGCTGTGGCACTGCAGGGCTGGTACAGCTGAGACCTCACACGTGCCCAAAAGCCAGCAGTGTTAAACCTGGTGCAACGCTCTGCTGCACAGTGCCCCAGGCTGGAGCCACAAACACCTCCTGCTGCACCAACCTTCCTCCTCAGCTTCTGTGGCTGCCATATGCCCCACGCCAAGCTCTCCTGGCACACATGATGGTGTAAGGTGAGAAGGAAGCAGCCAGCTCCTGCCCACAGCCAGCGCTGGGTCAGCAGGAGCCGCTCAGCCTGACGTGCTCCAGCCATCCCTCAGCAGGCGCCTTTGCTGCTTTCTCACTCCTGTGTTTCTATTCTCATCTCCAGTTGCCATGCCAACCTGAAGGCCACACAGATGATTAATAAAATGGAGAGTTCTTGTTGCCATGGCAATTTGAAGCGCTCAGGGCAGGCACAGGCCTGTGCCAAAAATGGCCTAATTGGAGAAGGCATCGATGACTGGAGCCTGAATCACAGGAGCCTGGCAGTGCCTTCTCTCATGAAATGATGGGTTTTGGTATGGGGAGGCAGGAGGAGCTGTGTGAGGAAGCAGCACTGTGATGCAGCTCCACAATGCTCAGCTGCAGCTCCAGCTCATGGTCCCACTGCCAGTCTGAGGCTCTCTTTTAGGGGATGCAGAGGAAAGGGGAGCAGCTGAGCCAGATGCTGGAGGATGGAAGTGAAATGTTTCCGGTGACGGGGACAGCAGAGGTTGCAGAGCACTGATAATTCTCCATGGTGGAGAGGAGGGAGCAGTGAAGGAGCCTGCATGCACCTGTGCCAAAGTGAAGGTCACCTCCCGATGCACAGCCAGGCCCCACTGCTGGCTCAGATCCTGCAGTCCTCACCTGGGCAAACTTTCCAGCTATGTCGAGTGGGAGATTTGCCCAGAGAGAGACTGAAGTGATTACCTGCCTGGAGCCCACTGGGAAGACAAACAGGCTTCCAGCTTAACCCAGAAATATAGACATGATCCCTGCAGCAAGTAAAGGCCTGGTGCCATGAAGTGCACTGAAGCTCAAAGCACAGCCTTCTGGAAGGAGCTAAGCACCCTCCTTGTCCCTCAGCTTTTCACTGGGACTCAATACACACCAGATCATGGCACCAAAACATTGAAATATGTGAAGAATACCCACTCACACTAATTTAAACTACAGCACTTGCAACACAGGTTCTCCCTCAAAACCCAGTAAATCCAACCACCACAGAGTTCTGATACAGAAACCAAAACCAAAAGGGACAGGCAGACAGTAGGTAATGTGCTCAAACTCCCAAACTGAGCAAATTACCAAGGGTAGGAAACAAACTGCATCAACATCAGTGGAAAGAGCTTGATTCCAGCTTCACTCATGCAAAGTGGTAAAGGGAGGCAGGGAGTGATGAGATGCTCATGTTAAATATGTATGTCGACAAATGTCCCTTTGAATAAGGGGTGGTACAGCACAAATCATTCACTGGGAAATGTGTTTTGAAACATGAAATCAAGTAGAAAAACAGTTCAGTCCTGCCTATCCCAGGGCACCATCTTCCTCCAGCAAGGCAGAACAGAGGATTCAACAGCAAAGACATAATTTGATCAAGAGACATCTGCACATCTGCTTTTCAGTTCTTCCCTTTATAGAGGTTTAAGCAACACAAGTGACCACAGAAAGGAACTCACTACATAATACAAAATTAACTAGCATTTGAAGTCCACAGAGATGGGAGAGAGAGTGGTGGGAACATGAAGGAAACAGGGCAGAAGGACTCTGGTTTTCAAGGACTCCTTTTGTGAACTGTAGCAGAGATATGCAAAGCCCTCCACAATGGTTTGCCTAAATTAGGAGGAGAAAGGCTGACTTTTCATCTATTCTTAGAGCAGTCAGTATGCCTTACTGCGTATAGGAATTTCCCCATTTTCCCTATCCCCAAAAAGGTCATCTTTAAAAAAAAGCAAAACAAACCAACCAAGAATTCACCAGTAGTGGCAAGAGGTCAGTGCCAGAGACCAACCCTGCAGTAACCCTGCTGGCTCTGACCACAGCAGGAGCCCCACAAAGCAGGAGTGCAGGTGCACAAGGCCAGAACACAATTCCTCAATGAAATATTTTAGTCTCAGGTTGTCAGGCTTATAATAATTTTTTAGAATTATGAAAGGCACCTTGACCCCAGGCCTTTCACAACTGGTTTTTAAGTGCCTGATAAAAGACCCAGCAGAAGTGAACAAGCCCTTTTACCAGGGATCCACAACGGACTCTGGGCTCATGAATTAACTGCAGCTTTATGAGGATGGATGGACAGGCATTGGATTAGCAAAGCATGGCTGGTTAACAGACACAGATAACACACAAGATAATAAGGTTGGGAGAAGAGACCCTTAAGGAAGATTTAGTGATAACTGCTTGATACTTATCCATGCACAGTCCAAATGGGAGTCCCTATTCCTCTGAGCCATCAGAGGATTGTTACTATATGCTGGAAGGAATAGAAGGAAAAGGAAGAGAAGGAAGGAAGGAGAACTGCATTCAATCCTGTAAGAGGTGCAATGTTAAAAGCACTCATGTCTCATGACAATCCAGGTACTGACTGGCACAGACTAGCAGCCAGAAGTCAGTAAAAAATCCAATATGGAATTGACATGTGCTAGACTTGGAGCAAAATCATCTCCCTCCACCCACTCTTTTTCCCTTTTGCAGAACAGAAATATTTCTGTCCTCCCCTTCTCTTCACAGCCTCTACATGTTGAGATTTAGTGCTTTTAAAATGCTTTGTGGTGAAAGCAGACAGCAAGAGCTGTGCCTGCCTTCACTTTCCTAACACCCTTGCCCCCGTGCCATGAAATCTCTTTGGACTGACTTACACAGTCGATGTTATCCGACATATTCAGGATGATATAGTTCTTTCCTGCAAGGTTGCTCCAGTCTTTACAGATCACCTGCAGAGACAAGACAAAGACAGCTGGGTTCAGGTGTAACTCTGCTGCTGAAAGCACAGGGTACACAAGGGACAGGAGCAAGGCACTGTGCCATACTCCCAGAAGCACTTCTCAAAAGGATGGGACTGTCCTTTAACTCTCCGTTCTAAGGAGCAATCACCATTTCAGTGCTAACATAGAACAGGGACAAAGTTACTCTGCCAGCCTGCCACAGCTCAGCTTGACCTTCCACTTCTATCTATTCTCAGTGGAAAACTCTCTAGCCTGCAGCCTTATCAGCATTTAACATAAAACCTAACCAGGAGCCTCTGTGGTCCTTAAACAAACTGGTGAGAGAGAACAGCACTTTGCAGGCAGGATGGGATGCACAGAGGGACTGAGTCACTTGCTCAGGCTGCTGAGTACCATGGGGCAGGAAGCAAAATTAAAAGCTTTGCTTGGTACTTTCTCACCAGTCAGCTCCTGCTACATATCTTCTCTTAACAGCTGCCAGTTTGCTGGATTCAGGAACTGCAGTTCACCCCTCCTCTCTCACAGGCTCTCCTAGACCAACATCCTCACATATAACTGTACTCTGCTCCACCTGCTTCACATCTGGTCCCTGCAGGCAGCAGTAGCAAAAACAGCACTTTCTTCTCACTCCCCTTCCAGAAATCCTTGGGGCCATGTTTGTCCTGACACTTCTAATAATGCAGGCTGAGGAAACAAGGAGCATTCTCTGCTGTTCATGCCCCAGAAGAAAGGTGTTCAGCTTCTGTTTATCAGAAGCAGGATTTTGTGCAGCTAGGAAGATGTGAGGGGCCAGGGCTTTCACCAAGGATGATGGTGAAAGAATTTCACCCTTAAGAACTGCTGTGAATAACTCTCCCTGAAAATTCAGTTTTGACTGGGTGAACAGAAAAACACACTTCCAGCAGTCAGACTTAGGGACAGGCTTAAACACTCCCCAGGAGTGAAGCACCCAAATATCCCCAGTGCATCCTCCCAGCCCAGCCCCTGCTCCCAGTGCAACCTGTGCTGAGTCCCAGGGCAGCTCCGTGGGCAGCATGGCCATGTGGGCGTCCCCAGCCTGGGGTGACGAGCTCCTCTCTGCTGCTGCAGTCTCAGTGGCTGACTCAGTGTCATTCCAAAGGGGATCCAGCTCAGGCTCATCAGCTCTGTCCCACTGAGACACAGAAGAGGGCTGCTGCTCACCACCAGGAAGAGTCTGGGTGCCTGGGGAGCTGCTTGCAGGAGAGGGTGTCCCCACAGGAATTTCCACTGTCTGCTCCATTTCAGTCAGCATCGTGGGCTCCAGCATCTCCCACCCCACTGTGGGCTCTGACACCTCCTCCCTGGCTGAATGCTCTTCCCCACCAGCCTCCACCGTGGTCTCTGCAAGCTCTGCTCCTGTTGTAGCCACAGCCAGCTCTGAATCTGCTCCCCCAGCAGCCCAAGAGTCTCCAGTTGTCACCTCAAAGAGTTCTTCCGAATCAGTGGGAGATCTTGCAGCAACTGTAGTAGAAAAAGTAGAGGGCACAGGTAGGAGACCTGGTCCCATGCTGCTCCCAAGGTCTAAGCCTGGAGAAACAGAGTCCTCTTCTTGCCCTCCTATGGCTGCCTCAGTCACAACACCTGGCCTGGCAGAGGCTGTGGAAAACAGAAGGGAGAAGGAGTCCTCTTGGTCCACTGGTTCAGAAGATGCAACCTCTGGTCCAGAGGTCTGGAGGCTCTCCATTCCTCCTCTTGAGTGGTCAATAGGGAGCAGCCCCTCCTCTTCCTCTAGTGTGGAGAAAGGTGTGTGTAAGTCAGGCTCCACAAATTCTGCTGCTGGCTGGACAGTGGCCATTTCCCAGTTGTCAGTTCCTTGTGTCCCATTTCGTTTCAGCAATGCCTTCTGAGATGAAGCAGGAAAGGTATAATCTAAAAAGAGATCCAAAAGACTTCATGTTACATCTGAACTAAGAACTTGGAGAGGCAGAGAATATCCCATTATGTGTCCAGCCACAGGTGGGGGTCAAATGGCAGAGACCCACCAAGGGCAGGTAGCCAGCCACAGCAAAGAACCATCCCATCCAATATGTGCACTTCTCCATCTACCCATCCTAGTAAACTCATACTCCCAAGGGATAATTTCCATCTTTGTTCTCTCCACATCTGTCTGTCCACAGGCACTTTCACAGACAATAATAAATAACAGTTTTGACATCTGGCATCTTTAAGTTGGGGTTATGCATGTTAGGAATCAGCTAGAACCCAGAGATTCATTTCACGTGGCATTGAGAAAGATATGGGGTGGTAGCAGCAGTCTGAAGCTAAATGGGAGATACTGCAAAAGAGAAACTAAAGCACAAAAACCCAAATCCTCCTTCCTGGCACATCCAAGTAATACCACCAAACCCTGAATCAACCTGGGCATATTTGAAATGCAGAATTTTAGTTTGCACAGCACTTCAGAACAGAAAAGTCATCCCACAAACATCTGCATTAGTTTCTTTGCTACAGCAGCTGAATCTAACTCCCTTCCCTCCAACTACAGCCCTTATTATTCTGTGGCTCTGACCACGAATGGAAGTGTTGTTGCTAGACAAACAGATGCTGAAGGAGATGCAGCTCACAACCGTAAGGTCAGAGCAGGCTGGGGTTTCTTCTGGAAGCTAACAAGGAGCTGGGGACTCAGGAAAAGGAACGTATCTGCAAAATCAGATATGTTTAGCTCGGGGTGGCAGGCACAAATCCAGCAAGCATAAATCAACCTTCATCCTTCTTGAGAAACTGCTCATACCCACGGAGTTCTGTTTCAGGAGTCTGCATCCCAATTAACTCCCTTTCTCCCCAAGCCAAGCACAGCACATTCTCACTGAGAAGGGAAGGAAGATGATCCCTTCACAGCCAGAAATCAACCCCCTGCTCTGTCTATGGTTATTAAGTAAATGACTGTCTGAAATTCCCAAGGCTCCCGTCTCCTCTCCTGCCTGCCAAAGCAGATGCTCCACTGAGCACAGTGGGCAGCAGCTGTCTGGATGCCTTACAGAGATCTGCAGAAAAAATCTCCACGTATCCCTGACTCCAATCCCTCACTCTCTGCTGCCAGAGTGGGCACAAGCTCCCAGGCAGAGAGGCCATGTCAGCATACACACCCACTGCCCTGGGTATTCCCTGGGTATTCCCTGGCAATCAGGACTGCCCACGCTGCTCCTGCCCAACCCTCCTCAGCAGAAGACACTGTTCCATCCACCCCAAGCAGGAGGTGTACAGATCTTCCTGTTCAGCTGGCAAGTGGCTTTTCTAACCCAGAGCTCATTCCCTTTAAGGAGTCAGCAGCCCCTTCCTGATGTTGCCCAAAGGTGAGTGTTACCCAGCTGCTGACCTTCAGAGCCATGGCGTGGAGACTGGCTCCCAGTTCTGTCTGCACAGAGGCCACTGGGATTCACTGCCCAGGGCAGGCAGAAGTCACATGGCTTTGCTGCTGTGTCTCACTAGAGAGCACCCCCCAACTGACACCCCACCCAAAGCCCCCGAGGATTAAAAGACTCTTTCTTCCCAACAGCCAGCTGGTGATGATTCCTCATAGGCCAAGGAGGCTGGTAAGAGCAATCAGCAACAGCACAGACCAAAGAAAACCCATCTCTCTTCCACTGCCTGGCACTGGTCTTCCCAAAGGCCTTCCCAACAGGTAACATCCCAATGTCTGCAGACATGGTCACTGCCTTGCTGGATGGATGGCAGGAACAGCCACAGGCTGTGGGGTTGAGGAGGTTTGGGTGGGACTGTCTTCAGACAGATGGTAAAGTTTAGTGCATCTCCCAGGGCTCTGCTGCTCCTCCTGCTGCAGGGGTAACTCAGGGTTTGCACCAAGAGCCCCCTCTGCCCTGACATGCTGTGGGTGAAAAGTGAGGGGTTTGCCCTTTAAAACAAGGCCTGTCAGATAAGATCAGATCGGATCAGTGATCCAATCTGCCATCTCCTTTGCCTAGAGACATTCTAAGACATTCTCAAGCCCTTTACACCTTCCTCTCATCTTTTCTTTCCACCTGGAGCAGAGCACGAACTGGCAGGCAGATGGGCACAGCAAAAAAACAAACCACGAAAAAGCAGCATGAGGTTCATCCCACAGGACCAGAAATGCTCCCAGCCTGTCAGTTCTCCTTTGAAGTCACACACTCAACCTTTCCTTAGAGTGCTCTGTCACAGATTCATTGGCTCCCAAGGGGGAAAGCCCCGCCTGGTGCTGCTATGCTGCCTTTCCACCAACAAGATCTAAAGATCTCAGAGGAACTGCCACCCCTGCCATCTCTTCTGGGAAAAGAAAGTTTAGGACCCATCCTACTCTCTCTCAGCAGACTTCTATGTTACAAGGCAGCCAAAGATTGAAACCTGAGTTGCTTCTCAACAAATCAACAGGGTAGAAGCAGACACAGGAATCCTCGCACCTGCTACTAACTGGGTTAACATTCCCACTTGTCATCAGTTTCCCCACTACCCTGCATGTTAAGCTGGGAACATCCTTCTGTCTGGTTCATAACACCCCACTGATTAGAAACTCAGCTCCTCTCAAATCCTGAGAGGGCTATTACTCAGATTCAAGTAGGGAACAGTGAAACTTGAGGCATAGGGGTGCTGGATTGTGCTCCTTAAAACAAGGATGTCTCCATATAACCCAGTTACCAAGGGGGTTCAATCCCTTTCCAGGTTCAGGAAGGATCACAGAATCATCAAGGTTGCAAGAGACCTTCAAGATCTAGTCCAACCATCAACCCAGCAGCACTATTATCATCCCTAAACCATATCTCCAAGTGCCACATCCAGATGCCAACTATGATGAGTCAATCCTTCTTTCCAGACTCTTCAGCTAGACAGCTCCTGTCTGGAATCACCTCCTCCTGTCTCACTAACAAGGGCATCTGCCAAGTTCTCAAGATCAGATTAAAGGCACTTTAAGGCACTCATATTTCTTTTCGTTTACACCCCTGTTCTTTGATTTGAAGGAAGTTTTGCATCTTGTCCATCTCCCTGGTATGAACCCAGCCCCTGAGCTGGTCCCAGCATATTGTTCCCAAGCCTCCATCCAGACCAGCTGGCCTGTCACTCATCTGTGCAATGCAGAGCTAAGAGCTTGCCCACTTGAAGAGCCTTCTCAGCATTTCTCTTGATTCCTCTTCCCTCCAACCCTCAAGGAATTCAAAGGGCATCTCCCATTTTTAGCATCTCTTCCAGCATTCAGGTAGCAGCTCCCCTTCAGCAAGTGGTTTGCAACCCCCTTGGCCCCCCTGGGTGTCCTCTCCCTTCAGCAGACCCAATACACCTGGTCCCCATGCTCTGGGCACATGGCAGTGCACCCACAGACCTTCCCACCTTCCAGTGCCAGTGCCATCCACTTCCCTTCTCACCACTTTTGTGGGGAGAAACAGCAACCATGGAACAGAGAGGCAGAGAGACACAGCAGCCTGTGCTCCTGCTGCAGGAATGGGGCAGAATCTTCTGCTAAAGGAGACAGGTATTATGGAGCTGGCTGCAATGCCAGATTTGCCTGGCTTGTTTATCAGCTCATCTAATGTCAGGGAGGAAGCAGAGCTCTGCCAAGCCCAAGGATGCCTGAGAAGGGAGAAGGTAGTAACTGCACACTCCCTCAGCTGATCAGACCCTGACAGGGTCTGCTGCCTCCCACCAAGATCAGCAGTAGGCTGGAGCACAAGAGGAGCTCATGGCCACACACAGACATGGCACATGCCCCTTTCCCACCACAAACAAGAGCAGCCAAGCCACAATGGAGCCAGCTCTGGAGAACCAACCACTGGAACAAAGAAACTGTCCCAGCACCTCTGGCAAACAGTCTAGCAGGGATGGACCAGAGGAGTGCAGCAGGCAGACACAGCTTCATGTCATGTACCCTCCCAGAGCTTCTCAACCACACCATCCCCTTGGGAGTGTGCTTCACTGATATGAAATTACACACCTCTGTCTCACCTCTTTACCACCACATCCTTAGCTTCACCCCTTAATGCCTTCCATCAGTGGTGATATTATGCATATTGCAGCATCCAGCTGCCTCCCACAATCACCCAGCTTTTCCCTTCCAAGCTCTCTTACAAAAACCCTCGGGCAGTATTTTTTAAATAAACCATCTTTCACAGCCTTTCCAAGTCTTGCCCTTTGCATCTCCAAGCAGACCCAGGTCTGGGTCACACAGATCCATTTTCTTTGCCTGGGGAGATGATTTTCCCTGGGAGAGCTGAACATTAGCTTCAAACCTCTGCAGAAGCCACCATTCAGGCAACGTTCTGCTTTCTCCAAAATCAATATCAAAACTTCCTTGACACCAGATGGACCAAGACATGGCACTGTGCCACAGCACAATCCCCCAGCCAGACATTTAATTCATTACATTTCTGCTTCTCTGTCATTCAGAAGAGCTGGTCTCAGTTACTGCCCTACAAGGTTCTCTACCCTCTATTTGCTATTAACGGTTCAAAGCAACTGTGACAACTCAGAAAGAGGGTGATCCTCATTTTTTTTAGTACACATAACCTGACCATAAGGTGTTCATTGGATTAAACTGGAAGATCATGTTAACTAGTGATTGAATTACTGATAACTGGAAGGTACTGTAATAAAGACAAGATCATTCCTGGGTTCCAATCACAACACATAGCATCACTCACACTAAAACATCTGCCAACTTTGGGAATCACACGGTGCACTCCACTGAAAATGCAGCCAGGTCTGAAAGTCTATCTGCTCTCTTTTTTTGCAGTACAGAACAATAAGGCTTACTGCAAAAAAGTCATACTCCAGCTGATTGAAACCACAGGGGGATTTCAAAGAGGCAAAATACAATTACTGGTGCTGGAATTAAGCCAGTTGGGGCTAATATACTAATCCTCCAGAAGTACTAGGAGAGGTTATTATCTGCAACTCCGAGACAAGTCCACACAAAAGAGATCATAGTCAAAAGAGAGACCCAAAGTGGCAAAGTGATTAGGCTACAATATAGTTGAATTTGCTTGAGGTACAGACCAGGCACCAAATAACCTCATCCCTTACTCCAGCTCAGCACACAGACTGCAATAAAGGCAAAATAAGCCATCCTCACCCAAACACAGTCAGGGATAGCTGCACCAGAGTAACACCCTGCCCAGAGAAACCCTCTGTCATGGGTCAGCCTTTGGCAGCAATGTCTTCACAGAGCTGGCTTGTCCCAAGATAGATCACCCCTGTCCCTGAACACTAAACCAGGGCATAAACAAGAGGCATCCCAGCAGCTGAGCTAGGGCAGGAGGCTGCTCAGCACTAAGCTGCTTATGGAGACAGTCTTTACCAGGTGCTTCATTTCATTAATGATTGGCTTGAAGATGGTATTAAGAACTGCAGATCTGCTGTCAGTCTGGATGAAGAGGCAGTAGATTTCAGTAAGGCTGAGAGATATCAGGATCTCTCTTGCCAGAGGCAAGTAATTCATCATGGAAAGAAGTGAATCTCACTGTCAGAGAAGACGGAAAGTATTTTATTCCATTAGCTGGTCAGAAAACTTATTTTTTCTTGAATACAGTCTTTCTAACATGTCTGTCCCACTATCCCTCATTCTAACTCCCCTGGGAATCCCTTCTGCTAATTACTATGAATAATTAAAAGATTACAATTTCCTCCCCCATCCCACAAAGCACCACATGCTGTCCTAGGAAATCACCAATCTAAAAGACTAGATTGGATAGCTCCCAGTACAGTCATCCCTTGGTGTTCAACCACCTTGGAGCTAAAACAGCAGTCCCTGGCTGTAATGAAGTGAGCTTCACGCCAGCCCACTGTAACACTGGAAAATGGGATGATGCACTCCAGTCCTTGAGCACTCAGCTGTTGGGTAGGGGAGGAGAGGCACTAAGTGCCCTCATGCCCTAGGCATTCACAAGTCGTGTCCATTTTCAGGAGCCCACACTTCCCAGCAATTAATAATTAGGCTGCCTCACACTCAAGCCTTCACTGGAAGGGAGGAACATGTGGGGCAGTGCATCCTGACCAAGCCAAAGGAGAACACTGAGAGCTGCAATCAAGGAGAACTCCAGGGTGGACACAGCACCATGTAACCCCTTCAGCAAAAACAAGGGTTTCAAAGACACTACAACCCTACTGACTCCCATCTTCTAGCCCTAAAGCTGGATGAGATGTTTTACCTGCTGCCAAGGACATCTGTGGAACAGCAAGAAGCACAGGGGACTGGCTCCAGGCAAAACAAGATGGAGAAATGGGAAGAAAGGAAAGGAGGACAGGAAGGGCCGGATGCAAGACCCTGCAGGTCCACTGAGTTGATCTGTGGCTCAGGCCAATTTGCTACCAAAGGTGAAGTAAAGCAGCCAAACCCAAACTACAACCAGAAGTTTCTGGGTTCCCTGGAAGCCTGAAGGGATGCAGAAATAACAGCTCCACTGACTTGCTTTTTAGCTGCAGTACAAATCACACACTGCTTCTTTCCATAAGGATATAGCATCCAAATTCCCATCAGACCTAATCCATCTCCTCCACTTGTGGCTCCACTGGGTAGCAGCTGTACATGGGGTGACACACATGCAAGTGCACACTTCTGTGCACCCTCAGACAGAATGTGACAAATGTCAAGGCCCTTCCAAAGGTTGGTGCTCACTGATGTCAGTATAGAATCACTCTTCTGTAGTGTAAATCAGCAAAAGCACATTATTCAGGAGAACCAGAGCCCCAGGCTGAGCAGTGCTCTCCCACTGGGAGTTTGTTCTCACTTTCTAATGGACTAACAGGTGGCCCAAGAAATGTTTTCTATAAATATTTTTAAAGGATGTTTTTTGTGCACTTAACAAAAAAAAAAAAGCAGCAGCTGCAAATTGTTATTGCTTTTTAGCTCTTGCATCCTTGAAGTCACACAAAGGCAGGGCAGTCTCCCCACACAGAGTTCAGACAGACATTAAAAGAAGGAGAGATGGAGATAACTAATACAGCTTTTGAATAGCAGGAGATATGGCCTATCTGCAAGGTCCTGTACCTGGACCAGTTCAGCCCCAATATCTTTGTATAAAGACAAAAAGAAGCCAGCACAGGTCTCCTTTCATAGCAGGTAATTTTCTCTTTAGGAGTACAGCAATCTTGTTCTGTGCTTTGATTGATGCAGTGTTTCCAGTGCGTGCCTGGACAGAGCTAACAACTATGCTGGGCTACACTTCACTGAATGAAACCTCACATAAGGAAAACTTACACTATAAACTTTTTTTCCTTAAACAGCAGCTGTTTAAAACTGTTTAATGGGTTTATACATTGAAAATAACCTAACAGATGTCATCACACAGATCCACAACGTATCACATGGCATCTGTCACACATGCAGCATGTAAGTTCCATCGGTTGGGTTTATCTCTCATACAGAGACTTTGCATGACAGGAAAAGACTGCCCAATTTAGGGATGCTATTACAATATCCTTTATTGTAAAATGACACACGGCAGGTTTCTAATTAAATTTTAAGTAGAAATGTGCTCCCAGCTCTTGAATAATTCAAACTGTTCTATTAACCAAGGTTCTGAAATGCCATTGAGACATGAGCTCTGGACACAGCAACTGTCAGGGGAAGAAACAGCACTTGGAAGCAGAGCAGTGGTTAGCTGGGCAGCGGATAGGGCAGGGTATGCATAAAGGACAGCTGAAAGAGCACATCTGCTCCTGGAGGAAAGAACTGCAGGCGGGAACGGAAGGAGAGAGCAGCGTGTTCTGCATGCAAATGGGGCGAGGCACGTGCAGCAGGCAAGGCTGGGTTCAGTACCCAGTCATCTCGCTCTCAATGCACAAGCACATGCTGTTCTCCAAGTCACGTCCCGATCTGTGAGGACATGCAGGTGCCTGCTGGCACACCAAGAAAAGCGTCGCTGAGCGCTGCCAGCGCGCGAGAGCAGCTGAGCCCAGGGATGCGCGGCAGGAACGGCGCCATCCCAGCGGCACGATCCCAAAAACAGCCCCATCCCAACGTCCCAACAACGGCCCCATCCCAACAACGGCCCCATCCCAACAACGGCTCCATCCCAACAACGGCTCCATCCCAACAACGGTGCCTTCCCAACAGCACAATCCAAATAGCTCCATCCCAACAATGGCTCCATCCCAACAACGGCTCCATCCCAGCGGCGCCATCCCAAAAACAGTGCCTTCCCAACAGCACAATCCCAACAGCTCCATCCCAACAATGGCTCCATCCCAACAGCGCCATCCCAACGGCTCCATCCCAACAACAGCACCTTCTCAACGGCTCCATCCCAACAATGGCTCCATCCCACCGGCGCCATCCCAACAACACCATCCCAACAATGACTCCATCCCAGCAGCACAATCCCAACAACGGTGTCATCCCAATGGCTCCATCCCAACAACAGCTCCATCCCAACAATGCCATCCCAGCAATGGCCCCATCCCAACGGCTCCATCCCAGCAATGGCCCCATCCCAACAACGGCTCCATCCCAGCAATGGCCCCATCCCAACGGCTCCATCCCAGCAATGGCCCCATCCCAACAACGGCTCCATCCCAACAATGGCCCCATCCCAACAATGCCATCCCAGCAATGGCCCCATCCCAACAACGGCCCCATCCCAACAACAGCCCCATCCCATCAGCATTATCCCAACAGCTCCATCCCAATGGCCCCATACTAATGGCCCCGTCCAGACAACAGCACCATTGACCCCCAGCACCACTGCACAGCACAGCTGCCCCACAGCCAGGCCTGCAAGTGCCCCAGGGCAGCCAGAGCACAGCCAGACAGGTTTAGCAGCACTGTCAGTGAGCAAAGGGCTTTGGAGACCTAAGCTGGGATGGCCCTTGCCACACACAGCATGCGCTGTGCCCCAGTGGCCAACCCAAGCCACAGCCCTGCAGCAGCTCTCAGCTCTGTATGAGCACAGGTGTTTTTTAAGGTCACAGAAATAGGAGAGGAGATAAAACAAGACTTGTGCTTTCTAATTGCAGACCTCAGGCAGATCTGCTGAGAGCGATACTGCATAAGGGAGGAGGGATAAGGCTGAAGCCTGGCCCTTGGGTAACACTTAATACATGCCCCACATGACACTTAAGAGCAGTAGCATGTGAAATAATCTCCTAAGCTACTGGAAACCCTGCAATGCACCTCCTCCTTCCTCCCATCCCTCTCTCTGAGAGCATCTCAAAGCCAATGAGGGGCTTGGGGAGAGACTACTGAGGGGACTCAGTGATCTTAGAAAAAGACTCCAGAGAGGAAAGCAAACTCAAATGCCAATGAAACCCATTTTGGTCATCACCTCTCAGGAAGTAGCAGTAGTCTCAGGAGGCAACAGGACAGCTGCCCAAGGGACAAAACCTGCTGTTTTATCTTGGACCAAGTCCCCACTGAAGTTACAGAGTGAGGAATCCAGAACGGGACCCAGGGAACTCAGTTCTGACTCAAATGCTAAGATGGCCTTGATCTCAGTTGGGCTCTTGAGACCTTAAAGTTGTGCTTAATAGACAGCAACAGGAAAAAAAAACAAGAGAGAAGAGAGCATAAAGGGGAGAAAGTGAAAGGAGGGCATGAGGCAATGGGAAACTAGATGGAGGCAGTGCTTTTCCCAGCTCATAGCAGCTCAGGAATAAAAGCTCAGCTGTAACTTGGTTTCTAAAGCCTGTGCTTGCTCAGGGTTCACTGGGGACACATCAGGCACTGAGGTGAGAAAATAGAGCTGACATTTAATCTCAGGCCCTCTTAGCAAGAGTTGTGTCAAAGCAGGAAGATAGATCCCTGCATCCTTCCACTTCCCTGGAGTTCTTGCAGAGTGGAAGGAAGAATGGGGTAAAAAGAACTCACCTGTTGCTGGTCCCAAGTCCAGGCTGGAGTCGTTGAGCTCTCCCCCATCTTCCCAGAAGTACTGTGGGGGCTGCAAGATCTTGGACTCCTCATTCTCCTCACTGGCAAAGCCTGACCCTGGAGCAGCATGCAGGGAGCCAGTGGCAAGATCTGGCTCTGCAGCCTCTGGTCTGGTTTGCTCGTGGGAATTCATGGCCTCCAGGTGGGACATCATAGCAAATTCCAGCAGGGACGTTGATGTGAGGCCATCGGCAGTTGGGTCCTCCGAGGAGGCAAGGCAGAGGCACAAGGTCCCTGTGTAATGATAGAAAACACACATCAGAGAGAGAAATGACACCCACTGGGCTTGTCTTCCCCTTGAAGCCTATTCCTGCCAAACAAACCTGCCCTGAAGATGGGCTGTGCTCTCAGCTGATGAGGAAAATTAGGAATATTTTGGGAAACATCCACAAGCATGCAGAGTAGCATTCACATCCAGGAGGAGTCAGTGCCAAGCAATCATCCAGCCTGGGGCACCTCTTTCTGGGGCGATGATTCACCCTCTCTGAGGTGTTTTTGCCTCTGTTAAAGGATGAGGTGCCTTGTTAATCACCCATCCTGGAGGGGAGGTGAATGTCATATACTTCAGCCATGAAACTCTGGCCTTGTAAAAACAATGACAGTTTCTACCAGAGTGTCCTGACCCACAGCTATATTATATGCAGGGAGGCTGATTCAAACCAATATTAACTACAACCAGTATTAATCATGTTTTAAATCTGTAGGGTGAAAATCTATTTTTTTTGTTTGAATTTCACTTTGTTGGTTTTCATAAGGAAGGGCTGACCCTTACAGGCAACAATGATATTGTGACAACAGCAAACATCCACCTAACACTAAGCAAGAGAGCAAGCTGCATTTTGCACTTTTCTATCAACATTACACTCTTATTATTTCCGTTTTAACTATTATAAGGATTGACTGACACTTCTTGATTCCTAGATGAGATTTTAATTGTGATTTGTGTCAAGGTACATTCACATGCATATTGAACTCCAATCAAAATGCAAAAAAACAGCACCTGGGACTTGGCTTTAGCTTTATTCAGCTACTAAATACTATTATAAATATGGAGGGATAAGGAAAAAATAAAATTACCAAAATCTGTTTTATATTTAAAACAGTTTTGTTAAGCAAGTGAAGTAACTAATTTGGGTGAACTGAACCATTTGCTTTACAGCCCTCTATCATTCAGCACATCAAAACTAAAAGATCTCATCCTCTCACAGCTGATTTTTATTCATAGATTAGAAGGAAAAAGGACAAGATTTCTTGCTTTCTCAGCTCAGACTCAGTTTCTCAATTGTTAATGAAGTAGTCACTGAACTGAACTAATTGAATATGCTGAAATGAAGACTAATTTGGTATTTTTCTTTGATAACTTATTTTCTAGACAACAGAAATGCAGCAGCTCTATTCCATCTGGACTTCAGTCAAACATCTGATACAGTGCCTCATGCAGAATTACAAGAGACACAAGAAAAGACACCTATTAGCAGGAAAATTGTAAGGCATTAGCTATACAAAAAAATTACAGAGGCTTGTGCTGGAGGGAGGCTACTAGTAAAATTCCTTACAGTTTGTCTTTGGATCTGCTGTTCTGTCACATTTTCCTAAGTGACCTTGGAACAAAAAGTAGGAAGGCTAATAATTAAATTAGCCAAGGACACAAAGCAAGGAGACATCCTCGCTGCACAGAAAAACCACAGGTACAGCTAGGTGATCTTGAGAACGGGAATAAGAGAAATATTATGAAAAGAAATAGCATAAAGGGATAAGCCCCTTGAGAACTAGTACAAAACATTTCTGATACAAGCTGGGAAAACATGCATCAGAAATGTCTTAAGAAGAGCAGCTCCTGTATTAGGAACAGCTCTGAGATATCACTGGAATGCAGATGTGAAAATCCTTGCAGAGTAGTGAAGTATTAGAAACAGAGATTTTACAAAGCACTGCTGAGACATCACCTGGGTGCTGCACACAGATCTGGATTCACAAGGCCTGAAATGATTTAAGCAGAGCTGAACTGCCTTCAGGCAAGGGCACAGACAAGGCAACCTCCTGATGTTGCTACCCACCACTGTGCCCTACAACTCCACATCCCAGAAGCACAAATGCAAATCAGGGCAAGTGCTACAATGAGCTGTGGGGCAGTGGCAGATGGGTTGGCCCTGGTGAGTTGATTGAAAACACTGGCAAGTTGGCACAGAAAATTTGAGTCACTCCTCACCTGACAGACGGATTACCAAACCTGTCCTGGGAATACTGGAAGCCAGAAATGCATTTCTTAAATCTTCTGCCTGCTCTGACCCTCTCCACCTTCCTGTACTATTCTCTGAAGTCATCACAATGCAATATTGGTTACCCTTTTGCATACACACTTGGGCCAGGCTCCAGCACTTCTCAGTCTTGTTTATTTTGCCCTGTTGATCCAAGGCAAGATCAGCTGAGGCCTGAGCGGCAACAAAAAGGGAATAGCAAAAGAGGCAGAGCATCAAAGGGGAAGGGAGCTATTGCAGCATCACAGAGCCAACCAAAACACCTCAGGGATCTTTGGGGATGTGCCAGCTCCTGAGCCATGCACGAACAGTGAAGTCCACAGCTGGAATCAAGAGCCTGCACACCCCTTGTGTGTGAGCACAGACCTGGGAAGATCTGGCCAGGACAGTCCCATGCTGGTTCTGGGGTGCTCAGCAGGCTCCAGTGTGAGCTCCCCCAGCTGACAGACAACACCTGCATCACTGATGGAGCACCAGACAAAGCACTTGTCTTGAGGAGCTTACAGCTTAAGCAAACATGACAGAGAGCAGCAAGGAGGAGAACAGAAACATTATTCTCAAAGTTATCCATCAAAGGAGAGCAGAAAGATAGGAAGAGACCAGGCCCAAGGCCACATGGAATATTTGGTTTGTATGTGACTGCAACTGACTGCCTGATCCTGAGCAAGCTCTTCATCCACCCCAATGCTTCAGTTTCCCCTGACTCCCATTTGCAGACACATGGCTGATGTGGCACCTCATCTTTCCAGCCACACTACAAAGCACATCCTGGGTCTCCCCAGCACCAAGGCAAAGCCTCAAAATGTACCCCTGTGCCAGCATCTACATTGCCTCAAACCTCTTTTCCATCAGCTACACTCTGTTAGGGCTGCCTACAGAGCTCATCCAGAGCCCATCCCACCCCTTCTACAACACACATCTCATGGCAGGTGAACTGGTAATCCAGAGAGCTATTTCCATCCATGTGGGAAGCTCAGATGCTGGGAATTTGTTTACCCTCCTTTAACTCTGAAGTGTTTACCCAGTTAAAACCCCCTAAGCTGCATTATCTGGTTTACTGGGATGCTGTGCTTTCCTCAGCCCAAGATAAAACTACACCACCTCATCCCTAGAATGAGTCATGCACAGCCTGAGCAAGACAGGTGTCCTGTCCCTGTGAGTAACACTTTGGGGTCTGATCTACATGCACAGGATGCAGAGACTGGGGGAACCCTCTGTGCCAGCACCAGCCTGAATGCCCCAGGGCTTAAAGAACCACTACACCAGGGTACAAATCAGCACCTCTCCAGACACCATCCTGACACCACTTCATTCATGCCTTCTGCACCAGCAGCAAAAACCCAAAGGCTTGGGGTGCCAAAAAGCAGCCCGAAGATTTGCCATCTTCCCTCTCTCTTTCAAGCCTCTCATAAAGGAGCTCCACGCAGCTGTCAACTCCAAGGCAAAGAAAGAACCAAAGCACGAGCTGAGCTGGGAGGCAGGGGAGCACAGCTGAGAAAGGAAATCTAATGCCCAAGACCTCAGTTGCAGGCCATTTTCCTCCCAGGACGGGTAACGGGGATTAGACAACTTCTACCAGCCATCAGCCTCCTGATTTTGTATTCTAAAACGAAGATCAAGTGATAGGAATAAAGAAACAAATGAATAAAGACCTGCAACTGTAGATGGGAGGGAGCAGGGAACGGAGCCAGGGCTCACCAGCTGCTTCAATGGGGCGTTTGTCTCTCATTTCTATTTTTGCGGCACCTCTGCGTAACCTGGAGGAGATGAGGCTGTGCATGCTAAAAAGGGCAGCCAGCCTTCGGGGAAACAGCAGGGCTTAGAGCACGGGAGGAAAACCCTCCCAGAGCAGACAGAGGAGGGGCCAGGAAGCAGAGAAAGTGGGAGAGGTAGATTGAGAGGGGAGAAGGAACAAAGGCGGAGAGCACCAAAGCCGGGACGGGAGCTCCTGCGCTGGCCGCGCACTGCCCTGCCACCAGCATCCACAGGGGTGACGTGTGGAGGCAATGCAGGAGATGTTTCACCTCTGTGAGGAGCAGAGTGGGGCGATTCCAACAGCAGGGAATAATGCTGCAGTGCTACCTTTCTGAGGCCACTGGGAAAAAGCCAGCCGGGAGGATACAGATGAAAAGAGTTTTGCTAGTGCTGACCCCACTGACCCCTCAGAAAACAGTTCTAAGTCAAAGGGGCGAAGCTTGCTCTGTTCAGCTCAGCAGAGGATTCAACACAACAGCCCCAGACAAGCAGATGAGGGAGTTTCGCTCAACAACAGGAAAAAAAATCTGAAGAAAGACTATCTGCCATCTTTCTCACATAGTGCTGTGAATAAAAGCAGTTTCACAATTCTAAATAATTCTAAAAGAACCCCAAAGTGTTTTCTACATTAGCTGACCAAAAATCACTTCATCCCTTTGCCACAAAGCAAGTCACCTCTCCATGGGACAGGGCAGCTATTTAAAAGCTCCCAACTGGCCTATTGAACAGGACTAGAAATTAAAGAAGAAATAAGTCATTTTTGTGTCCAGCTGAAATGAGAAGAGGGATATGGGGAGATGAAATGGAATCTAGCTGTTGAAGCTGTGACTGTGTCAAAAAGCCTTTAAAATTTTTTTGCTTTTTAATTAGTAACAAGCAAACCTCAATTTTCTCTCCAAGGAAACACACAATCATCCCTTAAGATGTCACCACATCAGCTTGATCTCTAGAGAGGCTGGAATGCTCTTCAGTTTACCCAACAAAAGGTTGGTTTTACCTCTCCTATCTGAGTCTTGTGGCTACAACACAGTGCCATGGAGGCAGGATCAGCCTGCTGAAGAGAAGAACAATTGCCTGGGGCACACTTTGACTTACCTGTCTGTCACCACCAGCTAGCAGAGCCTTGCAGGCCCCACCCAAGCACACTTGCACAGGGAGGGAGGGCAGAGCATGGTGGTATTGCCAACAAAGCAGCCACAAGAATGTCCATCTGGCCCTGCTACCGTTGACCTTCCTTTCAAGCCCACCCCACAGCCAGGAGCTACCCAACAATGTTATTTCCTAGGAGAGCTGGGTCAAGAATGGGTCATTTACTGATAATCAGTTAGGACAGAAACACAATGACCAGATGAGGGAAGCATCTGCCAGGGATATTCCCTCCCCCAGGCCCGGAGCAAGGCCCAAGGGCAGAGAGGAGAGAGGCCCCAGGGCAGAACAGGCAAGGCCCCAGGGCAGAACAGGCAAGAACATAACAAAAATGCAGGGTAATTTAAATAACAAAAAGGGATCCCAACCATGGCCAGTGCAGGAAATGTTGTTTGGCTGAGGGAGGTCCAAGCTGATTCCCACAGTCACCTGGAGCCTCTGCACTCCAAACCCTCAACAGCTTGCACAGGGAAGCATGTGGGATGACTGTGTATCAAACCAAGTTCTTCTGGTGCTCATTCAGAGTTACAGACCATAGCTGTTTGGGGACACACCACCTAAGAGAACTCTCCCACTGCAGCTCCCACACAGCCTCATTGCTGCCCTCCCACACTGCACTAGACTACTTACACACCCAGCCATGGCCCTAATCTCAGAGATCATTTCCAATTAGGGCTTCAGAAAACAAGATCAGACTGCCATCCTCCTCTGGTACTGCCAGCAGCCAGGTCCCTTACTGAGTGTCCCTCTAAAACCACCCACCTTCCTGTGTCTCCAGCATGTTTTAGAAAGCAATAGGAAAAGCACTTGGTGTGCAGGGAGCACATACTTACCTACCTACACCAAGAAGAGCAACAAGGCACAATGGAAGAAGCCCTTGCAATGGCACAGCTCTTTAGGGAGATGTTGTGCCAGCATCTTTAAGCTTTTACAGCTCCTTGCAGCAAGCATAATGAGGGCTCCAGCTCCACCCAGCTGCAGGGAGTGCGTGTCTGCATGTACAGGGTGGGCACTACCTCACAAAAAACTGCCAACATCTGCTCCCCTGGTATTTCAGCAGAGAACATCCATGGCCCAGGTACACCCATGGCAAACAGCAAGGCACTTCCAGGGCATGCACCTGCTATTGCAGGTAATTGCAGATGTGCCCTTTGTCAGACTGGGGCCTGGTGTCCAGGGCTGCTGGGCATCCTCATCCCAACACCAAGAGATGTGTCAGGTCTCCTGTCCTTGGGATCTGTAACATCCAGACTGCTCCAAACACCTCCAGCCATTCCCACACGAGAGACCCCATGCAAGCAGGAGACACTTCAACATGCCGGCCTGTCCTCCCCCTCTGCTCAACCATTCATGCCTGGAGCCACAATCTCACTTGGTTTCAGTCTCCCAGACTGTTTGCCTTCACTCCCTCCCTAGATTGTCTCGTAGCCTTCACACCTCCCTCCTCTGCTGCCACAACGTCTGCTCTCCTCCTCCATTCTTGCTATTGACAATGGCAGCTCCCAGCTCGGGGCCAGGGGAGATGCAGCCCCTGGGAAAACAGCATTGGGTTGACAGCTCTACACAGTAGAAGTGAATTTTCTTTCCTCAGTTATCTTTCATAGGTCTCTTCAAACAGCTCACAGGCCCCCAAGGGTTAACAGATCACGGGATGAAAGCCACTGATCTAAGAGAAAAAAACATAGCCCACAGACTTCTTTGCCCTCTTGCAGGTCCAAGGCATTTCATCTGTCAAGGCCGGTGCTTCCTCTTCTCACTCTGCCCCAGCCTAGACTATGTACCCCACAATGCTCACTCCAGTTTCCAGCACACCCAATAAAGGGACTTGCCTGCTTCTTCAGCAAAGCCCTCCTGCCCAGGCAGAGCAAGCAATACCTCAGGTGCCTGAGGGACTTCCCTTGAGATGTGGTGACCTATCAAAATGTGACTGAAACCTTTTACATGCCAAAAGGTCCTTAAACCCCCTGGCATAATGCTGAGCACAAACCACTCCACCCTGCCACACACTGCATCCCCAAGAGCTTCCACTCCCCAAACAGCCTCAGGTATCCTAGGCAAAAAAAAAAAAAAAAGCTCATGCAAAGGTTTGGTGGTCCCAGGGCACATGGGACTGACTACTACATGGCTTCTGACTACCTTCACAACACCAGGCAGCACAAGAGGAGCATGGCTGCAGCTGGCATATAGAGGGAGGGCTGCAAAGCTGGTTTCCCAGCACTAACAAATTGACCCCAACCAAGAATGTACATCCAAAGCCTGGTAACCACAACAGGGCTTCACCAGGCACAGGGACAGTCAGGGACTGACCTGAGCCCCAGCAGGGTGCACCTTCCTTGCCAGCATCCCTGGCCCTCTGAATAAACCAACACACGTGTTTTCTTGGCCTCGGTGCAGGCTGTGCTCGTGTGGCTGACAAATAGCCTCTCTCCATTCTTTTGGGATTACGTGTTTCAGTAGTGCCCTGGTTTCAACAAACAGCCAGCAAGAACGAGGAGCCAGCTCACCCAAGCACCAGCTGGGAGCCGTGGTGCACCTTCCTGCAGCCCCTGTGCCCAGCCCTGCAGCGGGGCTGGCAGCGCTGCTGCTCGCCCAGGTGCCCACACAATGCCATGGCTTCTTCCCAGGCAGAGTGAGTGGGAAAACTTCTGTGCACTCTGATCTGCAGCTCGTCGCCGGCAGCTTCCCCTTGAGGGCTTAATGTGGTTATTTCTACCCCTGATGCCTGTAATTAAATGAACATTTCCTTATGGCAGTGAGGCGGCCAAGGAAAAACTGACTACAGGGAATTTTCATTCATCCTGATCTATATTCCCTCATCTCTGGCTTGTTCACACAATGCTAACAAGACATCTTCTAAGCAGGCAGAAAGAACAAAAAAGCCCTTAAACAGCCCACATGCAGACAACCACCTGGGGAGACAAAAAAAGGAAGGAGACCAGTTCTCTCCTTCTCCCCCTGCATCATTTTTCTACTTGCAAAACCAAAGGGGCTCAGATACCCTAGAGCCTGGAGTGATGTTTCCAAACTCTGCCAGCAGACTTGTGCTGCTCAGCAGTCTGATGGGACCCTGATGAGGCACATGTCCCATTTCAGCACATCCTGCAGGTCTATGGAGGCTCCCAGCTCAAGGAAACATGTGGGCAACTACACAGTCAATACATCTCTCTCTCAGGTTATAAACTGTTCCTGTCCCGTGGGACTGGAGAAGTGAGGCCAGAGTGCACTGAATTATTTCAGACTGGAACTGATTCTGAACCACCGAGCAAAGCTACTACCCAGAACAGAGCCTGAGGTACAAATTCCCAGCAGTCTGCATCTCCACTTCTGACCTCCCATCTGGGCAGGAGCCCACTGGTCTGGGGAGACCTGGCCAACCCAGTCCAGCCCCACAGTACTGCCACAGCCCACCAGGATTACAAATGTCACTAGATTAGGAACTGACCTGTCCCTGGGAGCTGCTCCTCACCTCCCAGCCCTATGCCTCTCCCTGCTAGAACAGCAGAGAGGATCACAGGGAAAACCAAGGACCCAAATCCTCCACATCACCACCAGCTGGACAACACTACTAGAAAGTTTCCAGCAGCCTCAGCAGAATAGGAAGCATATCCTCCCCCCAGCACAGCAGTACCAGTGGTGGTCTTTTTGGCTGCCACATTTTAAAACCACCATGAGGTAGGTCCCTCTCCTTCCTGTGCAGAGCAAACATAGCTTTCCAGCTATGGGGATGGGGTCAACCCTTGCTGGCAGATTGGCAGGGTGGGATTGTGGCAGCTCCCCTCACTCACATGTTACACTCTTCTCTGGAGGAGGCAGAGGTTTGGCTGAATTTGGGCACAGGGGTTTCCTGCTGAGACGTGGCTGAAGAACCTCTGCCAGCTGTGCCCAAGGTATTCCCTTAGTGTGGACAACCTGCCTGGAGGAAACCGCAGAACTGGCTCCCTCCTCAGCTCCAGAAAGACTTATTGCTTGTGTGCCACAGAGTATTGGCACAAAACCCCAACAGGTTTTCAGATCCATTTTGCTCTTTAAGCTCACTATTGTTTGCAAACCTAAAAGGCTTTTTCTCTTCTCTTTCAGGAGCCTCAGATGACGGAGACTAACAGCCCATGGACAGAGCGGCTCTACAGATGACACATTCCCCCATGAACGTTTTCAGGAGATTGGGGTAGTAAGAGAGATGTACCAGGGGAGTGGATGTCACTGTATCACAGCTTGGTCGTGCTGGAAGACAGTGACTGGTTGGTAAGTCAGCCCTTCCCTCCCTGTCAGAATGACTCAAGACAAAGACTCCCCCACACTTCAAATGTCCCCGTTCAGAACTCCTGTTCCACACTAACCAGATTTCTGTACAAAGGGATGGATTACTGAGGAAGAGGACAATCTCAGCCTCATGGGTCTTTGGGGGATCCCTTTGTTGGGAAATTTCCCCAGACTATTTAAAAACAGAAGCAGAACCTTCATAACTATTCCGAGTATCATTCTTCCTGCTATCATTCTTCCTGCACTTAACTGCCTTTCCCTAGCACCCTGCCTCTCCTCCAAATTTCAAGAGAAGGCTCTTGGGGAATCGTGGAGCAATTTGTGGTGGCCCGTTCTTTGTATCAGTTTCACGGTAGTTCACAAAACCACCACGACGCCAGACGAAGCCACCGACCCCCAAAGGGGCGGCGCGGGGCAGCGCTGCCGCAGCCGCGACCGCCCGCCCCGCTGCCCGTGCCCCGCGGGTCCCATCGCCGGGGCAGCGGAGCCGGGAGAACAGCCCACGTGCATGCAGCCCACCGTGCCGGGAACGCAGGGGGGCCCTGTCAGCCCCTCGGGGTCCCGGGGCAGAGAGCGGCTGCCCCAGAGGGCTCTGATGCCCGGGCGGGGGGCAGTGCCAGGCACACACGGAGAGCTCCGGGGTGGGAGACTGGGAGCCGCCGCAAGTCCCGGTGCCCGGGGTCAGTGATGCCTGCAGGGAACGGAGGGGTCGGAGATGCAGACCTGCCCGTGCAGAGGTCCCGGCGCCCCGGGGCACTGGAGACGCGGCGCACCGCTGTTCCCGGGATGGGGGGTGAGCAGACCCGCCTCCCGCCGGGTGTCCCGGTGCCCGCGGAGGGGACCGACACCCACCCGCCGCCCAGCCCGCAGGGGTGGCAGCGGCTCCCGCCGCGCCAGCCTCACTCACCGGCGGCCAGAAGCAGCAGCAACGCCGGGGCCCGGCGCAAGGGCTGCATGGCGGCGGCCGCTGCCCTGCCGCACCGCCTCTTCACGGGGAGGCCGAGCGGGGCAGGGCGGAGCGCAGCCCCCGGTTTGCTCTGATTTCTGGCTGCGGAGCCGCCGCCCAGCCGGCCCGCGCCCCCCGGCCGCGGTCCCCGCACGCCGGTGCCCACAACGAGTGCCGGCGGCGCGGCTGCTTGCGCCGGGAGCGGGTGATCAGCCCCGCCGCGGGCAGCGGGATGCGCCGGCCCCGCTGGCCGCAGGGGCAGAGCCCCCGGGAGAGCAGAGCCCCCGGGAGAGCGGAGCCCCCGGGAGAGCAGACCCCCGTGAGAGCAGCTCCAGCCACACCGGGGCAGCGAAGGCCCCCAATCCAGAGACCCTCCGCATCCTCCTCCTGACCTTTCTTTAGCTGTCCATGGCTAACGGAGCCGTCGCTTCTCTGTCACTCCTGAGTTCCCACCTCACTTCATCACCTGGAAAAACTTCTCCCGCTGAGCAAATTCATTTCCCCACCTCTGGAGGCCATCTGGTCTGAGCCCCTGGTCAGGTGGGTCACCTACAGCCAGTTTCCCATGGCCAGATGGCTTTTGAGTATCCCCAAGTTGGAGACCCCACACCTTCTCTGGACAATTTGTGCCACTGCTCGCCCTCACAGTAAAATGTGTTCCCTGATGTTCAGGAAGAACCTCCAGTGTTTCGGTTTGTGCCCATTGCCTCTGGCCCTGTCACTGGGCACCACTGGAAGGAAATGTGGCCCTGGATACCACCAGTACCTTTGTGGTAAAGGCACATCTCTGGCTCACATTTTATTTGGTGTTGCCACAACCTCCAGGTCCTTTCCTGACAAGCTGGTTTCCAGCTGGGTGGCCCCAGCATATTCTGGTGCATGAGATTGTTCCTCCCCAGGTGCAGCCCTTTGAAAGCCTTGCTGGACTGCAGGAGGCTCCTGTCAGCCCTCCTCTCCAGCCTGTCGAGGTCCCTCTGGATGGAAGCTTGACTCTCTGTTTTATCAGCCAGATAAAGATATGCAGATACACATCTCTTCCCAGTTGTGTGTTGGGATCCTGAACTCCATCTCGAGGTCACTGCAGCCAAGGCTGCTTTTGACCTTCACAGCCCCAACAAGCCTCTCATTCCTGCTTAGTATGAGATCCAGCAGAGCATCTCTTCTTGTCAGTTCTTTTATCACTCACTGCATCCTGAGGCTTGGGATGTTGCATCTGTTTTCTGGAGCCGGGTCCATGTTGGAGCCTCTGCCCTAGCAGGGACAGCTGCTTTGACACCTGCTGGGAAAACCATTCCATGGTGTGTCACCACCATGTCCCAGACTGTCACATTGATACTAATTCAGATGATGTCCCCTTTTTCACGCCCTTCTGTGCAAAATGCTGTGTGCTCTATTAAAAAAAAAAAAATCTGTGTTGCAGCAGTTCTTGGGTTTGTAACTCTTGGAGCAGTTGTGGTGAATAGCACAGCAAAGGAACAGGCTGAATCTCCCACCGAAAATCATTATTATAGCAACAAGACCAACTGCTCCAATTACACTAAATTTCAAATTAAACACATCTTTAGTAGCCTCAGGGCACAACATTACAGTGAATGACTCAAGCAAGGGCTTTGTCAGACAGGTGTCCATGAAACAAGGCTCAAGAGGTCCTGTAACACCACAGCAGTTGTGAGGGAACACGTGCCAGCTCCCTGCACTTCAACCCCTCTTGCCAGCTGGATGAACTACAGCCATCCCACTCCCCTCCTGCAGCGTGTGGCCCCTCAGAAAAGCTGCACAACTCTTGGTTCAAGGCCACAAATATAATATGACTCCAAACCAAAGGACCCAAAAGTATCTTGGTCCCTTCTCATGGGGCACTCAGCTCATGTTAAGTTTTCCTCAGCAGTGGTTAGGAACCTTTCTCTTTGGTTTCGGAACAACTTTCTCATCACACATTCTAGGAGGGCAGGGGATGCTAAAATCCAACATTGCAAGCTCCAACTGAGGAAACAGCTGTACTGTCATGGCCTCACCAAATGTATTTGTGCTTGCAGGGCTTGTACCATGTGCCTGGTACTCTGCCTCTCCCACATAGCATGTCACTGAGACAGCAGGACATAGGTCTGAGGGTGATCAGGATTTTAAATTCAAGCATTCTTATTCCTTAAGTGTTATTAAAAACACCCCAGAGTCTTTATTTCCCTGTAAATAAATTGATTTTTTGTTGTTGTTGTTGTTTGAAGAGTGAATCTCCTGAAAGAAAAATTGACGGTATTTTTTTTTCTGTCATGAACTTGCTGTTTTCAACAACTAGGGAAAGGTGTCAACATGCCATAACCTGCTGAACTCTGTAATGAATTAAACAGCCACCTGAGGGTACTTGCTATTATTGATACTGACCTTAGCAGCTCCTAGCAGGCTGGCCATGGCACGTGTCACCCATTGTGCAGTTGCCAGCCTCTTTTTGCCAGCTCTTTCTCTCCATCATCTGCTCCAGTGCTGCAACTTCCCCCAGCACGACCAGGCCAGGTTACAGACTGGCTGCACCCCTTCCCCAGCCTGGCAAGGCAAAGCTGAGAGGCTTTTACCAAAGTACTTGCTTTTGGCTTCTTTTAGACCACATCCATCCAGGGCTCTGAAAGTCCTTTTTATCCAGAATCAATGCAGCCCCCAGCCCCCACCAAGCAGGAAATGCAGCAGGAACTACCGAGCTGTCTGCTTACCCATTAGATGAGATAAAAACACTTCAGTGCACTGAGATTCTAGCCCAGGCATGGCATTTAATGAATGCTCTTGTCATTTTTCACTTTGTTGCTGGTAATTTGGCTGTCTTTGCATGCAGGTGGCTTGCTACAAGTGGGTAACTAAAAGCCTTTCAGATCTCCTGACCCTGCCGCATCCAGCTCCCAAATCTCAGAAGCTCATGGCGCTCCCTGGATTTATTTTGACATTATACATCAATCTCAGACTGAGCAACAAAGGGGGAGCGTGAAAGGAGAAGATACATCTTAGGCAAGAAAATTAAATAAAATTAGTGGCAACATCGATCAGGCAGGTCAGCGCTGCCAGTGGAGCGGAAAACAGCCGGCAGAGATGGGCAGCACCAGCTCTCTTTGAAAAGCTTCAACCCAGCGCAGCCCCTGCATCTCCATTTCACACTCCCTGGAATAGGTGCAGCTGGCTTGGCTCTCTCTTCTGAGGCATTGACAGCTTTATAGTCAAAGGCTTGTCATTTCTCATTTGATCTCCCTCCAGCCTCCCTACCTGGTGTATATTCTCATACGATGTTCAGAGCACTGGTAAAAGAGGCTTTACATTTGCACTAAATGCTTTTTTTATAGCTGCTTCAAAGCTGTTCGGAAATTTTTCTTGGTATTACCATTATCTGTGCTTTTCTGTTCTTCCCCAAAATTGTTCAATTTCACAGTTACGTCTGTTAGGCAGAATCAGAAAGCAAGTGTGTATTTTAGGCTGGCAAAACTGAAAATCCTTCTGCTGTCTCCCCCTGTGAGTTACTGTAACGGCTTTTGCCTTCAGGAAATTCAGCCAGCTTTCCCATTTCAGTATAAGGGTCACATTTTGTTCCAAGATGCCTGCAAACAAATACTACTGAGGTAGAGGAATGAGGTGATAACTAAGGGAAAGAATTTGGTGACTAAGACTTGTCAATTAAAAAAGAAACTAACCACAAAATCTAATCTCAAGAGAAATTTAACTTATTTTGAAACTCCACATGAAAAAAAAGCAGCAACTCATTAACTTGAAATATGCTGGTGAGATGTTTTATTCTCCTAAATACAGCAAAACTGAGTTCATCTGCAAAGGTGAAAGTGATCTATTGCCTGTGCTCAGCAGAGCAAGAAAGTAAACAATAAGCAAAACAAATAAACAGTCAGATGTTAAGTTCTGGCAGTGTTACAAAATGCAAGATGTCACTAGCACCAGCAAAAGGGTTTAACCCTTCTTTCTTTGCCCACTGACACTTGTCAGGGCAACAAAAGGTGATCTGTGCCCATTCTTAGATCAGAAGGAAAAAGCGGGCCGTTCCCATTACCTTGATTGCCTGCTCTCTGGGGCAGAGGCTGGGTGACACAGCACACCATGCAATTTAACACAATCTTCTGTCAAGTTATACAGCCTCTTGGCATCTCATCCTTCCAGAAGAGGAAAACTCCCTGCCCTGTCCAGCCCCTCCTTCCTTAGGCACAGGGAAAGATTTAACCTCTCTCTTTTTCCAGAATATGTGAATTTACTTCAGAGCCTCCGAAAAGCTTTGTGTAAGCTCATTTGCTGACTTAGCCTTTTTAATTCTGGGACACCATGAAACCTTTTGACTGTACCAAGCAGGGGCGGGTACCTGCTCTATTCCTGCACAGCCCAGGCACGCAGCCATTCTCTGGGCAAAACACACGGGTCCTGCTCTCATCCAAAATCCTGCTGGGGAAGATCTATAATAAACTCTTCAAGAGGAGAGACCTGGAGCAATTAATGCCTTCCAGAATAGGCTGTAATTAGAAGAGAAGAGATTCTGCTCTGTTTAGGGCCCCAGCAAGGTTTTCTTCATCAGTTTGAGCCTTTCTTCATCCCTGCATGAGTTTGTTCCCCTTAAGGGACAGCACACTGCCCACCTGGGACACAGTGCTGCTACCAGCCCTGCTTCTTTCCCACTCCTGGTGGGAAGTGCAGGGCAGAACGAGCACAAGTTGTGCTTTAGTTCCCCGTTTCCACATGCCCCTGCTGCCTCCCACCCCTAAAGGTTCGTGTTTCTCTCCTCACCGAAGTGGAGCTGATTGCTGCATTAACAGCCACTCTGACAGCAAACCTCAGCGGATTCTTGGAGGGCAGAGCCAAACAGAGCTATTTTGAATTAGATTCAGGGGCCAGGATAACCTTTAACAGAGTCACCCGGGGCAAGGAGGCAGACAGCTCTCCAGCTGAAATCTCACCCAGGTTTCCTCACAGCCCAGGGGACAGGGCTCCTCACTTGAGGGGAATGGCAACCAGGACACATTGCTCTGTCACTGCTGGCTTGCAGAGGGATGGTCACAGCCCTCCATTCACAAGGGGTGACTTCTGAGCCCCCAGCCTGGAAGGAGAAAGGAGTACATCTGTTTGGGGCCATTCACATCATTTAATCTGGACCTCTGTGCAGCTTAGAGAACCCCTTTATCTCTATGCTGAGCTTATCAACTCAGACAGTAAACAAATTACTTTCTGGAAGGGATGAAAAATCTGCAGAAATGAAGATGTCATGAGGGCAGCAAGCCTCAGATCTTCTAAAGCTTTTAGCTGGGGCAGAAGGACAAGCAAGATAAAGCCCAGTAAAGCCAAGGGGTTGATGACAAGGCAAAGGAGGTTTAGTCTTAGCTCTGCCTGTTTTAGAGATAGGACCAGAGCCTGAAGAAGTTACTGTCAAACCCTCTTTGTCTGAGGAGCACACAGCAGGGAGCTGAGCACAGCAGCCAGCAGGACAGCCCCCCCACTACCCAAGCGAGATGAGCAGCTCAGGGTTGAGACCCAGATTCATCCAGAAGTCCAGATGCTCAGAGATGGATGTGATGAAGCCAGACCAACACCAAAGCAGTCAGTCCCTAGGTCAGTCGAGGTCTGTGATGGCAGCCACCATCCAGGAATCACTTGGCAGCTCCATAGAGAAGATGCCCAAGATCAGGAAGGTAGTCTATGGATCAAAGCCCAAAGCAACAGGTACTTTGAGCAGGCACAGGGAGACATACACCAATATTTCTCCCCTCAAAGCTCACATAAGCCCCAGGCTGAGCTTAAATAGAGCACCAGGCCTAGGTGTGGATAGAGGCCCAGGAGAGCCTGGCCAGGGCAATTAAGGCCTATTAGTACCCTCAGAGCCCAGATATAAACCTGTCTCCTTGAACAGTGACTTAAGAAGGTGAGGGGGAGTTCCTATCTTTTAACGGGCAAAGTATCTTCACTGGGTAGAACCCTGAGGTGGTTTACAACTTTTCTTACCCAAACTGAGAAGGCTAATGTCATCTTCATTAAAACTCTTGCTATTTTAATAGCTGACTAAGCTGGAATGTGGGTATGTATTTTCAGAGTGGAGGGATCAGCCTGTACCTGAGGAGGGCTGGTAACTCTTGCCTCTGAGGAGAGCCACTCACTGACTCACAGGCTCTACTGGTACTCCTACATATGTTTCCATGGGATTTGGTGGGACTGAAGCTCTTCAGCATCTTTTAGACAGGACAGATAATGTCAGATCTCCATGAGCAGTAGGTCACCCAGAGAATAAACCTGGCACTTCCTCTGGGTTCCCCCAATAGCCTTACCTCTCCTTTAGAGAGAAGTGACTTGCAAAATGGGCAGAAGGGAGCACAAGCTCTTCCAAGGTGCTTTTGCTGTAAAACTGCTGAGCTCAGCAGCCCCTTAAGGCTGCTCACAAATGTTTAGTAGAGGCCGAGGGGCATGCTGGATGGCTGGAATCCTTGGCAGACCAGTGCTCCATGATAATGGAGACATTAAATCAGTGATGGCAGCAAGAACTGCATAATAGATGCAAAATACAGCAGAAGCCTGATCCAATTTTGGCTCTGCTTTGTTAAGTAGAAAAGTATTTTAGGAGATGGAAAAATACTAGGAAGTTCAGAGTGCATCCTTGCAGCAGCACAGTAGGAGATGTAGCTGTTTGCAGTGACTCACCTGTATCTGTGGATCCACATCTGCTGTAAACATATTCCCATACTGTCTTCATGTGCTGGAATTCAGCTGAGTTGAGGACAAGGGCAGGGCTGTAAGCATCTGAAACAGCCCTCCTGGCTGGACTGCACTGGGATGGGAAGATGCCACCAACCAACACAGCTGCTGAATCCTGAGCACCATTACACTGGGGAAGCTCCTGTCACCCACTTTCCAGACAGCTCTTTAGTAAGCACAGAGGAGATGGACAGAGAATCTTCCAGCCAGGGTCTGGCGTGGGAGAAAGTGAAACAGTGCTGGTCCAGAAATGCTGAATATCCTAATTTTTCCAAGAGGCTTTGGCATTAATCTGGGGAAAACCACACCTAACTGAATGTAGAATTTCACCTGTTCAAGGGGCATCTGCCATTTGACAGGCAAACTCAGAAACAACCACTGGCACACTGAATGAGCCCATGACTTGCAGATGTGGTGTGTTGCTTTATGATCACAAGAAAGGCATAAGCTAAACTCTGCTAGTATGAATGAAAAGCCCTTTCTTTCAAGCTCTATCTCTCCCTTTTTCCCAGCTCACACATGCTGATTGATTAGCTGCTATCTGCAGGCACTTGCTCATGCAGCCCCAGCAGGTGCACTGTTTGTGTGTGTTGTGTTTGTTCCGTGCTCAGCTCAAGTCAAACAGTTTATTATGAGATGCAGAGAGCCCTGCTGCTCTCTCAGGAGTTTGCACACAGCATGTTCAGATTAAACTGCATCAGGATCTGGCCCACCATGCCCTTTTCAAATCCAGATGCTCTTTGAAGCCAGACTGACCCAGCCTTTGCCAACAACCACAGTCCCAAGGGGAAGATGAACACAAGAAGGGACACCACTTGTCTCCATAAAGCCCTGTCTCCATTACAGGGAGCACCTTTATTATCCTCCATGTGAGCCCAGGCACAGCCTGCTGTGAACAGACCTCACCTCCCCCAGACTCTTGCCTTTGCCCCTGGCTGCCAGGGGCACCGTGCAGTTTGAATCACAGCAGCAAAAAGCCAAGTGCACAAGCTTGGCTAAACTCAAGGTTGTCAGGGGAGCAACTCCTCATTCCATGAGTGGGGCTTGGCTTGCTGAGCTCCAGAGCCCTGCAGCAAAACCCTCAGTAGATTCAGCAGGAGCATGGCTCCTGGCAAGGCAGGCCCTGCTCAGAGCAGCATTGTTTTCACCCGTCTGCACCCCTGTGCAGACCAGACACCTGATGCTGTCAACAGCCAAAGCTTGCTCCAGGGAACCTGAAAAGCTCAGTGGCCGTGAGAGGAGGAACATGCCTTCAGACTGGCATTAACACTCCAGTGAGCAGCTGATGCCAGCAGGAGTGAGGGCGCAGCTGCAAGAATTCATTGCGCTGCTGGATGCTGGCAACACAATGGTGGGAGGGCACACTGCCTTTGTGCTGAAGATATGGGAGGCAGCGTGAGCAAAATGACAAACAACTGGCTCCAACAATGGCATCTCTCTTGTTGCCACTGCTCACTTCATGTGCCAAGTGAGGTGGGACCAGGGCACAGGAGGCAGGAGAAAGCTGTAGGACAAAACCGAATGGTGCCTAACAGCCCAGTCCAACAGCAGGGCAAAGAGCTGGGAAAATCAGGAGTCCTGCCCCATTCCTGTGTCTCTCTCATGGTTTGCTGTGACATGTTTGGCCACCTATTTAACTGCAGGTCACTACAGGCATAGCAGAGGCTTCACAAGGTTGCAAGGGTTTAGGAACTATTTCTGTTTCTCCAGTATGACACAAAACCTCTTCCTCCTCCTGCACCCAACATTCATTGACACAAACACACCAGTTTGCTTGACAAGCTTATTTCATCTTTTGTTGTTTCTGGTTTTGCTCTCTCAGGGCCAGGACCATCCCCAGCAAGATATGTGGGTTCCCACAGAGCTGGGCAGTGTGCAAGCACTTGCAGCTGCTGTCCCCAGGGACAGCCTCTGTGGCCTCTGGTACGAGGAGGTAAGGTGCTAACAGCTGTGTCCCTGAGGAACCACACTGCACCTCACCAGGCAGCTGCAGGCACACAGCAGTTTGGCCATCCCCAACCCAGACCTGATCCAGGCCCACATTCAGGGGAAAGGCTTGCTCAAGCAGGGAAGGAATACCAGGAAGCATCTCTATAGGCTGCCTGCAGAAAGCCCTGGTAGACAGAGACCCAGTAGGAAGGGAAAAAAACAGCCAAAACAGTTAAACAAATGCACAGGAGGGAGCTGGCAGGCAGAGGAGGCAACCCACAGAGCCAGTTTCAGGCTGAGAGTCATGTGCTCAGCCCCCAGCAGGGCCAAGCACTGCTGGCTCTGGGCTGGGAGGACACACACACACACACACACACATCACTGTGACAAACCCCACGGTGTCCGTGCTGACAGCCAGGGACACCTCTGCTTGGCCAGCACACAACTGCAGCAGCCAGCTCACAAATTCTCCTGAGCTCAGGCGGGAGGCTGGAGATGCCACAAGGTCCCACAGCTCCAGGCAGGAAAAAGCACATGCACTGCAGAGCTCAGCTGGGTCCTGCAGAGGGGCTACTGCTTCTCCCAGACTGGAATCCAAGTGGCAGCCCAGGCAGGAGATCAGGGCTGTCTAACCTAAGTGTATGTAAGGAAGGGAGGTGGGAAATACTGTGATGGGATAGTCACAATGGGATACAAACATACACAGGCAAGACAGGGAAGGAACCTCTGCAGGCAGGTTCTTGGTGGGCAAAGCAGCATTCACAGCATGGTCCAAGGCAAGTGTGCCCTGCTATCAGTCCACAGATGTCTCAGGTAGAGCTGACAGTCAGCACTGGCCATTCCTACTAACCTGAAGAGCAAATATGAGATGTGATTGTACCCAAACCTAACCCCACAAGCTGCTGAGCAGTTCACACAGCATCCAGGTTGCTCACTTAAGTTCTTACTTCCACTCTTGGTGGCAGCAGTTATCAAAAGAGGAAATGCAGAAGTATTGAAAAACAAATGTATTTAAAACACGCATACTAAGAAAATTGCATGTGAACACTGAGCCCATCTTGTCCTTCCTGAACATATCCAGCTTAGGCCTCCTCCACTGCCATGCCCAAAACCAGCACCATGGGTACTTCACCCTCAACAAATGGGTGTGAGAGGGAGTTCATTTTAGGTGTCAAAGGTAGCACTTGGACTCAGCTGTAAATTCACACCTGCTGACAGCTACACAGATAACATCCACTAAGGCAAGGGAAGCCCCTCCACTCTGGCTTCTGGAGATTCCCCAGCAGGTACTGAAGGAGTTTTCAGTGCCCAAACAGATCATAATAAAGACCAGAAAGAACTATATTTTGTTTCAGTTCTTATCTTCCTCTGCCTCCCCTCTCCTTCCCTGCACAAGGTCAACCCATGTGGGCACCTGGGGAAATGTCAAGTGTCAGGCACAAAGGCCTGGAGCAGAGGCTGGCTGGTTCATGGAGAGTTGAAAGCAGTTTCAATTATCACCCATCAGGCTGTGCAGTCACCAGAGATGGGAACAGAGAATCCCTGAGGGTGCTTGCAATCCAAGGGGGATGGATAATGCTTTCCAAATGCTCCCACTGGTCCCTCCTGCAGAGGAGCCCATAACAACTAGTGACAAACAAACAGAAAACATGTCATGTAGATGGCCAGCAATTCTCTCCCTGCTGTGCTTAGCTACAAGGCAAAATAGTGAAGAAGTTGCTAAACAGACTTGACAGGGCATTTAACTACTTAATTCTGTTCTATTCACAAGGTCTTCAGCAGCTCAGCGCTCCTTTAATCCATAAGGCACAAAGCAAGCAAGAGGATGTGCAGCCTAGTCCCTCTGGCTCAGGATCTCCGTAGCATCCTGGAGGGCTGGAAGATGGAGGTCTCATCTCACAGAAGGATGTGGCAGACTCTGCTGCCAGCCTCAGAACTGCTGGACGATCAGCTTCCGCTTCACGTCCCGGCTGAACCGATTCATCTTGAACACTTCACTGTCGTAGAAGGCTGAGAGGTTGTGGATGTTGATCTGCCGAGCCTGGGAGGAGGAAGAGGGGAGAGGTAAATGATTATTTAATCAAAGTAAGAACCATGTGGTTTTCCACAGCAGAGGCTGCATAAAATTTGACAGTCAGCAATCTCTGCTCTGCTCAGCAGGAACCAGAGCTGCAGTAGCAGGGGAGACTGCGGGTCAGGAGGAGGGAGCATTGGCAGTGCTGAGCTGAGCCAAGAGAGGATGCTGGCTCAGCATCTGCCTGCTCCCAGCTCGTCCTTTTACTTCCACCAGAGACAGAAGGTAACTCCTAGCCAAAAGCCCCCAAAACCTCATTCAGCAGGAGAGTTTTGCAATGGAGACATCTGACTGGGGGTGGTCACCCTGGCAACACCAAGCTGTGGCTTTGGAAGTAGGTACTCTGCACATCTGATGCAAAGAGCAGAAAAGCACTAAACCACATTGCTTTAGTGCTAAACAAGGTCAATATTCTGCACAGAAAGGCCAAGTCAGAAGTGCAACCTTTGGATGAGGATGAAGATGCATTAAGGAGGAGGCAAGCTAGCCTCAGGAGGGATTGGAAAAGTTCATGCACAGATTTTTCTGCTTTTGGCTTCTTCAAATGCTGATGCCAGGGAACTTGAGTTCTCATTCACCTGCATAAGCACCATACCACAGGATTTACCATTCCAACCCCAAAGCTTTATGGGGGTGAATAAGAACAGAGAGGGGAGAATACAGAACTTCCAAACAAGAGGAGCAGATACAGAAGAGACAATCCTGATGCTGGGTTATATTGATTAACACCAGTCTTTTTTATGGTATCACAATGCAGGAAGGGAAGTTAGAAGTCTCAGAATGCCTCTGGTTTGGAGGCTGCAGAGAGAGCGTGAAGCAGTCCCAGAGGCAGCTGGCTACAAGCCCATACCTTGTCCACCAGGTCCTTCTCGGGGACTTCTATGGTGTCCTGCTGGGCTCCGTAGCGGTTCCTCTGGTACATCACCTGCTCTGCAATCAGCTGCTTCAGGATGAACAGCAGCAGCTCGTTGTTGTCCCGCTTGAATGAAAGGTAGCGGGAGAAGGTCTGGGAGGGAGGATGAGAGGAGCCATGAGGATCAGAACAGTGACACACTGCAGTCACCTGTGCCCTTAGTGTGTCTCAAGTGACTTGCCAAGCTGCCAGCTGCACATGCAGAGGCAGCTCTCTGACAGCCACAACTCCTCTGCTGACTGCTTTTATTCCCATCTGGAATCTCCATAGGGGGGGCTGGTGCCTCTTGGGGGCTAACAGTGCACTGCAGTGGAGCTGTGCTGCCCACAGGGACACAGCCATGGGAGGGCTGGCCCTGGGCAAGGCACAGAGCAGCCTCCCTTAACCCAGACTGCCCTGTGCCTCCCCAGCAGACGCCCATACTTGGCTGGCTGTTTGAGGCCAAAGAGAGAGGCCACGAGTCGTCCAGACAGAGGGCAGACACTCAACAGTGGATAAATGCCAGCATGCAGCCAGCCAAGAGCTGTTCAGAGCCAGCCCCTGCTACTCAGAGAACAGGGCAGACTGCACACTAACCCACAGTGAGTGCTGTCCTGTGGCTAACTGTACCCTGAGAGCCCAATAAAAACGTGAAGAAACAAACTGCCTGCTTGGCTTGATCACCTGGCAGCAGTCCTGTGCCAAAATAGAAGGGAAAGTCTCAAAAAAGTATAGACATGGCAGTGGTTTTGACTCAGAAGCTCAAGGTACACTTCCTTCTCAGATCCAACAAGGACATTGCCTCACCACACACTAAGGAGGGCCAGTCACAGAACAGCACCTTGTTTGGGGTCCCTCCTCAAAGGCACCCAGCTTGAGCTGTTGTTATTGTACAATGATTAAATTATTTTAAACATCCAGATGTTTGAGACTTTGGAAAACCTGGGGTCAAGCTGGTAAGGACACCATGTCTGACTGTGAGTGTGGTGTGTGTAGCTGTGCGGTGGCCTTGGTCCCACGTGGTGTTAGTGTGACTGTCAGAGTGGCTCCTGGACGGTCAGGCAGGGAAATTTCCTGACGCTTCAGACCCACAGTACTCCACTTACAGAGGCTCAGTGCCTGCCTGCACAGGACAGACCCCTGCAGAGCACCAGGTCTCTTCCCACAGCCAGGGCAGCGCGAGGAGCTGCAGCTGCACCCGCGGGCCCGGGGTGCAGGCACAGCCCCCGGCCCAGGCGGTGCCCACCTTGCGCATGCTCCGCATGACGCTGAACTTCTGCGTGTCGATGAAGCTCTCCAGCATCACCCTGATGGCCATGTTGACATCGTCCTCCACCACGTAATCGCGCAGGTGCATGCGGGCGTGCGCCTCGGCCATGCGGATCATGGACTCGATGTGCCGCACCGTGATGGGGATGCTGCCCGTGGCCTGCGGGGAGGAGGCAAGTCACTGAGGGTACCAGCTGGCACAGGATCCAGCTCCTTTCACGCTGCAGGGAGCTCTCTGCACCTCTGAGGTGGCTCAGGCTAAGGAGGCCCTGCCACCTGCTGGCACGGCCACACAGCCTGGCACAGCTTCCCTGCTTATCTGAATTCAGCACAGCGCGAGGGGATGCTGCAGGGTCACTCTGTGACACTGTTTAGGGCCTTCCCAAGATAAGCAATCCAGGTTCCTCCAGCAAATTTTAGGAGTTAAAGAAAAAAAAGGCCAATCAAAACAGGTATAGTTTACCTGAGCTCCAAAAAATCTCCCTCACACCTCAACAAATTCCTCTTTCACTTGGAGAGCATGAGATGAGCCTGAGACATCCCACGGACAAAACAGAAGGGCATTTCTACAGATAATGCTTCCCTGTAATGTACCAGGGGCATGTGGATCTGAGGGAATGCAAACATCTCCTGCAGGCCTGCCAGACTGGGTGACAAGTAAAGGACTTTGCCATGGCAGGCACTGTACATGTGCCCAGTCCATCAGTCCACACATCATCAACAGGCAAGACTCTGCACTTAGATGAAGAATCATCTGTTCAGCAGACACTGCAGGATCTGCCTGTCTCTCACAGAACAGTGGCACAGACTTTTGTGATGGGAATGGCAAGAATGTGTCAACATATGCTGGAACAGTCTCAGGCTGATTTGCAGTCTAGATACATACAGTTCTTCCCTCCTTTCCCCTGTATTCTCACCATAGACTCCTTCCTGAGGTCACTGTACATCCTGGCCACCTTGTCCTGGTCCATCTGGTTGAGTTTGGGGTGGACCTTCTCTTTGGCATAGACGATATATTTCCTCAGGATCTCTTGAGGAATGGGTTCAACCCCGTAGGTGTTGGGAAGGATGACCTCGTTCGTGTCCCCATTCACTGCCTCCTTGCTGCCTGGGTGGTGCTTGACATGGCTGCCAACAACGAACCGGGCCAGCATTTCATCCTACAAGAGAGCAGTGCACCAACAGACACTGACCACACTCACTGGACACAAAAAACTCAACGGGCAGCTGCAGCTGAGCATCCCAGCAGCAGCACTGAGGCCCACACACGCTCCTGGCACAGCCCCTACCTGCACTGGGTCCACCGTGTCCCTCACCACACACAGGATATCGAATCGAGAGATGATGGGCTCTGTCAGGTCCACGTTCTCCGAGAACGTCAGCGACGGGTCATATCGCCCACCTGGTCACAGATAATCCAGCTCAAACAGGCTCCAAGGCTGGAGCTCTGCAGGGAGGACACACCTCCACTATGTTACTGAAGACTTTCCTGCTTGCTTGATCTCTGCTCCAGACTTGAAGGAACCAGGCAGAGGGAGGGACCAGGAAGGAACCAGGCAGAGGGAGGGGAAGCTGTGCCACAGCTCTCATGGCTGTGGACTTACGCTGGGAGCCTGAGATGGTCCTGTGGTCTCTCAGCACTTACCTATGGGATTGGCAGCAGCAACAATGGTGCAGCGAGCTTGCAAGGATGTGACAATGCCTGCTTTGGAGATGGAAATGCTTTGCTGTTCCATGGCTTCGTGGATGCTGGTCCTATCTTGATCATTCATCTGCAGGAAAGCAGGAACAATTTAGAGTGAAACTATGTCTCTGTACCCCACTGCCAAACACACCAAGGGCAATCAGCTCCAGATGCTCTGAAAAGGCAGCAAACTGCACTATGGACCAGCAGGGGCCTAAGCAAACTGCAGGGACTTGGGTCATCTGGGACATGTCACCATGAGTTAGTGTGTCCTCAGAGGTACAGCTGGTCACTTTACAGCTAATCCTTCACAGAGAGATGAAGCTGGGCTCACCTTGTCAAATTCATCAATCAGGCAGACACCTCTGTCAGCCAGCACGAGTGCTCCTGCCTCCAAAGTCCACTCCTTGCTGACCGGGTGCCTCTGCACATAGGCCGTGAGGCCCACAGCAGAAGCACCCTGGCCAGTGGTGAAAATTGCTCTGCTTGACACCTTCTCTATGTATTTAAGAAACTGTGATTTTGCAGTTCCAGGGTCTCCACACAGAAGCACGTTGATGTCACCACGAACTTTGTGTTTGCCACCTACAAAAGCAATGAAAACCACGTGGCAGCTGAGTGCATGGCTTGGCAGCAGCCCTGCCCTGAGCACCACAAAGCTGAAGAGAGGGCAAGCAGCAGGCATGGTAGTTACAGGAAAGTTGAGGGGGAAAGAAAGTCAGTTTTGGAGGCAGTCATCCTTTTAAAATAGACTTTCTAACCTTGCTGACAAATCCTTCTAAGGAGATGATAACAAATCAGGGTGCCAGGAGGTCAAACCTCTGAAGGAACATTAAATGTCACCTCCTAGAGGAGGGTAAACACTTGCCCGGGTTTGCAGCAGGAGCTGTTTTCAGACATAGCATTTCTACTGTCACACCAGAGTTTTCAGTGTGATAAAACAGCCAGTTCAATCACAGATATCCCCCAGTCTGCTAAACCTTGTCTGTTACCAAGCCACCCAGACAACTCTAACCACTCTTGCTGTAATGGCACAGACAAACCCCAGTCCCTTTGCCCTCCCTGAGTGAGGCAGGACCAAAGGACACAGGTGACACTCACCTGGGTTTTTGGGCTCTCCGCCAAACAGAGCTAAAGCCAAGCCCCTCTTGATATCTTCATGGCCATAAATAGATGGGGCAATGCTGGCAAAAATCTGAAAGGGAAACCAGAGGAGTTGTCCAGGGAATACCAGCTCCCGTTCTGAACAGAATCTTGCATGAACATCAGCAAGGTGCCATATCTAAAGTTACTCTTAAGATATTGCTGTCTCCAAAGAATGTTTCATTATCTACAGTGTGAGGGCTTTTTCAAAGGTAATGACCCACCCACTGTTGCCTAAAGGAACTTCACAAAAATGGAGCTGTTGGGACATGGCACATTATTTAGTCTGGTGCTGGAAGCTGCTGCCACTGCCTCCACAACCCTGTTCTCCACAAGGTACACCACAGTGCCTGTTATCAGATCTTGTAAAGCTGGGACCTTGATCAGAGGCTTACTCCCTGCATGTACTGTACTCGAAAGGGCTGTGCCACACATGAATTGTTGTCACAGTCAAATATTACAAACAACTGGCTTATTTTCTCAAGGGTATTCTGAAAATAACCTGATGCTGGAGACTACTCATGTTAAAACACTCCTGGCTCAGCTGAAGCTGCTGCATCCACTGCAACAGCAGTCACTGTAGCAACAGCACAGCCAAGGCAATGGAGCAAAGTCCCCCATTACAGAAATTAAATCTGACCCAAGTGAGGTTGAACACGCACCAATCCAGGAGCTTGTTCTTTCAGGTCGTAGCATATAGAGGAAACAAAGCTAAAATCTCTACCACAACTCAAGCTAAGCAATAATATCCCCTTTAGGGGACTGGAGATGCAGTCACTGGCCTCACAGAACACTTCTACCACTTGGCTTTTAAGACACAGAGAGAGAAAACTGATCAGATATAAGCAGTGTCTAAGTGTCTGTCACCTGTCTTCTAGCCCTGTTGTGATGTAGAAGGCTCAGAGAAGGAAAGGGAGAAGCAGAAAAATTTACTCCCAAAGGTACAAGGGAGGTTCCTTATTTATTTTTCTCCTATAACTGACTCTCATCAACAGCTGTCTGAGAGCTACAGAAGACCATTCAAAGAGAACTGGATTTCTGGGCTCCTTTAAACACTGTTTGGCCAGCTGACCCATTTCATCACTTTTTGATGCAGCTGACAGGTGATGGCAAGCTATCAACAGGAAAATAAGGGACGTCTGAGGCTGACCCACCTTCTCCCCAATTTGCTCATCCTTGGACAGACCCACAATCACTTTCACATCTTCATCAGTCAGCTCCCCAACAGCCAGCTTGTTGTCCTTCTTGGCGATGTGGTTGGCCAGGATCACAGTTGCAAACACTGGGAACCCATTGGCAGTGTTCAAGGAGCCATCATAGTTGTTGTGGTAGATCCCTGTCAGCTCCTGAGAAGCAGGAAATGCTTTGTCAGTACAAAACAGCCCCTTCTCCATTCTGAGGTAAGGTTCAAATGCATCTGAGGACAACTCCCCCCATCCCCAGAGATGTTGCTGTGATGTCACTGTCAGAATTTAAAAATACCCTGTGCTGTCCCCAGACTTGAACAATGCACTCACAATCTCATCTCCTGGCTTGCAGCTGTCCACCAGATCAGCGAGGAGAATGGCATCCTTGGAGCGGGGCAGCCTGCCCGCAGCCACCTTCCCAGGGCTCTCCTGGATCTTGATGCGCTGGTAGTTCTGATACACTGTCTGCAGCAACAAAACCAGAGTTACCCAGCAAGGCACCAGCAAGGCCCTTCACAGGCACCTCAGAGAGAAGGGCCATTCCAGGACTTCAGTGAGAAAATCATGGACATGGGAGGGTGGAGGTTGTAAGGAGCAGTTCCAGGGTGTGATAGATAATAGTGGGGACAGGAAAGCACTTCGCTGCATCTCGCCACTGTGTTTGTCCACCCAAATACCTGACTAGTTCCTGGGAGAAGAATGCTCCACTTGTGATGGTTAAAAGTATCAAAGCAAAGAATGAAAGTCAGAAGCTCCACATTAATGATTTTGCTCTCTGGTTTCCTTAGCTGACAGATCAGGACAGACTGACCTAACCTGCAAGGAGATCTGGACAGGGTGTTTCTGCGTTTCTAAACTAGGAATAACTGTGTACAACAAAGACGATTGTGGCAAAAGATTCAATCCAAAACACCTGCAGTGTGGCAATAAATTACTTTTGGCTGATAAACTGAGTCATTCAGGTTAAGAGCTCAAACAGACCTATCTTCACAGCCCCCTGGATATAGCAGAAGACCCCCTCAAGCTGTTCAAAGGGTGGGAGTCAAAGCAGGGCTGTGAGGAACAGGCAGTGGGGCAGGATGAGCAGCACTCTCATCCAGGCAAGCACACAGTCTCTTACCTCTTCCATGTTGATTTCAAAAGGCCCAAGAGACTGACACTCTGGACAGGAACCGGGTTTCACCTCCTGGTTCTGTGACTGGAAAAAGGGTCCTAGGATGAAGTTGCACTTGCTGCAGTTGTATTTGATCATGCTGAGCTGAGGCAGGACCCCTGTGCAACTTGTCACCACTCCACTGGTCCGGATCAACTGATTCAAGTGCAGCTGCCTGAGGAAAGACAGAGATATGCTGGATGCCTGCAGGCATCAGAAGGCAAAACACCCTCCAGAAATACTCCTGCTGCAAGGCACACGTTACCTCAGGGATGCTGAAAGTTTATCCTTTGTATGATTTTCCCCTGTGCTAAGCTCAGCTATCCTGTTAGACTCACCCAGAGGTTCAGCTCACAGGGGAGTCCTGAGTACCCCAAAGCCTAATGCAAGCCCCACAGCCACTGCTGGTAGCTCTGCTCTCACCTGAGTGACCGCAGCTCTTCCACCAGAGGGAGGTGGGAGATACGGACGTGGATCTCCTGAGCAATGCGATCATACTTGGGGTACATGGCCAGCACCACTTCCTTGGCTGCTTCATCAAAGATCTTCAGCATCTCTGCTGGGGCCTCAGGCAGAAAGTAGGCAAGGACATGCTCCTGGGCTGCCAGATCCTCGTAGTTCACCACCAGACTCTCTCTGTTCTCTTTAGAAAAAGACAGGGTGAATTGTAATTTCAGCCTGTTCATTCCTCAAGAAGTTTCCAAAGGATAGCCAGAACATACAAGCCCATATCTTGCAGGCTGCAGTTAACAGATCTCTGCACCTTCCCCAAAATTTAGAGATTAACAATTTGAAAATGTTTAAAATTTTTAAATTTATTTCTCTAACAAATTCTTCATCAGTACCAAGCCTGTGATTGTTCCTCTCCAGTTCTACACAGATACTTCCCAGGCTCACTGTTCCTGAAATTCAAAAGCCTCAGCCCAATATACAATTCTCTCAGAGACCTCCAGGAAACAGAAGCTAATAGGAGAGACATTATGTGTGCTGAATGGCTGGCAAAAAACCTCCTGTGTCTTATGTTCATGGAAATGGATGAGACAAATGCCTTTTATTTCCTTTACAAAACTGATCCCCTTCCACAGCTCAAGCTTCTGCTAAATATAAAGAATAAATACAACAAGTACAGCTACATGAGCTGCTCCTAGATGCGACGATTTCTGCTTTTAAAACTCATCAATGACAGCCTTAATGACCATTTCTTCTGGCAGTGCCTAGTCAGAATACAAGGCTGCAACACTGACACAGTTTCCAAAGTCACAAGGTCTATTTGTGTCCCCTCGCTAGATAATGCAGTTTCCAGTGTGAGAAAGTAACTGGTGCAGACAGCAAGCAATTGTTGTCTCTTTCAGATCACAAACTTGCAGACCACTGTCTGCTGCCCCACATATTCTGCTAGCATTTCTATGAAATGAATATTAATGAGGAGCAAACGCCAGGGGCCTTCTAATTAGTCAGCCAGAATCAAAGAAGAAACTAGACATGTTTCCATTATTCATTTATATCCATCAGCATCAGGCTTTCTTGAAGTGCTGATTCAATGTCTGGAACAAAGAGAGCAGGCAGCAGAATGTCCACCTCTGTACTGGATCACCACAAAGTACTGTGACCCACCTAAAGAACGAGAGAGCCTCCAGTGACCCAGCCCTACCTTTGCACATGTCACTGATCCTCTCCTTGAAGACATTGTGCCCATGGTCATCCACATGGGTCTTCAGGAAGTTCTTGAAGCGGTGATAGATCTCAAGCCGGGGCGCTGCCATGGAAACCCACTCCCTCACGGAGTGCCCTTTCATGTCCTCCAGGTTCTCAATGCTCTCAATCATGTCTTCATCCTCCTCCTCCATGCCTTCAGCAGCCCGCTCTGCCAGCCTTCTCTTCCGGGCAGGACGGTCCTCATCCTCATCATCACTGTCTAAAGGGTGGGAGGAAAAACTGCTCAAGAGCTGGGATTCCCATTCCCACCCTATGGATTGGCCACAGTGGGATTGCACAGGCTGTGGAAGTAAAGAGGTCACAGCCTGGGATACAAACCAAGAGACATCCCAGGCACAGCCTAAATCCAGTTCTAGACTTGCTCCTGCATCTTCCACAACACAGCCAAGACTTTAAGGGTGTGAATATGAAGATTTGCATGCAACAGCACACATTCAAGTCTATTAATGCACTGACCAAGGAATGAGCTTGAAAGTGCATCAAAAGCCCTTCCATCCATCCTGCAAAAGTCTGTACAGGAGCACCAACACACTCTACAGCACAGCTTGGTAGAATCCCAATCCTTTGATACAGGCCCAGGATCCTAAATTTGTTTCACCAGTGACCAGAAGGACACCAAATGCGCTCCCAGGAAACCCAGAGGAAAGGGATCCTGCACTGGGGAATCCAGCAAAGCCCACAGCCAGTGATTTCATTAAGAGCCCAGGCACACTGGAGCTCTAGAGACCTCCCTACTACCCTGAGAGTAGAGAGCGCAGCTCCCCCTGAAGGGTGAGGTTATGACCAAGCCCCCAGGGTGGTTCAGCTCATTGCACCTACCGTAGAGCAGCCCCCTCCTCATGCGGCCCATGCCCTGCTCCAGCTCCCGGTCCCGCTGCCTCATGGCCCGCTCGGCAGCCTCGCGCTGGCTGGCAGTCAGCTCCTCCACATCTTCATCATCCAGGGCCAGGCCCTCTGCCTCGTACACGTCCAGCTCTGGGATGGGCCGGTAGTCCCTGGCACACACACACAGAGCAGGGAATCAGGCCAGGAGAGCAACTCTGCAGCCCTGCTCCAGCTACTGCTGGGCAGGTGTCAGGACAGGGGTTCTGCAGCAGGACAGAACGGTGCTGAGCAGGAAGGCACTTCCTGGTGGAAGATGCCTGCAGTAAAAGGGCCCCAGCACCATGGCTGGGAATGCAAAGGGCTCCAGAAACATGGCTGGGAATGCCAGCATTCAAGCCTTTGTGTTGTAAAGGTCAGCTTGCCGGGTAAAACAACATCAAATTCATGCCTGCAGAAGTAAAGAGCTGGGCTGAATGCACATCACACATCCAGGCAGATCCTGGTTTACCCAGCCAGGACCATGATGGCACTTTGCTCAGTTCTCCCAGGACTCAAATGAAATCATACTCTGACCTTTCTCCGCTGCCCAGCAGCTCTTCAGCCCCCTGACCCCAGCTGCCAGCACAGCAGAGGGATCCCACAAGGCCTGAGAGCTCCCTCCATGTCTCTGCACTGACATCCCCAGCACCCCATGGCCGGACACAACCCCCCGAACGATTTTCTTACCTTTCCATCCCTTCCCCGATGAGCTCTTCCCCTTCCTCCTCCTCTTCGGGGAGCCCCTCGGTGCCCAGGAGCCCTTCGGACTCATCCTCGAAGGGGGGCAGGTCCCGGCCGGGGCTGCTGGTGAAGGCATCGCCGCGGCGGGAGCTCCGCACGGGGCTGGTCACCGCCGCCTGCGACTCGGAGGAGTCCTGCAGGGACGGGAGCGAGCGTGAGGGCAGGGGGCCGCAGGGGAGAGGGGCTGGCACCGCCAGGGGCCTCTGCCGTGCGGGCCGCCGTCAGAAGCGGGTATGTGGATCACCCGTGAATTATAATAATTAGCTGTCCTTGCAAATGACAATGGAAACATATTGGGGGGGGGGGGAGACACGGGGGTAAATCGTAAATCCATCCTCGCAGCGCAGCCGGAGCGGAGAGAAAGGGTCCGATCGTGCCCCGGCCCCGCTCTCTGCTCTGCGGGAAAATTCCCCCCGCGTTTCGGGAGCACCGCCGGGCGCGCCCCCCCCGCCCCCAAATCCCCTCTGGACCCCGCAGCGCCGAGTGTCCGGCAGCGGGGAGAACCCGCGGCGGTGGCACCCCACACGAGCCAAACGAGGAGTTAAAGCATTCCGGCCCGGCCCGGCCCGGCCCGGCACAGCACGGCCCGGCACAGCACGGCCACTCACCGCCATCACCGCCGCCTCCTGACCCGCGGATTCCGCGCGAAAACCAAACCACGTGGTCACGAAAGCGCGCGAAACCTCATGAATTATGGATAGTATTGGCCCCGCCCTCCTTGTGAATATGCATGAGGGGCGGGACCCAGAGCCGCCCCCGGCCGATGGGGCTCGGCTGCTCCTGGGCTGCGCTGGCAAACTTTGGCAAACATTTCCCTCTGGGCCTGAGGGATCTCCTCCTCCCGGGAGCCCGAGCCACGGGAGAGACCCCGCTGTGAATTCCCGTGCTCACGGCTGCCTCTTTGGGAGCAAAAATCAAGCCTTGCTTGACCGGGTTTGCCACTGACCCAGTTCAATCATCTTTGTTCTGATTCCCGCTGAAACTACAAGAGGTGGGAAGGAGGTTCTGGCATTTTGTGGTGTTTTTTTTTTGGGTGGGGGGGTTGTGTTTTTTTGTTTTTTGTTTTTTTCTTTAGTTTTTTTGGTTTTTGCCGTTGTTTGTTTGTGGTGGTTTTTTTATTGTTTTGGGTTTGTTTTTTTTTTTTTATGCACGCCTGTATGAGCTGAAAGGAACAGGGGGCTGCTCAGAGCTACTCTGGAGAACAGACACATCTGTCTCTCCAGCTGTTCAGTGCAGCCAGCAAATGCCATTTGTGAGAGGAACTGAAGAAGAACACCTGTCCCATAGAGATTGGAAGAGGAATTTGCAGACACAACCAACCAATGGGCTGATGTTTGGCAAGGAGATGGAATGCTTCCTTCCAGGCCACGCCATCTTGCATAACAGCAGGTGGTTTGGATTTTGGAGCTCTGCATTCTCTGCAGGGTTTCTGACCACTATTTAGTATCAGACTATTCTCTTGGCTGGACTCAGCTGTGAGACAATGACCCTGAAACAGGAGACACAAAGCAAAAGCGACTGAAGAGGCAGCTGACAATGTGAAATGGATCTTCCAGGAGCCCAGCTGGATGATTCAGGCTGGCACCAATATAGCAAAGCAGGAGCTTTGATATGATATAAATAGGAGAGTGGCTCAGCCTCCTCTCTGTGACACATGGCAGGGAGCTGGCTGCTGCTCGGAGTGAAACAGACACAGGGACACCCCAAGATGCCCCCACTTGTAGGTTTCTAGAGACCACTGTGGGCTTGGTGAGCTTAGAGGTGCCAGAATCACAGAACCATGAAGGCTGGAAAAGATCCTCAAGGTCATGGAGTCCAGGCATTAATCCAGCCCTGGCAAGTCCACCACTAAAACATGTGGTGCTCTAAGCACCACATCTCCATGGTTTGGGAACACTGCTAGGATGTGAATCCACCACCTCATTGGGAAGCCTGTTCAATGCTTGAGCACCATTCCAATGAAGAATTCTTTCCTAAGGTCCAGTCTTCCAACCCCAATGATTCCATGGCTTAAGGGAAGGCAGCCCAGGACCCAGCTGAGGTGGTGCTGTCTGACAGGGCCCAGATGACACACTGTGATGAGCCAGTGTCACCGCAGGGTGCCACTGTCTCTCCAGGCACCAGACAGCTGGACGGACACACAGATTTTCTGTTTGTCCTTCCTGGAAGACCACACACCATGCCATGTTTTCACTGCTAACTTTGGGTGCCACCTACAAGTGGTCCTGTGCTTGAGCTGGGGTGCTCTGTGTCTTTGACAAGAGCTGAGCTTGGGCAGCTGAAAGCACCCCTGAAATCAGGCTGCAGCCATGCATGGAACATGGAACACAGAGACATGGACTGGGTACGTGAGAGGGCTGAGATGCAGATGGGGCCCAGGCTGCTCGCTGGGCTGACCTCACCTGAGCACCAAAATCCAACCATACCACTAGGATTTTGCAGACTCGTGGCTTCTTGCAGCACAGGAAGAGCCCTAGAAAGTGAATTTCCCTTGGAAAAAAAAAAGGGCAGAGACACAGGAGAGCAGTCCAGGTGGGATCCTGTGGTGCAAATTCATGCCCAACACTAGAAATCAGTAGGTTGGTAGAACAGCTCTGAAACAAGACAGGCACATCTGTCCCTGCAGTTGCTCAGCACCTCAACAGCAAAGCAGTTTCAAATCAGAAGTAATATCCTGCAGACTGATCTAATAAAAGCTGAAAGAGTATTTGAGAGAGATAAAATGTCTCAGAAGAGTGGAATTTGGTGACTACATGAAGGTGTAATGCTGTCCTGGACACCATGTCTGCATCTTCCACCTCTGACACCTGCAAGGCAGGTGAGATTGGCACAGTGGTGAGGAAGGCAGGAGCTAAAGTGTCGTGGTCCTTGCAGTGGCACCCAGCAGCCTCCTGACCATGAAACAGATTTTGGATCTGGTGTCCCAAATACTGGGCTCTAGCCTCAAACTGAATCAGATGGGAAAAGCAGGTGGATTGGAAAGCAAAATCTCTCCTTCTGACACAGTTATGTGGGAGGTAACACATTCAACTAGTTAGTGCCTGAGGCAACAAGTGAGAAGTCATGGATTTTACTTGTCTGTTACCAAGGCACTTCTTAGGCAGAAACACTCCACCTCTCTCTAAACAGAAGTGTCCTTCTGTAACTCAGAGATCTTGGTGTCAGCCAAGCCTTTCAGCCTGGATCCCTAAATGGAACGTGTCAAAATATTGCAACATATCATTAACCTGAACGACAGTGTGAAGTGAGACAAGCTAAGGACTGGCTTCTCCAGATGTCATTCCAAAGGCATGACACCTGCATGAAAACCTGTTTCAACCCAGTGGAAAGTCAGAATAGGGCTGAGGCAGGCCAGTCTCCAGGTACAGCCCTGTCATGAGGAATAGCTGGAAAATTTGACCTAAGAGGAGGATCGAGCAGATTGAAGCCGAGGAAGACGTGTCTGTGTGTGAGGAGGGCCTTGGCCCCTTTGTGTACGGTGTTTGCTAGAGCAGAACGTGCCAGGTTGACCGAGGCAGGGATCCTCTAAAGAGGCTCTGTACAGCAGATTTCAGCGTGGCAAAAGCCTTTTATTCCTACAGAACCAAACCCTGCAGCCACAGGTGGAAGCCCGTGCCAGAATATATCCTGCAGTCCTTGCAGTGACTGGGATAACAAACACTCTCCTTGGAACTTCCCTGGCAGCCAGCTCTTGCTGCCGAGAATAACGTGCTGGTGCTTAGCTGGTCATTTCCTTTAACTTCCTAAAAAAATCTTGGCTCATTTGTCACAGTTACTTCCCTGTTTACGATACTGAGCGTCTGCCGGGCATTGAAACACTCTCCTTGAACTTCCCTGGCAGCCAGCTCTTGCTGCCGAGAATAACGTGCTGGTGCTTAGCTGGTCATTTCCTTTAACTTCCTAAATAAATCTTGGCTCATTTGTCACAGTAACTTCCCTGTTTACGATACTGAGCGGTTCGCACCCCGAAATCCTGCTAATTATCGATCACATTTCCCTTCAGCAGCTGCTGTCCAAGCTACGCCGCGTTTCTTCAGTCGGCTTTGAACTCTCCTCAGAAGCCAGACTCGCAGGTTGTTAATCATTGTTAATCATTGTAGGAATTCATTGCCGATCTCCCTCAATTATTAACGGCCCCGCCTCGCACCCAGAGGCCGCACGGAGCTCCCGCGGAGCGTGACGGTGGGTGCAGTACGGCAGAGCGCTCGTTCTTGGGTGGGATATGGGGCTGGAGAGGACAGAGCCTGCCCAGCCCGGGGTCACCTCCCTGCCCGCCGCCACCGCCGCCACCGCTGCCCGCCGGGCTAGCGACCCACAGGCGTGGGGATATGGGGCTGGAGAGGACAGAGCCTGCCCGGTCCGGGGTCACCTCCCTGCCCGCCGCCACCGCTGCCCGCCGGGCTGGCGACCCACAGGCGTGTGGGGGACGAGGCGCCTTTAAAGCGCAGCGAACCCGCCCCCTTAGTCCCGCCTCCCGGCCCTTTCTATTGGCTCGCTCCGCACTTCTTTGACAGGATCCGCTCTCTGATTGGCCCAGCCGCGGACCTCTCAGGGACCGTCTCTCAATAGCGCCCCTGGGATCGGCCGACAAGCCCCGGCTGTGGCGGCCGCGTCTCCGCTTGGCTGCGCGGCGCGGCGCTCCGGCCTCTCTTCAGCGACGCTCCCCGGCTGAGGGGAGCGGCAGGGCCGGGGCCGGGATGGCGGGGCCGGGACCCCGGCACTGAGCGACGGCAGCGGAGCGGGGCTGGCCGCGAACGGGGCCCGGCGGGTACGAGCGGAGCGGGGCCGCGGGAGCGGGTAGTGCGGAGGGACGGAGGGAGGGAGCGACAGTGCGGCGCCCCAGCGGGGCCGTGCTGCGCGGGGCCGCGGGCCTCGGGGACCGCCCGGTGCTGCCCGGGAGCCCCGCGGCCGGAGCGGCCGGGGCACCTGTGGCCGGCTGAGGGTGGAACTGCAGCGGGTCTCCAGCGGTGCCTGAGGCGGGCGGAGCGCCCTGGGCAGCCTGGAGCCGAGTGACCGCGCTGTGCCGCTTTCCTGGCGTGTTGTGCGCCCGCCTTCCGCAGGAATCAAAACCAAAACAGAAAAAACCCCGGGAGATGCATTTCTGTAATCCGCCTCTGGGCCGTAGTTGTCTGAGGGTTTGGGCTTTTGTTTATACTTCTGCTTTCGGTAATTTTTTTTCCTCCTCGTTGCAGTTCCTTTATTTTTAAGCTTAGCTCAGAACGAGGTGTGAGAAACTGGAAGGCAGCGCCTCAATTACTGAGGGGAAAATCCCTGTCTTAAATTCTGAGAGAGAAGTGAAAAATGCAACTGTTGTGACCAAAAGAGAGGGTTGAAGTGATTTCTTGAAAAGGAAGAAAGAACCAAAAAAAAAAAAAACCAAAAAACCACTTCTTTTCTTTTATTTTTCGTTGGTAGTGTGGTGGAGTTGGTTTTGTTTTTTTTTTGGATTTTTGGATTTTGTTTTTTGGTTTTTTTTTAAACTTGTAGTATTCTGGGGTATCTTTAAGCCACTTCTTTTCTTTTATTTTTCGTTGGTGGTGTGGTGGAGTTGGTTTTTTTTTTTTTTTGGATTTTTGGATTTTGTTTTTTGGTTTTTTTTTAAACTTGTAGTATTCTGGGGTATCTTTAAGCATTTAAGTTACTGAAGTAACAGTTACATTATTTAAGCAGGGATCTGGTCAGTGCAGTTTTTATTGCACAAATACAGTATCATAAGAAGCAGTCTTAATCCTGTCACTGTCTGTACTTAAGAGAATTTCTGATGCTGCTTGCAGAAAGACAGAAAAGTTTTGATTTTTTTATTACAGCTGCAACTTGTGCGGTGCAACTTGTGCGGTTTGTATTTCATCTTTCTGTAGGTGGACTTTGAAGGAACAGACAGTTCCCAGTGATGTGAGCACTGAATTTTATTGAGCCCTGATATTGTTGCAGTGCCATGATTCAAGGACCAGTATGCCTTGGTGAGATAACATTTCCCTGAAGGTGCAGCAGAGCCCTTCCCAGTGCTCTGGCACTGCAGCCCAGGAATCATGCCCGTGTTCTGAGTCTGAATGCAGCTTGTCCAGGGCCTGGACTGAGGAACTGGCCTTGACCAAGTCAGCCTGACTTCATCTGGAGTGTAGAAAAACATGTTATTTTGTGTTCTGGTGTGCAGAGCTGCCTGCTGGGTGAAAAGAGGAGACCACGACAGCAGCACTGCTTCCTTTCCACACAGCTCTGGGGTGATCTTACCCCCCTTGGGCTGGGCTGGCTGAAGCAGGCAGTCCCATGGAAGCAGGGTGTGGAAGCAGGAACTCTTGGATGTGCTCAGCTGACTGGACTTATTTAGGACTAGACAGGGCAAAGACAGTGTGCTGAAAGGAGCAGTGTTGCTGGCGATGACAGCCCCTACTTGGATCCTTTCCATCAGTTCCTGCTGCTGTTGCTGTGGGATTTTTGCTGTTGATTTGGACAGGAGTGGGCCAGTTCTCCACATCCTTGCTGTAGACCTTAGCTATTAGAAAAACATGACCACAGTGCTGTCTGTCTGGTGGCCTTGGCTGCCCTCTCTTATCACGTTGGCTGTTCTGTTGCTCTGCTTTGTGTACACTTTATGTGGGGAGGAAGAATGCAAGTACCAGGCTGTAGAGAGCAGCCTGGCTGAGAGGTGAGCTTGATTCTGCTTTGCCCTTTGAAACCTCGTGACTGGACTTGTGTTACATGTGGCCAACTCCTCTCCTTATCAGCAGCTGCTGTTGCTGATAGTGGTGGCTTCTGGAGAAAAATAATGGAGCCTGTCTGCTCTTTTCATAAGAAGTTGTTTTGCTAATGTAAATCTCTCACAGCTTTAGACTTGAGCTTTTTTCAGTGTGACAGGCAGATGGAATTCTTTGTCCCAGAAGAGCTGCTAGGAGGTTGTGATGGTTCTCAGTTGATAATGTTATTCTGCCCGTGGTCTGTGAGGTTCTTCTTTACTTTTCCCCAGCTTTTTAAAAAAATCATGCAGCAATTTTTCTGTGTTGGCAAATATGACCGTTCTTGACCTCACCTCTGCTGACTTGTAGTCCTCCTTTACAGAGAAAGAGAACAGAGCAAAATTGTTATGAGAAATTTCTTCTCTTAACAGTTCAGAGAAGTGAGTAGCTGGAGGGAAGAGAGGACACTTCCAGAGAGAAGTTTGGAATGTGAAAGTTATTTGCTGGAACCTCTACTTAGAAGTTGAATTTTTTGGCCCAGGCTTTGCCATCTTGGCACAAAGCTGCTCCTTCCAGAGCTGTGTGTTTATTTACTGTGATGCCTCTTGTGTAGCACAGTGTAGGACAGTCACTAAAGAAAATCCCAGCCCAGGGAGGATCTGTCTGCAGGGGTGAATCAAAGGCAAGGTTTGTTGGCTGAGGATGGGATGATTCCCTTGCCCCTTAGAGAACCTGGGAAGAGTGTCAGCCTCTGAAGAGAAAGAAGAGCCTATGACTGACAGTCTCAGGCAAGTCTCTGAAGAAGGTGCTACTGATCTCTAAAAGCTCAGCAGATGACACAGGGCTGTGCTGCTGCTTTCCAGCTTGTGACTCACTCAGAACCTCTGAGGGAAAATACCTTCTGAGCCCTGTCATGGGGGCTGTCAGTTTTCACCACGCAAGTCAGGCCTGGAGTCAAACAGGGAGATTTTTTTAAAAATAAATCCTGGATTAGCTGTAACACACAGACTGCTGGAGTGCTGTCCTTGGTAATGTGCATCTTTAAGATGTTGGCTGTCAGAGATTTATCATTTCTGCATCTGTGGGTTGTCTGTGATCTCTCTTTTGGGGATTGTCAGGAGGGGTGATTGGACCCTGTGTCTGCATTTAGCTTGTAGCTACTGAAGTACCTTAACAGTCAGGGTTCTGCTTTAGGGTGAGAAGAGACTTGCTCAAAAATAGAATCATTCTGGTGTCTTGCAGAGGGTTAGAAAAAGAATGCTGCATGTTGGTTTTTGCCAGAGCTGGGTTTGAAAGGTAAAGACTGTACAGTTCCTTTAGGTGGTTGTATGTGAGGCTCTCCCTGCTCTCAGACATCAGAGTTGGTAACAGCAGTGGGGTTTTGGGAGGGACCTTCATCTCTCTTTGCAGTATGCAATCAAATTATTGACTGTCACTTCCTGATCTTGGGGCAAGAAGAAATGTCCTGGTAAAGTAGGGGTTTTGTCTCTATCTGATGGTGCCATATATTGCTGTTGAGTCTTGATTTCTTCCAGGAATCTGTCAAAGTGACAAAATTTAATCCTACATAGCACCCTTTGAAGGTGCTTGTTACTCTGATATCAAAGTGTGGTTTTGTACTGACCATCCTAATGGCTGTGTGCAGACTTAGGGCAGGTGGCATTTCCTTGTGCAATACAGTCTTTGACATGTTGATAATTGGCTGTACCAAGCAGGAAGCAGTTGTGCAGGGGCTTAATGTCAAGGATGTGTTTTTTTAGCTGTGACTCACAACTGATTTAATACTGCTTTTTTCTCTGCTGTGGTTGTCTTGCTCTGTTTGATCTGGACCAGAAGGAGGACAGGATGTTCCAGTCCATGATGTCTGTGATGACATTCTCAGTGTCTGACAACATCACCCATTCGACTGCCCTGGTGACAGCGCTGGACAATGTGACAACTCTCTCCCCAGTGACAACGCGTGTGATCAACGACACCAACATCACGGTGCCACACAAGTGCCTGCTGCTGCTCTATGAAGACATTGGGAAATCCAGGTGAGTTGGAGGAAATGGGACCACAGTCTGACCCTGGACCAAGGGAAAGAGCTTGCTCTGTTTCTCAGTTTGGTTGAGAAGGGACTGGGGATGGTGCCTTCCTTTCTAGAGGCTGAAGATGCAGGGATAAAACCTGTTTTATTTACTTTTTGCAGAGTCCGCTACTGGGATCTTCTGCTCCTGGTTCCCAATGTGCTTTTCTTCATGTTTCTTCTCTGGAAGCTGCCCTCTGCCAGGGCCAAAATCCGGGTCACTTCCAGCCCGATCTTCACTACATTCTACATACTAGTGAGTACCACTCTGTGCCTTTGGACTGATGAGTGTTATTTTTATTATTACTCATGAACAATATCACTAAACTAGTGGAGGGAGCCTAGACCAGCTCCTCCAGCAGGGATAAAATCTGCTTTCTGTTGAAGGTGTATAGCAAGAACTAAGCATTTTTTTCAGTGCTTGAATTCAGCTTTTAATAGGTTCTGGGCCCAGATCTGCTGGATTTTGTTCTCCTGTGGTGATTTCACTTTTTCCTTTTCTTTTTTTCTTCTTTCCTTGCATTGGTGTCTTGGAATGTAGTATCTTATGCTTTCTTTGCTCCTTGCAGTAAGTAGCATGGGACACAAACCCAGCTTTCCATTGAGGTAGTGAAAGGAGAATAATTTGTGTCAAATTGTTGAAAAGCTTGGTCATCTGCTGGAGAAATGGTTATGTGACAGAGTTCTGGTTAGTCTGGGAATGTAGAAACCCAACCCTGTTAGTTTCCTTCACACCATGTCAAAGTGGCCCTGACTTGATGTTCTTTATTGTTCTTAAGGTGGAAACAGTATATTCAGTGCAGTTACAGTTCACAAACATAAAAGATCTTGTTCTTCTCTCACCAGTCCTGTGATACTGCTTACAGGACATTATAAATGCAGCTAAGAACCTACCTGAATTTATTTAAAAATACCATTCAGAAGCTTTTTCATATCCTGGCTTGCCTCAGTATGTAGCATAATATGATTGCTGTTCCTCAGTGAGATTAGTACAGGTTGTGGAAGTGAATGTGAGTTTGAATTGGGTTAGATGGACACCTCTTTCCCTGCTCTGTGTACAGGTACTGGCATGGCAAAACCAAAGGAGCTCAAAACCAAATCTGACCTAGTAGCCTCACCTGAATCTTTCTTGGGAGGTTTTGTTAGCTTTTTCAGGTCATGGGTTGGGGTTCTGGGCTTCTGCACAGTTTTGGATAACCAGGTATACACACAAATGTTTCAGCCTTTTAAAAATATTACTGTCCCTTTCCAGTCTGGATTTAAACCTTTCTACATGTTTCCAGGAATGCACATGGTCAGTAGAGGCTTGTGCCAAAGGCTTTGGAAAACAAAACTCTTGATAAACCAAAAGGAGGAAAGTGACTTGATGTTCTGGATGGCAGCTCAGCCCCACACAGCTGCTCTCTCACTCCCCCTCACTGAAACAGGGAAGAGAATCAGAAGAATAAAAGCAAGAACTTGTGGGTTGAGATAAAGACAGTTAAAGCCACAACAAAAGCTGTGCACACAGAGAAAGCAAAGCAAGGCTTTCACTTACCACTTACCATGGGCAGGCAGGGATTCAGCTGTTTCCAGGAAAGCAGGGCTCCATCACATGTAATGGTTACTGGGGAAAACAAACACCATTACTCTGAAAGTATTTTCCTTCCTTCTTCCTGTCTTTGTGCTGAGCATGATGCCATATGGGATATTCCTTGGGCCAGCTGGGGTCAGCTGTCCCAGCTGTCCCCTCCTAACTTGTGCACCTCCAGCCAACTCATTGCTGGAGTGGAATGAGAGGCAAAAAAATGTCTTACATTCTGTGTGAGTGCAGTGCAGCAGTAATGAAAACATTTGTGTTATCAACACAGTTTTCAGCACAAAAATCCTAAACACAGTCCCATACCAGCTACATGAAGGAAATTTCCTCTATCCCAGCCAAATCCAGCACACAGTCTTAGAGGAAAATGCTTTAACTCCATTTCATACTCATTTCTTGAGTATGTTATTGGGAAATGAGGATGGAAGTGTGTGTTCTGTAAAGTTTTCCTTCAGGTTGGCTGTTTGTTGTGTCCTAGAGGAATGCTTTCTGTGAAGTTGGTGATTAGTGTGGAGTTAATGAATTGGGAACAGTCTCTACCTGCTTAGAGAGCAAACAAAAAGATGTGTGTTCCTCTCCAGTGAGCTGTTGCAGCTCTAGAACACCATTATATGCAGGGACCCATCTTTTCTGTCAGTGCTTTGTCATGGAGTTTTTCCACCCCAGGAGGCATTGTTGTTCTCTCTTTCCATTGCTGTCCCTTCTTCCTCTAAGAAAGAGAAATTCATCTAGAACACCATTATATGCAGGGACCCATCTTTTCTGTCAGTGCTTTGTCATGGCAGGTTTCCACCCCAGGAGGGATTGTTGTATTCTCTCTTGCCATTGCTGTCCCTTCTTCCTCTAAAAAAGAGAAACTCACCTGTGGGTCACTTATTGGTTGTTTCCATTCTGCAACCACCTTAGAATCAGCTTGGACTCTTGGTTCTCTGATAGGTTTAGCTGTCTCCTGCCTTCACCATTAGGATCAGAGTGACATTTAGAGAATTTTATCTGGAAAAATTCACTTTCTTAGAGTGTAAGTCTGCACAATGGAGTGTAGATACATCCAGTGGGCTCTTAATTGCACAGTATGGCTGTGACAGCACAGGGTGACTGAGCCTCACTGAGCTGTCATGCTTTGATGGTACATGAAGTGAGTTGGGGATCTCTGTGTTGCACTGTGCAGCAGGGTAAGATGTTTTAAAGCTGGTGGCTGCAGATGACTTTTCCTCTGCATTCCTGAGCATTGTCAGTATGGAGTGAGAGAGCTGCAGGTTTAGTTTTGTCCCAGTTGTGTAGTGTGGTAGTTGGTATTGAGTGGTTTCTGTTATCTGATGTGATTGGTTTAGTCAGACATACCAACCATTTGGTTTTGTAATTCAGAGGTTTTGTAATGTTTTTTTCTGTCTGTTTCTTTTTCTCCTCCCCTGCCCCAGTGGAATGAAGGGAAGACTAAAGATACTGTTGTAAAAATTGGATTAAGAACTCTTCAGAGCTTAATTTGACAGCTGAAACAATTGTTCCTTCCTAAATTCCAAGCACTGCTCCTATCTAATGGGTCTTAGGAATCTTTTTCAGGAAATTAACTCTAGTCTGCTGCAGGAAATTCTTAGTACACATGATCAGCCTGGAAAGCTGACCTGAAAATGGTATTCCAGAAGGGTTTCTGATCACTACTGCACATGTGCCTTTTGACATGAGCTCACTTTTGCTCTTTTTTTGCAGGTATTTGTGGTGGCTTTAGTTGGCATTGCCCGAGCTGTTGTCTCCATGACTGTGAGTGCCTCTGATGCTGCCATGGTTGCTGACAAGGTAGGTGCAACACTGACATTAGAGGCTGTGCTCTGTGTACTTCTGATCACAGCAGTCTGCTCTGGCTTCCCTCTTACATGTGTACAAGAAGAATGTGCTTTTTTTGCAGTACTCTTAGCTATGTGTACTATGGAATCCTGTTTTGATAGCTGGATCTAAATCATCACAACATCCAGGATGGTAAAACAATGGATTTCCTAAAATACTCACAAATAGTGGCAGCAAAAGTTTCCTGTTTCAGGGATTAAATGAGTCTCTTTTGCAAGAGGTAAACATTGAGATGCCTTTAATGGATAGGCAAGACCTGGCCTTTGTTACTCTTGCAGTATTCGAGTGGCTCTTTGAAAATGTTGCAGTTTTTGTATTGAATGCAAATAAAACCAACTTCCCTTTTGAGACTGACACCTGAACGTCCTTGCGACCACTCTGAGCACAGGGTGAACCTTTATCAAACAGGAAATATCTTTGTATGTGCTGTTCCTGTGTAGTAATTTGACTTGTAGCAAAGTATTGCTTAAGACAAAAGCTTGTGCAGTTCTTGAGCTGTTAGAGAAAGAGGAGTCACCTACAGACTACAGGTCTTTGGGCTTTATTCTCTGGGGTCACTGTGGTTTCCTTGCTTTTCCCTTTAATGTTACTGTCAGAGCATTGTGCTGAGCTGCTGCTGCAAGTGGCTGGATGCTTGTAGCATTTTTCATTCACCTCTGTCCAGCAGATGTAGGTCCAGGACTTGAATAATGAAGAAGAGGTGGAAAGGTGTTTTTCTTCAGCTGTGGTGTTGCTGCTAAGTGCAGCAACTGGGAAATGATGTAGCAAGACAGATACCCTGACAATTTTTTCTGTAAACATGTCCTATTCTGTCTATTATGTTTCTTTTATATTCTCTTATGTATATAGACACAAACACACTCTCTTTCCTGGGATTAAAGGTGTTTTATGCAATGTTTCTTAAAATATTACATATCTTCAAGAGAATACCATTCAGTGTTCAGAGGTAAAGGGTTAATAAGCCAGAATCTGGGTTCATGTTCTAGGTTTGGCACTGATTTATTGCATGACTCCCTGAAAAATTGCCTCACCTGCTTTTTTTGGTCTTGTTTCACCAAATAAAACATAAGATTGCAAATGACAGGCTGGAACGGGATGTGCTTTTTCCTTGAATATGCTTTAGATTTAAGGACCAGTGCCTTTGGAAGAGGGCAGAATGCAGAGTTTGTTCAGGCACATCTACTGCTTTAAGAACTGGCCTTGTTTAATATTTCACTTTTGAGGTCACCATGGGCTTATGCTTTTTGGGAGTGCAGCAGCAAGAACACATCTGAAACAAGTGGCAGATCATCAACTGAGGCAAACCATGGCCACTTCCTCTCTGTAGAGCTGTTATTTGCTCATTCCCACCCAACTGTTCTGTTCCACAGGCACAAACAGGCTTGGAACAAGCATGTGATCAGTTTCCCTACAAAGCGTGAGAAGGGTTTGTGGAAATGACCAGCCATCCCCTGGAGTTTTGCTTTATTAACTTCAAACTGGTTCCTGGCTCCATCTAATCATGTTTGTCTGGTCTCTGTTATCCCTCAGATCCTGTGGGAGATCACAAGGTTCTTCCTTCTGGCGATTGAACTGAGTGTGGTGATTCTAGGCCTTGCCTTTGGTATGTGTCAGGAGTGCTTTGAATGTTTCCTGTTGCCTTTCCTTCCACAGAGTTTATGGTGATGTTGATTCTATAAAGTGAAGAGGCTATAGAATAAATACAAAGGGCAAATTGTGAAGATTTAGTTAGAAGTGGCTGAAGGCCTCATTGTACTTAGAAATCTATGGTTTGTGTGATTTAAGGGTTTATATGTGCTTGGTTTGTCCTGCACCCATATGATGGGGTGTACAGCTTAGGTAAGATTTTTATGCCAAGATCAACAGTCTGATCTTTGCTTCAAGCCCATTTTGTTTAAGATGATCTCATTGGGGGCCCTTCTATCCCCTTCATCCCATCCTTAATTGGTTTGATCCATCCTGGTTGCATTGAAATGCTTTATCTTCAGTTTTTCAGTTATGCAAGTGAAAATGCCTCTCCCTGTGGGTCAGAGGTAGAGGAGAGGGTGGGTGTTACTGTTGCACATGTCAATGGGACACGTGAGCAGTGTATTTTTTATCTTCTGAAGGCTCATAGAATAATTTAGATTGGAAGGAGCTTCTGGAAATTGCCTACTTCATTATATTGCAGTCCAGATTTCTCTACCCCAGCCTCCCATCAACTCTTCTCCCTGAGAAGCAGCTTTATAACGTCTCAGTGTACTTGATGCTGGAGTAATTACTTTTCTTTCCTGTAACCCCAGCAGAAGGACTTAGTTGTTTTCTCTTAGTGTAGACAGGAGGAAAGCAAGTTAAAATCTGTCAGTTTGTAAATAGGATTTTTGCCTGTGAAAAGCTCAACTCTCCAAACAGGGTTTAGTGAGCTTTAACCTTCCCTTTAAGGCCTCTGGAAATAAAAGTGTTTTCCTTTATTGGTTCTGAAAGGAACTGTTTTTAACCAGTGCTGGGATTACATCCTGAGTCACTTCCCTGCCCCGTAATTACAGGTCACCTGGAGAGCAAGTCCAGCGTGAAACGTGTGCTGGCAATCACCACTGTGCTGTCTCTGGCTTATTCTGTCACCCAGGTGAGTACACTGAAGCAGAAGAATTTGCAGAAGAAGGAACTTTGCTTGAAGTTAAGCAGTTAAGTGTGTGACTCCTATCTGAAAGTGGCAGCTTTGCTCTTTAGATGAGGTTTTGGAGGAAGACTGAATGCTTGTGGCAGTGTATAAGCAGATAGTATCTGCTTGTCTTCTTTACTGCATAAATAGCTCAGGTAAGATGAAGAAATGAGGTTTGGATGGATTGCATTGTTTAGTGCATCTGGGAACAAGAGTGAGGTTTTCCACACCTGAGTCACAAGTTCTGGATCTGGCCTCAAGGGCCATGAAAACCATGTGCTTGCCAAGTAAAAGTAGTGCAGTCTGCTGACTCTTTGAGAGCTGAGAGCTCTTGCTTCTCTTCAGATTAGCAGCTGGCTTGCTGGCTCAGTTTATTAGGCATGTCTTCATGTCCCTGAACAATGCAATCTGTGTCTGGGTTTATTCTCCTCCTCGGCCTGTCAGTGGTCAGCCCATGTCTCTGTACTCAGGGCAGTGCCAGAATAACACACAGAGCTTTGTTCTGGGACCAGGCTCTTGGCTGCAGAGGCAGTGAGCTGATCATTACCACATGATAAAGCTGGAGGAGCCTCATAAAATATCAAGTGTTGGAGCTGTATCTGGGTTCAGTAGTGCTTACAAGCAGTTTGCTCTGCACTGTCTGTAAGGGTAGCTCCTAAACAAGACAGTGTCCTTTCCCAAAGTGACTATATTCTGGATGTTTCAGCAGAAAGGTCTACTTTAAAGATGGAAGTGGAGCTCCTGGTCTGTTTTAGACAGATAGGTGCTTGCATCCCCTGTCTACCTCAATGTCTCTTCTGTAATGTCACTGGTGCCAGTTTCCTTCAGATGCAGATTCCTGCCACTTTTCTCTCCTCACTTCTTGTCTTCAGTTTCTTCCTCTTCTCTGTGAATGTAACTTGGTTACACAGGGCAGGGCTTGGTTGAGTTGAGGGTGGGGGCCAGGCCAGCTGCTTTCTGGACTTCTTTAATAGTGTCCCTTATCCAAATATGCATTTAAATGAGGATACTGCTTGTAACAGAATCGTGTTGGTGCCACTTCTCTCCTAGGGCACCCTGGAAATCCTATACCCTGATGCCCACCTCTCAGCAGAAGACTTCAATATCTATGGCCATGGTGGGAGACACTTTTGGCTTGCCAGCTCCTGCTTTTTCTTCCTGGTAAGTACTGGGAATGTGTTATGCACTCTGATAGCTTCTTTGTATTTTCTAAATGGAGCACAGAGGATGATCTGAGTACAATAATGCCCTAATCCCCCTCCTGCAGCACAACACTGATGCTTCTCATGTGGTGGGGAAGCTGAAGCAATAAAGGTGCAGTGGGAGTGGTGTGAGCTGGGCCAGCTGTATTCCAGCTGGGCTCAGATGTTCTTCCTTCCTGTGTTTCTCAGCTGTTTTATGCTGATGGGGGGAGCTGTGGGGCCTTCACATCTGTACTGTGTTTATTGTTAAGGGTTTGTGCCTCTGCCCCAAGACATGTAGGGAGTGCATAATACCACACACCATCCCTGCAAAGATTTTTGAGTTGCCAAGCAGCCATGGAACTGTTAGTTCTTTGTCTCAACAGGTCTATTCCTTGGTGGTGATTCTTCCAAAAACTCCTCTGAAAGACCGGATTTCTTTGCCCTGTAGGTAACTGTAGTGTTTTCCATATTATAGATGGACACAGCATGAGGATAAAGCATAGATTGGAGTAAAAGGTTCCTGTAGGTGTTTGTGCTGCAGATGCATTCCATGTCTCAGAGCTTAGATACCATGGCAAAGGACTGATAACTTATCCCTGGAAAAATTAATATGTTGTGTCTTTTGGAGAGCAGAGTAAGAGCAGTTATACTGCTACTTTAGTAGCTAAATAATTACATTAAGAAAACAAGACCTACTGCTCAGTTAATGATATAGATATAATGTAAATGTATAATCTGAGAGCCCTAAGAAATGGCTTCTTAATAACAGCTTCCTTTGAAATGCACACATGATGTTAAAGTGTGTGTGCTAGTCATCCCCTGGGAAGGGAAGCTTAAGTGGGAGCTGCTCAACAATTTTATCTGGGCTTTTGCTTTTGTAAGTAAATACTTCTGGTTGTTTGGGTTTTGCTGTTGTTGCAGAATGTCTGCAGCTCTTGAATACAGAGAAGCTGTTATTAAGGTGTTTGTACTGAGCTCTTCTCTCTCTAACTGGTGTTGACATCCCTGTGTGGGTATCCTGAGGGAGGGAATATGCATGGCACAGGCACAGGTCCTGATCTGCCTGGTGTCCAGCATACCTGCTGCTCCTGTCAGGGTCTCCTGAGCAGTTTTATTAGTGCTATTCTCTCTCTAACTGGTGTTGACATCCCTGTGTGGGTATCCTGAGGGAGGGGATATGCATGGCACAGGTCCAGGGCCTGATCTGCCTGGTGTCCAGCATACCCTGCTCCTCTTGTCAGGGTCTCCTGAGCAGTTTTAGTAGTGCTGTACATTGGGAAGGGCACAGCTTCTGGTTCAGCTGGGTTGTTTTTGTTTAGTTTTTCTTGCAGTCAGTTATGTGACTGACACTGGTTCCAGATGCATGCAAATTAAATCTTTGCATGTGTTGCCATAACCTTGCTTTCAAAACCCATCTTATGTGTGCATACACACATGCAGGAGGGTATGGTTTAGTCCATTTTACCACCATCACTTCTGCCAGCAAGGGACAGGACAATGCAGTCTTAATTCTTCAGCAGTTCTTAGAGACAAGGTGGTGAGAAGTTTGTGTTGGATTTGGCATTTCCATCAAACAGATTTCCATGGATCTGGTGTTTGAGGTTGAGCTTCATGTGTGTCCATGTCTTTCCCACAGCCAGGAAGAGTTTTTATATTTATGCTGGCATTCTGGCACTGCTGAACCTGGTGCAGGGCCTGGGCAGTGCCCTCCTCTGTGTGGATATCATAGAAGGACTGTGGTAGGTACACTGGGGGAGGAGGTCTGCAGCCCTGGGTCTTGTGTTGTGTTTAACACTGTGTCCTTTAACACTGCCTCTCCCAAGAAAACAAACCTATGCTGTGTTCCTAAGAAGGAATAAAACTGTTGGTTCTGGTTTGTGCCAAAAGACCTCTAAGTAATCAGGAAACTCCCCAGTGGAGAGGTGGTGGAGCTGCATGTGCTGCAGTTGTCTTGAGGTGGTGAAGTGAGAGTACTACTGTGAATTTACTGATGTCTGGCCATTAGTAGGTAATAAAAGAGGAAATTGCCTGTTTGTTAGAAATATGGAGACACCCTGATACCTGGACTCTTGTTCTGCAGGGATCAGTGTCACATCTGTGAGTCAAAATTGGGAGTACTGAGACTCTGCTCTTGGTCAGACCTTGCGTTTTGGCACGGTTCCTCTGAGTGTCTAGAAGCAGTGACACATGTTGATGACAATGGCTGTGACTTTGCATCAGTTTAAATTTGTTTAACATGATTTTTCTTGATCTCTGGACACTTTGGAGGGAAATTGGATAATTTGGGAGGATGTGAGTGGTGTTACCAGCTCTATTGTGCTTGAGTAGTAATCCCTTCTTGTTCCCTTTTGCTGTTGACAGCTGTGTTGATGCTACCACGTTCCTTTACTTCAGCTTCTTTGCACCTCTCATCTATGTGGCATTCCTGAAAGGTTTCTTTGGGTGAGTAGCCAGGAACAGGAGTTTAGATGGGTATATATTGCCATTTAAGTGTTTTGCACTCAGGCTCTCTCAGTCTGCAGCTGGAATGCCAGTTAGAAAACCTGTCTTAATTTCTGCCCTTGAAGAATTTCTGTGACCCGGGGCTGCTCACTTCTGTGCAGGACTCCTTTGCAGAGCTGAGGGCTGGATTCCTATTTCTGCCCTTGAAGAATTTCTGTGACCCGGGGCTGCTCACTTCTGTGCTGGGCTCCTTTGTACACAGAGCTGAGGACTGGATTCCTCACACATTTCTGAGGATCACTTCCTCAGTGTCAGCATCGTGTGTAGTACAAAGTTTTTCTGCTGAAGTTGACAGCTAAGTGCTTAATGAGGAACTGAGTCCTGGGAGCTTAAATGGACTTCTGGGTGGGTTTTGGGGTAAATTTGTAGAAAGGATGTGGGAGTTAGTAGCTCTTGGGCCGAGGATTGCACCATGGGCCCAGAAGTCGCTAGTGAGGAGCCCTGGGAAGGGCGATTCTCAGGCCGGGCTCGCCGCCGTGTGGCCACTCACAGGAAATGCACCTTGGTGGGAAAACGAGTGGTTTAGTGTAGGCTTTAGTATTTGTTGTCATTAGCAAGAAACAGCAGGCTTTAAAATAACTAAGAAGATAAAATGCTTTTAAAATATAAAAATATACCTCTGTATCCCTTTGAAATTAGAAGGGAGCATTGTCTCGAGTTAAAGATGAGAACTGCTGATCTACAAGTGTTTGTATTTTGGTTTTCAAGATGTGCACAGGTAGAACTTGAAGTGTGTTCCTGTTCTGACTCATTTTTGTGTCAGTAGCCGGGATGTTGTGGAGTTCAGTGCTGTTGCCCTCAGGAATTGTGCACAGGTAGAACTTGAAGTGTGTTCCTGTTCTGACTCATTTTTGTGTCAGTAAGCCAGGATGTTGTGGAGTTCAGTAGTGTTCGGGTGCTGTTGCCCGCAGTAATGCAAAGCTCCTGAAGATGAGAACTTTTTTCCCACATAGAGTCAGAATTTTTATATCTCTTAAGTGACTTCAAGCTCCTGAAGATGAGAACTTTTTTCCCATATAGAGACAGGATTTTGTATATCTCTTAAGTGACTTTATCCAAAGCTTAATTTAGCATTTACTTTATGGCAGTTACTCTGCCACAAATTTATAGACCAAAATCTCATTTAAAGAGTGTTTGAAGTCTAAATACACAATTTCCTGATGCTGATGAGTTTCAGTTAAGGATAGGTGGCTGTAATACCACGTTGATAAAACATGCATTTTAAATCTTTCATTGCTCCAGGTCTGAACCGAAGATCCTTTTCTCCTACAAATGTCAGGTGGATGAACCTGAGGATGTGGATGTGCACCTACCCCACCCTTATGCTGTTGCCAAGAAGGAAGGAATGGATTCTGGGTTCTACTCGAGCACTCAGATTGACACCACAGCCTACCTGGACGACGTGGCCTCTATGCCATACCACGTGGGCAGCATCAACAGCATAGACAGTGACCGCTGGAAATCCATCAATGCCTGAGGCAGGCCTCCTGAATCACATGATGCCTCATTTCTTTCCTTCCAAACTCTCTGATACTGCAGCTGTTAGGATGTCCTCTGGAAATCTGTCCTTGGTTACCTGCCATGGCTTTCCTCTTGTCCTTAGGATTTCCCAACGCCTATTGTGGAACTAAGTTGGCAGCCCAAACCCTTTTGGGAAGAACACTTTCTGTTGCTACATGAGAACAATGTAGAGCAGTTTTGTTCATAAACCTTAAAACACTGAACTTTCCTGATCCTCCACGTTCCAGATGTGAATATGACCCAGAAGATAGCCCTGGCTGCCACCTCTTCCTTTTCAGTGACTGAAGGCACTTGTTTCTCACTTAGAGCAATGGTGTTTAGGGGTGAGGGTGCTGATTTGACTGCTGTATTGTACATATATAGAAAGATTTTGGTGGTTGAAACCAAAGATGATCTTCCTGGGCTAAGCAGCACGGCTGCCTGCATCTTGCCATAATGCACAGCACAGGTGGTGACAGTGTCTGATGAGGGAAGCTGGTCACTGGGGCTCACCCTTGGTTTCAGCTAACACTGTTCAAAACTGTGAGTTGGAGTTGCTAGTGGTTAAAAGGAATGTTCTCAGTGTATGGGGAAAAGAGGTATGAGGAGGAATGAACTGTTCTCTGGGCACAGAGAACATTTGGGGAAGGCTGGTAGCTCACTGTGTGGATGTGAAGTGGCTGAACATTAGGGACACAGAAGGACAAACAGTGCTGCTGTCTAGCCAAGCTGGAGGAGCTGTGAACCAGTCTCTGGAGGCTGTAGTGCTGTGCATTTGAGCTCACAGGAAATCTAAGTAACAGCACTGAGTTAGGGTTGAGGTTCAACAGTAAAACCTATGAGGTAGGTGTGTTTTCCATCTGCACCCTGCTTCATGGCTTCGGCAGGGGCTCGGAGAGTGCTGTGAAGGAGGAAGGTGACTCTGCAGATGAAGGCTCCAGAGACATTCAGGTGCTTGAGGCAGAGCAGAAGCCTATGATGAGTCTGAGCTGTCAGAATTTAGTGACTGGAAACTCAAACCCCTTAGGTGTGCTAGAACCAAGCTGGCTGGTTTGCTGCAGTGGGAGGTGGATGTGTGTCTCTGGCAGTATCCTTCCCTTACACTGCAGTTCAGATCCCCAGACTGCTGCAGGTCCGAGTAAGTTTTATGGCTCAATATGTTGAAAATGCTTATGTGCATGTGGGGAGTGGTCCTTTTCAAGACTTCCTGGAACTTCTTATTAACCTCTTCCATGCTGGAAGAGGGACTCCTGTTGTCTGAGCTGTCTGGCATGCAGTTTCAAGACATGGTGTTCCAATCCAGCGACTGTTCATATAAAGGCTGCATCAGTCTGGTTTCTGGGATATCCTGTACTTTCCAAGGATGAAGATGTGTATTCCTCTAGATTTGGGGGTGCTTTCCTACCTGAGTTCTCCAGGTAGGTGGAGATCTGCTGTAAGCAGCTTTCCACTAGGGATGGTAGAAAGAGGGAATTTGCAGTGTTTGGGGACTGTGTGAATCTCTTGCCCCAACTTACTGCTGTTCCTGAAGAACACCTGAGGGAAGAGTTAGCAAGGTGCAGTGTGGAGGTGTTGGTTTGGATCATTAGCAGGTAGAGATGGTGTTTGCTACCAGGTGTTCCCACCACAGGGAAAGAAAATGTGGGTAAGAACATGAAGTTCATATTGGTTGCCAAAACTATGCAGGCCTTTGCTTACCTTATTTTGTTAATGAGCAATGCAGCTTCTCTGTCTGCCTGGGTACTTTGCCCTGCAGGCCTCTAAGTAGCACTGGCACCTTGAAAACAAACAATACCCCAACCCACCCAACCCCTCACCCCCCTTTTTTATTTTTATTTTATTTACTTCTGGGGAAAAAAGGCTTCCATCTGTCTGTGTGCTAGAGGTGAGTAGTTTCTTGTAGGTCACAGCTGTCACATTTCCATGTCATGCAATGACTGCAGGGGCTGGATGAGGAGCTGGCCAAGGCAGCCCTTGTCATGTTAAAGTGTTCCATGCTCCTGTGTCACTGCTGTCAGTCTGCCTGAGCCACGCTGGACTGCTTGCTGTGAAAGGGATGGATGATGTGCTGCCTGAATTGCTCTGCTGCTGCTCCTAGTGCTGCTTACAACTCTGATCCTGAGCTGCTCTTGGTTAGAAAGGTGGGGGAGCCTGCAAAGCTTCCCTGGGCCTTGGACAGAGTAAGAGATGAAGATTTCAAAGCAGCTGAGAACTAAAGGAGCAACTGCTTTTCCATCCCAAGGAGTATTTGTTGACTTTCAACACCCTGAGTGAAAGGAATTTCCTGCCCTCCTTGCTAATGTGAAGAGCCTGATGTGAATTTGCCTTTTTTACCATCTGAATTCAGTGCTGAAGGATCACCTGTGCAGGTTGTCAACACCCATCCTGTCCTTTGCTGGCAGGACTCCAGTATTTCTGGGATGTCCCATGTTCTGCTGCTGAGGAGCTTCTGCACTAGGTCATGGACTGACCTTCCTCCTGTTATGTATTTATGTATATATAATGCTTTGGGCCATCTTAAAGTGGTTCTTAAGCAAAGTGTGTTATGTGTGGGGGTGGTAAAAAACAGAAAATATAGAATAAATGTATATTTTTGTTTGTAAAATAAATAAAATTAAGTTTGGCATAAATAGTCATGCTTTATTTTTCAAATGAGACATATTGGGGAGGAAAAATAACTTGAAGATTAAAAAAAAATGCAGGAAGGCATGGGCACAGGTGTGATGTGGTTTAGTTTGCCTTTGCCAGCTGTCCTTCCTCGATCTCTGCAGGTGCTGTCTGCCACCTGGCTGGGAGTGTACACCTGGAAAGGCCTAGGGAAGGATGACAGGAATAATAGTTATGGAAATACTTTTGGAGGAGTAATCACGTGGTTGAGAACTCCAGCGTGGAAGAGCAGTGGTGCAGGCTTGTGAAACCCTTAGAGAGGACAGAAGGGGTGAGGAATATTCAAATGTTCATGGGCTCTTCCAGCACAAAAATTGGGTGCCATCAGATGAAGTGAGCAGGTGGCAGATAAGAATGAGCAGGAGGAAGGTGAGTGCTCTGGGGGAGCTTCAGGCACTCTGACTTGCCTGGCTGGTGCAGACAGCCCATGGTGCACAATGCAGTGCCCTTGTCTGGGAGCTCAAGCAATGGGCTGACTCCAGCATGCACAATTAACAAAAATATTCCCTGCTTCCAGTAGTGTGCTCTAGAAGAGACCTGGATATTCTGGGGGGAGGTTAGTGGGTGCAGATAATCCCTTAATGCTGGCCCAAGTCCCACTCTGAGGCAAAGCTCTGGCTGCCACATTAACTGCAGTGAGGAACAAGCATTAAACAGTTCAAACTGCTCCCATATGCACTACTGAGCAGCAGTGGGCCGAGTAGATAAGCACCCCATTGATACCAACTGGCCCGTATTTCTGGGAATGCAGAAAGCTTGTTCGAAAAAGATTCTCCAAAGCTGTTATTTCTTGGTTCAGCTGCCCCTGTGCTGCACGATCTCATTCTTTCGGTTTAGGCTGTTGGATCAACCCTCCCTGGCAACGGGGGCTCTCTCAGCCCTGTGCAGGACCCCCCTGTGTGTGTCAGTGCAGGTGACAGCTCCGTCCGGCTGGAAGGAGCGGAGGTCAATTCTGCTCCCGTCTCAGGTGCTGTGTCTGACGGGAGGTCCTCCTCCGTCAGCTTGGCAAAATCCCGTGACTTGGACGTGCAGCAGCGGCAGCTGCACGGGCGGTTTGCTGCCGCGTTCGCCGCCAGGGCGGTGTGGAGGGCGGGCTCACCGGGACAGGAGCGGGGCTCTCCGCTACCCGGGGCCGCCTTGGTGCGCTGCGCTGCCCCGGCGCCGGCCCGGGCGCAGACTACATCCCCCAGCGTGCACCGCGCCCGGCCGCCAGCACCGCGCCGCGCTATTGGCCGCCCCGCGGGCGCCGCCAATGGGGAGCGGGTATATTGGCAGGCGCTGGCAGGGCAGAGGCGCTGCCGGCAGCCGGTGCGGGAGAGGGGCGCGGTGAGGATAGGGCAACCCCGGGCGGCATGGGCGGCAGCGAGAGCAGCCAGGGCGGCAGGAAGGTGTCCTTCGGGCTGGACGAGCGGGAGCGAGTCCGGGTGCTGCAGGGCATCAGGGTGAGGCGGCCCGGGGGTGCCGTGGGGCCGCTGCCGGAGGCTGCGGGGCCGGGGAGCCGGGCTGGGGAGGGCTCCGGCCGGGAGCCGGAGTGTGTGCTGTGGAAACTAGCCCTACGCAGTGGTGGTGCCACCGTTAAGGAATATTTTTTTCCCCTTAATATATATGTATCTTTTTTTACTTGTTAGTTTTGGGGTTTTTTATTACTGCCATCATTTTCATTGCTCTTGCTTCTTGATGCTTTTATGTGATTCCCCCCCTAAAGTCTGCCACAAATGAACTTACATTGCTGTGGCTTCTTATTTTTTTGTCCCATTTTGACTAATTATTTGACAAAAGTTAGCTAAGATTGTGCCTATCTCCTATCCTCCTCGTTAAAATGCTTGATGGAGAAAAAAAATTGTCTTTGCCTCATTTCTCTTTACAGGATATAGACAAGGATTTGTGTCTTTAAAATTAGGAATTGGGCATGATAACAGTGTAAAATGAAGGTATTAAAATCTGTTAAGTTGGGTAGTAGTGAAAATATGTTGAAAATATGTCTTCTGCTTGGCAAGTCTAGATGGGGAACAGCCTCATTTCATTTTGTTCTGCAGCCAGACCCTCTGACCTTGGCAGGAGAAAGGGGTCAATTTTAACAGTGCTGTGAGAAGCCTTTTGGACTGAATTACCAGAAAACCTCAAGTTAACTTTTCTTTCTTTTTCACAGGTTTGAACCCAAGTCAGGGAGTGAAAATGAAGTTGAGATTGCAGAAATGTTTGCAGGCTCATGTGGGTGGGAGGCTGTTCTCTGTCATTTGGGTTGCAAATGGTTTGAGCTGGGTTAGCAAGTGTGGAGCAAGAAGAGGAAAAGATGCACTTAAAACCTGCTTTATTCCTTTCCTTCCACTTCTGGTAGCTTTGTCCCTATACAAAGGGTTGACTTGTTTAGGGGTGCTCTCCACCTTTGTTGGTGTTTGTGGAAGATTGCCTGGTGAAGCTTTCAGGGTCAGGCAGTAGATTGGAGGTTTTGTCAGTTACTGCTGGGTTTTAACAATGGAAAGTCAACATCCAAGTGCTGTCTGTGTGGGTTGGAGGAATTGCAAGGAGGTAACTGACAATACTCCTGTGCTATCATGGAAGCTAACAAATGGGGAGGTTCACAGTGAAATGCACACCAGAAACTGACGTGGCTGGTTCTGTGTTTCAGCTCACTGAAGATGTAGTGAACCGGATGAAAGGATCCCCTCAAAGCAGGAGGGAGACCCAGAGATCTCCCCGAGCATCCAATGGCACAGCTCCCTCCTCGCTGGCTGCAGAAGGGAAACCCAGACCTACAGGTACTGCTGCCATGCATGTCACACAGGATGCTGGTAGCTTCCAGTGCTGCCCCGTTGTGAGAGGAGCTCTTTGGTTAGCCTGTGTCACTCTGTGAACATTTCTGGCTTTTCAGATCAACGTGCAATAAACAAGGCAGAAATATTTTGCTTTTCCTTTCTGGCAAGCTGCCTTGTTGTCTGCTGTACATGCACAGGGTGTATAATGTGCATGGGTGAGGGAAGTGCTGCTTTGTATTCTTTGCAAAGAAGCTCCCAGAGAAAGATAACCCATCTAAGCACAGCTGGCTAAGTGGATGATGAAAACTTGGGTTTCTGAACTTGACTTTATTTACATGTCAGAAAACTATTTGATTTCTATTGGTTCTCAAATAGGCTTTGTTGATCTATATCAGCAGTGTGGATTTGTTTAAGGCATCCAGACTAAAATGGAGTTAGGGAACTAGGCCTTTGCTTTTAGGGATTTGTTTGCTGTCAGCCTATATCTTTCCTGAATGTAGATTTAGCTTTATGGCTGGCCTGAACTCCATCAAATAATTTCATCTTCACTTGTGGAATCCATTTTAATTACAAGCAGAGGAGAAGGTCAAGAGGAAGACTTACTGGAACTAGAGGAAGGAAATGGAAAGTAGGTCTACAACCATGCTCATATTTCAGTATATATAAGGGTTTGAGGAGTTAATATCCTCACACAGAAGTTTTCTGTAGCATGGTTTATTCAGCATGCCTGTTTGAAAATGATGCTGTTGGTGTGTCTGTTTCATAAACTCACTCTATCCATCAAACTTAAATTTTCTTGACTTTCTTTTTATCTTGATGAATAATATGAATTTTTCCTAAAATAATCTATGATGTGGTGAAGGACTGCATTTGTAGTCCTACTAGTTGTCACAGGTTTCTCTTTTCCTTTCTAGAAATTCAGCCACCAAAAGCAAGTGACTCTTCTGCAGAGCAGGAACTCTACAGGAGGTGAGGTGAAGCTCTTGAAAAAGACAACAGTTTAGCTTTGTTGGGAATGTACCTATGTATGTATATGTCTGTGTTTTTCTTCAGTCTAAGCATAATGAGTGTGTGAGGAAGCAGCCCCAAGTTGTGCCAGGGGAGGTTTAGATTGGGTATGAGGGAAAATTTCTCCACTGAAAACGTGGTCATGCACTGGAACAGGCTGCCTAAGTCAGTGGTGGAATCACCATTCCTGGAAGTATTCAAAAGGCCTGTGGATGTGGCACTTGGGAACATGGTTTAGTGGTGAACATGGTGGTGTTGGGTTAATGGTTGGGCTTGATCTTTTCCAACCTTAACAATTCAGGGATTCTGTTCTATGATTATGTTTTAATACCTGAGAATCCCCTTTGAAGCCTTTTTCAGTCCAGGGCTGATTCTCTTAGTGCTGCTGTTGCATGCATTTTGTGTGGTTTTTCTTTCCTGTGTAAGAGCCAAAGAGCAGCATTGTCAGCCTGGCTGACACCTTTTATTGTTGTATTGTCCCTTGATCTTTTCCAAAGCAGTGTCTATTTGTCTGGCTAACTGCTTTCTATTTTCACTGTTTTCAGGTGATAATTAAGTACTTAATAGAACTAAATATAACTCAAGTATAAGCTTGTGTGGTGCTATGCCTGCTGTTGTTGCCACAGCTGTACCTCACTGGAAGTGCAGGTCATATTAAAAGTTTGTTGAGCTTTGAATTCCTGCTGATGATGGGATTGTGAGCAGATTTTGTGTCAAATAGATTCTGGATTTGTGTTTTGGCTCTAAGCAGGGATACTCCATGACAAGCCATGACCCTTCTGTTGGCAGAAGTCTGGTGATGACCCTCCCTCTCTTTTGGTGCTCACACAGGTATATGGAGGAGCAGGCACTGGTCCAAGAGGAGCTGCTCCGGCTGGCCAAGAGAGAAAGGGAAGCAGCCAGTGAGGCCAAGGAAAGGATTGGCATTATTGAGGAGAGGCAGAGAGCAGCCCAGCTGGTGAGTAACAAACCCCCTGCTGCGTTTCCAACCTGCACAGACTAAAATGGCTCTGCTTGAGGGCATTCATTTAATGTCATTTGTGTGATGAGCTTAGAAACTTGGGTTGAGGCTGAAACATTCCTCACCTCACCCATCACTTAACATTTTGACTTGCAGCATGTCACTCCCTGCTGCCAAGGCATGAACAATGGCTGTGCTGGGGACAGCAGTGGCAGGGAGTATGGGGTGTGTGTATGTGGTCCTTGTCTAGCTACAGAGAACTCTTTTTCAACTCTTAAGTGTATGAAATAAATGTTTCAATATATACAGGATCAAATTCTGCTGACCTGATATATCCTGAGACTTTGCTCTGTTGTTTTTGTTTTTTTTTCCTAGGGTATAATAGTGCATGTACACAAGTTAATAAAAAATAATAATGTCTTCATTTGTTTGAGTCTTATAAATCTGGTAACAGAAGAACTGTTATAAAACTGTCAAGTTTGTAACCTTTGTAGAAAAATTGTAACCTTTTGAAGAAAGTCTAGGATTGATTTTTAGGGACCAGGAAACATAAACCCTTTTTTGAACACACCACTGACTCCCAAACCAATTTCTTAGTGCCCAGCAGGCAGACTTACTTTTGGGAACTTCTTGCTGCAGCTTTTGCTCTTAGTCAGGCTCCTTGGTGTTATGATGACCCATTGGGTTGCTGTCATACCAGTGCTGGAGGCAGAAGTACAGAGAGATGAGGCTGAGTAGAGCAAAAGGCTTTTATCAATCACTGCAGTACACTAGGATTGTCATTGGTGCTTATTATTCACATGGTACTATTTTATATTATTTTCCATACTGCCATTCCTATAGTGTACTGTCTGTAACCAGTGCAGAGTCTTACTGGAGCTGCCACTTTTTCCTGGCCTGCAGTGGTGTCAGGGTGTGACAGCCAGGTGCTTGCCACAGTGAGATCAAACTGCCCATTCCTTTAGACTGTGCTGTTAAAAATTTGAGAGAACTAGACCAAGAGACTTCTGCTTGCCTGGTGCATGCTGAAAGGATGGTTTAGGGAAAGGACAGACTGGAGCATGGATAATCTTTATTGTGGTTCTTTCATCCTACTGATCTGTAGCTTAACCAATGTATGATTGATTCAAGTGAAGAATCCTATGAGGTTTGGGTTTATTTGGTTTTTTTTCCTATATGCTGAATGATAACAGGCCTGGTTTACCCAGGGAACATGTGAAACGTTTAGAGGTTATAATATAAAGATATTTTTGGGGACTGAATAAATAAAATTATGTAAGATGGTGACAGTGGTTCAAAAAAAAGGTCTTTGTAGCTGCAGTCCATCTCTGGCAGTGATCCCTGGCAGCTGCTGATGGACAGCATGAGAACACAGCAGGTATATAACAGCATTTCCCACCTATACCCTTGCAAATTCTGATGTTCTAAGACTTAGGGCTTTGAAAGCAAGAGTTTGTATTTTCACTTTGGTGGTTAGCAGTCTTTAAGGAAATTCTCTTCTGTGAAGTGGTCTGTTTGTGGTTTTGGACCCAACTGTACTTCGTCTCTGTGATAAAATTTGTGTATGATTGGATTGGTGGGTGTCTGAGATTGCTCTCCTGGATGGATACAGCTTGTGAATGGCTGCTGTGTGGCAGGAAATTTCCTCTTGGCAGATTGGATTCTGACCATGGGGTGCTGGATGATTGATGAGCTTCAGAGCAGTGATATCTGAGGCAGGTGACTGTTGCTGCTGTGCAAAGTACATCTGGGTCAGCAGGTGCAGTATTAACACTCTTTTCACTAGAAAGAGAATATTCTCTTTATGAATGCAATTAACTGACTTCTGTAAGAGCAAGGAGAAGTTGGTGGATTTGTTGTCCAATCTAAAGATGTGACTTTGCTCAAAGTAGAGCCCTGCCCTTCTGCAATGAGGTGGAGTGTAATCCTGGATAAATGTGGCTAGCAGAGTCGTGGAATATTTGTGAAATGAAAAGAGGACTTAGCTAAAATGAGTTGGGACCTGACTGCTCACATACAAAAGTTGTTTTATTATCTGAATTACCTTTCAGTCCTATAGTGTTGCATACCCAGATATTATATACTTGATGCTCTGTAAAAATCTGATTAGGGTCCCCTTGTGGTAAATAGTGACCATGGTGTGTTTTCCCAGAATGTGGTGAAAGAATGAGAAACTGTTACATTTCATTGCTCTTTAACTATCTCTTGATCAGTCATAAATTTAGGATCCTTAAAAAAATGGGATAGTCTAGTCTGTCCTTGCAAAGATGAGGGCAGAGCTGTTGTTTATCAGCTTCTAGATACCTTCCTAAAAAGGAACTGTTGTGGCCAGACTTAAATTATCCCTATCAGACTTGCTTTATCTCAGCTGCTGTTTCCTTTTGGGCATGGTTACCTTATTGTATTGACTCAGTCCTACTCAAACCATGTCTGTCCTTTGTCTTCTAGTGTTATCCTCCTTTATTATGAATAGGGCTTGAGTGTTTCTTGCTCTTCTGGTTTTTAGCCCCAGCAAATGGGGAAAATACTGGGTATGAGGTGCTTGTCCATGTCTTGTGTCAATCTTCTCTTTCAGGTAGAAGATACCTTGAGTTCTACTACTATCTAGGGGTAATCCAGGTGCAGATAGCAATGGAAAGTATCTGCTTACATTTCTAAGGGAGAAATTTCCAGGGTTGTTTTTGTTGTTGTGACCTATTAGGGAAATGAGATTAAAAATGGGGCAACTCCCATGAAAGCAATAACAAATAAATAATTTGCTTCTTAAGCAGCACTTAATTTGGTAAAAATTGAAAACCACGCCACATATAATTAGAAAGTTTTATTCATTTTTCTAGTATTTGCAATAAGATCTTGAGCTGCCCTGTGCTCTTAACATATCAGTAGTTCAGTGATTAGTAGCTCTTTTTTGTACTGTTGTCTGCAGCAGGGCTGGAACATTCCCCTGTAACCATACCACTTGTATAAATCCAAGTACCATAGCTGTATTTTGAAGTGATTTCATTGTGGTTGTGCTGAACGTTGCATGTCATTTAATCTGTTCTTTATGGCTTTCACTCACTGACTTTTATTATTGGAAATATTGCTATAAGCACTTCAGTGTTATTGTATGGTGCACACAAAGAGAGGGTGGACTAGAATTAACCTTTGATATAGGACTTGCTGTCAGCTTCTGGGGCTAGTTACTTGATTCTTTATGGGGCAAGGTGCAGATCAAAACTTATTTTATTGTGGTTTGTATATTTTGTTTAGCTAATGTTTTCTCCTTCATGTGTACTGGTTTCAAGAGGGATTTAGAGTTAAGTACCTGGGTCCTTTTCTACATTTTTGTCGTGACCTCTCTTTTTCTTTTAATGCCTTTGAAGAAGGTACTTAGCTTCTAGATTCCTTAGGTTTTGAGTAAAACTCCTTACAGCTTTAGTTTAAGAAGCAAAACAGCTCTGTAAGTAATAGTGCACCATTGACTTTCCTCTTTGAGTGAATATGGCTTTTTCATTAACCCTGGGGACTGGCTCAAATGGAAGTAGTCTGCTAAGCTGCTGTAGAAGAACTCTCCCCAATTTATATTAGAGATAAAATGTTTTGTTTGTTTGTGCAGCACTGCAGGATCATGGTGCTGAGTGGACTCTCTGAATAATTTAATGCTGTGGGTACTTACAACACAACAAGGATTATATGTACAGTATTTCAGAGCAAGGCCTAGGGTGTTTAACTAATGCTGGTGCTGTGCCTTAAGTCTCATGTGAAATACCCAAGAATTAACACAGCTATCTTTAAATCCTTTTCTATTTCTAGCATGAGGAACTTGCAAAGTTGTCAGTCAAGTTATTTAATTGCTTGACTATGTTGTGAATACTCTCACCATTCCCCTATGTGAGAAATCTTTCCTTTTTCATTTCCAGTTAATCAAAACCTCTTCTCTTAACTTCTCAGTTCTTTCAGGTTTCCTTTTTCCCCCCTCCTTCCTACCAATAAAGGAAACTTTGCAAACAAAGCTGCTCTTTTTCCTCCCTTTTGCTTTTGTAATTTCTGAAGGTTGAGCAGCATGTGCAGCATATGCATCAGGAGCCTCTTGGAGCCAGTGACTGTGTGCCTGATGGTTTTCGCTGAAACCTTTAGGACAAATCAATGTGGAATGGGGATGGATAAAAGCAGAAGCTGGGGGGGAATAAACGCGATTAAGCGAAGACATCTCATTACTACTCTAGAAAGGGAGGATTATAACTTATAAAATAGGAGGATCTCATTTAGAGGCCATGTGCACTTGTGTTATCAGGACAGAGGGAGAGCAAATAGAATAAATGAAATTAATACTTTGAAAAGAAGCATTACCCGGATTTGAGCATTGAACTAATATGATTTGTGCAAAGCCCTGAAGTTCTTATCTCCATTAAATACCCCAAGGATAATGGCTTTGTCAGAGTTATTGACCAAAAGTTGTCGTCTTCCTTCTCACTTTGAAAGAATGAGTTCAGAAATGGGGTGATGGTAGGACAGACTTTGCACTATGACCAGCTGTTTCAGGCAACACTGACGGGCACTGGCTGCTGTGTGAAAACAGACTGGGCAGAGAATTCATAATTGCTGGAAAGTTTATCCAGCAGTCCCTGATGGATGACTTGCTATTCCCAGTGTTTCTGATCATGCCTGCTCACTGGCTTGCTGGATGGCAACCTTTGCTTTCTGGTGGTTTCAGCATTGGACTGTTGTGACTAGTATGGCTCAAATGGACGTGAAAGGAAATACAACAATATGGGCTTGTTTCAGGTTGCTTCAGTAGCTGATTATAATTGGTCATAGGCTGTTGAATTCTTTCAGATGATTTCTTGCCTAGGTATGATGTCTTTGTTTTTCAGAGCCTCTCATCTCTTCTCCTTGATTCAGGAAAGATGGGATGAAGGAAGAATGCGTGATTGGGAATGCCTTTGATCAAGCAGTGGGTTTTGATAAGGGTGTCACCTTGTGAGTGTGGCATTCTGAACTCTTGGGCTTTGCTGTGGCATACTTTGGACACTTCCACTCTTGATTTAGTGTATATTTGGCTGCTGACATTCTAACTGGTATGTTTTCTTCTCCATTTCAAAGAATGTGGAAGTAAAACTGCTTTAAATTACTGAAAACAGCATAAACAGCCAGTTCATAGATTGCTACGATGGAGGAGAATTTTGGTGTTAAGGAGTGATCAGATATTTTCTTCTTCACCTGTGAAAGGGATGCAGGAATGATCAAATCAGCCCATTTGTGAAAAGTTTCCTTTATATTCCTGGTAACTGATGAAGCTTTAAGTGAATCCTGTGGGTTTTTTTGCTGTGAATTGCCCACTGTTGTTGATCAGCGTCAGCAGTAGATGCAGCTGAGCTGGTACTGAAGATTGCTTTAGAAACTGTGCTGAACATGATTTAGTTTGTGAAGGCTTTCATTTGCTTTGTGATAAGCTGGGGATCAGCTTCATCCTGGCTGATTAGCCATAGGTAAGCAATCCTAGATTAACTGGGGTTTTGTTGTGCGTAATCTCCTAGCATTGTGACAAGCTGTAGTGGCCGGATGAGGCCCAGCAGTAGCATGGTGCTTGTTGGAACTGTGGCAGTGTGGAGCCATCAGTGAAGTGACTCTGCTGGTTTCAAGGTCACGTCTCTATTGTCAAAACTTGTATTTTTTTCTCCCTCCCTGTTTATTTGAGTTGATGTAATGAAAGGTATTGTCTCTGTGAGCTTTGCAGCATCGTTTGGAAACTGCTCACCTCAGGGACAGTTTATTTGGTCCTGCTGGCTCTACAGCTAAAACACAGCACGCTGAGCTGATCCCTTCCCTTTCTGAAGCTGTAAACCTGTGTGTAAAAAAATAGGTTGGTTCTGGGAGGTGACATGGCTAATGCATGAGGTTTGGTGTTTCCTGTCTTTTTATTTTCTATAAATACTTCTTGATTAAAGTTTTTTATGGGTGAGGCAGAAAACTTTAATTGAAATCTGAAAGTATGGAGGCTTGTTTTAAATAATAGTGGAAAACGAGCAAAAAGCCCCCTCAGTTTGATTTTCATTGATGTTGCAGTTGTTAGCAACAAGTATCTATACGTGTTTATGAACTATACATTTTTTTAGATTGCTTTTTATGTTTTCTTTAGAAAACAAGTGGTGCATTTAGTTATTAGAATCTTTATTCCTGCCTACAGTGTGGGTGACAGCAGTTGTGGGGCAGCACCTCCTTGTGAACATGGTTTGCTGTGGTTTGGCTCTTTGCAGAGCGTTCACAGGCTGTGTGTCACAGACCTGCCCTCAGTGCCTGCAGAGCCAGGTAGGCTCCTAACCAGGTTAGCAAGAGTGGCAGTGTCTTGGGCTGGAAGTTGCAATGCAGTTGTTTTTGATTGCTCTCACTAATTGACAGCTAATTTTTTCACTAATTAAATAAAGTTGCCTTTTAAATATGTTGATACAAATGGAAATATGTATTTTTAGGTTTGAGACTTAATGATTTATTACCAAATGTTGCAAACTATTGACAGGAGGATTTAAATAGCTTCAGTTCTTGTGCCTTGTATCTCTCTCAATGTTGTTGTGTGAGCCTGAGACACTCTTCCAGACTTTCTCACATATATTAGTATGTGGAGACTTTAAAATTAGTGTCTGTTATCCTCTAGTCTCAGGCCAGAACATCCCTCCTTTTCCCTACAATTGGGCTCCTCTTTGTCTGCTATCCTCTACTATAAAAGTATTTTTCTTCAGTGAAAGAATTACTTAGTGAAACCATTAAAACATTAAACATTTAAGGGATCCCTATAGAAAATAATCTTGAAGTGTTAAATGATGGACTTTGAAAAGGTTTGTATTAAATTTAAGCTTGGCATGGTGAGGATCTATCTACATGCCTTCTACCTCCAGCAAGCTAATAACTTCTGTTCTCTGGAGCATCAGTGAGGTCTAAATTTAACTAAAGCAATTTTGGAGAGTGTGCACTACAATAAAGGCAGAAATTGAAAACACAGCCAATGCAAAAGAGAACTTCCTCTTCTCTTGAGGGAAGGAGAAGGTGTTACCTGGTTAAGGGTAAGATTCTGCCTATGTACTGCTTATTTTCCTGCTACTGCTGCTCTGATTTGTCAGACACTTATAGCATTTTTTAATAACTTCCAGTTTCTGCAGCTAGTCTTTTATCTCCTGACTGAAGGTTAATTTGTGTTTGGAGAGTTTTTGCGGATTCCAGCAGCTGATGGTCGTTTGAGCTTCTCATTTTTGTAGTCTCTTGAGCTAAGAGACCTTATCACAAGGTTGGCCTTTTTTAAAATCCAACAGCTTCAACAAATTGAAGTTGTCTGGGGTGCTGCCTACTTCCCCTGTCTTGCCTTCAATTTTCCATGCCCGTATTTCACACTTTTTTTTTTTGTCTACCAAGTTTATATACTCCACAGAAACTTCTTCAAAATGCTTTTGTTCTGACTTAGGGTTACTGTAAAGCCATTTCATAATTTAAGAAGTAAAAGATAAGATTAGCCTTCATTTTCCCCTATGTATAACTACAAAATATTAAATTCATAAAGAAATAGGAGAATAATATCTTGATATTTTTCTGTGACTGGTCCAGCAAAACTAGTACTGAGTCTTCTTATTCTGCTGTCAAACTACTGTGTAGTAGAGAATTCTGCTCTAATTTACAGCTCATTGAGGTGGGGGATAAGCAGCACAAGACAGGCCCAAAGGCCATTCTGTATCTTAACTGTTCCATGGATCACCACCTCTTCCGTGCACTGTGGTGTCCCACTTGGAATCACTGCGTTCCACCCCTTCATCCAAATACAATTTACTTTTCTCAAGCATAGGTAAATTACAGATTAAATTAGCAAAATCTTCAGCTAATGGGAAGATTCCTGATGGGTTGGAATGTATCTGTGTGATAGCACCTGTCAGTGCACAGCCCAACTGGCATGGGTATTCCAGTGGGAATGCACCAGCTGCTCATGGTAACACATGGGCTTCTCCAGCTGCCAGAGCCAGGCCCAGCAGAGCAGGTGTGTCCTGGGCAAGATCGTGTTTCCTCAAATGCACTGTCTTCCACAAGTCCCAGTACAAATGGCTTTGTAGGATGGTACTAGTAGGTCAAACTGAGTCTAAATGGTATGGTTGGAGTAATCAAAATAAATACTGATGTAACTTTTTATTTCTCACCTTAAGGAACAGTTAAAGTGAGCTGATACAAAGACTAAGTTTCACTGAGGTTTTTTCCAGTTTGTTTATTCCCTCTGCTCCAGTTGGACATCCTCAAACCTGCCCCAATTTGCCGATGTTTATTTTAATTCTTGCTCGCTTCTTTCTCTCCCCATTTTTTGCTTTCCCAAAGCTGCAGGACGGTTTGCTCCTGCTGCCTCCCCTCATTGCTGGTGTTATCAGGCACGTGTGCAGCGGGTGAGATTGCAAACGCCGCCGTTCTCCGGGATCCTGAGCATCAGACAATGTTTTACACGGCGTCCCATTCTCTAGCTGGCTGGTTGGACATGATGTTGGTACCTTATCTTCACGCTGACACACACTGGACATTAATAGAAATACATTGCTGAGGCACATGTGTGGAATTTCAAGCAGCCTTTCTAGCTGTGCTTTAGATAGTCTATTGTGTGCTTAACCTCTTGGAAGAGGTTTTGATGAGAAAAGCGTGATGTTAACTCTTGGGTGGCTGGCTGGACTCTCTCAGAGTTCCTTACTATAGTCAGCATAATATCCTCCTAATTGAACACTGCTTATCTGTTTTGGAGTTTCAGCAGGCTTAAACTTATCTTTCTATGATTAGTATTCCTCCTTACTAATGCAGATTTTTAGGGAAGAAATAGCTGTGTTTTGCACATGAGGATGAGGTAGGAAATATGTTGCTACAGAAGGAACTGAGTTGCCAGCACCTTTATGTAGTTTTGTCTAAAGTCTGTCCCTTTATTATTTTTGGCTCTCTGATTGTCGTACATCAGTGAAAAAAATGACCTGGATGCAGCTGCTTCTATTTGCCAGGAATTCTTTCTGCTTTTGGAGCACATCAGAATTTTTATTGTTTTCTTTGTGCTGTATCTGTATACTTTCTCTGCTTGTTTGCTGTGGCCATCTGCAATTATCTGTATTATTTATGAGTGCTGAGTAAAACATGACGGAAAGTAGCTGCTTAAAAGGGACTGTACTAAGGGAAAGGAAATGAGCTGATGACTTTGATTTTTAGACAATGAAAATAGAACACCTGCAAGCTTGTGAGGAAGGGAAGGAATTAGAGTTAGCTGTATTTCTTTTTCCTGCCTCTGCATTACATAGGGGGTTTAGAGCCTTTTAGCCTTCAAGACTTTGTGATAATAGGCAAACTTGAAGGATGATACAGTAGGAATCGAGTAAAAATTGATCAAACAGACTGAGCAGGGCTATGTATAATTACTGTCTAAAATAAAAAAAAAAAGCTTAAAAAAAGTTTAATATTTACTTGAATAGAACATTAAACTAAGGATACATTTGTTAAATAACCAGTGCTCTTCCAATTAGGACTGAGAGCTTGCCATTTACATTCACTGCATCTTCAGCCTAATGCTTTTGCTGTGGAAAAAGCGGTTCACTGACTGGTAGATGATTTCAAGCCCCTTTATTTTTTCAAAGATACAGGTTCATGTCTCTTCTTTTCTCTCCATCCTCTGAGCAGAATGGATTTGTTCCTTGGTTCATCTTGCTGTGGCTGTAATTGGCACTGTCAAGCTGAGACTCTGGCTGCCCCCCACCCCCAGCTTCCGAACTTCCAATGCACAAAAGGTTCCTTACAAAAGCTGCTCCCTTGCCAGCTGAAGACTTGAGTAATCACTCATTTTTGTATTTTCATATGATATTCTCTCCTAGTTTAACAGCTAAATGTGGAAAAAGGGGCATTGGAAATAAAGATATGTTAAAAAATGCCGAACCAAAAGAACCAAACCCTCAAAAACAACAAACCACACAAAGCAGTGCCCTGAAAAAAAAACCCAAATCAGAAAAGCTCCTCCCAGAGCAACAATAACAACAATCACTATATCAACTGAAAATAAGCTTGCATGTTTCTTAAACCCTTTTTCCTAATTTTTCAGCATAAAAGAATTTCAAGTACAAAACTTGAAAAAGCATGAGAGCTTTAAACTGCAAAGCCAGCTACAATTTTAAAGATAATGAACATCAGTCCAGCCTATAGTTTTCTATCATTTAAAAAGTTGTCTCCCCAGCTGCTGTGCTGTTTCCTGTTCAAGACTCAGCATTTTGCAGCGTAATTTTTCAAAGCTTTGTGTTACTGAAGGTTATCATAGAGTTCTGTTAAAAAGCTGCTTGCCTGTGATTTCCTGTTAAACAGTGATCTGCAAAAAGAGGTGTTTCCATGGTCAAGTAAGATTTTGATACTGCTCCTTTCCTGGAAGAAGAAGTGGGATGCATCAACACCCTTTCCCATCTGATGACTGTTCAGAAGCCACCTCTTGGGTCACTGCCCTTGTTCCAAACTGTGCTGAATGTCTAAATGCAACGTCTAAGCTGTTGCCAACCACTTGAATTTTCTTTTTTTCAGACTGGTTTAGAAGTAGTCCATCAAATTTCATGCATCTGGTGTAAAAATAAGAGTTTTCATTGTAATTAATCTGGGTGGAGTGTCAGTTTGTGTCCAGATTAAGTGGGGACCATTACCTGTACTTATGCTCCAATGTCATCCTGCCATAGCAGGCTTTTTTTCTGAGTTAATAAGGGGTATGGTAAGGTACCTGCAGGGAGAGAAGCACTAATGGTCTTAGCTGCCATTCTCCTCTGTGCGGATGGGACTAATGTGGTTGATAAATACTTCCCTGCCTCAGGCCTTGCAAGTGCAGGCTGTTCCCTTAGGAAAGAAAGTAGCTCAAGGCTACATGGGTGTTTTCAGGTGAGATGGAACCAGCTAGACAGAGAAGATTTTCTGCAGCATAGAGGAATTTTAGTCCCTCTTGTTCTACTGTGAGGTATCTTGGTGAGCAGGTAATGGTAGATGATAGGCTTTTCTGAGCACCTGCACATGCAAGCTTAGGAAAAATTTTACCTTTTACCTGTTTAAAAGTTACATCTTCTTCTTGTACAAGAAATGTATCTTACTGGGGATTCTAAAACTGTAGCAAAAGTTCACATGTTTATAAGACGGAGTAACAAACTTTCATGTAATCAGACTAATTTCCTCTAGTTGCTTGTTGCCCAGCAGATGTTGCTGTTGAGCTTGGTTAGGCCCCACTGTGCAAGTCATCCACTCATCTGCCTATTTTAAGAGCTGTGATGCAGTGATCGGGAGCTAAGTTTCCTCCTTGAAAATTCATGTCATCTACTGCTAAGTCAATACACTGTCCAGAAGCTTAAGGTACATCTTGTGCAGGCGTGTGTGTAAATAAATAAATGATATTAGAATGTCTTTTTTGACCCATGCATTATGTTTTTCACTTCATTACTGACTGAATTATTGTCAAACTTTCTGCTTTCATTACCAAAGCAGTCTTGATAGCTTGGTTTTTTTATAATTATTTTTGAGGGAGAGTTTTTTTTTTGGCTTTTCAAGTGAGCCTTTAGGATGTGGTGGTGCAAAGGGAGTCTGATAAACAATCCACAAACAGCATATCCTCATCAATATCCCTTTGAATGTAGGATTTGGGAAAATCTATCACCTGCCTCATGCAGAATCTGGGAGATGAATTACATTTCTTATTTGGGGTCAAACCCACTGCTCAGTCCTGCAGCTGCTCTGTGTATTGATCTTGCAGCAACAAGCACATCTGTGCTCTGCTTTGCAGTTCTTTGGGGTGTGATTCTCGTTGTAATACCCTTATTTTGGAACTAGAATGTGTTTAATGTGCACCTCAGTTGCCTGCCAGCGATGATGCCTTTGCTGAGTTCATACAATTTCCCAGCAGTGTCGAGAGCATTTGGAAAGCAGCAGTGAGTATTTCCTGAAGGTGGCACTGAAGGGACACCCATGAAGTCTCCTTTCCAGGGGTGGAGCAGGAACTGCTGAGCCCTCAAATTGCTTGCATACCAATGAACTGTCTCAAAGTTTTTGCTTGTTTGTTTTCCTTCTGACTCTAGGTTCTCCAGGAGTTACCATAATATTTTTCTGGATGAGTTTACACTGAGTTTTTGGAGTTCATTGCTTCCTACAGAAACTGCAGAATCACGAAATGGTTTGGAGTGGAAGGAACCCTAAGGATTATCTAATTCCAGCTGTCCTGCCATGGACAGGGATTTAATTCTCTAGATCATGTTGCTTGGGGCCCCATCCAACCTTGAAAGTTACTGAGGATGAGGCATCCACAGCTTCTCTGGCACAACCTATTGCAGTGCATCGTCACCCTTTGAGTAATGAATTTCTCCCTAACATCTACTTTAAACCTGCCCTCTTTCAATTTAAAAACATTGCCCCTTGTCTGTCATCATTTGGAGTTGTGAGGCCACTGTGTACTGAAATAATTCACAGCTTCTGTCTTTTATTTCCTGACCATGCTGCCTGGGGTTCTTTCCTGCTTAATGTACAGATCTAGAACTTGTGCCATTGCTGCCTGCTCAGGCTGCAGAGGGGAGGACGAGGCTGTTGTGAGGACAGAGCAGGTTTTCACACAAATGGTGTGGTATGTTCTCAGCCACCTCTGATTGCTCTTTGTTCTTCAGCTCTCCAGTTGGTTTCTAGTAGTGTTTTTTGGAGGGGCAGATAACAGCTGTTGAGAGTGAGTCTGGTTTTGGAAGTGGCGGAAGAAAGTGGCAGATGCTGTCCTAATGACATCCCATGTTTGCTATCAAAACAGAGATTGCTTTCTCCATTCCTCAGATCCTCTTTAGGATTCCCTGATTTGACCTACACCCTGGCCTTCTAATGAGATACTCTCCAAAGCCTGCTCTGTAAAAATTTCCTGTTACATCTGTGTCTCTTTGGCTCTGACTATCTGCAATTAGACTGTGTAGACTGAGAAGGCCAATAGTGAAGAAAAATGGAGTTTCTCTGAGCAGAAGTTTGAAATTATCTGCAGTGCTTTTGTAAAGGTAGTATTTCAGGTCAGTCTTCACTGATATGGTAAGTTTCTGACTGATTTGAATAATATGGAACTTAAAAACATAAAGATGATCTAGCTGGCCTTGGCTGAAATGAATTATTGCTTTTAGCACAGAGTCTTCTTTTGAGAGAGAAGCTGGTGGTTGACTGGAATTCCTGCAGATTCTTAGGCAGGAGATTTGTATCTTTTCATCTGTTTTCAAGAAGGAGAAACAAGTTATAAAAACCACTTAAAGGTTCAGTTAAGATTTATTCTGCCTGCATAACTGCCTCCCATAATAACTTTAATATGCATCATCCTGAAACTCCTAATTGGCCCTGGTGTTGGCAGGGCTTTCAGACCCAGCAGAATCTCCACTGTTCAGCATCTTTTAGGAAGGAATGTAGCCAGAGAAGCACAAAAGATGAAATGGCTGCCTTATAAATTCTGACTGACCTTGAGAGTCCTTGTTCTAACAAGCAGGGGGATGCTGTTGAAGCCATCCGGATGAGACCAGTGATGGGAGCTGTGTGTAGGTGTGCAAGTGGTGAGGCAAGAGCAGAGGATGAGGAAAGGCCTCATGGGTTTGGTGGGAGGAGGTGGTTTCATTGCTTGGGCCATGTACCTACTTTTTCTGTTGTTGGTTGGAGTCTTGTCTGTATTGACACTGATTAATTTTTCTTTTCCTCATGGGTGCTTGTGGGGTTGGGCTGTGGTTTGAACTAACCCATTTTGTCAGAGCTGGGTTATTTTTTTAGGAAATTACCCCAGTCAGTTGTTCCTCTCTGCTTAGTGACTGCCTGGTCCCTGTGTGGGTGCTCATCAGATAGATCAGAGCCTGACTGAGAAGGTTGAAATTTTCCTTGGCTTCTCCTCTGCTGTCCTTTTACCTGGGTGGAGGTGGAAGCCTGCCAGGCTGTGCTGGGGTTCTGTGGTTTCTATGAATCATGGAAGATTGTCGTTCTTGCTCTCCTGGGCTGTCAGTTGGACACCTTTTGCAGACCCTAAATTCACTTTAAAACAAAGCATTTGGCTTAGTTTATTTAATTCCATTAAGTAATTTCACTGCTAATGCATAATTATCTACAGCAGTGACACTCGTCTATGCTTTAATTATCACAAAGCTGCACAACTCCCCCTCCCCCCTGCCTGGAAGTTGTCACTTGTGCAGGGTGGTTTTGCAGAGATAAGTGTGTAATACATGGCAGTGCTTTGGCTCTCACAATACTCAGACAGTTGCTGATTGCTAAATGCAGGCAACAGAAGAGGCAAGGATTTTGGTCTCAGTCTTCTATTAGTGGTTTTTATCTGTGTGGAGTGAGAGATGTTGGGAAGGAAAAAGCTTATCAAAACTTCATAATACTGGCTTGAAGATAAAGATGTGAGCAAGTGCTGATTGGAGACATTAAGTTTATAGGAGTTGGGAAAATTTGGAAGCATAAGTATTTGTTTTTCTTTTGAAGATGTGCAAGAAATGAAGCATAAGTGATCCTGGGCAGCAGCCCACAAACTCTGTTTGTGTTTAAGGAAGATTGTTTGTATTTATCTTTTTTTTTCTCCCCCTCCCTGCTTTGTTACTGATCCTTTTTGGTAAACACCCTCTCAGAGTGCAGAAGAGCCCAGTAAAAATTATTGATTCAGCCAGTCATTGTGAGGAAACAGATTCAGGGTATTTACTCCGTAACTGGGAGATGATGCATGCTTGAATGAAATACCTGCTGTTTCTTAACACCACACACGTGTTTGTTGAGGAGTGATTTTGTTAAAGGAGAGGACAAGGTCAGCCTGATCTGAGTAGAGGTTATGTGGGCACTATGATATTTGTGTCATTGAAAGGTAAAGGTCTGTTTGGGAATAAAGTGATGTATGAAAAATTTCTAAACCCTTGCAGAATGAAGGCAGAAAAAGCCAGAGGGGGCTCATAATTGTACTTCTCTAGTTTCACAAAGCTGAGAGGACTGGGTTGGAGACACCTCATTTAACTTGCAATGATGCGCTGAGGTTTGTGGATGAAGAACACCTGGAGCCTGTGTCAAAAAGAGAGTGAATCTTGAGAGAGACCTGATAGAAACGAGGATGGTATGAGGAAGCATAACCTGTGTGTTATCTTATAATAGATGGAAATGAGGCCATTTGTTGGTGTTATCTGCTGGCAGAGATGTTCTGCCAACTGCCTTTGTTTGGAACTCTGGCCAAGACGTGCAGTATGTAATTGTGCTCCAGCTTCTACCCTGACTGAATTCTTAGGATTGAAATTACATTTTTTCACATACAAAAGCACTGAATTTTTTTCCCCTTTGTATTGTTACGATGAAGGCAATTTTTGGTTGCTGCCTGTCAGGAATGAGGAAGGGAGGACTATAGGGCTTGTGTTACAACATGCATTCTCAGTCTCTGCTGCACCTGACTGGCAGCAGTGGCACCTGTTTCAGCAAGATTCCTTTGGCCTAGAAGTATGCCATGTATTTTCTTTGGCCCAAGGACATAGTGTTAAGTATGTCACTTGAAGACCTTGCAGCTTGCTAAGCTCTAAATCTTACCATCAATCTCATACTTGTTTTCTGTGGTACTTACAGCTATAGTGGTTTATGTACTTCCCAGATAAGAAGACTGGCATAATATGATGGTCAGTTTGGCTTTCTTCCTCTCAGGAAGACCTGTACTTCCTAAAGAGGTTATATACTCACTCTACATTAATTTAGTCTTGGACCTTTATTTCTGGGAACTTGAACACGATTGGCACTCCCAAATGTCTCTTCTCTAAATGCTGTTGGTTGAAATACCTTTCATATCAGTCAATGGGTGCTTGCATAGAAAGAGTTTAAAGTGGCAACACTGATACCCAGAACAGTTGTTAGGTTTTTGGTTTTGTGTACAACTTGCCTGAAAACTTTCCCACAGGAGCACAGAAGTAAACACTGACTCAGTGGCTTTTCTGACTCCCCTAATAAAATCCACTTGCCAGGTTTGATGTTTCCATCATCTGCCTATGTTATCTGATACTCTGGAGTTGTGCTCTCACATTTGTAATTCACTTTCCAAGTAGGACTGGGATTGAGATGTCACTCTTTAAAAAAATAGTTTATGCAAAAATACAGAGGAAAGCAAGGAGATGAGGAGAACTTGATGATGTAGGTGTTGGAGTTCCTCACTTCAACACACTCCACTCTTCACAGCCTCACTCTTGGCTGACATAAGTGAGATGCAATGTGGAAAAGCTTTCCTCATCCACATGGAAAGGGAGATTGGCTGGTCATTGTAAGGGGACTGCTGCAGAAAAGGGTGGGAGACTTATCCCAATGGGGCAGGCATGGGAGAAAAAAATAGTAACAAACCCCATAAGCCCAGGGCTGGGGTAAGAGGGGGAATGGCATTTCCTGGCTTTGTGCACATGTGATGCTTTTGCCTCCTGTGAGGTTGTTGGCAGGTGTGGAGAGAAAAGATCCCAGCCTGGCAAGTCAGCCACCAGTGTGGCTGATGATTAATTGCCCTTTTTAAATTGCAATTATGTCAGTCACAGAACCCGTGAATATTAATTCTGGATTTGCTGCTTGAAAAAGTGAGCGCTGATGAGATGGGTCCATTTTACTGATGTCTCAAAAGAGGGATAAGTGCTGCAGCCACTGGTTATTACTGAAAAGAAAGGATGCTGTGTCTCTTAGCTTTGCTTTGTGTCCATCTTGCATCTTTTCCAGTGTTTCTGTTCCCTTTCTTCAGAATCCTCTCAGTGCTTACACTGGATTTTCCACACTGACAGTAGAAGGTGACAGGCTGACACCCAGAGTGAGTTAATCACTGCAAGCAATATGAGTTACCTGGGTTTGGTGGATGGATTTCCACCATTCCTGCTGCTTCCTGAATTCCTTAGAGGCTTCAGAATGAAATAGGGGTTGCTTTTTTGCTGCTCCAGCTCTTTCGGTTCATCTCAAATGAGTGTAACCATTCATTCCATTATACTTGGATCTTCTGAGATAATTTTCTGATTGTGCCCTGTTGGAAGGATATTAACAGGCAAGCATCAGTACACCATGACTGTTTTCCTTTTGGTAATCTGCTTGAATACATGGATGATGAAAATCTTGGTTTCTTCTGTGGTTTGGGTCTCTCTTATCAGTCCTGATCCTGTCTAGTATTTTCTGCATGAATCAGGACAAATTGTTGCATCTTGCTTGTGCTTTAGTTTTCTTGGAATAGTAGTTATCTCAAAAAATCTTGTCATGTGTTGATTTTCACTGAGATCTTTGAAGGTGAATAGCATGGTATGTCTTTAGTAAATAAAAATAAAACCCCTCAGAACCCTCTGGTTGTTTCTTATGCTTTTTGTTTTTTAAAGATTCCATTTAAAGCTCTTCCAAGCTTTCAGTTATTAGTGACTTCAAATACCTAGTTATCTCAGTGTTTGCTTGTGGGGCTGGTATATGCTGAGTTATCAAAATGACAAACAATTTATAAGAAACAGAATTAGATGGTGGAAGTTCCACAGGTTATCTCCCCTGTTTGTACTTTTAGTTCTACATTTTGTGTGGTTTTTGTAAGTTGATTGTTTCCTGAAAAGTTTTTCAGAAGGGAAGTATTAAGGATCTGAAAGTGTTGGGCGTATGGATGTCAACTAATTACTCCAGTTGATGGCTGTAGTTACTGTCCTGCTGAATTGAAGGCACTATGTGATAACCCTTCAAATGCAAGGGATGTAGGCAGCAGGAAGGTTCTTGTAGTTGTGTCAGGCTGCCAGTGAAAGGCTAGAGGAGAATTAGGTGCAGCAGAGAACAGAAAAAAAATATTTCCAATTTTTGCTTGCTGTGGTCCTTTCCTGGAAGGCCTCTAGCAGTCAGTTCAGTATATTTTGGTAAAGACTTTTTTACCAGCCTGGGTCAGCATCAAGAGCTGGTCTAGGACAGCAGGCTTTTCTGTTTTCCCCATTTTTCAGCTTTTATAATTGAATGGTAAATCACTTGTTTTCCTCTGACCCTTTTATTTTGGAAGGCTCCAAGTGATCCTGTATGGCTAGTGTTGCCCTTTGAGATGAAAATAAAACATTTTGTTTTATGAAACAAGGATGTCTAATAGCACTTTAACAACCAAGTTAGCTTTTTGTCACTAGTTCTTGTGGGTGCTTTTTTATCCTCCTTCTCCTTGCTGCTTCCCTGGTGCACTTTGTCTTTACCCTGGTGCAGTAGCTGCTTTGCCCAGTGCTTGGTTGATGGCATGTGAGCGTGGTTGTCACATGAAGAAGTCATTTTCACGACTGCTCTGAAGAGGTATCAGAATTGCCAGCACCTCTGGCTTCCCAAACTGCCATTTATTGGTACAGAGTCTGCACTTAGAAACCTGTTGGCAAAATGTGGAGTTTTCAGTAATGTCTGGCTGATGCAGAAGTTTCCATTGCATTGTAGGACTAGAGAAATCAAAAGCTTCTGCCTCCATTTCTGTTTGGGGAGTGTCTGTTTTCCCCAAAAATGCTTTGAAAGCTTTGTTTTGTTATCAGAAACTGAGCAGTACTTTTATGTTGCTTGTCCTTAGGATAATATTCCCTAGCTAAATGGGAACTCAGAACATTGATTAATTGAAGGCCTTTTGAAATATGTGGTTTTTGTTCTTAAATTGTTTCAGTAGGACTGTAGCAGCACACATTGCAAACCCTCCCTACCAGACACTGCCAAGACATTCCCTGTTTTAGGTGGCTCCCGCCAGACAAGTCCATAGCCTGCTGCTCTGTGCTGTGAGGTGTGTACACTTCTTCTGTTGACACAAGGTGCAAATATCAACTCTTCATCAAGAAATGCCAAGGAAAAGTCATGTTTAAAGACTGTGCAGTATTAGAGGTGATTTCTGTCTTTAACAACATGTCTAATTATCCCTCACAGTGGAATGGTATGATACTCCAGTGATTTATCTGAAAAAGAGTTTAAGGGTATCGGGTCAGCAGCTAGAGGTTTGTATTCAGAAAGCTGAGGTGTTTTGGAACAGAATATGCTGATCATCACCGTCATGTCAGTAGTTTTGCTTTTTGGGGACTGAGAATGGGAACTAAAACCTGCAAAGGCTCTTTGTCCTGTTGTAAGAAAGGAAGATTTGGCTGTAACTCGTAATGTGACTTGAGAAACAGCCAGTGTTGTGGAAAGCTAAGGGTGTTTACCTTTGTGTGTTGGTACCCTATAGGAGGAGAAGGCAGTCTGCCTTTGTGTGTTGGCACCCTGTTTGGTATGTACATGTTTCTTCCCCAACACCATGTTAGTAGTCCTTGTCCTTTTTACTTGGCAATTCCAGTGCTTGTGAGTTCAAGTTGGACTTTTCTTCCTTGGGGGCTGTGGTCTGAAAAGGATCCTGCATTTACAGCGTGAGCTCTGTGACCAGTGTGAGGAGGAAGGTGGGGATGGAGGAAGGTCACTTCATCTGCTGCCTGTCTCATTTCTGTCAATGTAAAGAGCTTTACAGAGACAAGTAATATTTTGCAATTGAGTTTCTCTTTTAAAGACACTCTGATGCTAATGTTGATTTAATAAGGTTCTTCGTTCTCTCTCCTTGCTTAATTTGAAACGTCTAATTTTGTGCTTCACAGTTCTGAACACAGAATTAGTGAGGGAAGAGGAGCCGGAGGCAGGAGGAGCAGAGTGCCACACCAGAAGTTGCCAGGGGAGATTGATTCAATAGAGTGAAAAGGTGCAAAAGGTTATATGTCCACAGTTCAGAGCAACGTGATGGTGGTACTAATGAGAAGAAGAGCTTGATCCTTTAAAATGTTTTAAGATCTCTGTGGGTGTATAACAAACATTAAATGGAAAAGGGAGCATTAGAGTGTTGGTTTCTTTGAGTGGATTTTTCTTTTGATTTTATATGTATGTAATATATAATATATGACAGGCAGGAAGGATAATATTCTGAGATAAATAGACATTTTAAGGTTTTTATTTTAAAGGTTGTTTTGTTAAGAGTGGCATTTATTTTCAGAAATGTTGAGAGGTTATGAGAGATTGTGAATTTGATCTGGCTAATTTATTTTGGCTGAAGTTGAATATGTGTTTTCCTGCTAGAATTTTATGCTTGTGGAAGAAGCTGCTGACATGGACATTTAATTTCTTTGTCCTGGGAATAAATGTAAACTCCCCAAAACCACAGTGCCAGAAGATTATCTAAAATATTGTACAAATAATAGTGGTAGTGAAAGCTTTTTCTTTGCCTCCTGCTTTGTTAGTGTTCCTTTCCTCTTCCTCATAAGAAACCACTCCTATGCAATGGAGCTAAAGCCTAATTTGCCCCTTGCTTGAGTTGGATGACAGTTCTTCACACAACTGAGTGGACGGTGTAAAAGGAGTACAAGATGTGTTCAGCTTAGTTTTATGATAAGCTGCCAACATGCTTCTTTGAAAACCTCATTAAATCGCAATTAAAATTTTTAAAGGAAAAAAAATAGGCCATCTCAGTCAGTACTTGATAGATGAGTTTGTGGTTTTCAGCACTGGCCAGGGGCATGAGCTGCTTTTTGCAGTTGGAGCTCAGTGAAAGCTTTGGTGAAGTCTGACCACAGAATCACCAAAAAACAGCTGCCAGCGCTGGACACTGAGAGGTGATTCTCTGCCTGGGCTTCTGTCATGCCTCTGGACAGAGAGAAGTATCTGTTTACTGATTAAAACTGTATATAAGACCCCCACTCCCTTTCTTCTCACATTGTTTCTGGTAACAGGACCTGCTGTTACCAATTGCTTCTGCTGAATTTGGTAGCTAACACTGGATTCTGCAGAGTTATCTCAAACATTTGGCTGGGGAGTGCACTTGACCAAGCAGGTCTGCATCAGGAATAAAGCTTTAGGCCCAACAGTTAATATAGATTCTAAAAGAAGCCTGAACCAGCCTTCAAGGGTTTCTTTTCTGCTGACTTTCAGTGCCTATAGTGACTAGTCTCCAGGAATATTTATCAGATCACTTGCCTGTCTGGTTATTTCCAGTCTATTGCACTGGCCAACTTATTTGATCAATAAATCAATCAATCAACAGGTTCTTAAAATTACTTTCATTGACTTTGGAGGTGTAACATACAAAAGGAGTCTACAGAAAATAAATGATTGTATGTGTCCCAACTATAATTACAGAGCAAACAGAGTGGAGATATGTTTGTAACTAGTATGTACTATGATAAATATAGCAATCTGTCTTTAGGGTTCTGTGATACTATGTTGTATTGACTCTTCAAATTTGCAAACTCATAGAGCATGAATCTTGGCTCTCTCAGGTCTTCTGACTGCTATATTTAGAGCATACCCTATTTTAAAGCTAAATTTCAAGCTTCTTGCTTTTGATTAAAAGGTCCAGAAATAAATACTTTGCCAGTTCCTTAGCATGTGACATAATTTTTGAGCTTTAGAAACTTCATTGACAGCAAAATGTTTTCCTAAGGATAATTTCTCAGGCTGCTTAACTCTTCCTGCTGCATCTGGTCTATGCCACCTTCTTCTTGACAATAGCAACACCTGGTTCATGGTCCTTGTTGACAGACTTCCAGGTACTGCTTCTTCAAAGAAAGAGAAAATGCTCTCCTCCTGAATATTCCAAGCCATCTGCCTTAAGCAAGAATGTGTTCATTGCCCAGTAAATGGTCATTGAATCAGCTTTGAATTCTTGTAGGTTTTAAAAACATTAAGCACTTACACACTGGGAAAACTGCTCTTTGCAAATTATCTTATCAAATGGAAATCAAAATTTTGCTGGCAGTGACATAGATTTGTGTGTTGCTCTTGATACAGTCATGCCTTGGAGATTGCAATGTAAAAATAAAGAATGCAGTTTCACAATAGCCTGAAATCCTTGTTGCTGAATCTACACTCTTCTTTTTGCAGATGATTTCATTATGATATACTTGGACCTTGTTAAAAGATGCAACCTTGCAGCATTTTCTCTTATCACAGCCTTGAGAGGAGCCAGTGTGTGTGTATTTGAGAGCCAGTATATTCTCTTCCTAAAACACACAGTGGGTTGCAAGTGCTTTGGAAGCAAGGATCAGAGTCTCTAGTGGACATTTTGTCTGTAGCTCAAAACCACAACTTAATTGGCAGCCTTTTCATAACTCTGACTGTGGCTTAGGATGTAGGGGAATGCTGCAGGTGAAGATGGAGGTACCTTTTCAGAATTGGTTGTAAGGAAATTTAGTGCTGACTGCCTGTATGTCTTAAGTGGTTGGAGAAATAAGGGAGATTGAGATCTGGTTCCTCACTTCTGTGCTTTTAATTTCTTGGGTAGTCTCTGTTTATTCTTTCCACGTGGTTTTACTTCATAGGTAACACCTTACTGCAAGCGTGCTGGATATATGTGGACTACCCCAGACTTTATTTTGAGTCCCCTATGCTTTATGTAGTCTTTCCAGCAAGGCTTTGGAATCCACATGATTTATACTAAATGTTAATTACTGCATGTCTTTCCCACATGCACCTTGACAAGTGCATGCCCCCAGAATGATACTGACCTTGTAAGGCTGTGTAAAGTGTGCTTTGTGTATGTCTGGGATGAAGGCACAGGGAAAAGAGGAAAATTACAAGGCTGTCAGAGGGGCAAAAACAAGCTGTGTTGTTTGAAAGTGCACCTGATTCTCCACCTGCTGAAGAATTCATAGAAAGACAGAGGATGCATGGCCATGACTGAAGGCTTTCAAGAATTTTCTTACCCAAGTATGTAATTACAACAAGTCTCTCTGTGTTAAGAAGTAGCCCCAAAGTGAACTGCATTTCTTTTAAACTGTATATTATTTGCAATAAGAACTTTTAAATTAAAAAAAAAATAGTTTCTAATCTGGTGGCAGGAAATTTGTATTCATTTTACTATGCTGCCCTATATCTGTTGGCTGTGCCTACAAATATCTATTTTGTTCAGGGGCAGGTGAAAGTTGTGTGTAGTGTCTGAGAGCAAATGTGGTAAGGGAATTCCATCTGAGCACACAGGGTTCATAAATTTTACTGCTTGGAGGCACATGGGTGGGTTATGAATGCCATCTTGATTTTTTTCAAAACAGTGGTGGTGTGTGAGGTACTATGTTTGACTCAAATGCTAATATATTTGGTATTTAGGAATCTGGCAGGAGAGAGCTCTGTCCCCCTGTGCAGGCACAGCAATGCGATTGGGATGTAGGCATGCATAACTGTTATTTTCCCCCGTCTGTCCTATCCCTAGAAAGCCATATGCCACCCTTAGGCTAATGTAATGGGAGTCTGCATTAATGATTATGAGCTAGAAATAATCCCAGAAGAGTTGAGTGGCCTTCGTTTCTAGCTTTACGAGAAATACCTCATTGACTCAGTCTGAAATATATTCTGGGATCAAAAGTCATAATTAATACAAAATTTCATGATGCCCTTTCTTGAAGTTTTGGTTGTTGTTTTGTTTTTCTTGTCCTAAATTGGTCAGGAACTTCAAGGTTCTCAAGTCTAATAGGCAAAGTAGGAATTTAAGTGAGAAGTAAAAATTTAGAGCAAGTTGTTGACTCATCTACTATCAGAAATAAGCATCTTGAGCCTACCTCTCTTGAGAACCTATGCTCTGCAAGATTTCTAAAACCATTGAAAGCCTTGTCTGTTGGCAGCCTGCAAAATGAAAACTGTATGTATGCATATATAGAAGTGATGGTGGGAAAAGGAGAATGTGGAAATGGGCTGGAGTATTAAAGCAAGCAATGAAAGCAGATGGTTTACTTTGGATTTTATAAAATAGGTTTCTCTTAATTTTGTTTTAAATGAAAACCATGAACCGTCACCATTGCAAACCTATTTGTAGCTGTGCCATAAGTATTAGGATGCAGTTGTCCCTGAATCATAAAAGGGCCAGGGTTTTTTTGGCTGCTTCCCATCTTCATGTTTATAGAATTGTGTATGGTCTGTATGCATTAGAGTTAAGCAATTTCATCCCAGCCTTCCCTCAAAATTTATTGCTGTTCAGTGACTCTTCCTTCTCCCTCTCCATTGTCAGTTGGTTACATCTCAGACTCTCATTACATTTAATATTGATACTGCTTCAATTTTTCACTAAACTGGAAGAGTTGAAGAGTCTGGAGTGGATACTGAATGTCTAGATATATTCTTTAAATACTTGAATTCCTATTATTCTGGACCATGATAAATTTAGAGCTGGATTATTGCTTTAAGAAGAAGTGACTGTTTGCTCATTCAGTGATGAAGTCTGGTCATCAAGATGTTGGAATATGTGCTGCAGAGTTCTTCAGATACTGACATGAATGTAAAAGTTGTTGCCAACAGCTGCCTTGGGTTTTGGGCACCTGCTGCCTCTCATTTCTCGCATCTCCCACTCTATCTTCCGCTCCCGAAGCTGGCAGTGCCCCTAAAAATACTTTCTGTTGAGTTCTTAAGCAGGAGATCTCTACCAAGCTGGTAGTCTGGATTCCTGAGTCATTGGTCACACTGCAGTGCAATCTGTTCTGTGACAGATTTCTTGACTATGGCAAGGAAATGGACTTCAGGGGAAGCTGATTCCAGTCAGGTAACAAAGGCATTGTCCTTCCAAAGGGTGCTGCCCTGTGCTGATCCTTCCTCCCTCCCTGCCAGTCACAGAGCTGTGTTTTGATTGCTCACTGCCATTTTTACATTTCCCTAGAGTGTGACAGACTTGAGTGGTGTGCATGATGTGTAAGGGTGATGTAGTGCAGTGAGTCTGGGAAAAATTGCTGGGAATTGCCCTTGTGAGTGAAATACAATTTTGGCGCTGTTTTCTTGATGCCATTGCAAGTTGAACTGTTAATATGTATGTGGGAAGGCATCCCCTGCCTGAATAATCAATGCTCAAATGTGGAATTTGCAGAAGCACAGATGTATAACTCGTATAGTTTCCATATCCAGCCAGAGTCTTCTGTATGAATCCCTAGGACAGAGGCTGCTGGTTTAGCCTGAGATTCTGTTTCAGTAACCTTTTGTTTCTGATACAGTTGAGAGGAATGTCTTGACTGGGTTTTGACCTCAAACAATTACATCCTGTATTTATTGTGGTTCCCGTGGTTGCTGTCCTGTAGGTTACCTGAAAGAGAAAAAAAACCTTTTTAACAGAAGAGTTCAGAAGTATTGACCAAGGTGTTGAAAGATGATTTGTATCCCAGGGCTGGAATTACAAAACCTGTAAGCTGCTATCTGGGAGCTGGAAGTGAAACTCACTTAGGGAGCAAGGAAACCAGATATTGCTCATTTCTTAAACGGATTGCTTAAACTTCAGAAATATTAATGGACAGGCTGTGTCTCTCATTATCAAGACTGGTAAATGCAGGTCTGCAAAGACATCTTGGCACATGCTTAGAAGTTAGCAAAACTTAAACCAGTAGCCCTCTTGAATTTTCCTTTTTATATTATTTTATTAGTGTATTTTATTTAGTCAGGGTTTTTCTTCCAATATGCATCAATATGTACTACTACATGTTCTAATTTTCCTGTTTCCATTCAGTGGAGTGTATCTATTCCTATTCTTGGAGTAATAATTTTTCCATCTCCTGAAGGCTGACAGAATTAGAGTGTTGGCAGTACTGCATAAGAGATACTCCGTGATTAGTAACAGTGTTATATTCTCAAAAACCCTGATTCTGCTGCTGTGCATTGTATCTTATGGGGCACATGTTGATGATAGGGCTGTTCCTTCTCCTTGCTCTCATTTCTCAGCCCCTGTCCGGTGCCACTGAGTTAGTACCTTTTGTTTATTTTATCCTGTGAGTGTTTGTCCACCAGCAATGTCTCAGTTCATGGCTCAGGCACCCAGGGATGACAGATGTACATCAAATAAAGAGTTAATGGTGTGCATGACCTACCTGCTGAAATAATAGCAGGCATCATGAAGAGTGCTGTGTTCCTCCTGTCCATCTGCTGAGGATGGACAGACCTGTAATTGCTAAAATGTAAAAACAAAATTAAGCGCATCTGTCCTGACTGTAAAAATCATCAGGAAGAAAAATGTTATTCAAATCAGGCTTTTGTCAAGATGGGTCAGTGATTACCAGTAAACACCTGTTGTGCATTGGTTTGTTTGGCCAAGGACTTGATGCTGCTATATCAAACCTGTCTGCAGAAAGGGGGAATTGGCTTCCCTCAGTTGAAATGTAGATGTTCATTTCCAACCCTCTAAGCTGGTGCAAAGGATGAGGAAGGATGACACACATATCTGATAACACATCATCCCTCAGTTACTTGAAGTAGTCTCTGTGTGCCATTAAAATGATGGCAGATCCCATAAAAACATTACCCTCCACCGTCTGCTCCCTCTGGCAGTGAACTATGACCAAGAGGAAAGTTCCTTGTGCCCTGTCAACTCCCCTCAGATAAATAATCATAATGAAAAAAGGCCAGCCATTCTGAAGTTCCTGCTTAGCCAATGTGCTGCTGATTGAAGGTAGCCCTTCAGGGGCAGGGAAGGCTTGCAGCCCTTGACAGCAAATGAGAGCTGTGCCTGCCTCATAAATGCCTTGGCTTCAAAAGGAGGTGGTTATGGGCATGAAATGTTTATCATCTTGTACTTGCTGTGCTGCTTGCTCACTGTGTAAGTAAAAAGTAGTAACAAGTAAAGAAGAGGCAATACTGCAGCCTGTTTTGTCTGCACACTTAAATAGGCTTGTGGGCAAAAGAAAAGGAGCAGGTGGAGGCAGCTTGGCTTTGACAGAGGTTTGGACTGTGCACTCAAGGTTTTCAGTTGTGTATGATGGGGAGTCTGGTTGGGAACCTGACCATTCAACTGGCTTTCTGTAGGAATCACTGAAATTGTCCATGGCAGAAGATGACTTGCTACGTAGGTCAGCTTGTGCATTCAAAAACGCCCTTTAAAAGATTACTTGTTCTGGGCATGTAATTGGAAGCAGCACAGTTGTTGACCACCTCCTTTTGAGTCTGCCCAGCACTGGCACATTCACTGGAGCATGTTGTGTATCAGCATCTCTAGCACTGTGCAGCACCTTGCATGGCTCCCTGGCACTGGCTGTTTCCCAGCCTCCTTTGCTTGGCTCCCACCCTAAATGGGATTTCTGCAGCAGGCTGTGGGGGTTTTGCTCTGGTTTTGGTTTAGGGGGTGCATGTGCTTTTGTTTTGCTTTAACAGCACAGTTCCCAACAGGGGACAGCACTGCATTGCTTAAGATGCTTGTCATTTTAAAGGAACTTTTCTAAACTTGTCATCTTAAAAGCTATATTGCACAGCAGCAGGCAGCCTCCAAAAATCACTGATTTCTCTTTTTCTTCTCTTTCCCTTCCTTTCTATCTTGTGCTGTCTTTATTCCAAGCCTGTGGATTTGGATGCCTGGGTAAGCTCTCTTTTTTTGTCTGGATCTTGCTTATTCCAAGTGTCATGTTGTTACTGTGCATGTACAGATTGTTATTGCTGAGCACAGATGCAGGATTTTATTTTCTGTCATTACATTTTAAAAGGTGTTCAGCTAGAAAATTGCATATTATTTCCTCCATAAAGATTTTCACTGGTTCCTTTTGTGTAGCTTACAGCTGCTGAAACCAAACTTGATCTGGTGATGTGTATTATTGGCTAAGAGAGGTAGCAGAAACAGGAGGAAATGAAGGTTACACCAGTATTGCTTTTTAAAGCCATGAGTTGCATCTGGTTTCTAAAATAGAGCCTGGTCACCTGCCTTCAATAGAATGAAAGGTAGGACAAAAAGCCAATGATTTTGTAGGCCTTGTGTCTGGAATAGTGATTGCAGACAGCTCCACAGTAATGGTGATATTTCTGCTGATGCCAGTGGAGCTTGAGTCAAGGCTCCCCCATGGCTACTTGCTTGGTCCAAGCCTCCCTGTAAAGTTTTGCTATTCAGTCTTGGGCATGAAGTACACAAATTGCCTCTTACTATTTTTGTGTTGCCCTTTCAGCTCTGCCATTCCCTTTAGACTTGGCCAGGAACATGCCAGCTAGCTAATTTTGGAGTTAGCTCTGTTCTTTAGTGAATTTCTGTCAATTCCTTCTTCTCATCTTGGAGTCCTTAATAGCGTTTGTTTTTCTCCCTTGCCACCTGGACTGCTACCAGGACTGGAAGAGATTTGGGAAAGCACAAGGTATTAGAATTTGCAGTTGTGAAGTGTGGCAAGCTGAGGTGCCCAGCCAAAACATCTCTGCTGTGCTGCTGCAGAGATGTAACTGTGTACCTTTGGGAGAAGCTGATAGCTCCTCTCAGCAAAGACAGAATGATGTAGAAAGTAGGCATTTGATAGACTTGAGATCCTTTCCTTTATCCTTGTAGCTTATTTCCCTGTGTTGCTTCTGACTGATTATCTAGGCATCATCTTGCTAGTTTGTCTGTGAGTGGTGGAAGTGCTTTGCCAAGAAGATAAATATTTTTGCAGTAATCTTGCCAAGTGCTGTGACTTGCTTTTAGGAAGTATTCATAGGCTGAGGTTTGGACCTTTCCTTCCAGCTTGAGTTGCCCTTTGCAGAGAGAGAGTTTTTGGGTTTTCTGTCCTCCAGGAGAGTCTTCCCAAATCCCAGAATCCAAACAGTATTGAGGAGAGAGACAGCCCAGTGGTAGCTGTCAGCTGTGGGCTGTGCTAATGCTGCATTTTATTCCTGGGTGCCACATTCCTTACTATCATCTGATCCTGCCAGTAAGCCCTTTTTTTTTTTTTTCCAAACAGATTTCTGCCCTAGTTTTCATGTTTAACAAGGTGATGAGGTGGGACTGTATTAAAAATAATAAAAATGTGGTAATATTTTGGGATGTAACAAAGCCAAAGCTATCTGGGAATGGTTATAGCTAGAATGAAGCCCAGCTCAAGATCAGTTGCACAGTTTGATGTGTGGCATGTTGGTGTCAGTTCAGGACATGGCTAAGAGTGTCTGGTTTTGTTCATAGAGAATGAACCAGTAATATTTCATTACCTCAATTAGGAACTTGTAAAATATTTCTTTTTTCCTGTCTGTGAGCTAGCAGTCCAGTGCTTGAATCCTTTAGGTGAGCCAGTATATAATGTATAGCTTTAGAAATGTGCTTGCACTGTTTGTTTCTAAATGGGTTACTTGATAAAGGGAGAGAAGGAGGCAGGGAATCACATAACTCTGCCCTGGCTCTTTGTCACTGTTCAAGGCAGCACTGAGATAACCTGAAAAACCTTGGGCTGCAGAAAAAATGTGAAGATAAAACAGAGGAAAAATTTGAAAGGGCACCCAACCAGTCCATGGATCCATGCCCATGGAAGCTGTAGCAGCATGTTAGTAGTATGCCTTTACTGTCCTTTTGTAAGAATATAATCCTTGTAAATTCTGACACCATCGCAGGGGATTCTTGAGCATTTCTTGAATACATCTTGTACCTAGCTTTTGGACAGAGGCCAATGGCCAGTTGCATACATGTTCTTTTAGAAATACATCCCCTTCTAAGTTTTGGGTGCATTCCTGTGTTTTATAGCTGAGTACACCCTTTCTTCCCTGTCTCTGGTTTGTTTCTGTGTTCATACTTCTTGGACATCACACTGTCTGTGTTCTACACATCCTAGATGTCATCTCTGGGCTTTGGCCACCTCTTGCACAATATGTTCAAACTCCAGTGTAGTCGTGCAGCTTGGAAGTGAAATGCAGCTTTCTGATATCTGATTTTCAAATCAGTGTATTATGCATGTTTTCCCTTCTCCTTCCTTTTTTAGTTCTAAAGGCCTTTTTTTTCCCAAAAGTCTATTGATGCTTTGTTTGGCACTTGCAATCTCAACCCCCTGTGAAATTGTAATTATAGCAGCCAGTTCTGTCTGGGACATCACAGGCTTCTGACTTCAGGTAGGGAATAAGCAGCAGGACTAGAGAAACTCTTAATAAATATCCTATATTCATTCAAAATGTCCCTAGTTGCCTAACCCAGTTTGGAACAGTGAATATTTCAGATGACACATGCTCTACTATACCGTTTGCACTTCAAACATCATCATAAAGTGTACTAAAGTTTTTAGTAATAACAGCTGGGGATAGAGGGAAACAGAAAGCAACTTTGAAGCAGATCTGTCACAAATAGAATGTTTCTCTGCATACTTCAATGCACTGAAACAGCAGCAGCTCTTGAAAACAAGCAAGGCATTGAAAATATGTTTGTGTTGCAAGTACAAGGTTTCTCTGTAACTCCTGGTTCATCATGCATTATGGGTGGGACAATGGGGGATAATATGGGAGAAATTACTTTGAGGGAAGAATGGGGAGTAATGTGAGGTTACAGTCTGCAGTTAGGAGATCCAGTTTTGGTTCTTTGACCTCAGTTTTGCAAGACCCTGGGGAAGTGACTAACAGAATGCCTGTGTGCTGCAGGGTGCGTGGCTGTGGAGGCATTTTCCACTGCAGTGAGGTCACCTTGGCAGTGCATGGGTCATCATTGTGCAGAGCAGCACACCTCTAACGTGTCTGCATCTCAGCACCCTACTAGAGAAATTAGGTATTTGGTTTGTGTTCCCTTCCAGAGGGGTTGTAAGGATAAATGTGCTGGATTTCTTGGTGCATGATGTCAGGCAAACTCACAGGCAGGAAAGTTGAGTGAGTGTGTGAGTTTGGGATCCATGTATTCCCAGAAACAGAATAAAGCCTCTTGAGCACTGGTATTGTTACATGTATTGATTTTGTACTTCCAGAATATCCACTATCCCAGGAGACTAGCACTGATACATAGTTATTTAGATTAAACAGAAACTTTCTTGAGTTTATAAAAAAATTATTATTTGACTTTTTTTTTCTTTTTTTTCTTCCATCTTATGATGCAGCTTCCATCTGAATCATGCAGAGGGATCAGTACTGTCTTACTCTTCTTTCTCTTACTTATTTTCCCCTTAAGGAACTACAAGTCACTTGTGGAGTAATCTGATTTTATGGGTGTTATGCAGAAAACCTGCAGGAGAACTGGGGTCCTTTGGTCATCGAGCAGACCACTCCACCTTCTTACATCTGCTTCATTTTATTTGAAATTGCTTGGTTCTTTTCTGTGTAGAAGATTGGTTCAGAGGAACAGCTATGGTTCTCTTACCAGAAAATAGTTATAGCTCTGGCACTTACAAAGTACCCATCAGTGCCCTTATTTTTGCTGTGATGTCTCTTTTGTCAGGCTGTATATGTGGGGCAGCTCATTCTCATCCCTCTCCCCACCCTGCTCCAGCTGGTTTCCAGGTGGGAAGTAGTATAGCAGCTATAGGTTAAAGCAGAGCTAGAGATTTTGCTTTTAATCAAGTGCCTTTGAGAGTGAGAAGATTTAGATATGAGTCTCTACTGCTTGTACCTTATCCTGGCCCTGTTTTCTGGGATAGCAATCATGGAAACCAAAATATTTCTTTTTCTTTAAAAACAAACAAAGAAACCCACATCACCACCACACCCCTACAATCTTCCTATTTCATATAATCCCTTTCTTGCTTGCTTATCAACCACCCTCACTGCCTAGATTAAAATCTCTTCTAAGCCCTATTATACCACTGTATTTCCATCAGCAGGGGAGCAGAAAGAAGGACACGCACAGCAACTTGCTTTCAGATGTAATTTTTCTCGTTAGCAATGGCTTTTGGCCATAAAATGACAGGTCTGAGCCCACGGGGATATTTCTGTCCCAGCTGCTTAATCATGTTGGACCAGCATTTTCTGTGGTTGTGCCATCATTAGAAGTTAAGAGGATGTTGCTGGGATGCTCTGGCCTGGCAGGGCTTGTGCCCATGTTAAGCAGGCTAATCATTCTGGTTTTAAAAGGTCTTCTGCCTGCTGTTAACTTCTGTGGCCCCAGAGATTTTGAGGTGGGATGGGGGATGTAGAACAACTGCCATCTTTTCTTGCTATTGCTGCTTGTTATTTTTAAACTGGAAAAGTTTGATTCAGTTCCATCAATGTCGTGTTTTCTTAATGCTAGTTCAGTTTAGGGGTGGGAATATAATTAAGTGGTGCTGGCTGTAAGGAGCTAGAAGGCCACAGCTGTTGCTGTGCCCACACAGACTTTTTAATTGAGCACTGTTCAGCTGATGAATACCAGATTTACTGTTTTGATAGCACCATGCTTATAATTTGTAAGATAGAAGAGAAACTCTTTGACAGCCGTCTTCCCTCTTGCAGCACCAGCCAGAGGATCTCCAAGGGTACTGAAGGGAAATACATGGAGAGCATGTGGAGAGTGTACTTAATTATCTGGATAGTCCTATGTCTGTCTGTTCTAGGGACGTATTTAATCCTTGGAAGCTTTTGGACACTCCAAGGGGCAAGGGTTTATAAAGAGGAGGATTTGAGGGGATTTGGTTGGGTTTTTTTTAAGGTAAGGGGAAGAACATTTGAGTAATGACTGTCATGATTCGTGGAAAAACAGACATGGATAAGATGGGATTCTGAAAAAGGGAATGGGAAAGTGTCACTTTTCTATGATTATATGTTTTAATTTAATAAGGAGTGTAAAACCAAGGGTTTGAGTTTGACTAGGATGCTAATAAGAGCATTTCAGCATTGGGGGATATCTCAAAACAAGCTGCAATTCTTAAGGTTTGTAGTTCCACTGAGGGATATCCCATGCATGAGTCCTGAGCAGTGATTTTTTTTTTTCAGCCCCTTCTAGTCTGCATCTCATGTTCTTTCCTTGCGTTGTTGGTTTTTAATTTCTTCCTCTACTGATGCTGTTCTGCTGTCCTTCCCAGGCTGTGGAGCTGCAGGGCTGGGAGGCAGACCTGAAGCGACAGGAGGCCTTCTATCAAGAGCAGTTGGCCCGCATTGAGAAGAAGGTAAGGCTGAGTTGTCTTTATTTCTGCCCCTGCAGGGGTAGGACACAAAAGATACAGAACCAAGATGTGTTGTGCTGCAACCTGGAACTGTCAGCTGACAGTATCTTATCTGCCCCCCACCCCTTAAGTAAGTGATGAAAAAGCTGTACGAATCTTTCGAGCAATTTGCGTTTGAAAGATAAAGATTTTTTTAACTGGATGATTTTTAAAAAGGATTTCTGGTAGTTCAAGCTCTATTATCTTTTTTACCATGGGATTTAGGTGAAAGCTAAATTGAAAAAAAAACAAGTGCCCTGGTTTTTATTCCTTTTGTTAAAAATCCTTTCCTTAATAAGAAAAAAAAAATCAACCACCACAACATAAATTTTGCTATAAATATGAATTAAAGTTGTATTAACAATTTTTCTCTGGGGAGCCAAACAGTTCAAAGAGTAGTGCTGCAGTACACTGCCTGCTTCTTGCTGGATAAGCCTTTGAAATAAACATGATTTAAAGAGACACTGTCAAGCATCTTTTAAGCCTGAAATGACCTTTGAAAATCCATTTAGGGATTTGAATCTCTCCCCTAAACGTGGGATTTGCTTCTCTGTTTAATTGTTTACCATGATGAGTTTTTAAAAATTGATGCCATAAAAATAGGAGCAGCCATGCTGTTCCTTATGAACTAATGTGTTCTTCACTTCCTGGCAAAATGAAATAATGTTATAAGTAGTCTTTATTTTTTAATAAATGTGGAGAATAATCTTCTCCAATTTGAAGCAATTAGACCTCCTGTCAGGGAGTTGCATACATTCGACTTGTAGTTGTGCTATGTGACTAAAAAGAAGTGCAAACAATGAAAAGAGTGGGTTGTAAAGAGACTGAGAAATCAATCAGTTTTACTACCAATATGTAGCAGGATGGTGAGTATGGAACATGGGAAAATTGTAGATTATAGAAACGGTAGGGAGCTGTTGGCATATCTATTCCTCTTTTCATTCCCTCCTACTGTACGACTGTCCATGCTGCATTTTTTGAGCCATCAGTGGTAAAACATGCCTGTGAGCAAATTCACATGATACAATTCTGCAACACTTTAATCCGTACAATTCATTAAAAATAAACTATTAAAACTACCACTCAGTGTTGCATTTGTATTTTAAATTCTATTTCTAGATAATGGGGATTGTTCAGTGAAATTGCAAACAATCTAGCAGCTATCGTTCTAATTATCACAGTTGTCCATATGTTCATAGGCAAAGGGAATTTTTGCAATTTCTTGATCCCATGCTGTTAGCTTCTATTATGTTCTTCTCTCCGGATCTGGTTTCGTGAAGCGGAAATTACAGGGAAAACCTGTGAGTCTGTCCTTTATGGACAGTGGAGTGGGGAGAAGTCTGTGTCCAGGCCTCATTGTCCTCTTTTTGAAATCTTTTGTTGTCGTTTGTGTTTTCAAGTGTGTGTCCCTTGCTACAGGGACACCTTCATAAACAATGTGATGGATATTTTAGTGCGGGATCTTCTTGGGGGAGGAAGGTGAGCTGCCCATAGTCCTATTCAAACTGCAGAGCTACAGAGAAACTATCTTCTAGTTGTTTTGTGTACAAAAGCAAATAGATAAAAAGAACAGGTTTTCTTTCCTCTCTTGAAACACTGGATAGTTTCTGACCCTTAAAGACTAGCATTTTGCTGGTAATAAAATAGAAGAATGCCTCCAACCGTTAGTCTGGATTGGAGTGGGAGGTGGCGGGGGCTAGAAGGGAAAGGAGAGAAATGTACTTGAAACAGTGTAATAAAGCTTAATTGTATTAGTTTTGAAAAAGGTTTTTGATCTTCTCTGAGGATAATTTTATTCCTATAATGGTTGGAAAGATGGAAAATGCAGCGCAGAACAATCTTTTTTATTAGCTGTTGCTTTTATATAATTCTGCTTTTATTTGTTGAATACACGCAGACCTTGACATTTATTTATATATTTTTCCTTCCGCTGTGCTAAAGCTTTCCAACTCAGGCTTAGATATATTTTTATATATCTGTGTACGTGTATGTCAATATTAGAAAAAAGCTCTCAGTACGGGGATGGTGGGAGAGAGCTCTGAAATAGAATTTTGCTTTCTCTGCTGTTTTAAAAGGGGATGGTCACTTGAAGTGTGGTCACTGGTAGTTCAGAGGTGTTGGGCTGGGAGTGAATGAATGTGGCTCAGTGTGGAGTTAGCAAGCTGAAATTTCTCTCTCTAAGGATCAGGCTATCAGGAATTCCCCTCTCTCCTCCCCTGCTGTGCCCAGGTCAGTTTTGTCCCCGCTTCTGCATGATAACAGGATTCAACAGTAGGAGACTTAAAGATTTGTTTTTGAAGGATGTTTTGAACTATTGATGTTAAAAATTCAGTACCTTCCCAGTAGGAAGAGAGTAATTGTGTTACATACTCCTTACAACGTAAGAGCTGCTCAGTGAATCAAACACAGAGACTATCCTGTTTCCTCTGGCAGTGGTCAGTTTGTAAAGGCTTTGAAGGAAGAATTAAAAAAACATCGCCAGAACAAAGTGACAAAGAAAAGTTTTGGAGAGCAGCTCTGAGAAGAGTCTTCCTAAATGTTGTCAGTTGGAGGCAGACACTTGCCCTGCTACACAAGAGTTTATTTTCATTCAGTATTTTTATTCACTGAAAGTTGATTTAGTGCCATTGTCCTTCTGTGCATCTCGGGCATTATTCCTGTAGCCCTGTTTAGCTCTGTGCCTCCAACATCATGTGGCAGTGTGTGCCACAGGTTAACTTATATACTCTATAAATTCTGTTATCAGTTTCAAATATTTTTTTGTATTTAATATCCTTCATGTGAAAGAGATAAAAGAAATTCTCCTCATTATTCATTATCTGCAGACTTCTGTTCCCTCTTTTACCTTCCCATTAAACTGTGCAGTCCTTACCTTTTCAGCCTCTGCTTGTGTGAATGATTTTTTCCAGGTTTCCCATTCTCCTTGTTTGTCTTTTGGCTCTTTCCCCCTAGCAGCTCTGTCTTTGAGATGTATTGACCAGAATTGAACTCAGTGGTTCCCTTGAATGCAGCAGATTGTGTGAATATATTATCCTTTTATTTTGTAATCTTTGAAAGAGTACTGTAATCTACTGGACAGAGCAGAGAATTGGAAGGAAAAACCTGCTCATTTTCTAATAGCCGTTTCTCTTTTGGGAGTTTGAAACAATTATTTAGTCCATCTATCTCAGTTATTCCATCTATATGATGGAATAGCTTATAATGGGAGGGCAAAGTGTTGTGAAACAGTAAAGCTATAAAAATGCTAAAAAGGCTTTGCCTTTAGTTTTGCATGAGGTGAACTATAGGTGTACCTTATTTCAAACAGATCTTGAGAAACTCCGTTTCTCCAGACAGTCTTATTAAAATTTTCACGGGAAAAGGCATGTATGAAAAAATAATCGCAGTATTTCAGCTCTTGGGGTTTTCCCTGCATCCTCTCCTATAGCACTGGAAGAAATGAGACAATGAGTGCAGCAGTTCTGTGTCACAGTAAGGATCCATCTTGTTCAGTGTGCTGGTCCTGGCTGTGACTGAATGTCCAGGGATAACTGTAAGAATTGGACTGATGGGAAGAGAGGCTGTGGAGTCTCCTTCACTGGAGACAGTCAGGGAGCATCTGGACACAATCCTGTGCTCTGGGATGACCCTGCTTGAACAGGGAGGTGTGGGACCAGGTGACCCACTGTGGCCTCTTCCAGCCTGTGATCAAAGCAAGGTTATGGGGTATTTGCCCCAAATGCTTTGACCATCCTGGCTAGTCATTTTTGGAACTTCTCCTCACGTATTTAATCCTCAGAGGGCTGTGAGGCAGGACTGTGTGCACAGTGCTCGGGATGCGGGGGGACCGTGAGCGTGTGTGGCAGCTGTGTCAGAATCACTGTTTGGTTCTCTGTTTCTTTGTAGTGCCTGACACTTGATTTGCACTTCTGACTTGTGTTGAGCAAATGCCACACACTGCTGCTACTGGCAGCATTCCTCTGTTTGGAGTGCAGACTTGAATACATACAGTGGGAGTACTGGGATTAAGGAAATGCTGGGATTAGTTGCTGGGAATATTCTTCCCACTGCACCCTTCGTTGTCAGTTTGTTAGGGATTGTGTGTGTGGGAAGGGATGGTGGGCTTTGTTCTGCCTGCAGTGTGGTAGATGCTTTTTAGAGATTATTTTTAGTCAAATTTTATTGAACAAATTCCTTGCAGAGGATTGTTACACTAGTAAAACCCTTCATCTTCCTCACTTTAACTCTGATAGTGTGTTATAGTTGTGTGTTTCTGTCTCTTGGGTCACATGTATGTTTTTGTTTTGGAGTGTCTGAAACATTTTGGTAATCAGCAAAATGAGAGGGAAAAGCTCCTTTGAATTGACTGTTTCTTGTATGACTGTGTGTGATTGCAGGGTTGGAGCTGGTGATACAAACATTCCATTCCACACCTGTTTCCAATGTGACTGTTTCATCTCCAATAAGTAATCCAGTAATGCAGCCTGACTAATTTGTTATAAGTGGTTAAACTTCTAACTCTGACTTGTTTCAGTAATTTTACATCTCATCCATGTAATTTGAATTATTTTATAAAATGTGTGTCTTCTCTCAACTGTTTTGAATGAGGTTTTGTACTGTAGTGTTCCTCTGGGTAGAAAGAATGAGAGTTAGACTAATAATCTGTAGGGAGAACCTGAGACACACTCAGTTTGAGAAGCTCAAGGTAATGTTTTTTCATGCATTTATTTGTTACTGAGAAGCAGGGAGGAAGATGGAGGCAGCTTGTTGTAAATAGGTAACACATATACTGCTCAGAACTGGGATTTTTATTAGGGATTCTGAGTATGCTTTGTCCTGCTTTCTCCAAGTAGTAGAAAGGTCCTTTAAAAACATATTGTAAGAAAGAAGTGCAGTCTCTCCTGGAACCCTTCAAATGCCAGGAGATTTCACTTAGCATATTAGTTGTATACTTTCTCTCAAGTAAATATTTGTTTTACTCCTTTTGCTATTTGGCCTCTTGCTGAGTTTAACCTGAGAGAAGCTAAGGGCAGTGCCACACTACCACAGAAACATGGGCAGGGCTTTGGAGTGGTGTAAAACAGCAGAGAAAGGCTGAAGGTAATCTCGGAAGATAAAGTGAAACTCCTTGCTGTAGATGATGCCTCCTCTTTGTCTGGATTTTCCTAAGCTCCAGCTCCCACGTTATCTCTTGTTAGGTGGTTGTGGGCTACTGTGAGCAGTGGGTGCATTAATATGCAACGTTTTTCTGCTTGTAGTTTTTCAGAGCAGTAAGTAGCACAAGAGGTATTCATAAGCTGCAGAGTATTTGTGCAAGTGGGAAAGGAATGCATTGAATACATACCTTTTTTATTAATAAGGTTGACTGCACCTTTTTCTCTGCTTGACTTCACAAATCTTGTAATTTTGTGTGTGGCATTCATCTTGTTTGGTTTGTTTAAATTAATCTCTTTTTACCCTTGTACTTCCCACTTAATTCACGTTTGTAAAGCATTTAGGATGTGTAAAGAATGGCAGACAAAGTTATTTTTGTTTGTTATTCCTATTGGCCTTGATCCTTCTTCTTGGAGCTGTCTCCAACTTTGGTGTCCCAAGGTCACCCCTTCCTGCAAGTCCACTGTCATTTTTGGTTTATGGCTGGTGACTTGTCTCAATAAAAATTTCTGCAGAGAAAAAGTGATAGAAGCATGAACAGGAAAGCCTTCCAGAACAATATGTTCATGTTGGATCTTCATCATCAATTTAAAGCAGACTCTGTGGGGCTGCACAAACTGATGTCACCTGGTAAATGTGGGGAGGGATTTCTGTTGACAGGGATGGGAAATCCATTCCTTGAGTTGGGATGCCATGCTCCTCTGTATCCATGAGACCCAGGGATCAGTTGCCTGCCTTTGGAAAAACAAGCTGTGTTCAGGTGTTATCTCCAGCCAAACCCTCTGCCCTCTCAGTGGGAGTTAAAGATTCAGTGCCCTTTGATAAATGAGTTGATATGTCCTGGCAGGTGTCACTGACACCATTTGCTTTCTCCTGTAATGTCTTGGGGCTGTGGGTGAGCTATTGCCATGTGTGTAAGGGCTGCTTTGTTTGCCTCTAGTCACAGTCTTGCTCTAGCCAGTGCTGTGGGTACCTGGAGGAAGAAGAGCTAGTGTGAAATGAACTTCTGGTCTCAAAAAATGTGTTTCTCTTTCAGAAGAATTTCTTGTCCCCATCTCCATAATTGAACCATACAATATTCTTTACAACTTCATTTTCATTTCTTATCCAATTTATTCAGTTCTCTGTTCATCCCCAGCCCTTCCTGCAAACCCTTCCTCTCACAAACCCACCAATGCTTTCTTTGAACTGACAACATCTATGATCCAAAAAAGCAGTTTGCCTTTCAAGCCAGTAGAGCAGTACAGCAAAGCACCCAGTTCATCAAACTGTTGATTTAATCTTCTGAACACAAGAATAATCCCCGGTGTCGTTTTCTAAAATAGGTTGACAAGATCCATCCTAATCATTCAGTTGCTTCCAGTGCTCAGGTTGCCTGTCTGGGGCTGTGTGGATGCTGCTCTCAGGTGCCAGTGGCTCTTATCAGTCTCCCAGGGCACAGCCTTTGATGTTTAGAGAATGGAAGATCCTGTCCTGTGCCTGAATTAAATTTCTGAATGGGAGCAAACTGAAAAGGGAACGAACCTGAAATCATCGTCTGAACCAGTTCCACCCTTCCATCCATTTAAATGTCGTGCTGGGGTAAGAGCGTGACAGGGAGGGCAGCATCCCTCATTTCTGCTTTCTGCAGGCATCCATTAGGGCTGAACAGCATCTTTAGAGGAGGCTAATGCTCCTTGCAGTCTCCCTGTCTGCAGGGACAGGTTCTTTCCTTGTTGCTGGTGGCCAACACACAAACTGACTTCCAGTACCTTGTGCTCAATTCACCCATTTAATGGCTTTTTTTTGCTGAAAGCTTGTGATGTTTAGTAGTTAATATACCTCAGTACACAGCTTTTAGAGATCAGATAAATTGATTGGTAATTTGATGAACTCAAAGAACATCTATAATAGGGTAACTAAAATGTGTTAGATGTCAGCACAGCCTCTCTGCCTTCTCTGCAGTGTGTGTGTTCTCCCTTCAATATGTGTTGACTGCTGTACAGTACATTACATCAAATTACAAGCAGCCTCTATGCAAACAGCAGTTAAGTGTTTGCTTCCTCTTCAGCCTGCACGATTAGTGCAGAGATGCGTTTGCAGTCTGTGTGCTGAAGGGTGAACTGTCAGAGCCTTACGGTGATTTTGTTTCCCTGGCATTTAGAGTATCTCTGCAGAGGGAGAGAATGATGCTTATGGGCTGCTTCATCTTGGAGGAATCCATCCTCAGGCTCGACTTGTGAAATAAATGTGGCAATGTGTGGTTTGAACTTAGTGTCTTAACACTGAATTTAGCAGCTGAATTTAGATAACAATCTGGTATCTGGTCTCATCAGTGTATCACTATGAAGACTTGTTAAAGGCAGAACAAAAAGACCTAGAATGTGATCTTGTCTCTTTGTTAGAACTCAACACCGGAGCATTTGTCAAGTCTAGTCCAAAAAGAGCAAAACAAGAGGTTCTTTTGTCTTACTTCTGAGAGCTTTCCCCATTATCTAATATTTCTGATATCCTCCCTCGGCATTTTTTATTCAACCAAATTTCCCCTTAATTTCATTCATTTTCTCATTGTCTAATAGTTTAAATTTCTGATTCCTCCCACTTTGTGCTGTTTACATGCTTGTTTATAAGCAGAATTGGTATTTATAAATATGTGTATGTATATTTATGTAGATAACACTGTTACCAGTAAAAGCAGGGCTACTTTTCTAAGGGAAAGCAGCACTTGCACACCCCCCCTCTGTCTCTCACCTGTTTTACTGAGGTGCAGTTGTACCTCAACAGCAACTACATCACCCTGCTGCAATAAATACCAGTGCTGCCTGTTATTTCTGTGTAATTCACCAACCAGTGTACAATTAATTTCTGGCCCTGTTATTGCACTATTGGCTATTTTATGAAGCTGTAGAGAGTTAGCACAGTGAATTGATTAAATGTGTTCCAGACCTTAGGCTGGATTCTGTGTGTCTGCTGGGATTTAGATGATTGAAGCTTGTGCTTCTCTTGGGATATTCCAGATTTAGACTTAGTCTTGGAAATTGGTTCAGGTAGACAAAACTTCCCTGTGTGTGGAATTCACTTGCATAAGAGCCTGACTTTGGGGAATCTGAGATTTTTGTTTCAGCTCACAGTGGTCCTTGCACATGTGGCAGGAAAAAGGCATTACTATTGTGACTTAAAAATAAAGCCAACACTGGGATTCATTTTGTAAAGGTCCTTAAAATTATGGCTCTGCCCTTACAGAATATGCTGTCATCATGTTAATGGAAAATATGGCTAATAATTACTCTATAAATTGACTCCCCGGAAGATCTCAAATTTGTGCTGAATTAAGTAGTCCAAAGATCAGACTTTAAAAAGGAACTACTCCATATTTACAGCGGCTGTACCTTCTGAAGTGTTTAGTAGTTTACTGTGGGTGTGTTAAATACATGTTTCATGACAGCCTGGGGCCACTTCTCTGAAGGTTTTTTCCCCATCTGCCAGTCATTTTAAAGAAACATAAATAAAAGAGCTACTCCAATTTCTTGAACATATAATGCATGTTCCCCAGAGACCAGGGTGACTCAGAAGTAGCTTGTAAATAACATGTTCAATGTTTTTAAATAGATGTGTACCATGAGGCTCACAGTGAGGTCTTCAGCCACTGCAAACTTGCTTTGCCTGTCACAGAATCTCCTGGTTTCTTGATGACGAGGGGTGGATTTTTGTTTGGTTGGGTTTGGGGTTAATTGGTGGTTTGCCCACACATACTGCTGCCCCAGGGATGATCCCAGCCACAGTTTGCTATTAAACACCTTGCCTCAAATGAAGATTTCCTGGCTCACCCATTTGCATTTTAGCCCCATTGTAAGTAAATACTAAATAATGGATAATTTTGTTTTGTTTTAGTTAAAAATAGTAAATATACATCTCATATGCAGTAGAACAATGTGGGGGTTGAACCCTGACAGACGTGGAAAGGAGGTTGCCCTGGTAGGTGTTGAGCAGTGGAGTGGCCAGCAGGTAGAAGATGTTGCCCTGCACAGGGAGCAGCAGCAGTGAGGAATGGCCACAGAGCCAGGACACACTGAGAGGCTGCTGAATCTGTGCCCATCTCCAAGAGGCCCCAAAGGGGCAAGAGATGGGAGAAGAAAATGTGGGAGCTGAGATAAAGCTCTAAGCCTCTGGTTTGAGAAGACTTGTAATAACTAGGTTATTTTATGAGAAGAGCTAGCTTTTCTTTTCCTTCCCAATTACTGCGTTTCAGGTCTTTTAATAAGAAAACCAGCTTAATTCCTTCTCCTTTCTTCTGCCTCCTCATTCTTCTGAACACCAGCCAAATTTTTTCTTTCATAATTTCAAGCTGCAAGGTTGCTTTGAGCTTGCATGCCTGGGTCAATTGAGGAGTGCCTGGGTTGTGGATTTTTTTTCCCCAGAGATGTCTCATGATGTACTGGATGGGACACAAAATCATCTAATTTGCCCTGACATGCAGCAAGCTTTGAACTGGCTGGACTGTGGTTCTTGATCAGAGAGGAGGACTCATATGGGCGTGTAAAAATGCTGTGTTGTGTGCCTGTCTGAGCATGTATATGCATTTTTTTAACCTAATTTTTCATAATAGCTACGTATACCACAGAATTTCCTTTGGCTGTTTAGGGAATTAAATGTAGTGTATGAGACCTCTCACCTTTAGGTCATTTGTTGAGATGCAGCTTCTGTTTGCAGCAGCAAAAAGCCATTGTGCCTGATGGCTAATCACTCATTCGTGTGGCACTGAGGTAACTCTTCCTTCAGCTGGAGACAAGGGTTTGTTGCAGGAAGAACAAAAAAAATCCCCCATAATAGTGTCCTAACTGTTGATTTCTGTGAGAGCTTCCCAGGGAGGAACACAGCATTTGTCCCTGCTGGCTGAAAACAGAACAGTGCTGGGTTTTAAGTTTCTGTGTTCATTTTTTCTGTGGAGAGAGGATTTTCCTCCAGGTCTGAAGTGTTTGTGGTGTTTTCTTTTATTCCCTCCTGTTGTTCCCCAGCAAGAGCATAGTTCTGTCCCTTCTTTGTGTTCTTGTTGTCTGAGCTCAAGCTGTCTCTAGTTGAAGAGCTTGAATTTTCTGCTTGGTCTTGTCCAGATACAGGTGAAATACTGATTTTTATTTTTTTTTATGAGCCTGAAAAAACATCCATTTATAAAAACACTGTTTCCCAAGCCTCTTTTTCTTACAGAGTTCGTCAGCTACAGCAACAAGCCCCTGATAATTAGGATGCTTACACCAAAATGTTTCTTGTGGAACTTAAAGCCTACCTATATTTCCTTTTAATTTAGTGCCAAGTTCAAGGTCTGTTGTTGCTTGTATGCAATAATCCTTACTGTCAGACTGTGTTTAGAGATGAAATTCTGAGTAGATTAGCTTGCATCTATGGGTATGTGGTACACTGTGCATGTGACATTCTTCCATTTGTGTTCCTGAGAAGCCTTGGCAGCAAGACATTGTGAGATTTTTGAGGTTTAATGTTAATAAGTAATTATTCCTATTATTGTTTAATAGGCTAAGAGTGAGTCCTGCCTTGTTGCATTTGCTGTGCCTGGATTCTGTAATGACAGTTCCATAACTGAGCTGGTGGTGCCCAAAAGCTGCATAAGGCCATGGGTGACATCCTGCCCCAGGGCTGTGTCCAGAGTGGCCTCTGCCATACAGGAATGAAGGAGTTGTGTGGCTGCTCCTGCTCTCTGTGGGTGTTTGATTTTCATGTTAATGTTTACAGCTTAATAGCCCCCTGTGGAAATGCCTCTCTCCGTTGATTGGAGGTCTGTGGTCCTTCTGGGTTTTTTTTGGAGCCTTCCCTCTTTGCCAGCTGCAGAGGTGTCTCTTCAATGCCCCTCTAGAGGAGGCAAAACAGCTGCATTAAAAAACAGGTGAAAGAGAAGATTGCTAAAAGTAGAGAGAATGAGACTGTCAAATGATGGGAATTGCTTACAAATATTTTCTGATTTCTTTCTTTCCCTTCTGCCATCCTTTCTCCTTTGTCCTCCTAGTGGTTTATTTTTATCTTAGGATAAACATCGTATTTATTTTCTGTTTGCTGTGTGCCGAATTTCAATCTTTTGAATGATAAAATACATATAAAAAGATACTAGTATTCCTTTCTCTGGAATAACTGATGCCTTGCAGGGCAAGCTAGAGGTTATGTGACAGTGATATTGTAAAGGCAGGCCAAAGGAATCTGTGTTAATCCATTTTCTTTTTCTTGTTATCAATGTTTTGTTTTATATTTTATTTTCCTTTCTAAATAGTAATCAATATTTCTTTGTAGAAATAGTTTAATAACTTTTTTTTGCCACCTGCAAAATACATTGTTGCTTTATAATGTTTGTCCAGCTATCACTAATAAGGGAGAATGACATGAAGTTATCCTTTGTAATACTATTTTTGAACTGTGGAGCTGGGAACTTTTTCCAGGTATTCATTAACTGAGGTTTCTAGCTCACTGGAAGATAAGTGAGCATTGTCCCCATTTTAAAAGTGAGACCTTAATGCTTAAGGTTAGTATTTTCTATAATAGCTTTTTTCTCTTCACTTTTTGGTTATCTGAGTATGGTGTATTTCTTCAGATGTGCTGATTACCCATAAGTTGAGCTTGAAGTTTGAATAATGAGCTCCTGAGCATCTCCAGACAGAGCCATGAGCCAGCAGGCACTTCTGAGAGTGTGGATTTGTCTGTGTCATTAATCGTGTACAGTGACCTGTGAAGTCCTAGCAGTCTTTTTGGCTGTAATCATTAAACCAGTCTCTCCTACAGGATAAAATGGGAAGAGAGCCTGCAAGCACAGTGAGAGAACCTTGACTGAAAATACAAATATCTTCAGAAAATGCTCTGGGAGTAATAGTAATAAAGAAAAAGTACAGTGGCAAAATAAATTGCTGCTGATACAATTTTTCTTCCTCTCTCAAGTTTGCCTCTAGTATGGCAGATTTTCTCCCTTCGATAAATAAATGCAAAGATGGGAATTGCTGCCAAAAACTGTCACATTTCTGGAACTTTCAGCCCCTGATTATTCACATTAAGCCTCTCCCCCCACCCCCCAGCAGTACAGTATTCTGAATATGTACACCCACCATTCTGTCAGATCTGTGCAGTCTGTGTCTGGTTCATCTTCTGTGTCTTTGATGTGCTCCATAACGTAGGCAAAGAGAGGTCTGATAGTCTCTCTAAAAACCTGACAGTTTGTGTGACAATCTGTCCACGAATCCACAGGCTCCTTGTCAACCAAATGAGCCTTTGAATATCAGAGGTTTCAGAACAGCGCTTGCAGCATTGCATATGCACCAAGGGGAGAGTACAACAGGCTTCCTTGTAACCTGAGAGATGTCTGCGTTTTCCTTAATCATTCCAGGGACATCTCATCATTGCTTGTTGGCTGGTTCTCAGCCCCGCACATGTCGGGGTTATTTAGCAAAGCTTGATTTACTGGAAACTGCACGTGGAGAATAATTTGTAGTTGGGAGTAGAGGAAAAACCCCGGGAGGGGGTGGAACTTCCAGGCTTCGGCTTACTCCTGGTTTTCAGTGTTTTATTGTTTGTTTCTTAAAGTGACTCTCTTCCCTGCAGTTGCTTTACCCATGCAAGTGTATGGATGTGATGCATTTTCTGAAGTATTCTCCAGTTCTCTTGTGCATCCTGTTGCCTTGGGTTCCTCTGTTCTGCCTTCCTCTGGGAACCCAGTGTACTGCATTCTTTAGCTACCTGTTGTGTAAAAGGATGGGGTCATGAATTTAACTTAGCTTTTTTTTTTTTTTTCAACTGGGACAGGAACTGGACCAGCTGCTGCAGTTTATAAATGGGACTTGGGGATATTCTCAGCAGAGAGAGATGGAAGTTTTAGCTCAGCATGACTGTCCGAGGTGGTGGGAGTTTTGTTGGAGGCTCTGTCAAATACCAGCTTTGGCATGATGGCATTAAATCTTAGCTAAAATGTTCCTTCCTTCCTTTCTTCCTTCCCAAAATAAGCTCCTGTGACAGGCCTGACAGGGGAATGTGCTTCGTATCTTTTTTATTGTATGACAAGTATTTGATGGCTGCCAATTTTGTTTGATGGAGTTTTTTTTCCCCCTCTTTATTCCCCCTTGAAAGTGCTGGTCAGCCTTTGAGTGAAAAGGCTGCATTTCTTAGCACTCTTGATATTCTGACAATTTCCTTCTTCTCCGTTTCCCTTGGCATCGATTCTCTGCATTCCTGTCTCTCTCTCATGGACAATGCCCAGTTGTTTGAGGCAGCATCCTGTGATCTCAGGGCTCATCCTGATAGTGTGGTAGATCTGCTGGTAGGACCCAAGTGTCCCTGCAGGATGAGTTGTGCAGCTGCCCAGCCCAGGGGCTGGGGTTTGGCAGTGCTGTGCCCTCAGTGCCACGGGCACCACGTTGTCTGTGCAGCTCAGCCACGTGCAGCACTCCTCTGAAGCAGATGCTGAAGACTCCTGATGTTTAATCGATGCCTGGGAAGCCTGTTTACCTGCACTTGTCAGGTGTAATTGATTCGGGCATTTACTGTGAATTCCTCACCTTAGCTAAACTTCCAGCTGGGAGGAGGGCAGGGTGATACTCCCCTACAGCAGTACTGGCATTAATCTGGGCCTTTGACAATGCTGTTGCTGTCCTTTCCAGAAAGCCTGAGTTACCTGCTGGAATTTTATGGCCTTTGTCTTTGAAGCTGCTTTTACTTTCCAGAGTTTGTTTAAAGAATTGGCAGTGCTTTGTTTGTAGTCTTTCAGAAGGGTGTGCTTTAAAGCAGCCTCATATAAACACAGCGTTTCTTTCTCTTTTCTCCTTCTTCCCCTTTTAATTGCTTCTGTAGTAATAATTTCTTTTTTTGCTGGTTGCCTTTCTGACTTGAAGATAACATGAGGCTTTTCTGCCTGCTTTCAGTGAGGCTCTTGAAGCTTTTGGAAGTCCCTAAAACCATTTTGCTGTGGGGTACCTGTTTTTAATTAGACTCTTCCCAGGGTACTTTCATAGACAGCCTGACTCTGATGTGGGATCACAGCCTGGGTCTGTAAACCCATTTTCACTCGGATGGAGTATCTTGGTGTGGGACCCTGCTTCTGGGAAGTGCTGGGATGCATATTTTTATTTGAGTCACTATATGCTTAAGGGACTGTAACTTAACCTTTTTGTACCTAGTTTGTTATCCACAGGGTAAACCCAGCCATGTTTCTTCTCCCCAGCTCTGCCTCCCTCTAGCTTTGTGGAGACAGGTGTTCTGTGGGATTTTATCTTTGAGAAGCTTTCTAGATATGCTACAGAATTAATTTTGCTTTCAACTCAGGATAATATTGCAGACATGAGAAGATCTGTTCAAAGAGGAATGTACTTCTGTTCCTGACTAGTTTAACTTGCCTGTGTTCTTACTGTGGACACTACTCTCTTTATGCTTTCTCTGAATCTTAATCCAAAATTTATGATCTCACAGCTTATTGCCGAAGGAAAGAAAAGAATGGAACAAATTCAATGCTCTCATTTCATTATTGGTCTCAGCGGGAGGAATGGATGAACCCACACATGAACAGCAAACAACAGAGCTGTGTTTAGAAGTTGGCTTTGGCTGAAAAAAAGTCCTTTTTTTCATATCAGCAAGCTGTTTGTAGTTCCTTGCATCTTTTCTCTGTTACCTTTTAAGAAAAAAAGCATATGAATTTTCAAAAAAGCAGTTTAACCCTTAACTTCTGTGCTTTAGTTATATGCTCTATAGGCATGTTTCTCTTCCTTCTTAATTGGCTTTTATTTTTATGTGCATTTGATGGTAAGGAGGAAATGTGAATGAGCTAACTGCTTGCTGATACCAGCAAATGGGCTGAGCAGAAACACCAGAGGAGTGAGCTCAGGAGGTGAAGAGATTGGGAATTTCAGAATATGCTGCAAGAAACAAACTCCCTGTTTTGGACCAAAGCTGATAGCAGTGATTGATTGTGTGGGTTGATTTTAACACATCCACAGGGTCATCCAGTGAACAGATCAGTTTGGCTCATCTGCCTCTGTACCTGAGGGAGGGATGCAGGTACACGGGGTAATTTTTCAAATCTGTTAGGAGCCGTTTGTGTGAGACTTGTGAGTGGTGAGGACGAGCAGCCTGATCTGCAGCGCGTGTGAAGCAGCGACCTGCTGAGGTGTGGGGAACCTGGGTGCACCTTTGCTGCCCTGAGGCACTGCTGGCAGCAAAGCTGGCTCCCAAAGCTGGCACTGACCCACGTTTCTCTGCAGCTTCCCGGAGTTCCTCATGGCAGCAGCTGCACCCAGGGCATGTGTGTGCTGCCTGTCCCCAGGAGCGTGCAGGCATGCCGCAGTTGTGCTGCTCCTCAGGATGGTGTGAGGTCTTAATTCTGGCTTCAGAAGCAGCTGGAAGCAGGAATTTTAATGTCTTCCAGCTGACATTTGAATTTGATATGTAAGAAGTTAGTTTTGCTTTCCTAGCTGTTTCTCTCAGAAATTTTCCATGCCCTTGTGGGGCACACCAGGTATTGCCCGGCTCACAGCACTGCCTCTTGTGCTCTTTTGGGTTTGAGAGGGGCTTGCAAAGGGCATTTTGCTGCAGGCTGGTGAGCGTGGATGTCAGCAGAAGGGATCGAAGCAGCATGTCTGTCAGGTGTGAGGCAGATTGTACCATCCAATCTCCCGGCTGTCGTCTGCAGCATTTGTCAGGGCCTGCACTGCCCTGCTCCGTTTCATCAGAGCTATCACTGGCATTCATCTAGGCTGGCAGCATTTCAACAGCTGTTAATCCTCTTTGTGTCTCTAAACACTGTGACCACTGACAAGCTCCTATACTCTGAGGTGTCAAAATATCTCAAGATATCTCTGGTGGTGGTGGTTGCGTTTGTTGGTTTTAAATCAAGACACCTTCTAATCTATTGACCCGAACTGAAACTGATGGAGAAATCTTTGTCCCAGTGTCAGGTTTTTAATGCTGCTGCTTGATGTTCACAAACAATTTCACCTGAAATCTGATTAATTTTGATTTCCTCATGCTTGTTTTGCTCAGTTTTCTGTTTTACATGTTACTGCAAGTAGCACATATTTCACTGAAGTTGTAAGGAATGTAGTTTAATGTCAGTGTGTGAATGAGCTGGCAGGGTTTTCTCTTTATGTTTCAATTAGTTTCCCTCCTGAAATAACCCTGAGAACTCAGTCTTATGCTATTATGTTTTCTTACTTTCTTTGCTATATGCTCTGGAAAGGGCCTGGGCAGTGTAGTGAGGTATAGTAGTGAATGTTGGAGTTTCTCTACATATTTGCAGCCAAGAAGGAAGGCTGAATTAAAATTACTCCAAATTTAGCTCTAAGTTTTAAAATTGATTCCCTTTGGAAGGGAATTTTTAGCACAAGGGTGTTTTGGAAGAGTGGAGAGCAAGGGTATAGCAGCAAATGTGTTGTAGAAAAACAGCAGGGTAAAGGAAAGTGGTTCTGTTGCACTTTAGGCTCTGGTTATGTATTTTTACGACTTCTTGGTGTTTTTATTATTTGCTACGAACCATCATTTAATAGCAGGGAAAAATCTTTCAAACTAACATTTCTTTGCTTTAGTTTGTTTGTCTTCTCTGGAGAGCTCTCTCCCCATATGACAAAGCTCTGATGTTCTGAAGTTGACTCCCCTAAGGCTCAGCTTTATTGAGAGAAGTGAAACATTTTAGGTGGTTCATTCATTCTTTCTGTGTCTTTTGTTATTTGAGCCCTTATGGTGTCCTTTGGTCATGTTTTTAAACTTGTTTCTGCAACTAAGACTGCCAGGAGCTTTATTTAATAATAGTTGAGGTCTCATGTTCAACTTTTTCTTTGTGAACTGCCATTTTATCTCAAGCATCAAATAATGTGAAAGTAAATTAAAAGCAGCATTCATGTCTTGTAATTTCGTGTAGAATGTTCTCTCTTTTACTGTACCACTGAATATCGTTTTATGAAGATAAAGGACTTCACTAAGACTACAGGCAGCTCAGACTTTGTTTCAAGTGCAAATACCACACCTTGATCCTGCTGAATAGCCCTTGTGTGGAGGTGACCCTGCTGGAGTTGGGGGAAGTGCTCGGGTGGTTCCTGGCTTAGCTCCTCGTTTGCAGCTATGTTATAAAGCCCTCAAAAGTTCTAGGCTGCTGGAACGTTCTCTCCAGCCATAGCATGGTGGGTAAACTGCTGAAAATGAAGCAGGTCTTGTGTCTGAAGTAGTACAGATGAGAATACTCGGAAAATTATTCTCTATTAGTAGACGCCCCAGATCACAGAACTTGCTGTGTCTGTGCCCATGCTGAAAGGCCCTTCTCTTGCCCATTAAGCCAATTTGTTGCTCATTTAATGTTTAGGACAAAAGGGAATGTGACTTTCCCAAGGTTGGAAAGAGGCTAAAGGCCAAGGAAAATGTATTTTAAAAATCTGCTTGTTGAATAAACTCAGATTTAAATGGTAAGCCCCTGTTTTTATTACTTGGGGAAGCATTTAAAGGTACTGATTCATAGCATTAGGAATATTGTTTTGTTGGATTTTAGAGTTTTTGGAGGGGAGAGGTCTGGACCAACAGCAAGAGGCCCAGTTGGATCACAGGGAAAGATGTTTCCTTTTAATTTTTAAAACACAGCAGCTTTATCTGCAGGTTGAAGGTGTTCTATGTCCCTCCTCAATCTTTGCATGATGCCTGGTGGTTGCTTTGAGAGCAAGCCTTTCCTCCTTCTCCTCACTGAGATTCTTGCCTCTGTTCAGGCTCTCACTTGCCTGCTTTTAGCAGCTTCAGAATTCAGACCTAAAGCCTGGGTTCCTTTCTCAGCTATTTTTGTCCGTGTCCGTAGCTGATGTTGTTGGAGATGAGCCTGACCGAAGTGCTGGGCAGTTGAACTCTCTAATGAAGTAGGTAAGGTTGTGCCACAAGCACTTTAATCGACAGCACACCCAGCAAATGATTCTGTTGGCCATCGTCACTTTCTTCAGGTGGGTTAAACGCGACCTCATGCTGGGGCTCACGTACAACATATTTGTTCCTGTTTTCCTCTCCTGCTGCTGTTTCACTGCAGAGTGCTGCAGGCTAATAGTGTCTGATGGGACTACTTCCTATTGCCTGAAAAATGTTTAAATTTGCTACCTTGCTTTCTCTTTTTCCCACTTTCTCTCATTCTGATCTCTCAGATCCAGTCCCTTTGAGAAATCAGACAGTATGAAATATGAAAATTGCTTGGGTAGTAATTGGAGAAATGGTGAGACCTTTGAAGCCCAATGGAGATAACGCTTACATCTACTTATTCACATTATTTAATTTTTAATGGCAAATTTAATTAATGAAGCACAGGTCTTGTGGTTTCATGTGTGAATAAGTAACAGCAGGGAGCTGTAAGTCATGAGGTCTGTTTACAGGCCAGAGAAAAAGGCACCATTAAAAGCTGAACTTTTCAATATAGGAAGGAGAAAAATGGATTTAATAGCATTGAAGTTTGACCACTCTGTAATAAGTAAGTAAACAAAAACATTAGTGATAATTTGCCAGTAAAATGCATTTTGAAGTGGTTAGTCCTTCATGATTCCTCAGTTTAAGTCTGTCTCCTAGGTCAAAGTTTGAAAAGCAAAATCTGTTCTGTTTCTTTTGGTATGTAACATAAATTCAGGCACTAAAGATAAAACGCTTAAATATAGCACCTTGAAGCCCAGGTTCTGAAAACCTTTATAAACCTTTCAATTAACTGAGCTTCATACAACTTCAGAGATACAGGCAGCTGTTATCCCTCACTTGCAGATGGAAAATGGTGACTTGCCCAAGATTGCACAAGTGGCAGAACCACTAATAGAACTTGAGTTATATCTGTCCTTTCCTTTTTCCAACCACTGAACAGTATGTGTTGGCTCATCATGCGCAGGACCAGCTGCATTTATGGGAAAATAAATGAAGAAGGGCAAGAATAGTATTCTATATAAAATGACCAAATTTGGGGAGAGACGAGATAGGCAGCTCAAACTGGCCCTAAATGAATAGCTGTCCTCGCTTTCAATACCATTTTGTCACTTTTTTTGATTGATTATTGCATATTTTCTGCTTGTGCCTTTTCAGAGTAAGAGCCTTGCAGATGGGCTTTGAGCGAGGCAGTTGCCAGTGGAGTCCAGCGGCTCTGCCTGGAGCGGCTTTATCAGCGGTTTAGTGACACCAGACCCTGTAGCCAGCCCTTCCCTCCTGCTGCTTGTGCCTGGGAGGCTCCTTGGTGCAGCCCAGAGGAGGAATTCGTCCTCCACATTTAGTGCCTGAGCAGTTGTGAGCTAAAACTCTTTCTGTGCAAGTTCAGGAGAATTTAATGCAAACCTCTTAAGCCCTGCAGCAAGACACTCAAGAGCCTGTTTGGCAGCGCCTTAACTGAGACCTGATACACCTCCCTGTGTTGTTAGAAGGGAAACAGGCTGCATAATTTTCTTTTAAAGAATAAGTAACATAAGTAGAAGCACTGAAATGTAAAATGGATTTTCCAGTGCTAGCAGCCAATTTTGATACTTGCATGTCAGTAACTTACAAGATCCTTCACAGCAATTAATGAAAGAAGAGAACAAAACATGACCGAACTCAAAATAGCTCTGTGCTGGAAACACCTTGTTTTTGTGGTTACATGGAATAACCAAAGCTCATGGTTGGGTGGTAGCGACCTTTTCCCCCTTTTTCCTTTCACAAAAGTGAGCCTTGGAATGAAGGATGTGTTGTGGCCTTGATGCATCTTATTGAAAATAAAATCGACTCTTAAGTATTTCTGGAATTCTTTGAACTGAATATTCTGTTTGTTGTTGGAAATTGTTATTAATTATAGAAGATGACTTTGTGACAAGATAAGATCTGAGATGCCTTTAATTTTTAGAACTGAGCATTCTATTCTTTGTTTCAGAATGCAGAGATCTACAAGATGACATCTGAGCAGTATCAGGAGGCAGCCACCAAGGCAGAGGAACGGATAAAGTGAGGAGCCATTTTTGTTCTTTTCAGCAGTTCCAGTTGCATTCCATAACATTTTGTGTGTAGCTTCTGGATGTCCCTGTAAACAGTGTGAAGTTACCTCATGTCAGGTACTGAGGGGGCTGAGGAGGTGCAAGCCGGCATCTTCTCTTTCTGTGCTCAGCTTGCAGAGTTTGGTATAAAGCTGATAGATCTTGCAAGGAAGGATGAGGGAGAAGAGAGGGACTTTAAAAATTAATATTAAATGGTAATATTTACTAGGGTTTTCAAAATAGCAATGGAACATGTTTAATCTGTTCTAACTTTGACCCATTGTACTTAACCTACACACTGCAGCATTGGGCTGGTGCATGGGGGTAGGAAGAATGGCACCACTTCTAAAGTTTTCATTGTCCAGGAGAAAAAAAGACAAACAGTCTAAATCTCATCCCTGTTAGTTTCAAATTAGAGTTGTAATTTTCATGAATGCTTTCTTAGAATGGGTGCAATGATTTTTCTGGTCTTTTTTATTTGCCTTAGCACAGTAAGTGGACCTTTAATGTTGCCTTTATACCGTGAGCATATATAGTGTTTAAATTATATTTGTATTTGCCAGTAGTGTTATATAACTTATTGTTCCACATGCACTAACAGCTGCCCAAGAAAAAATATTTTCTATAATTCTTAAATATTAATGAGGCTAAGGCAATTACGCTGTCAAGAGCAGCACTTGAATCTCAGTTGGGTAAACAGTTGGCCAATATGTAATAAACTAGAGTAGCAGCATATGTAGTCCGGTTGGGTCCAATCCAGACTCTACAATACTTAATTGCATAAATAGATAATATAGTAGTGATGAATATATTAGTGGGGTGTGCAGTATATTGTGCTGTCTTTATTTAAAATTATGTTTAACTGCCAAAACATCACATAACCTGTTGTAATTTCACATTTTTGTTTGGACAGTCAAGCAATAAGTTGCTAAAGAAGCCAAAACAAAGCAACTAACACATTGCTTGCATTTCCATCCTGTTTTCCATAGCAGAATTTTAAATTCTCTTTTAAAATAAAATTTGAAAAATTCATAGGACATAACTTTCCTATTGTCTTTGATCGATGGAATATGTTCTTTGATTTGTTCTGCAAATGTGTTGTGGACTTGTGTAGTGTTGATTTATCCTTGTGACTTGGTAAAGGAAGTGATTGGGACCTGGGATTGTGTTCTTCACTTACTAGTACAGACTGCAACTACCTTATTTTTTATAGGTAGTCTGAAGGTTGGTTCCTGATGTTTCTGTTTCCTTTGGTCTGTTCTGTTTCTTGCGGAAACGAAGGCTGGTAATGTAGGAAACTCAGGAATGCAACCATTTATTGCAAAGGTTAGTGGCAGAGACCAACACAAATGCTAATGAATTCTTTCTTTCAAGATTCAGAGTGTGCTTGTGGTCTTTTAAGGATTTCTTCCCCTTTTCTTTGAGCCTTTATCATCTAACAGTCCCTGGCTTCTGGTCTTATTGTACAGTGCTCTTGAACTTGATGGCAATATGAGCTTGAGCCATTATAAAGGGACAGATTCCTTGGGCTGTCTTCTTTGCAGCAAAAAGAGACACCTGGCCTAATGCGAATTTTGTGTGAAAAAATAACATGGCTGGGGGTGTTTTGAAAAGGGACAAGATGAGTGGAACGAGTGAAACTGAGGGTAAAGTTGAATATCATGCATTCTAGTTCTTCATAGTAGAAGTTGCCAGCAGTAGCAGGATTGCACTGAGCTGAGCTTTGGAGTTCATGATCTGGGACTGATAATGCCCTTTGATAATTGTACCTGCAGGAAGAATCATTGCTTTCCCCCATTAGCCTGCACTGTGTCACTTCCATCAGCATGCAGTGACCCTTTTCAGATTGTTGCTTTGTGTACAACACACTGTACAAACACTCCTGAAGTGTTCTTGTGCCTCACACCTGGGTCATGATAGGCTGGGACAGGGTCAGGGGAGGGCTCCTTCCTACACTGGCATCCATGCTCAGTTGGTAGGACTTGAAGTCTGTGTGTGGTGAAGTTCTCCTGTTAGGCATCCTACAGTCAAGTCTTTCTACAGCCTTTTTATTGTAATAACCTACAAGATCCTGTGACTTCACTGGAAAGAATAGTTTGCTTATACTGTTTTGCACTTTCTTATTAAAGATATAAGCAAAGTTGGTGCTAAGATAGGTTAGACTGATTTCTGCAGATGTAGTTCTTTGGTTTGCAGGAATAAACTGACACTCCTGCAAAATTATGTGAAATGGAATATTAGCCAAAGGATGAATGAAGTACAGGCCTGCCTGTTTCTAGTGCTGGATTACGATATCTCCCTAAGGAAAGGAAACCAGGAGTGGCACTTTCTCCAGTTGCAGAGTCCCTTTCCTTCACCATAGTGTCTCTTCCTGAGCTTCTGTTATCCCTGTTACACTGTGAAGACCTGCCTGTGGCACTTGTGCCTTCTGAGACCAGTCTACCCTGTATTTGTTCTCTGCCACTGTGTACCAGCAGAGCTGATGGAGGAAAAGGGAAATAGGGCTGGGGCTCTTTCCACTCTATTTTTCAGAGTCCGTGTTGAAAGAGTCTGTGTTGAAGCAAAGAGAAGAAATATCTGAAACAAAACCCCAGTGTTTTCTTGGCATTTAATGACTTTTGTAATTCTTTTATCAACACTTACAGCTCTGCACAAGTGCTTTCCATGGACTGTTTCCACTCTTTAGTGATTGTCAAGCATTGCAGGATTTAGGAATATTGTACACCTTTCCACCAGTGACCCTTCACAGCATGCCTGTGAGGTAGGCAAGTCAGCCTTCCTATCTGCCTTTGTATAAAAACAGAAGTGAAGTACTTAGTGCTGAGCTTCATATTAAATCACTGACACAGTCATTAGCTCTTGGTTTCCACTTCAAGGCTTGATGCCTGCATGGCCTGACTTATGCAATGGACTTTGTTCCTCATCTCTTCACCTGAAGCCAGCCTGCTCTCGTCTCCACATACGTCCTATCAGAGTGTCTCTTTCTCCTTTGTTCTGAGCTCTGTCCAACCTGTTTTATTTCCTCCCAGGAAAAAGATCCTAGCAACAAGATACCACTGAGCACAGCTTTCAGCACCTTAAGCAACTTGCCCTTGTTGCTTCCATGCTATGGTGAATTGGACAGTTGCCATGGACATATTGTCTCAACTATGTTGTTATAATTGCTGCATTATTATTTTTCTCTTTTGTTAACCAACAGAATTAAAGTCAGGGGACCTAGAACTTCCCCTGCCTTCTTTCCCTGTTTAGCAAACTGTGCACATCAGTAACCACCCACAAAGGAAGCAGCGTGTAAATAAAAAGCCAGTGCTCCCCACCCTTCCCTTCATTCCACATCCTTTTCTCAGTGTTCATAGAGCCATGACTCAGACTGGGTTTAGAGAAGACAACTTGCTAATCCCCTCCCTGCTACAGAGAATAAAATGGCATTTCATTCCAAGCTGTATTAATGCACTCGCTCCAGGGATAAAGCAGCACTCCCAAAAGGCAGTGGCCAAATTTTCTTTCTGTTGCGTTGTCTTTGTCTTCTTTTGAGTGTTACATTTAGATTAGCTTCTGAGGATTAAATGTTATTACAGTCCCTGAATCTGTTAAGGGGAAGGAAAAAAACATCAGTAAAGAGGTTATGGCTTAGTGCAGCACTCTAGATTTATCCTCAATATGCTGGTTTGGGGTTTTTTTTTTGTTTTGTTTGGGTTTTTTTTGTGATTTATTTTCTTTTTGAAGGTTGTCTTATCACTTTAAAAAAAATTATTTATTTTTGTGGTTGTTACTTTTTGATGCAAGAATTTGCCAGGGTGGGGGTGTGACTCTAAAAGGTAAAGCTGCAGGAGCTGGGTGAGGGGATTAGGAAGCTGTTAAAAGATAAAGTTGTTCTGAAGCTGAGTTTCCCTCTGAGATCTCCCTATAGTTTTCAGAACTGTTTTTGAAGCTGCTTACTGACTCTGTTGCTTTGCATGTTTTGCTGAGAGGACTGCATATGCTTTGTGCTGTTATCAAGGAGTGCATAAAGAATGCCAGTTGATCTTATCCTGGTGGAGATCAGCTGAGAATCCAGGGCAGCTTTCCAATGGAGAAACTGCTAAAGAGATTTACTCCATGCAGGATCTACTGTGTGAGAGTGTCATTTAATGGTCCTAAGATCTTTAAACTTAATGGGCATGAGTATTTAAAGTGATTATGTTAGAGAAACCAGCAGGTAGTAAGTATCCTCCTGGCTGAACGTGGAGTAGAAAACCACATTGACTCAGTGAGGGTGAGGGAAGAAGGGTCATAGATGGATTGTCTGCTGGCAACGGGGAATGTATGGCTTGCTTTCAGTACTCATGGAAATAAAGGTTTTATTGAATTACACAAGATTTTATGAGGCTGATGGCCCCTCCGTTAGAATGGCAAGATTAACTGGAACCTAGAGAAACTACCTTTTTTGTTTCTTTATGTAGATATGGAAAGTTTATAAAATAGTTATGTGAGTTTATATTGAGTTTGTTAATCTTGAAGTCTACTATGAGGCCTTGGGTATTTCAACAGAGGACTGTGCCCAGGAGACAAGGTCTGAAACAGTTATTATATGGACAGTTGTGAAGCCAGAGGAGAAGGGTAAAGACATCATAGTTTTCAAACAAAATTGCTATGGGATTTCTCCTACCATTAGATTAGATAAATGATTAATTTAGTGTTGAAATTAAGAACCTCTCCAACAGGGATTTAAGAGTTTTCATGAGTAAGAGATTGATTATTGCTGAAAGCTTATCCATAGCCTTACCTCAACATAGTCCTTTTGTGCCCTGCAATGATAATATTTTCACCAAAATTATTTGACTTCATCCCAGTCCTGTTCTTCCCTTGGTGCTTGGTTTGTGCTAGTTGTTCCTTCTTCTGTCTGCACTGAATCTGTTTCATAATCTTCAAATAAAGAGATGGGTTATTAGTCAAAGCTTTTTTGTTTCTCACTTTTATAAAGTTCCTCTTAGTAGGAAATTAAAATATTCTCTAAGAGATTATAATGCATGAAGTTCCTCAAATTTATTTCAGAAGATGGTAAAAGTATATGGGTGGATTTTGACTTTGTGTGATTTTATCTGGTGTGTATTTTACTGAAAGAAAAAGTTTCTGATCACTTTCAGTTCTGCTTCACAGCTTTTCACTTGTTACCTTAGGATGTAAACATTTTCCTTATGAATTCTGGAAGGCCTATTGTTAACTAACTACTTGTACCAGTGCATTGATTTCCTAGCAACATATATTCCCCTACTGCTTTAGGAAGATGGTATGTGGAAATAGAAGTTGAATATGTGCAGTGGATTTGCATAAATTTTCCAATTGGGCCAGACTATTCTTTTTTTGAACCAAATTTTAAATCTTGAAAATTGATTAGATTGTGTGTTTTATCCAAGTTGTTGAATGTTCTTTCTGAAGTTCAGTTCTTGAGGATTACTAAGATGCTGCTTGTAAATAAGATTTTTGTTTTGCCCAGTTAGTAAAATGAGTAACATTCAATCTAATGCTCACAGTATTGTGTTTCCTCTCATGCGTGATGAGAGATGAGTCCAATGAACTGAGGCTGCAGTTCTGTTAGTGCTGAAAAACTGGTGTGTCTTCAAAACTGCAGGAGCGTTTCTTCACCGCTACCTTGGTAGAACTTGGGCATTCATAAAATAAGATCTGAATAGCAAGGACTCAAACAGCAAAGGAGGAGGTGCCAAAAACTCCATGTAGTCTGTTAGGGGTGTTTCTGTTGCTGTCGATTTTTACATGAAAAGCACTTGTTTTCTGTAGTAATGTTGCCTTTATAAAGCCCTTAGATCAGGGTTTGTTGGCAGGCCAAATCCAGATTGTTTTCAAAAGCATGGATATTTGTGCAGCTGTTAAAACAAACCCCAGTCATACTTCGTGCATCAGAGGACATGAAATATTTCAGTTCACAGCTCTTTATTGTGGAGAATACAGTGAAAATAAAAGCAGATCTCTGCCCTCAGATTGGGAATTGCATATTCCAGTGTGTACAATGGTGGAAGTAAGGTTTCTTCAGGTTTCATAGTGTCTTAGTATGTATTTACAAATAATGGCAGATCCACACCAAAATCCAGAACTTTTTGTGCCTTTGGCCTTCCCCTCCCCTTGGCTTGAGTTGGGAAAGGTGTCATGAATATTAATTAATGACCAGCTTAGCCTATTCCTGCTGTGTTTTTCTGCCTGTCTTCAATGTGTGTGTGGTGCAGTGTGCTGGTGGTGTGGGGCTGATCTGTAAAGGACTGAGGTTAAAGTTGTCTGGGGAAGCTTTCCATGAAGAGTGGTGAATTAAAGATGTCAGAAGCAATAATGCCTGAGAAACCACTTGTTACCAGTGAATTAATGACTTGTTTGCTAATTAGCAGCCTGAGGCAACATTGAGGTAGCACTCTAACAATCTGGTCATTAATTCAGTTGCAACTGATTTCAAGGGCAATGTTGCTATTTTGAACAGTAATTGTATTCCTGATTCTGGATTATACACTCTGTGTCCTTGCTGTTGAGTCAGTCTTCTCCTGAAGTCTTGGAGGGATGGAAGAAGGCACCAAAGGCAAGTAGCAATGGGGGAAATTTGAGGAAATAGTTTGTTATGTAGGTCAGAGCTTTTATGTTTTTGTCGTCTGAGGAAATAAGGACTGTGACAGGACTGCTGTGGACACCTTGGGTCATGGTGATGCATCTGCACAGAGGAAATTAGTGTTTAGTGCTGAGCTGATAAGATTGATGTCCTTTTCTCCCTTATAGAAGAGAAAAACCACCTCAGCTATCCAATTGGGCTTCAATAACTTTAATTATTTATTTGTGTGATTTTTGCATTTTTCTTGTTAGTCCTGGCAGTTGCATGTCTGGACATATACATACCATACCAACTGCAATTCAATCTACTTTGACCCAAAAAACTGGCATTTGGAAGGCAGGAGCACTTGTTCAGGGATGATTATTGTTTCTTTGGAGAGAGCTGATCAGTGTTGTGCTGACTGCAAGGGCCACCAGCAGCACAATAGAGCAGTGTCAGGAGGCACCTGGGATATTTCATGTGTTGTTCTCCAGACTTTTTTATCTAAATTGTTTTCTATAAAGTTTTTTTTTCTATTTTCTGAGGACTTCTTAATTTACAATATTCATGTAAAACCAGAAACAAACAAAAAGCCCCCAACCTTCCCCCCAAAAACAGACTTGTAAGACTTTTTGTATGTGCTTGCTTTGAAAGCACCATTATTGATGTTCTCTGAGGGATGAGTAGCTGCTTAATGGGGATTTTTGCTGAGTCAGTGTTCAGAATTGCACAGCTTGGTAAAAGGGGGCACTGTGGTTTTGAAGTTTAGAGAATGTGGGCAGAAGCAAGGGAATTTTTTTAATAAGGTGAATGTTTAGCTTCAGATCCCACCTGAACTTTAGCACCAGCAGCTTCAATCTCCTCTCTAAATTTATTTTGGCATCTTTAGCAGGACATGCCACTCTGTCAGTGCAGAATACACTAATGGACTCATATTTTTGTCCATCCCTTTGTGTAGCATGAAGTAAACTGTAGGAACCTAGTGCACTACTCAGTGGCATTTTGGAAAAGTAACTGCTGTTCAAATGGGTAGTCAGGGTTTTCTTTTAAAAAAAGAACATTTCATTTGCAGTATGACATTATAAGATCATTCACATAGGAGACATTTACTGAACCTGCTGCCCCTCATGTCTTGTGGTTAAATGAAATCAGCATATCACGTCTTCAGTTACCTTCTTTAGAAAACTTTTGAGGAAGGTATTTAATAGACCAACAGTTCCCCAACTAATTCCCAGACATTATAGCACTGTCACAACCCATATATTCCTCGGGCTTGTGCTGCATATCTTCTACAGACTGCATGCTTTCCTTTCCTGACTTGAGATCTTTACCAGTTTTTAGACGATGTTTTTTGTCTGAAGAAAGAAAATCCCTATTCAGGTCACTTGTTGGGCCGTGTGTTGTTTTCAGATTCAGTTATTGCTTGCTATATTGCTTTTCTGCCTTGTGGGAGCTGAGCCAGCTTCCTTTCTGATTCAGAGAACTCCTTCCAGCAACAAGATTCTGACTCATTCCTCCTTGGCTTCCAGAGACTGTTTTGCTGCTAACTTTAGGCTCTTCATCTTTGCTAGTCAACTTTTAGTAGCTTGGCATCTTTGGGAAAAAATGGTGCATGGCTTTGTGGGCAGCAGATCCAGTTCTGTTAACTTCTGTATCTCTTGGCAAGTGAAAGAAGAGGCAGTAGTTTTCCTTTCATCTTCCAAACTGGCAGTTTCTCATAGCTCAGTATTCTACCATCATAATCAGTAAAGAATTTACATCCAAATGTACATTGGAATTATCCACTTGTGGGGAAAAGTCTCTCATTATTCTAAACCACTTGCCATCTGCCATGCAAAATGCTAATAGGGGTGATTAGTTATTGCATTTGCAGGTTCAGTAGGATAAGGATAATATTATTTTATGTGTTTTAGTTCAGTTTTTTGCTTATTGCTACCCTTCTGCTCCCCCAGAGACCCACAGCCCACCACCACAACCCCAGTGCCTGCAGCTTATGGGGTCTAAGGAAGCCAGTTAAATTTGGTTGAAACTGCATTTGGCAGAAGACAATGAAAGTCTTTCAGGATGACCCATGGATCAAATGGGAAATGGCCACTTGTGTGTGAGGATAAAGCATGTAGGAGGACAGGGGAGGTTGTGACATACTGGAGTAAGTCAGATGGAGAGCTGCAGCCAGCATTGCATGGGTCACACAATCTCTCTGCATCAATTTCATGATGGAAATGAAGAAGTTGATGTTGATTTCCAAAATTAGAAGTTGTTACAGAAAACTGCTAGATTTTAGTCACTTCCGACATCAATCTGTCTGTTCTAGAGTTTGGGGTTTTTGTACGTTTTTGTTTTTTTTTTTTTTTGGTGAATGAAATGTGGTTGGGGCAGGCTGTTTCTGCTGAATGCTGTGCAGTGACACAGCAAGTGGCTGACACTTGAGACTTGGACTGCTGTGGTAACTTTTGTTCTCAGTGATAGAATCTAATTACTTACACAGAAGAAGAATTCAGAACAGCTTCTGCCTGTCTGTGATCGAAGGAAAGGAGGTATCTGTGCTGGGAACAACAAGGGTGCAGTGAGTGCATGAACTCCAATGGGGAATTGGGTGGCAGTTTCAAAGAAACTGTCAAAACAGGAATTGAGATTGGGAAGTACTTGAGTGACTAATTTTGTAGGATCACAGAGTCACCCAGAAACTCACATTACTTTAAAATATTCATTCATTTGGCACTTCATGAACAATGTACGGAAAAACAGAGTTGGGTGACCTGTTATTAAAATGCAGCTGTCAAAGGGAGAAAGAGAGAGGGGAAATAACTGCAGGTGTGCAGGAGTGTGCTGCTGACAGCATGACAAGGCATGTGAGAAGGATTTAGACAGGAATACAGCAGCTTCAGCTGAAATTTGGGGGTAGAACCCCTGTTCTTCTGAAAATTGTCATGAGGTTTCACCTTTTCTTTTAGTCTGTCCCCTCTTGCTCTAAACTGTGTGTTACTTCTGCAAGCTTTCTGTTCTCCCTGGATCAGTGGCAGGGCCTGATGAGCAGTGTTTTGAATACTTGAGGCTGATCAGAAATACTTCCTTCCTGGTCATATTAGTTTAGCCTCATGAGACATGCAGCTTGTTTACACTGTGCTAGGTTATGTAGCTTAAATATTACTGATTTTTAGTAGACATTTGGATAATCTATTAAGCTTCTTCCATCTCTTATTTCCCTTGCCACACAGCTGTAACACAGCTCTTACCTCTTCCATTCAAACCACGTTATCCTGATGTGCCAGATCAGGGAATCCCATAGCTTGTAGTGAGGGCACAGTGCTTTGTGATAGTGCAGCATCCTGTGCTGAAAGTTAGCTTGCCTGGCTGTTTGTTCTGTGCTGATGAGTTTGTTATATGTGAATGAAATGCTTCAATTGTGTTTAATTTTCTGCTGTAAATGTCAAGGATGCAATAATGAGAGAGAATGAAACCTTTCTATGTGCTGTGTATTGCATCTGTCTGGAGTCATTTTTTCTGACAAGTTAGAGAAGCCATCAGAGCCAACTGCTACCCAAGGGAGGATGCAGTTTTACAGGTCAGTTAACCACCTATTGGGTTTTATATATGTACAGTGCAGCCTGGCAGCACACCACATTTATGTGACCAAAGCATCACTGAGCTTAGTCTGAAACGTGTGTAATGGACCCTGGATATATAAACATACTAAGCAGCTATACAACGTGTCTGATTCCTTCCCAACATGCAGAAACTGCTGCTCTGTGCCCTAGGATTTACTGGCAGTGCTGCCCATGCATCTGATTGCTGGTGTCTGGGGCTGTCTCTGCTCCAGTGACTGTGGTGACTAATGTGGTTTGCTCAAGTTGGTTCAGACACTGGTCTTAGTCAAATAATGCAGCAGAAAGCAGCTAATCCAGTCACTGGATTTTTTGGCTCACAAGAAATTCCAGATTGCTGGCCCATTTTGGTTGCTGCTTGCAGCTGTGTGCTGGAGCCAGCTACTTTTAAGTTGGCTTATATGAAGGACCCTGTGTGTCCTTGTTTATCAGTTTCTGAGCAGAGGTATCAAAGTGTCTGAGTTTAGAAACCGTCAGCCTCTGTCTTGAGATTTTTGTTCAGCTTGAATGGTTTCCCAGAGTAAAATGTAAAAAGAAGATCTTGCTCTTAACTCCATCTGGAATTGCTGTTCTTCCCAGTAAAGCCGAGTGATGGTGTGTTACTCACTGTGGAGTTACTGATTTTGCACTAGGCTAAAGAGCTGCCAATTCCTAAAGCACTCAACGTGCATCTCTGCTTGGGTACTCTGATCTTCAGCTGGGTGGAAGGACCAGCAAATACACAGACCTTCTCCAGCTTTCCTTGCTTTCCAATACTGAGTCTATAATCCTTTCAAAAAGGGAACCTGTCAGCAGTACCTGCATAGTAGCCATAGTGCTGTGTTTGAAACCTCCTGTCTCTGGGTCTGTATCCTGATGATATGGCCTTAATTGCTTTTTGCAGTGAGTTTGGGTGTTTGTCTTTGGAAACTGTTGCTTCTTGATTAATTGATGGGCATTGGGGATGGCACTTCTCCTTCTAGTGCAGTGCTTATGGTAGAAATTCTCAGAGTACCTTGCTTTAACCTCCCAGACACTTTGTACTTCTTCATGGGGTTTATATCCGTGTAGGAATGAATTTGCCAAGACAAATGAATGCAGTTATTGACTGAAGCAGCTGTTACCTGCCTCTATTGAACAGTTAGGAGAGGGTTAAGAAGAAAACCTCTTCTGAGCCACTAGATTGGCCCTGACTAAGATGAATGTCTAATTCACTCCCAGCGTCCTTACTGCTGCCAGTAATAAAAAGCTTGCTTCACATATTCACCCCACTGCAGACGTTTCTCTTAAATTAAATATCAAGAGGACATATAATAGCACGATTCCACGCCAAGCCAATATTATCAGATTGATGTCAGCAGTGATAATAGAAGAAGGATAAGTTGATGAGATTTCATTTATTAAATAAAGTAAGGGGAATACGCAGTGATAGAAAGGATTTGGTAACTCTCGGTGTCAAAATGCAGCAAGATCGTGCTCATTCTGTCTTACCTCAAGGGATAGTAGAGAGAAGGATGCCCTTTGTTTCATTTTAAGAAAACCTCTCCCTTCTTTTCTAGACAAAGACCTGATTTAAATCTCTCCGTGGGAGGGGGAGAGGAAGTTCTGAAATCATGGATTTCATGTGTATGTAGCCTTCCTGCCCACTGCACACTGACAAGGCAAAGGTTTCTTTCCTCTCTGTGATAGGAGAGGCACTACTAGTGAATTTTATTTCTAAACCCATCTTTTACTTTTTCCAAACTGTCATCTTTTCTTCTTTCCTTCTCCTTTAAACAGATAAGAGTGTGTTTTATTGATTTAATCTTCCATATTCTGTATGTCCTGCATGTATTTATTTCCAAAGTGTTGTAAGAGCTTGTTCCATACTTCCATCTGCAGATATTGTGCTATCACTTCCCAGCCCAGCCTTTCTCTCCTGCCTTTTTCCTAGCTGCTGTAAATGAGGCTCTTACACCTGTTTTGATAATAGCTGTAGCAGTTGCAGCATATTTTAGTTCAGACAGAGGCCAACTGTCTACCTCATTTGGTGGAGGCATATGCTTAAAACTTTGACCCTCTTTAGGAGAAAGGTCAAAGCAGACAAGGCTTCTGCTAGTTGTATATACAAACCTCATTCCTTTTCCACCGTTTTCCTTTTCTCTCGTATGAGAAATAATAGTAAAAACCCTCAATGACACATCAGGAGCAGTGTGATCGGGTGTCCAGAATGAATTTTCCTAAAGATTAGTTAGTGCCAACAGCCTTGAGCTAGGCTGAGGGTGAAGGGAGATGGTTGATGAAAGTCCACCTCCTCTGGAACTCAACCCACAGTGTCATTGCATTCTACAGGATGTTTTTGTAGTTGGATGCTGCTGGTTTAATTCCTTTTTGCACAAGGAAAGTCAGACACCTGTAAGGTGCAGCTGTTGTATGTGTGCAGGGCTGCAGTTCCCCCAGTGTGCAAATGCTGCAAGCTGAAGCTGAGTGTTAATGTGAGCAGGAGAGTGGCACCCCCTTGATTCAGGCAGGCATTGTGATTGCTGTGCAGGGAGAAAAGCATCTCAGGCAGCTGTTCACCAGAGCACTCCAGGTACCTCCTTCCAGTCCAGATGGGTACCAGAACTAATCTGCTGGATGTGGATAACTTGTGTACTCCCAGATTCCACAGTAACTTGTATTGATAATTACCTAAACCAACTTTGCAATTTGTTGATTAGCATCTGTAAATCTGTTTTGAGAAGCTGGTGCAATTGATGCATAACCACAGCTTGAGGTTTTGTTTTGTAGAAATAAAGGAGAATAATCTTGTTATGATTTTGGGTACACGGTACCACATAAATCCTCCCTGGTTGTGGGAAGTGGTGTGTAGGAATGCTGGTTTAAATCCTTGCTGGGCAATGCATGCTGGTCTGTGCTGATTGATCCCCTGCCTCTGGTAGGCTTTAGGCAACAATACTCTTTTTTTGTGGCTTCTTGCTCACCACTGTGTGGCTTTTAAATAGCCCTGTGGGCTGAGCACCAAGGGATCTGTTAAGGAAGAGGGTCACAGACTTTGCAGCACTGTCTGAGCCCACAGGTGGCTAATAACTAACTAATAGTTATTACTAACTTCATAATTATTTTAGGCAGTGAAGACTGATACCATAGGAAGGACAGTGATCTAAAGCAAAACAATTCCTGTAGCCCTGCTGACAGTGACAACCTCTAAATATTTCTAAGATGTTTGTACCATGCTCAGTTCAGATGAATACAAACTGGTTTGTGGTGTGCTGTACCTTTTAGCTCTTCTGGGTTTCTATACGAAAATTACAGAATGCCCTTCGGTTTAACATCACTGAGTTTAAAAAAAACTAATTTTAAAAGTCTTAACTTTTTCAATGAATTGAGGGATTTGGTGGTATTTCCTGACCTGGTATTGTTTGGTATCATTTCCACAGTCTCACTGATTTGATTAGAGTGATATTAAAGTTAGTGACAAAGCAAAATGCCAACATTATGAGTTTCTGAAGCTCTCTCTGGGTTCTTTTCTATCCCAAAATTTGAAGATTTTTTTTTTTAGAATATGGATTTTCGAGGCTTTAAAGGTGATTTGCTGTATAACATAGAAATTAAAAATGAACACTAACCCTTAGGGACTGTACATGGAATAAGTTTCTTGTAAAAGCTGTAAGATTAGTGAAGAGGTAGAAAAAGAAGTCTGTATAGTATCCTTGCTAGTTTCTGATCCAAATCTCAGTGTTGTAGTGTGGCTGTCATACTGATAAATTCCTACTCTGTCCATGTATGTTGGCAGTATGACTGAGGACTGAAAAAGTATCAATTAAAGTATAGCTCAACCAAATTATTGGGAGAGTGCACCCAGGTTGCTGATAGGGAAAAGACAAAATTATTCTTCTTTTGGTGCTTCCACTTCTTTGCTGAGCACCTTACAGATGTGCATGATTTGGAAGCTCATATCTGAGCTCCCCAAAAGCATTTAGAAGATCTTGGTTTAAGATGTCCTGTTTCTTAGAAGTCTGTTCCACCTGAGAGACTGTGACATGCCCAGGGACAGGTCATGTTTTCCCTCTCTCTGCCTTGCTATGAATCCCTTTTGCTGAATGAGTGCCTGTTGTTTCTGTGGAAATGAATACATCATAGCATGGCATTAATATCTGCCTGTAGCATCAAGTGCTTTGGAAGGAAGAGGTGTGTTTGATATTTGGGCACAGATCTCTAAGCATATTGGAGCAGGAAATGCAAGGAATTAAATGGATTTATGGTTTAGGAGACGACATCTGAGGATTGCTACACCTAAGCATATGTTCTGTTATTCTCTGGTAAAACATACCATGGCCATGGTGCTGTGAATGCCTGCAATTTGTGTCTGCCTGTCTGTGCAGCTGATGTCACTGTCATTACTGTGTTTGTGCCATTGTTGCTGGGATTGTTTTACAACGACCTTCCCCTTTATTGGTACTGTTGCTGATGATGTGCCATATGTACACATGCACATTAGAGTAAAAGAACATCATCCTTAATTGTTCCTGGGTAGCTGTCAATGCCATTTACTGAGTATGAATACTAATTTCTGCAGGAATACAAAGAAGCAGATATCTGGTCTTGCTATTATTCTGGGTTTTTTTCCAGTCACTAGGAGAATTGCAGTGCTTCCAACCATGCTGGATTTCTTGTAGCGCTTAAATAGATGAGAATTCAATAGATTGAGGTGGCTCATTCAACAAATCTGTTCAGTTCCTTGTCAGACTGTTACAGGTCTAGTGCAGGCCCAGCCAGGATTCTTGAGTTCTACCAAAGATTTCCAGTATGAGTTGAGAAAATCATTGAAACTCTTGGACTTGGGGATTTTTTTCCTCCTGACTGCAGAGGAGAGATGGTGTTTTATATAAGGGTGAAACAGCCTTCTACACCAGCTAAGAAAGATCATGTTCCTTCTTTTTACTAAGTACCCTGGATTTTTCAATTGCAATACCTGTTGGTCATTTGACCCACTTTGGTGATTGGTGCTCCCACCAGTTTCTCTATTAGGACTACATGACTCCAGCATAAAATTAGTGTGTGTGTTGCTGGCAAAGTGGTAGTAAGTGGTTGAAAACTCCTCTTCACACATCATTCTGTGCTTGTTTTCCCTGCAGGAGGAGGAATGCAGATCCTATCTGTGCAAACCTGCAGTCTGAAATCCTGAAGTGCTACCAAGAAAACAAACGTGAAGTGCTCAAATGCTCGGAGCTGGCGAAGGAATATCAGCGCTGTGTTAGTGCAGCTCACAAGGTAACAAAAGTTCCTCTGTTGTACTGGCTGGGTTTGCTGTCTTGTTTTGCATGGTGCTTTCTTCTGAGAAGTGTTTTTGAGAGCTGTGGTATCTGTTAGTCAAAGTGCAATCTTCATAGGAGACAAGTCTTCCCTGGGATTCATTTTCTCACATTCATTCCACATTTCCCAGTCATGCACTGTGTCCCAACTTCATTCCTGTCAGTGAGTCCTGTTGTACCAAGCTGCCACCACAACAGTAGAACCAATGCTCCCAGGTTTCAAGGTCAATGATTTTCCCTAGTTTTACCTTCTTGGATGCTGGTATACTGCAAACAGTAAGTAAACCCACCTTGGCAATGTCTGCAACATTTTCAACAGGTTCTTATAGATAGGAGGATAAACCCAGGTTAAACATCTCCTGTTAAGGGACTTTGCAGTTGGAGATCTTGTTTCTTTTCATTGCTGCGTGGGGAAAGGTTCTGTACTGGGCAAAGCTGCTGTCTGTTAAGAAAATTCCATACTCCTAAAAACTCTTCATCTTGTGTTGGGAAGTCAGGAAGCCTTATGGCTCTTCCTTTTGAGATGCAGGGTCCCAGTAGTTTCTGTTGATGCCTTAGGACAGCGGCTGCTCAGTACCTTGGAAGAATTTCTGGCTATTGAAACAAGTGAAGGGGAAAAGAAAACGAAGTATTTGGACATTACAACTAGGATATAGTCCTGGGCCATGAGAGAATTTAGTGGGTCAGGTGTCCCTCAAGGGCAGACTTTTCTGTTTTGGTTTTTTGGGTTTTTTTGACAGTAGAAAATTTTCTAAAAGGTGCTGAGAATATAGTAAAGTGGATGTGGGGAAAAGGATGGTAATAGAAAATTGAGACTTCTCTCATGGGATTACTAAAGCAATAGGTGGGGGAGAGGTGGATATTTCATGGAAGCAGTCTCTCTCTGCATTAGCATTGTGAGGGGAAGCTGTATGCCTGATTTAAGTATAACATGAAACAAGCTGCCAGCCGGCTCCCAGAAGAAGCCCGACAGAAGGAGATGGGAAAATTGTCAGGATATATTAGACCAAATGTTGTTGCTAGTCCTAGTGGAATTTTTTTCCTTCCTGTTTACAAAGAAGGTCTTTGTATGTCTGCAAATCAGCAAGGTTAAAGCTGCCAGGGAAAGGGCTTTTCTCTGATATCTCTAAAGTCTCCAGCTCCCAAAACATGTGGTTTCTTTTTCTTCCTCAGCTTTAAAGTAAAGTGGTGCCTGTGCTTCTGCTGCACAATCTGTGCCCCTGGTTGCTGTCTGCAGAGCACTGGTGCATCTATTGCCAGCCTCTGTTATCCTCCTTGCCTCCCCTAAATCAGGCTTGTAGCCTTTTCAGTGGAGTATATCTTTAGCAAATGCATTTACCAATACATCTTTATTGCATGCAGTGCAGGCGGAATGTGATTACCAAAGAAGACAGATTGCATTAAACTTCAGCATATTTGCAAGCTGCGGCTCCAACCCGCCTGAGAGAGGGGCTGGGATGCTGCCAGCCCTGAGCCCCAGCCCAACATTATTAAAGAGTAAATTGGAAGCTAAATGACTGGTAACAGCAGAGGGCAGTGGAAGATCCTAATAACTTGGATATTTTTTGGATTTGGTGGTGGTTTTGGTAGGTTTTCTTTATAAGCCAAAAACTGGTTGTCTTCGTTCCCAGAGTCTTCAATGAACTTCAGAATTTTTTTCCCCACTATTATTAGAAACTACCAGGAAGGAAAAGTGCAGAGGACATTAATTTGTTGTGGATGATGACAATGTGGCAGAAAATCTTGCTATGTCTTAAGGCTTGAGAGACTAAGGAATAGGTAACTAACACCTTGCAGCTAGAGGTAGGCACTAGAGGGTTCTGCAAGTACAAATTCAAATACAATTTTTGTAAGACAATATGTCTTCTTTAGTTTCCTTTTGTCCCAGGATAGCTCAATTCCCTGACAATTTGTCTCACTGCTCTTACTGACTCTTCCGAGTCCTGAGATACATGTAGCAATCACAAGCTGTTGTTTTATCATGTAGGATTAAAACTCCCTCCTCCCTTCCCCTTTTTAAGCTGTTATTTTTCTTTAAGTTTAAATTAGCATCTTATACCAAATGGCATTGTCTCACGCGTTCCTCTTTCAGGAAATTCAGATTGGAGGAATGTGGGAAAGAAAGGCCAGAATCTCTTAATTTCTTCAGTATTTTTAACCTTTTTTTTAAAAAATACAATTTGTTTGCCAGTGCAGGAGGAAATGTAATCAAAGTTGGATGTGTGACTTCATCTCACTTGCATGGTGGTGATTTGTTCATTTGCTTTTTACTAAGGATTTTATAAGGCTTGCTGAATATTCTTTAATGAAGCATCTGCTTCTCTGCAAGTTCCTTTTGATGGCTGGTAAAAATGTCTGCAGGGCATGGTATACATTAGTCTCAGAGAAAGCCAGCTCTAGATTTCTAGACCGAAAATTACAGCTTACCATGGATGAGAATAATTCTTTGCCTCTTCCCACTTACTGTGTTTGTTTGAGACCATTCCTTTGGACACCCATTTCCCTTTGGCTGTTGTTCTGCATGTTTCTGAGCCAGGAGCTGAGATACACCCTCAGTTATTTCTGCCCTATGAACAAATATGTTAGGCAATCATTTGATGTGTTTTAAAATTGATTTTCTATTGGTTTTCTGTACAGCTCCTCTCCCTAGAAGAGGTTACTTTATTGTGGTGCATGGTAGAGATATAGCTATTGTTACCTGTTTTGTATATTTTCTGGCTATTGGGCCATGTAGTAATTCTCTCTCTTGTAGCCAACAGAGAGAAATAGGCATATGTAAAGTGTGATGCATCTGATTCTAAAAAGTCAGCTGAATTGCCAGCCAGAGCTGAGCATTTCTTGGGAGGTACATCCAGGGCACAGACTGCAAAGCTGGTGCCTGTTCTGGGATGCTCATGGTTATGGAGCAGGATCCTGCTCTGGTTGTCTGCCTTTGTAGCCAGTATGCTTTCAGTTTGCCTACTTAACCTGCTCCTGAGCTTTTCCACTGATACCATCCTGAATGTTGAGTTTTGGTCACCGTTGACTCAGTGCAGCATCACTGCACCAAGCATTGACTCATCAGCCCCTTTAGGCTCTGGGTTCCTTGCTGCATCCCATGCTTTGCTTATGTGGAAGTTTTCTGACTTTAGAGGATGTTACTGTGACAGCTCCTGTTTAATTTAGGAGTGTTTTATCTTTTCTGGTGGTCTGTTTCCATGGCTCTGCAGAACTTGAGCTACAGCATAAAAATCTCTGGCTTTAAATCTAATAAAAGCTGGGATAATGGGACAGCTGTAGGAGGGGCAGTTCCCATTGTGTCTTTCAAAATTGCCTGTAGTTTATTGACCGCAAGTTTCACCAAGAACTACTGCTGCCGTCAGATAATGAGAATTGAAAATTGCTGCTGCTGTTTCCCCAAGGTTTTATCTCGTGCCAGTGAGAAGGGGGTGTGGAAGGAAAAAGAGAGTGGGCAGTGGAAATCTGCGTAATTTCTTAGTTTGGGTCCAGATGGAAGGGGAAAACAAATGATTTTGTTTTAAAAAGTCTGAGTCCTATTAGTGAATTGCTTCCCTCCCCCGTGCAAATATGCACTCACATGCAAGCTTTTCAGAGTGTTTGTGACCCATTCTGCTGCCCTTGCGTTCTGTTCACACCAATAGGCAAATGCAAATTGAAGGCAAATTTTAGTTAGTTACTTTGTTATGTAATTGGTGGTTATGCCAGGGAATCTCCAGCCAGCTGCCACTTGGCAAATGAGGCCTCCAGTGACCATAGATTAATGTGATTTGAGATTTCAAACAGAACCTGCTTCCTGCAACTGTGTGCAGAAAATTGTCTGTTAGTGAAGAGCATGTATTCCTTCTTTTCAGGGGTTTCCTTACTGTCTCTAGGTGCCTGTCTTCCACAGAAGGACCAAGGTGAAATTTTTGTGCACTAGCTCCTGGCCAAACCAAGCTATCAGGAGCCGTGTACTCAGACATGTGTTTTCCCTTGTCAATAGGAGCTGTACACATTGAGCTAGGAGCCATTCATAATCCTGCACTCTTCCTCCTTGTTCTGTGTCCAGCTTCTCACAAATCTGCTATTCATAACAGAAAAAGGTAAACCTACTTCTGTCAAGGCTTTAGGGCTTGTCTATGTAAGGAAATTACAATGCAATAAACTGGTGAGTTTCTCTGTATATGAACATTCAGGGTTTGTAATGAAAGTACAGGGAAAATTCACACACATTTACTGTGAGTCACTCTGCTGTGTGCAAACAAGCCCTTGCTAAATACTGATTGACTGAATTCCAGTGAAGGGAGACTTTTAACATAACCTTGAGTCGTCTGTATTTTGCTTTGCCCTTGACTATAATAAAAAGGAATATGGTCAATTTATTGTGTTTACATTTCCAAGTGATCTCTGTGAAAGCCCAGTTCCCTTCTGGCATGCAAAGCAAAGCATTAGACCTCTGCTGGAAGTTTGTCTCTAATCTGTGGGCAGGGACTTAGATTGCTGAGAGGATGCTGCAGGTATTTCTGCAGTTCCCATCCTGTTGGAGCAGTTTTGCTCAAGCACTCTTGGTCTTGCTGAAGCGTGGCCTGCTGGGAGCTTTAATTTCTGCAACTTGGATCTCTCTCTGCCAAAGAGAAACAGAGTTGGATGCCATGGGCTGCACTGCGGGTATCTGAGCATTCTGGATCATCAGACTTTTGCTAAAGTGTTGTTTCCATTCTGGTGATTTCAGGATACTTTATAGACAGATTGTGTACTTATCAGGACAGAGAGGAGCAGTCAGTGTGTGTGGCTGGAGAAAGAAAGTTTGGACCAGGTATAGCAAGGTCTGTATCTGTACTCTAGAAATGCCAGGATTTCTCCTCCCCCTGTGATTCTACAGAGGTGGATCTTTGCTGTTGAAGCCTCAACATTGAGATCTATCACTTGGTATGCTGCTTGAAATACAGTATATCTGACTTGAAAGGCTTTAGGGTTGTTTGAGCTTTCTGGGATTCAGGTTTGTAGTTTCAGGTGAATGTGTGTGTTTGCTGTCTGGAGGGTGCTGTGCCCAGCCATCCTCAGCAGGTACACAGCTGTCCTGCCTCCCTTTTGTCAGTCAGTCCTTGCTCAAAGCAACATATCTGTAAAAGGTTGCCTTCTCTATAAAGGAAATTCTCTCTTTTTTTTTAATCTTTCTTTCTTTCAACCTGTATTTGTGCAAATGCTGTGGTGATAACACTATCAGAGGATGTTTATGACTCAATAAATGGCCCCCACTAGGGAACTGGGGGAGAGCTGCAAGCTGCAGGCAGCTGCTGTTTGTTTAGTCATAAACACAGAGGAGCAGTGGATTAACTGTACCCAGGCATACCCTGACCTGGTATTTGCAAAGGTGAAGAGGATCCATATTCTGCTTCTAATTACGAAGTTATTGTTTTGATTTTCAAGGCAGCAGTTGTAGGTTCTGGCGAGTCTTGGGTCTGTACATAATGCTTCATATCCTCAAGAGTTCACTGGTGGATAAACTAAAAATATAGAGCTGCCTGAAAGGACATAAACCACCATCTTAATATATGAGGCATGTTCCAGAGTAAATGCTGGCCTACTTAAAATGGAAATGTCTGCTGCCTGTACCTGGTATTTATGAAACTGGAGGCATAAGTTCTTTATTTACTCTGTATCTCAGCATGTCATGAAGCTCTGATGTTCCCCACAGCCTGGTGTGTTGCGAGCACTTATTAACCCACATGAACAAATTCTTCTCTCTGTCTGCTCTTTATAGTCCCTATAAAGCCCAAACTTCTTCAGGTTTATAATTTTTGAAGAAATTGAGCAGAAATAAGTTTAAAATTCACTTGGCTATTCTTCAGGGCTCCTCTTTCAGTGATACTTAGTCCATCTGCTACATCATCTTCACATATGAAGTTCTTGTATCCATTACCTGATCTGGAAGGAGGACTTCTGACTGCATTTCTCTTCTCATAAACAGTTTGTTTTCTAACAGTTCAACACCCAGTCCCTGTTCTTTTTTTTTTTTTTTGTAGTTGTCTGGTTTTTGTTTGTTTGTTTGTGGGTTTTGACATTGTTACAGTGAGGCATAATTGCTTTTGAGTCTAATTTCTTGCTTGATGCTTCTGATTTCAGATATATTTACAGGTAAAGTTAATCTAAATATGTATGTTTTACAGATGATTTTGAAAGCAACTTCTGTAAAAGAAGGAAAGAAGTCAGTATGACTTCTACAATTTCTGAAGTTGAATTATTTGGCATTTTGTTACTTCTAAAATGTGGTCTTGCTATAGTTCTTTTTTTAAAACTGGTTTAAAGCCTGAAAGTGTTTAAAAATAGTCTAATTTTTTTTACAATAAAATACTATAAGAATTAGCTAGTCAGAAATGAGACATCTTAGCTGACCTGATGCTCTAATGAGGTCTTGGAGTGGGTGTATCTGAAAAGTCTTATTAGACCTTGGTATTGAAATTTCACTCTTTGTATTCTTTCTCTTTCTTTTCAAGAATTATTTCTCTTTAGGCTTAAATTAGTGGGACTATATGGATCAAACATTTTTTGGTTCTGTGCTCTCTGTATGGTGTGTTAGGCAGCATTTTCCTGAGAGCTGTAGCCTGTATTCAGTCAGACTTATCTAGTATGGAAAATAGTTGCTTGGGGGTGAGAGGCTGTTGTGATACATCTGGTTGTTTTAATGCCAGATTCTTTCTCAAAAGATTTGTAGCACTGTTGGCAAGTGGGAAGTGGAAATTCTTACTCAGATTAATTCCAGGAGACTGATGACCAAGCAGTCTTGGACAGAAGGACGTTTATTTCCAATTTTTAAACTATGTGTTTTGCTGCTGAAGTTAGATTGAAACAGATCCACGAAAATTGCTGTCGATAGCAGCGGCTGGTGAGAAGCACAAGGTCAGTGGTCAAGTGCTTTCAGACTCCCAGGAAGTTCCAAAGTAGCCCTGACTTCCATAACTTCCATACTAATTTTAGATCCATTCTCTGACAACTTGGCTATAACTTGGGAAATTTTATCAGTGATGCCAAAGCCTTCATGACAAACTGGGGAAACCAAAGATTTGTTACGCTCTTTGCTGGTCATAGTCTGCACAGGATGGTTTCCTGCTGTGTGCAGTTTGCACTCTCCACACACCATCCATCAGGTATTTTTGTCACAGGTTTTGGGGCTGTATTCTTTGAGGACCAGTGGGATTTAAAGCCTTCATCACTCAGCTGAATGTGTCTGTGTGGACAACATGCAGGGATTATTGTGGTGGCAGTGGTCCCATTCAACTGGAAGAGTTGCTCCCAAGCAAGCGAGACTGCTCTGAGTAGCCCTTCTTTGGAGGTTAGTGAATGATGGATGAGCCCTCCTGTTATTGGGAAACCACTCCTTGTCTCTTCAGAACTGTGGCATACTGGAGGAGGAAATTTGCAGAAGTTGCCCTGATGCTGCTTTCTAGGGTTTGTTCTCTCCACAGAGCCTCCTCCTCCAAGGCTGTAGAGCATTCATCTGTTACAAAATCCAAACTTCGAGGGAAAGCTTCTTTCTGCATCATGCCTGCAGTAATTGTTTGTGATTTTCACCCCTCTGTGACACTGTCTGCCCAACAGGCCTCCTTATCTGGAGATATTTCCTGACATACTTGTGATGCTTCCAAAACAATTTAAAGCTTTCAGTGCTGGCTAAACCTTTGCAAGTCAATTGAAAAAACCTTTCTGGACACCAGTACTCCAAATACAGGAACAAGGCATGTTGTTGCAGTGTGTTACAGTGATCTGAATACAGTGTTAGAATTAGCTCTGCTGCTGATACTTCCATCTCTGGCAAGAAACATTCTTCTGGTTATAACATCTTTTTTTGGTTAGAGGCCTTTGCTGGAGGCTTTTAGGAATTGGTGAGAGGGTCTTAAAGACCTCTGCAGTCACAGAAAGTGTCCAGAAAGACAACACTTGGTATAATTAAATTGTTACATTTGTAATGCAAGGGAAGCAAGAAGAGAAGCCTTGAGTTAGGCTGGTGCTGCAATGTCTGGTGTATCTTGTTTCTAGGGCTGCTCTTCTGTGTTGAGCCTGAGTGTGCATGCAGAAATGCAGACAAAATTAGTTTGACAATGTGTTCGCTCCTTGTCCCTGCTGAATGCCTGTTTGTCCTGTATAAATGGATTTCAGGATCAGCCAATCTCCAGCTCTGAATTAGTCTAATAAGGCATGGTGCATAGGGTTGAAAGGTCATTTTACAAGCAGCTGGCTTCCTGCATATATTAGGGGGAATGATTTTTTAAATAATGGTATTGGAAAGCTGTTGATTTAACTTTTAAAATACCTGTATGGTGTAAAATTTCATCTCTTCTGCCTCTGTCCTTCAAGCACTCTGCTTGCCCTCTGCATGCTCATCTTTCTGTCATTTCTGATTACCTCTGCCCATCTGCCTCTGCATTCTCTCCCCTCAGGTTTATCAGTCCACGTTTGCTGCCCACAAGGACTTGGCTTGGATTTCTGAGGAGCTCATCTCTTGGGTTCCTTCTCTGGGCTGTGGAACAGAAAGCTCAGGGTTCCTTGGTTCAGGCTGTTAATAAAGCACTATTACACTGTTCTTTTATTGGGGGACTGGGAGCTCTCAACAATCACTGCATTTTTGTGTCCCAGCAGGTTCCTTGTTCCCTCCTCAGGATGAATTTAACATTGGTGAAAGAAGATTATAATTTACTCTTTTTTTTTTTAAGCTCCTGAACTGCTTAAATCATGCACATTGATTATTCCAGATTTCTCTCTGTGGAGTGTGTAGTTCAACCCCAACCTGATCCAAGTGTTTCATATGAAAATGGAAGGTTTTTTTATTCATTTGCTTGTTCCCTGGATTCCTCTTTGAGTTTGCTGATGAGTATGATTTGAAATGTTCTAATGACTTGTAAAGTGTGGACCTGTCTTAAAAGCTGAAGGGAGCACCCACATGTCTGTGTCATGCAGGCCTTTGGCAGGTGGCAGTGTCCTCCTGCCAGGTGTGAGATGGTATCTTGCCATTGCAGTTACTTGGAGACACTCCTGCACCTTCAAATGTTCTTTCTGCTTGTTTGAAGTTTTGTTCACAATATATATCCTCAGGAAATCAGATAATTGCACAAAAAGCAAACTTTAAATTTAGGGAGTGGATAGCAGATGCAATCTTTTTTTCTTCTTGCATTCAGACCAAACTGCTGTGAAACTTTTACATTTGTCTTATTTTCTGAAGGATGTTTCCTACTCATGACTTGCAGTTGTTCTAGTTTACTCTTTTTTGTACTATGCAGTGCCCTGACACAGCTACTGAAGCAGTTCAGTTTTTTTCTAGGACACACCTTTCTTCTTTAGATGTTATATTAAAAGCACCTCCTTTCTGTTCTTGAAGTTTTTTTTTCCTCTGTAGCACTCTCCTGACTATTGTGGAGATAGGAGAGTGATACAGGACTGAACTCAGTTGTGGGTTCTCTCTGGCTGCTTGTAAGGGCTCAGAAAAGCAGTGCCCAGGTATGTGATGGTCCCTGCTCAGCTGCTGTGTAAAAGATACTCTTTAAGTTAGAGTTTTTTTGCTGATAGAATTGTAAACCATGCAATACTATACTATAGAATACTATATTGGCATAAGATTAAAAAAAATTCCCCAAGTTTCTAAATATCAAAGAATTGAGGTTTTTATCTTCTGTGTGAGGCAGTAGGGCAAGTAGTACACTGTGTTTCAGTTACTTACTTGACAGCTTTATAAAATAAGTTACTTGACCAAATAGGAGAGTTTCTGGTTATAGGTATGGTATAGAGACTTGTTGATCTCTCCAAAGGATTTGAAAAGGAGACTGAATTACTGTTTTTTTGTTTGTCCCATCTCAATGCCATCTTAATTCCACATTTAAAAACTTCTGCTGGTTTTCATTGGTGGAAGAAGGGAGGAAATGCATCAGCCTGCAGCTGAACATAGTGTGCTGGGAAGTTACATGGATCCTTCTAATGATCCTCTGGGCTCTGTGGCACTGTCTCTCCATGGATTCAGGTGTGTACCAGATGGTGACTTTGAACACAGGAGTTTCCATCAGGACATATCAGCAGGAACTATTGAAAACTTTTGTCTTCAGTAGTACTAAATGCAGCCTGCTTAGGATTACCATCATTTAACAAGCTCTGTAGTGTTTCTGAGTCCCTGGGGTGTTGTCAGTACTGTTTAACTTCCTGTGGTGCATCAAGGTTGTATTTTATCTTTTGGTACCAAGCCTAAGTGCATTTAGGAGTATTCTGAGGCTCAGGAAATCTTCTCAACTCTCGTACAAGTAGACAGCCACTGAAAAATGTATTGGATGCTGTGATCCAGGTAGGAGTGTTCCTAGCTGTGTGTACCTTGAGCTGACAGGATGAAGGCACTGTGATGGAGTTAGAGTGCACTAGAGAAATTTTTGTGGAGAGCTTGTACAGCACCAGTGATCGCTGTATTGTTCTGCAAAAGCCAACCTTAAATTTCTAAAGCGTGTCTAGACTCCAGATTGACCTCTGGAGCAGAAGCAGGTTAATTGCTGAAGGCAGACTGGGTGTAATGTTCTAATGCATTTCCCTCTTTCCAGTCTTTGCTAAATGTCTTGAGGCACATGGGCTGCCATTTTGGTGGTTGGTTCAAAAAAAAACTTTGCCAGTTGGTTCAAAACCAACAAGCATTTTAATTTCACAATTAAAAGTGAAAGTCATACTTTGTTCTTGCAGCTGCTGATGGGTGGTTCGTGTGCACACAAAGCTATGTTGTGAACTTGAGACAGCAGAATGCTCTCAAGTTCCTTGTTTAATCCAGTATCAGATGAGTGCTGGTTGGGAAAGAGCCCAGGCTCTGTGAGACCCTTCCTAGTGCCTTCTTGTTTTGCTGAGCCTTGACATTTGCTACAATAAAACCCCATAAAATGCAGTAAAGTCTGTCTCCAATCAGGTGAGTGTATTAGCAGGCTTCTTGCACTGATGGATTAGAGCCAGGCTGTGTTCAGTAAATGTGGCTAAATAATAAAAGGTGAGATTGTGTGCAGTGATCCCAGGTCTCCTTTCTGCAGCTGCTGCCTCCTGTCTGTTAGCTGGGAACCTTTGCACAGGCAAACAGCTTTGCTTGAGAGAGCAGGCTGTGCACTGTTTTTTGACACAGCCAAAGGTGGCTGACACAAAGCCAAAGGAGACCTTCTCTCTGAGGGACTGAAATGTCAACAAAGATGTTGTACTGCCTTGCAGAGCCCTGACTTGCTTTGTGTAAAAACGGAGCAGATGTTGGTAGGTCAGGAGCTTTGCCACAAACAGAGCAGACCCTGGAGAGCAGGGCAGAGCCTCGGGTGACACGAGGGACACTCCTGGGTTCAGTGTGCCAGCATTCCCCTGAATGTGGGGCTCCCCCCAAGCCATGTCTGGAGCTTTACCCTGCTTAAGGAAGTGGGACTCATGTAACCATGCTGTACATCCATGAGCCTGGTTTATGTCCCACTCTCTGCTTGCTCTGAACCTGCTGGTGAGTTGCAGTGGTGTTCCTCAGAAGCACAAAGGCTCTGAAGTAATAAGTTCCTGTATACCTTGTGAAAACAGGCAATTAGGTGGAGGGAAGGGACCCCAGTGGTGCTTGTGCAGGGGGGAAGGATATTGACTCACTCTTTATTAGACGTGAGTTTGGTCACAGAGAAACTTAACTTAGAGACATGAATCTGGAGGAACCCAAGTGGCTGCTCATGAGCAACCTATTTCCACTTGAAGACTCTGGCTTGCCTGAATGTTTGAGGGGCTGACTTCTGCCTACCATTGTGATCACCTTCACTGGAGAGACTCAACAAGGGTGGCTCTGCAGCAACTAAGATTTGTCCTTTGGAATATGCCTTCCCTAAGTATTGATTTCCTTCCTGGCTTTTGAGAAATGGAAACAAACCCCTTGTTGCAAGGGAAGGCTACAAAAAGCTTTCAAAAGTTTATAGCTTGATCCTCTAAGGCCTTATTATGTTCTCTTATTTTAGGATGAGATAAAAGATAGAGTATTAGGTGTAAGCAGCCTGTAAAAAGAAAAAGGCTTGTGGATTTAAGGTAGCCTGTGGTCTTGCTTCCTGCACCTCTTTTTGTGTTGCTCAGGCAAATGTTTCATGCTTAGAAAATTTGAGCTCTGGGGATCAGAGCAACTGCAGATCCTTGCTGGCTTCAGCACTTTGTGCTGATGATGAGCAGGCAGTTGTCAGCTCCTCAGTAGCTTGTTTTTGCTGCTGTGTGTTGAGGCAGGACAGCAGCTGAGATGAGGGAAGCGGAAACTTTGCAGTGTTGTAGTCCTGTGTCCAAGGACTCATGTGACAGACATCTGTGTGTTAATGAAACAGCCTGAGGTCTGCCAGCTCAGTGATGGGTGCTCAGTGTGGTTGGTGGTTGTGGCGTGGCTGTGCTGTCACAACTTGTTCAGAGGTTGGTCACAGGGTCAGTGACTTTTGGCAGGGTTTTTTTCAGTCCTCACTGGTCATCCTTGTCCATCTATTGTTAAGCCCACTTTGATATGGCTGGCAGGAGCTTATTGCAAAGTGTGATGGAAGCAAGGTGTGGTTGTTGGGGAGCGTGGGCATTGAGGAATTGGTTGTGTCAGCAGGCCTGCAGGTGGGCTTTGGACAGGACAGCAGGGGTTCGTATTTATAAAGTTTTCATAGGCCCCTTGAGTCCAGTGATAGGCTTTGAAGCATGGTTTCCTCTGAGCTCTGCTTCCCCACAAAATCTTCAAGCATGATCCATCAAAGAGTGTGAAATATATTCTAAATCCCACTGCTGCCTTTTTCTCAGTCAGCAGGGTTGTGCTTTCTTCTCCAGTCTGGAGTTGTTTGCTGTTGAGAATAAGCAGTCTCTTTTCTTGTGATTCCTTACCTCTCTTTGGGACATGATGCCATCAAGAAAACCAGCTGTTCCAATCTGAGAGCTGCCTCTGCCTTCGTGCTCTCTTGTCGATTGTGTTGAATCAATGAAGTGCTGCAATACTGTAGAGAAAAGGGGGGTGTGAAGAAATGAAGAGGGAGATCACACAGAAGGAAATACAGGAGAGAATTCATATTCTGTCCCATGGTTCACAGTGGCTGTGTCTGGAACTAGATCTGCTATAAAACCAGAAATTCCCGCATGAAAACTTGAATCCCAGGTCCAAATCCTTGCCTCACTAAGTTGTGGGATCTGAGAGTTCCCTCATGGAGAAGAGAACTAGCTAATCTCAGCATCTTTGGAGACCTGATAAGTCCTGACTGTTCCTGCTGAGAAGGTGGTGTTTTTGATTAGTGTTATGGGAAAAAAAATATTTAAAGGAGAGAATTAAGGGAGATAATTTCTGGATGCCAGCTGTAGCAGAAGGATAATGTTCAAAATACTCCTCTTGGAAATCATGCAGATTGCAATTCTGACTCCCTTCAACTCTTGAACCACTGTCTCAAACCTTTGTTAGTACAGACTTTTTGTCTGCGAAGCTCAGCTTCAATGGCATCCCTGTTCAGCCAAGAAAACTGCCAGGTTATGCTTTGACTTTGGTTCCAGATGTTCAGTGAAAAAAGCTTTCATTGCTGCTATGAAAAGCTTTTCTTAAGGGACAACATAAAGCAGGAATGTTGTGCTTGAAGGCTGAAGTAGGCATCTTCCCTTGAGAAGAGTTCCAAAGCACAGATGTCTGGTACACTATCATGTGGATAAAAGGTTATAAGGATTGTGTGTTAATCTGGAGCTGTTGGTGTTCCCAGCAGATTTGGATCCAACTGATGTTTGGTCCCCTAGCCGGGTATGCAAGAGAATTTCTTCAGTGGCTCTGAACTGCTCCACAAGCCTCTAGGCTGTAACTGTTCATCTGGATCCTGTCTGCTCTTCCTTGTGATCCTTGCTCTCTCTGTTGGTGCTTTCTGTGGCTTCATCAGTTTTGATTTGTGCATACCATGGTACCTGGTCCACCCTGACAGCGGGATGATAAGTTCACACCATACTGTGTGTTTTACCTCAGGCAAGCTTGTGTTCTTCCAGATAATTGCTTCAGAATCCACAGTTGGAAGTGTTTCTTGATCTTAGCAGAAATTTCTCAAGTGCCACTGAAGTTCCAATGAGTTTCTGGAAGTGCACGTTGTAGAGCTGTAGGAACTTGCCCTCCTGATTCCTGACTTGGCATTTCTTATTTGCAAGTTTACATCTAGGTATGCACTTAAGATTATCTGTTTGGGTTTTCTTTTCTTTTCAATAGGCTGACTATATCTTTTTATGGTTTTTAAACGTGTTTCCCTGAGCTTGCTGGTGGAATACTTCTCTTAAGCTTAAAAATACTAGCAATTGCCAACCCTCTTGGGCAGGATGTAGAAGGTTCAGGAATCCCCATTTTGTGTCACTGGCACCAGAATCAAGGGCTGTATAGCACTGCCAAGTTATTTTCTCTGTTGTATTTTTGGTTTGGTTGAATTTTTTTGTGGTGTGCTGAATTCCAGATGGTTGCAGTGCCACACTAGCACTGGGGTTGGTCCCCATGAGGTCAGGAGAGTTCATAGCAAATGTTTGAGCTAGGAGCAAGGTAAATTGTTCTAAAACAATCTCTTCTGTGATTAAAACTCAGACTGTGGGTATTTTACTTATATTTTTTGTGTGGCTCACTGATCTCCTCACCACTCAGCATGAACATTTCTTGGCCATGTGTAGGTTTTTTCTTGTAGTCTGAACAAGTGAGCTAGAGATATACTATAGCCTGGGCTTGCTCCCTCCTCTTCCTCCTCTTCCTTCTATCTCTTTTGCTCACCCATTTCTAGTCTGAGCTTGGATTTTTCCTTTCCCCTCTGCCTTCATTTTTTCACCTGCTTCCTTCCAGTGTCTCTGCACCTTCTCCCTCCCTCCTCTCCTCTCTTCTGTCCCCTTGGTTTGCATTCCTTTCATTTCAAAGCCTATATTGGAGCTGACACCAGGCTGCCTATTCCCTGCAGCACTGAACTGGCGGTGTGGAAGGAGGAGGCTGCAATTCCCTCAAGGGGCAAGACAGAGTTCAGTGTCTGTCTTATTTTTAAATATGCATCTGAACATGGCTGATCAGAGGAGCAAAAGAAATCTTTGGGTTCTGAGTGCTGGAAGCTCGTAAGGACATAGTGTAATCCTCTGCATCTCCCTGCTCCTCCTGCACTCCTCACTGAACATGAAAGCAGCTTGGCACAGGGGACTTTGCAGGAAAGATGGGTAAGAATCAGAGAGAGGCCTCATGGAAGGAGGGTAGAAAGGGGTGGGTGCTTTGCAAGCCTCACACTTTCTTTTTCTGCTTCAAGTTCTTTTCATTCTGTCAGGTTTATGCCCTCCTTTGAACCCTGAAGGACCCCAGAGTACCTTACCCAGCTATAGACCAGCTTTGCAGGATGCTGTTTGACCTTGGGCAAGTAAAATGGTGATGGCTGGTCATCATGCTGGTACAGTGAGGGGACAAGCTGAGATATTCCAGTTCTATGTTCTTACCACAGCCAGTGCCATGACAAGGTACCAGAGATGGATCTGCAGGTTTACCAGTAGAAGTAGGAGCTCTGCTAAGGCAGATTTTGTACCCAGCTGGTGAATTTCCTAAATGATTTTGCTGTGCAGCTCTAGCTGCTGGCATCTGTTCAGGCAGCACAGTGACGAAGTCACCTAAAGGGCAAAAAAAAGGCAGGTGCTTACTGGTCCAACAGCTCCTGCTAGCAGATTAGGATCAGAAGTGAAGGAGAGCATATTGAATTAAAGCTGTAATCATAATTTCAGTTTAGACAAAATGTATGTAGCTTGGCAGAATACCAGGGCCCTGACTCTTGTAAAAATGTGTCACAGGGTCCTTCAGGACCTTAGGAAGATCAAGCCCTTTATTGAAAACCTTCTGGCAGCTGTGTTATTTTCTGTGGCACTGGCTACTTTGGTTTGGCATAGGCACAACTACTCCCATCTGCAACATGTTGGACACTTCTGATCCTGAAAGTGGTCAAACCTGGTGTAGGTAGCTTAGGGTTCCATGGTGATTGCAGCAAGTTGTATGGGGGAGGCTGCAGGCTCATCCTCTTCATGTTTTCTTTTAGTATCCTTGCCTAGTGAGCAGCCTAACCCATCAGAGGAGATACCTGACAGCATCAGGACTCAATACCAGATGATTGTCAGCTGAAGCATGTTAACAGTGCTGAGGGTAGAGTGAAGTAGGCTCTGCTCTGAAGAGAGAAGGCTGAGGAGGCTATATCTGAGTCCTTCAGAAATGCCCAAATCATCCTGGAAAAACAAATGCTTTTGATTGGAGAAAAAGTCTTCTTGCAGGGAGATCTCAGTGTTTATGCTGTCTAATTTATTTTTTTAGAAAGTAAAGATAGAAAGGAAAAACGTAAGAGTTAAGACTTTCCAGTTGCAGACTGGTGAAATGATATGTGTGAATGATAGAAGAGCTGGCTGCTGGGGTGGATGGGTTTGATCTTCTGTTCTGATTCTGCCTTTTTTTTGCCAAAGGATCCATGTTTTTGGACTCTGATGAGGTGTGTTCAGTTGCTGTCCTTTTAACAGTTTGGACAGTGTTTATGTGGAAGAGGTTGTGCATTTGCAGTGGGGGAGGAATGGAAACAAGAGCTGGCACTGTGCAGCCGATTTCTTCTCTACAGTGCTGCATATTCAGTTGTCAATTTTTCCCTACTTGCTGAGGATTTTTGGTTTCTTGTTTTAAAATAGCTCCTAGAGAGAGCGGATCGATTGCCTACAGGGATAGCTGGAGCCAAGTGGCAGATAAACCTTTCCTGGCTGCATTTGTTCAGCTCCTCCCTGCCCTGGGGATGGCTCTGCTGCAGTTGTGGGTCCCCTCTCTGTGTACCCAGTCCTGATGAGCAGCACTGTGTACACCGTGGCTTGCACACTGCAGTCCTGACTGGCATTGTTCTTCCAGTTAGACCTTTCTTGAATAGCAAAGCTACTTATTACAGACTGCCTTTTTTTCCTGAAAAATCACACATCACTGCATTCTGGCCAGAGGAAGGTTAAGTGTGTGGGGGAGCCCTAGATAACATCAGTTAAACAACCTGAACTGGCTGCTCTGATTGCACCATTTGCTGGAGTCATTGGGGCTGGAAGAATTCCTTGGGAAAGGAAACAAACTGCTACAATAATTCCAGCATGCTCCTGTGACCTTGCTTTTGCTACAGTGGGGAACAGATTAAAAAAAAACAGTAAAAAGAATATACCCAAAGTCACTTTCATGTGTAACTTAAAGTATTCAGGATTTTACCCTAGGTCCCACAAGGTAAAAGGCTGCTGTGTTAACCCCAGCTCTTCATCTCCTGCCAAGTCTGGAAATCCGGGTTCTTAAGAGGAGCTGTTACTTGTATGACCTTCATGCGTGAAACAGTTTCTCTTCTAAAATGTGTTTTCCCCTTTATCAGTTATTCATTGAAGAGTCTCTTTGCATCTGTAGAATTTTGAAGGGTAGCTATTATTTTACCATTTTAATTTTCCCAGCTGTTCAAATAATTGTTTTAACCTCTCAGTGCCTGGAAGTGCTTTTCAAATCCTGATAGCTTTGCATTGTATTTCTTTGGTTTCGTGGTCGAAATTACAACAGTTTTCTCCCTATTCCAAATGGTTACTCTGTGACTTTCTTCTCTATAGCTTTAAAGTCTGCACAGTTCTGAACACCACTGACAGCAAGGCACTTTTGTACTTCCGCGCTGGGATACCGAGCTCTCACATCCTATTTTGGGTTTGGGCCTTTTTGTTGGTGTTCTCCACACACACACACACCCTGCAAAAAAAGAACTTCAATACTTAAAGATGCCATTAAAACCAGAACAAACTGGTTATTCTGAAAGGTTTTGCCAGTGGCCTCTCTGGAGTTGCATTTCACTGTACGTAGGGAAGGGGCTGTGACAGAGACAGCGAAGCCAGCACAGAAAACCTTGTCTTCATGCAGTTTTACAGGGAGTAAAGTCAAAGCATTTAATTTGACAGTGGTTTCTGTAGCCCAGACACAGGGCTGTGATGGCTGAGGACAAGGGAAAGCTTCCTGCTGGTCTGGCAGAGAACATGGATGATTGAGCTGAGCACTCAGTTCCAGGGCAGTGTTCCCAGCCCAGGATGATGCTCAAAGGGGGAGGGATGATTATTCTGTCCCACCTGGGGCAAATCCCTTCCATGTGGGATTACCTCCAGACCAGCAGTGTCTCATTTCACTTTTCTTTTTGATATTTATATTTATATTTATTTTCAATGAGCATTGCTTCTCTCAAGTGTGTCTTTAATGGCCTTGCCATAGGGACAGAGGTAAAATTTGAAAATAAGTAATTACATTGTGATATTCTGGACATATTGTTGTAGTTTCTCTTATGTGTTCTTCTCACATGTTCTGAAAGTTGCAAAAGGTGATTTATAATTCATCAAACTAAGCATAAAACATCTGACTGCAAAGCCTATCAATCTGATCCCATCTCTTTCCAGCCCTTTAATTAGGGAAGCCTTGCTGAAAAATGTACCCATCAGCTGCTGAGAAATAGTGCATTCCTGGACCCTCAGTATAGATCTTGAGTTATCCAGGTGCCAAAATGCTGTCAGAACTGACAGATCTTAGAAAATACACCCACAGGCAGAACATTATCCATTATACCAGCACTGAGCAGTGGGCAGTAAGGAAAAATCAGCAGAGAATGTATCTTTATAAACTTTAATTGGCTTTTCCCGTTGCTAAAAATCAGTGTATCCGGCAGGGGAGAGAACCTATCTAGCAGTTTGATTTTTCCATCCCAGAGCTGAAGGGTGCAGTCCATCTTCACTGATGTGTGATGTGGACTTGTCTCAGCAGAGCTCCTGGCAGTGCAGTGGAAACCTCAGCCCACAGAGGAGCCTGCCAGCCTGTCCTCGGTGAGTGACCATGCTTAAACAAGTGTGAAGAATGAATTACTCTGGATAAGTTGGATTTCATCTGTGCTCCTGTTGCTCAAAACCTGCTTCAGACAGAGCCAAACTTAGTTAAAGTTTTCTTTGGGTGCTGGCTGCTAACTGCTCCTGGAATACAACTGCCTGGGGTGTGGAACCAAGGATCTGGGCAATGGATATGCTGATCAGAAAGGAGGCAACAGCCAAAGGAAGCAGGAACTTTGCCAGAGCTACAGGAAATGCAGAGATTTGGGGGGCAGAACAAGCTTCTTTTGAGTTTTTTGGCACTGCAGGTTTTCATCAAAGGCAAAGGAAACAACAACTGTGTGGATTTCTCCTGGGAAGGCTGTTTTGACACCTTGTTGCAGCATCTTACATTTACTGAACTATGTAAAATGTTTCAGTTTTTCTTCGGTGCTTGTTTCTGTTGCCATTAGATTTTTGACAGTTTTATTAAATAATCTATTCAAGATCGTTGCAGATCTGTTATTATACTGTTTTCCCCCTAATTGATTAATGAAAACTACTGATTTCTTTATTTGTGATGTGTCACTTCTCTTGCTAAATTCCACAGAATTTCTGAGAGCATCTTTATTTCAAATTTCTATTCAGCTAAGTAAAACTCCTCTATCTCATTTCTATAAATACTAGAAAAGAGAAGTATGTTCATTCACAAAAGGCAATTTAGTACGTGAACTTCATTAGAAAAGTTTCTTTTTCAGGGTCCTTGATGGTCTTAAACACAAACTGTAAGGTTTGCGATCATATGAAGCCAGTTTAACTTTTGTGCTTAATAAGACTTTAAAAAAAGCAAATTGTAAAGGTTTGTTGTTATGACAGATGAGGGAGCAATCCTTTATCCAAAGCAGGCTCTGTAGGACCCGTCCTGCCGTTGGCACAGATCACTGTGATGGTTTGGAAGGGATCTGCTGAGCTGTGGCAGACCAAATGGGTGATCTGGAAACTCCTGTCACCTCCCTGAGTGGGCAGTGTGGAGAAGTGAGGGTGCAGCAGGGGGCAGGGGACATTCCAGGGCTCTTTGCTCCGTGCGCGCTCTGGCTGCAGCGTGAGCCTCCCGCTCACGAGCAGCCTCTGCCCTTGCCAGGGCTGCTGCAGGGCCTGGCACAGTCAGTTCCCTGTCAGGATAAACTCTGGAGCCTGCACTGTACAAGCTGTAAGAATATGATGGACCTTATGGAAAAATAAGCGTTGATTGTGTGGTTTTTAATTTTTTATTTCTGCTTATCGTATGGCCGTGAGAGACACAGCAACTTCTTGTGCTTGGAAGGTTTCTTTAGAAATTTGAAGCAAGTGGGAGGAAGGGGTAACAAAGTCTATTCTGTTCCTCTGATTCAATCTCCCTATTTACAAGCCCAACTCGTCAATATGTTGTCACTGTTCTTTGCAGCAAGAAAAAGACTGAAGCCTTAGAACACTTCTGGAGAATATCTACAAATCCATGTGAATAGCCTTAACCATCATAATTCGTGTGGTTTCCATGGATGCCGACCATGCTGCAGTTAGGGCAGTTCTGGTGTGTTGCTCCAAATGCCGCAGCAATTTTACCAGGATGCAGTATTCTTGCCTGCTGGCCCTGGACTCTGGTGGTGTTGCTGTCTGCTGTTAAATAGCTGTCTTGTGCCTTTGTGAAAGAAGGGATTCCAGCATGTGCAGCTTGAGGAAGTGGTAAAGAGTTGTAAGTTTTATTATGTACTGTAAAATAATAATTCCTGATGAAATTAAACTGTGTAAAAAGATCAGGATTTTGACATCTTGTTTTGAGATGGTAAAATGCTTCTTTGGTGCCTAGAGTTACTAAAGGTGTTGCTATCCTAGATTCTCAGTTTGCCAATGCACAATGTAAATGTGGCTGGACAGTGCCTGGCTCTGGCTCTGTGTCAATCATTCCCTAAATGCCTGTTGGCACCTGAGTGACCAGCTCCCTCCTGCTTAAAAGCAAGGCTGCATGGTTCTTCTATTTTTCTAAACCATTTGCTGTCTTTAATTGAGCACTGGGAGCCATTGTGCGTGGTGCTGCAGGATCCTTGTTTTGTAAGGGCATTGATAAATATGTATTGTGTTGTCAAGTGTTTGTAGCTACTCTGCAGGTAGTGGTGGAGGAGTGAGCTGCATACAGTTAAGAATCCTTGTGTCTCTGGGGTCAGTAAAAACAAGATGGCACAGGGAATTGTGGGAAAGGGAGCCAGGATAGCTGCCTTCAGCATCACCTGCTAATAAACCAGCTATTTATAGATCAGCTGAGGCTTTGTCAACTAGATTGTTAAATTAGTATTTACATACTGGCCTCATGGTCTTTCACAGGAAATGTCATTTGCATTAGTGCTTGGACATAAGTGCAGCTTCCTGTGCTCCAGACACACGAGTGTGTTTGGTCACAGTCCGTGGCGTGCAGCGTGTGTGAAACCATTCCTGACAGATTCTTGCCTTGCAAATAAATCCTCTTCTCCCTGTAGCATCATTTTCCCGTCTTTCTGTGCCTCTCATTTCTTGCAGAAAGGCTCACCTTTGTTCCCAAATGTCCGCAACTCATCATGAGGCTGATCTCGCTGGAGAGAGAGAGATGAGCAGCATTTCTGCATAGCAATTCCTAGTTAATCTCTGCCTCTCAGACAGAGACTTGAATTGTTGATGGCTTGTGGGTAATTTAATAACTAGCAAACAAATAAGATGTGTAGATTGTAGCAACTTAGCCCAGATGCAAAATCCCCACACCTATTTGCATCTGTTTGAAAGAATTCTGTTATGAAGGTTTGCATTTTTACATTTTAGCACCGGTGAAACAGCATCAGGAAGAGTTGCTGCTCAGTGAAGCTGTGTTGATCACAGCAGGCTCCACACCTGGCTAAGCAGTTTCAATCCCCTGTGTGTGTGTCTGTGTGCCTTTCAAAAGGGAAGAGTAATCTACTTGCTAGACGTGTGTCTCTCGTAGTCCTTGGACGACCTTGAGCAGTCATTTAACTTGTGTTTATTTGCCCATCTCTGCCTGGGCAGATATTGCTTCTGTGGTTTGGAGTGTGGAGCTTGAATGGATGTCTCGGATTCGTTATGGATGAAAAGTGTTACTGAAATGTAAGGTATTCATACTGTCTCTTCAGACAGCTGATCAGAGTTCAGATTCACCTTCCTGTCTTGCTGCTTCTTGCTTCAAAGCCATTTGGACACTTGGATTGTGCGGGAAGTCGGAAGGCAGTAATAGCAGGGCTGTGATGCAGACAGGTGTCACAGCCTTCGCTCAGATTCACTTCTTAGCACTCGCAGGGCTGTTGATAAGGTGCTGTTATGCTGGTATTGTGTTATTCTTAATCTGTCTTTGGCCTGCAAAGGGTCCATCAGCATCAGTTTCTCTGACACCTCGGCAGGCTCTCTGGGCACCTCATTACTCTTTTCAGGAAGGGAGCGTTGCCGTCCCGCGTCCGCAGAGAGCAGAGCTCACCTACCTGTGCCAGCCCAGTTACTGGAGGTGAGAGTCAGAATGAGGGCTGCAGCGTCTCTCACCAGGTACATGAAGCACATAGTATCACAACAATAATACAATATTTCCTGAAACCATTCACCTTTTATTTATTCTGTTTAAGACAGTAAAGCCTTGGTTTCCTCCCCTTCAAATTCTTTCTTCTCTTGGCCCACAGGAGAGGGAGTGGGACAAGCCAGCTGTGGCCATGGGTTTGGGAAACCTGGAAGTTGGTTCCTTGGTGCATCAATTCCAGTGACTTGGCTGTGCTTATTTCACCATTACCTTTCCATTTTAACTTTAATCCTTGCTGAATGCAGCACCTGATTCTTGCATTTTCAGATCTACCAGTTTTTTTCTGCCTTCTGCTACTATTCGGGTGAGATGGGGGTTGGGATGTGGTATTCTGCGAAATGTCAAGGTCTCTTCCTGGAGAGCTGACAGCAAAGGTGTTTTATATGTACATGGGCTATCAGGATGAGACATTCCTACTCAGAAACATTGGCTGAGACAGACAGACATTCCTCCTGCCACAGAGAGACAGGCAGGCTCACTGTTGCCAAGCCTTGAAATATTTGGCATGTTTTCTATTGCCCTAGTTTTGTGGAGTTGTACCTGAAGTTTTATAAGTACATGAGAATTTTAGTTCTGTGTTTTTACTGAAAAAAGAGGAAAAGGAAGGAATAAATAAAATAAAATAAACCAACCCTCCTGCCTAGACAGGAGTGGTGTGAGAATGTGACTCAATTGCCTAAAACCAGAAGACAAATGAAATAACCCTAGTGTATTTCTAAACAGTCTCACAAGTAAACCTTGTGGTTTTGTGGGAGTTTTTGACTTTCCTCTTAGGTTTTCAATATGTGAGGAGTGTGCAGCAGGGCTTGTTTTCTTGGGTGAAGGGATATTTGCAGCTCTCCAAGAGTTCACGCATCTGCAGTGTCCCCTGCAAGCAATAATGAGCTGACCAAAACAATCAGTCTCCCTGAATTAGAAGAGCCCTGCACTTTTCAAATTTTCTTTGCATTCTAATTTGTGGTTTTTCAGTTGTTCTGGCTTTCAAGCCTTTCTTGCAAGCAGCAGGATCTTAAATTTCAAGTGGAAGCCAAGATTTCTTGTAAGAACGTGGTTCAGGGTAGTGATGTTTTGACATTTTCACAGTTATGTCATATATCATCACACCTCTCCATGAGCTGGCAACACCGTTTACACGGAGATGAGTGTAATTATCCACAGAGGGGCCCTGTTAGAGCTCCGGACTCCCTGGCTGATCTAGAGGAGACCAACTGGCTCTGCAGGTCTGTGTCTGTCTTTCATGGGCTCACAGCAACATGCAGCTGCCTGTGCACTTTGACGTTGGCTCCGTAGGCCGGCGCCAAGGCACGTGCTCCTGAAATCACCAGGGAATGCAGAGGCTCCCACTCGCACCTCTGAGCCGAGGGACTCATGCAGCCAGGCTCCCACAACAGAAGGGTTTCCAATAAAGCTGAAACACAGAGTTATTGTTTGCCCGACCACTGGCGAATGCACAGAGCCATTGTGTGGGTCCTGAAAGCCTGGGCGCTTTATTCTCTGCAGGCTGAATGGCAGCCGCGGGTAATAATAACACAAGATTAAAAAAGCCAACATTATAGGGGCATTTACAACCCGCTGAGAGAATGAAATCTCAGCAAGGCTGAGCTGTGTCTCCAGTGATCCTACGTTTTTACTGCTTGATAAGGAAATGATGGGCAGCTCTAGAGAAATGGCCACCACAGAGCAGACAAAGGGGGAGCAGGTTGGCTGTTTGAACGCTGCAGTAAGTAATGGAAAAGCTGTCTGCAAATCAAGTGACCAGCCTGTCCTTCCCCGTGCTGGCTGAGTTGGAGGTGTGTGCAGGCACACTGTTTCCTTCCCAGGCAGGCATCAGCAGCACCAGGATTGGTTTGCATAGTTCAGAGCCTTGTGCTTGGAGGTTTTTGGTCAGCATCTTCCAGCCTGGTGCATTGGTAGCTGTTAGCAGGTCCACTCAGGAGAATTTACATGTGAGAATGAGACTGACTGTGGAAAAGAGATGGTGGAATTAGCTTTCTGCCTGCAGCAGCAGACACTCTTTCTGTCAACTTGAATTTAGGGAGACAATAAATATTGAGTGTCCTGAATGCAAGTTCCAGTTCTAAGTCACAGTAATGACAACTACCTGACACAATTTGAATTCATCTGACACCTTTTTACATGTGGAGTTTTATTATTTTCAAAACAAAGAAACTCTACTCCACAGAGGGAAAAAAATAATTTAGGAACAGCTCCTTGTCTTAAAAATCAAGTCTTTAACTCAGTGCTGGTATTAACAATTCTCTAACACAAATGTCTTATAAAGTTCTTTGTAAACAGCTTTGTAAGACCCACTTTCCCCGTGCACACATGGAAACTGTACTTGGTAAGTCAGAGACAGAGTACCAGCCTGTAGCAAGATCCTCCCAGGATATGCCCAGGCTGCAGAATAACGATGGCAGATTAAGCCAGCCCTAACCTTGCTAGCCTTGAGTATTACCAGCGGGCTAACCCTGACAGTGCTGAGCCACAGGAATTTGTACCCACCTGTTCAGACAGGTTGTGCAGCTCTCTGCTACTCAGCAGGTTTCTGAGGCAGCATCTTACATATGTGACCTTGGTCTTTGGCATTAATGATGCAGTGAGTGAAACGATGAGAGGTAATTTAAAGTAACAAAACATGGGTATTGCTGCATGGCTAGGGCAGGTGTAGTTTAATACTGTACTTGTCCTTTCTAGAAACATTCTCATCTGTTCAAGCCTCTTGCTTTGCTTGTGCCAGGCAACATGGATGGAAATTGCTGGGCCCTGGGTGCTGTTTCTAGTGTGGGATATTATGGGGATTCAGGAATTCAGACTGCTTCATGGATTCATTTACTTGGATTAATGAATCTGTCTCTGCCTCTGTTTCCCCAAGAGTAATGTGAAGTTACTTACGTCAGAGGGATTTATGAGCTTTTTTCTATATTGGCCATTTTGCAGAGAGTGAAATTCAGCTCAGAGGGCTCTGCAGAAGGACAAAGTATTTGAGTTTATTCTCTTATAATCATGGTTACAGAAAATTGGCAAGTTCCTGTTTAAAGTCTCTTTAAACACAAAGTATAAGTACTCTTTGGTTTTTTTGTCCTCTTTCTTCCTGTTTTTTTCTCTCTCTTTCCTTCCTTTTAAATAAAAACATTTTTGTTTTTATTTAAAATGTTCCCTTAAACTGCAAACTGTTCAGGTTGTGACCTGAAGGCTCCTCTGTGCTGGCACAGATTTGCAGAAGGCAGCTGAGGGCTTGCTTTGTTTCCACATGTTGCAAGTGTGAAATTAAATGTATGTTAGTGGTGAGGTCTTTGTGGGCAGAGTGTAAAGAGGTGTTGAGTGACAGTAGAAAAGAATGGTCTAGGAGGGGGGCAGAGAGGATGTAGCTTAAACTAAATATGATGCTTGCTTTTTTCCAGAACCTTTAAAGGAGAAGCATGAATGTGTTCCCAATCCACAACTCCCTTGTCTCTTCCTCCCCCGTCCCTCTCCCTTTTTTCTCTCTCACCCTCTGGGGCTGCTGGTTTAGGATGAGTTGGTTCCAAAGAGACAATACTTTCCAAGCAGATAAAGGGACACCTAAGCAGCTGCACTGGTATCTATCATGAACAGACTTGCTGTACAGTGAGGAAAATTACAAGATGGGACTGGCATCATTTGTCATATTATAAAAAAAACCACAAAGCTCCCCCTCCACTTGAGCAGCATCCACAAGACAATTGAACAACACACTTAAAAACTGTCACTTTCTTTTCCAGTCTCTGAATACATTTTCAAATGCTAACGTTAAACATTCCACCTTCAGGTCCTCTGTAAAGAATGTGTTTTAGACAGATGGAAGCAGGTCTCTGCCTTGACACTGATTCAGGACTATAAATTTGCAGGGGAGGCGATAGGAGATAATTATTTAGAAGGCTTTTGTGGCTTATTCCAGCATCTGGCATTCTACCGGGGTGTCCTCTGAAGAGGGATAGGGACAGGATGGAGCTAGAGAAATGCTGAGCTAGTTTTTCACTTGGTAAAGGTTTTTAATCTTGAAAGAAAGATTTGGAATTTACACAGGAGGAGACACTGAGAAATCAAGAGGCATCTCCCAGTGTTCATTTGCTCAGATCCATGGCTCAGTTGTAGGGCATTTTATCTCCTGGTCTCCTCCTTGCCCTGGCTGAGCTGGGTGCCAGTGGGCAGCTACTCAGAGCAGATCCCTGTTGCCCAGGGACTGACTGTGGCAGTGCCATGCTCAGGCCAGCTTCCCACAGGTGCTGCCTGGGTGTGCCTGTGGCTGGGCATCTCCATCCAATCTCACCACCGAACGTTTCCCGATCTGTTCCAGCCTCTCCATCCCCATCCGTGGCTCATGCCCGGCGGGAACGCCCAGTGCTCTCCAACCCGGGCTGCAGATTCCCTGCCCGGCGCTTCCCACTCCTTGATCTTGTCAAAGGGGAGTGGCACAGTGAAGTGTTTAGTGTTTCTTGACTTCTGAAACCTCTGTCCAAGAGGTGTGGCTCAGTGATTTGACTGTCTCGGTTCAAGTCATTAACATTTCAAAAGGGCTGTTAATTCTGTCTGGTTGCCTGAACTTGGTAGCAGATTGTCTAATTGGGGCTTGGTGAGGGCCAGCCAACCAGACTTCTCTTCCTTGAGATCTAATCAGATCTTGCAGCTCCTGGGACCAGATATTTCAAGATACTTGAAAATTGGCAAGAGTTAGACATATAATTAATTCTTTACAATCTGATACTCAAATACTGTAAATGCTCAGTCAGCAATAAGCTTCTGGTGCAGGAGAGCTCAGTGCTGAGTCAAAGGGGCTGATTCTGCTGAAATAATTTCAGTTTCTGGTTTGTACCTTGGTAGGGAAGGGTAGTGTTCCAAAATATTTTTTTTCCTCTTTTTAATTTTACATGTAGGTGTCCCTAGTCTTTGGGAGATGTTTCACAAAAATAGGAGTCAAACCTCACATCTCTCTGCAAACAGACCTGAGAATTCCCAGTTTTCTCTTGACTCTATCATTGCTGATTTTTGCCTCTTCAGCCAGAAAAAAAGGAGAGCGACATCTACACCCATGTGGGTGAGATGAATACAGCTATCACACAAATAAAATTACTGGCTGCCGAGTAGCAACAGCTTAATGAAAATGTGAAGTGTTAAACAAATAAAGCCAGTCAAGCTCATAATACTTCTGTGTGGAATTTCACTGTATCACTGAACAAAAATAGAATTAGTCATAGAAAAAGAATATCTGGAGAAGTCTCTGCCTGCCTCTGTTCTTGGTGTATGAAGCCAGACTAGACAGGGTAGAGCCATACTTTAAATGCAGACATGATACTCTGACCCAGAGAGGAATTCTCTTTATCCAGAGCAGGAGCCTGCTAAAGCAAGACAGAAGGGAACAAGATAAAGCACCAGATTTCCTCTGAAGCCTAAATGCAAATTGTACAGAGGAATGGATCCCTTGAGAACTGAATTTTTGCATTTCTTTAGCATCTTCTCTTGGTGAATAATTATCATACCTCTGTGTGGTTGGTAAGTGGCATTACTCTTAGGTACAGAAAGGGAAACTGGGCTGGGGATTTATTTCAGCTGCTGGATGAAGTTGGGAGGTGACTGACAGTAGAGCCTAGGACTTCGTTTTGCACTCTAGGCAGTGCTGACCCTCCTGGAGTGCACAGAAAAACTGCAGGGTTAGTAACACTGGCAAGCACCCTGGTGAATTCCCCAGTCTGGGAATTTAACACCACTGAGGTCCCAGCTCAGAGGCACAGACAGTGCCATACCTGAGGTGTTTTCAGCTGTTCTTTGCACTCTACCCAAGGACTGGACTTTCCTGTGCTTCCATCTTGATGAACATTTCTGGATTTAAAGACATGCTCATTAGAGCTAGTGCAGGTTAGTAATACATCCTGGGATGAGTTCTGGAAAGACAAAATGCAGTATGTAAATCTGGAATCAGCTTGTGAAGAAGCCCTGCAGCCAAGGAGCTGCTATATTTGCCTCCAAACAAAATTACATCCTCTTTCCCTGGCTTCTCCCATCTGTCTGTGTGGGGCTGTGAACAGTCAGTGAATGGGATGGGATGTTCCTTAGGATTTGGGAGGACAACTGGGGCTGCTCCTTCTATCTCCTGCTCTCTCTTCCTCCACCTGCTCCCTGATAGCATTTCTTCACAAATAAAGCACATCTCAGCTAGGCTTGGTCTCAGGTTGTGTGCAGTCACTGGTGTATTGAAGGTTTTGTGTCTGGGTCACATGGAGCTTTAATACACCAGCGAATTAGAAATGTTTTAGGAGTTTAAATTCTAAGCGCCTTTATTTTTCTGGGTGACCTTGTGAAACTTCCTTGCACCAGACCTGTATCTTGCTGTCCTGCTGCCTTTATCTAATTTGTTTTCTTGTGTATGTTACTGACATCCAGTGAAGTGTAATTTGTTTGAGAAGTGGCACTTATAACAAGGATGCTGCTAGTAATCCCTGCATTGAATCCCTATATACACAATGTTCCAGGAATAATTAAAGTCACAAACTTCAATCTTGAGGGATGCACAGGGGAAACCTATCCTGAAATGAGGCTTGCCATACCTGACTTTTCTACTTCCAGTGATTTTTAGCGCTGTAGGATTTGCTATTTTTGTTCCAGGACTGAACTAGATTTAAGAGGAAGTCTGACATCCTGAATTTACACGTCCTAACAACAGTGTTCATCAGTCAGTCTTCTTACCATGTCCTTTCTCTACCTCTTCTCTCTATTAATTTTCCTCAATAGTCTGCAGGGATCATTTGCCAGCCTGATTCAAATTCCTGTACTTCCCTGGCATCTTGTTTTATAACATCTTGCATCATGTACTTTCCATTTCTGTAATCCATTTAATCCAGGATACTGAGATGGCTTTGCAGGTATTTATTGCATTTCTTTCTTCCTCGTGTAAGGAGGTAACAGGTCATTTATACAACTTAATCCAAAGTCTCTTAGCTTCTGGGTTATTTTTTCCTTTTATTTTCCCACTGATTTTTCTGGAGGCTGGTAGCAGGAGCAGGAAAGACAGTATGGAGAAGGTGCCAATATTTGTGTCTATTGTTTTGTTATGTTGTGCTCAGAGCATGGCTTGGCAGTTCAGCAGTTAAACCTCTGCAGCCAATGTCTCCCAGTAAATAATGTTACTGTTGCCTCTCCTTAATTTTTGGAAGTGTTGGGTTTAGGGTTTGAAATAATGAAATACTGTTGCATCAGTAAGTGGTTTTCCATTCCTTTTGGCTCTGGAAGCGGATATTCACAGTTGGGTGAAGTTCATTTTAATCCTCACAAAACCAGAGCTGGATTTGTACAAGTTGTCATTGTTCTGCTTTAGAAACACCCTGTGCCTTCTGGATCCCTTTATCCCTCCCAGAGGCTAATCCACAAGCTTGCAAAACACTGGGGGTGACTCCAGTTGCAGGATAGAGGGGTGTCCAGCGTTATCCCCTTTGTCTCCTGCATTGCCTTCTACCACTCAGTCCAGAAAGGCACAGTAGTGTTTGGAGTGTGCAGTTTCTGATGTGTACAGATAGTGGGATGTAATTACTTTCCTCTGAGATAGTCATTACACTGGCTGTAAAGAGAGAGGGTCACAGTCCTAATGGGAAATGATTTTAAAGCAATCTTGACCAAGTCTAGTGGAGCCATTTCAGAGCACTTAAAACTCAGCCAGTCCTTCATGGCACTTGTGATATGTCCACTTCACGCAGCGAGAGGCATTGGGATTAACACTTGTTGAGGGATAAAGAAAATCCATGATAAACTGCAGTGTTGGCTTTGGGCAAGCATTGTGTGCTGCCACGGGGGAAAGGCACAGACAGAGCCTGGGTTTGATTATTATTGTTCTTGATACTGATTTGGAAAAACACAAGGCTCTCACAGAAGCAATAAGCCAGAAGTCATGAAATCTGCCACCTTGGGCTTCCTGTGCTACAAGAGCTGCTCCTCTGTCCCCAGGCTTGATTCCTGCAGAGGCAAAGGGATTGTTCCCACTTCCCAAACAGGTAGCTGGGCAGATACACAGTCCCCACATCAGAGCCAGATCACTGGTGGGTGTACTGTTGGTTTACCTGGGAAGTGCAGGCTTCAAAAATATTCTGTCTTACAAGGCAAAATTGGTCAGAGGTTGTTTAATAGCAAATACCAGTTTGTGTTATGTTAGAGAAAGACAGGCTTCAGCGTGCTTTGGTGCATGCTGGGGTTGTGCTCTGTAGCAAGGTGAGGAGAAAGATTTCAGCAGAGCTGATGGAAGGTGGCAGTCAGCAGTTGTAGGTCATATTGAGGGGCTCTGGCAGGTCTGTTGGGATCAGCCTAGGACTAAAAAGCAAACACCACTTCACATAAGCAATTTTCTGTATCTCAGTCCTTTACAGAGGCACAATAGCTGAAGCTGTGCAGGTTAGCAAAGCTCTAAGCTGGTACCTGGGAGAGCAAGAATAACTAGTAGTGAAATGCTCTATGTCTGATTTTCATCCTTTTGAGCTCCTCTGTAATGTTACTGGAAAACAAAAATTGTTTAAATAATGGAACAGACCCGATGAAATTGTGCAGTGATGCAGAAGGGGTTGAGGAAGGGTTATTCCTTTCTTTCCATTACTTTTCTCCTCCTGCCTTGCCTCCCAAATGTGGGTGGAATCTGCATGTCAGGCACTAGCGACATCAGCCTGGCCCGGTGGCTTTTCTTAATGGCAAGAATGAGATTAAATGCAATTAACATCGATTGAGCAAAAACTGCCCTCGGTTTGTATGTGGATTAATTAACAGCCATCTTTTCAGCAGCAGCCCTTTGCAGAGCCGTGTTTGTTCCTCCTGGCCCCGCTCTTTTCTAGCACATGTCCAAAATCAAAAGCACTGAGCTTGTTCCCTACTGTGACGTCTGGGGTTACCAGCTCAGCAGGGAGATGCAGCCCCCCAACCAGGATGATTTCTTGTGCAGTCTGCTGACTGCAGAGCTGCTCAGTCAGTGGCAAAATATTTCCTGTTAAGCAAGGCTAATGACGGGAGCTCTCTGCAAGTTAGAACAATGATCAGAACAACTGTCTGGAGGAAATCAATGTTATAATGCATGAACAAACAGGTGAGTCTCAGAACAGCTGGAGATTAGTGGTGCTGGTAAATAACTTTTCATTCGGGTGATGCAGAGCGATGGGGAGGTGTCAAGGCAGAGCAAAGCAAGCAGTGGGCTCTTGTGAGCTGAAGGAGAGGGAGGAGGAAACCAGAAAGACTCTTTCTGTTCCTAGCACTGTGTTGGTGGGGTATGTAGACCAGACTTCCACGTGAAAGCACTTTCCAGGGTGTTCTGACAATGCATCTGGTGAGTTTTCTGAAAGGCGTCTTTTCTGCTGTCAAGCCAACTTTGAAGGCACCATCTGGGGAAGTAGCCAAGAAGTCATTGGGTGAACTTGCCTGCTTTGCAAAACTATTAACACCAGTACAGAGAAGAGGGAAAACAAAACTCTCTTCATAGCTTTTTGAATTAATGTTTTTTGTTGCTGCCAGGCATGCTACTGGTCCTCCTTATTCCAGTCCCAAGGACAGCAACTGTTGGACTCCTGAAGGATGAGAGAGACAGAGAGGCTTTTCTGTGCAATAACTATGTGGCACAGAAGTGCTGTGATCCATTAGTCAGCACAGCTGCTCCACAAAATAGCCAATACTCTGAGTGTAACAGAACAAATTGCACATAACCAAAAAATACCTACAGCATACATCAAACCAAAGTGACTCAAATGTCCCTTGCAGCGCTTTGGGGTGCTAATAGCCCTGCAACAAATGCCTCATCCAGTGTAAAGGCCTTGAACACCCATCTTAGGGCAGGTCAGGATTTTCGTATTTTGTTTGTGCCTCTTTCCACACTAACTGAGATGAAAAAGTTGTGCGGTCACGTTGCTGAGGTCTGCTGTGTGCCAACAGGTATTGTGATGTTGAGAGCTGCCTGCACACGGCAGGGAACTAGGAACTATGGAGATTAATTTCTACTTTGTCACTGACACTCCAAATGCACCAAGTCATTTATCATGGGGATCTGCTTTCTGATTTCTTCATAGCTACACAGTGCCCGTATGTGTGAGTGCTGTGGTGCAACTGCTTAAAGGGATGTTAAAACAAAGGCAGGGCACGTGGTGGAGGGAACTTGCAGGGTTTACCCCGTGAGACTAACGGCTGGTTAAATAAATATGTCTTAACACAGCTGAGGCTTGGCAAACAGCGTCTCTGGCAAACACTGAGGGAGGAAGTTCTTCAGGGTCTGGCTTTTCAAGGAGGGAGATTCCTCTGCTGGCTGAGAGCCTCCAGCAAGGCCGAGAGCCGAGGGACAGAGCTGGCCAGCGACTGGGGGAGGAGGAGAGGATACTGCAGATCCACCAGGCAGCCCCGAGCTTCTGCACTGGGATGCAGACTGAGAAAGAGGGACCAGGACAGAGGAACAGGTGCATTAGAAAACCTTGCTGAAGCTTGCTCGCCCCAGTGCTGGGCACCAGGGCCTCAGCTCTGCTGGGGGACAAGGACTGTGTTGGGCATTGACTGGACTTCCTTCTCAGCAGGGGTGAGATTTGTGGAGCAGCTCTACTTGCAGAGCTCAGCCCTTTCTCCTCACTCAGCTGGAACCAGAACTGGAAAGCTACTGGCTTTCCCACAGGGGCTGCAAAGAGGCAGGCTGTGCCAGCTGAGCAGCCCATTATGACTGCAGCTAGCTCCTGAGCAGGGTGCCACAGTGGTGCAAGAACATGAGTTAGTGGCTCGAAGGTCCCATTTGCTGTGAGAGGCATGGAAGAAAACAAGTGCTGTGTGCCCTGCAGCTGGACTTGCTGTCCGGACTGAACAGATTGCCATCCCTCTTTGTGCTATGAGGAATTTGCCTTTGAATGGACACTATTTTCATGTGTAGAGGTGCTGGGCTGGAGCTCATCAAGACTGGAACCTGGTCTCTACCTGGATTGCCTTGGCAGTGGCATTAAAAACAAACTGCCCTCCCTATACAAGAAGGGCACTGTTCCCTCTCATCAGACTGAGGGTGTGATGCACTCTCCAAGGCTGCTCATCTCTGACTTCTTGTTCTAAGACTGCAGCAGAGACCAGCTAATGCCACCTGTGGGGCAGTCATTTTTTGAGGAGGCACCAAAGCTTTTCAGTCTGAGCCTCAGCTCCATTAATGGGGAGTATCCTGTCTGCTGAGAGCAGTGATTGCAAACTGCCTGGCCTTGTTACCCATTCACCTTGTCTGGGGCATATGCAGTGATAAGGGCATGGAGAGGAGGTAAAGCTTCTCCTTCCCTTTCCTGGCTCCTTCTGCTCAAGGTAAGTGCTGTAGCAACCTGGTAGCATCTTGCAGAGAGGATTCCAGGTTGGAAGAAAATGAAGGGGAGCCAAGTCTGCGCTGGCATGGTTGCAAAGCTAGGTGGGCAAAGAGTGGGTTTAGTCTCAGAGTTAGGGTGTCCCTCAGCCCATCAGTTCTGTGTCCAGGCACACTGTGCAAAGGATTTTGAGAGGGTTTAGTCATCCAGAGTGAGATGGAACCTGATATTTTTGCACAAGGAATGTTTGTCAGCCTCCAGCTCAATGCATACCTGGTATGTGGGTAGGTTAGGCTGGAAAGAATTCATTGAGGTTAAGGACTGGCTGTTTTCATTTTCTCCTGAAATAAGTTAAAATATCATAGAATCATATAATGGTTTAGTCTGGAAGGGACCTTAAAGATCATCTATTTCCAGCCCCCCTGCCATCAGCAGAGACACCTGCAACTAGATGAAGTTGAAATATGTAGTTATGATTTGAACATGAACTTGTGTAACTCTGATATTCTTCAAAAGTGTTTGAAAAGAGAGGTTTTACTGTCTTCCTGAAGGGTTAACCACAGAGTAGGCACAGAAGTGATTTTGGTTTGTTTTCTTTTTTTCACAAAATGTAGCATTCCTGGACACTTTACTGAAGTGTTACAATGTGAATACAGCAAATTACTTCATTGCAAAATTGATCGTGAGTTGTTACTGCTTCATTCATTGCAATTTCAGTGAGTGCTATTGGAGTTTTTAAAATATATTGCTCTGTGCATAACTTTTAAGTCACTAATGATGAGAAAAATTACCTGGGAAATAAGAGTCAGTAGAGTATTATTGATGGTTCGTTTGTCAGATTTCTGCATAACCTTTGTCGAAATAATTTGGTGTACAATTTTCTCTTTATTCTTGAGTTCTTTGAAGCTTTTCTAGTTCATTGTTGTCAGAGATGGGGCTGTCTTTGGAGATTCAAGGCCAGCATATTCAGTCTGCATTGGCCATGTATCAGCCAATATCAGCCTGCTGTGCAGAGGCAGCCCAAATGACATCCTCACCTTCTGACAGACAGTGCCAAGCACGCTAGCATCATTATTTTGTGATGTTTTCCATTCTGATTCACACTGAGGAAAGCACAGCTCCTCTCCTCAGAAAGGCAAACATCTGGAGAGTAGAACTGAGCTCAAACACAGCCTTAATAAAAATGGGCAATAAGACTGTATGCAGTGAAGTGTTCACTTGTCTTTCTCTAGTTGGCTTTTGCTGGGTCCTCTTGTCATGGCTCAGTACTGTCAGCTCTGCAACAGGGACCTGCACGTGTCCAGGTGGGCTCATCCTCTGTGATCCTGCTGCTCCTGCAGCACTGACACAGCCACCCATTGCTGCTGCAGGGGAGATGATTGCCCACACTGGGAAGTGGGAGCCAGCACTGATTTCTCAGATCCTCAGAGGGAGAGGTGTCACAGCTGGTGTCATGTGTGTTCTCAACCACTGCTCATGGCATTGTTGGTACAATTTCCTTGACTTTATTGATGCAATAAAATAAAAATAGGAAGAGACTACAGCAGACTTTGCAATCTCCATCCTAAAAACATTGGAAGCTTTCTGTCTTACAATAATGCTCAGAAGCTCACAGCTCATATGCAGATACCTGCAGGATCTGAGGAGGTACCATTTAGCAGATTTCTGTGGAGACAAAGCAGATGTGATTTTACTTTGAATTTTAGGAAGGCTTGAGTCTTAATAAGATACAGGCTGTCAGATATGTCAGGAGTTAGGGTGGTCTCTGAGTCCCCATCTTTCTTCTTCTCACTTCTCTGGTGGTCTTGTGTTGATCCTGTTCCAGGATGAGAGAATGGTGAGCGTGTGTGTGTGTTTGATGGCAGCTAATCAAAGTGCTCCTATGTCCTCCTATGCTGAGGCAGGACTTAGTGTGGGGTTGCACTTACTCACTGCTCCAAGGCTTGCCTGGAGCCCCAGCTGTTCTCTCCCACTGTAGGCTAATGGATTCACAATTCTGATTGTTGCAACTGACCACATGCTCTTGATCACAGGATCAGCCTTATGTTTGGTATCATGAGCTGCTTTCTTGCTTCCACACTCCTCTCCCCTCCTCTCCCCTTGAACATCTTATGGTTTACAGTAGGTGAAACGTGAAGATTTTTCTGAGGGATTTGCACCCTGCCAGTGCTACTCTTTTATTTCTGATGTTAACATTCCCATGTCAACAGCTGCATAACTAGCTTTTTCTTTTGTCTCCTTTTTTCTCCAGGAGCTGTTTGTTAATTCTGGATAAACATCATCCACCAAAGAGCAGAGAACAGGGACCATGGACACCCTTGGAAGCTCCAGCATCCTTCTGGACAGACACTGACCAAAACCAGTGCCTTCTGCCCTCCATGACCAAGACAATACAATATGATTTCTCTTCTAACTGCCTGCATGTATCAGTCTGGGTGGATGTTCCTGGGGTTGGGAGAAGGGTCCCAGGAGCAGGGGATGCTGTAGTTTCATTTCATTGCTTTGCAATGTAAAGAATTGTCTTGACCCCAGGTGCTTCCAGCATAGCTCGTAGCTTAGGGTCTTGCTCCAACACAAGCCTGGTTCACCCAGTTCTAACTTTGGTTTCACCAACCTACATCTGAATTTCTGGAGCTGTTGCCTCTGTTTGTTTGCTCTGGAGAAAGTGGTCTGAAGTATTTTGAAGTAACCCTGAGCAGCTTGTTAGGATTAACTGTTCCTAGCATGCTCCCATTGGTTACACCAGCAGGCACATTCCTTCCCTTCCAAGGTTCCCTCCTAAACAATAAAGTGTTTAACAGTCACTGTGTGCTGTGAGATACTTTCAGTCCCATGAGTTTGTAAACTGCTGTTTTCTGCCTATTGCCAATGCCAATGAAAGCTCCAAAGGAGTGTGAGAATAGCAGTATTTCAAGTCACAGTTTATAAATCACCAAACTTGTTTGTTTTGGTCCCAGGATGACTGGCTTATTTGAAAGTATGAAGTCCTGGCTGAAGGGAACTGGTGGTGGGGAATCATACTGGAAACAACTTTGCCTGCTGGCTGCAGAGCCCAAATTTTCTTTCTTTTCACGAGATCTTGTGTGCAATTCCTGCTGTGTCTGCCATAAACCACTGTCCCTTTCATCCTTGTGCTCTGTGTCGAGCCCTCTCCTTGCTGCCTGAGGAATGGAGGAAGCTGGATGCATCTGGAATCTTATTCTCCTAGAGGTGGGTGTGGCAGAATTGCAAAAGGCCTGTCAGCAAACCAGGGAAGCAGGTTTAGTTTGGTAACCTGATTCCTTTTCTCTGGGTACAGCTTCTCTGTCTGGCAGCATTAGCTTCCTCTGCCTTCTCTGACTGTATCTGACAGTTTTTGAAGAATGTGAACATGGATTTTTGGAGGTCGTGTCAGAGTTTAATGCAGCATTTATGAAAATGGATGAGGGGGGCTGAGAATTGTTTTCTGTGTTATATTCTACTTCATCTCTTTTTTCTTTAGACAGCAACTTAGTGCTTTACATCTCCATTAAAGCAACAAAATGCCTTTCCTTCTTATTGAGAGCTGATGCCACAACACTTTTCATCCTCAGAAGTGATGCTTGCTTACGCATGGCTTATCTCTGTTAGTCTCAGATCTTGCAAAAATTCCAGCTCTGCATCTTTGTGTAGGTCAAACTTGCTGAGCCTGAGGGAGAAAGAGCAAGTTTTCCAAAACAATGTAGGACAATTAGTGCCCTCAGATCTGTTGGAGCTGGACTGTGTGGGCTTATGCTGCTGCTGCCATGGCAGCTTTTGGATCTGCTTGGGATAGCCACAGAACTTCTGTCTCTGCAGGCAGAGATTTAGAGCACCAAGGTCTGTCCCTGACTAGGTTTGAAATTATTGTTGGTCTGAAGAGAAAAGTATGTATTTTGTCTCTTCCTCATTTTCCTCTTGCCCCTATCCAGCATTGCCTTGCACGAGTAATTTGCATGTTATTATTTCAGTTGCCCTAAATTGGGGGGGACTGTGATGCCAGGGCTGATTATTTGGCGGCGCTGGGCAATTTTCTCTGTTAGGCAACTGTAATACATTTTCATGTTCTTTTATAATGAGCTTTATTTACCAAATTGGCAATTCCTCTGTTGAGAAATAACTGATTACAGCATTCAGGGAGTTGCTGTCATCTCAAGATACACAGGTGTCTGTGGAACATAAACAGATGTGATCATTCAGACAGTGAACTCGATGGGGGTGGGGGGGAATCAGCCATGAAATCATAAATGTAACAGCTACAGCTAATGTTGGCCAGGTGCATTGCGGCTGTTTGCAGCCCAGCAAGGACGAAGTGGCACTCGAAGGCCATCCAGTACCTCCAGATGAGGGACTGCTTGATTGTTAGCTGAAAATGCACCTCTTACCTGTCACTGCACTTCAATACTGGCTTACCTAACTCTACCTCCAAAAGTTTCTGAGGACACACATTCATTTGTGTCACAGCCTTGAAGTGAGAAGCTCCTCTGTCCTGCTGTGTTGGGTTTGATTTTAGCTTACTCTGTGCTAAATGTCTACAAACTTCTTGGTGATCATGTCCATGGGGACTGTGGCCCCATCTGCCTTTCAGGCAGTCCCTTTCCTTTGGTGTTTCCTAGTGCCCAGGAGCAATTTTGTTGCTGCTGTTGCCCTAATCACCAGCTCAGACACCTGAGCCTGGGGGAAAATACAATCACCAGGGATGTCAGTAGGAAACTGCTGAAGATGAAGTTCAGTTGCAGAGTCTCAGCTGCTATCCAAGTAAAAAGTGTGCAGGTAACAGAGCTTCTTGAGTGAATGTTTTCTCTTCCCCCTCAACGTTGCTGCTCCTGTAGTACTAAGACCCTTGAAAAGAAGGAAGAAGTCCTGCACCTTCTCCTCAGTTCCCTCTCCTTATGTTTCTCCTTGACTCCTTGTGGGATATTCAGAGCAAATTTGTTTCTGTGCAAGATTGTGACAGCAGGTGTCAGTTATGCTCCAGAGTGGCAGAAATCATTATTCCTGGAGCCTGGTGTCCAGAGTTGAATGGATGTCCTTTCCACACCGCTACCACCACAGCTGGCACTCATGGACAACTAGGACAGCAGGATAAACAAGGTCTGAATCTATTGTGGAAGCTCAATTAGAGGCAGTTTCCTCCAAAAGCAACTTTGAGGTGAGGTAGAGGCAGCCAGCCACGCTGCTGTCTGTGCTGCATGAGCTGGATAAAAAGCAGCTCTTTTGTGGCCAGGAATACCTGTTTCACCAGCTAAAACCAAACCTTCCTATGGCCAGGTGCAGCACAGTGCTCCCTTCAGCTGAGCAGTGCATGTCCATTTTGCTTGCCTGCTTATTGCAGCTCTCTGCAAGCTGGGTAATTTTGTGTACAAATGCATCCGGTGATTTGGATGCAATGCACACAATTGTGGTAATTTCATGTGAAAATACAGCTTGCAGAGTGCCTGCTTTAAGAGTATGAATTGTTTTAAAACTTGCCAGATGAATGGAAAGAACAACCTTTTTATTCATGCATAATTTCTTAGCATTGCAGGAAGGGAAAAGAACAAAACCAGAGAAGTTAGAGAAGATACAGGAAATAACAGAACTGATAAAAAATTTGTAGTGGACCTCAGTAGCTTTGTAAATGAAACATTCAACAAGCAGCACTTTGAGATTCCAGTGTGCAAGAACATCACCGGCACTCCAAGCACCAAATTTGTGATCTTGCATAAAAACTCAACCCGTTGCCTCCTGCTGTTAATATTTCACACTTGACTTTGCAAGATGCTTTATCTAATATCCTCTCTGCATTTAGGCAGCTACCTTCTCTGCCTTGGCCATAACAGGAGAGGCGGGAGGAGGAAGGCAATTGCCAAGTACGTCTGTAATCTATGTAGGAGGGTTTTGTGTAGCTGTAGGGGGAGAAGAGTAAGTCTCATTTCCTATTTTATAGTCTGCTGAGTCCTGTGATCTCATGCTGTGTGCTCCTTTCCCAAGCAGAATTTTTCAATTTGTCTTTCAAGTTCTTGTTATTTTTTATTTCCAAACTGGTTAAAAGTGTTTGTCTGTAACTTGTTGATAAATTGTTTGTGTCTGACTCCCTCAGGTGCTTCATTGCCAGTCTTGTATGTGGCTCCAGACCACCTTTTTCTTCCCTTGTCTTGTGCCCCCCCAGTGGGATGTTATCATCCCTTTGTTGGAACCCACAGGAGCCTGGAGGGCTGTTCAGTGTCCTGTGACATGTAACCCCACACCTGCTCCCATTCCTGTGGGTTTTATCCTTGTCCAAAGCTGGATGTGATATTCCTGAACTGAGCCACTGCCTTGTCAGCCCTATCACTCTGCTCTTGGTGTGCGTTGGATCCTCCTCACTTTCCCTGTTCTTGATTCCTTGGGGGAGTGAAGGTTGGTGTGGACTGAGGTGATGGGGCTGTATCACCTCTGAGCTGAGGCTGTTCAGGCTGGTAATGCTGCCCCTCCATCTCCCACTGGTGTGTAATTGTGCTGGCAGGGTGGTGGTTTTGCAGCCTGGGGCAAAGCCAGAGGAAGCAAATGGAGCAGCCACTGGTCTCAGGAGAGCTCCCAGTCAGAAGTGTGTCTTGGATTTAATGACACGTGTGCTCTTTCAGACTTTTTATAGAGGTCAGAGCATGGCAGGAAACTTTCCTCTGTCATCTTCCTAGGGAGAGCAGCACACAAACTTTTCTTTCCAAGTTGAAATCAATTGTTCCCTCAGGGCTATGTAACAAACTGCTCCTGTAGCTGATTTCCCCTTGTGAATGGCCTAAATTAGATGCTCTCCCTGGTTGCCCTCATTGGAATAGCTTGTGCTTTATCCAGCCATTTCGTTTGTGCCATTTGCTACGAGATGTTGATAGCACTTGTCTGGTTCCTGCTGCCCTGAGTTGCTCTGTATGGGAGCTATTGCATGGCAGGCCTGCTGTCCCAGGGAGTGTAGGAGAAGAGGCAGCAGGGGCCTGGAATCTCATTTTGATTCCTACTTTGCATCTTCCTTTGTTTTCAGAAAGTGTGTTTAAAATTAATTTCTTGTATCTTTGGAGCAGGTTTGCTAATTGACATGAATTGAAACAAAGCCCTTGGGCTCACTTGGATCTTTTTGAGGAGTTGGAATCTGTTCACCTCCTTATGGATCCCTGAAAGCTTAGTTCCAAAATCCTTTCTGAATACTGAGTTGATATTGGGGTGACAGCTGCAGAGTAAATTGTCTTTATTCCCATCTAGTGCTAACATTTTTGGCAAACTGGTGCATGCAGTTCAGTTCTGTGCACTTCCTACTGCCTGCTCTACAGAATTAAAAAAACAAGTTACCTTCAGTGTTTAAGACCAGAAAACAATTTGGAGTCACCCAGAAACTCCAGCTGTGCCTTCTGCACGTGCATCTATAGATGAGCAGCTCTGCTGGAGTCTCTGGGTGTGCATCTCTTCCTTGCCAGTGGGGCAGAGCTTTTGTGATATTTAGTCCTTGAACAGTCTGAGTTAATCTCTGTAATGGCCACCGGTGGGGGACGTGAGTGACACTCCCTCAGGAGGAATGAAAAGGATGTTATTTTTTCCCTTCTGTGACCTCTTGAATATCCCACTGTACCCATTTTCTTGGTGGTGGAGTCCACCATGATAGTGAGTTTGATTTTTATTTTCTGTGAGTGGGGAGTGCCACTGTAAGTCAGGATTAGCTAAACATAACATTAAAAATAAAGCACGGCTATTAATTTAATGGCTTCCTCGTTACAACCATCATAAAACAAGTAAACAGGAACTCTGCCAGTGCTGCCTGCAGTCTTCCTCCAAGTGGCTGAACCAAGGGAGAGATTTGAACTCTTGCCATTTGATAAAGCCATGTGCGAACATGGCTTTTTAAAAATTAAATCTTTACTTTTCCTGTAGTAGCCTTTCAACTGCTGAGGAAGCCTGGCCAGTGACTGCAGTGGAGCTTTGCAGCTCTTAATGAGACAGAGGGGAAATGGCAGTTCAGGACTTAGCTTAAATCATACCAGCCAAAATAAAAGATTACAAAAGGCAGGGAAATTGTTCTTTGTGAACTGTCTCACTGAAACAGCCTTTGTAGTCCCTTTAATCCTTACTTACTTATTTTTCTTTTGCAAAGGAAAATAAGTAAGTTCTGTGTTGGGATTTTTTCCCCTCTACTCTTTATCTTCTAGAGTGCTCTTGCCAACTATTGGCAACTTCCTTGGATTGGAATTTACTGGATTAAATGGATCACACTGTGGGTCTGTGGTGGCCACATAGACTTGGTGCCTGCTCCGAAGCTCTGTCACTACACTCAGTGGGAAGTGTACAGTGAGAAAGCCTCAGAGGTGTCAAACAGAGTGTAAGCTCAAAGCAGTAGAATTATTTGTGTGCTGGGCTTCTTCCAGACCTTAAATCAGGTGCTTGTGCAGTGCTGTGGGGTCTTTAAGTTAAAGAGGTTACAAAAGAGAAAATACTCATCCATTTGTTTGAAGACTCCATTCTAGTTATTCTTATATAGTGCCTTCTGGTATCCTGAAGTTTGCATTCCCAAACTGGAGGGTGGTTTACAAAACAGAATATCCACAGTAATGTATTTAATATCCAGCTGTGAAACCTCAGTGCCAGCTGTTGCTTCCACCCAGCCTCTCGCTGGCCACATGGGCCCGTGCTAGGAAAAAGGAACTTTGCTGTCTGAAGGAAAGGGTTGCCATTTAGTCTGTGGCCAAACAGATAAAGAAGAGGGTTCATGCTTCAGAGTCTGAGCTGATTATGTGTGTGGAAGCCCCCTCAGCCAGCAGGGTCTGGCTCCTCAGCTTCTCAGAAAACAAAGCAGATGTCCTCTGCTGAGGCTGCAGGTGGTGCTGCATTGCTGGCTGCTGATCCAAGCTCGAGGAGTTTTTTTGAGGCTACTTTGAGGCAATAATCCAAAGCTCAAGGAGTTTTATTTGAGGCTACTTTGAAGCCATGGATGTGATAGTTCTCTCTAGGTTATAGGACTCCAGTGTTGAGGTGACAGTATCCAAGTGTAGCAGAAGGAGAAAGAGATACATTTCCTTCTTTGTGACTGATGGGCTGATGTTTCAAAGTGTGCTGCTTCTGCTGGGTAAAAAAACTTCAGCACTGCAAGGAACTGCACAGAAAAATGAGACCCACATGCACACCATAAATTTAAGGTGATCTGTATAATTCTTCTGGCTGTGAACTTGGTCACTGCCAACCAATGCGTGCCTTGTGGGATTGGGGATCCAAACTCAGCTCTGGAAAAACCAGGCACACCCATTACAGGGAGGTTTTATTTACTGTACTCAAGAGAATTGTGCTCCAGATCTCTTTGCAGCCACCCCTGAGGATGGGAGCTCTAACCCTGCTACAGACCTTGCAGCACTCCTGGGCATGCAGATGGCAACACAGTCACAGCTGTTCTCAGGAGGGCAGAATTCTGCCATTCTCCACTTGAAAGACAATTGGATTTTAATGAGGACTACAGGGCGAAGACTTCTGAAACTTGGAAGCCTTTCAGCAGCCTTTGAGAAGGTGGACATGGAGCAAAAAGCATCAAAGGTGGCTCAGCCCTGCTCCTGCCCAGGGGGCTACCCTGAGAACAAAGCTCCCTGGGGGGAGCCCCTGGCTCTCTGTGCTCTCCTTGCTCCATCTGGTCCACAAGAATTAGATCCCTCCCATCCAGCCTTAGATTTTACGGTTAGGCAATTTATAAACCAGTCTGCAATATTTCTTCTTGTTGCTGTATATCCCTACATATTCTCCCAAAAGTCCTCTCCAGGTTTTTAAAGTTATATCGAATCTCTACCTGCTGACTGCAGGAGGAGCAGCTTCCCTCTCGTGGTGTCTGGATGTCCAAAGAGGCTGTGCCTGGCCCAGGGTTTTCCCTCCTGTGTTGAACCCTGGGGATTGAGTAGTTTATGGGAGTGAAGGGGAAGTGCTCAGGGAAAAGGAGTGGTTGAAAATGCACCTTTGACTCTTAACGTGGGAACTTAACTAATGGCCTTGGTTCAGGTTTTCTAAGGATTCTCCAAGCCCTGAAAATTTGGGTAAGTATGGCAGGTGAGGCTCAGAGCTGTGCAGTAAATTAATGGACTTTTCCATGGGCCTGTGCACAGTGTCTCAAGTCATGCAATGGTGCCCTTAGTCCAAACTTCTTAATGCAAAATCATCAGTGATTTTGTAGCCCCTTACTGTTAACAGAGACACTCCCTACCCAGGAGTGAGACAGGGACTTGGAGAAGCCTTAGGTACTTTCTGCCTTCCCTAAAGCACTTTGCAGGGCACTGACTGTGGGCGCAGCTGTGCAAACTGAAAAGCAAACTGATCTTGCTGACTCTGCCTCATTTTACTTCCCCTGACAAGTAATTGAGTGGTTGCACTTTATTAATGCTAATGACTTTCTAGTTTGAGCTGTTAGTGTACAGTTTGATATTTATATTTATTTATTTGTAACATCCAGACTTTGTACTGTCTGGATTAATCCTCGAGCTAATCTGATGCTGAGCCATTATTGTGACAACTGAGTCACAATACAATTTGACATTCATGCTGTACCTGGTGTAGCTAATTTATGTAACTCAATTTATAAATTACATAAATAGGTTACATAATTTACCACATACCTTGTACACTTCACAGTAATATTCCCAGCTTGCAATTTAAACAATTTTTATACTGAGAATAATTTACACTGAATACTCTTGAATAATTTTGCAATCTATTCCTGGACAGATAAGGAGTTGTGTTTGTTAAATAAACACTAGCTGGTGTTGATTTTAACTTACTAATCACCCCGTCCTGCTTCCCAGATAATCTGTAGCCTGTCCTGGATGATGCTCTGCTGGCAAGGCCAAACCTCTGCAGAGGTCCATGTCTTCAGCTTCTGCCTTTCAGGAGCTGCTTGCCTGGGAATGATGAATTTTTCCCTCTGTCATCCACCTGAAACTTCAGTGCAGCTGCTCCTTGCTGGAGAACCAGCTCTGCTGCCTGCAGCCACCTCCAGGAGAGCAGAACCCACCCAAGCACCTGCTGCTGCTGGTGGAGTGACCATGGTGAGGAGGGGCTGGAGGTGAGGAGGGGGCTTTGCACTGATCTGGGAGAACTTGTGGTGCAGGGGTAGAGGACACCTCCATGGGCACGAAGATGTTACATGTGACAAGTCCTTGGGAAGTGTCTGCCTCACCCAGCTGGTGTTAGAGTGGGACAGGTCCTACTCCTGACCCTGTGGCACCAAGGCATCAAAAGGAAGCCATGAAAAACATCGTGCAACCTGTTTGTGACAGCACCTCCCTGGCCCCAAAGCTCTGTGCTTTCCTCCAGGAGCAGCTCCTGGAAGCAGCCCCAGCACAGGGACCCAGAGGAGGAGGATGGTGGTGTCCATCACCCCTTGTTGGGGAGGCCTGTGGCCCATTTCCATCCCTCCTGGTCCCTGGGGTTATGTCAGTGGCCACGAGTGTCATTGTGCTGCTGGCAGGTGTGAGCCTGGGTGTCTGGCAGTGCCCAGAGGCAGTGCTGCTCCTACAGCTGGGCACAGCGTTGACCTGCTGGTAATGTTTCCAGAGGTCCTGCTCTCCAAGTCTTCCCATCTTTTGGAGTTCAGGTTCTAGCCAAACAGCTCCCACATGGCTGGCAGTAGAGAAGAGAGGCACTGGAGCAAGGACCTGGAGGCAGGTGCTCATGCAAACAGCAGCATCACTTTTCCTTTCCTTGTCCTGTCACTTTTCATCCTGCTGCCACTGCCTGGATCCTCCACTTTCCCCAGGAGGGGCCAGCGGTGACAAAGATCATTAATTTTGCAACAGCTGCTTCTAAACCCCATCAGACCCCACAGCTGTCACCCTGTGACTGATGCCGCTGAGCACCACAGATATCAAACCTGCAAACAAAACATTTAGGAGTGTGGGGATGGAGGTTGTGTCACAGCCCTGGCAGCCACCGTGGCCACCAGCTGCTTCCCAGTGGGGCTCAACCCCCTCCCCTTCCCCTTGGCCCTGCTGGGAGGAGATATCCCCCCCTGAGCTGCTGGTGTCAGGGGGAGCACGGCTCTCCCCAGCTCTGCCTTTGCTCCTCCCAGGCGATGTCCCAGGCAGAGCCAACAAATGAGCTGTTATGTGCACACAATCCCAGGACGTGCAGGAGCCAGACCCGCGTGCCCCAAACCCGTGTGGGCAGACCCTGACCTGGCTGGCTCCTGTAATTATCTCCTGCAAGGCAAAACAATTAGGAGTTTCTGCTCCCCTCTCCCTCCCTTCCCCCGTGCTCTTCATTGTTCTTGGCAAAAAAAGGTTAATTAAACTCGGAAAATATCCCTTTTCTCCCCCCTCCTAAGCATGAGACTTAATTTTCTCTTTATATTTGTATTTAATTAATTCCTGCAAAGGCTCTGACTATATTTTTTTGGTATTATTTCTTTCTTTGTCTCTCTCATTGTTAATCCTTGCATATTCAGTTTTTCTCCTCCCTTTTCCCCTAGATTTGAAATTCTATTACCATTTCAGAAGGCAGGCGTTTGAAGAGAAAATTGAATACCCGTCCAGTCTTGATAAGAAGGGACATTTGGTACTAACGGTAATTTGTGAAGCAGATTTCCTCACACCCCGTGGTTGGTCCCCACCTTTCTCCCCGTGTTTGCTGTGGATGATGTGCGTGTGCCACAGGGGCGTGGGGATGTCACAGCATTTTGCAGCCTTTATATCCCTGGATTTCTGCGTCAGGGCCATAATGCCCTGGCAGCCGCGGGTGGGGCTGGGTGACATGGTGACATGCAGCGTCTGACACCTCCCGTGCGCCTTCACACCCCTCAGGAGCCGACCCTGCACCCCGCTTTGCTCTTTTTGCTCAGGGGTGATGCCCTATGGTGTTGTCCCCATGGTTTTGGGGGAAGCTGTGCTGTTTTCAGGAGAGCTCCAGTTCCCAGCTCCAGGAGCATCCTCGGTGCCAGCAGGAGTGGGAGCAGGTCTCTCAGCCCCCTGTGTGGAGCACGGAGGGTCATTCTCGGGCTGTGGCTGTAGGAATGTGCTGGCTGGGTGTGACACATCCACACTAGGGTTCATGGGGCTTTGGACCCGGGGTCCCGCAGCTCCTCCGTCCCACACATGGCCCTGGGCACAGCCGTGTCCCTTCTGCCCTTCCCCACCTTGTCCTCGCACCTAGTGCGGGGTTCATGGTGCTGAGCTTCGGGCGTCTGCTGACGCTGGGAAAACAGTTCTGGGGATTTACGGTGACTTTTCCCCCTGCTCCGGGCTCGCTGTCACCTCCTGTCGCCTCCCCGGCGCGGGGCACCCCGTTGGGGTCCCCAGCACCCCGCGCTGCCCAGGGATGCGGAGCCCGCGGGGTCCGTCCGTGCCTCGCTCCGTGCCTCGCTGTCCCTCGCTCTGTCCCTGCTCTGTCCCTCTTCCGTCCCGGTGCCAGCAGCAGCAGCAGCAGGTGGCACTGTCGGCCCGCGCTGCTGCTCCGTCGGGCCGGGGCCGGGGCCGGGGCCGGGCCGGTCCCCGGCTGCCCTGGGCGGGGGCTGCGCGCCCCAAGCGCATCTCGGGGAGGGTCCCGGCCGAGCCGGGCTCTGCCTGCTTGCTGCGGGACCAGCAGCGGCCCCCGAGAGTGCCGAGGGGATGGAACGGGCTCCCGACCTTGTCTGGGTGATGCCCGTGACGGCTCGGACTGAGCTGAAGTAAAATATTCCCTGTTTCCTTGCCCGAGAGAGAGATTCCCTGGGCAGCCTATTCCAATGCTTGACAGCCCTTTCAGTGAAAAAATTTCCCCTGCTATCCAATCTAAACCTCCTCTGATGCAACTTGATGCTGTTTCCTCTTGTTCTGTCACTTGTTAGCTGGGAGAGCAGACTGACCCCCACCTGGCTACAGCCTCCTGTCAGGTGGGTGTAGAGAGAGAAAAGATCCTGGTGTTCTGCCCCAGAAGTGCCCAGCCTGAGCTGGACAGCCACCACTGCAGCCACTGGCGTGTCTGTGACCCCAGAGAAGCCCTGCACAGACCCTGTTGGGTCCTGTTTGGTGTCATGCTGGGGCTGGAGGGTGCTGGGTCCCAGCAGGGCAGGACCGTGATGTCCACGGACCTGGAAGTTCCAGCAGGAGCCCCAGGGAGAGCTCCCCATCCTGGCACAGCGTGGCCCTGAAGTGGAATAGGTGGGGCATGACGGGGAGCTGAGGTGGGATGTGAGAGTCTGAAGGAACCTTTTAAGTCCAGGGGCAGCAGCCTGGAGGTGGAGAGCATGGGGGTGAATGCTGAAGCTGCAGAGCCCTCAGGGAGCAGCATTCTCCCCACCTCTCTCACTGCTGGGTAAATCATGACGGCTTGGACTGAGCTGAAGTGAAATATTCTCTGTTTCCTTGCCCAAATCTGTAGTTTCCTTCTGGCTCTGAGGCTCTGGGCCATATTGCACATTTGAATTTAAAAGCAGACTTGTGCTTGGGCTTGTTATTTATTTATTTATTCTAGAATTGTTATTTTCTTTAAAATCAGGGTCCTTTTTTGCTGCGGTTTCATGGTTCCTGTTGGAGCAATGACTGATGGACCTGGGTGCAGGGGGCTGGGGACACGAGTCAGAAGTTGGCCCCTGGTTGTGTGGGGTGTCCTTGGGGATGTCTGGAGCTGGCAGGAAGAGAGTGGTGGAGGGGAGAGCCTGGGAGCCTGGTGCTGGCTCCCAGCCCTGAGAAGGGAGAAGCAGAGTTAAGGCGATAGCTGGGGGTGCTAATGGGCACCCCTCTTCCCCTCCCTGCTGTAGGATTTGCCATCTGCTGTGTGAGAAGCGGCATTTGCTTGCTTCAGGGATGTCACACTGGGGATGACACGTCCCTTCTCGGCATTGCTGGGCTGTCCTGGCTGGGCTGCACTGTGCCCATGCCCAGCAAGCCTCGTGTCCCCGAGCAGCGCGGGTCTGGTCCTGTGTGGTTTGCCACGGCTTTATCTTATTCCCTGGAAAGCCAGAAGAGGTTGGTCCCTGAGGCTGGCACAGGATGCACGAGTCCAGTGGCCACGGGCTCTGCTGGGAGCCAGCCTGGCCCCGGCTCTGGGGATGGGAGCGGTGCCACGGAGCAGCTTCGGAGCGCGGTGCTGGCCGGGCAGCGGGAAGGAAAGCGTGGAGAGGGGCAGGAGGAAACAAGGATAACTCAGAAGAGGGGAGGAGGTGGGACAGGCGAAGGAGGAGTGGTACAGAGAAGAGGCGCTGGGGAAGGAGGGGTACAAAGGGGAGAGAGCCCCGCTGCAGGAGCAGCCCCCCGTGCCGCAGCGAGCCCCTCTCCCGTCAGCCGCTAACGAGGATTGATCGCCCGCTCCGGGCTCCGTGCGGGGCTGCAGCGCTGCCGCCGGCCCTGGGCTGCGGGTCCCCGGTGGCTCCGCGGGTAATTTATGGCCGCGTCGGTGCAGGCAGCTGTTCGCAGGTTGGCAGCAGCGCCGATGGGAGCCTGTGCCTGCTTTGAGGCTCTGAATAACCCCATCGGCTCTGCAAACCAGCCTGGCCAGGCTACCCAGCCAAGCTGCAGGGAGGAGAGGGTGGCACTCAGACATCGCTGGTCCATCCCCCACAGGCATCAGGGTCCCCAGGCCAGGGGAGCAGATGGCTGCAGCCAGCTCGTGGCAGCCTTGTCACAATGGGCTCCCTTAAATACCGATACCACAATTAATTGGGATTCAGTGATCAGTGCTGGATCTTGCTGCCTCGCTGCACGTGGGGCAGCCGGTGCGTTGCCCAGCGGAGGCTGGAAGTGCTGCTGGCATCTCTCTCCATGCCCTGGGATATGTGTGGAGACATATGCTTCCCCAATCTGCTCGAGCCTTGCTGTGTTTTTGACCATTCCTTGCAAATGGCCTCAGAGGGTTTTAGCTGGGGAAGGAGGTGCCAGGGACACTGAGGCAGTGAGATGGTGGCTGCCCCACAGCCCCTGTCATGTCCTGATGGAAAAGGATGGAAGAGGGAGGTACAAGAAAAGCCCCAGGGCCATGTGCTGGGTATTTTTGGAGATGTTGGTTCTTCTAGAGCTGAATCTCTGTCCTAGGGTGATCCAAGTCATGCTGAGCCTAGGTCAGCACAGCCAGAGGTATAACCCAATCTACAATCTTTTGCCTTCAAGGATTTAGTGTCTCTTAAGCCTTGTCCTGGCCCAAAACACCTGGAAAAGAAAAGTGGAGCTTGCAACCACCTCCTCAGACTCCCCTGGCTGCTATAAGCACTTCCAACATCATCTCACTGATTTGCAAGTCAGGAGGATGCGACCTGACCTGGTGCCTGCAGCTGGCATCACTTCCCCAGGTGAGGCGGCCACCGGGTGCAGGGGAGCACAAGGATTCCCCAGCTGCACCCAGGGCAGGCCAGGGGGCCAGGCTGGCTGCTGGCCTTGGCCATTGGCATTTTGGGGTCCCTGGGGGAGCACCTCACTTGCTGGCTGCCCTGGGACTGGCTGCCATGGCTCTGTACTCCAGCACCTTTGACAGAGCACAGAGGTGATGTGTTTCTGGTGTGCTGCTTCCCACAAGCAGTGATTTTGCTTTCCAAGGGGTTGCTTCTGTGTTCCTCAGTTTTCTTCCCCTCCTCCATGCCTCAGGTGTTTCTGCCCTCAGACAAATCCAAGTCCCTGGCATGTGGGCTGAGGTTCATGGGGAGAGCAGGGCTCAAAAGGAAGGGGAAGAGGCATTTGGGGGTCCTGCCAGGGTTGAGGGAGATGGGAGAGCTCACAGGGTGCAGGGATCTTGGGAGGTGACAGCAAAGCCCCAGCCAAGGGCCAGGGAAATGTGTGGACCCTAGGGGTGGTTCATGTCTGCAGGATGGAGCTTTCCTTTCTGATGGAGCGGGGCTCTACAGCCCAGTGGGATTGCAGCAGGCACAGCGTTGTGCTGGGCTTTATTACCAGCCAGTTAATAACTCTGTACTGGATGGTTCGTTAAAGGAGTTAATTTACCCTGGGCTGTTCTCTAATGTGGGCTACAAGGCTCAGCTGTGGCCGTGTCAGGCTGAGCCTCTGCTGCCTCACTGCCCCAGGATATTGCCCTCACTGCCAGCAGCAGGGCTTGTGGGGTGAGGAGTGCCAGCAAGGACGGGCTGGCTCCCCTCAGGGTTCTGCTGGCATCCCCTTCTCTGTGACCCTGGCTGGGACAGGCAGCAGCCCCTCCCCATTCCTGCCATGAGGCAGCAGCAGAGCCAGCTTGGCTCAGGGTCTGCCCTCCCTGCTCACCCCCGGGTGGCTGAGCTTCCTCGTGGCACTGCGTCGGGAAGTGGCTTTAGGAACACATATTGACATTAAAAAAGGCCCCTTTGTACCTATTAATTGAAGTCATTAAATTTAATGGGATGGTTATTGCATGTTAAATAAATACTGGCTAATTATGAAAAACATATTTGCCAAGGCTTAACTATAGAAAAGATGCCTCAATTACATGGTTATTAAACCTAAAAAATATACACTTTTAATAATGAAGTGACATTTAAATAACATACATTAACTGTCTTATTAAATGTTGATTCTTTTCATATTTGAGGACTTTAATTTGGAATGTTTTCCCTGGCACTAACTATACGATGCATCATTAGCTGTCTTTCACTCATCATTTTGTAAACTTTTTTAATAAATAGGCTGAAGTGTTTGTATTTGCTTTTGTTTTCCTAGCTTCCATCTCTCTCTTCAGGCAGCAGGGATGTGCCAGGGGTTTGTGCAGGCAGAACAGGAACTTCCAGGCAGCTTCTTCAAATCACTAAACCCTTCCTAAAGATGGTAAACCCCTTCCTAAACCTGTCATCTTAAAATAGGCAGGCAGCCAAGCTCTTCAGGATTTTTGACACATCCTTATGGAAAGGACCACTCTGCCTCACTCTTGGTTTTCCAGATCAAATTAGTTTGTAAGAAGTGCCCAGGAGTTGGAGAGCAGGGTGAGAGCAGGAGCTCAAGGCTGCAGTGGAAGCCCCATCCTGGTACAGCATTCTGTCTCTGCTGCCAAACCATGGCACTAATCCTAGGAAAAGTCAGTGTTTCGGGATGCCTGCATCCTTCCCAGGTGTGGGGGAACCTGCTTGGAGAGGGATGCTCTGTGGGGCACATTCCCAGTGCTGCAGCACCCAGCCCTGCTGCTCACAGGGGCTCCTCTGCAGCCAGAGGGGCAGGAGCAGGTCTGGGCTGTGGGAATGGCGTGGAGCAGCACAACCCAGGGCAGGCAGGCTCCTTCCTTAATGCATTTATCGATTGCAGTGTACACGTCAGGATGTAATTTAGAAATCACTCTCCCAGAATCAATTAAAGACCTTACTGGCAACATAGGCCTCTCTTCTAGTTAAAGCCTTCACCCTTCCCTCCGATGCACACCCCACCGTTCCTGCTCAGCTTTTGGGGAGTTCTTGTCTCCCTCCCAGCCATGTGGAAATGTGGGTGCTGGGATCACCCTCTGGCAGACCTGCTGCTCCTCTGAGAGCTGCTGTTGCCTCAGCTGCCTCCCAAACCAGCCATCAGTCAGGGGCTGTCAGGGAGCCAGGACCTCTCCTCTTCCGGACGCGTTCTTAATGTTCCCTGCGTCCGCGGCGAGGTGAGTAATCCGTGCTGGGGAGGCCCAGTGGGCAGCACAGAGGCACTCAAATTAATTATGGAGGAGTTAAGTCCCAGGGGGGCTCCTGGGGGAGCAGGGCTCAGGCTGGGTCAGAGGCAGTGAGCCGTGCTGACTGCTTTGGGCAGGGGCTGGGAGGTCGCTCGTGGCTGCTCCATCCCTGGGAGGAGCTGCCCCAGCATCCGACCACAGCTGGGTCAGGAGGAGGGGGCTCCTGAAAGCACCAGGTGGGGATGGCATTGTGGGCAAGGGGTTGTGGCACATCCTCTGGCTTCCAGGCAAATGAGTACAACCACTGTGGGACAGAGCCAGCTGCTCTGTGCTGGCTCTTGAGGGCTGGATGTGGTGCCTGTACCCCATGATTGCTTTTTCCAGGGCACAGCCATGGGGATGGTGTTGGAGGTAAATGGTCTCCCAAGCCCATCAGGTCCTGCATTTCCCTCCCCTCCTGTTGTGCCATTTGGTGCTGGCAGGGAAGGTGGGGTGCAGCTCCCAGGTGAGTGGGTCTGGGAGCAGCTGATGGTGACCCCAGGGCTCCTATGCAGAGAGGCACAAGGTGGGGATGGCTGGACCCACATGAGTCCAGCTGGTGGTGCTGGTCCAGCAGGGTTACAACAGCGTGGGTTCAGCAAAGCAGAGCCTGGACTCGTTTGTTTGGGTGGAAAACCTGCGATTCTGAAATGCATCTTGGAGTGGGGTGACACAATTGTTACTCAGGATTCCTGTGCTGCAAGGTAGGGGGCAGTAAGAATGGGCTGCTGTGGTCAGCATCAGGTTTTGTATTCTGATTTTGACTTGGTTAATGTTATGGGGTTTGTTCACAAACGGGAACTGAAAAATCCTTTACAATGGTAATCTTTCTTCCAAGACATAGACCTTTGACCATGTCTAAAAGAATTTCCCTCTTTCTCTTCCCTCCCCTGACCCTTTTCTTACTGTGGTGATGAACTTGCATCAGAACAATTGCAGGCTGGGTTTCAATTCAGTAAAAAACACTTTAGTCAATAATAATTTTTCAACGGAATTCTGGGATTTGGGTCCTTTCTTTGTGCCCTCTCTCCTACCACTGTTCCAGGTGCACAGACTGAAGTCAGAGCCAGAGTGAAACATCCCTGCTCCATCCCAGCACCATTATGCTCATAGCAGTGATGCCAGAATTCCTCTGGCAGTGATGTCAGGAGCAAATCCAGCTCAGCTCTTCTCTGGCTGCCTTGGGGGTACCAGGCTCTCCAGTTCCTCCCACCCCAGAAACAGAAGGAACACAATGGATACAGACCCACCTCAGGAGGGTGCATAGCCAGGAAGCTCAAGCCAAGAGACCACAAGCTACAGTGTCCTGCTGCCCTGGGCTGAGGCTCCTGGTTCTTGGTATTTCACAGCCCTGAGCATTTCTTCCTCACCAAGGTTCATGATGATCCTCAAGGGATCTCTGTGCTGCAATATAACATCCCTGTATAGAGAAATTGTCTTAAGTAATGGTTTCTGCAGATTTTTTTAAGGTATATTTATCCTATCTTTTATTGGAATAGAATTAAAGCAAAATTAGAAACTAAAATAACTTTAATTACGAATTTCATGATTCGGTATGTTGTAAATCTTTCAGCATAATATTGTGCCATAAAAATGCTATTTTGTGATAATTATTATTATTATAGTTAATGTTCCTTAATTGCTGATGTCGCAGCACATGTTATCTCCCAGGTTTTCCTGCAGAGTCTCTGGAGGAGCTCTTCCACACCAGGGGAGATGCAGAGGATCCAGGGGGGTGCCCGGGCAGGCTCTGGCTGTGTGCACACGGGTGGGTGCCCCAGCCATGCTGCCAGCTTCTCCCACCCTGGGGATTGCTTTCAGCACTCCCCAGACAAGGAGGATGCCACAAGCTGTGAACAATGCCCGTGCCCCTGGCTGTGCTGTGGTGTGCACCCTCCCACAGGGACACAGGCTGAGTGTGGCTTGGTGGCTCTGCCTTTGTCTGCCTCTGTCCAGTGAGAGCGCTCCAGGGCATCTGTCTGTCCTGTCAGGGGTAGGGGCAGCTACTTGTGAGGAAGAGCTGCAGGGTATGAGCAAGGGGAATCTGTGATGGAGAGCTCAGACTGGCAAGAGGGAGGTGGGGAGAAGGCAGTGGGATGGATGCAGTGGCCAGACCAGGGCTTGGCAGTTCTCAGAGCATCCTTTATCAGCTCAGAGGATGCTGCTGGTGTCTGGGAGGCAGTGGCACAGAGTGGGTCTGTGGGCCCAGGTGTGAGGGAGGAGCAAGAGCACGGGGATGGAAAAGCCTGATGCCAAGCGCGTGAATTTTTCATGCGACCCAGAGGCCTCACTTGTAACAGCATGGGGCTGCCCAGACCCAGCTGAGAGAGGGAAGGCATCAAAATAGCCACTGAACCACCTGCTTCACAGTGGTGAGTGTATATGGGATGAAGCTGAAACCAGGATACATTTTTAATGACTCAGGAAGGGCTGGGTTTCTTTAAATAAGACTAGACAATGAATATGTGCTCCCGAAGCCGTGTAGTGCACCATGAATGCATTATTTACAGCAGCTTCTTCCTTGTCCATTTTAATTTTACATGGGCACTCGAGAAAGAGAAGGGACTCCTTGATGTCTCATGGCCACCCACTTGTTCCATGTGACAGAGGTGAATTTTTGAGCCACCAGAGGATTTGGTGTTGATCTTTCCATGATTTGAGTCATGGGGGAAACAGCCATCCTAGGAAAGGACCCTGGCACCTAGGAGTGGAGGGAGCTACAGCCTGAAGTTTTGTCTGGCTGATGCATCATCCAGTCTTGATAGTGCCATTTTCTGCCTTCTCCCCATGGATGAAATGCAGGGGGGATATTCTAAGGCTGCTGCAGCCCTCCCTTGTGCCCACACATGCCCAGCTCAGAATCTCTGCTCCCTGCACTGCTGGAGGACCAGAAAGCCTTTGGGAAGTGAACAGTGACACATGATCCTGAGAGTGAGGGAGGAGGTGAATCTGCTCCCTGGAAAAGGTCCTCAGCTGACCCTGGCAGGACCTTGGAACAGGTGGGAATAAACTGCAGCACAGTGGGCTGTGGCAGAGCAGGGAGGAGCCCGTGGCAGTGCATCTTGGAGACTTTGTGGACCTGGGGAATGAGGCAGTGACTTTTTCCCTGTCTTCAACATCACCCTGCCTCAAAGTCTGCTCTTGGTGCACCTTGTGCAGGGGTGTTGGGCTGCCAGGGGAAGCACAGAGTGGTTTCAGCACTCCTGAGGGGCTGCTGAGGTGGGATCAAAGTCTAGGAGCTGACGGACATGAGGCTGCTTTCCCCAGCCCTGCCAGGCCTGGGAGGGTTGAGATGGCAGCTTGACGGCTTGGAAAATAGGCTGAGATGAAGGAATATCAATAGGAGAGCGAGCTGCTCCTGCCGAACAGCCCCGGGGCAGCTAACGTGAAATGCTGGTTGTCTCGGAGGAGTTGACAGGTGTCTGCATCAGGCATCCTGCTAATTAAGCACCGTCATGAGTCACAGGGCTGAGGGATGAGGGAGCTGGGAAGGAGCTCAGCCGGAGCAGGTATGGCCGGAGGGGATCTCTGCAGGACCTCCCCGGCCCCCGGGGCTGGGTGGTGCCTGCATGATTTGTCAGCTGGTGGATGCACAGTCCCCGGCCTTTTGGGAGCTGGGGATCAGCTTGGAGGAGAGCAGAGCGAGCCATCCCACTGGGTGTCTGTCTTGCCCCGCTGTCTGTGTGTCCTTCCCTGGCTCCCTTGTGCTGGCACTGATGTCCAGACCAATCTCCTGCCTCAGACCTGGCAGGGGCCCCCAGAGCCTCTCCCACACCCACAGCTCCCAGCTCCCGTCCCATCAAAGCTCTTCCCAAATCAAGGCGTGCATCACTGCCAGTGACAGGCCAGGAAAACGAGGATATTCCCAGATTTGTCTTTCTCCTGACCCCTCCAAGAAGATCCTCTTACTGAAATGAGCAGGGGTGCTGCCAGCCTGGCAAGGCCTCTGCCAGCAAATTCCCAGGACCATGAGCGTGGTGGGCTGGACAAAGGGGCTGCTTGCCTCTTTGTGGACACCGTGACCCAGAGGGGGCCTGCAGCAGCAGGCAGAGGATGAAAGCTGCTCTGGCAGACACCAAAGTGCCTTCCTTTCCAGGCAGAGCCAGGAGTGAAGGAATGCTGCCACCCTGGTGACAGCCCCTGTGCCACCCTGTGTCCCTGCCCCGTGTGCCTCTCCAGCACCTTTTGCCCACTGCCCTTCATGCAGCTGCAATCCCCTGAAAAATGGCTCTATTCATTACCCATCTTAATTCCTCCCTGGATCCCCAGAGGTCCACAGACACAGTTTGTTATCCTGGCTGTCAAGGAGCTTAAAGAGCTGCTGATGCCTCCTGGAAAAGTCTGACAGACCCTCTGGTCAGACCCAGTGCTGCTCCCCAGCCTGGCTGCTCAGCCTTTCTGCTCCTGAGGCTGGATTAGCAAAGACATCTGTGAGGGTGGGAGGAGGGGAAAAACCCCATTGCTGCCATCTGGGCAGAGTGGATCCCTCCTGCTGCCCGTGCCCATCAGGGGGATAGCCTGGGACCATTTGGGCAGAGCAGAGCTGCAGAGTTTGGCTGTGAAGGTCCCCAAATCTGGAATCCCATATTCAGATTCCAGACTGTTCTCTGGGCCAGTCAGATTTCACAGCTTAAAATCCTTTGGGCTGAGGCCACTGGGTTTCTCTCATCCCTGTGTGCTCAGTGCTTTAAACTGGGGGTTGCAGGTTCATGGGGGTTCATTTTCTGAAATTTTTTCCCGTGGGCGATAACCAAGGGAAGTGACACGGTCTTGACTCCTGCACTGTGCGGAACTCTGCCTTTTAGCAGAATCTTTTAGCAATCAAAAACTGCAAACAGAAGAAAAGTTGTGAATTTTCCTGATTATTTTTGGTGCCTCACCACTCAGACTGGGAGAGCAGAGGAGAAGAGCTTCCCCATCTCCTTGGGCTCTCTCCAGTGACTCAATCCTCTCCCAGTTAGCTTCTGGTTTTGACAAAGCAGCTGTCAGGCTGCTTTTAGAGAACAAGATGCCCCTCAGTCTCTCTGCTAAGGCAGAAAAAGTGCCCCAGACACCCCAAGAGCAGTTTGTGTCTCGATGTAGTTCTGCTCAAAGCTGGGTGTGCAGCACAGAGTTGGTGTTTAGAGCCATGAGAGCCCCTCACCTCCCACTGCTGGGTCTGGGTCCAGCTGCCCCCGGAGCCATCCTCATCCTCAGTGTCCCTGCCAGGCCCTGCAGAGCCTGGAGTGCCTTTGAGGTGCCACTCCAGCCGGTTCCTCGGGGCTGCTTGGGGTGAGGAAGAGCAGGGAGGGTGAGGATGAGCAGGGGGGTGAGGAAGAGCAGGGGGTGAGGATGAGCAGGGGCTGAGGATCAGCAGGGGCTGAAGATGAGCAGGGGCTGAGGATGAGCAGGGGCTGTGGATAAACAAGCAGCCCCGGAGGCAGGATACAAAGCCAAGCTTCCCGAGACAAGGAGAGGCTCTCTGCGGGGTGCGGTGCCCGGGCTCGGGGATGCCGTGTGAGTGACAAGCGTGTCCCCTGCCCCCGGGCACACCAGCGAGCCGCCGGAGCAGCCCTGGGAGCTCTGCTAGCCCGAGGCTGATTCCCACCGACACAAAACCGGGATGTCCCCTGCCAGCTCCCTCCCGGCCCTTGCTGGGCACGGCCATGGGTGGTTCCCGGATTTCCTTTCTGCTTTTTTCCTCCCCTCTCCCAGCGCCGGGCCGCCCTTGCTGCTCAGGAAGGCGCACTCTCAGCCAGGTGCCCGTTCTTCTCTCAGCTCCACCACCTTGGTTCCCCTTGTCACTGGCTGGTTGTGGACAAATACATCTTCCAGCCAGAATAAATCGCCCCGGTTTCCCGTCCCGGGGGCACACGGGAGCGGTCGCACCGGCCCGGGGAGGAGAATTCATCCCTCTCTTTTTGCCTCTCTGGCAGGAGATGGCAGCCGTGGGACCAGGGTGCCCCGGCAGCAGCCCTGGGAGAGGGTGGATTTAAAAGCAGGACTGGGAGATTGCCTGAATGTCTCTCCCTTCTTTTTTATTCGTTTAAGAGGTTTTGCTGTCTCGGTAACTCCCCCGAGAGACAGGAGCAGCAGCCTCTTTGGATGTGAATACCTGACAAGTTTTTAATGTGAAAGGTATTCACTAAATTTAGTCTCTTGGAGGAAGGGGAAAAAAAAAAGGAGAAGTGTTTCTTTCAGTCTGGGGGAAGCAATCCAAATCCCAGCCCCTTCCCTGCCGGCAGAGCTCGATGATGCCTCCTCTGTCTGCAAAGGTTTTAACTCTGGGCCCTGTGTGTCCCTGCACAAAGAAGAGGTGGGAGCATGGCAGCCACTGCTGCTGTGCCCTGGGAACGGGGCTGCTCTCAGCTCCTCTGGCCTCCTGGATGAGGCTGGTGAGTGCTGGATGGGGAGATAAATGAGAAGAAAACCTCGTTGTCCAAGTGGCAGGGACATCATCTCTGCTCTCAGGTGGGCTCTGAGCGAGGTGTGAGATGCTGAGGGTGCTGAGGGGAGTGCAGCTCTGCTGTTGAACTCAACCAGGTCACCCTTTTTCTCCTCCATTTTGTCCCTATTCTCACTGGATCCTCTGAAAGTCCATTTTCTTCTCTGTTCTGGTACTTGAGACTCACCTGAGCCTTGTGCTCTCCTCTCATGTCCCCCAAAGTGCCCTGTGCTGCCCTCCACGGCTCTGGACCTCAGTTCCCCCTGCCAGAGGGGCAGGAGCTCCTGTGGGAGTGTGGGCACGCACACACCTGCTGGGAGCTTGCAGAGGAATCCACACGTGTGCCTGCACGAGGTGAGCACACGCCTTCCCCCAGATGGGGCAGCTCCCAGGCTCCCACGGCGTGCAAAGGACAAAGTGTCAAAAGGACAAAGTGTCCCTGTGCTGAGAGCTGGTGGGGCTAAAGGTCTGGCTGGAAACCTGCAGCCATGAAAACCCGTCTGAACAAGCCACCTTGCACCGACTGCCCCTGTCCTGCAGCAAACGCTGGGGCCCGGTGAACCAGAACCATTTACAGCTCCATCTCCTGATGGGGAGCTCTGGAAGGATCCACTCCCGTAATTTCCACCTCAAAGGTCTCCTGAAATCTGTGGAGGTCCCGATGGCACAGGCTGTATTTATTCCTGCTAATTTTTACAGAGGTGCCTCCTTTGGAGAGGTGATGGAGCATCTCACTGGGGCCTGACCAAACAGGGCAGAGGCCGGGTGCCACGGCGGCACTGCTGTGCCTGGGCAGGGACTCTGGGCAGGGAAAAGCAGGGGAAGGCGACGAGAGTGGATAACACCGAGCGTGCTTAAAAATTACCAGCAACCACTCAGACCTGCTATTGACACATTTTATTATTTCTCTGCCCTTTTGTAATTTTAATTTCAGACGGAGTGGCTGCGGTGCCAGCGGGAAGGCGCTGAATGGACAGCCCTGGAGAAGGCAGTGCTGCCGGCGGGGCCGCTGGGGGGGTGCGGGCCGGGGCCGCTGTCTGTCTGTCCGTCCGTCCGTCCGTCCCCTCGCGGCATCGCCCCTTTAAGGGCGGGCGGGGAGGCCCCGCAGGAGGAGGAGGAGGAGGAGGGGACGGAGGAGAAGGAGGCAGTGGCGGCGGAGAAGGCGGCGGCGGCCCGGCGGGCGGCTCGGTGTGGAATGCAATTATGGCTGGCACGGCGGAGGCGAGCGGGGACCGGAGCCGTGAGTAACCCGGCCGCAACTTTCGGGCGCGGCGCGATGAGCCCGATCGGTCGGTTCGTTGAAAAATAATGCGGATTTGGCTTTACTGCTCCCCTAAAAAATTTGGCTTTATTGCCACCGCGGCGACGGCGCGGGGCTGGCCCGGGCAGGGCACGGCGGCCCCGTCGGGGGGCGCGGAGGGGCCGCGNGGCCGGGCAGGGCTGGGCCGGGCAGGGCCGGCGCCGCGCCGCTGCCGCCGGGACCAGCCCGCATTGCGCCCCGCGGCTCCGGGAGCCGCCTCCGGCGGGGGGACAAAACCGCGCCGGGACCCAGCCTCTTTCTTTATCCGCCGCACGCCCCGCGCGGGTCTCGCAGCGGTGCGTGCCGGGGACCGGGCAGGGACGGGCGGGACGGGCTGAGGGCCGCCTCCCATCTCGGAGCTGCTCGGGCCGGGGCGCTCCCGCGGGGAACCGGTGCCAGCGGTGCCTCCCCGCCCGGTGTAGCGGCGGGGCTCGGCCGCCTCCCTGCTGCCCTCCCTCCCCGCTGCACCCTCCCGCCCCGGCTCTCGGCGGCGTTCGCTGCCCAGCCGGGTCCGGCACTGCCGGGGACGCGAACCGGGCTCAGCCCTTCCCGTGCTCGCCGCCTTGGATCACGCATCTGCCCTGCCCTGCAGCCCCGCTGCCATCCCCGCGTCGTGCTGCCCCACGTCCTCGCTGTCATCGCCGTGTCCCCGCATTGTGCTATCCCGTGTCCATTCACGTATTCCCGCTGCTTCGCATGCCCGCATCCCGCCGGGGCGCGGTGAGCGGCATCCGGGCTGGGCTCGTCCTGAAGCCCACAGCGCCGCCGTTCCCTCCGCGCTCCCCAGCCGCCGGCGGGGAGGTGCCGCGGGCGCCCTGCGGGATGGGGTGGGATGGGATGGGACAGGGCGAGATGGCTGCCGTCGCCCTCGTTGTGATCGTCACTATTGTGACCGCGCCGTAGTTTGGCAGCGCAGCGCCGGGCACCTCCGAGCGAGGCGTGGGAGGCTGCGGTACCTGTGCGCGGGGCTGCGCCGGTGCGCGCCTCCCGCCGCCGCTGCGAACGTGGAAGGTGGCGAATAAAGCCGGCTGCGCGCTCCGTGCCCCTCAGCCCCTGCCCATTCCTGCCCAGCGAACGCACACGGCAGCTCCGGCGCGCGAGCGGGGAGGGATTTGCAAAATCTCTGTGGCATGCTGAAATAAATCCCGGAATCCCGCAATCGCCCTCTCCTCCCTTGTCTTCCTTGGGGGAAGATTCTTCCTTTGCCTCTGGCCGAGCGCCGGGGTAGGGGGAGCCAGGGGAGGGGGGCTGGTGTGTAAACAGGGCTTAACATGAAGGTCACTGGTTAAAGAGGAGACGGATGGGAGAGAAAAGACAGGCATTAACCTCACTTGTTAGCTCCCCCCTGGCTGCTGCTTGGGGAGGACAAAACAAAAGCAGAACCTGCTAACGGGGGGGATGAATATTCATGATCCTTCTCGTAGGCTCCGGGACACGGAGGGGAGAAAAGTTGGGCAGATGAGCCGCCTCCCGAAGCTGCTTTTCCTCCAGCTTGCGAGAAAATCCTTTTTTGCTGAGCGAGAGCTGTGTCGGGGGGAATTATCAGCCTTTTGCTGGATTTCTTTTTTAAATTTTTTATTTTTTATTTTCTTTCGTGTGCGGCTGCAAGAATTAAAAAGAAAGGAGAGGAAAAAAAACAAAAAGAGGAGCTGAGGCTATTGACTACATCAAAGGTTATCCATTTGAAAACACCATTTTCCTCTGAACAGCGGCTAATTGCTTCCTGAACAATCCCAGGGTCTTTTGTAAATACTCAGTGGGTAAAATGAGTGACTCGATGTCTCTCTCTTAAGACACTGGTGACCGAACAGGGCGGAAAGGTGGAGAAGCCAAGGAAAAGCAGTGAGGCAGATGCCTCTGGGAGGATGCATGGATAATTTCTTAAGTGGCTGCAAGGAGGGAAGGTTTTTTTCTCCTTCCCGCTCGCCGCCGAGTGATCTGCTGGTGCCAGTGGATGCCGGTGCCGGCAGCGGTGTGGCGACACGGGGCTGTGAGGAAGGCTGGTAAGGAAGTTTGGATTCAAAATACCCGATCATGCGTGTGATCTGGTGCTCCCCATCCGCCCGTGGCTGTGGCTGCCGGTGCCGCTCTCCGGGAGAGACGAGCCCGGGTGCGCCCGCTGCTCTCCGGGGGCTGCGGGGCGGGACCGGAGGGGGCTGCCTGGCTCCTGCCTGGCTCCTGCTCCCCCGGGTGGCTGGGCTTTCTGCAGCTGCTACCCTGAAGATTAAAGTTTTGGCGACGTTGCTTTTGTTAGCGTTGCGATAGCGGCGTCGGGGAGAGTTTTCCCCTCTTGGCTTATTTTTTTTTTTTTTAATAGAAGCATCAGATTTGGAGCAGAGCGCAGGCATCTGCCTTGGTGCGCGCTCGGGCTGCGCAGGGAGCTGCGGAGCAGAGCCCTTGTGCTCCGTCACACAAAGCCCTTTCCCCGAGCGAGGAGAGATAAACAAACTCCTCGGAACTCGGCTGCGGACGGGGCCGTGCCGGCGGCTCCCGCGGAGCCTCGGCGGGGCTTTGCAGCCGAAATGCAAAGGGCGATGGAGCGGCGCTGCTGCTGCTGCCAGGGCTGCTCCCCTCCTCCACGGCGGCCGCAGCCGGGGCTGGCCCCTGCTCCGCTCCCTGCCTGCCCCTGGCACGCCGCGCATTTCCGCGGGCTCGCTGCCTTTGGCTTCGGCCGAACAAAGCGGAGGATCTGGCCCTGCGATCGGAGTTAATGAAGGAGGCTCGGGTGTGTTTGTTCTCCCGGCTGAGTGTGGGTCAGGGCCTTTGTTGCTGCCGGCCTCGCTGCTGGCTGCAGCGCTCCTGCCGCGGGAGCCGGACCGGCCCTGCGCTGCCGGGCTCCTGCAAACCGGGCAGCATCGCCCGTGCTGGGCTTCTGCCGAGTCCCGCCGGGCTTTGTTGGAATTGCCTTTCTGTAGGGTGTTCTGGTGCCTGGGTGTTTTGCATCGTCAGTGAGGAGGCACTCGTGGTTTTTGGCACCTCTGGCTCAATGGAAGGGGAGCCTTGAAAGAGCCAGGACAGCAGAGGTGCTGCCATGTCTCTGTGCAGCGACAGGAGGGTGGGCATGGGTCACCCCAGTGCCCATAATGCCACCCTCACTGCCTGCAAGCTTGAGTTTTTCATTGATCTGAACTGGTGGAATGCATGTATTGAGAACTTAGATTGTTGTTGTCTCTGATCCGTTAATGTCTCCTTCAAGTTTGTGTGCTATGTGGAAGAAACTAGCGAGTACAGGGTTCCTGACCAGGGTTAGACCAGTGAACGGCTTTGTGATGTAGCATGTGTGTAGAGGAAGGCCCAAAGGCCAGGAATTACGAGTGATCTGGAGTTTGGTTCAGCATGTACCATGACTCCTTAGCTTTCCTGAGTTTGGATTGGGACCCCTTTTCCCAGCAAAGTGCTGAGTGCCATGGTTTCATGCAAAATGAGGAGGAGCAAGTGTTTGCCGCCATCCCCTGGTGAGGTGGCTGGTTTGGCTTTAGACTGGAGACAACCAGCTTCCTCTCTGGCTGTACCTGGGAAGTGTTCCATGCAGTGCTCTGGGGAACATCCCACCACAGATATGTGGTACTTGGTGAGAATGTGTGTGCCCTGACACTGTCCCTGACCCACAGCCTCACCCATGCCCCCCTTAGCCTTCCCCAGGGTGCAGATACCCCAGCATGGTCTGCCTGCTGTGCTTGGAAGTCACATTTGAGCAAACATCTTGTGCATCATGGAGGAGAAAAGCTGCAGACAATAACTAAGTTTTGATGGTTTCAGTGCCAGGCAGGGGCAGTCCTGGCTCTTCTGCCCTGCACTTGCCTTGTGGTGTATCCAAGCCCACACCTTCCCATGGGTTTGTCAGAGCGTGGCCAGACACAGGAAGGTGTCCTTGTTTGCCTTGCTTCCCTGAGCACTCTGTGGCTGCCTCCAGCCCTTGTTCCAGGTGGAAGCCTCCATTTAAAAACCTGAATGAAAAACATCTCAAAGTTTATTTTCCCTTTAGCCAAGGCTTGGCACGCCTCCTCTTTGTTGCTGGTGTGCCGAGATGTTTGAGTCTGGAAGAAAACTCCACATCCAGGTCATCAGGCTCGCATTCCATAAACACTTTTGCTCCTTTCTTCTCTGAATTTGCCCTGCATGGTGCAAGATGGACTGTTTTGGGTGATTCCTCTGTCCCCATGGTGTCTTGGGGTAATGAGAGCCAAATCCACCCCTGGCTTGTGCCCAGCTGTGCTGGTCTGTGCCTGGGGCCAGAGACCCTCGTGAGTTGCCTGAAGCACAGAGGAGGTTTTTTATTGCTGGGGTCAGCTCAGGGCCTGGTGCGAGCCAGGGTGCAATATCCTCTTTGCTCCTTGAGCTGAGATTGTGAGGGATTTTGCTGGAGAAAGTGCCCAAGGTGAGAACATGCCAGGGGTGCCAGAGACAGGCTGCGTGGCTCTGGGGGACATGCTGTGCAGGGCCCATCTCTTCCTCATCTCTCCTCCTCCCCACCAGCAGCCTGCAGATCAGCCCTGGGGCTCGCTGCCCACCTCCCCATCCCGAGCATCCCGCAGTCTGCCAGCCACGCTGGCACAGAGACCCGGCAGCGCCGCTAATCCAATTTGGGCAGTTTAGCTGCACTTTGCTCTCTGTGCTGCTGGCCGGAGCTCGGGAGCTTTAATCTGGCTAATGACCCCAGCCTGAGTAACCAGGACCGTTCTCTTGATTCAGTTTTCCTTTCGTGATGGCGAGGGGCTGAGGGAGGCTGCTCCTGAGTCCTGTCCCTGGTGTCAGGGACGGTTTCCAGGTACAGGTATGTGCAGGGACTGCAGGGTGAGGGCAGCGTGGAGGGACACTGCAATCCCTGCTTTCTCTTTGTGAGATTTCTCCTTCCCTTTTGCCGTTTTTTTTTCTTCTCTCCCTCTCTTTCTGGTAAAGATAAGCCCTTCTTCCGGAGTTATTTTGCAACATAGTATTATTTTCAGGAAGGCAAAGCCAAGAAAAATAAAAGTGTCTCTCTTCCTTGGGTTGCCTACTGTTTAATGTACAAAATACAGGGGTGGTAATTGCATTAAAACATGTATAATTATACTGGAGGGAGGAAAAAAAAATCCTGCTAATTGCACATGTGTTTTGAACTGATAAATGTTGAGTGACTCTTCATGTTTTCTTGGGAGTTTGGAGGAGCAGAGATGCAGTCTGGCATGTGAGGGGTTGAGAGTGGGGATGGTTTCCCAAAATTATTGGGAAGCTTGGATGCTCTGAGCGCCTCCGGGGTAGTGTCAGTGTCGGGGGCCTGATCCTTTGCAGATCAACCTCCCCATGCAGGCAGGTCTTGGTGTCATTGTAGGAGCCCTTTATGTGTTTAGTTAAACAACGTTTGTCTGTCAAAATATTCAGGCTGTCTCACAGAACTAAATTCCTGGCAAGAAGAGACGCAAATTCCTGTATTAGGGGGAGAAATTTCCTGTGTGTGTAGCCCCACATCCACGGGCTGTTCCTCCACTCTACCAGGGCGCTGGCATGAGCGGGTGCTGCTGAGGGGCAGGGGGGAGGAAGGATGGGTCACAACCGGTTTCGAGTGGCACGATGCAAAAACCACATTTCCTCCTGAGAATGCCGGCCCCGTCAGAGCTGCCGATAACATCGCAGGTAATTATAATGGCAATAAGTTGTTTGCTTTGTGCATGCAGCCGGGCTTCGTGTACGGGCGGCTGCTTCGCTCTTCCTGTTCAGACTGTTAGTTTCAACAGGGGAAGAGGAAAACCCAAAAATATTTTAGGAGGAGTTTAAAAATAATCTTGGAGCTTGGCTGGTGGGCAGGATGTTTCGCAGGATCGTGTTCCCTGCTGGTCCGTGTCCAGCTTTGTGGCCCTCGGAAGGCTTTGCTGGATAGTGTTAAGTCCTGCATTGTCATTTTGGCCAGCATGAGGGATTGCTGTTGGGTTCTGGGAGCTGGAGTGGATGGGAGTCTTCTGCCCTGGGATTTGACTTTTGCACTGGGTAGATCTGGCTGCTCTGTAGCAGAGCAGTGTCAGAGCCGGGGCGTGAGCCCCACTTACAGCTGCCACGGCCTCTGTAAAACATTTCTATCTGTTCCCCAGCACTGCATTCCCTCCACCCCCATCTGCTTCTCCATGGTTTTTATTCCTACAAGTGTTGGCATGCTGGCAGGGTCCCTGCCTGCCCGCTGCTGCTTATCTCCGTGTCCGGCTCCTGGATGGCTGCTTCCTTTCTGGAGCCAAGGGGGGGCTCTGCCCTCTCTGCCGGGACCAGAATCGGCCTGATGAGCCCCGCTGAAGTCAAGAACCTGTTTTTCAGGCTGATGTCATCGGGAAGAAATGGGGGAGGAGGAAGGCAGGAAAGCAGCGGCGTTTCCGAAGGAGAGCCGCTGCCGAGCCCCATGACGCTGACAGCAGCCTGGCTTCCAGGGCTCCTGCTGTTATTCCTTATCAGCACGGCCGAGGTGCCCGTGGGGTGCTGGCACACGAGGGACAGGTCCCGTTCTGCACGGCCACTGCGTGGGAGAGGGCTGGGAGGGAGGGATGTGATGGTGCCAGGGGAGCGCGCCAGCTCCCAGCACAGCAGGACCTCTTGGCCCACTGGCTGTGCCTTGTAAGGCTCCTGGCCTTCCGTGGGGGATGGTGGCACTTGCTGGAGCTGCCGTCCAGCCACCTTCATTAGCAGAAAGTGTTTTTTTGGCAGAGGTGCTTGGACAGCCCTCCCAGCACAGGCGAGCAGCCGCCTCCTCTCGGTTTTGCACCGGTCATGATGCTGATGCCTGTTGGAATCTCAGCTCCTCATGCATGGCATCAGGCCATAGTAGCAGGGTGATGCCTGTGTCTAACATGGCTTGGGGCTGCAGCTGGGATCTGCAGGAAGAGGAGAAGCCTTGCTCTGCTCTCCCTCCCAGCCAGCAGCTCATGGCTGCACCCACGCTTTGAAGTGTGCTCTGCCCGGGTCTGGTGGGTGAGACCCCCTTGCTGTGGAAATTGGGGTGTGTTGTGTTGGCACTGCCCATAGGGAAGCAGATTGTGGGCACAGCCACTGCTGTGGCACCTCCCTGTTAATATCAGATGCTCTTTGCCCGTGGTGCTGTGAATGAAGCTTCTTTTGGACTCTCAGAACGGTTTTCCCTGTGGTGGAATTGCTGTGAGGGGACTTTTGGGCTTTTCCTCTTCCTGTCTGTGCCTGTCCCATTGCCAGGTGAGGGTCTGCTCTCTCTCTGGATGTTTCACTTCTCCTGGGTCAGCTTCGCCTTGGGAAAATAAAACGTGGGGCTGTGCTGAGCTGGAAACTCCACAGGGGAAGCAGAGCCAGGACCTGAACTGTTTCCAGCTGTGGTTCTTGGGGCAGCATAACTGAAACAGCAGAGGGGGAAGGATGGGAGGATAATAGGGGAAGGAGAGGCACACATGGCTTGGGGAGGCTCATTTGGAGAAGTTTTGTGGTTGTTTTAATCAGAACTAATGTGATGGCAGTCGTGCTTGGCTCGCCACAGGACAGCACAAGTGCTGGTGTCAGCAAGGGGCCAGGCAGAAGCATGGGAATTTCAGCATAGCTGGGATTAAACCAACCCCAGAATGACCTCACTCTGCTGGAGTAGGGGGATCCAGCAACCAGGAATCCTCCTGTGGCAGTGCTCCATTGCAAAGAGGGATCTCTCTAGATTCCCTCTGGGATTTGGAGGAAGTGCTTGTGACAGAGAGGTGAAAGTGCAGCTTGGAGAGCTGGGCTGGAAGAGGGGCATTGATTTGGGGAGAGTAAGATCATGGCTTGTGTTTGTGGCTGCCCTGGCCCAGTGAGGGATGTGGAGCAGCAGGCAGGGAGTGAGGATTGGTGTGTTATTCTCCAGGGAATGAGATCAGACAAGGGAAAGATGCTGATGGCCAGAGGATCTCTCGTTGGACTTCCCTGCTGTTGAGAGACCTGGCTTGTGGGTGACCTCCTGGGTCTCTGCAGGTCCAGCTGGACCAAGGTGACCTCTGCCAGCAGGGCTGGTTTTTGGGACATTTATGTGGGGCAGTGGACTGATGGGTTGTGAGAATCAGAGTCTGGGAGTGTATGGGCCAAAGCCAAAGGGTGAGGTGGCCTTCAGGGAACTTGGTCTGTACTACTTTGTTCTTAAGATGGGGGCAAGATGTTATTAATTGGTTCTGATTGAGGTGACAAATTTCACATCAGGCTGGTGTATGGAGCCATGAGTTGACCTGGGTGTTGATAGTAGGAAGCCACAGTCCCATGGCTGGTGTGCCTTGGGTTGGAGTCTGTGCATGATGAGAGGCACAGAGGGGTTGGAGGTGTTGTGCTCTGTGTATGCTGATGGACAAACTTCCTGAAGTAGGATGGGAAGGAGCAGGCTGTGTCCTGTGTGGATGATCACCCACGGGCTGTGCACTGCTCTCCATTCCAGGCATCAATCCAGGTCTGTGTACTCCTCTCTCAGCTGCAGGGAGCACAAGGGAAGGTGGGGGGCACTTTCCTCCTGGGAAGCCCAGATCCAGCACGTGGGCTGCAAACAGAAAACCCCTCAGCAGCCCTTGTAGGGTGCCTGTATGGACTGTGATACCCAGGTGAGTTGTGGCAATAAAGCAAAGGACAGCCACCAACTCTCACTTCTGGTGTTTGGATTTGGGAAACGTGTAAGGTCTCGGTCCATGCCTGGATTCCTGGAAGGGCTGCTGAGGCTGTCCTCATGTGCCTCCTTGCCTTGGGACGCTGTGGTTGCGGGAGCCTGGGTTTCCATCTCGGAAATGCCTGTGAGCCCTTCTTGGAAGGGCTCTCTGCAGAGCAGCCTGCAGTCTCTTGGTGGTGAGTGCACGTAGTGGCTCCAGAGCTGCTCTGGAGTTCAAGCTGTTCTTGGCGTGACATGACTCCTTGCAGAGGACCAGAGAAGGGGAATTGTGCACTTGAGAAATGCTATTTAATTTCCTCAGTGCTTGTTCTTTTATGCTCCTTTTTGCTGAGGGTCAAGCTTCATGAGCCCTTGGGCAGTAGATGGCTGCTTCTCCTTGTCATGTTTCTTAGAGCAAAAGAGACTGAATTTTTTGCCCAGAAGATTCTTGCAGGGCAGGAGTGGAAGCTGGAGTGGATGGCAGGATGGAGTCCTCGGCCCCTTCCTGGGAGGGATGGCAGGGGCCTGGGAAGAAACTGAAGATACTGAATATATTCTTGATTGGGTGATAGTAACGGAGACTGGGGCAGCTTCAGAGCCTGCCATTGATTTCATCAGGGTGTGGTTTGAGCCAGGGATAAGGTTTTTAATGATTTAACTCACTGCCTCGGGAGGGACCACAGCCAAATAGTTTTCAATGACTGCAGTGAAAGAAGGAGTTAAAGTTTAGCCCTGTTGCAGCAATTGCATATGTAGTGCAGCTCGAATTTGTACCACCACCAGGCTTTCCTCATTGCAAGGCTTTTCCCAGGCAGATGAACCTAAAAATACACCAGCTCTAGGGTGAGGCTGCCTCTCCTGTGGCCTGAAGGCTTTTTTCTCCCCTGGATAATCTCCCCTCTCTCCCCTTTGCTAATTACTGGCAGCTTGTAGCTGGTCCCTTCTTGACTGTTTCTTATTGCTGAGAGCAGCAGTGACTTGGAGGGATTACAGGTAAAGGCCCTTTAGATGCCATTTCCCCTTTTGTGGGTCAGTTATGTGGGGGTTTTCAATCCCACACCTTCTCTCCTCCAACCTCCCTTGCTAAAGTGCAAGGCTGTAAAGCTCTTGGGGTGTTTTGCTGGGAGTGAACCTGCTGGGGTCATGTTGATGGAAAAGCAGGGGTGGCAGGTGAGTCTGTGAGTGCCAGATATGCACCTCTGTGCTTGTCTGCATGTTTAAACCTTGTCTGTGGCTGCTCCCATGAGAGCTGCTGCTCTGCAGGCTAATGCTGACTCTGGACTTGCTGCCTGGATGAGTGGAGAGGTGGTCCTTAACTCTCTGTCCAGTCTTTGCCTTTTAAGGTTAGTTTTTCCATCCCAGTACTCTTGCTTTGTGCTATCAAAAGTGATGATTGTTTTCCCAAAGTGATGATTGTTTTCCCAAAGTGTGATCTCCCATCCCAAGCACAGGTTTTTCAGCATACTGCAGGACCAGGGAACTCTCAGCTCAGGGGATGAGTACTGCTGCCCCTTGCCACCTCTCCAGAAGCCAGGAAAGGGGGCACTGGCATCTCTGGGGCATGTCCATTGCTTGCTCTCTCATTGGGAGAAGCTGGGATGTGTGAGTGTTGGCCCTGCTGAGGTGGGTAACCCCCATCCAAGTTTTGCAGTGGCTACAACCATCTCAGTGTGGCCACTTTGAGGTGAAACTGTGAGCAAATGTCCTTTCCAGTGGGGGATGAAGGGGACTGGGGTGGATTTGGCTCTTGCGCTGGCTTTGTTTCTGATGGCTGGTTTCCTTCTATAAATATATGTGTATATATATATATATATATATATATATATGTATATGTGTGTGTGTGTACATGGAAATCAAAACACAAGCCTGTGGTATTGTCTGGCTGGCGGTGTAGCCCCTCTGTGGGGTGAGCCCTGGGGATGCTCAGTGCTGCAGATGCTCTGTGCTGCATCACTTGCTGCACAGCTGCCTGCATTTGTGGTTTTACTCTCCCAGCTGGCATGCATGCAACTGGGCTGGGGTGAATTATTTTATTGCTGCCTGTTTCAGGGCAGGGCTCGGCTCCAGGGTGTCTGCCCAGGGTTTTCCATGCCTTTGGACTGCACTGGATGTGTTTGTGGTGCAGGTCTTGCTTCCTGGTGGTGGCAGTTGTATGGTGGCCCTGGACTGGGTGACCCCGGGGTGAGGAGCTACTTGAATGCAGCCCCAGGAGGTTTGGGTGCCCTGTGGTTTAAAGAGTGTGCCAGTGGAGGAGCTGCCCTGCCTTAGCTGCACTGTGACCTCTCTGTGACAGCAGGAAATGCCCTTTGGCTGCTGCTCCACAGGCAGGGAGCAGGGGCTGTGCTGGCACCCATGCTCCAGTGCAGGGCTGCCTGCACCGTGGTGGGCTTGAGCCTGCCTTAGTTCAAAGTTCAGGAACCCATATCACTGAATCCCAAAGAAAGCAGACAAACTAACCATTTGTGCTATTTTATTTTTATTAATAGTTGCTGATGATTTTCAGCAGGACTGGACAAAACCACGACTAGTGTCAGGTCACTAGGACGAGATGTTGCTGCTGCAGTATATTTAGGAGCAGAAATCTCTGAGGAGCTCTGCAGAGTGTCATCTCTCAGCTTGCCCCAGCTCTGCCTCACTTTGCTCTCGTTCCAACTTATGATTTGCAGTTCCCTACGTTAATTTGGGAATCTCCTGTTGGGCTTTCTAGCCCTGGTTTGTGGCAGCAGCTCGACCTCTAGTTCTCTCACCCACTTCCTGAAATAGAAGCAATGAATCATAGAAATGCACCAAGAAAGCAAGTTCCCTGTTGTGCTCTCTCATCCTGGCAGGAGATGATCTGGTTGGCATCCCCACGCTGCACCAATCTCCCACTGTCACCTTCCCCATCTTCCCCATTCCTTCTCTCCTTGGCACGTCACTGACTCACGAATTTGGTGTTGGTGCTGCTCATGGGAGCAGTGTCTTGGTGACAGCTGTGCCATTTTCTTGGGGTGGGAAACCACTCTCTGGTTTCCTCCAGGAAACCCCAATGCCTGCAGCTGGGCTGTGGCTTTCTGGGTAACCAGTGGGTTTGTGCTGACAGTGCCACTCGGTCCCACATCAATGTGGTTTGGGGCTGATAAGCTCTGATCTGGGGTGCTTGTTGTTATTCTCTTACCAACAAGCTCAGAAAAATGAAGATTCTGAGCAGTGTGAGTGTCTTCTGGGAGTGCTCTTGCCCTGACAGTGTTGTCACTGCCTATTCTCTTTGCTGGGAGGCTCTCAGTGTTGGAAAAAGTGGTAGGAATGGGTGCTCAGGACCATGGGGATGGTTTCCAGGGTGGTGCTTTGGTTGTGTCCACACCCATGGAGCTTTGTGGCATCTGGATTTGGTCTCAGTGCTGCTCATGTGCCGTTGTCCAAATGTCCCTTGAGACTGTTGCCTTGGAGGTGGATGTGTTGGGAAGTCAAAGACAGCAGGGTGAGGAGCATTGTGGGCAGAGGCAGATCTGCAGAGAGGGTTTGGAAGTGGTGCAGGAGCTTTGCCCAGCGTGTCTGGGGCTCAGGGGAGCTGCAGGGCTGCAGGGGTGGCCAGGGCTGGGCTTGCCCTGAAAAAGGAGAGGGGAGTCTTGTGTAGGCTGGGAGTTGGAGAAGGGGGAAAGAAGTTTCTCCCTTTCCACAGATCTCTCCCAGTCTGGCTCTGTGGCTTGGGAGGGGAGCAGCAGAAGTGAAGGATGCTGTATGGGATTTTGGGGTAGCTGTATGGCTCTGTGCTGGCTCCGTTTGGATGCAGCCCAACAAGGTTTGCATGTGGCCCAGCTGGTGGTCCCACAGCCCTGCCAAGGGCAGGATGCTGAGGCTGGGGCAATGTTCAGCCCTGCTGATATGGAAACTGGCTGCCCTCTGACACCCTGCCTCGCCAGGGCTGGGATCTGGCAGAGCTGCCAGTCACCGCGGGCCATATTTCCTACCTGTGCCACTCCCTGCTGGGGATCCTCTTGGAGGTTATCCTGGGCTGAGTCAGAGATGGATGATAAGGAGAGAGGGAGAGGCTTTCCTTCTCCACTCCCTTCTGGAGTGGCTTATTTGCACTGGCTGGGAAACTGGGCTGGTGCCCCAGCCATGGACCTTGGTCCCACCTGGGTGGATGGATTGTGATGGTGGGGTGGGCTGTGTGCTGGCAGGGGGGCTTACACGAGCCCAGGTTAGTCTAGGGGTGCTTGTGCCTGTGTGGGGAGGGTGGATGGAGAAGACAGGGATGGAGTGTAAGGGAGAGGCTGCTGAACAGACACAGAGAGCAGAGCTGTGCACTGGTTTCCTGTGGCCATCTCCTCCCTGCTGCCGGGATGCCAAGGTCACCCTGGTGTGGGGGATTTGGCTGGCTCCCCACTGCTTTGCTGCTCCCTGTTGGTGAGCCCCAGCTGTGGCACAGCAGCAGGCAGAGCATTCCATGCCCCCTTGTCCCTCTGGAGCTTTGCTGCTCCCTGTTGGTGAGCCCCAGCTGTGGCACAGCAGTAGGCAGAGCATTCCATGCCCCCTGCCTGTGCCCCCTTGTCCCTCTGGAGTCTCTCAAACCAACTGTCTCATGTCTGGACCTGTGTTTTCTAATGCATTGAGATGCCAGAAGGACAGGCTTGTCCTTGCCATGCCCGTGTGCTCCCTCCAACCCCTCCTGCCCATGACTCTCCTGGCAGGCAGGTGGCAGGAAAGCGGGCAACATGCCAGGGCTCTTGGCTCTCTCAACTCCTTTAAAAGGTGCTTTTGAGATCCTCTTCTGTGTAGAGGCTTGGGCTGTGCTTGCTGCTAACTGGGATTTTGCATCCTTTCCCAGCACTGCAGTGGAGTGGGATTGGAACAGCAGGTCAGGGTCTCTTCTGCCTGCTAGCAAAATGTGAAGCAGCAGAGTCTTCTGGGTGGGGTGGAACATGCTTGGCATTGCAGGAAAGCCTCCTAACCCTACTTTTCTTGTCTTTCTCCCTCTAGGGTTGACTGGACTGGCCACGCCCACGATGCCCTGAATGCTGAGCGCAGAGGAAGCAGAGGAGAGTGTTTCCCATTAGCTCCTCCTCCCTCCCCCATCCCTTTAGTTTGGGTTTGTTTCTATTTATTTTGTGGCTGGGTTTGGGCATGGCCTTGGCTGGATGTGAGGCTGCTGCAATGTGGCTCCTTTGGCTCAAGCACCACTTGTCCATCCACATTTGGACCTTGCTGCTCTTGGGGAGCACCTGGCTACCGCTGGCGGCAGGCAGCCCCAAATCTCCCTTTAGGACTTTCCCGGTTACAGACTGGAGCTTGACACACTTGGTGGTCCATAACAAGACTGGGGAGGTCTACGTGGGGGCTGTCAATCGGATCTACAAGCTCTCCAATAACCTCACACTGCTGCGGACCCACGTGACGGGGCCCGTGGAGGACAATGAGAAGTGTTACCCTCCGCCCAGCGTCCAGTCCTGCCCGCACGGGCTGGTTACGACCAACAACGTGAACAAACTGCTGCTGGTGGACTACTCGGGGAATCGGCTGATCGCCTGCGGCAGTGCCTCCCAGGGGATTTGCCAGTTCCTGCGGCTGGACGACCTCTTCAAGTTGGGTGAGCCCCACCACCGCAAGGAGCACTACCTCTCCAGCGTCAACGAGTCGGGCACCATGTCTGGTGTCATCATCGAGGTGCTGAACGGGCAGAACAAGCTCTTCATTGGGACGCCCATTGATGGGAAGTCAGAGTACTTCCCCACTCTGTCCAGCCGCAAGCTGATGGCCAACGAGGAGAACGCGGAGATGTTTGGCTTTGTCTACCAGGATGAGTTTGTCTCCTCGCAGCTCAAAATCCCCTCGGATACACTCTCCAAGTTCCCCACCTTTGACATCTACTACATCTACAGCTTCAGCAGCGAGCAGTTTGTTTACTACCTGACCCTGCAGCTGGACACCCAGCTGACCTCTCCCGACTCCACTGGGGAGCAGTTTTTCACCTCCAAGATCGTCCGCCTCTGTGTGGATGACCCCAAGTTCTACTCCTATGTGGAATTCCCCATTGGCTGCGTGCAGGATGGCATCGAGTACCGGCTGATCCAGGACGCCTACCTGACCAAGCCTGGCAAGGCTTTGGCCAAGTACCTGGGCATCTCAGAGCAGGAGGATATCCTCTTCACCATCTTCTCCCAGGGCCAGAAAAATAGGGTTAAGCCTCCCAAGGAGTCTGTGCTCTGCCTCTTCACGTTGAAGAAGATTAAGGATAAGATCAAGGAGCGCATCCAGTCATGCTACAGAGGGGAAGGGAAACTCTCACTGCCCTGGCTCTTGAATAAGGAGCTGGGCTGCATCAACTCGGTGAGTTCCTGCCTGTCTTTACTCAAGCCAGACTGTTTCTGGTTGCTGGTGGTGTTCTCTAGCTGGACCTTCCCCAGTTATTTGACCTGAGCTGTGTTTTCCCTGTGGATATGGGCAGTGTCAGTGAGCTGGGGCTAGGAGGGTAGAATGGTATGCTCAAGCCTCAGGGCATCTGTTGCAGCTCTTGTGGAGTCCCTTGTAAATGGCATGTGTGGTTTTGTGGGTGTTGTGTCATCTGGGGCTTGGCAGTGGCCAAGCAGAAGGTGTTGGAAGCAGCAGAACGTGCAGGACAGGGAGCACTGACCTGATGGAGGGAGCTGGGGAGGCTGGTGGTCCCAGCAGAAGTCGGTCAGATGTTCAGCATGGAGGGACCACATCTTCTCCATGGGGTTCCGGGAGGGCACAGGGCACTGTCAGTGAGGTGGCTTTTGGGAGTGACCAGTGCAAACTCAACCAGAGATGCAGGAGGTGAGTGCTGCTGTCCTGGAACAGTGATTCCCAACTGAGGGAGCACTCCCCTCTGACCCCAGAGAGGTATTTTCCTGCCTGGTTCTCTCCTAGTGCCTGTGCTCCCTGCTGGTGTCTCAGCTGCTCAGTGTGGGACCTCTGGGTCCTGGTGGGCAGGAGACCTCCCAGCTTGGCTCTTGGGTTTGTTTTCCCATTGAACTGTTACTGTTACTGCATTCTTTTCTGGGCAATGTTACAAACCACTAGTAGCTGGAGGCTACAGCTCCAGGTGATGCAGAGGTCATAGGCTGGATAGTCCCCAAGCAGGGTCAGATGTGGGGCTGGGGCAGGCTTGGGCTGCTGGTGTCTGTGGGAGGGTCTGGTGGAGGTCCTGACCCACCTGCTATCATCCAGCTCCCCCAAGTCCAGCTTGTTGGTGTTCAGCACCCATCAGCAAGCCCTCCAGCCCTGCTCAAGCAGAGCTTTGGGTGCAGGCAGGTGGGCAGGGGGGTCCCTGTGGAGCAGCCCTGCCCTCTCTCCCACCGTCCTCGCCGCTGCGCTGAAGGAGACAGCTAACAGCTGCCTGACAAAGTAAAGGGTTTGCTGTCAAGAGCGCTGGGCTCGCAAATCAGATTTTGGCTTTGAACTAATTCAATTTTGCTGGAAAATGATGAAATCGTTACACGGCTGCCTGTTGGGCCGTGCAGCTGCTGGCTCTGGTGGTGGAGCTGCTCAGAGCTGCCTCCCGCGCTCCGCTCGCCGCTCCCACCGCCCCGGCAGCGCCACGTCCCCCGGGTTGGGGAGGCTGCTCTGCCCCCCTGCACTCCAGGCGTGGGTTTAAACTCTGATGGCCCTAGGATTGCTGCCTGGTGGCCAGGGTACTCCCTGGGTCCTGCAGATATGGCTCTTGTGGGGTGGAAGGATGTGTGCTGTGATGGGGAGGCTCCTGCTTTTGTATGAGTTGGGCTGGGGAGTGACACCTTCCTGCAGGGGAGCCAGGTGGTGTTTTCTGTCCCAGTCCTTTTCCAGCTGCCAGGCAGGTGGGGCAGGACATGACTGGATCATAAGTCAAGCCCTCAGCTCCTTGCTGTGTTGAGCACAGGCCAAACTAGACCACTGGAAGTATGTAGCTTCTTTCTGGCAGGAATTTCTGTGCCCCCCAAAAAATAAACCGACCTCTGGGGTGGGTCATGGCAATCATGGTGGGGTCACCATCTCTTGGTGGTGAGGACTGGCCAGAAAATAAAGGACATGCTATTTTTCTAATTTATAAGAAGGCAAAATATAATTGCTCAATTCAGTAGTTGCTTGGGATTTACACCCCATCCGTATGGAAATGTGCAAGGAGCTCTCTTGCTGTGCTCCTTCATGGCAGTGAGGGGCTGAGGCTGGTCCATGCTGAAGGAGGTTTTGTCAGCACTGCACTCCCAGACCTCAAGCTGTGCAGGGCCAGTGGATATTCATCCCCAGTGCTGCAGGGTAGCTCTGATTCTCCAGAGCTGGTGCTGGAGCTGGCAGGAGAGGCTACCAGGCTTGGCAGATAGCTCAGGAGATGTTAGTGATTGCTCTCCAGTGCTGGTGACTGGAGTGAATTCCTGCTTCCCATTTCTCTCTCTCCCTCCTTCTGGGATCCAGTGATCTGGAAGTGGGAAGGGGAAGGGACCTGGCTCTGTAGGGAGACTCCTCACACTGGTGCACTCAGACCTGAGCATGGACTTCTGAACGCAGCAGAGGCACCTTGTGGAAGCTCCCAGGCCATTTCCCTGTGCCAGCCCCGCTGCCTCAATTGCCCCTGACCCTCTCCAGAGGCGTTGATGCTCCCAGGTTTCACTCAGAGAGGTTTGGTGTTGTGTAGCCAGGCTCTTTTCTTCCCCTGTGCAGGGCTGGGATGCCTTTGTATCTGTACCTGGGGCCAGATGTGCTCAGCACATCTGCCCAGTGCTCCTGTCCCCAAACTGAGGGGAACAAGGACTGGTGTAGCAGGGCTGGGAAAGGGCACTGGGCTGGAGCTGGAGTGTTGCAGCAGCGAGTCATTTAGAGTTCCTGGAGCCCTTGACTCCTGGGCTGGCAGTGTGGGCAGAGCCAGTGCCTGGAGCCAGCAGGATGTGGCATCAGCTTTCCCTGGGCTACCCCGGGGAGAAAATGAGTTTTGACTCCTCAGTAAGGCTTGCTGCCCAGCTTGCTGGCACAGGACAGTGGCTGGTGACAAACTGGCTGAAAGTGGGCCAGGATAAGCCAAATCCTTTCCGGGGCAGCCAGACTAATGCAGGTGGTAACAAACTGTACCACACTCGGATTATTCCTGAGCAGCGATTAGTGCACAAAAAGCCTGGCATCCCAGCCTGGCACTTTGTACCAGCCTCCTGTAACCTCCTCCCTGGCTCTTTGCATCCCTCCACATCCTCCATCACAGCCCCTGGAGGTGTACAGGGGGAATGGGGTGAGCCTATAATGGTGTTAACTGGCGAATTACTGGCTAATTAATAATGCTGAGTGATGCGAGCCTTGTCGTGCTGTCTGCTCCCTCATTGCTTTCGTAAGTGGGCTTGAAGAGAGGCAATGAGACAAGGCATATCAGGAGACACCCGCTCCTGCTCGCTTGGTGCTGTGGGCCTGCTTTCCCTCTCCTTCAGGTCCCTTTCCCCAGGAAATCCGAATTTCCTGACCCTGTTTTGGGGAGGAAAAAATAGTGCTGGGACAGAGAAGACTGCTGTGCTGTGCAGATAGCTGCCCTGGGGTGTGTGAGCCAGGGCCAGCTGAGAGGGGTGTCGAAGAAAAGCATGGAAATAAAAGCAAAACATAAAAATAATTTTAAAAAAAGGCCCAAACCCCTAGAATGAACACTGCAGCCCCCTTTGCAATAGGCTCAAGGCTGTGGTCCTGCAAAAACCCATGCAAATGTGAGAGTGGGCAGATCCCAGTGTCTCCTGCAGATCCCAGTGTCTCCTGCTAATCCCAGTGTCTCCTGCAGATCCCAGCATCCGCAGGCTCAAACGCTGCAAGGTCACTGGCCCCCACGGGCCGTGGTGTGTGTCTGTCCCTGCCAGCACCGGCTGGGGCACAGCTGTCCCCTCTGTCCATCCTGCCCTCTGTCCCTCTGCCCGCATCTGCCAGGGATGTCGGTGTGTTCCATAACCCCGGCGCTGCCGCCCTTGGCCCGACCTCTGTGCCGCCTGCGCTTCCCTAACGAGGCAGTTTGCTGTTAATGAGCTAATTGTCGGCGTAATTATTTATCGAGGTGGTGTCGGCATGGCGGCGGCGGGAGTTCCTCGGTCCCGGAGCGCAGCTGTATTTGTCATTTCCCAGAGAGTATGTTGAGACAAAGCAGAGAGCAGTAAACACCATAAACATCTCTCCTCTTGCATATTCAGCAGCCGTGGGGTTGGGGAAGCTGCAGATTGAGCTCAGAGAGAGCAGAACCTGCACCCAGGGGTGCCAGGGCTTGAATGCCTTTGTGGCATTGCCCTGAACCCTTCTGCTGCTGCAGATGGCTGGGTGGAAGGTGCTGGGGTTTATTTGGGCTGTGGGGGACAGAATCTTTTCCCCAGCAAGGCAGCTAAGAAATCCCAGGTATTTGGATGGGAGCTGTGTGTTGGCTGGAGCATTGCTCACATCTCACTCTGTGATTAGGAAGATAATTTTCTAGGATCTGCTGTTTTAAAATTCCTAGTCTCATAATGCAGAGGATGCTTAGTATGTGTGTTGGCCAGTTCTCCTATCCTCCAGGATAGGAGAGGGCAAGGCTGGCATTCAGAGGATGAGTGGAGAGGTTGTGATTTCCCTCCCCTCTTCTTCTTACGGTTGCAGAGACATGCAGTGCCCCATGTTCCTGTTTTGGGGATCCCCACGTCTGTTATGACTGGCTGTAAGAGTTCCCCTAGCTCAGGGAAGGATGAGCAACAGTCAGGAAGGGAAGGGAGTTGATCTTTGTACATTAACTCAACACCCAAAAGCAGAAGTTAGACTAACTGAGGGGACAGCCCAGCATCCCCAGAGTGCCTGGTGGGCTGAGTGTGACTGGTCCTTCCCTTTTGGAAGGCTGGCACAGCATTGAGTTTTTGCTGCATCAGGGATTGGCACCAGTGGCCCTGGAGCTGGAGTGGTGGCACAGTGAGGAGGGTGAGCAGCCTTGCCATGGCTGTGGTATGCTGATGCCATTGAAGCTGCAAATGTATTGTGCTGGGGCATAGAAAAGTGGTGTGTTTTCACCCCTCCACATGGGTGTCTGTTGGTGGGAGCTGGTCTGGGCTCATCCTTGCTTCTCAGGCAGTGGGAATTACAGAGCTCTGTACTGCCCTTGCGTACGTGGAGCTTGGGAGCTCGGCATTTTCCCATATGCTCTGTGCACATGCGGTATGGATTTAAAACCCCTTGGGGACTGGCATGCATTTGGAGCCTGCTGCTTGCCAAAAAACCTCTCTCCCCTTTAAATTCAAAATTATATAAGGAGCCTTGTGAAGCGGAAGAATCCCGTGACCGGAGCAGGCTGTCTCCCTGTCAGCCGTGCCTGCCTTGCCACTTTCCCCTCCTGCATCCAGGCTCGCTGCCACCCCTGGGGATTTGGCAAAACCCTTCACTGCCTGGGACAGAGCGGGGATTTTGCTGGTGCTGTGTGACCACGTGAGGCTGTTGCCTCATGTGGGAACACTGGGAGGCCCATGTGCCCCCCAGGCCAGACAGCTGTGGCCAGGGTCTGTTGTTCTGCTCAGCAGGTCAGGGTGAGGATGCTCGAGGTAGGGGTGAATGCTGTGGATCTGGTTCTGGTCCCACTCCCCTGCCTGCATCTCAGCTTTCACAGAGGGCATCCCTTTGTCTTTGCCTTGCCCATCATCACACAGTCCTTGAAGGAAGTCCCTGCTGTCATGGCTGTGAGAGTGGACAGAGGCCACTGCAGCCCTGCTTCTGCCTTTCCCCAGGCAGAGGGAAAGCTTGCAAAAAGCTTCTCCCATATCTGTGGGCTCGAGCTGAACTGAGGAGGCAGCTGGCTGAGCCAGCCGCCTTGTCTGGGGCAGGGCAGCATGGAAAAAATGTGGGGATTTCCCGAAGACGTTCCTGCGGGAGGAGGAACAGGGCTGGCAGGTGGGTAGTGTGTTTGCTGGAGGCTCTGCTATGTGAAGTGAAGCTCTTCCAGGAGTCCTGACTTGTTTGCCTTGGCATGGCCTTGTCTGGGAAGTGTTTTTTCTTTGGGGGAAGGCTGGGGTGCAGGATTCAGCCGCTCCTGCCTCGCTGCCAGGCTGTTTTTTTTTTTTTTGAAGCTAGTGCTGGGATGTGGAGGAGAGGAATGTGTGCGTGTTGGGGAGCTTGTGCTGGCATCCCATGTGTCTGAGATGGCACTGGCAGGGATGGAGGGGCGAGCAGGGATGCTCCACTGGCTCCTGCTGTGTTTGTAAGTGCTGCGCTGTAGGGTGCAGAGGACAGAGAGCCTTGGTCTGCAGTCTGTTCAAATGCAGAGAGGGCCTGCGTGCAGTGCATCTGTCCCAAGTGCCTTACATCAGTGTGCAGGGAATGTTAGGGAAATGACAACTCATGCTTTCCCTTGGCTGGTGAGGTGGGATGGCTGCAGCAGGAGGCTGCCAAAGGTGCTGTAGCTGTGGGGTGATGGTAGATGGCTGATTGCCATCTGCGAGGTCCAGCGTGTTGAGGCATTGGCAAAAAGCTCATCTCTCCTCTGCTTTCTTCCAACAGCCGCTGCAGATCGACGACAATTTCTGTGGCCAGGATTTTAACCAGCCACTGGGAGGGACTGTCACCATCGAGGGGACCCCGCTGTTTGTGGATAAGGAGGACGGGATGACCTCGGTGGCTGCCTATGACTACAGAGGACAAACCGTGGTCTTTGCGGGCACGCGGAGCGGGAGGATCAAGAAGGTAGGAGAGCCCTCAGTGACACTGATGGGGAAGGATGACCCTGCCTGACTGGCCTTTTGTGGGGTACTGGTTGGGCTGGGCCTCCATAACAGAGTGCCTTGATATATTTGGGGTAATGTGCAAAGGGGCAATTTCCCCTTGCTTCTCTCTGTCAACTGAACTCACAAAACCTCTGCCCTTTGGAAGGGTTGTGACATAAGGAAGATGAGTCCTCGCTGATGGTTGTTCAGAGCCCATCCTGTCATGTCTCGGGGACAGATGGGCTTGCCCTGGGGCTGCCACGAGGCAGGCTCTGTCCATCCGGATCCTCTGTCCATCTGGCCTCGTCACTGACCTGGGCAGGGTGGGCAGAGGTGGGTGCTGATGGCTCCAGCCTGGCGAGGGGGAGCCTTCACTTCCTGTACCCTGCCTCACAAAAGGCTGCTTGTCGGTGGCAATTAGCAAATAGCTCCATGCGTGCCTTTCTCTGCCTGCATCTCCACAGGGCACGGATTTCCTGTTATCATAACATCATGCCTATAATTACAGCTGTACATGCCCTGTGTAAACATAGCTTCCATTAACACATCCTCAGCCAGGGAGAGGCCATGTGGAGGTCCTGGTAGGGTCCCTGCTATGGACCAGAGCTTGGCTGGGGGGTTTGGCCCATGTCTCTGTGACTTGTAAGGTGCTTCAGCACTCTGTTTTGGGCACAGCAATTTTCATTTTTGCTACATCTCCTTGACCTGTGCAGCCAGGGTGCCCTGCAGGAGGCAGGGTGGTTTCCCTGGCAGGAATCTGGAGCAGGATGCTGTTGTGTAGTCCCCATATATCCTACTTGCTCTGCCCCCGTTATCCCACGACCCCTGACAGACCTGCCTGTGCCTCTCTCAATTAGCAGAGTTTTTGGGGCATGGGCAGCACACGTTGGGGTTTGGGGCATGATGGTGGGGTCCTCTCTAGCCCCACACCTTCTACTTGTCTTTCTGCAGTCTTTGGAGGGTGCACAGCAGCAGCAGGGCTGTCGGGATGGAGGCAGCTCGTCCTCCCTTCCGGATCAATGAGGGATCCAGAGGGACTGGTGTCATGTTGCTGCAGGCTTCTCCTGCCGCTGGGCTCCAGATGGGAGCTTTTAGGTGGTGATGGGAAGGGAGGAGCATGTGGGAAGAGGGTTCAAAAAGCCACAGGGACAGTGTTACACCTCTAGTTCCTCAGTTACCTAGAGGGGCTGGTGGTTGGTTTTTAGATGGCAAATTGGCTTTTTCTTCTGCCTCCTTTTTTTCAGTTTTCCCCTGGTCTTTGCACCTTCAGAGCCATTTGGAAAGAGTCAACTATTGTGGGTGCCTGGTTGGTGTGTGGGCTGCATGCTGCAGCCAGGACTGCAGCTAGCACTTGATGCCCAGGTGTGGTTTGAGTGTCCTTCCTCCCTCCCTGCAGGGCTTTCTCAAGCTTTGTTTTTCCTAGTTCTGAACCTGGTGCCCCAAAGACCTGGTGCGGCTCTCTGGCCCTGCAGGGCATGAGGACATGGAGCTGATGAGACTCAAGAGATGGGTCTCATCCTGTCTCGGTGCTGGAATGCTGGGTAGCTTTTACAGGCTTATCCTTCCTGGAGCCCCCAGATGCCCTGGTGTTGCAGAGCTCTCTAATGGCAGCATGGGAGCACTTTGCAGGCTCCAAGCCCTGCACCACGAGGTGCTCTCCTTGTCCCTGCAGTGACCTTGAGGGGGGCAGCCCAGCCCTCCTGCGGCAGGGGCTGCCTGGCTGCCCGGCAAAGCGCTGCCTCAGCAGCTACCTGATCCTGCTGCCTGGCTGCCAGGGCTGAGGCAGGGGAGGGCCAGGAGGGGCTGCTGACCTGTCTTTGATGGAACCAGTGTGTCCCCGGCCAGCGGATGCGATACCTGGCAAGGGTTCAGCGGAGTGTAGCCAAGGTGGCTCCTCCAGGCAGAGAGGATGTGTGTGGGAGGGTGCAACCTTCAGCAGTGGTTGCAGTCCCTCTGCTTTTAAGCTGCTGGTGTTTCCCACTGTCCCCTTGGCAAACACCCACACTAGGCTTGGTGCAGCCTGCTGTCCCCCCCTGCCCTTTCCAGAAGCTCTGGCATCTCCTCTGGGAGAGGAAGGGCTGCACCGACAGCTGGGGGCCTCCCTCCCCACCCCCAGGAGCCCTGTAATGGATGCTGCTCTGCTGAGGGGCACTGATCTCGCCATCTGGGCTGGGGTAAGGTCAGGCCAGAGTCACTGCCGCGTCTGGCTTTTCCTTGGATGGCAGCTCCCATGCCCAGCATTTGTCCAGACTGTTGCGTGCAGACAGAGCCTCCCTTTGTCCCCCCAAAAAGCCACGCGAGTCTGTGGCTGCCCTGCAGCCTCTCCCCAGCCCTGCCACCAACAGTTGCCGTCAGGAGGGCAGGGTGCTGGGCAGCACCTGCTGCCACCACAGCTGCAGGGGGACCCCGACTTTGGGGGGGGCTGGAAGGATCTTGCAGGCAATGTCAGATTTGCAAAACTGCCTGTGGGACAGGGGCTGTGGGCTGGGATGTGGAGGCTCCGGGGGGATGGAGATCACAACCCCTGGGGTGCTGAGTGAGTTGCAGCAGCAGAACCCGTGGCAGCCCAGTCGCAGCTTGTCCTGCAGCATTGTAAGGCAGGCGGTTATCTTTGGCTGATCCCAAGTTATGTGGAGAGGCCAGGCTTGGAAAGCCCTTGGTCCCACGTGCTCGCTGTCCTCTGTGCCAGCAGTCATGGGACTGGGGCACTCGGGGAATTCCAGCCATGCCCAGGTGAACAATGCAGGGATGGGTTCCAACACTGCTGGAGCTGGCACTGAACCACTTCCTCTGTACTTCTGAGCTGGCACGGCAGGGACCTGGCCTTGCACCCTATAGTCTGACAATGCAGTGGATGGGAAAGTGACATGGGGACGTGAGCTATGAGCATGCTGCAGCAGGAATATCAGGGGATGTTTTTGAAAGGGAAATGAAGCTTGCGTCCTAATGCTTGGGTTTTTCCTGGAAACCACCTGTCCTCAATTGGCAGTGCTTTTATTGGGCAGTTATGATTTTCCCAGGTTGTGTTTTCTATTTTTTGGGTGGATAGGAAGCTGTGTGTATGATTGCAATGGGAGCGCTCAGTCATGTGCTGGAAAGGCACGTTTGACACTGCACCAATGTCAGCTCTTGAGCTGTGTATGCCAAAGACTTGATTTTGGGTGTGCTTGAGGTGTTGTATGGAGAGAGGGAAGAAGAGTGATACTGAAGGGGGTGTGCTAAAGGTGGTGCAACCCCCTCCCAGTATCTGCACCGTGCTGGGCTGGCGGCTGGAAGCTGGAGCAGGGGGACATTCTGGGAGGTGCAGTGCAGACCCGGCTGTCCCCCTTCACTGCCATCTGCTCCTCGTTATGCAAACACGGCACTGCCCTGGGGCTCTGCTGAGCTCAGTGCAGCCCTCGTGGGTTGACCCAGTTTTGGGTGCTCTCTGGCTATTTTTGGGGGGATGAGCTGAGTTCCTCTCTCAGCACAGCCGGTGGCTCCCTGCCCACAGCTGTCCCTGGCTGCTGTGGAGCAGGGAGGCTGTGAGCTGTGCCTCCTGCCACAGCCCTACAGGGATACCCAGCACCAGTGGGCATCCAGGCACTGGAGATCCCTAAGGCAGGTGTGGTTACTGGACAGTGCAGCCAGTGCATCCCAGCCAGGACAGCACTGGACTACACATCCCTCACAGCCAGCTGAGGTCTCATTTTTTGAGGATTATCTCTCTCCCCCATCACCACTGCAATCCCTGTAGCTCCTGTTCTGTCCTGGAACTGGCTGGCCTTGGGCATGAACACATCGTGTCTCCCTTGGGAATCTGCTCCCCCCCTGGGGCTTGCGCTTGCCACGTCTTGTTTATTCTCTCCCACAGAAAGCACAGCTGAACTGGGCCTATGTCTGGCTGCTTTGATTTCACTTCTTTGATAATAATAATAGTAATACTAATAAGAAACTCTTCACACTAAGTGGGTTATCCCCATTCCTAACAGTAGGACATGGTGCTTCTCTCCTGGTCTGTAGAGGGTTGAGGGGCAACCCCTGCAGCTCCCTGTCCTGTGGGCAGGGAGATGATGGTGCTTTGGGGGAGCAAATTTGGCAGCCTGTGGAATTCTCTAAAGCCCCTTTAGTTCTCTAAAAGCTTTGGATTAAGGATACCTCAGTGTATTCACAACCCTTGGTGTGTCTGGACAGAAAATAGGTGCTGTGGGGGGAGGGAGTTGCTGACCAGGGCCTTTTTGGGATTTCCCTGCTGCCTGCTGGCTCCCTTCTATCACAAAAGCCCCCTGTGTTGGCGTCCTGGGTGTGATGCATGACCTGATCGTGGTCCACGTGAGCTGGGAGAAGAAGCCATCAGGCTCCCTGCCCACCCTGTCCCTGTCCCCACAGATCCTTTCGCATCACCCTCTGCTTGGTGCTCAGGGTAAGCAGCTCTGGCTGAAAAGGGGCCCTTTGTGTCTCGCGCGTGAAATCCGGCCCGGAGTGCGCGGGAAGGCTTGGCCCGCCTCGTGACCCTGCTGCTGGCTCCCCTGCTTACTGCCTGTGCCTTGCCTGGCTTCTCTTTTGGGGTGTGTGTGGGGGGACACAGGGCAGGTTTGGGGCATGAACTCTGCCCTGGCGGTGTCAGCCGGTGACCCTTGAGGACTCCCCAGGCATCGCCCCCTGCGCAGCCCCTGGAAATGCTCTCCTGCCATGCTGCTGCCTCTTCCCAGCTGGCTGCCCGGCACAAGGGCCTTTTGTTCCTCCTGCCTCTTCCCTCTGCCCTCTCCTGCTCCATCCCCACCCTCTGGAGACCCACAGCCCCCTCCCCACACGCTCACAGCCCCCGTGGGCGCCGGCGCTCAGCCCCGTGAGGGAGACGCGCTCCTCGGAGCATGCGCCCACGCCTCTCCCCAATCAATGGCAATAATTTTATTGGCATGACAAGGTAGCCGACGGTTGCCAAAGTGAATCCATCAAATACCTCTTGGCGGCTCCCCGCCCCCTCGAGAGCTCTCGCTGGAGTCGTTAAGCTGTTTTAATCAAGGTGGAGGCTGGAGAGCAGGCGTGTTAAGTGGATGGGGTGGTGGGGAGGGGGCGGCGGAGCCTTCCCGTATCCCCTTGCTCGTGGCAGGGAGCGCTCGGCATCGCCCCATTGCTGCTCAGCAGGAAGGGGCCCCGCTCGCCGGCGCTGGGCTTTGTTGCGCCGCCCGGCTCTGAACAGGATGTCTCATTGTTGGAGGAAACAATTAGAAATTCATCGTGAACCGCTGGCCTCTGGGATCTGACGGGGCGGCGAGGCCGTGGCTCCAGGCAGCTGCCAGCTTCGTCCTGGGGTGACTCCTGGAGGGGAATGCCGCTGGGGTTCCTGCTCCTGCCTCGTGCAGGATGGATGGGGATGAACATTTCCAGGCTCCTGGCATCCAAGGGATGCTCCAGCATCCTCATACAGCCTTGGGAAAGGAGAGGAGATGTCAGGGGACTCACTCCCCTCAAAGTCCGCTCCCCCCACCCTCCGTGCCCCCAGGCTTTTTGACTCACAAGCCACAACTCTCTCTCCTCTTTCCCCCCCATCTGCTCCGCTCTCAGTGCGAAGCCGGCAGGTGAGCGAGGCCTGGGAGCCTGGCTCCTGGCCAGCCGGGAGGCAGCAGCAGCAGCAGCCAGCCCTCCTGCAACCTTCGCTGCCGAAAGCGCTGACGGTGCAGTCTCGCCTCTGCCTGGCGCCGGGCAGCCGTGTGCCTCGCCCCCATCCATCAGCCCGCTCCCCAGCCCGAGCCTGCTGCCCTTCACCCGCGTCAGGCAAGGTGACTTTTGGGCAGCAGGGCTTTGTGAAAGCCGGAGGAGGCTCAGGGGTGGAGGTGGACCACAAAGACTGTCTTCCAAAGGGCCACTGGGTGTAAACCTGGCTTCTGTAATCGCTCTGCGAAGGGGTTTGGGGGCAAAACGCTGCTTGGCAGCCCCTCGGGAGGAGTCAGTGCTGCCCTGCTGGGTGTGCTCAGGAGCTGGCAGGTGCCAGCCAAACAGGGCAGCATCACCTTCACAGCTGGTCCCTGCAGACCATCCTGTGCCCTGGCAGGGGCTGCCGCCCTGGAAGTATTGTGGAAATAAGGCTGGGAAAGGACAAAGCAAGAGCCTGTGGGGATTTGTGACTGTGTGCCTCGCTGGTTCTGCCTCTGTTGTTGCAGGGCTGTGTGGCCATGGCTTTGCAGTGCTGGGAGAGCAAAGCACATGAGTGATCTTTGGGGTCATTGATAGGGATGCTGAGCTCCCATAAACGTTTGGGTCACACTCATTGGGGGCTGTTATTAGGAAGAAGGGAGTGTTGTCTGGCTGGGAGCATGCAGTGCCAGCAGTGAGCAGTGGGTTTTCCCTCCTAGCTGGTTGGTTTGGTCGCTGAAGTGTGAAGCTGCTGAGCATTTTCTTCTGCACCTCTCTGCTGCTGAACGCAGGGCTGTGGCCCCTGTCTGTGACCTCTATTCTGCTGGGAAGAGCGGGAGCACGACTCTTGCTTTGGACTGTGCCTCCTGCTGGGGACCTCTGTGGTGGCCCCAGTGGGACAGGGCAGGGAGAAAAGCCACCCCATTAAAATGGAAATGAGCTGGGAGGGCCCAGCTCTGTTGGATCCCTCCTGTTAGAGCCATTGTGCCTATTCACTGGCTAACTTTCACAAACACTGACTAATTTTGGTTTTTCAGGTGGGAGAATGGCCCCTACCTCCCACCAAAGGCAGCAAGGATGGTTTGGCTCATCAGGAAGGCAGAGGTTTGGGAGGCAGGGACTGTGCCTGGTGTGAAGGGGCAGTGCTGGTGTCTGCTTCGCCTTTGTGCAGGCCCATTAACCCAGATTTAATGGTGCCTGAGGAATTTGCCCTCAGCCCCCGGCCTGCTGGAGGAGGGAGGACGTGTACTTATCAGGAACTCAGGCAGCTCCAGTGTTGTCTGGGTCTCTGCGTGTTCCAGCCCTGCCCCAGGTAGAGACATGCCTGCAGGGAAGGTCAGACATCCCCATGAGCTGACCTTCCTGCTTTTGCCTTCTGGGCTGGGAGAAAATCCATCACAGATCGAGAGCAAGGTGGAGGTGTGGTGTGGCACTTGGGGATGCAGGATGTGGACTCCAGCTGCCCCTTAGTGGCTGCTGGATCCTGTAATCCATCTCTGAGACTTTGATACATGGGTGGTCATTTGTCTCCAAGTCCAGGTGGGGATGGTGTCAGTCCCAGGCTGCTTGGAAGAGCTGCTGTTGGGTCTCTTGTCCTCTGCCCTGGTTAATTAATTACAGGCTTTCCTGAAGTGGAACAGGAGAAAGGATGCTAATGGCAGGCTGGTGCTGATGGGGAAGGCAGCAGAAAGGTGCCCCATGGGGTTGGCATTGTGGGGAGAAGTAGGAACAGAGGAGCTGGGGTGGGTGCTGGGTAGTGGTGAGGGTGCAGACCCCGGGGACAACGTCCCTGTTTCTCTCTGGTTCTTTCCCTGGATGACCTGTGCTACCAGAGCTGATCCTGGCACCTCCCTGCTCTTTGTGTACCCACGGACCAGCTGCCAGCACGAAACCTCCCCGTGGCAGTGAGAGCGATTGTCTACATGGGAAGCAAGTGGGAAAGTTTTATTTAATGGATGCTTAGTTCTTTTAATGCCATTTAGCAGCTGGAGAGAAGGAAGAGAGGCAGTGCTGTGTGACAAGGCAGCTCTCTGCAGACGGAGAATGGGCTGAAGTAGTGGGGAGCATCCCTACAGTCTGGCAGAGAAAGGCAGGATAATGTAATAGTGCTTTAATTTGTCCACGCTTTGTGCTCTTGAGGGCAGCATCGTTTGGTAGCTTTGTGCTGGGACAGATCTGGCATGACTGGGGTGCTCAGTCCTGGAATGCAAGGAGAGGGATGTAAGGAAGGGTTCTGCTGGTAGGGCAGGTGCTGGGGGAAGCAGCTCCCTCCCACAATAATCCCTGTATGGGCAAAGGAAACAACGCTGGCCTGAAAAAAGCCGGCATGGTTTTTATTAGCTACAACCCTAATGATGAATTTTGGATTGCTCTCCTGCGTGGATAAAAATTACCAGTCCTTGAATGAAGGGGAAATAAAAAAGTCTTTCTGACCTTGAAGCTGTTCGTTCACTTGTCTTCATTTCATTCCCCTTGGCTGGGGATGCAGGTCAGTTTTGGGTGCTATTTATAGTCCGCTTCATTTGGTGGTTTTCTTTACAAAGCGAAAGGTTGTCACCTTTGTTTCTGATACTGCAGAGAGGAGCTGCTCTAGGGAAAAAAAAGAATAAATGAGAAATTTCTCAGAGTGTTCCTGCATGTGGCAAAGCTTTGTAATCTGGAAAGATCAAAAAGCCCTAGACTGCCAACCTGAGCTCTTTTTGTGGAGGTGGCCAGGGTCCATGGTGCCTTGAGAGATAGGGGGTGATGCTTTTCCGTGCTGGCCAGTGGCTGCTGGGGCTGATCAGAACCTTTATTTGCACCAAAACAGAGATAGTTTCCCTTTCCAGGCAGCTTGGCTCATGTCTCCACATCTGGCATGGTTGGCTTTTGTTGAAACAACATGTGGGCTTGATTCTTCCCTTCTCCCACCCCCATGAAGGAAGCTGTGGCTCTGTTGTCCATCTTCACTGGAGCCACATGTCCACAGGAGCCCAACTGCTGAAGTTGAATCCCCTGCCTGTGCCTGCATCGCCTCCTCCAGCCCTGCCCCTGACAGACAGACTCGTTGAAACAACAAATGTTGCCATAATTTAATTTTCAGGCAAACAATAGTCCGGGGACAATGTTAAATTCATGAAACTGGCTTAATGCGATGACATTTAATGAAGCAATTTGTGCACTAGCGTGGCTGTGCGTGGCTCTGGAGTAGTGGGGATGCTGCTCCACCCTGCTGGGCACTCCCTCTTTGGGAATAGGCTGGGAAAGGTTGGTGCTGCAGGGTAAAAGAGGGGGGTTGTCCCGCTGCTCTCCAGGCTGCCTGCGCTCCTGCGGTGCAGCTTTCCCGTGCTGCTCCCTGATGCTGCTGCAGTGTGGGCTGGGAGCTGGTGGGTTCAAGCTCCGTGGTTTGGCTTGAAGAGAGGGGTTGATGAGAATGTTTTTGAGCAGGAGGGGACTTGTCCTCTGCAGCCTCTGCTTTCCTTGGACTTTTCCTCCCTGTGTCTGGAGCCCTGGAAAGGTTTTTACCCCCCTCTGCCACCTCCTTAGTAGCCCAGATCGAAGCCTCAAACCCTGCAGCACCCCATCTCCCGTGCATGCAGTGCTGCCTCTTCCCTCCAGGGCCACCCTGGGTTGCAGTATCCCATGGGCTGTTAAGAGGCTGCTCCCTTTGGAACAAGAATTGAGAATTATGCTGCACTGGGAGAGCACAGGCTTGGCTTTAGGGGGTTTACAGTTCATAAAAGCAGGTGAGAAGAGGCAGTTTGGAGGGTGGAGAGACTGGCTGTTTGCTCCAGGGGTGGATGGGATTTGTGCCATCCCACCAGCATCCCTTGGGCATCCTGGCACCAGCAATGTGTGGGCTTCTGCTGTGTCCCAGGAGAGGGTTCCCTGCTGTTTCTTCCTTCCCTTGATTGACAGAGCCCTGTAGATCTTAATTATGTGCCAGCATCCACATGCTGCTATAGCTGGAGGCTTAACGCTGGTAATGCTGCTCCATGGGCAGGTAGTTCCCAAGGTAAGGGGGTTTCCTTGCCTTTCTAGGGACAACTTGTAATCCTTGCTGGATATGATGGACCTCTGGAGGTGTGGGAGCAAGAGCTGGACTAGTGACAGGTGAAGGGACAGTGTTAAATGTACATGAGATTTTGGTGTGGTGTTGTTCAGTGGAGGTCAGGGAGGAGGGAGCTGGAGACACACCCATGTCACTTCCTTGGAGAACCCCACCTCATGTTTCCCACCTTGAAGGACACAGTTATCGGTATGTATCCAGCAGGGCTTTTCCCACCTGTTGGTCCTCCCAGTCCCTCCTGCATCCTCCCAGCAGCAACCCCAATTGAAACCTGAGCTCCACCAAACTCATGTCACTGCTGGTGCTCCTCCCAAGCAGGACTTAAAACTAAATTTGTACTGAAAGACAGCCAAATCCTTCTGAGGATGGATTTTGGGCTCAGCAGAGGTGCTTGTGGGCAAGCTTGAGGTCTGTAGAGCAGTTTGCAGTCCTGCTGATCTTGGAGGTTGGGTCAGTGCCTTGCTGTTCTCTGGTTCCTCTGACTTTTTGCTTTCCGTTAACAGTGGTCAAAAATTAATTGGTAGTTGTTGAGCAGAATGCAACTGAAAAAATTAATGGAGGAAAATATGATGCAGTTTGATGTGTGCACGCATGTGTGTCTCTCTCTTTCTACATATGTATTTATTTTTCTTTGAAAATTTCCAGAAATAGGTTTGTGTCTTGGCCAGGGTGACTGCATCTGTAATTATTTAGGGAAAGTGGGTGTCTTGGTGACAGCCACACTGAAATGCTCAGCATCCCTGGTGAGGATGTTGGGATGGGGGCCTTGGAGGCATCTAGTACTGGCAGCTTCCTTGGCAGAGGGAGGGGAGCAGCCTCTGCCCCCTGGATGGAAACTCTGGGTCGGGTTGGGCTTACTGCCACCAGCCCTGGTGTCCTGGGAGAGAGTGAGGCTCATCATGGTTTATGCAAAAACTAAGCAAAGTCCTTTAAAAAGACCCAAACCCTTGAAAACTACACCTTGCATGCATGGCTCCTGCCAGCTGATCCCCACCCTATGGGAGGGATGGGAACTTCCAAACTCAATTCTGCCTTTATTTCTGCAGGATTACTCTGTGTTGCTCTCCTTCTCTTTCTGGTATCTTTATGAGCCTCAAAGGATCTTGTTTTTGTGCTCAACGCTCAAAATTAAAGATGTGTTTCCAGTAGGTGAGATAAACACTCCCTGTCTCAGCTGGGGGTTTCCTTCCTGCCTCTCCTTCCCTCCTGGAATCTGCTGGTGGGAAAGTGTGAGCCTGTGGCTGGAGCACATAACCTGGGAATGAGATTCCTGGGCTCTCCCAGGGGGATGAGTCAGCTGCAATGCAGGATGTGTGAGCTGTGGCTTCTTCCTCCAGTGGCTTCTTATTTTAAAAGAGGGCAAAAAATTGCTGCCTTTGGCATGGAGATGGAGGAGCAGGGAATGGGGAGGGGTAAATGTGCTTGCCCAAGCTTCAAAGTGTGGTTCATCTTGGTGGCTACAGGCATGCCATGTGCTGATGTGATGCTGCTGCCCATCTGCAGGTGTGCTCCTTAAATTGTGGTAACTCGGTTGCATGGCAGCATCAGCATTTCTGGCTGGAAGCTGTGGCAGGGCTGGCCCAGCCTGGGTTGGCACCCACCGCTGGTCCCTGCTTGGTGTGCCTTGAGCATGTCCCCCTGCTCTTTAGCCAGAGATGGAGCCCATCTGTGTCCCACCCTTCATCTCAACCTGCCTTCCCTTCTGCAGCCTCATCCTTCCAGACCTCATGCAGCTGAGGTTGTCCTTCCCCATTGCCTGCTCACCTGGGATACTGAAAGGAGACTGGGATTTGTTTTGGAAATGAAGGTGATAAAGAGCATCCAAACAGCTCTGGTACTCCCTGAGACCTTTTCTGCCTGGGTGGCTGTTGATGCCTCCCTCCTGGGATGGAAGAATCCCACTCACCTCTGCTTGGCTTGGTTTCCCCTTCCACGTGCTGTCACACTTGTGAGCACCCTCACCACTGTGCTGTGAAATCCTTGGCTAGAAACCCAGCCCAAATCTCCAAGTACGTGATTTTTCGGCTGAGACTTGGCCCACTGTGCATTTCTGAGTTGAGCCAGAGGTGACACCTCATACCTGAGGACCAGAGATATTTTTGCAATATCTACTGAGCTTCAAGTCTTGCCCTCAGTGTCCCTGCCATGGGTGGCAGCTTGCACTGGTCAATGCTGTTGAGTCAAAACTGCTGTTTTTGAGCCCTCTGACCTCCCAAATTCTGTTTGTGCTCGAGACCAGGGAGAAACAGAGAGAGAGTGAACGTTTTTTAAATAGCTTGCGAGTTTCTGGTGTTGTTTTTCATCAGGAAAATGATAGTTGTATAGAGGCAATTAATTGGAGGAAAAGTTTCTGGTAATAAATGTCAAGAATGTTTCAAGGATGGTTTGGATAAAATACACTTTTTTTTAAAGCCTCCCAGCAAAACAAAAGCCTTACCCTATTTTGAACCTTGCCAAAGAGAAACAACTACAAAACTTCAATTTTCTTTTTTTTTTTTTTGGTGGGTGAGTGTGTAACGTTTAAGTGCTTTTTTTTTTCTGCTCAGCCTGTGCTCCTTAAACAAAAGCATGTGTTTTCCTGGCGTGGCTCCCTCGAGGCAGCTCTGTTGGAGGGAGGGCAGGGGCTGTGGAGGTGATGGCTGCACAAGTCCAGGCAAGTCCTGGCTTTTGGCAGGAGCTGGAGTTCTCCCTTTTTTGGGGCGGGGCGGGGGGAAGGGAGCTGGTGGTGGATTGTGGTCAGTTCCCTTCTCCTGCCTGCACTTCCCAGTTCTTATCTGTGCCAGCCGTGGGTGGTGATGCCTGCAGCCAAAAGGAGGAGCAATCCTGAGATGTGTGGAGTACTTTGATATCCTGGGGCAGAAGGTGATAAAGGAAAGAATGAAAGCTTCAGAGTGATGTTAGAGCCTTGGCTGCCTCTCCCGGAGCAGCCATCGCCTGCGGCTTGTGGGCTGTCAGTAACCCTGCTGTGCCTCTTGCTCCCTAGAGCTTGGGGAGTTGGCATGGCAAAACTGACATTTTATGGGGGAGGTGATTTCCTAGTGGGGATGTCTGTTTATGTGCATGCTCTGAAACATCCCTGGGGTGCTGTGGCTGTGTGAACCTGCCAGGGAGCTCTGCTCACCCCGGACAAGCCGAACCCTGCTGCGTGCTGCCTTCCAGCCACAGCCATACCTTTGGTCCCAGCTGTGGGGTTCAGTGCTGGTGTGTTTTTCATAAAGGCTCTTAATCACACACAGGATGTTTCTGTTTGTTCAAGCAATGAAATCACACAAACAACCCACCCCCAGTTTGGCTTTCGCAGAGCATCAGCTGCTCGACCCGAGTCCTCGGCAGGGCTGGAGCAATCCTCCCCTCTCCTCCTCCGGCTCTCGACCCGGCAGTGTGGCCAGAGCTCGCTTTTCATGCTGTGGATGTGCCCTGGAAAGGCGCCCGGCGCTGGGGATGGGATTGCACTGGGGCTGACTCATCACTGGGGCGCTTGGCCGAGGCAGCAGCAGCAGCAGCGTCTCGTGGGAGCCAGCAGAAAGGCTTGGAGACCTCAAGCCAGGACCAACCCTCAATTTTGGGGGCTTGGTTGCAGGCAGGCTGCACATGAGGCATGGTGCCCCCCTAGATCCTCTTCTGAGAGGAGCATGGTGGTTTTTTTGGGTGGGTGAGAGGTGGGTTGCAGGCTCTTCTTGTTCCTGGGTGCTGGGGTTGTGTATTTTTGCATTACCCCAAGTACTTGGTCCTGGATGGGGACATCACAAACCTCCCACTGCATCACCATCTTTTGCTTTGGGTTTTGTCCTTCGGGGTATTAAGCAGAAGGAGAACAGGAATGCGTCAGGGTGGATTGAAATAAAAAAAACACCCTGACTTTTCTCACTCCTGTTGCGTGCATTGGTCCCATGGCTGCCGTTTCCATGGTAAAGCAGCGGGCCTGTAACCCAGCCCGCCCCGTGCTCCTCAGCACTTGGAGGAGCAAAAATCCTCGGAGATGACAAGAATAATTTAACGAGCCATTAACGAGAGTGGGGGAAAACACCGGAGGAGCTGGAGCAGGGTCGGGGTGGGGGCGAGGGGAGGCAGGGCTGGCTTTTGGCAGCGAGAGGGTCACGTTGGCAGCCTGCTTGCCTTGCCTTCGATGTGTTATGAAGTTTTGGAGGTTGCTTGAAAAGTGTCTGGGGAGCGGTGGCGAGCCAAGCGGGCTGTGGGCCAGCTCACAGCTAAACATGTTGTTGTGTAAAATTGCAGTCAATTAATTTAAGACCTGCCAATTTCAACTGCAAAGCGCTAGGAGGTTCTGTCAAGTTTTCAATGGGATAAAAAGGGGGAAAGGGGGATTAGTTTTCAGCACTTGGACAGGCAAATAGTGATCCTCTGCCCAAGCCTGCAAAGCACCTCCTCCTCTCTCTGTTTCTTTTGCTTGTGGTAAACTCAGCCTCCGCTGATGTTAAAAGTCCTTCTGGTGTGTGCTGTTGGGGCTGAAATGGCTGCAGGATGTCAGACAGAGCCTGGTGCTCTGCTGGTGAGCATTTCAGGGCTTAGGGAAGCACTGGCTGCAGGGGGATGACCCACACCCCTTTGACTTTGCAGCATTCCTCCATAGTCTTGTGGGGAGTATCCCCTCTCTGGCATTCCCAAAGTGGTCTTCCTCCAAACGTCCAGATTCCTGCAGGTGCTGGGTGGTACACTGAATGTCTGAAATAGAGGAGGAGCTGGAAAATGCTCAAGGCAGGCTCAAGAGGAGCCCCACATCCCCTGTGTGCAGCCTTGGAGGTCAGTCCTCACTCATGATGAGGTGCATAGGCTGGTACTCACCATGCAAGAAGACAACCTGCCCCAGAGAGCTCATGGCCAGGTGAGCACAGTGTCTGAACCCCAAAAAGGCTTATTTCCCCCATTTCATGGTGGCAGTGGGGCCGTGCTGCTCTGCCCAGAACCCCTCTTTCTGGTGGTGCCCTCCTGTAATCCTACACCCTGTAATCCTCTTGTGCTGCAGGAGCACAGCACCCCCAGTAATGCGACCTGGGCTGAAAACTTTGCTGACGTTTTCTCTCTTTATGGTAACTTTAGTTTGAAAAGTGTTTCCTGGATTCTGCAGGGTGGGGGGTGTGTGTGTGTGTTTGTATTTGCATCTGCAAGCTGGCTTTTTTTTTTTTCCCCTTCCTTTTTATTTTTTTTTCTTATTTTACAGCTTAATGAAACTTCTGAGAAAGTGCAGCTCTGCTGTGAGTAAGAGTCATGAGACTGGTGGGGCGAGCTGGCTTTGGCTTGCTGAGGGTTGAGCTCCTTCGTGGGGCTGCTTGAGCCCGAGATTTGTGCCTCAGCTCTTCCCTGTCCTTATCCCAGCTTGGTTTTCCATCCACAAGCACACTGTAGCTTAGATTTGCACACGTGTTCATGCATCTTTCATTCCTGTGGCCTTATACCCGGGCTTTTGCTGTCACCTCTGCCATCACGGCTCTATGTCCCCAGGACACCATCTCCAAGCACTGTTGCTTTCTATTTTGTCATCAAACGGTGTAAATCCACTTCTCCCAGTGTAAATTCTCTTCTCCTGGGGCTCAGAACCAGCTGCATACCCCACCCTGCCCCTGGGTTTGTGCTTTTCTGAGCCAGGGCTTTGTGCTTTTCTGTGTCAGGCTTTGCTCAGCGCCTGTGTGTGCGAAGGAGCTGCTGCACGTCCCTGCAGGGCTGCAGGCTGCCTGCTCCTCCTTGCTGGCAGGAGAGGGGATTTGGAGGCAGGTCCCTCTAGAGCCAGGCTCTGCTGCTTAGGCACGGCTGTCTGCGGACTTCCCCAGAATATATTAGGCGTAATTTCCTCCTGCTTCACCGGAAGCTTGTTAATATTTCACCGGGGCACGGGGGCAGGCTGCAAAGCCCACGCTTCAAAGGAGGGCAGCTTTCAGCAGCTCTGGGCTTGGCTTTTGGTTTTCCCAGCTCTTGCTATAACTCGTTCTGTGGTTTTGAAAATAGGTAAAAACCCTCAACCACCCAGCTGAGGAAGAAAGCCCAGGCAAAGCCCACCAGGCATGCCTGTCCCTGCCTTGCTGAGCTAGGCTGTGGCTCTACTGTCTGCTCAGCTCTGCTCTTCCTGCACTGACATTTGGGGAAAAAAATTGTAAATTCAGGTCTGGGTGTTTTGTGAGCTCACTTGGGTTTGAAATGGCTGCGAGGAATCCAGTGCAGCCCTGATGTGCCCTACTGCTGCCAGCATGGCTTGTGGAAGGGCTGAGGTGGGTTTCCCTTCCATGAGAGGAGATTTTTGGGAATGACTTTTAGGGAATTATTTTTGCTTGATCCTGGACTCCACAAATCGGAGCAGGATTGGCCCTCCAGGAGCAATAACAGAAGAATTACTGCATTGCATGGGCGTCTTTATGTGTTTTTTAAACTGTGCCTCCTAATTATAAATAATGGCTGCGATATGAGATATGATTATGATGGATGGTGATTCTGTATTCCATGTGCATTAGCGGCTTTAACCTTGCCGGGGTAATTATGTCTCATTTCAAATTCTGATACTATTTATTTGAGGTAGGGGACTGGGAATTTAATTTCTACTGCTTTGTCTTTTAGTATTATTATTATTTGAAAAGGATACCTTTGCAAAATTGTTTTTTAATCATTCCCTCCAGTTGGCAGCACCAGTTTATTAATATTTTCAGTGCCCATGTGGGGCTGTTTTGGAAATGTTTGTAAAGGTAGATGTTTTGGGGGAATGTGAAGCTGAGAGCTGATGTATAGGAGAGGAGCTATTCCTGCAAGACACCAGTGTGCACCCTGCAGCTTCAGTCTTCCCAGAGCAGCTGCCTTTGGCACTGGCTGCTGCTGAGCCACGTGTCTCTGCCAGCCTGGCTCCCTCCTCACACGAGGTCCCTGGAGGTCCAGGAAGGGCTGAGCCATCGTCCTGCCCACCCCTCACCATCTTCGATGGCACGTTTAATTAAAAACCGCATCAACCCCAAGATTGTGCACGTGGTCCTTAATCAGTTTGAAGTCTCTGTGAGAATAAAGTAATTATACTACTCGTTTGGTTACAGTAATTAAAACTTTAATTAACATCATTTCCCACCCCTTGGCCTCCCTTTACAGATATTCAGGCATGTGATGGGTGTCTGCCAGGGTTGCATCTTGGGATAAAGCTGTTTATGCTTCTGCCTGTCCCCATCTCTGTTCCCTCCAGCACCAGCCTGGTAAGGTCCAGCTATTCTTGACCCCACCCAGCTCTCTCCAGGCTGCCAAGTGTCAGCTGCATTCCTGTGTGGGAATGCTCCATGGCCAAGGTGCTGGCAAGTCCTGGTGGGTAGCAGCTCCACTTGAGGTCCCCTGTAAGCACTGGGAATGGTGGAAAGGGTGGTAGGTGTTCCTTGGAGATCTTCTGAGCCTCAGTTTTGAATGTGGCATGTGGTTTGGTCTGGTCTTAGCAAAAGCTGGGCTTTCAGAGACCAGCCCTGTATTCCCAGGAGGAACTTGTTAAGGAGACAGCCAGGCTCTTCCTTTCCCATTGCATGGGCCTGCAAGAGCTGAGGTCACAATGATTTGTGGCCGAATGCTATCACACCTGTAAAGCTCAGGGTGGGCTCCAGCCCCTCTACACCCCATTTTACCCCCCTGGCTAAAATATGGCCACACCACCCCGTGGTCAGTGATGGGCTCTGTGGTGGCCAACAGGACCCTGTGCTCCCCAGGGTCTGCAGAAGGGATTGCTGCCTGCAGAAGCAGGACAGGGAGTTCTGCATTGGTTCCAAAGGAAATCCACGCTGTGTAAAACCTGAGCGCTTAAATATCTTGAGCAGCATCCTTAGGGAAAGCAATCTCTATATTTAAATCTTCTCAATCTCTCCTTTGGAATTGCTCTGATGCACAGACTGAAGGGTCTGATTTCCATCCTGGTTTTGAACAGGGAGCCCACTGCAGACAAGTGGTTTTCTTTGCTCTGGGTTCTGCATGGTGGGGGAGCCATGGCCCCATGGCTTTTCCTTGGCTTTTTGGAAATGTATAGCCAGGGATGTGGTTCTCTGCATTGGAAATTATGTAGGAGGGCCAGAAATTTAGAGTACGGGAATGAAATTTTCAAATGTGAACAAAAAAGAAGATCAGGGAATTTAGCATCAAGAACTCAAGCTGGAGTGAGTGAGAGGGTCTAAATCTATTTCAAGCAAAATATTTGCAGGCACTCTGGTGTGCTCAGTGTGAAGCCAGGCTTAGCTGGCTGTTATCACCAGGATCACTGGCCATGGAATGTTGGAGGATTTCTTCTCTAATCTTGAAAGTGTTTTGTGTTTGGAGCAGGGACTGTTTTATGAGGAAAGGCAGGACCTGGGGTTTGATCATGGCATGTTGATAGTGGAGCTGTTGATCAGAAAAGGTTAAGAAAAGGTGTGGCTGTAACTTTCTGTCTTCTCCTGATGACATGGATTTCATTCTCATGGAGTCCATCAGGTAATGTACGATTTTGTCATTGAATCTGTAAGAGACTCTGCATGCCCAGTTGTACTGCCTGTGCTGGCTCTTAATATTTAATGTCACTGTGCCCTGCGATATTTAGATCCTGATTGTTTATTGCTTATCAGCTCCTCCCGGGCAGTCTGGTGTGATTTGTCCACAGAGATAAAACACCAGGACAGCCCAGAGCTGCAGTAAAAAGAGGACTGATGGGTAGGAAGGGATCAAAGCTGGTGTTAAATGGGTGAAGCTGAACCTGCTGTGCCATCAGTGTTGTCCTTCTCCCTGTGTGGAGGTGAATGTGCAGTGGATTTTGTTCCTATTATAGTCCCCTTGCTGCAGGAAATGGCTTTTGGCTCTCATGCCATGGAAATAGTGGCTGGTGCACTTATGTGGTTGGAGCTGAATGAGTGGGAGGCTGAGAGGGGGGTGCAGAAGGGACTGGAGTCTGATGGATGGGTAAATCCAGACATGAGCCACTGTGCCTCCACTGAAACAGCCCCTCTACAGCCTCCACTCTGTGGGCTTTTCCTGCTGCTGGCTCCTCTGTTTGCAAGGCCAAAGCCCCTGCCTAGTCCTCAGGCAGCTCCTCTTGCTGCTGTGTTGTTTAGGGACCAGGAAGGAAACAGCTATTTTCCTGGAGCCGAGAGGGGAGGAGGGATCCAGCTGATCTCCAGCTGTGCTGCAGCCCTGGGAGCTGATACTTCCTCCCTGACATGTCCCTAGTGAAGGCCTGTTACCCCCCTCCCTGCCTTTTTTCCCTGGAAATGGGGTGGTCCCCATTCCTGTTCTCAGGCAGCAATGAGCCCATGGTCACAGGCAAAGACTTTTCCTGATCATTGCTCTGTGTTCCATGTGGGCAGGATGGTGACAAGCCTTTGGCATTCGTGTTGGGGTTACCTTGGTCTGGTTGCATATCTGGGCAGAAGCTGAGAGAAGCCCAGAAAAAAAGGTTTATGCTACCCTGTTGAGCTGAGCAGCATCATTAAGAGGCAAATAATTTGGATTTGCAGAAAAAATACTAAATTCTAAGCTAGGAGAGGCTGGCACTGGTGGCTCTGGGTCTGCTCTGCTTGCTGTGAGGAGCTGTGTGTCAAGGGGAGCCAGGAGCCAAGGGTTTGGGCTGGTCCCCATGTGATCTCTGGAGGAGCCAGTGCCTTGGCAGTGGAAGAGATGGCTTTTGTCTTGAAAACTCAGTTTTGAGTCCTTCAGGTGAGAGCTTTCTCCCCAGGGCCTTCTCTGGGAGGTTTAGGTATTAACTGGCCCCGGGCTGGTCACGTGCAGTCTGAGTCCTGTGGGAGCTGGGAGGGTGACACATTGCCATGGCTTCATTCATGCCTTTCATGCCTGGGGCCTGCTGGGACTCTTGGGATGCCTTCAGTAATTAATGAACAGGAGAAAAAATAATCCAGTATTTCTGTGATGTGCTCTGCCCTTCACTGCTGTCACCCACGGCTTTATTTTTACATGGAGGAGAACAGTGGGATGCAGAGAGGAGATCTCTGTTGCATTTTGCTTTGTGCTCTTCCTGCCCTTCCCTTCCATTTTGCAAGGCTAAAATTCCTTCTCCATCTGTTACTGAGCTTTCCTGCCTCCAGAGCTCCCTCCTTTCTTCCCAAGGCTTGAGAAAAAGCAGGATTGTCTTACCTGCCTGTGCTCCTCTCCCTTGCAAGGGACATTTCTTTGGTGGGATGTGGTGCTGGGGTTTCACAGGATATTTTTGCTGGAATGGGAACAGGCACTGTGGTTTTGGTTTTTTTTTGAGACCTTCTGAGGCTCCCTCCCCAGGGAACTGATGCCCTGGCAGCTGCCGTGCTGCCCCCAGGGACACCCTGGAATTGCTGTCAGTTCTCTTTAACCTCAGGGGCAGAGCAGGGCTGGTGGCTGCAGAAGGCTCTGTGCAGAGGTTGAGTTGCATCACTGTTGCTTGGCCCAGGGTCAGCAAAGACTGCCACCTTGCCAGGTCATAGCATCACATGGAGGGGTCCCTGGGGTCCCCATCCCCCTTCCCTTGTGCCACTCAGCAGCTGCCAGTGCCTCCTGCCTGGTCCCTGGAAGCCCCAGGGCAGTGCCTGCCCATTGATTTGCTTGTTGGGGGCCCCCTGTGATGGCCTCAGCCCTGAGCGATGCTGATTGGGAAATAATTGCAATAATAATAGAGATATTTTGCTCCTGAGTGACTAGACAATATGAACTGGGCTCTGAGCCAAGAGGGTTTTGAAGGGCAAAGCTGAGAAATCAATGCCTCAAGACTAACAGAGCTGCTGTGGGGCTGGGGGCTGGCAGGGATGGGGATGGGACTTAGGGCTTTATTTGGGATGAAAGTGGGGCAATTGCCTTAACCCATCACACATTGTGTGGCTCCCAGTGGGAGCCTGTAATTCCTCCTGCCACTTCATTGTGACTTCACCATCCATCAGTCCCTCCTGCACCTGGGTTTGACTCTGCCAAAGGTGCTTCCCCTGTGCATTATCCTGGCACTTCTCCCTCCTTCCAGCAGTTCAGTTTTGGTACAGAGAGATGGGAAGGATTTTTCTGACATTGTCTTAATTCTTTCAAAATTGCAGGAACAGTGTGTTGGGCTGTACTTCCCATCCTGCTGATGGAGCAATGCTGGCGGACCTGGTCAGGAGAGATTTTGGGAGGGTTTGCAGATGGTGAGCATGGAGCTGGTCAGTCCTGTGCTGTGCTGCATGGTGCTGGTGTAACTGGCTCTGCTGAGCCCACTTAGCATGGTGGAGCACCACTTGTGTGGGTGGCTGAACAAGAGGAAAAGATGGAAATGAGTTTAAATGAAAGAAAAAGGTGGTTGGGAAGTTCTGGGGAAGGTGTTGCTGTGCTTTGGGGCCTGCTGGGCAGGATTGCTGCCCTGCCTCCTTCTCTCTTCTCTTTCCTATGGCAAATTCCAGTGCTTCACCCAGTTCCCACCCTACCTCCCAGAGAGGTGCAGTGAGTGTGTCTGTCCCCAGCCCACATGGCTGAACTCAGGATCCTGCCTGGGGATGACACATTGGCAGCAACATGAGCTTTGAAACCAGTTTTGAAACCACCTGTGTCACATCTGCCAGTGTGGGTGAGGTGCTGGGTTTGTTGCTGAGCATTTGAGCATTGATTTAGATTAAGTATCTCCTTGTTTTTTGCTTTATTGTACCAATATGATTCAAGTCCCATATTCTCCAATATGATTCAAGTCCCATATTCTCCAATATGATTCAAGTCCAATATTCTCCAACTCAGGGTGATGCTGGGCACAGGACAAAAGCCTGGCTTGTGCTCATCTTTATCAAGCGAATGGGTTTCACTGAATGCAATCAGGCAGCTTACCTTGCTCCTCGGCAGGTTAGTGATGAGGCAGGAGCATCCCAGCCCTGTGTGAGCGATCAGTGAAGCCTTCTCTTGCAGGGGAGGTGGAGAGGACAGAGCCCAGCTCTGCCAGATCCGAGCAGCTGCCCGCCCGTCTGGCGGGAGGCGTGTGTCGGATCCGGCTGCATTCCTGTGCAGGCAGCTGCAGGGATGGCAGGGAAGGGGCTGGCAGCCGGCTGGGGGGGCAGGGGGGAGCCGGGGTGTCGGCTGCCAGCCTGCCCTGCATAGCTGGGATGTTTCTGTGGGGCCCATCCTGTCATCAGCCCTGGGACAAACCCCTGCGAGATGCATCCCACAGCCCTGCCCGTGGCCCTGCTGCTGTCTGTCTGCACCCTGTCACTGCTGTCCTGCTCCTGCCCCGTGGCACAGAGCACCCATAGGGGCAGCCCTGGTAAAGTGGGGTTGGGGCACTCCTAATGGCAATTTCCTGGTTATCTGAGCAAAGCCACAGGCAAATCCTCACCACTCTGGACACCAAAGTTTGGTAACCTGAAATACAGTGGGAGGGAGCAGGAGCCTTGACCTCCCTGCTCTTGATCCCCAGCATGCCAGTGTCCCTCTCTCCAGCAGTACCCAGCTCCCAAAGTTGTGTCCATGGGATAGATGATGCCATGGCCCTGCAGCTGCTCCTGTCCCTGCCTTTTGCTGCACCTTTCTGGGTGGAGGGAAAAAGAGAGTGTGTCTCCTTGGAGCAGCTGATCCAGAAATTTAATTTAAACCCTTTCCCTTCCTTTGGAAACTGGAGAAGGGCGTGTGTGTGGCAGCTGCTTGTCCTGGGGAAAGGCATGTGGAGGGGCAGCTGGTGTCCCTGTCCCCACATTCTTACTGCCTTGGGGTGAACCCAGGCCATGTGCTAAGAGGGGCTTTGCAGGCTGACCCCCCAAGGCCATCCCTTTCCCCCAAGCCCCCCTGGCTGGACATGGGCTGTGCCTTTTCCTGCTGTAGGCTTGTCAGCGTGGTGTTGTGTGACACTGTGCAGCAGCTGTCGCCTCTGCCCCGGTGTGGCCAGGCTGCATTTGCCCTTTGTTGCCTCTGGGAGGTGGCCCCATGGCTTGCAGGGGCAGCTCTGCCATGACCTACTCTTCTTCTGGTTATATTTGGCCTATCCTGTGCCTTTTGGGTGGACGGTGCCAAAATCAAAGCAGAATGCTGGGGGTGTTCACTGCCCTGCTCTCAGGGAGGGGACATTTGCACCTGCTGATTTGGGTGTGGGGGCCTGGGGCTTCCATGGTGCCTGAGCTGTGAGCACCAATGGCCTTGGGAGGGGAAGGTTTCACTGCTGGGGCTGCACTCTGCCCTCCACCCATGACAAAGCATCTTCCTCCTCCCAGCTCAGCCATGTGCTACGGAGCTGCTCACAGGGCAGGAGGGGACCAGGACATGGGCACAGGTAGGGCAGGGTCCTCCTTCCAGCATCCTCTCCTCACAGCCGTGTCTCGTCCCTGCCTGTTTAATCCCTGTCCCCAGTGGAGATCGTTGGGGCTGGGGAACTCAGTGCTTCCCTCAGCGTGTGTTGAGAGGGAAGCGGGGAGGCTTTGAAATGCACTCCCATAAATAAGCCTTTCTTTCGCGTTGCCTGTCAGCACCGTGCGAGCCCCGTGGAACTGGAAAGGGTCCCCGTGAAAAGGCTGCCGAGTGTGTTTCAGGCAGATAAGTCCCTGCCTTTGAAGTGTGGCAGGCGGGCAAAAGCGCCCTCCTCTTGTAGCTGCTGCCAGCCGCTGCGAATTAATCACAGCCCTGCGCAGATAAGAGTACAAAGCCTGACTGAGCACTTCTCCTGCCCAGAGGAGGGGTCTGCGGGGGACGCTGGGGACCCGGGATGGAGCCTGGAGAGCCTGCAGGTGGGGAGATGTAAGGCTGGGGTGGGAGGGTGCAAGGAAAGACTGGCTGTGGGGCAGGACAGAGCCCTCTCTTCCTGGTGCTGGGCTTGGGGGTGTCCCCTGTGAGATCAGATCTCTTGGGGACCTTCCCTGTGGGCCCCCAAAAATGTGGGCTTGGTCCTGTGAGGAGCCAGTGGCCCACCCAAACACCTCCCACATCCCGCACAGACCTCTGCTGGCATGTGTTAAATCCAAAAGCAGCCTTGGCATGTCTGCAGCTGCCTTCCCTGTCCAGCTGTGCTTCCTCCCTGTCCACCTGGTGTCCCTGGCCCAGGCTGAGCTGTAAAGCCCTGTCCTCCCCTGGACCTGCTGCCAGCGCTGGGTGGGTGCCAGGTCATGGCTGCTGCCTTCCTCTCACTGCCTGTCTTTCCAAAAGCTGGCTCCTCTCTGCCTTGTGCTCTTTGCTGGTGCTGTGAGGATGTTGGGAGACGTTTCTCCTCGTGCTTGGCTGGCCAGCAGTGTTTGTGGCACTGGGGAAGTGCCTCCTCACCTGGACAAGCCTGAAGGGCACCTTGCCGGGGGGAGAAGTGTGCTGCCATGGAAGGAGCTGTTTCTTTGCAAGGTGATATGCTTGCCTACCCCAAAGCCTTGTGTGGGATGGCAGCTCCTTTCTCCAGCCAAGACAAAGCCATCCCCAGGAACTGTCTCTGGGTCTCTTGGGAGAGGACCTTGCATTTGCCCAGCTGGGGTGTGCAGTGTGCAGTCACTCATTACACCAGGGTTGCCAGGGGTTGGGGTGTTGCCCCCCCATCCTTTCCCTCACCCTTCCTTTGACAGGGTTCTCAGCTTCTGGGGGTGCAGGTCTTAAACCCCTCTTGGGGTGAAGTTATGCTGGGTGCTGGCCCCGTGGGGGTGGGCTCGTTGTTTGAGTGGGGAGGGTGTGCACATGGGTTTCTGGCAGAGCAGCCCCTGGCCTTGCTTTGGGATGATTCACCCAAGGAGGGAGTTTATAATTTCATGCCTCTGGCTCTCCCCATGTGCTTAAAAAGGCAGCAGCCCTTCAAGACCCTCACTCCTGCTCCTGTGCCTCAGTACAGCCCCAGGAGCTGGCTGCCCCTTGGGGCTCCTGCAGCTCCTGGGAGGAGGCATCACCACCAAGCTGCTGCCTGAAGCCAGCCCAAGGCAGCCAGGAGTGAGGGCAGGAATCCTGAGCAAGAAATTAGTGTGAGTAATTATTAGTATTGGGTAATTATATCAGCGTCAGGATGAGGAGAAAGGTTAATATGTTTATTTATTTATTTATTTATGGTAAATGTCTTTTCCCCTGGGTGGGAAGGCAGCCAGGGTGGGCAGGAAGGAGAGTGTTTCTGAGGGGGTCTGCTCTGATTAAACTGCATCCTCTCCCCCTTTCCCTGCTCCCACTACCCTGGGTGCAGGGAGGGGGGGAGGAAAGCAGCCCCTTCCAGTGTCTAAGAGATGGAGGCTCCTTGTGCATTCCTTGTGTATTCCCAGTGCATTCCTTGTGGATTCCTAGTGCATTCCTTGAGCTGTCTTACCATGCTATAGTCCAAAGAGCCCATCCTTATCCTGCTGGCCAGGATGGGTGGTTCATGTTGGGCTAACCCTGCTGGAAAGGCCCTGATCCTGGATTTTCATCTCTGTCTGCACAGCAGTGGGGTTCTTTGGGGAGTTGGGTCCTGCTTGGCATGGGGGAGTCTGGGTTCTATCTGCTCCCACAGGTTGCTCATGGAAGTTGTGGATGTGGAAGATGTGGATCCCCAGGAATGTTCAAGCCAGGTTGGATGGGGCTTTGAGCAACATGGTGTAATGGAGCCAGGGAGCTGGAAAAGAGGTGTTAGAACTAGATGAACTATAAGCTTCCTTCCACCCAAACCTTTCTGTGATTCCGATCTCCTCATGCTGGAGAGGAGTGTTAGGATGCATTTTCCTACCATGACCTAAGTCACAGTCTCTCTCTCTGCCCTGTGCTTTGGCCAAGCAGAAAACATCATGATTACCAACTCTTCCAAGTTTCATTTTCCTGATTCCCAAACACACCTACAGGTTATCCTCGACAGGGGAAGAGATGCTAGAGAGAAGGGTTCTTGTGTGTGCGTGGCCCCACCAGAACATCCTGACGTGTGTCAGGCTGGGTTCCAGCCCCGTTTGACTACTAAGAGTATTTTTAGGTTCTTCCTGGAGCCTCAAATTAACTGGAAGTGCTTCATGTCTGTTGTTTTTTTAATACATCTCTTTCTCTTTCCCAGCACTGCACAGTGCAATAATGTAATGGGGAAATTACCCCGCTAGTTAAAAATTACTGCCAGCGCGACACGCAGCCATAGATCTATTTTAGAACCAGGGTAAAACTGTATCGATTATTCTGTGCCGCAACTGCGGCCCATAAAAGGATTGGAAAGGTGTGTTTGTCACCTTGCCATAGTGAGGTGGGGTGATGGTGCCATGCTGGGCAGTGGAAGGGGTGCTCCCTGTTACGCTCCTCCAGAGAGCTGGCTTGGGAAGGAGTTTGTAGGGGAGAAACTGAGAGCTGGGAGGGGAGCAGCTCTGAGGAGATGTGGGGAGGCAGGGTTGTGCTCTGGGGGTGATGCTGGGTACCACTGAGCAAGGGACACTGCTGGCCATGTACTGTGGATGTCTGCGGCTTGGCCTCCTCTCATCTGTTTGGAGTAGGAAGAAACGTGGCCCTGGACCTGGGCAGAAAGATACCCCTGCCAGAAAGGTAGGCAGAGGCTTTAGCACCTCTGGGGTACCAAGTGTGAGGCTGATGGGGAGCAGAATCTGTGCAGGGGTCTAGCAAAGGATGCTGAGAAGCCGTGGGAGAATACCAGGACAATTTTGGGTTATGGTGAAGGCTCTTCTGTCCTGTGGAAGGAGGTGCAGGGGGTTTTTGGCTGTGCTGTGAGCTCCCAAGAGTTAGCCTGGCCCTGCAAACCCAGTTGTCACATCCCTGGGGAGGGGGCAGCCCCTTTGCTCACTGCTATGCAGGACTCATCTCTCTCTGGTTGCTCAGGGGTCTCTTTCTTAATTAAATACATTTGTTTTGTAAAACTGCCTAAAAATAATCCGGGGCTGGTGCATGCAGGAGGCTGGCAGTGAATCAAAGGCGCCGCTCTAATTAAACGGGCCCCGGTTTGTTTGTGAGCCGCATACATTTCCATGCTAATCAGCTGCACACCGGGATCCTGCTTTCCCAGCCCCTATCCTCCTGATTGGGAACTGTGCAAATGCTGGCAGCAATTTATTGCAGGAGCAGGCGAGGTGGCCAGGCTGCTGAGGTGGCTGCCGTGGGGGCACATGGGGTGGGCATGGATGTGCTGGGCTGTGGGAGTGGGTGTGATAATCAGGGCAGGGCTGTGGGATGCATTTGGGGGGGATGCTTCCAAGCAGCCAGTTTGCCCCTCTCCTGAGTCCTGCAAATGGGGATGCTGGACCAGGTCTCTCTGTGTGCCAGCAGCAGCGTGGAGATAATCACAGGCAGAGTTTGCTCCATCTTGCTGGGCATGATGCTGCTGCTGGGATTTTTGCAGAATGTATGGCTGGTGTGGCTCCCATCCCATCCCACCCCATCCCATCCCATCCCACCCCATCCCATCCCATCCCATCCCACCCTCTGAGCATTTCTCTGACGCTGCCCCATGCCATGGTCAGCCTGAATTTGGGGGTATCACGAGTAATGGGGTGAGCACAAAGTCCTTCTGGCTGGTGGAGGTGCCAGTCAGGGTGTGCCAAGTGGCAGAGCTGAGTTCAGCCCTGCGTGGTGTGTGCCTGCAGCCTCCTGATGTGCTGATCATTAGGAACCGGCGTGCTTGGGAAGAGCTTTAAGGTAATTGTGAGCCACAAGGAGATTAAAGCCTTCACCATGGTCCTGCTCAGGGAACAAAGGCGCTCTCTGAACCTCTGTTGACCTCCAGCTTCCTAGAGACCCTCTTGACTTCCCCGGTCACGAGTCCAAGTGTTTCCTGTGATGGGAGGGCGGGCAGGAGCCGAGCCTTCACCGCAGCATTCCTGCCTGGCCGGGCTCGGGCCGTGTGTGTGAGCTGGGCTGCTCTCAGCACCCTGGGGCAGGATGGGGTTCCATGCTTTGCTGCAAGATGGGGACTCATCTGTTCTGTGCTACAACTTGGAGGGGTTTTGGGGCTGGGCAGCAGCACGTGATGGCTTGCAATGTGAGAGCCAGGAATGTGGCCTCCCTCCCTGGAGAGAGATGAATGCCCTTGGCATGAATGTGGTGCAAATGCACCAGTCAAATGTGGTAAAGCAAAGAAGGCATTGCAGTTTGGTCTTCTGGAAAGGGTTGGGATGCTTGCAGAGCAGTTGATGCTTTGCTGTGCTGCAGGGGCTGTGGAGTCACCCCACTGGTGTGGGATGGAGGGGTGGTGTCCCTAATGGGGCACATTCTGTATCCCCCATCCTGGTGCGGGCTGAGGTGTGTGAGGGTTCATGCTCATGCCCCCTTGCTCTCCCCACAGATCCTCGTGGACTTGCCAGCTGAGAGGAAGCACCAAGCTCTGCAATATGAGAATGTTGTGGCCCATGAAGGCAGCTCCATCCTGCGGGACCTGGTGCTGAGCCCTGACCGTCAGCACATCTACGCCATGACTGAGAAACAGGTGAGGGCAGGGATCAGCAGTCTTCTGCTCTCCTGACTTGGCAGCCCACACTGAAACCCTAATCTACAGTCCTGAGTGCTGGGAAGCCTTTTGGGCAGCTCTCTAGGGGGGCTGCCCTTTGCTTCCTGGGATTGGAGCTGCCTCAGGACCCTGGGGCAGCTCCTCCCTGCAGAAACACTGTCCTGAGGCTTTAATTGTTAGCAGCAGCTGCTTGAAATTCCCATGGCCCCTGGGGACCAAGGGCTTCCTGACCCTTCCTTGCTGTGAGTGGCTGGCCATAAACCTCCTCCCTGTTTTGGCCGTCCCCTCCTGAGCAAGGGTTTTGCAGGTCAGCGGGAGCTCCTTGCTCCAAACAACTTTTTGTCCTCTGGAGCAGCTGCTTTTGCATGACAGGGCAGAAGGGACATAAGGCTGGTGCACCCCCAGACTGCTGGTGTGCACCTCTTGGTCCCTGGCTCTGCTTGTGCTGAGCTAACTGGAGGTACAGACCCAATCTGGATCTGGTGCTGACATCCTGGCAGCATGGTCTGGGCACATTATAGGAAGTTTTGGTTGTCTTAGTGTCCCCAGGACCTGTGGGAGGGCTGCTGGTGTGAGTTCATCCACCCCTGGGCTGAATGGGAGGGAGTGAAGCAGGTTCCTGTCATGCTGGTGACACTCTGGATCTGGTGTCAGCACACCATGCCTGGCAGGTGACAGGGTGGCCGTGCTGGGGTGTGCTGTGCCTGTTCTCCCAGCACCTCTGCTCCTCTGCCCAGCCAGGGGTGTGTGTGTGACTGGGACTGCAAGCAGAGCTGGGAGCCTCAGTCTCCTGGCCACCAGCCTGAGGGCTTGGGAGGGAAAGGACGAGTGAGCAGGAATGTAGGTTTGTCTAGACAGTCCTGAGGGGACAGCACAGTTCTTTTCCCCCTCCTCCCAGTGGCTGTTTCTGGTTTGTGCTCTGCGGCAGGAAACATGCAGCTTTCCAGGTGGGGCAGAACCTGCATTGGGGCTCCTCCATGCAGCTGTCCTGGGCTGTGTTTCCATCCCTGGCTATTTCTGTCCCAGGGCTTGCTCAGCTGAGCTTCCCCTCTGTGGGGCAGATGTTGGAGAAGTGGATGCCAAGGGGGCAGTTGCATTGTCCTGGACAGGGGATCTTCTTCAGGGACCACCACAGTTCCTGGGACCTGACACTTGTCAGGGCAGGGTCTGCCAGGGGGGTGCCCTCTGCTACCACCTGCCTAAAGCAGTGTCAGGGACAAACAAATGGGAACATTACAGTCCTCACCACCCTGGGGGGACTGGTTGGCCAGGAAATCCCAGCCCTGTAGACATCATGCTGAGCCTGTGCTCTGCTGTGCTGTTTGGAGGGAGAACACCCCAGGTTCAGCCTTCAGTAGAGAAGTTTGCAAATTTTAATTAATGAGTGCTGCCCCATGGGGGCAGTGGGGAAACTGAGGCACAAGCATGGCAGGCATGGGCAGCTGCTTGGTGCTGCAGATTCCTTGTGGCAGGCAAGCAGGAACCCCCTCTTTGCACCCCCTCCCTGTCCTCCCTGTTCTCCTCCCCTCTCCTTAATAAAGCCCACTCTCTTCCCTAGTACGCTCGGTGTTATCAGAGTGCTGGTGGAAAGTAATTAAATGAACAGTTGTAACAGAGCTCGAAGGGCTTGGAGAATGAGGGGATTTTAATCAAATCTGGAGGAGCAATTAATAAAGGACTGGTAACCCTTTCAGAGCAGGGCTGCAGCAGCCATGGGTGCCTGGCTGGCACTGGGAGCCCACGTGGAGCTGAGTTGGCCCAGCCCCCTCTCAAATACTGCTAAGGTGCAACAATGAAAGGAACTTTTTTGGAGTAAAAGTTCTCTGGGGTGGGAGTGTTGCCTGCAAATGTGCTGGGCCTGGGAGAGGAGTGGGCGATGGCGAGGGGCTCAGCCTCTCCTGCCTCCCCACTAACAGCCCAGGGTGAGCCTGTGCTGGGTCTGTCTCTGCCACGTCAAGGTGACCCCCTTCACTCTGTGCCTGCTCCCCACAGGTGACGCGTGTGCCGGTGGAGAGCTGTGAGCAGTACGAGAGCTGTGAGCTGTGCCTGGGCTCCCGGGACCCCCACTGCGGCTGGTGTGTCCTCCACAACATGTGAGTACAGCAGGGTTGTCCCTGCAGCTGTGCCAGTGACCTACAGCTGACAAAACATGTCCATATCCTTGGGGACATCCCTCCTGGACTTTGGCTCCAAAGTGCTGTGAGATGGAATGGTCCGAGGGGTCAGTCATCCCCTCGTGTGGTGCCCAGGCTGTGCTTAGGAGCCTCTATGCATGGTGAAGCTGCTGCCAGGGCCTGCTCATCCTGCCCACAGGCTCCTGGGTGTGGCATTCTTGTGCCAATAATACAAACTGAATATAAAATACTCCTGCAGTCTCAGGGGAGAGCAGAGCTCCGGTATGGACCATGGTCATCCTCGGTCCCTACCTGGCCATCATTTCCGTGCCAAAGGGTCTGTTTGCCCTGGTGCCAGCCCAAAGCCCTGCAGGAGCCCAGGGGATTCTCCTCCTCACCGTGGTGCTTTCCTCCCCCTGCAGCTGCTCCCGCAAGGACCGGTGCGAGCGGGCGGACGAGCCGCAGCGCTTCGCCTCGGAGCTGCGGCAGTGCGTGCAGCTCACCGTGCAGCCCAGCAACATCTCCGTCACCATGTCCGAGGTCCCGGTAAGGCACCTCTGCTCCCTCAGGCTCCCCCCCGCCACCTCCTGACCCTCTGGAGGCAAAGGCTGCGGAGGAGGCAATTAAAAATAACTGATGACTTGTACGGTGAATAGGGAAAAAGGGGAAGAGAGGTCTGAGTCAAAGCAGAGCAAAGTGCAAGGCGTGGATGGGGGCAGGCCGTTGGCTCCATATTGATGGAGATAGTAAACCAGGTGATGATTATTCAGAAATGACATAACTGAGCAATAAATATTTCTCCATAATAAAGCATGACCATCAGAAATGCCATTCATAGGCCAGCAATCGAGCTCTAGTTCAATAGCCTGTCTCTGACTCCAGCCTGCAGTAGATATTTTGGGATGAGACTTTGATGCTCAACTTGCTGCTCTCTCTCTGTGCAGGCAGAAAGGATGAGGCACTTCCCTGAAGTATTTTTCAGGCCATTAGCACCATGAAGAGAATAAGAAACAGCATATACTAGTAATAAACTGCAAGGTCTAGATATCTGGCACTTAGGAATCCTAAAGAAGTTGGCCAAGGATTTCTGTGGCCTGGGGATGTATGTAATAATATGCCTTTGTAATAAATAACTGAATGTTGAGAAAAGCCCCAGAAACAGAAAAGGTGCTCATTTTTTTCTCAGATACATAAAGGACCAAATAGCCAGAGACTGTTTTGTTTTACTTCAGAATTAGAAGAAGAAAGGAAAAAGAACAGGTTCAGAATACACCTGATAATGATTTAGGGATGGGAATATAATTTATGCCAGTCAACGTGGGTTTGTGTCTGACAAACCCCATTTTGCTCTTTGGTGAATTTATGACTTGAATTAGAAGAGGGACTGTGGGGATGTGATGTTTTTAGACTCCTACAAGGCTTTTGACTCGGTACAACACAACGTTCTGATTAAAAATTAGCATTATACAATATTGATAAAGCACGTGTTAAGTGGATTAAGAACTGGCTCCGTGACAGATCTCAAAAAGTTCTCATCAGAGGGGAATTTTTGCTGGATGGAAACAGTTTGGAAAGCACTTCTGCAGGGGTAAATGCTCTTTGGTAATGTGGAGATAAATGTGATATGGTTGCAGATGGGACCTGTGGACTCTTGATGCTCCTGGGGTGGAGCCAGGAGCTGGGCAGTGCTTTCACTCCTGGGGTAATTATCTCCATACTGGTGGCAGGATGCTGCACAGAGGTCTGGGGTGGATGACACAGGGATGCTCTGCTCGGGCTGGAGTGCAGCTTTCAAAGGGAGGGACTGAAAAACTCCCGTAAACATCATGTAAATGAGTTGAAGGCTGGAGAAAATGCCTTGCAGTGAGAGACTTCCAGAGCTCAATCTGCTTAGCTTATCAAAAAGAAGATTAAGAGGTGACTTGATTACAGAGTATAAGTGCCTTTACAAGGAGCAAATATCAGGGACTAAAGGGCTTTTTAATCTATCAAGGAAAAGCATAACAAGAACTAATGGCTGGAAGCTGTGAAAAATTCAAATTAGAAATAAGGCAAGCGTTTTGTAAAGTGAGAACTGCTGACCCTGGGGATGACTTTGTGAAGGAAGAGGTGGATTCTTCCCCTCCTTGCCTCTGCTGGAGTGGGTGCCTTTCTGCCTTTCTGTGCAACATACTTCAGCCCCAATGCTGTTCTTGTGCTCTGTAGAGAGCTGAGGCATAATGGCTTGTGGTGTGTCGAGGGCAGAGGACAGAGGCTGTGACTCATTCCAGCTCTTAACCCATTTAAACCTGAGCTCCTTCCTTGAGCAGGGAGGTGCATGGATGGGGCTCCCTTGCAGAAGCCCAGAGCAGGTGTCCTCGCCATGTGTGGGTGGCAGAGGAGGGACTGCACCCCGTGGTCTTTTCTGTTGACTAGACTTACACACAGCAGACACAGAGGAGCCTGTTTTCCTAGCCCTCTGTGCTGATGCTCTTGCCTCTCCTCCCTAGCTGGTCCTGCAGGCCTGGAACGTCCCAGACCTCTCGGCAGGAGTCAACTGCTCCTTTGAAGACTTCACCGAGTCAGAGAGCCGCATTGAGGATGGGAAGATCTACTGCAGCTCTCCCTCTGCCAAGGATGTCATCCCTATCACCAGGGGCCGCGGTGAGCTTCTGCCCCAGAGTGGAGGAAAGCCTGAGACAAATGTCCCATGTATTACCCCACAGGCAGAGGTGGAGGAGGACAGTCCTCCTGGGACAGTGATCCCAGTCTTGGGGTCTGAACCCCACTTGGGTTCTTGGGATGTAGGAGGAGAAGGACTTGCTGCTCATGGGAGGCTGGTTCTTTAGTCTCCTATAAGCCATGGGCACAGCTTGGATGCAGCCAAAGGCAGTGAGCTTGGAACTAGATAATCCTTAAGGTCCCTTCCACCCCAAACCACTTTGTGATTTTACTTGCTGACCACTCCTGGTCACCCTGGCCCTATTTCCATCTGTGAACCATTCCTGGGTAGATGTGGCCATGGGGTCTAGGACATTCTTCTGACCCCAAAACTATTAAACAGTCTTTTCAGCACACCCAGTATAACCTAAGACCCCAGTCTCCACGCAAGCAGGTTGTGTTTTAGCTGTAGGGGCTCAGAGCTGTACTTGGGCTCTGCTGGCCCCTTAGGTGTCTGAATGGGGGTGGATGAACACTCTCTTTTTATTGCCACGCTTGGAGGATTTTGTTAATTAACTGGACTGAGTGGTGATGCCCAGCTCCCTCCAGCCCATCACAAGCCTTGCACTGAATGCTGGGCCATGCACTGTGTCCTTTCTGATATCTTTTTTTGCCTGGGTCTCTTGCAGGGGACAAGCGAGTGGTGAAGCTCTACCTGAAATCCAAGGAGACGGGGAAGAAATTTGCCTCTGTGGATTTTGTTTTCTACAACTGCAGCGTCCATCAGTCGTAAGTGGCCTGGACTTTGTGGGATTAGTGGGATGGTGTGAGACTGGGAGAGAGAGTTCTCAGCTTTGTGGGTGCTGATGTTGCAAAAGGAAAGGGCAGTTGAGTACAGTGGTGTTTACAGTGAGAAACCTCCTCTTTTTGCCTCTGCAGGCTGGGACAATGACCAGAGCACCCACAGTTGGTTTGGGTATGTGGGAACATGTAGCGTCAGGAGAGAACCTCGTGTAAGAGCAGAGCTTTGGGTTTGGCAAAACTGTGGAAGAAAAAACGAGTTTACTGCACTGCAGACTGTAGAAATCAATCCATGTGACTGAGAACGCCAAGTGTCTTGTTATTCCTGGAAACAGTTAATAGGAGTGGCTTGGCAATGCAAGAGGAGAAGCCTGTACTTTCCTGCCACGGTACCTGCTTCCCAGGCTTGCTGGAGAGGGAGCTGGAAAGTTACAGCAACATGGGATGGAACATGCCACATGTCCTGGGGCGTTTACCCAAGAATTTCCTAACTGGAAGTAATTGTGAATTTGCCTTCTTGTCAGGCTGCTGTGAAATCTACTCCTGTAAGGGTTTTTAGACAGCTTGAGATATGCGTTTGATAAAATAGAGGAGGTGCGGATTATTGATGTGCTGTCTAAGCAAGGTGTCTAAAGTCTCAAACCACAACTGCTGCTGAGGAGCTGCAGACAGTGTTCTTGAGCAGTGGGGGATGGCTGTGCTCTAGGACCGTCAGAGCTCCTGCTGGGGTGTGTTTGGGCAAAGAATTTGGAGCTCAAGAATGCAAGAGATTTCATTTCTCTGCCAGAAATCGGCCATGGATGGTGGAGCTCTGGCTGATCAGTAATTACAGACAAGCAAATGCCAAGTGATCTCTTTTGGATGTCTTTTTGCAAAGTGTTGAGCCTGGCTTGGGGGCTCTGCTGGAGTTCACTCCTCCAGAGTCTGTTCAGAGTTTCCACTTTGATCAGGGAAGAGCAGGTGAGATGTAGGTGCCCTGGCTGGGAACCCACCCACAGTGAGCTCCAGGAGGGATGTGTCAGAGGAGAGCCCCTGCAAAGTTCCTGCATCACAGGGATTCCTTCCCTCCTGCTCTTTGCACAGGGAACAGGGCTCCTCTTGGACACGCTGTGCCCGTGAGGGAGGAGAGACTTTGCAAACTTGACTTTCTCCCTCACCTTGACTCTGAGATGAGCTTTGTCTCTCTTCACATCCTGTGGTTTCAATAACGTTAGCTCAGCTTTGGCTTGGGCTGGCTGCATGTCAGAATTTTGCAAATCAAAAAGCAGATATGACTTTTATTTTTGTAAATGAAAGAAAGATGGCTTTTAAGCACAAATGGCATCAGATTTGGTCCAATCAGTGGTCCAGTGGGAAGAGGTGATGAGGGAATTGGCATTTTATTTTATGTGCCTGACACAGGAGGGTAAAAAACCCCTACCCCCCCTGAAACAAACCTACAACAAAGAGCCTGACTGATTTATTACTGCGTTGATGTTTAATTTTGGATGCATTATTTAAAAAGGCTAATTATGGATGCATTAATATTTATGGCTCCAGTTGAAGCTGATAGAAAAGTCCATGTTCTGAGCTGGTGAACATTATTATTTTTTTGACGTCAAGAGTTTTAGGGTTTGGAGGTAGTTTTAACTATGTGACCTGCAGTCGAATCGTAGCCAAAGAGCATGACAATACCTCCTGGGATGATGCAATACTTTTAAATACCATTTGCAGACAGGCGTCTTTAATGGATCTCTTTGGAGTTAATAGCCTTTCAGATCCAGGTTTCATATTTTGTGGAGGAAAATCTATACGTCAGCCTGATAAATTCTGTATTAGGAACAATGTGCTTTTCCACGAGGCTAATGTTTTTCCTGTGGAGATCTCTGATCACTGTGCGTTATGTTTTCTTTTTATGTTTGGATGGCTTTGTTTAGGTTGGAAGGCAGAGTTCTGCATGTCAAATCATTTCTCTGCTGAGGACAAAGTGTTTGAGTGAGATTTTTCAGATGGTTGTGGAGAGATGGGAGGCTGGTGAGGCAGCTCTTTGCTGATGTCAGCTGGGGTAGCTCCAAGGGAAGCCAGTGCAGCTCCACCATGTGCACCAGGGAGAGTCTGACCCTTCTTATTTTCAGCAGACATCTGGAAAGGCATCAGCAAAATGTGGGTTGTGGGGCTGGTCCTGCTGCTGCGGGAGCATCCTGGCTCTCTAATTTCCCACCACCTTGGCAGGTCTTCTTCCCATGCATTTTCAAGAGCTGCTGGAACCTGCCTCGTCAAGGGAGGGATTGCAGAAAGGAAGATGCATCTGATCACTTCTGCAGGAAAGGAGGGTACAGGGGGGGTTGGCTGCCTGTGTGTTTGGCTGTGATGTTTGAGCAGAGGGGGTGCCTTCCAGGTAGAGCTCCCAAGCTGTCCCGTCTGTTAATGCAGGGCTTTATGCCTGTGTGATGGAACTGTTCTCATCACAGACCAGCATCAGTGGCTCCTGGGATACTTTGTGCAGGGTCCTTGGGAGCCCTGGTCTGGAATTTGCATCCTCTCTGGGGATTCATTCCTTTGCAGGAGTTACCTGGAAGCTTCTGGAAGTTCCAGCTTTATGTCCCAGCTCCTGAGGGGCTCTGGCATGTGTTTTCAGGCAGTGGTGTCTTTTGGGCACCCTGCTCCTGAAGGCATTGGGCAGGAGATGCTTCTGACTGAGCTGTGGGATATGGATTTAGCAGGGGAATGGAAACCAAAGGCTTGATGCAGGGATCTGGGGCCCTTGCAAAGGGGGATCTGGGTGGCTGAGGGTTCCTGCCAGCCACAGCAGGGGAGCAGGGCTGCCCACAGGCTGGTCTGCAGCTCCTGGAGACGGGCTCTGGTTCCTGCAGTGGGGAATGAGATGAAAACCCCCATGGCAGGGAGGGGCTGGGTTCCCCTGGGGGTTTCTGGTGGGACCCTGATCGAGAGCAGGCGTTTGAAGGCGCTCGGCACCTTTGATCGCGCGATGAACCAGCCGAGCCCCGCGCGCACGGGCAGATGTTGAGGTCCTCTTTGTCAGAGCTAAACGCCTTCTTCAAAGCATTTGTGGGGAAATGAGTCCCCTTTTAAGATAAAGATGTAACACCAGGCTCCCTGCCTGCCTCTGGCAGAGCTTGCTGGCGAGGTGGGGGAGTGGGGAATCCTCACAGAAAGCTAGTGAGCAATTCCAGGGAATAGTAAGATGTATTTATTTCTTCCCGCTGTTTCCATGTTTCCTTGCTGGATTTCTCCTCTGGAAACTCTGTTTCATAAGTCCTGTTGTGGTTTGGCTTTTTGGAATGTGTGGCTATGGGAAGGGAGCTGGCAAGTGGAGTGGGATGGGGAAGAAGATGAGAGCCTTTGGTGCTTCCTTCAATTCTGTGGGCAGGTTTTGCAGAGCTGCTGGTTTTTCAAGCACCAACGTGCTCAGCTCATCACCAGCACGTCCTGCTGCTGCAAGGTGGAAGCAAAAATTCAGGTGTGGCACAGGGAAAGGGGGAAAATCATATCAGCAAGTCTTCTTCCAAGAGGGAATCCAAGCATCCTGGAAACCTGTCTCCAGTCCAGGAGGTGGCCATGATGCTACCAGCCTTGTGGTTGTGCCTCAGTGTAGTGACAGCAGTGACACCCATGTCCCATCGGCTGCAGGGTGCTGAATTTCTCTGACGCTAGGGCAAGGGCAGACATGCCAAATGGCTCTAACTCCTCCAGGCTGGAGAGATGTGACTCTGCTGTGTCTCTATCCCACAGGTCAGGCTTTCCCTGTAAGCCTACATTAAGTAAATGGGATTTTAATGCATGTCCCAAGGGCTGGGAGCAGCAGGGTTGTGCTGGTAAGGCAGGGCTGGGCTGTTCTGGTGGCCGAGGCACCCTTGTGCCACTGGGCTCCTCTCTGCAGCCTTTCTTTCTGCCCACACATGGAGTGGCTGCCTCTCAGTTGGCCCACTGCTGCTTGCTTCCAGATGCTTACAGATGCTTTCTTTTCAAAGGCATGGACAGATGGCTGCAAGCAGTTGAGTGAGTGTATCTGAGTTTTTGTGGCTGAGTGGTGTGGTGGTAACAGATCCCTGTGTGTTCCTGAGCTGGGGCAGGTGGAAAATCCTGTAGGATGGCCCCAGAGACAGCTCAGGATAACCTGGTTTACATCATGTGTGTTGTGAATGAGGAGGGCTGGTACAGCCTGGTCAGTAAGGGGAGGCAGCTGAGTGTCTTTCAAGAGAATTATCTTAAAACCCAGGGCATTATTCTGCATCCTCTGGTGTGATGGTGGATGCTCTGGACCACCCTGTAAGGACCTTGGCAAAAGCTGGCAGGGATGGAAAAGAATTGTGTTGGTGTGAAAGGAAGGGCAGAAATGGATTGAGATGGGCAGGGCTGCAGGGAGACCAGAGCTGACTCCCCCCCATGCCTTTGCTGGGCACCAGTGAAGAAGCTGCCTGTGGGTCTGTGTAGGGCTGGGGGGACACTGAGCCTCTGGTTCCACTGCTCTTCAGGATTTCCCCTTCTCCCTAGAGTAGAGAGATTGATATGAAGCCCAAAGCACTGCAGTTCAGCCCCTCAGCCCTGACAGCTGCTGCTCCAGATGCAGGCTGTGCTGGAGCTGAGTATTCACTAAGGATGCATCCTCCTGCCAAGAGGAGATCTGAGGAACAGTCAGGGGGCTCGCAGGCGGCTGTGCTGTGCCTGTACAGATGCTGTTTTCATCAACACTGTGTTTATAATTTCCCTTCTTAATGGACCTCCCCTGCTCTGCTCTTGGTGCCATTCAACTTCCCCCTGTTCCTCCCCCCTGCCCTTCACTCCATGTCCTTCCTTCCTTCAGGGACGTGCTGTGCCATGGAAATAGCCTCAGTGTCTGTGTGTGCCTGCAGTGCTCACACCTCCCGTCCCGTCGTGTTTGCTGCTCGGGCTTATCTCACTCCTGTGGATGCTGGTTTTGTTTTCTGCCCCCGCTGTTCAGTGTGATGAGGAGCTCTGGGCTCCTTTGGGCACGTGGCACCGTGGCATGCCTGGGGCTGGCAGTGCAGGAAGGAGAGTGAGTGAGGAGTCTGGATCCAGCACTGCTGGCTCTCCACACTTCCCATCAGCTACAGCTTTGCTTTGGGTCCTGCATGGGGACAGCTGGAACCTCTTTGTGGTCACTGAAGGTGCCTGCACACTAGGGAGGAGTCAGTCCCTGAAGCTACCCTCGGTCTGGGCTCATCCTGTGGTGATGCTTTTGGCTCTGTACCCACCCTGGTCTTTGCTGTTCTTCTGCCCTGTCTGCAGCTCTGCTTCTCTGCAGCCCTTTCCCTAGTATGGCATTACCAAGTTTGGGATCATTTATGGAAGTGGAGGGGAGCTTTTGGCCCAGCTGTGGGGCGAGATGTGGGCAAGCATGGGGGCTGTGGAGAGGCTCTGGCTTTGATCCTGGGGCACTCAAAGTTGAGCAGAGCTGCTTTGTTGCCTGCAAGGATGCCTTCTGTGGCTGGGGGAGGTTTCAGGCCAGCAGTGAGCCTGGACTTGTTTTGGGATGGGGCACTTGGCACAGAGTGACCCTGAAGTGCTGCTCTGAGGCTGGTGCCATGCCTCTATCATGGGGTCATCAGGAGGCAAGGAGGGTACTGCCAGTGGGTCTGGCCCCTTTCCCTGCCTTGCCTGGGCTTCATCTCCACTGGCAGGGCTGGGGAGGAGGCAGATGGGGAACAAGCTGTGGGTCCATATCAGTGCTGCCCCCCCACCCTCTGCTCCCTGCCTCACTGGGCTGCTCGCTCTCCTGGCACGCTTTGGGGAGGCGGAACACTTCAACACATGAAGGAGAGCCTCCCTCTAATTACCAGGAGTGATGAAAGCCTCTTAGGCAAGAAGTGATGAGGGAAGAGTGCCTGACCGTGGGAAGGAGAGAGACGGCGCAGATGGCACCGTGCTGCCGAGCAGCCTGCTCCCGTGCCAGGAGCACACACAGTGGCACGGACACACGGGGACACAGCCCCTGCCGTGCTGCCCAGCCTGACCAGCAGCCAGGGAGCCCTGCCTCAGCTCCTGTCCTGGCCTTTGGGCTGCTGTGGTGGTCAAACTGCCGTGCTGAGGCTAGCAGGACCGAGGCAGGCTGTGAACAGTGTTTCTCCACGTTACTGGCACCCAGGTGCTGACTTACACTGTGACATGACCTGGACTGGCTCTAAATGCAGCAGAAATGCTGCAGAGCAAGGTGTGTGTGGGGAGTGCTCTCACAGTGGCATTTGATGTTCTTATGGCAGAAGGGAGAGTGTGGAAATCATCACTGAGTATGGGGCTTTAGGAATGGCTCAGTTAAATTAGAAGCAACTGGGAGGGCCAAATTAGGAAGGGGGAACCATGCACCTCAGTGTATAGGTGGAGGTTAACCTGAGATCCTTTGACAAGTGGAGACCAGCTGGACCTGCAATAATTAAATGGCAAAGGAGACCCTTTTATAGGTGGAGGATAACCTGAGATCCTTTGACAAGTGGAGACCAGCTGGGACCTGCAATAACTAAATGGCAAAGGAGACCCTCCGATGAGGAGGGTGTTGAAATAGCCAAGATTTGGCTCTGACCCTGGAGAATTGCAAGCGGAGCTGCAGATGTTGGGGCTGGGGTGCTCAGGGAAGGGCTGCATCAGGAACTTCACCCACCTGCTTTGAGGTGCCTTGTGAGGTGATGGAAAGGACTGGGGAGTTTTTTGCAGACCCTGAAGGACCTGGTGACTGCAAAATCTCTTCTTTGGAGGATGGTGGGGGCAATTAATGGGAGGCTGTGCTGCAGCTTGATAGTTGGCTTGTGGCTGCTTGTGCTTCTCTCTTATGTGACCTCTCTGGGGCTGAGCTACTCCCATGAAGATTAATCTGAATTTTCTATGTCCTGTCCCTCCATATCCTGGATTTATCTGTCCACTGGTCCTGCTTGAACCCTTAGCAGGAGGGCAGGACTGTCCTTTGCCTTTGTTTGTGTTCCCTATTTCCCCCACCCTCTGCACCTCCCTCCATCAAAGCAACCAGAGATAGGAGGCTGGGGCTCTGCTTTTAAGTTGAATCTCTGCAGCTGAAATAAAATTGCATATATTTGCATAAGGAGCATCTCAATTAGCATATTTGTGGGTAAAGCTAAAAGGGCTGTTCATTTGGAAGTGAAAATGTGAGCGAAACATGGAAATGACTTCCAGCCCCCTTTGCAAGCAGCTTAATTAAATATTTCCTTAGTGTGTGCGCATGGATTTGGGAAGCTCTTGCTGTATATGTAATGGTGTGTGAAACCCCAGGGCAGCCCGGGAGACCTGCTCCTGCAAAGCCTTGGGTGTGTCTTTGCACCCTGGGCTGCCCTCACCCTGTGGCCCCCTCAGGTCCCCACACCTCCCAAGTGACAATTCTGCTGGAGGGCGAGGGATTTGGCATGCCAGGCTCTGCCACCGAGGATATCTTCTCCAGGAAGATTGTCTTTCTGCTGCCTCACAGGGTGATGCTGTGTTTTCCTGTCGTTTCCCAGGGGTAGAGGCAGAGGTAGCTGTGATTAGGAGGAGGATTGGGCTGGGCAGGGCTGCCTGCCTCCTGCCAGAGCTGTGTTCAGGGAAAGAGCCTGTCTTTGTTTAAATATAATTGCTTTGGGCCTGATTCTTTTGATGCTTGGATCTGTGAGGAGCAGGTATGAGCCTTCTAGGGTGAAAACCAGTGCTGCTGCTTTTTTATTTTATTCTTTTTTTCCTTTTTTTTTTTTAAAGCCAGGCTGATTATTTTTACTGCCTTTTAGCCTATGCCTCAGCAGCTCTCCCATCTCCTCCTCAGGAGAACAGCTTAGGCTGCACAGACATGCCTGGTGCAGACCCACCCTGTGAAGGCTCGTGTACTGAATGTGGGACCTGTCTGCTCTGCCCCCCCAGACAGCATGGCAGGGAGGGCTCAGCCCCTTCCCTCCTCACAGGGCTGAAGCCCCCAAAAGCCTCCCTCCAGCTGTGGGATGCAAAAGGGATGCCTGGGAGGGGGTTATTGAGGGAAGCTAACCAGGTTGTCAAGGTGCCACTCCTGTGAATGGCTGTGGGACTCTGTGTGTCCCCTGCTGCTTTGCGGAGAGCCATCAGGTCCCTGGGGCTGGTTTCATTGCTAAGAGGAATGGAAAGCAGAGCATGGGGCTCCTGGCATCCTTGGGTGCTGAACACACACCCTAAAAAGATGGGGAGAGGGAAGCAGGAGTGGTCCCTGTGCACAAAGAGCCCTGAGAGGAGGATGAGGGGGGAGATGGAAGTGTCAGGGTCTGGGAGAGGTGGAACCCACAGGCAGAACGCACGCGCGGCTGGGGAGGGCTGGGGCTGAGGGGGCTGAGGGAGGGGGTCACACACAACCTATTGTGAGTGCCTGAAAGGCTCTACAGTCCTGAAATGTTAATCTGACCCAACCTTTCGCCAGTTATAATTTTCCTCTCAATGAGCATGCATTAATCTGGCCCTTTCTCCCCTGTTCCCCTGTGGTGCAGGGCCCTTGTTCTGCTGCCTCTTGCTAAAATCGCCTTTCAGTGAACCCAAATAAAGCTCCCAAAGTCTGGAGCTCAGCCCCTGCTGGAGTGGGGCAGTCAGGGTCAGCCTGCCAAGAGGAAGAGGGAACATGGCCTCTTCAGCTGGGACACAAATCCTGCAGTGCCTGAAAGATCATATCCCCCCACCCTGCCACGGGCAAAGCCTGAGGGCTCAGGTCGTGCAGGCATCTCCCCCCAGTGCATGGCCCATGCCCCATGGATAAAGGATCCTTTCCACCCCAAGGTACAGGATCACCTGGGCATGCTGTCCTGCTGAAGCATCCCAAGAAATGCCCCTGCCTTGCTTCTGCCCTAACACTGCCCACTTCTCTCCCTCTGCAGCTGCCTGTCGTGCGTGAACGGCTCCTTCCCCTGCCACTGGTGCAAGTACCGCCACATCTGCACCCACAACGCTGCTGACTGCTCTTTCCTGGAGGGACGTGTCAAGCTCTCTGAGGTAAGACTGTGAAACTGCTCTCCTTGGCTGTTCTGGTCCTGTCAGGGTCCCCTGCCCTTGGGGAAGGGGTTAGAGGAAGGCAAACTCTTCAGAAACCATTCCTACTGCCTCTCCTGGGGTGCTGGGACTACCTGAGGAGCAGTGAGGGAGGAAAGGGAAATGCTGCTGGAACTGTGTGCTTGCTGGTGGGGAGAGGCTGTGTGGCTGAGGAGAGGCAGCTCGGGAAGTCGGCTGAAGCCCGGAGCACTTTAGGCTGAATGAAAGGAAAAACAAAGGCAGAGATGCTAAAGCATTTTCCTTTGATGTTTGTGAAGGGAGCAAGCTCGAACTGTCATTGCAGAACAACTTGTTTTTGGAGAGGGGAAGGTTGAAATCTGTAAAACAAACTGTTTTGCTGCACCTTATGCCTTCTTCATCTCAACTGCTTTGCTAAAGGAACATGTTCTTTTGTGGGGGTTCATCCTGTGCAGCATCCGTGCCACCCACTGGGGAAAGCTGCCATCAGCAGGGTGTTTGCAGGACATCCTGCTGTCCCCAGCTTGCGGTGGCTGCTTGGCTTGGGTATGGAGGTCTGGCAAGCCACTGCTACACTGCTGGCTCTACAGTAAATGCTGATTTGTGTCCTGAAGGGAGAGTTATGGGAAGGAAACTCTGTCCCTATTCTGGAAGGGGGCTCCACTTAACGTATCTGGGTTTCCCACTGACTGTGCATGGCCCCAGTGGGAAGGTTCTGCTGCCTCCAGGGGAATTTACTAACTTGAGAAAGTTGGAAAAAGCTGTTTTCTCCTTGCTTGTGCTGTGAAGAAATCCAGTGAGCAATCTGCCTATCTCAGGCATCCCAGAAGCCTGCCCCTGAGGTCATGCTTCCAGCCAGCCAGCCAGCCCTGGCATTGCTTCTGCAAATGCAACACGTGGTGTCCAGACCTCTGGAACACAGCAGTTCCCATCTGCCCATTCCCCTCTCTGAGGCCGTGGGATCTGCCCCCCTCCCTCCAGGTGAACCCCAAGGCATCTGGCTGTACCCCTCAGTGGTGGTGCCCTTGGGCTGTGTGCAGCTGTCCCACAGGCTGGCTGTCAGGAACTTGTGTCACTCCCCAGTGTGAACAGGGTGTCCCCCAGCAGACCTTTTGGCCACACTGGGAAATGGACCAGTGCCTGGTCTGAGGTTTGGATCGCCTGGCTCAGCCTGTTTGCACACTGGTGTGGCCTCAGCAGTTCCCAGCAGGGATGGTGAGGCACCCCCAGAGCAGCTGCAGCTGTGGGCTCTGTGACCAGGCTGGGATGAGACATCCTGTCCCCATCCCTGGGGTGGTGTGGTGGGTGGGGGGCTCAGTGCCAGTCCCATGGCACCACCAGACAAGTTAATGGTAGACATCCAGCCCCATCCTCTCTGCAGGAAGGTTATTTTAAGCAGGATTTGGTCTGTCTGTGTTGGCTGGAGTGTGGTGGGCACTGGTCAGGAAATGCAGGGACAGAGGGTAACTGTCTCTGCTCCTTCCCATGGGCAGTTCACCACAATTTCCTGGGTGGGAAAGTGGTTGTTTTGTAGGAAAACAGAGCGATCCAGGGCACTCTGTCCTGGGCATGCCAGGAATGCTTGTCTGGATTTCTGGGGGTGGCAGGGCTGGAATGGGCAAGGGTAGGAGCCACCACTCACATAAATGTGCCTGAAAACAGTGACAGCAGTCAGGATGTCCCTGTCCTCTGGCTGTGGCAGCTTTAAAGCCTGGGCTCTGGAGGTTGCCCTCCTCTGTGTCTTGGCTGGGGGGTGCAGGGCTGGGGAAGAGGAGATGAAGCAGCACAGGCTGCTGTTCTGTTTTTTCCACTCATGGTGTGCAGTGGTGGCAAAAGGGTGGTCAGTGATGGACATTGGAGTATCCCATCCCAGAAGGCTGCTCTTCTGAGACAGCCCCTGCTGATGCAGAGCTGCTGTGAAGGGTGAGAGGCTCCTGGACTGTGGGGAACAAGTGTGTTGGCTCAGATTAGGTAGATTCAGCTTGTGTTTGTTCCTCATTCTCCATCCGGGGGAATGGCTGAGGACTTTGTGAAGGAACCTCAAAGCTGGGGTCAGGCCCAGTCCCAGACTGCCTTCATCCTATCTCTGCTGATGCACAGCCTTGCAGCCGGAGCTGGGGGCTGCCAGAGAAACCCAAATGGCAGCATTTGCAGTGTGATTCTAAAGCTCTCACCTCTCCAGACAAACTTGGACATCCATGTCGTGTTCTCACCCAGATAGAAAAATGGTTTCAGTGGAGAAAATCTGAGTTGTGTGCTGTTTGGGAATTTGTGGAATTGGGGCTTTGCCTTTCTGCTTATCCCATGCCTTCATAGCTGCCTCCTCCTGGGGCCTGGGGCTCTGCTGGGGGGGGCTATTTTTGGCAGGACACAGAGCTCTGTGGGCTGTGCAGAGTGTTCCCAAGGGATGGAAGTGCTGGGCAATGCCAGACCGAGTTGTGTCAGCGGTTGGACTTGCTCATAGGGGAAATGAGTTGTCCTTGTACCCCCACCCCTCCGGGCACCCTGGGCGCCCACCAGCACCAGGTGCTTCCTGTTTGGGCACAGGCTGACATTTTTGCTGGATGAGACACTTCTGCTGGCAGATGTGGAGCGTGTGACATCATGGGGGGATTCGGCTCAAATTGTAAATGAGCAGAATGAGCCCCCCTGCCTATGTGGGGAGAGGGACACCCGTGCCTGCTCTGCTCCCTGGGCATGCCTGCAAACAGCCTGGGGGGCATGGACTTACCCACCACCCCAGCTGGGCTGCAGCAATAATTACTGAAAAAGGAGGAGATAGGAGTGTTGGAGAGTGAGCCAGGAGTTAATACTTGCCAAGTGTGAGTGTGCCCTATGGGGAAGGCTCGTGCCACCCATGGGGTCCCTTGCAATGTGGAGGAGATTAAGCAGGCAGGGGCTGCTTCCTCTGACAGCACTTCCAAACTGGGAACTGGTGGGGAAAACCACCATGCAGTCATGGGGACACTCCATGGAAATGGCAACAGGAATGAGGTGTCTCCCCACTGTGAGCTGAGCTGATTCTGGAAGTGGGGGGAAACTGAAGCCCCACTTTGCAGAGTGGCAGCCGTGATATGGAGCAGGGAGGTGACAGAGCAATGCCCAGTGTCCCAGACTGCCCCAGCCCTGTTGCCATCTCTGTTCCTCTCATCTTTTATTTTGCTTAGTTTATTTTGGAGATAAGTAGTTTCTTCCCTTGAAAACTGTGCTTTTGGGGAATACAGACTTGTGAAGAACAGAAAACCCAAAGAGTAAAAGTAGTTGGGTTTTTCTGTCAAGATTCGCTAAATGAAACAATTTCTTTTCCTTTTCTCTGCATTGTTTGAAAGTTAATTAATCATACCAGCAGAGATAAAGCCTGGCACTTTGCAAGGTTCAGCCTGGCTTGCTGCAGGATGGCAGGAGGCAGCTGGGCAGCCTTGGTCACACACGGCTGCTGCTGGCCTTGGGGCCAGAGCTGCCCCTGCAGCCGCACTGTGACCATTGGGAGCTTTGTGACAGCAGAGTGGCTGCCTCCACTGCATTTCTGTTTCTAAAGCAGCTCCCATGTTATTCCCTCTTGATGTTATTTCAAGCCAACACTCTCAGGAGTAGCTGCTGTAGGTGTGAGACCTCTGCCCGGCTCGGCAAAGTCGGTGTGGGATTGCATCAGGCTGTTGTTGCAGAAGTGTTACCCGCCAGGGCTGCAGAGCTGTTTTGCTGCCTGAGCTCATTTATTTTTGCTCCCTCCTGCTCCCCTGTGCTTTGCACACAAGAGTCACCAGCTCCCCTGGAGCAGCTGGGAGCCTGTGGCTATTAAAAGTGGAGTGCTTTGCCCTCCCAATGTCTTCTTCCCCAGGGGCTGGCAGGAAGGTGCTTTCTTCTCCAGCTCAGACTCAGCAGCATCCCCTGGCTGGAGTCACTGTGTGCTGGGCAGCCTGCAGCCAGGCTGGGTGGGGTGACACTGCTTCAAGCTGGTGCAAATAGAAGCACCAGCAGCAAAATTTGCTGTAGAGCAGGTTCTCTGCCACGCTGCAGGGGTGCATTGCTGTATCAAAGAGGGAAAAGGCTTTTCTGTCTGCTTATGGAGGAAGGGGGATGCAGGCTGTAAGGGAAGCAGGAGGGCTGAGCAGGTAGCTTGACAATGCACAGCCCAGTGGGCATTGACTCTGAAACCTACTGGCTGCAATGATGGCATTGAAGTCCATATTGTTACCAGTTGGCCCAAACACGTGTTGCTGTAGCAGTGGCAGGTTACAGATTCCAGAGATGGATCCTCTCCCCACCTCCCACCTAAATCAACCTGAGCTGTAGAAAACACTCTACTGCCCTGCCACCAGGTTCCTTTGTGCTCTTCTTTCCTGTCTTCAGGGCTTTGGGCAGAGCAGGTATAGGATGCTGGTTTGGGGTTGCTGCATGTGAGGATTTTCTCAAGCATGTGCTCAGGGTGGTGTTTGCCAAGGCTGCCAGCCAGGAGAGGGTCACAGGGGTGCTGGGGGAGTGCTCCTGTCTCATCATCTGCTTCTTGTTCCCCTTGCAGGACTGCCCTCAGATCCTGCCTTCCACCCAGATCTACATCCCCGTGGGCGTGGTGAAGCCCATCACCCTGACGGCCAAGAACCTGCCCCAGCCGCAGTCGGGGCAGCGCAACTACGAGTGCATCTTCCACATCCCCGGCAGCACCACGCGCGTCACCGCCCTGCGCTTCAACAGCACCAGCATCCAGTGCCAGAACACCTCGGTGAGTGTGCCAGGAGCTCTCCTGGCTGGGGGCTGCTCCTTCCTGCCTGCCCCAGGACCACCACGGGCAGTTTTGTGCTCTTGTGGCAGGTGACAGGGTTTGTGTTGCTTGTGGGGTGTGAGGCAGGCTCCCTGCCACTCCCTCCAGGTGCATTGGGAGGCTGCTTGGGGTTGTTCCAGATAGGATCAATGCTGAAGCCACCAGGATTTAGGGAGCACTTCCAAGGAAATTGGGTTTGCAAAGCTGAAGAAAGTTGCCTGGACTGGAGCCAGCAGGGCCCGGATGTGCTGGAGCCCCCCTGACACCAAGCTGTCCCTTTTTACAGGCGGGAAGGAGGTAACACCTCTGTGTCCCCTTGCACACATGGAGCCCTCCACATGCAGCTGTGCCTGCCAGCCCTGCGAGCGCTTCCCCTCCTCCCCTGCAGCCTCTGTCCATCCCTGACTCCATCCCTGATCTGACCAGCAGCTGCCTCCTTCCCCTGCCTGCCTGCCCTCCATCCCATGCTCCCTGCATTGCTCCCTGCCTCTGTGTCCTTGCCCCCTGTCATTTCAGCTCTCTCCTACAGGCATCTCTGCCTTCTCTGGCCTCTCCAGGCACCTTGGGGGAGCGGGTTTAGCCCTGGGTGAGCTGTGTGTGTGCCTCTTGCTGAGCACTAGGCCCATGAACAAAGCCACTCTGGGTGCTAATAGCCCCACTGGGAGCTGCCATTGCTCAGCTCCTCAGCTGCCTGCTGTGCTCTACACCGACCTGCACTCATCCAGATGCAGCCAGCCCCTCCCTTTGCTCTCCCATTTAATCCTTTTAAAATTTGTTTTTCATCTCTCCTACTGTGAAAGCTCATTTGCAGCCTAACACCAGTGCTGATCCCTGCTCTCTTTGGTGGCACAAGTGACATTTAGAAACCACTGAAGATGAGCGCTGGCTCCCTCCCTCCTCCAGCGATCCCAGGGCTGCAGAGCCTTGGGACAGGAGCATCCTGAGCCATTGCCTCCTGCCCTGGGCAGCAGTGCTGGGGGATGCTGTGCAGCCAGTCCAGCCTCCTGCCAGCCCTGCTCTGCCTGGGGCTGGCAGCTGTCTCCTGCCCAGCTCTGTAGTGTGGGGTTTGGCTGAGTTTGTTCCAAAGCAGTCTGGGACACGTGTGCTGCAGGATGCTCCCTGTAGGGAAGTGCTGTGGCTGCACAGTGCTGACAGCAGCAGCCTGATGTCTCCTGGGGGTGTTGGGGAGAGGTGCCCATGCCAGAAGGGAGCCTTTACATAACAGAGGTGGAGCTTGCAGAGAGGCTCTGAACGATGTGGACTCATTTCTCCCCACTATGTTTCAACTTGTCAAGCAGGGGGGAGAGTCTGAAGCACAGTGCATTCCCTGTGTTTCCCAAGGGATGCTGTGGCTGCCAGGATTGCATGGCCTCTGCAGCTCTCCTCCAGAGGAACAGGACAGCTGTAAGCAGCACCTTTTCCTGGGCTGACAGTGGTGGATGTTTGACCTGGAAGTTGTCAGGGGTGCTGTGACAACAGCACGGATTGTCAGAAGGGCGTGTGTGTGGTGTTGTGAGGTGCATGGGGAACAGGTAGCTGCAGCTGCATGGGCTGCACTCTGGGGCAGGAGATGTGACTTTTGGGTGCAGGGTGGCTTCACAAAGAGAAAAACAGAGTTTTGACTTGAAAGAAGCTGCTTTGCTTTCAGGGTCTGCTTGCCTACTTTAATGTTTGAGGGCAATGAGCCAGGCTGCATTATGGTGTGGGGGATTCAGATTCACACTTGTGTGGTGTTTGTCTCCTTCATGCCTTTTTGCAGTCCATCTGGCTGCTTGATAGTGCTTCAGGCTCTCCCAGCCATGGCCCAACGGCTTCTTCCATTGCACGTCATCCTTCGGGTTAGGATTTTGGTGTGGAGAACACTGGCAAGTGGAGAAGTAGGAAAAGGATGACATCTTCCCAGCCAACAAGTGAAGGATGAATGCCAAAAGGCATTTAAGCACGCAGTGTGTCCAGGAGTTCAGTGGGATCTAAACAAGAGGTTAAATACTCTGTGGAATAAGGGATGCTTTCCTGAATCACTGGTGAATGAAAGGCATAATAAGTCAAGCCCCTTAAAACTCTTTGTCTTTTGTTTTAGTGCTTGCCAAACTCCAATGACTTGTTAGCACTTTGAAGAAAGGACATCTTGGTTAAATATTCAGCAGTCCATTCATTAAGGTCTGAGTGTTGACTATAAACATGGTTTGAAACACCCAATAGATCTTTGGCAAACTCAAGGGAGACCAGCTCTGGTATTCCCCAGCATCCCAGGCCATAAACCAAGCCGAAAGAACATTTTCTGCCTCCTCACTTTGGTCTCTTTCTGCTCTTTAAGAGGAAAGCAACCCTAATGGTTTTCCATATGTATTGTAAAGAAGCAAAAAGGAAAGACAAGCCTAACTAAGAAAATGAAAGTCTTTGCCAATAAACTAATTTTTGCGAATTGATTGCTTTTAATCTTCTGGAGGCAGATTTTTCCAGGCTTGCTTTTTGCAGCAGAGGATGGAGAAATGGTCACCTGTCTCAAAGCAAAAGGTTGATGCTACTGAGATTCATTCTCCAAATATCCTTGCTTTTGCCTATTCTTTCCCATCTGACATCCCTCCACAGAGTTCGTCCTCCTGATTGCTGCAAAAATGAAACAGTTTTGCAGTTGAAAAGTGCCACAGTCCCGAATCTGCACTAATGCCTGTAACATTGGACTTGATCTGATTTAGTACTGGCCTTTGCAAAATGGCTACAGGTGTTTCTCACTGTCAGGGCTTTGGCTTTTTCTCTCTAAAATGTTCCTCTTAAGGCTGAAATAGCCCCATAGCTGCTGTTTCCCTTTAAATGTATAAATAGGAAGAACCCCTGATCTCCTTTTCATGAGCTTGTTGTCTCAGCACTTTAAATTAAGCATCATGCCTCAGTTATTTCCCTTTCTTTTTAGCCAAAGCCCCACGTGGTGAGGAGCAGCTGTGCCACCTCCCTGGCTCCCTTTTGGTTCCTTTCTCACCAGTGCCCCTGGCATGGAGAGCCCACCTTGCCCACTGTTTCTGCTGTGGCTGTGGAGTTCCTGCCCTCTGGTTCGACTCAGGCTGGGATGTTCACCCTGGAGTGAGCATTATTGCTGGGACAAAGTGGTTTGGGTTCAGAGCAAGCTGGGCTGGCAGGGTGGGCACATGTATGGTGCCCCAGCATGGATGCTGAAGCCCAGCCCCAAATGTGGATGCTGGGAAGTGAAGTAAGGCCTCTCAGATTTGTGTTTTCTGGGTGTTTTTTTGTTGCTGTAGAACCTGGGTGTTGCTCTGACATATTCCCAGGTTCTCAGGTTGTCATACCATGTTAGATTTGAGGCAAGAGGAATCCAGGTGAAGAAGCTTGTGTGTGATTGGGGAGGAAAGGAGGAAATCCATGTGAAAAGAGAAAAGGGAGATGCAGAATCAGAGGCTGAGCGTTGCTGCCAAGTTGTGCCGTTGTGCGGATGACGGTGTTTTACTCGGCCCAGGGTATATTTATAGAGGAACATAAATCATACACACATGCCCTGTTCTGAGCACTGCACACCTCCACTATATGTATCTCTAATTAACCAGCCATGGAGAGGGAAGCAGGATTGGAGCCCACAGCCCCAGCTCCGTTCTCCAACAAAGCCGCGCTCTCCATCCTAGCGGTGCCTACATTTATCTTTCCTGCAGCAGTGTTTAAAGTGAAAAGGGAGTATCAGGAGAGTTTGATAGGATCCAATTAAATTCCAGCAGATAAAATAATGATGAATTGCAGTTGAGCCCTGGCGAGACGCGATGTACATTACTGCCGTCCCTGTAGTGCGGGGAAGGAGTTGAGGTCATCAACTACAGAAAAATAGGACACAGCTGCAGCCCAAGCGCTCCTCCAGAAATGCAGCCCAGGGGGATGGTGCATGTGGGAGTGAGGGGGGCTGCACAGGAAATTTGGATGTGTGGGTTTGCTCGCAGAGGAGCAGCCCCTCTGCTGCCTTCCCCAGGGATGGGTTGGGCAGGTTGTGGCTGAAGTGGGATGGATGCCCTGTGGAAAGGGGTGTGATGGCTGTGGGGCTGCCCTGCCTCCTCTGGCATGGGAAGGGCTAGTGCCTCGTCCAGTTGGCATGGCATTTGCAGGAGTGTCCTGAAGTGCATCTCAGTGGGATCTGCCCACAGATTTGGGGTGTTTCCTGCTAGCTGCAGCTGTGTCTCCTGTGTGGTTCCCTGGAGGCACCTTCTCAGCATGCTGAATCTCTCATCCCAAGGGAAGCTGGGTAGCTCTCAGTGCCTCTTGCTTTTAGCTGGTGGGTGTGTGAGCAGTGGGCTTCCTAGAATCAAAAACGGGGCTTTCATGGCAGGTGACAGCCACATCCCTTGTTGTGTGCAGGGGTGGTGGCGTTCCCTGCATGGGGGCAGGGTGGATGAGAGAATCAGAGATGTGAAAAGAATGTGAGGTCGGTGGTTGTTATTTGGGAAGATGTCTGAGATAAGTTTTGGGTAAAGAGCCTTGAGAAAGGCTTAGAGAGGAGTTCTCTTGCCTGAACTTCACCTCTGCAGGAGACCTTGCTGGGAAAACCACTATCCAGGTGGGTGGGGCTGAAACATCCTCTGTCCTCTCTTCCACATTGGCCTTGTAAGCTCTTCAGGGAGACTGGCTGGGGTAGGTAAGGAGCCAGGCAGTTCTCACCTCAGTTGCTGACTCACTTGATGGTATCTTTACTCCCATCCCCTTCTGTGGGCTGTGCTGCATCAGAACACATCACTTTTGGGCACTGTTGGTTTGCTCTCAGGCTGTGCCTGTTGCATTTTGCTCCCAGAGCAAACATCCCTTTCCCACAGCTTGTACTCAGCAGTTTCCAAGCCAGATAATCCTTTGGCACAGCTGGGGGTCCTGAGCACCTTTGTAGAGTGAAAGATGGTCTGATATCAGCACTGCCTGGGTAGGTGCATCCCCCTACTCACACCCATCCTGCCCTACTCTCCTGCTGCTCATCCCAGTCTGCTGCCAGCCACTGGGATTGATTAACTGGGAGATTAATAACAGTTAAATGTTTAATGGCTGTTTAACACCATGTTAGCTCTGAACAGGGAGGAGCTATAGTGATGGAACCTGTTGGCTGTCTGGGAGCTCTTTTTTGGTTCCCATAGGATGGACAGATTGGTAAGCACCCCCTGCCTGATCCCCACCAGTTGTGGGGCCTTCAGGGCTGGAAGGTGGCTGCTGCTTTACTTGGATGCTGCTGCCTCCCTGGCTGTGGTTGTGCCAGTGGGTGGAGAGGCCACTTTTGTGCTGACAGTATGGCAAGGGCTGTTGTGGGGAGGCCTTTTGGAAACACCTTTCAAAATACAACACGCTTTGGAAATTAGATCTGATGGATCTCCAAGTCCCAGGAGGCCAAGCCCAGAGCTCCTGCAGCTGCAGCTCCTGCCTGTGCACAGCCAAGTCCTGACTCCAGCTCCAGTGTTCCACAGAGACCAGGAACAGTATCCAAGTCACAGACCCACTGCTGTTTGTGCAGGGCAGGTTAGAGGCTGCTGACAGTCAAGCAGATGCAGAGGACACATTTTTCGTTGATATCCATGTTCCCTTAGTGATCCCACACTTTGAACACCAGCTGAGACAACGACTCCTGGTCTGCCACTTCCCTTCACAGAGTCCTGTGCTCCTGCTGCTCCCCGCTCCAGCTCCCTGCCACAGCAAAGTCAGCATCCTCAGTAGTGTCCTTTCCCACAGGGAGACAGTCTCTCATGCAGTTGGCCTCTTGCTGTCTCAGGACTGGTGCATGAAGAGTTAATGTTCTCCCTCCCTCTCCCCCTATTCTTCTTCCTCCAACCCACCTCCCAGAAGAACTAATTTCCAAAAGCAGCCGGGGCAGAGAGATGCAAATAAATGTTTTGGACAGCTGCAGGCTGGATGCCTTCCCGAGATGCCAGGGCCCCAAATGAGACATGTCAGAGTACAAATTGAAAATGCCAATTTCACTTACGCTGCCACGTGGCTCGTCACAGCTAAATTCTGCTCCGGCGCTGCCACCACCCTCCCCAGCATGTGCTCCCTCCTGCTGCCAGGGAATGGGCTCTGCCCACTGCCATGGGTCTGGCCAGCTCCTTGTTGTGGTTCTGTTGAGGATATCCTTGGGTGGGAGTAGGATAGGGCAAGGTGAACAGATCTGGACTCCTAGCCAAGTTCTGCCTTCATCTTCCGAGGCTTGGTGACAGGAATGTTGCTGAGAGGCTCTGGTGGTGGATGGTGCATGGTGGGGATGTGGGGAAAGTCGTCTGAGCAAACACAGTGAGAGGTGGCATGTCTGGGGGGTTCTGTTGGGGGTGAGGGGGCTCTGCCTGGAGACAGGAGATGGTGGTGGAGCTCTTGGATTTGCAGGTGGCTGTGTTATGTCTGACAATTTCTGTGTGCAGCTGACCAGCAGCAGCCTTCCCCCCTGGGAAGGGCTGCATTTTGGGGTTCTCCACCCTGCGTTTGGGTGGGGTGGCTCGTGGATGAGGGATCACCAAGAAAAAGCTGTAATGGAGGACCAGGCATGGCTCTCATTGGCACCCTGTAGCACTGAGGGAGGGATGTGTTGCCATAGCCAGGTCTCACACTGGGCATGAGCCCCATTTTGGTGCCATGTCTGATGCTGGGCTGGCGATGCTCCCTGTCTGGGAGAGACTCAGCACAGAAGGGACCAGCTTTGATGGTCAGGTGAGAAGACTGAAGTGTTATTTTCCAACTGAGGAGGGATCGAGTAGAACAGAGCCTCTGCAGAGGGTCTGTGTGGGGCAGCAGCTGAGGCAGTGCTGGAGGAGATGCTGAGGCCACCTCCTCTGGGTACCGCCTGGGGCTGTGAAAGGTGACACTGGGACTGGCTGGAGGTGGTGGCAGGGCTGTGGGTGAACCACTGCCAGTGCATCCACCGCTCCCTAACAAACTCCAGCAAGCCATGAATCATTCATTTAATCTCTCCTGACACGCCTGTCATTTTCTCAGGCGAGGAGCGGGGAATCTCTTGCCGAAGGAGGTCATTAGCTGTCAGGGATGGTTCCAAATGCCTTCCTGCCTCCGTATCGATTAAACCTCTCTGTCTGCATGCAGGGGCTTTGCAGGGAATACTGATGGTGCTGCTGGGGCTGGGACTCAGATGTTGAGGCAGGGGAGAGGGGTCTGGGTGGGGAGAAGGTGCTGGTCAGGCTGGAAGGAGAAATTGAGGTGGATTTGTCTGGACAGCAGCAGGTCCAAGGGCCCGAGTTTTGGTCCCCTAAAGCTGGGGCTGGTAGGATTCCCTGGTGTCACCTTCCTACATGGAAACTCAGGGTGGTGGTTCCAGTCCTGAAATGGAGAGCACCTGATGTCCAAGTGCAGTGTGGATCTGGGAGTGGGACATGTGGGTGTGGTGTGGAGGGGGAGGAGTGCTCTCTCCTGAGATCTTTCTGAGGGCTGATGTGGCACTGGAGTGGTCCTCAGCTCTGTCCCACCCACAGCCATGTGGCCACAGCTTTGTCATTTTGTTGTGGATGATGGGGCTGGAGGGGACTGTGAGAGGCATTTTCCCACTGGCTGTCGAGGGTGACTATACTGAATCCACTCCTGTGATGTGCCCAGCCTGTCCTCCCCAAGCTTCACTAGTGATGACCATAATCTCAGATATCCAACTGAACATCCCTGGAGTGGGGAGGACATGGGGAAGGCCTCGGGAGCCTTGTGGGGAGAAGTACATCTGTGCTGCAGAGGCACCATCTGTTTCTTCCTCTTCCAGCAGCAGCAGCTTCAGACCTTTGAGTTGATGGCTTTGGGTCTATTTACAAGCCCTCTGTTGTGCTGCTTTATCTTTTTTTTTGTCAGTCCAGCCCACTGGTTTCATGTGCTGTGACTGATGCTTTGACGAGTGACTGTCAGACCTGTTTGTCCCTAGCCAGCAAGTCCCAGCCAGGACCCCATCCCTCTCTTCTAGGCTGATGGGAGACATCCATGTAATGGGATTGTCTGTCTCTCTATGCCCCTCACCACTAGGACATTTGTCTCAATAATTAACAGGCTCTGCCTCCTTCTGTTTCCTCCTGCAGTATTTCTACGAAGGGAATGACATCAGTGACCTGCCCGTCAACTTGTCTGTGGTCTGGAATGGGAACTTTGTCATTGACAACCCCCAGAACATCCAGGGTGAGTGAGGGATGGGATGGGACCTGGCCCAGTGCCCCCTCAGCCTCCAGCCCACCCTGGCTCTGACCAGAGTTTGCACCATGCTTTGGTGGGTTTTCTAAACAAGAGGCTTTTTCTAAGGAGCTTTGGGAAGCACACTCTACTTCGGTGTTGAGTCCAGAGTGCTGCTGGCTCCTGCCTGTGGGGGTTTGTCCTACTGGGAGCTGGTGGGAAGGGACAAGGACAGGTGCCTTTTTCCCCCAAACCCTTTTCCCGTGGGTTGGGGGGCTGTGCTGACCCTGCCCTCCTCCTGCCCCTGCAGCCCACCTGTACAAGTGCTCGGCGCTGCGGGAGAGCTGCGGGCTGTGCCTCAAGGCCGACCCGCGCTTCGAGTGCGGCTGGTGCGTGTCGGAGCGGCGCTGCTCCCTGCGCCAGCACTGCCTGGCCTACGAGAACAGCTGGATGCACGCCAGCAGCGGCAACAGCCGCTGCACCGACCCCAAGATCACCAAGGTACGTGGGACACCCTGTGCCGAGCGACCGGGATGGGGATGGGATGGCGATGGGGCTCTCCAGGGGCAGCTCACGGCAGCCAGATCTACTCAGTGTTTAGTAACTGACTGTTTTTGTCGCCAGTTTCATTTCCAAGGTTAATATCCTCTCTCCACCGCCCCTGTGCACTGGGCTTTCTGGGTCATTTCCAAAATTCCAGCTCTTCCTACACATGACTGAGGGATGCAGGGGAGCTCTAGGTTGTTTCTTGTGTTGCCTTGTGCACTGGGGCCGGTAGTTCATCATCATCATCCCATTTCCCTGACAGCTTTTATGACCTTTGCTTTTAAGATTGTGTATATTAATATTCACATGCCTGATGGGCTGGAATCCAGGTTCACAAGGAGGGATTGGTGGGTATTTCAGCTGGATACCTTCTGCTAACCCACGGCTAGCTGGGCCTCGAAGGTGTTAATTACTGGAGTCTTAGCACAGGATCTGATCTGTTTGGGTTTCAGTGCCTTATCTGATGGAGGCTGGAAATGAGAGTCCTGGCTTTTCCCAGTGTGTGCTGCCTGCCTCTCACACGGATGGGCCCTGCAGTGTGCTGGGTGGCAGCCATGTGGAGAGAGGGGAACAGCCCTGCTGGGCACATCCCTGCCTGCAAGAAGTACTGCCTGCAGAGTTGCCTGGGGCTGGTGGAGTGCTGGCAGGAGGAGGGATCCATTCCTGAAAAAGTGGGGTTGAGCCTCAGAGCCTGCATCCCTACATGGAAGTTTGCTGTTGTGTGCAGAGCTGCAGGGCTCCCTGTCAGCTTCCCACTGTGCTCAGGCTGAGCTTCCCAAATCCGGACCCCTAGGAGTGATGGGAGTGGAGAATGCTGTGGGGCAGGTCATGGCCAGGGTGGCCTCGCTGTAGGCTGTGCCCTGATCCTCTTGTGTTCAGGGGAGCAGGGCTGCAGGCATTTACAACATCACTCACAGCAGCTTCCCAGCAGCTGATGGTGCCCAGCGTTGGTCACAGCAGTTGGTCCAGAGCTGATGGTTAACAGCTCTCCCACCCTGAATCATTATGAGGTTTTACAGTAATTGCAGGTGTAGCAGGAGCAGATCTGTTAGCAGGTGGGTTTGACCTTGGCACCGCTCTGCGTTAGTGTCCTGGGAGGAGGCAGACGGTGTGGATGTGCAGTAGCTGTTGGTGTGATGCTGCTCCTGTAGCCTGCCTGCTGCCTCCAACTACCCCAGTCCCACATCTGGGCTGTGGGCATGCTTGCAAGTGATCCAGAGAAAAGCCTAGTGCAGAGAGGGCAGCGCAGGCCGATGGGGGAGAAGAGTCTCCTACAGTGGTTTCATGAGGTGGAGCCTCCTTCCTGGCCAGCTCACCACCGGAGTGCAGGTCTCTTCATGGGTGGTGGGGCTGAGCTGGGAGATGACCATGATTCTTCACCCTTGAATCATTTCCCCATTGTTCAGTGGTGGGGACAAGCCCCTTCCAAACCTCTGTGGTGTCTTGCCTAGTGCTCACTGTGACCCTCAGAGTGACATCCTTTCCCTTGGGAAGGGGGTACCCCTTGGCCTCCGCACCTCCTGGCCGTGCCGTGGCCACAGGAGCTGAGAGCAAGCCAACTGCTTGTACCCACTGAAGCTGTTTGCTTGTTGATGTAAAAGGACCCTATGAAACCAATTAGGAGAAAAGCAGCATTGTTAGTTGGGGCCAGGGGTCCGGAGGTGGAGAGGGGAGCGGGGGGGTTGAGCAGCTATTGCTCTGCTTGGCAGCTCCCCCCTCCCACACACCTTGTTTAGCTGTGACCTCCCTGTGCTGGGCGGCACACGATGTCATTTCGTTCCCAGGCTCCTTCCTCCCCGAGCACGTGGCCCTTGTCAGCTTTGCTGCGGAGGAGGAGGGCTGGAACACGCTGGAGCAGCTTTTAACACTCGTTTGGAAACACCAAACAAACAGCCGCTTCTCGCCAGCTGCCCCGCCAGGGCTTTCTTAAGGGGAAGACCCAACCTGCTGCTGGCTGCTGCTGACAGAACGAGCTCCGATCCGAGGCTTGGGCAGGGGCTGAACAAGGTTTAGGCAAACAGTGGTTCCCCGCAGCCCCAGAGGGTTTTGTTGCTGTGTAAATAGTGAGCTGTGACTGCCTCGGCATGACCCAGGGTTCAGGAACCAGTCCTAGCTCTGATGCTGCTGTGGGACGTGTCCTGCAGGATGCCTGTGTGGAAGGGGACTGGGTGCTCCTGTCTGCTGAAGGTCACCAGCCCAGCATGAATCCAGAGGGCAGAAGTTAACCCCAGAGGCAATGGCTGTTGTGGAACTGTGCAGAAACAGCCCCTGGCTCCATGCAGTCCATCAGGGTTGAGGATGTGGACAGTGTCCACTGCTGCATGTTTCCCACCCTCAGCTCAACTCCTTTTCCTTGCTGTGGAGATGCTGTTCAGGAATGAGCCCTTCACAAGGAGGAGGAAGAGGAGGATCCATCTGGCTCAGGCCCCAGGGCTACAGCTGCCCAGATTTGCCAAGAATGGAGAGAGCTTACACGTGCTTGGTCATGGCTTGAACCTGTCCAGGAGCTGGGCTTAGTGCAAACAGAGGTGCCTGCCTGTGCTAGAGGGGAGGAGAGGCTGCTCTCAGCCAGGAGAGCAGAGGAGGCCAGCACCTGCAACAGAACCATCCCTTCCCCTGGGTCAGGGTGTGATTTCTTCCTGGACTGACCCAGCCCACATTCCCCTCTCCCTCTCCTGCTGCCTTGCAGCTGCTTTCTCCTCTGCTGTGTCTTCATGTCACTGGGGACCCAGCTGTGTCCCCGGGCCCACTCAGGGCATGCAGCTCTGCCATTCTTCCCAGTTAGTGCTGCAGGTGGGCGCTTGACCTCGGGGCCAGCAATCACTGATGTAAAACTGCCTGTAATTGCCTGGTTAGAGGCAGCATCCCCACATACCTTGGAACAGGGCCCACACCTCTGTTCATCCCTCATTCTGCCACTGTCTGTCAGGCCACACCTGTCTGCTTTATTGGGCATCATCCTGGTAAATGAGGCGTGGTGCTGTGCTGAGGTCCCCTCCCTTCCCAACTGGCCTCAGCAAAGGGTTTGCTGGTGAAGAGAAATGCATTTCCCCCCGCCTGCCATTTCACCTCTGCAGGGACCTGTTGGAGATGCTTTCTCCTTTGAGGACATCTTGGACATGGGAATCTCATCCCTGGGCACCTGGGACCTGGCCAAAAGCCAGGCACATCCAGGGGCTTCCTTGCTGGCTCATCTGGATCCATGGCTGATGCTACCTGTCTCCTTCAACTCTTGTGTCCTTGTCACCTAGGGATGGTTGTGCCTGCAGGAGGGTGTCCCTGTCCCAGCCCTCTGCTTGGACACATCTCATGTCTCATGGCTTGTTCCTGGGGAGATTTTGTGGATACAGCTGTCACTGGGGAGGTCTTTTCTGCTCTGTGGGCAGCTTACATATATGCTGGCATTTCTCATCACCTCTCTGCTCCTTGCTGCTTGTAACACACATCCTGCCTGAGTGAGGTGTCCCTGCAGCTCTGCATCCTGGTGACAGACCATGCTCTCTCCTAGTTGTTCCCTGAGACTGGCCCCAGACAAGGAGGGACCCGTCTGACCATCACTGGTGAGAACCTGGGCCTGAAGTTTGAGGATGTCCGCTGGGGAGTCCGAGTGGGCAAAGTGGCGTGCATCCCCATCGAGAGCGAGTACATCAGCGCCGAGCAGTGAGTGCCTGGAGAGGGGTGGCGTGCTCCAAATCACCTCCGGGGGTTAGGGGCAGCAGTGATGGTGTTCAAATGCTGCCCATGGCTGCAAAAGACAGATCTGATAGGGCTGGACTGGGAGGGAAGTACCTGCTGGTTATGGTTGCTCTGGGAAGAGCTCAAAGGCTTTGGGGAAGCTTCTCTGAGGGCTGGCAGTGTCAACTGCCACCACCTTGGTTTCTCATGCATCTGCTGGCACCTGAGACCTTTGCTTTGCACAGGGAGTGTCTTGGTGCCAGGACACTGAGAGCTTCTTACTCTCATCTTTTAGGATTGTGTGTGAAATTGGAGATGCCAGCCTGAGCAAGGTGCACGAGGCACGGGTAGAAGTGTGCATCCGTGACTGCACGCCCAGCTACCGCGCCATATCCCCCAAGACCTTCACCTTTGTGGTAAGCCGTGTGCCAGGGACAGGTTTGTCACCTCGAAAGGGAAGTGATGCTGGGTGGTTTTGAGTGGTTTTCTGGTTGAGTTGGAAAGTTTGCCATCATTTTCCTGAGGGGGAGGGAGGGGTTCTGTGCCCAGGCATTGAGTCATGGTGATTGAATTTCTCCAAGGCTGCCACTGCTCTGCCTCCCCACTGTCTTGCTGGCACTGCCAGGCTTTAGTACTGTGCCCAGCTGCTGTCTCACATGTCCCTCTCCTCTGTGGCCCTGTCACCTGGTTGAAGCTGCTTGGGGATGTGGGTTTCAGTTGCCAGCCTGACTCCAGGGATGCTCTTTTCCTTTGACAGATGCCCACTTTCTCCCGTGTTGTCCCCGCCCGGGGCCCTCTCTCTGGTGGCACCTGGATCGCCATCGAAGGCACCCACCTCAATGCTGGCAGCAACGTCTCTGTGACCATCGGGGGACGGCCCTGTGCTTTTTCATGGTGAGGGGCACAGAGGGTGGTGGAGGGTGGGCAACAGGCACCTTCAAGGCAGTGGGACCCCCAGAGAGAGCAGCAGCCAGAGGCCTGGGCCAGGAAGCCAGGAGAGACCATGGGAGCCAAACCCCCTGGGTGGCCAAAGGTGTCTCCTCTTGAAACCTCTGTATGTCAGAGGCTGCAGGAAGAGCCCTAAGAACAGAGATTTTTTTCTCTAAAAGCACAAAGCCCTGAGGCATGAAGTGGATAATTTTTAGATTAGGGATGATAATGGAGCGGCTCTTTAAATATTTTCCTGCGGTAATTACTGGTTATCAGCCCTAATCGCTGCTGTTTGCAGCCGCCGCACGATGGGAACGCTCAGGAGCTGCTCAGTCTTTCCCGGCTGCCTTTTGTTTCATTTCTTGGGTTTTTGTTTTTTCTTTTTTTCCTCTTTTCTCTCTTCACTCCCCAGCTGTTTCAGAAGGGGAGAGGGGCTGGGGCAGGGGGCTCCCTGGCTGCCCTGGCCTCCCTCCTGCCCAGGCACTGACAGGTTGTGTGTTTCCATCCCAGGAGAAGCGCCCGTGAGATTCGGTGCAGGACCCCCCCAGGGCACACCCCTGGCGGCTCCCCCATCCTCATCAACATCAACCGAGCAGAGCTGAGCAACCCAGAGGTGAAGTACAACTACACAGAGGACCCCACCATCCAGAAGATTGATCCTGAATGGAGCATCAACAGGTGAATTGCAAGGAGCTTGTAGGATGCATGGGGAGCTGTTTCCCATACGGATTTCCCGCTCCCGATGGGCACATCTCAGTGCTGTGATAACTGCCAGGCTGCACTCCAGAGATGTGGCAAGAGGAGTGTGAGCAATGGCTTGGCACCAGGGCCCTGCTAACTCCTGGCCTACAGTGCTCAGCCTGGCAGGGGGCAAGAGCAGAGAGTGCTTTGGATCTGCTTAATTTCAGCTTGACATTTGGTGGCGGCAAATAAAATTAAAATATTTCCCATCGGGGGATTTTTTGAAATGTTTACATATTTTTCTAAAAGGCTTGAATTGGCTGGAGAGGAGGCAAAGGAATCCATTAAGAGCTAGTGCCAAGGGAAACCTTCCCCAGGCTGTTGATGAGGAGCAAGCTCCCCAGAGGCATGGCCAAGGTCTCTGGGACCATGGGGCTTTTAACACCAAGTCATGGAGAAAACCTGGCAGTGTTCAGCCTCTCCTGTCACCCACTGCCTGTGTGGTGGAGAAAGGGTGGCAGAGAGGAGCTTGTACTTCCTGGGATGCTTTCCTGTTGTGAATGCTTCATTGACTTTAGCTTGGGAGTCATCTTCAGACCCTAAACTTGCACACAGGGTGGGATGTCAGTGTTAATTACCAGGTTTTATATCTCTAGCTGGCCCTTGGGTCAGCTGAAATGATTTTACATTGGTGCATGCCAATTCCTGCCAGCCATGCAGCATATGGGAGGGATAAGAGATACCTGGGGCATGGTGGCTCACCCAGGCTGGGGCAGATGGGCATCTGGCTGGAGATGATGGCTGCTTCCTTCCTCTGGGGATCCAGTGCCAAGCTGCCTTTCCTAACCCACTGTCTCTGTGTCTCTAGTGGTGGGACATTGCTGACTGTGACTGGCACCAACCTGGCCACCATCAAAGAGCCCAGGATCCGGGCCAAGTACTGCAGCTCTGAAAGGGAGAATGTAAGTGGTGCTGGCTGGGGCTGGGGGCAGAGCACAAAGAGGAGGGATGTTGTCTGTGTGCAATGCAGAGCAGCAAGTGCACCCTTTGCCCTTCAGGTGTCATGGTCTGGAGAGGCTGAGATCCAGGGGCTCCTGCCCCAAAGAGAGGCACCAGTCTCTCTGCAGAGCCTCCAGCCAGGTGCTTTCAGGAGAGGGTTGAGATCTCAGCATTCAAAACTGGTGGGAGGTTTGTGGGACATCTATAGGATATTGACAGAAAGAGCCCATCTGCAGCTTGCTTGCCACCCCTTGCACATCCATTGCAGACAGGAGTCTGTCTATGCCCTGGAGGGGGGGTGGGGTGTGATACCTGTTGATAGAACAGAGCAGGAGATTCCAAATCTCAACTTGGTGTCCAAAGCTGCTGCTTTCAGGAGGTCCTTGTGGGGTCTGATCCTGCCCACCTTGCTGGGAGTGGGTCTGACCTCGTTCTGTGCCTCCTGCAGAACTGCACTGTCTACAATGACACCACCATGGTGTGCTACGCTCCCTCCATTGACAACCCCGTGCGGAGCCCCCCGGAGCTTGGCGACCGCCCGGATGAGATCGGCTTTGTCATGGATAACGTCCAGGCCCTGCTGATCATCAACACCACCAACTTCGTCTACTACCCAGACCCTGTCTTTGAGCCACTCAGCCCCACAGGGATGCTGGAGCTGAAGCCCAGCTCTCCCCTCATCCTCAAGGTAAAGAGTCTGCACGTGGGGGCAGAGATGGGGACATGTCCCTCTGTGGAGGTGGCGTTTTGTCTCTCCTGGAGCAAAGATTTTGCTATGTGTTGGGTTAAAAAACACAAACATTCCCCATTGCATGAGAACTGACAGTCTCATTCCTTGTTCCCTCAAAGGGCAGGAACCTGCTCCCACCAGCTGCTGGTAACTCCCGCCTCAACTACACGGTGCTGATCGGAGACACTCCCTGCACCCTCACGGTCTCTGAGACACAGCTCCTCTGCGAGTCCCCCAACCTCACTGGCCAGCACAAAGTCACAGTAAGTATTGGCACTGGTGCCTTTGCTCCTTGTGCCTTGTGTCTCAGAATGTCAGTCTTTATCCCAGCACCAGCCCTGCTGTGTGCTCGTCCTTGAATGAGGACCGGATAATAGGTGTATGTGCAAGAGCGTTCCACAGGAGTCATCCTCCTGCTCCCTAGGCATCCCTCTTCCTAATTATATGTTTGGTAAGACCATACACTTTGTCACCCTCCCCCACACTCAGCTTGGTGTTACTGTGCCCTGGCTGGCGCTGGATGCAAGGCAGGGGGCATTCCCACCTCTCCCCCTCAGTGCTGGCACATGCTGCAAGGCAGGGTCCTTTGTTTGTGGGGTTGTAGTACAGCACTGCTCACGCTCCAGGACTCTGCCATGTTAAAAGGGACCCAGCACAGTCCTCCCCAGGCTCCCCATCCGGGGGGAAACTCGCTTTACATCCCATCTGTTACTGTAATGTTTGAATGAGACATCAAACTCTCTGCCTGCTGCACGTGCACTGGCAGTGTGTGTGCTGCATGCCATCAAAGAGCCTCTCACTGCTCCCGACCAGCCCCTGCCATTCCTGCATTTGCCCTCATCATTCATGCCCTGGGCTGGGAGTCACACCGAGGGGCACAACAGGGAGGGTACCTGTGGCACATAGTCCCTGACAGCAGGTCCATTTTTCCCCTGCTGTGGTGCAGATCAAGGCTGGAGGGTTTGAGTTCTCTCCGGGGACACTGCAGATCTACTCAGACAGCCTGCTCACACTGCCTGCCATCATCGGCATCGGCGGCGGCGGCGGCCTGCTCCTCCTCATCATCATCATTGTCCTCATCGCCTACAAGCGCAAGTCCCGGGATGCTGACCGGACCCTGAAACGTCTCCAGCTGCAGATGGACAACCTGGAGTCCCGGGTGGCCCTGGAGTGCAAAGAGGGTGAGGGATCCCTTTGCCGTCAGCATGGGCATCTTTGGGTGTTTCTTACTGCTCCAAGGCTCAGTGTGCTCCTACCCTTTCCTTACTGCCTTTCAGAGAGGGAATGGGAATGGGCAGAGCTGCTTTGTCAGTGGAAGTGAACTCATTTTAGGTGGGATTTAGGGATTTTTCCAGTTAAGAAGTTCTTCTCCACTTCTCCAAGTGGGAGAAAAGAGAGCAAGCAAGGTAGCGAAGGCTTCCTGTAAGTGGGCAGTGGATCTCTCATTATGTGACAGACAGAAGCTGTGAAATTGGACAGAATTCCTTGTATGATACTGCTGATAAAACCTAATTGCCCATTATCCCCCTGAGCTGGCTCCAGAGGCCCCGACCCTGCCAGCCACAGCCACAAGCAGCCCGGGCACTGCGAATGAAGCAGGCACTGAAAACAAGATAATAAAAAGGGGAAAGAAAGACAAACCTTTGCTCCCCCAAGTCCCCATCCCTCCACATGCCTGTGGATGGCACTGGTGACAGGGAGAGGGGAGGGAGCTGGTGGAGGGGATGGTGTCTTGTCTTCCACAGCTGGCAGATAAAAGGATCTGCTTTTAATTAAAAGGCACAATCTCTTCCCTGCCTTTTCTCTTTTCTAGTCCCACTAGTTACAGATAAGATAGCATGCCTTTCAAGCTGACGGTTTGTTTTTTCTCATCAGGCTGACGAGCCTGCAGTCCTCTGCCTGGCTTTCAGCTCCCTTTAAAGTGCTGTTAATTTGATTTTTCTGAGGGTTTTCTCCCCCCACCCCAACCCCCTTCCCTGGTGCATTTCCAGGACTCTTCTCCCATCAGCTTTTCCCTGTAGGTGCAATTAAAGGTTCAGGACCCCCCGGATCATCTTCCCCTGGGAGTCACAGCTGCCTCGGCTGGGATCGGGAGGTTCTGGGGTGGGTGTGTTCAAGCTCTTCTCTCAAGTAGTATTTAGGTCAAAAAGAAATGAGGGCAATCTTGTGATTTAGGCTAACATTTTCCCCAAGAAGCTCTGTTTTTGTTCAAACCTTGCTGTTCCTCCCTGCCCCCAGCATCCCTGGGAGGCTGCAAGTGCTGGGCAGGGGGGATTTGACCCCCCTGGGACCTGGCAGTTCTGTTCCCAAATCTGCCACTTCATTTATTCCGGGGATGTCATCCCCACACTCTGCAGCTCAATTTCTCCATCTGTGAGATGGGGACAGCAATCACAGCCTGCCAGGAAGAGGAATGCTGAGAATATTCATGCCTTGGGGAGGGTCCACCCATGGGATGTTGGGGGTGTGATGAGGGGCTGAGTGCCAACGCCGTGTGCTGAGACTCCAGGATGTGTTGTTTAATTCTGCTTTTCCCTCCCTAGCCTTTGCTGAGCTGCAGACAGACATCAACGAGCTGACCAACGACCTGGATGGGGCTGGCATCCCCTTTCTGGATTACCGCACCTACGCCATGCGGGTTCTCTTCCCGGGGATAGAAGACCACCCTGTGCTGAAAGAGATGGAGGTGTGGGTCTGTCTGTCTGTCTCTGTAGTGTTTCACATTAGGGATGTGCCCCTGCACAGTCCCCTGCACGAGCCCCTGTGCCCCCGGGCTGGAGAGATGCTTTGGTTGGATGCTGGCCCGGCGTGGTGCATCTCTCCACGTGGCAGCCGGCGCGGATGTGGACTGGCTGCCAAATGGTTACTGCGTTCTCTGACATTAATATCAATATTTATATTAATATCATTGCTGCTGTCATTTTCTACAGCACTTGCTTTATTCAATTGGGTTTGTTTGATGCCTGACTGGTTGCTTGTTTTTAGCAGGGTTGTCTGACATCGCCTGCTTGCTTGGCTCCGTTTCCCCATGCAGAACCCATCCTTGGCATCCTTCCTCTGCTCCCCAAACCAGCTCCTTCTCTTCTGTCCTCCCCACCTCTGTATAATTTAGTGCATGCAATTGCATAGCAATTGCCTCTCGTGTGCTGGGCTGCTGAGGCCACTCTTGATTACAAGAGGAAGGAGGGGGGTGACCTTCGCTTCCCCTCACTGCTGACCCAGCACAGTAATTAATGTCGACGTGGGCTTCACAATGTATTTAGGAGAAGTAATTGGCCCTGGTGCAAGATGCACGGTCACTAATTACAACACAACAAGCTCTTACCAACTGCAAGTGCACGTGCTGGTGTTGTACGCCAGCATGGCTACGGCGTGGGCCCTGGCCTTCTGCCTGCTCTGTTTCCCCAGCCCCTAATCCCAGCTCTGGAGGGTGGTGGGGACCCTGTTTCCATGGATTTCCCCTTGCAGCTCAGGTTTCCGGATGCTCAGAGCCAAAGCAGGCGTGTAGGTCTCCCTGGGGCACAGCCCTTCCTGTCTGTGCAGATGCCTGGCTCTCCTCTCACCCCTGCTCTTGCTCTTAAAGATTTTCCCTAAAGAGGGAAAGTGGAAAGGGTATCAAAAAGGGTATCAGAGGAGGAATTTTGCATTTGCTGTGGCAGGCTGGGTGGACTTTGTCCATTTCCAGCTCCTAACTCAAAACATCCTGCCTGAGAGAGCACACCAGCTTAACCTGGTCTGGGAAGCAAAGGGTTAAATTTGCAAAGGGGAAAAAAAATTCCCAAAAGAGATTAAATAAAGCAACTAGAGTTGTGTAAGCTTCATATAATTTAATCAGGTTTGCTTTTATTTGTCTCTTTACTCAGAGTGTAACATTAGCTATTGCGAGTGACGGAAGGAAGCTTGCTCACGCTCACGCTAATCCACAGTGAGCACCGGCACCAGCTCCCTTCCTCTGCAGGTTTAGGGGCAGGCTGGCTGCTTTATGAGAATTTAAGCCTGATTAAATATTTAACTCAGTATCGTTCTGCTAATTTATTTCTGCTAATGATCAGCAAGTTGAACATGGGGGCTTTGAATTGACAAGGACTTGGTGGGAAGCAGGGTTTTTGTCCAGCGGGAAATAGTATTTTGGAGAGTGAAGTTATAACTGTGAGGAATTTTACTGAACTGAAGAGCACCAATCCAAAGTTTTGATTGAAGTGAAATGATTTGATGTGTCAAAACTCTCTTCTTCATTTTGAGTTGGTGTTTTGAAATGAAAAGTGTTGTTTTGTCTCCAAATACCGACATGAAGCGAAATTTAATGCTTATTCTCCCAATCAGGAAGACAAGGGGGGGGAATTAAAGAAAAAAACCTGATGTTTTATCACAGGAAGGCTTTTATTCAGAGGAAACCATCTTTTCTGATGGGAAAATGGAGTATTGTAAAAATATAGTTTCTGATAACAAATGTGGTCAGGGCTGGCCAGAACTGGGCTGCTGATGGCAATGCAGGTGTGAAAGCATCCAAGCCCAATCCCTGCTGGGTCCTACATTGCCAAATACAGCCAGAAATACAAATTCAAATGTCTCATGAGTACAGGGACTTTTTTAGGGTGTGTCTGCAGTGGGACAGAGACAGATTTCTGCTGTTATTTCCCTATCTGAAATCCATCTCCCCCAAACCAGGCGGGTTTGCTGCTGGTGGAGCTCAGGGTTGTGGCTTTATTTGCTTTCTATGCAATATCCAAAGCGCATGTTGCAGTGACATGGGTGGGAATTGAGCTGCTTGTTAGCTGAAATTGAAAATGATAATTTGTGTGTGTGCTTGGCAGAGAAGGAGTGTTTGTTTATGGGAGGGAAGTGTGTTTATGTGTGTTCACACAAGTGGGAGAGAGTCTTTGTGTGGAAGGGTGTGTCTATACAGACATATATCTGCATTGATGTCGTGAGACTGTGCTAACCTGATGCTGGGATTTTACAAACTAGATAACTCTTGTGGAGGAACTGAGACTGATCACCAAAGGGGAAGCTTGGTAGTAGGGATAGACCTAGTCCAGCTGCTCTTTGACCCTTTTTCATCATTTTGTTTTGTGGGATTGAGAGTGAATTCATGGTGTGGTTCAGTCCATGTGGTTCACCTTCTCATCACCCTTGCCATCATTCCTGTTTCTCAGCTTTGCTCTATCCTTGCAGGTCCAGGCTAATGTGGAGAAGTCCTTGACCCTCTTTGGTCAGCTCCTGAACAAGAAGCACTTCTTGCTGACCTTCATCCGAACTCTGGAGGCCCAGCGGAGCTTCTCCATGCGGGACCGCGGCAACGTGGCCTCGCTCATCATGACAGCGCTGCAGGGCGAGATGGAGTATGCCACAGGGGTGCTGAAACAGCTCCTCTCTGACCTGATTGAGAAGAACTTGGAGAGCAAGAACCACCCCAAGCTGCTTTTGCGGAGGTGAGTGTCCCCCTGAGAGGCTGGAGCTGTAGGACAGTGCCCAGGCACTTCTGAGCACGGTGACGTGAGCTGGTGTCCTTTGGGATGCCACCAGTGATGGCTTGGTGTTGGCTGTGGCAGTGAGAGCACTCAGTCTGTGGTCAAGCATTTCCTTGCTTGACTGTGTGCAAGTCTGAGAGGGATGTGGGACCACCTGGCTCCAGGCAGCTCAGGAGCATGCGTGGGACGTTCTCACTCCAGTTTGGTCTGTGTGGGCTCCTGCTGCCTGGGAAGGAGACAGCAAGGTTCTTGCCAGCTGTTCAGGCTGGTGCAGGTAGGGTACACGCTGGTGTCAGGCACTGTGGTGTGTTGCTGTAGGTCACCTGGAGAAGGGAAGGTGACCAGGTGGTCCCCACATCACTTGGCATGTGGGGCAGCTCTTGCTTGGTGGCTGTGTGGGTGTCTCCGTGGGCTGGCAGCAGGCAGGAGTCCTCCCTTCCCTGCTGTCTCCTCAGGGCTTACCTGCCTTGCCAGTCACATGGGGGTTTTCCTGGGAAAGTCACTCAGATCTCTGTAAGCTGGGAGTCTCTCTGAGCCGGGGGAAGTGCAAGCAGGAGGCAGCCTGCCAAGCCCTGCCGTGAGTCTGCCTGCCCCATCAATATTTAACGATAGCTCTGAGCTCTCCTTCATCATGGGCTGATGAATATTGAAAGATACACCAAGTCCTGAACAAAAACTATTAATAAGCTCCGCTGGTTCAGCTCGAGGCCCTTGGTGCCATCTCCTGCTTTTGCACACCATGTGGTGCCTCCCCATCCCACATCCAGCAGCCTGGTGCCACCAGCTTTGGCAGAGATGCAAGCATGGTTGAGAGGCACGGGGCTGGCACGTCACCAGAAAGGCTCAAGAAAGCCAGGGCATGTTTCAAAGATAAACTGATGTTCATGGCATGGCCAGACTGGACAAAACCTGTCGTGTTTTGTATGCTTGGCCCTGGGGAAACACCTGGAGAAGACCCAGATCTGAGCTGGTCCCAGTTACATCCGTGTTGCCCATCTTGTTAGGCATGTTGCTTTCTTACTGTCTCTGCTTCATTTATCACATTACAAGGGTGCCCTTAATGTCTCAAAGCATCTCATTAGCAGTGTGTTAGAGGGGGTGTGTTGTGCAGATGATGGCTGTCTGGGAGTGGGGTGTGTCTTGGAGGTGCCAGTCACTGTTCCCCATCCCTGTCCTCTGCCTGTATTCTTAGGCTCTTCTCTTCCAATCATTCCTCCATAACACCAGGTTTCACTGAAATATTTAGAATGCATTTCCAGCTCCTGAAGTAAATCAATAAAATATAAATAAAAGGCATCTTGAGGAGGCCAGAAGCAGCAGTGACTGAGCCATGGCAGCAGCACAGGGGCAGAGCCCAGCCTGCACCAGCGCCCAAAGACTGCCAGTCCCCAGCCACAGTGCTTGAGGACCATTGCAGTTAGGACAGGGATAAATCCTCTGGCCAGCACCTTGCTGGTGCCTCCCTGAGTGATATTTAACAGAGACACTGTTCTTGAAGCCATGGTGAAGAGAGCTGTGCTTCTCTATCTGTTTGATTAGCCTTGCTGTTGGGTGTGAGAGTGTGCTTACTGCCCAGGGCAACTGGATTAGCATTGATCTAACTGGGGAGAGCTGTTACTTATTTATTTGGTTGTTGGATAATCCCCCCATTGCTGTGGCATCTGGCTCTATCATGGATAAAGACAAACACCCTCCAGAGCCTGAGTGGAGGCACTTCAGATAAGCATTATGGGCTTGTCAGGTCCTTTCTAGGGCCAGGGAGGATGTCTGCTGAATAGCTGCAGTCCACTTCTCCCTTGGCTTTCTCTCCATGTCCCTTCTCCCTTTTTTTGTTCCCTCTGGTGGATTTTTCTTTCCTGGTGGGGGCATGAAGCCTTCCCTTCCCTGAAGGCTCAAGTAATGCTGTCCTCAAATGGTTTAAGGAGTGCTGTGCTATTCCAGGGAGGGCAAAAAGGGCTAAGCCCCATTAGCACAAGAGAAAACCTTGGAAGGGACCATATGACACTGAGTCAGCTTGAATAAACTCTGGGAAAGTGGATTTTCTGCCTCAGCCATCTGGTCTTTGGGAACTGCTCCTGGCCCATCTGCTGGGCATGGCATTGCAGTTGTGCAGTGCATGGAATTGGGCAGTGGGTTCCTTCTGGTGGCTCTAACATTTTGGTTCCTTCTGGATTTTGTTCCTTGAGTCAACCATTTGTATTTGTTTCCCTGGTGCAAGAGGAATGCAGCCATGTCCCTGAGGTTATTAGTATTGCCTGTGCTGTCAGGACCATCTGCATTTGCAAGTGGCTGATCTGATAATTAATGGGTAGATAAGCTGAAGATTTTAGAAGGAGTGAAGGCCATGTTACAAATAATGGACATGCTAAGGGGAGTTTTAATCATATGGCAGAGAGATAAGGTGTGGTGCAGAGACAGGCATGTTAAGCTGCACCTGTAGGGCTGCAGGGCTCACCAGGGCCTGGTGTCACCCTCAGCTTCCTCCATGTCCCTCTCTCTGCTGGTGTGGCACATCCTGGCTGCAGTACCAGCACCACAAGGCCTCTCATTCTATTCACACATTTCACACCCATCCTGAGGGATCCTGCTCTCCCTTTTGTGCATGGTCCCCAGAAGACACAGGCAGCTCCCTGGACCTTCCCTGCTGTGCTGCTTTGGCATCTGAATTTGAACTGTGCTTTAGGAAACTAGGGGTAATACACAGGTTTTCTCAAGGCAGCTTTGGCTGCTTCCTTTAACTGCATATCCAAAAGCTTTGAGGTACAAATTTCTTTTGGAGCAAGCGGGTGCAGCATTGTACACTTGCAAACTCCTACATCACCACCCCACTCCAAGGAGACACACAGCAACCCTGAACTTCTCCATTCAGGCATGGAATGATTAAATTCCAAGCCTGGCACAGTGTCTGTGTTCCAAAAGTACATGGAAAAAAGGTTAATTTTCCAACCACTGCTCTTACTCCCTCCTTCTTTAATCCCTTTGTTTTCAGCTGAATTAGTAGTGAGGATAAGTTTGATCAAAAATGTATTTAGGTCAAAGTTTCCAGACCTAAATCTGGTTGTGGTTTTAACCAAGGCCATGTGCAGTGGACTGGTGGTGGTCAGTGTCCTCTTGCTCTACTATGGGCCCTGGACTTGATGCTTTAGAGATCAAGAGCTGCTTCAGGGGTTGCAGGGCAGTCCCATGTCACCAGTAGTGGTGGCCTGCATCAGGGCAATGGCACTGAGTGCACTGCAGGACCAGAAGGGAGCAGCAGCTCCCAGGTGGGGAAAGGGGCTTCCAGCTAGATCTGTCTTTGCCTTGCAACCTCAGCCCTTCTTTCAGGTTGTACTTTATCTGGGGAGCTTGAAGTACTTTTGGGGATATTGTACTTGGTGTAGGTGCCTCATACAGTCCTCCTGTGAAGAGAGCTGCCTGCTTCCAATGGGACATCATAAGAGAAAACAAGTTCATTGAAGTAGAAGGTACCAGGGATAAGCAGAAAGCTTTTCATCCCCTGGTGGGACTCCCAGTGGGACAAGGTTGAGCTTGACTTGTTGCAGTTCTCCAAATACACTGGAGACCAATTTGCTTTTCTCTCCTGGGGGCTGCTGATGGGCAGGCTTTCCAGCAGAGTTTGTGCACCTTGCTTTGAGCCTCCTTTCCAGATGAAGCTTTTTAAAGCCAAAAATAATTTAGCTACAGTCTCAGGGTGAGGTGGCAATGGGTGAGATCAGAGACCTTTAATATTCTCTGCTCATGGCTTTGCTCTCTACCTTCCCTACAGAACGGAGTCGGTGGCAGAGAAGATGCTGACAAATTGGTTCACCTTTCTGCTGTACAAGTTTCTGAAGGTGAGTTTGGGAAGGGATGGCAACCCTGTGTGGACAGGGAGGTGGTTCCTGCCTTGCTGGGCCAGGTAGCGTGCTACCCAAAGCCCAGGCTGACGTGCTCCTGAGCATTGCTGCTCCCTCCCAGAGCAGAGGTTGCTTCCCAGATCTCTGTTTCCATCCTGGTTTTCTGAGATGCAGTTCTGGTCTCCTTTTTGGGAAATAGCTGAGATTGGGAAATGAAATCCAGATCGGGATTGCTTAATGCATAGTGGGTTTGAGATTTTAACAATGGTGCCCTGAGGAAAGATAAATCTGAAGCAACTCAGCTAAGTCTTGGAGTGGTCCCCATTCCTCTTTTCTTGCCTTTGCTGGTGTAACTCAGGAGGAAAAAGCCCTGAGAGCTGATCCTTCTGTAGGCATGGCTGTGATCAGGGCTGTTTCTGCCTCTTTGAGTTGTAGTTTGATGAGTTGCACTTTTCATGTAATGCTGCTGCTTTTCCTTCATCTCTCCAACACTGAGGTTCTGTGGTAGGGGAATTGTTTCCTGCAGGCATCTCCACTTCTGCTGCTCCCTCTGACAGACGTGCCCTGGTGGGGATGGATGCCTTGAGGGGCTGGTTGACAGCCAGGGATAGAGCTCTCCACTGCACCTGCATGAGGCTGCAGAGCCTTTTAGCTTTTATTCATTTGTTTCCCATTTCATTGGGGTAGGAGAAGAGGATGCCACAGTGTAAGCTCTGTTTTTACCACTGGTGCATCTACCCATATTGAGAACATTTATTCCATCAGCACCAGTGCTTCCACCCGCTACAGCTGCACCAGTTTCCATGCAGATTACACAGCAGCAGCTCCAGTGCATGCACCCCAGGCTCAGTCCTGCTGCAGCTTTGGGATGACTCTGATGGGTGAACGATGCCTGCAATCCTGCTGCTGGTTTGTCAGGCAGCAGGGCTGTTTCTTGGGATCCTGCCTGGTGTTGGTGCAGTGAGACTGGGTGGCACACTGCTGTTTTTGTGGGATTTCATCCCTCATTAAGATAAAGAGGGTTTGAACTATTTCCAGCCAAGAGATGAGAGCGAGCAGGAGTCTCAGCAGAACTCAAGTGATCGTCAACAAGAGGTGATTTATAATATCACTTACATGCACTTGGCTTTTTGCCTCTGTCGAGGAATAGCCTGTATCTATAAAAATCTATCTAGCATGCTGGAGATTGCTTACCGGGGGTGGGAGAGGAGAAGAGCTGTGCTGGTCATAGGGAGATGTCAAACCTCCCACCACCCCTTTGTGCCAGGGCCCTTTTGCATCAGCAGAACCCAGTGGGATTGAGTAGAACACTGGCAGAAGGCTCTTTGGGCTCTGTGAACTTGGTGGGACAGGCAGGAGTAGCTGTCCTTGTGGATAAACTCCTCCAAGGCTCCTTGAAGTGAGCAGAGTTATGCTTTGGCTGAGCAAAGTGCAGTGCACAGCCTATGAACACCCACAGCAGGATTTGGGGACATTGTGTGTGTGACCTGACATCCTTGACCTGTCCTTGGCTGGACTGGTCATGTTCAGAAGCTACTTTGGATTAGCTCATGCACCACCAATGTCCCTGTCCCCATTCAGAGAGGCTTCTGGGCTCATTACCTGTTGTGGAGCAGGTCTGAGGATAAGCAGTAGCAGGTGAGAGGTGTGGGGATGGTGGAACCAGGGCAATGTCTCTTTATAAAAAACTCCTTGGTTACACCATGACTTAGACATGGGAAAACACCTCCAGTCTCTGGGTGGTAGCAGCAAGAGAAAGGTCTGATCTAGGTGCACCATTACAACAGAAACATACACAGAGGGCCTGGATGTACTTGCTGGCTGTGAAATTTGTTACGCTGGGATTCATCTCCTTGGGAAGTGGTTGAAAATCCACTCCTTGAGTCACTTGAGTTAAACTGGAAGAGACTTGAGGATGTGCTCATGCCCTCTTCTGTGTCAGTCCCACCAGAGGAGACCCATGAGGCTGTTCTCACCTGTCTCTGGACAGTGAGGATCACAGGTGGCAGCAACAGCAGGAGAGGGCCGTGGAGTAGATGGAGAGTATCACAACAGACAGCTTGCCAGCAGGGAAAGATCCCCAAACTGCAGTAATTGTGCATGTAAATGAGGCAGACAGCCACGTGCCCAGCTTCTGGATCAGCTCTCAGCAAACCTGCCCTGAGCAGAGCAAGACACACTGGGGTGAGGGATGGGGACAGGCACAGGACAGCCCCTCATGCCCAGGGCCAGCAGCATGGGGAGCCAGCGAGGGCTGCTGCTCTCAGGAGGACCCTGTAGTAGCATTTATCAGACTCTTAATGAGACACCTCAGGGAAAGGGAGATGGATAAATCAAGACAAGTGCTGAAAAATGCACAATATTAGGTGCCTGATGAGCTAGATCTAGTCACTAAGACAGTTTGGGAATTAGCTGGCTTGTCTCAGCCTGCTCCCAACATATCAACACAGGCATGCACAGGGTGTCTGCAGCTGCCCTCCTCCAGCTTGGTTCACATGGAGAGCACCCAGAGGTCCCCTCAGTCAGGTCCCCAGCAGTGAGCAAACTGCATAAGGGCTGGCAGGGTGGGCACAGTCACATTTGGGGAACAGGCTGCCCTTCATCAACCTGAGCGAACACCTGGCCACATCTCAGTGGTCTCCTGTATTTCACCTGATGGGGGTTCACATGGAGAGCACCCAGAGGTCCCCTCAGTCAGGTCCCCAGCAGTGAGCAAACTGCATAAGGGCTGGCAGGGTGGGCACAGTCACATTTGGGGAACAGGCTGCCCTTCATCAACCTGAGCCACATCTCAGTGGTCTCCTTTTGTATTTCACGTGATGGAGTTCATCTCAGCTGAACTGCCCAGCACTGGTTTCTTTGGTCCCTGTTCATTTTGTTGGTCTCTGTCAAAGATGATCCCTAAACCATCCTCATCTGCATTGTCTCAGTGAGCTGTGACCCACAGCAGCACCTTGGCCCTGGTCTTCAAGAGCCGGTGGGGACAGTGTGGTTGGGAGCGAGGTGTTGCATTTTAAGGCTAGGATCCACACTAGGAACAAACAGAGAAGCCAGTGTAGGAAAGACTGAGCCCACCTTTCTTGGTGTGAATCCCTAGAGGTGGGTGCAGAGCTGCAGATGTGGGGGCAGCAGCCATGTCTTACTGGAGAGGTGAAAGCTGTGGGCTGAGAGTGTAGCAACCATGGCAGATGGAAGCAAGAGTCCTGCTCCAAGCCATCCTCCATCCGTACCACTTCCACAGACTTGGAATTTTCACAAGGAGTTTTTGCAAGCAACCAAAAAAGGGAATTTAAGTCCTTCCACCAGAACCAGAGGGGTAGGCTTGGGGTGCCCTGGGACCCCTGGGCTCTCACCACTCTGCAGCCAACCTCGCCTTGCAGGCAGCCACTGATGTGCAGCCTAGCACCCACTTGGGTCTCTCACTTTTCCAAGCTGACTTAATGAAGCCAAGTTTGCAAATGAAACATAATTTCAAAGACAGGCATGTTGTCGGAAGGTCTGGGGATGATGTATGCCTGTTCCTGCTCGTTAGCAGCTGTCTCTTTAATTACCGCAGATGCTAACGAGATGCTAACAGCATATGGTGACAGGGAGAGCAGCCGCACTTTGCACCAAAGTACAATTTATTTGTGAGGCGGCCGGGAGGGAGGGATGAGGGCTAGTGGGGTAAAATCTGCTGGGACTTCTCTCCATCCTCTCTGTTCCCTTTTTCTCCCTTAGGGCTAATGCCCGTGTCTGGAAAGGCTCATTGGGATGCAGCTCAGGGGGCACGTTTGGGCCCTGGGTTATGAACGGGTGTCCACTCCCAGTCCTGCTATGCCAAATCCTGGCCCCAGGCTGGTTGGTGCTTCCAACCTTGGCAGCTCCTTTCATGTTTCTGCATCCAGCATGTTTTAGGGGGGAGTGTCTGGTCCAGTTTCCCTTTCCCTTCCTCACATGTATGAGATAGATGCTGATGTGGCTCTGTCTGGTAGCTAAAGCTGGCTCTGACTACAACGCTTTGGCAGTGGAGATGTGTAGGTGGCAAATGGTTTAACTGCAGGAAACCTCATTGCCTGGTCCCCTCCATCACCTGGAGGCTCAGGGTAGGGTTGTCTGTGGTTTGCTCCCTTGCTTTTCCTTTCCAGTGGGTCTGGCTGGCTGTGCTCAGCTGTCATTTGGAGAAACCTCCTTTGACCTTCTCTCATGTGAGACTGGGCTCCTGGCAGATGTCAGAACTGCATCGTGATATCTGGGCAAGAGCCCCCAGGCTGTCCCACTGCCGTGTGCCTTTTCCAGTCCTCAGGTGCTTCTCCTGTCTGGAGCAGCTCAAAAGACAGGCTGTATCCCATACACAAGGTTCCCAGATTCAATCTGCTCTTCAGTAGACCTGAATTTACCATTTTTAGCTCATCTTTGGCTCACAGAATGAGCAGAGTCTGGAAACACTGGGAATCTGAGATTGATAGACAAACAACTTCCAGTGGGTTTGGAAGGAGAGAAGGAGTTCCTTCACAGGATGAATTTTACCATGGACCCTCCCACTTGCAGTCTTGAGCAAGGGGATGTAGACTTTTTATAATGCCATGTGTGGGGATTGATGCTGCAGGGCCACAGGAGACTTCTGACATGGTGGTGGTTCTTGAAAGGCAAAGCTGGTACCTGGCACCTTCTAACTCCTCTCCTCCATCCTCCTATCCCACAGGAATGTGCTGGGGAGCCACTCTTCATGCTCTACTGTGCCATCAAGCAGCAGATGGAGAAGGGACCCATTGATGCCATCACAGGAGAGGCTCGCTACTCCCTCAGTGAGGACAAGCTCATCCGGCAGCAGATCGACTACAAAATGCTGGTTAGTGCAAGCAGAAGCCTCAGTGGTACTGCTGCTTGCCAAGACTGCCAGGTCCTATTTAACAAGATCTTGGAGGCACACAAAATAGTTTTAGAGAGAGTTTTGTCTGTTGTTCTCTTCAGCATTCCTGGACTTCCTCTCACCCTGAGTGGGGCCCAACTCAGACAAGGTCAGAATCTGGGCCTTTCCTTGGTGTTTGCTCTTACCATGGGCCCAAGGAAGTCAAACATGAACTGAATCCTGCTCCATATCTTTCCAAGCAAACCCTGATAGTGGCAGGTTTGGGTGGGAGATGCTGTTGAGCTTGTGCTATATGGAGCTAATTTTTGGTGGGGATCAAAATTAGAGCTTTGAGGTTACTGCAGGAGATGGAGAGCTACTTCTCTTCTGAGCCATGTCCTCTGTCCAGCTAAATGATAAGCCAACCCTTCCCCTGGCTGAGCCTGCAGCTGGTTCTTCATCTACAGCTCAGTCTCCACAGGGATGAGGAGTGGAGTGTGCCTGGGCATTGCTTGTTCTCAACAGGCTTTGGTGCACTGGGCATGGTTTGCTGGCCCAGGATTCCTCACTGACACTGTGCTTCCTTTCTGGGAATTGGAGGTTTGAGAGTGGCAGGGAGAGGTGGGGAAAGGGGAGCAGGAATGTGCCATGTGGCTACAACTCCACAGCAGCTCAGGAGGTGAGGAAATATGGCCTGTAGACAGCTGTAGCCTTGTGTCCTTGGACCTGCCTTTGCAGCCAGTGTGTCACAGCCTCTCACTCAACCCTTTCTGACCCTGTGCAGACCCTCAACTGTGTGAACCCTGAGAATGAGAATGCCCCAGAGATCCCTGTCAAGGTGCTGAACTGCGACACCATCACGCAGGTGAAGGAGAAGCTGCTGGATGCTGTCTACAAGGGTGTGCCCTATTCCCAGAGACCCAAAGCTGGAGACATGGACCTGGGTAAGAGAGAGGCCAAGCACTTCCCTGTGGGGAACAGGGATGTGACTAAGAGCAGAAGTGCCAATAAATCTGTGCAGAGCAGGAAAATCAGAAGATTCTACAGAAACACATTTGTGCTTGTTCAGTCCACTTTTGCCATGCTGGTGGCACTGACTCTGTGTGGGGACGCCTGACACGAGAGTGTGGATCCTGCCAGTGGAAGGGGTGGGGAGGACAGCCCCCTTGGGTCTTCTGGGGTCTGAATTGCAGGCTTGAGGTGTCTTGAGATCCAAGGAGGCCAGCAATAGTTGAGAGCAGTGTTAAGAGTCCTGTTCTTAAAGGGGGGACAGGGGAAAGGAGAGGAGAAAAGGTAACAGTCACAAGGGTCAAAATGGTGCTGTCTTTCCCTGAGTACTTGGATTTGTCCAACACATTGACAGCCATCAGCCCTGGGGCTCAGAGAGGGGTGGGAGGCCTCTGAAGTTGGTGCCTTGGGTCTATGCTCATACCCTTGCCTTAGTTTGTGTCCTATTAGTCCACTAACCACGAGCCCTTCTCCCTCATGGGGACAGAGTGGCGGCAGGGCAGGATGGCCCGCATCATACTGCAGGATGAAGATGTCACCACCAAGATTGACAATGACTGGAAGAGGCTGAACACCCTGGCCCACTACCAGGTAAGGCTGTCCATGATGGAGAACGAGGAGCAGTCACCAGCTGCTTTGAGCTTCAGCTTCATTTCTTCCTCCTCAGCTTGGTCAGGGCCTGGGCTCAGCTCTCCAGGGCCATGGTCAGGAGGTCTGCAGTCACTTTCCTGCCTGCACCTCATGATTGTGGTCCTTTTAAGTGGGGTATTTCCAGGGTTCATGGAGGTTGCTGCCCACTCTGACCTTACTCTGCCGTTTTCATGCTGAGCTTTCTGGTGTGTTCCTGTTCTTCCCCTTCCCCCAGCTGTCACAGAGATATGTTTGGCTCCTTTGCTGGAGATGATGTTGCTGGGGTGGTGGCAGTGTCACTGCATCCCTCTGGGGCTGGTTTCTCCCTGTGCTGGGGTTGTTCCCCCTGTGCCTCTCTGGTGTGGCAGCCTGCTCACCCCATTTCTGCCCACAGGTGACAGATGGCTCCTCGGTAGCCCTGGTGCCCAAGCAAAACTCAGCATACAACATCTCCAACTCCTCCACCTTCACCAAGTCCCTCAGCAGATATGGTGAGTGCACATGGGCATCATCCTCTGGGCTGGCTGGGGAGGTGGCACTGGGCTGGGCATGTGGACCAAGGCACAGGGCAAGTGACTATAACTGTAACTCATGTGAACAAAGTCCTCCAAACTCCCAGCTCTCCTTCACAGTGATACTTATTCTAGTGTTGGAGAGGGAGCAGGTGCTCTCAGAGCCATCTTTCTTTGCAGTGTGTTGGGCTCAAGGGAAAAAGGCAAATGTTAGATGGCTGTTGTTAAGGGATCCTTTCCCTTTTATTCCCCTGAAATCTAATTAGAATAAGCACAGAGGCACTTAGCACTTAAAAGAGCAGAGTTGAAGACTCCCACGAATGTACTGGCAGGTGTACTTCAGCCTTGGTTTGGAAGGGAATAGTGTGATCAGCTCAATGTGGCACAGGAAGCATCTGTGATCCTGGCACTTGTGTGCTGGGAGCAGGACAGGCTCTGCAGAATTCCTCCCATGCTTGTCCTGGCCCCTGTGCCTCAGCCAGGCTTGCACGTGGCCCAGCAGGCTGTGAGGATGGTCACAGTGCAGCTCCCAGTGCATGGTGGTGGCAGAGGCTGAATCCCAAAGCTCCTGTGGAGGGAAGGGAGATGGTGGGGCTGGTGGTGAGGGTAGGAGCATGGCCTGTGCTTGCAGAGAGCATGCTGAGGACAGCCAGCAGCCCCGACAGCCTGCGCTCGCGGACCCCCATGATCACCCCCGACCTGGAGAGCGGCACAAAGCTCTGGCACCTGGTGAAGAACCACGACCACATGGACCAGCGGGAGGGCGACCGGGGCAGCAAGATGGTCTCTGAGATCTACCTGACCCGTCTGCTGGCCACCAAGGTATGGCCCAGAGACCCAGAGCTGGTGCCTGGCTTTGGGAATCTGGGTGGGGAAGGGTAGTGATTTGGGTTGTCCAAAAATGGCAAGCACTGCTCTTTTGTTAGCCTCCTGCTCTAGCACAGGAAGAGGTCCTCATCTGGTCTCTTTTCTGAGCTGGAGGTGAAGGGTTTGTCTGTTGAAACCATCAGTGAATATCCCCTGAGTGGATTTTCCTGTTTGCTCTTTGCACCTCTTGGTGGTTTTACTGTTCCCTGTATCCTTGAACAGCTGCTGGTCTGTAAAGTAGAGATGCTCTGAGTTAGGTGCCTCTTTGGTATTTGAGATAGAACTAAAGAACTAGTGATGTGGGAAGGCTGATTACCTCAGGCATTTGGCACTGCAGCATGTTCCACTTCCCTCAACACATACAACACTTTTCTGTTTTGTGTGGTGTTTTGCTTTGTATACTTTTAGCATGCCAGATCATACAGTGAAGGAGATACCTCATCACTGCAGTGTCTGTTTCCCAGTATAAACCCTGAGAACCAGCAGGGTTGCAGACTGTACAATGCTGCTCATTCAGGTGTAGGAATAAAAGTGAAATTGGTTAGAGGCTGACCATTAGTTAAAGACCCACCTCTCTGCTGGCCCAAGGTGTTGCTGAGCAGCCCTTTTCTCTTTCTCCTCCCCAGGGCACCCTGCAGAAATTTGTGGATGACCTGTTTGAGACCATCTTTAGCACAGCTCACCGTGGGAGTGCACTGCCCCTCGCCATCAAATACATGTTTGATTTCCTGGATGAACAAGCTGATAAGCATCAGATCAATGATTATGATGTCAGGCACACCTGGAAGAGTAACTGGTAATGGAGAAGGACAGTGGGCTGGGGGGTGGGCTAACAACATCACAGCTTCCAAGCCCTCCCGCAGGGAGCAGAAATATGAACCTGGAAATGATCCAGGACAAGTGAGGCCCATATCTCTGTATTTTGGGTGTGGGTAAATCCCTCGCATGCCTTCCTTCGAAGAAAAAAAATCCCAGGAATGCAGTGCTCCCTCAGCCCTTCCCCAGATCCCGAGCACCACGCTCCCCCTGATGGCTGCAGTGGCTGAGGGCTCTGTTCCCGTCTCACCTTGGTCTCTCCATCCTCCGGGCTCCTCCAGGGCTGCCAGCCCCAGTTCTCATCTCTGCTGTCCTGGAGGCGTTTCCACACTCCTTGCTGTCACTCAGCCGTGCCCAAACGAAGTCAGCCCAGCTCTGTGTGCACATCCTCCCTGCCCTTGCCTGCAGAGCCAGCCCCTGCTCTGATAATCGCTGGCTGAACACTGGGGCGGGGCAGCTTGTGGCACCTCCTGGGTGTGTGCTGGGGCTCCGGCAGGTGTTGGCTCCTTAGCCCCCTTTGGCGTTTTTCATTTCTGCTGCCTCACTGATTTCATCTCTCTGATTTTACTGTGACTGGAGACGGGTACGTATGTTCCCCGTGTCTGGCATTTGTTAAATGGCAGCCAAAACGCTTTTGTGCAGTTCAGTAACTGTTTGCAATTAGCAGGGCAGGAAAAGAAACATTTTTAAATGGAGTTGTGAGAGCACGGAAGTGCTTGGAACTGATTTATAACTCAGCTTCCTATATTAAAAGAAGGAGTGAAAGGCAAGGGAGGAAAAAAACCCCACTCTTCAGGGGCTGGGCATGCAGGCTCCTGCATACTAATGCCTGTGCTTATCTCTGGGCGCTAATTCGACATGTGGAGCTAATTTCTCCAGGCCATTCCCTTCACAAATGAAATATGTACATGCACCCAGTACCCTCATTAGGGAAGTCCTGGGGAACAAAGTGTGTTTTCTTTAAGATAAAAGCATTCACTGAGAGTAGGTGCTGGGGGATGACAGTGAGGAGGATTTCTGGTGGGGGAGGCTCCAAGGTGCTCCTAGGAGGGGAGAGGGGCAGCAGGATTGGGAAGTGGAGCCATGGAGGGTGGCACGTGTGGGTCAGTATGCAGCAAACAACCAGTCGATGGCTCGCCAGGAGACCTGCTGTCTCTACAGCTGAGAGCTTTATTTCCAGCATCTGAGGCCACCTAAATTTTCCTCTGGTGTTAAATGTGCTAATGAGTCCCTTGAGGAGTCCAGCTAACTCCCTCCTCTGCCAAGGGAGATGTGTGAAATGCCACACAGCACCTTCAAAGAGATTTTTAATGTCAGAGAAAGGGACCATGTCTGGTTTGACCCACGGGCTCAGCAAGGTCTCTTCAGTGACAGTGGATCCTCGGGGAAACCACAGATCTGCACTGCCCTGGTTTGCCTTTGGGGATCTTGGCAGTGCTGAGGAATTTTTCATGGAGAACTGCAGCCTTTTTGGGGTGGGCAGGGGGGAATTGCCATTTACCCAGGGTGTTTGCATCCCTGGAATGCTGGGAAAAGCAACCTGCCCAATTCTGGGTCATGGGAAGCTCCTTCTCCACAACTGGAGGTGCGTGTATGTGCCAGCTGCCCTGCAGGGTGTGCTTCAGGTGCTGACTCCTATTTCCTTCATCCCTCAGTCTACCTCTACGTTTTTGGGTGAATGTGATTAAGAACCCCCAGTTTGTGTTCGACATTCACAAGAACAGTATTACTGATGCCTGCCTATCCGTGGTGGCTCAGACATTCATGGACTCCTGCTCAACTTCTGAGCACAAGCTAGGAAAGGACTCTCCCTCCAACAAACTACTGTATGCCAAGGACATCCCCAACTACAAGAGCTGGGTAGAAAGGTGAGTAGACTGGGCAATAGCTTCTTGCTTCTCCTGGGGGATTTGCAGTGGATGCTCATGGGTGTGGGGATGTGGGTTGTTGGAGGGCTCCTCTTGGTAGCTGACTGAAGCAGGACTGTACTAATGCTTGCAGAAAGTGGTCCTCTTGTTTTGGGGGATGATGCTTTCTCATGATTGTCTCCTGGAATGAGTTTGCAATGACTGTTTTAAAGAGCTGTTTGTGACTTGCTTAAGGGGTGCTAAAAGCAACCTCCACTATTAGGTTTTCTGATGTTTTTTGTTGTAAAAACTTGGTCTGTACTAGGGAATTACTAACACCTCGCTTGATTGCTTTTGAAGAGCGGTGAGAACTCAGCCTTGGACTAGAGAAGTGCTTTTTTTGTATCACAACAATACATGCAGGTTTTGGTGAAATGCTTGAAAATTATCATTTCCCAGTGCTCAGGCTGCAGTCTCTGTGCTGAGGAGAGGGAGACGAGCAGATCCCCTGACACCTCCCAACACCCTCCGCCTTCCCTGTTAGCTGAGGAGAGATGTCCCTCTGTCCTGCTGAATTAATGTAGTGTTAAAGGTTCAGGGTTTGAATGAGACTGATTGCAAATTGATGCACTCAGGCATAATGCTGTGTTTAGCTTTATCCTTTTGGGAGAGAAACCTAGGAGATGTCCTCCAAAGCCCTCTAAATAGAGCTATGGTTAAAATGTTACCATCTTGTGAAGTGGAACTTCATGAAACTTAAAAAATGGCAGATTTCAGGTTGCTGTTGCAACTTGGTGATGATGTGCTGGGCTAAAGATGATTCTTTTTTCATAACTGAGGGCCTTTTTCAGCATCTTGACCAAGTATAGAATGAGCTAAATGAAGGATGTCCAGACAACAGTAAATGTCATATTCTCTTGTTTGTAAAGGTGGAACTTTGTAGCCTAAATCATTCTTGGGTACTGGTTTGGACACAGATATTTTTGTTGCACCATTGGCATGCTTGCTGTTTCGCAGGCAAGTACAAAGACAAGTGTCTTCCCTTGAGGAAGGCATGGCTTGGATCAGAAGGAAAGGTGCCCCTGAAATACGATGCCTGAGATGAGAGATGAGCTGCATTGTAATAGAAGGAAGTTCTTTGCATGGGGCTGGATGGGGCTTTGGAGTGGGATCCCATAGGAACAGCACAAGCTTCATAAGGTGAATTTCTCTGACCTTGCCATCTCTATGACAAAAGTATTCAGCTCTCTGTATGTGCCTGGAAGAAAAAAGGTATAAAACCATTTCAGAGTTAAACATTGGTCTAGACATTCTGCATCCCTGGGGAGGAGGTGGGAGATCTCAGTGGTGACAGATGCTCCTGCCATTGCTTACCTCTGCTATGGTCCCAGAGGCAGATGAGCAGGGGGCAGAGATGTCCTGTGCAGGGGGTGACTATGTCTACTACTGTTCCTCTGCTGCAGGGATTTATGGCATAATCAACATTTCTGGCTTTTGGCACAGTTATAGTCACAAAGCTTTGCAGAGGAGGGATGGGAGTGGTGTGGGGGTGGCTGAGTGGGACTGCCAGTCCCAACAGCAGGTCTGTCTGCTGCTGTGGCTCAGGCACCAGCTGAAAAAAGGGCATGCTGCCAATATGAGGCAGGAATAGCACAAAGGAGGGCTTAGGAAGAGGGAAACCTGGAGAAACCCAAGGGGACTACTGCTGGGGTCAGATGTATCCACTGGAAATGGATGGTGTGACTGGAATCTTGGTCCATGTGAGCCATGCACACTTGTATTGAAAAATGATGTTTTCTTGCCATCCTATGTGTCATGATAACACCTGGAGCCTGAAACTGCTGCTTTAGGAGACGTCACTCTGGGGTGTGAGATATCTCTAGGGGTGTAGGAGATGCCTGGTTTAGTCAGAGGTCCTCACCTCAGACCACTGCTCTCCTGGCAGCATCTAGAAATCCTCTTGCATCATTTTCTGGGTATGAATGAGCCTCTTTGTAAAAACTGCCCAAGTAGTTTATCACTAGCTCAGTTCAGTGCAGTGGGATGGAATGGATCCTCATATTCATCTTCTCAAGTGGTCTTGCTGCCATCTGCTCCTACCCAAGTGCTTCAGCAGTGTTCCATCTCAGCGTTCAGCTAAGTGATGCTAATCACTGTGCCAGAAACTTTACCAAGTGTGGAGTCATGAGGAGCAGAGCAAACCTGAGAGAGACTGGCATTCTGTATTTCCAGGTGGAAATGCTGGTAATACTGCTCCCTGGGAGCAGCCAGAGCTTGTTTGCTTGTGGGTGGGGTTGCTTTTAAAATGAGGCCTGTGGACACAACCCTGGTTTCCAAAAAGTCCTCAGTATCCAGTCCACTGGTGCGTCTGCTTGGTGTAACTCTCCTGCTGTGGGATGCTGCAGCTTTGTCCTCTCAGGGTTGTGATCAACATCCTGTTGGATATTCTGTTTTTCCACTACCACAGCACGTGTATCGCTGCAGGGGAAGGATGTCACCTTGTCATGTGTTCACAACCCAAGTATTTAATTGAATGCAAAGGGGCATTGTTGGCTTTAGGGGCGTGGTGACCTTAGGAGAGTGGTAGCAAAACCTTGTGTGTTACTGCAGGTATGGGTGGTCCTGGTGCATGTAGTTTGGTGGCAAAACATCCAATGGGATGGGAAGGACAAAGTGTGTAACTAGGAGAGGGTGGAAAATCCCTTAGAGCAAGATTGCTTGGCTTCCCAGCATGGTGAGCAGAACTGGACTGAGCTGGGTGCTGTTCCATCAGGACCACATTCCTAACAGTGCTGACTGCTCTGTGGAGTGCTCAGAGACCTCTTAGGGAGCTGTGCTAAAATGGGTGATTGTATGTCACTGCTTGGAGGGAAGATGCTCTTCACTTGCCTTTCCTTGGCTGTTCTCTGTGACCATCGTGGCGGGGACCCATCCCTTCCTGCCTGTCCCTATTTCTGACCCACTCCTCTGTTCCTCCCTGGCAGATATTATGCAGATATAGCTAAAATGCCAGCGATCAGTGACCAGGACATGAGCGCGTACCTGGCGGAGCAGTCACGGTTACACCTCAGCCAGTTCAACAGCATGAGTGCCCTGCACGAGATCTACTCCTACATCACCAAGTACAAGGATGAGGTAAGATGTGGTGGGGCAGAGTCAGGCCTGAGCTGCCACTTCAGTCTTTTTGTCCTTGTTTCTGCAGTCCCCTGCTTTTTCCAATAGAATAGCACACTGTGAAATGTGGAATAGTAACATGTTCCATGTCTGTGCTTGGGCTGCTGGAGAAGGAAAGGTTTGGGAGGCATGAAGCCAGGAGCTGGAGTGGGCAGTGCTCATTCCTCCTGGGTTTGGGAGGCATGAAGCCAGGAGCTGGATTCCTCATATTTTCTGCAGTGAGTAATGTAGGAAACACCTATTTTTCTATGCATTTGGCACATGAGCTCCATGAGGCTGCAGAGCTCCCAGCATTATCTCAGCGTGCTTCCCCTATCCACTGCCACCAATCCTGCACCATGGTGGTACCAATGCTGTGGAACTGTACAGGTGGTGTTTGACTTCTCTCCCCAGCAATCTTAGAGGATGTGGTGACCTCTCCAGTGCTTGTTTTGTGAATGTCAGTAAGGATGGTTAAGAACTCCTCTGTTGTAATTTATACAAATTAATTTCTCAAAACTCTGCTCAAATCCACAGCCTACATCTTATTAAAGCAATAAAATATGTAACTACAGTAAAATATAGGTCTATTCACATAGCATGATAATACAGATTTTATTGTCCCAATAAAGGGGTTGATGACTATATTTGAACAGTGGCTAATTTAGGTGACAGAGTGCCAGAACATCTTCCCTCTCAGAGCCAGGAGAGGAAATGGGGTCCCTGTTGTACCATGCAGCAACCCAAAGAGGCTTCTCCCAGTGCCATTTTGAGGTGTGAATTTAAGGGATCCATGGGCAAGTTGTAGCAGACCTGGCTTGTGGGTTTAAGGTCAGCACTGGGATCGTGGTGGCCAATATACTGTGGAACTCAGGGCTTTATAGGAGGGAAGAGGAGATCCTGGCTTTCCTGGTTCTTAGGAAGATGGTGTGTGGTGGTCACCATGCAGCTGGTGGCCATGTACTGATGACCATGCTGGTGGACCTCTATGCCAGTCCTTAGATGATTTTGGATGGCACATCCCAGAGGCCCCTGTTGCTCTGGGTAAGGGGCTGGCCATGAAGGAGTTCTGGGGTTTTACAGTTTGCACACAGTTCTGTGACTACCACGAGACTGAAAGTGGAGCAATCTAGATTTCCTGTGGTCCAGCTATCATCCCTGAGCCATCATCTAGTGCTCACCTCCTCCATGCTAAAAGTCCCACAGTCCTGAAATAAATCCTCTAAGTCCTGGGCAAGGGCATAGAGGTGACCATGTGAGATGAGCCCATGGCACTAATGAGCTGCTCTTTAGGTCCTCTTCTTGCCTGCCAACAGCAGCCTGACATCTGTTGAGTGTCTTGCTGTTGCCTGCTCTCTGAGCATCACAAGTGTGTTCACAGCTCTCAGGAACTTCTTTTATTATTTGTAATGGGATTAATAAATCGCAGCTGTTCCCTTTGTTTGTTTTCATCATTAAGCACAATTATATGCAGCCCGATTGCACCCTCTTTGATGCAAAATGGGAGAGAATAATTTTTCCTGTTGTTCAGTGCAATAATATGCTGTCATTGGCTGTGAATGAAAATCATAATTAATTTTCATTTAGGTACTTGCATCTTGGTAATCAGTGGTCCTGGCTCCTTACAGCAGGTGACAAACCTGGGTGTCTGTACACTCAGCACAGGTTTCCTTTGACTGCATTGTTTCCATAAAGCTGAGATAAGAGAGGAGTAGATAAAGGCATGGGCAGTTTGGGAATCATTTGGCACCTCAGCATTCCAGGATATACTGCTATCTGGTTGGGAGAAGCAAAGGAGGCAGGTAGGGGGAATAGACTTCCCTTCACTTCTCTGATCAATCTCATTTGGTTCCAGCTCAGGCACCTTTCAGGCATGTGGGGTTTTGATTTCTGTGTGTCACTACAGGTATTTTACTGTGTGTATAATGAGGGCTGAGAGAATCTGTGGGGATGGATGTGGGGGAGTGTTCCCAGTAGCAGGTTTGTGGCAGAATCTATGAGTTCTTCCCAGTCCAGCTGCTGCCCTGGGATGTTGCTGCCAGGGGAGGTTAATCAGATGTGTCCAGCTGATGCTGGAGATTTTCCCCTCCTCAGAAGCTGATACCAGTGCCCAGAGGTAGCTTTCCTTTCTCTTTTGGGAGGAGACTCTCCATCAGGCATCACTTACTGCCCCAGGAGACAGAGACCAGCCTGGTCCTGCCCCAAAACAGCCTGGGGGAGCCCCAGTCTCTTGGTGGCCAGGGGCTGGTTGTGGCAGTGTGGTGGATGCTCCTCAGCATGCTCTGCCTTCCTCACAACTTGCCAGCACTGCAGCAGCTCTTAATCAAAGGGAGCTGATTCCCCATTAAGAAGTTACCTGTAGGGCTCCTGATGGACTTTGCCTGCCTCCTAGTAAGTCTATTAATTATACAACAGTTGGTTTCCAATTATGCAGCCAATGAAATGGTTAATCAAGTCCCCTTTGACGGATGCCTTGATATATAATTGCAAAAAATTTGCTCTCTCAACTAGCTCACCCGAGGAGATGAGATTTCTGTCAGGTTTGTTTTTTTAAATCAGCTTTTCTGCTCTGCTGGCATGGTGTTACTGAGACGACACTCCTGGCTGCTGGGAGGGCAATTGCCCCTTTGTTTTACACTTTGTTACTCCCTTTTCCCTACTCTGAGTCTCATCCTCTACATTCCTGCTGCTGCTAGTCCTTCCCCAGCCCTGGGGGCACGGTCACATCTAGCCCAGGGCAGGGGACTGTCCCTCCAGCCTGCAGTCTGTCATCCTTATCAGCAGCTTGTTTAGAGAAAGGATTTCAAGGCAGGAAAGTCATTCTCAGGTGTCTGTGGGTGCACCCCTTGAACAGGACTGGGGGCTCCCAGGCTTTGCTGGTGCATCTGTCTGATGTCCCCTTCCAGCACCCCACTGTCCCCCTGTTGGGATGAAATGAGACAGGTTTTAACACTGGTGGCAGCTGAAGCCTTGTGGATTTGGTGTTTTTGTGCATGTGGAACCAGTTCATGGTTTGATTGTGGTTTCTGAAACACATCCTCTGCTTCCCTCAGGTGTTACAGGATTGTTGGAGTCACAGACATGGCGGGAAGGTGTCGTTGGCTTGGATTTGGGGTTCATCCTCTGTGTTTTCTTCATTTCCCATGTGCAATTTGGCTCCTCGTTAGTGTCAGGCAGGTCCCCGGTGTCACTGCAGACCCTTTGGGTGCTCGATTTGTGGGTGGCACCACTCACAGAGGTGTCTTTCACCTTGCACTTCCTTTGGCCCTGTTGGGGCACAAGAACACTTCCCACGGGGCTATATCCCCATGTCCTGCTGCCATCAAAGAGCCAACGGGCCACAAGGAGCCGCTTTGGGTAGAAGGGCACCTCCTCACTGTCTCTCCTCCCCTCTCTCCCCAGATTTTAGCTGCGCTGGAGAAGGATGAGCAGGCCCGAAGGCAGCGGCTGCGGAGTAAGCTGGAGCAGGCGATCGACACAATGGCCTTAAGCAGCTGAGAAGGCGGCGGCGGCGCCAGCGTCCAGCAGCAGGGCGGCAGGACGGACAGACGGACGGATGGACAGAGGGAGGGAGGGAGGAAGGACCGGCCAGCGGCAGCCGCGGGCACAAGACTTTGGGGCTGGGAGCGGCCGGGCCCGCGCGAGCCGCCGCGCCTCCGCACGCTTCCCACGGACACACGGAGAAACCTCGCGCTTTAGCGGAACAAACCACGAACCCCGACGACGGCAGCAGCGTCGATGGAACTCCCTGACCCACAGACAAACCCCCCGGTCCAAGCGGGTGCAGCAGGGGCCTGGCAGAGAGGCCATGCGGGCGGAGCAGAAGGGGATCCTGCCCCACGGACCCTTGCCTGGGCAGAGCCCCTGAGCCCACGCGGAAGGAGGGTCGGGACCGCGGGGCTTTCTAGGAAGGCGTTTGGATGTTGTTGTTACTTTGGTGAAGGGAGGGTGGGTGGGCTCCTATTTTTACTGTACTTGACTTGCTCTCCCTTCCTTCCCCCCAGCTGTCCACCCCCTCTCCTCCTCCTCCTCTCTCTTTTTCTGTCTCTGCCCCCTTCTCTCTCTCTCTCTGGCCTTCTGCCACTAGTGTTAACTGCTATATTTGCACAATTTACACGAGACAAACAAAATTTTTAATTTAAAGGGAAAAAAATTATAACAAAAAACGGGAGGGGAAAAAAATATTCTGAATTTTTTGCAACAAACTAACAAAAGCGATTTTAAGAGATAAGCTAAAGGACTGATGCTGGGGAGATTTGGGGTTGGGGCTTTAGGGGTGGGCCGGAAAGGGAGCTTTGATATTTCTAAAATACGTCCTGTGCCATGTTTTATTTGAATGTTGTTTAGTGCGAAAAAAAAAACTGAAGAAAAAAAAAAGTTGGGAGTTTTGTTAGCTGGATAGATGCTGTTATTTTAATGCTGCTGAGTGGTTCTGGAGGTCAAAATCAGAGAGGAAGGGAGAATCCCAAGGCTGGTTTTTCTTTTCCTGGGTGATTGCTGAGGGATGGTTGGTGTTTTGTTGAGCTTGTCCTTGTTTTCCCGGTTCGGTGGCCGTGGGGTGGTCTGGGCAGTGCTGCCTGCTCCTGCCTGTCCTGGGATGATGCGGGGTGGAGGATGGCTGTGGGGCCTTGGGGGCTTGTCAGGAGGGTTGTTGCAGAGCCAGCCTGGCTTTTTGTGTCGGATTCTTTGGCACTGGAGCCGCCTTAACAAAGCCCCTTTAAGTTTATTTTTCCCCATCATCTTTTTGTGCTGATGCAGGGGAAGAGACCAGAACCCCAGCGAAGGGGGAGGCAGCTCCTCTGCATTCCTGACTGGGATCCCCCTGGCAAACCCCACTGGGTTCCCAGCCCATGCAGGGATTGGGATTCTGGCTGCCATGGGGCTGTCACCTGCTCTTCCACCTGGGGAGCCCAAACGTGTGCAGGACCTTCCACCCAAGACTGACCTTTCTTTCTCTGTCTTTTCCTTCTTTCTCCCCCTTTCTCTCCTCGCTGTCGCCCCGTCTCCCCTCCGCTGCCTCTGCCCTGACAGGGCTTCGCTGGAGACCTGAGGTCTCTCCCTCAGCTTCCCCCTTGGAAATGTCAGTTCCTTGTGGGTTTGTGCTTTCCAGAGATGAAAAGGTGCTGAATGCTGCCCTGAATGGCAGCAGGTGACCAAAAACTTCCAAAAAAAAAAAAGAGCAAAACCCTTTCCTTTTCTGTACTGAGAGCTCCTGTCACTGCCCAGGCCACAGCACATGGGGCCACACTCTGCCAGGAGCGGATGGCTGTCAAAATCCAAGTGGAGAGAAGCCCAGCTGATTTCTGTCCATTCCCTTAAATTGCAAGTTAAGGGGGGGGAGAGGGAGAAATAATGAAGTTTTTAATTAAAAAAAATAATAAAAGTGTGTATATATATATATGTGGTTACAATCTAATTCTCGTGCCCCAGTGGGGTGCTGTATAGTTAACTGAAGGAGAATTGAACCAATATAAAAATGAGATGAATTTACACAGCCAGTTAAAACAAAACAAACAACCACTGCAAAAAAAAAAAAAAATAAATAAAAGGATACCAAATGGTGTGGAAGGAACTTCCAAGCCTTTCTCACCATGCAGAACAACCGTTTGAAGCCTGCACATCTCTCATTATGTTGTAATTTTGTTTGGTTTTGTTTTGTTTTAATAAGGAGGGAAAGGAGAGAAGATGCTGATAAAAAAAAAAAGAAAAGAAAAAAAAAAGATGACAAAAGAATCCAACCACAACAGCAAAACTGTTTGAAAAAGAATTTATAATTGTTTCCCAAACCTATGAACCCTGAGCTGTCGCTGGATTTCTGAGAGCTGTGGGCTGTTGCATGACTGTGCTAGATTTTAGTCTGAGTTGATCTTTTTAAGAAACAGAAGAGAAAAACCCATAAAACAAAGAAACTGCGAGTATTGAATATTAGAGGTTTGTTTAGACCTGTTACCTATTTTTTTTAATTTGAAATTAATTTGCCCCTTTCTTGTCCAAAAAAAAAAAAAAAAAAAAGAAACAGCAAAAAGAAAGACTTTAGAGGTTCACATCTCAAATGTGGTACTTGGAGAGCCTTAAAGGACAGCTGTGTGCCCTGTGCTGGGGCCACTGCTGGCTGCCAGCATCTCTCTGGGTGCTCTGGTGGGACAGAACCCTCCGGGGGTCCCTTTGTAGGATTCACTGCTGCTGTGATGGGGTGGAGGCGTGCCTGCAGCTCCCTTTGGTGCAAAACTTCTTCCCTGTGGCATTGCTGGCTGCGTGGTGCTGGTGGAGGTGCTGGAAATCGCCCGGAGGATGGCGGCAATGCATCGGTGATCGCCGTGGTGTGATGGAAGGGGAGCCATGGCTTTGGGGTCTCTGTCCAGGACTGGAGTGGGTTCTGCCTGTTGCAGTGGTAAGAGTGTCTTGGGGAGCTTTGGTTGCTGTTGGGGCAGCCAAGCACATGGGTTTTGTGGTGGCTGAGAGGGGATGGAGATGTGTTTCTAGGAACACCCCCCTGAAAATTTCCCTTTTGACACAGAGGGCTGGAAGCACTGTTAATTGCTGTTAATTGCTGAGGTCTATTAGCCTGTAGCTTTCCCAGCACCAATGCTGTGGGTGCTCCTTCAGCCAGCCTGGAGGGACAGATGAGTTTTTTGGCCATGGAGGGTCTGAGATGGATTTGGGCAGCAGAGAGGCTCCTGGGGAGGTCATGCTGGGCAGGCTGGCAGTGCCATGGTGTGGCTCTGCTTTCTGGGCTCCCCTTGTGCTGTGACCTGGCTCTTCCAGCCCCCTGGTGATGCTGACTGCCCATAGTGTAGTCCTTGGGATGAGTTCCCATTGGCTTCCTCCTGGAGAGCTTTGGGGTGTCTGTGGTTTGCTCCACTGAAGGGTACCCCAGCAGCTCCCCACTGCTTGGGGGTCCCCTTGCTGCCCCTAACAGGAGGGTGCTGGTCAGTGAGGTGGGCACTGCAGTGCTGCCCGCAGCCTCTGGCGCTTCTTGGTGCTACCTTTGCCTTTCGCATGATGCCCAGCGTCCTTAATTGTGCCAGGCAGCTGCCCACCATCCCTTGACCGGCCTGGTGGGGTCAGAACTGGCCCTGTCAGACCCTGCCTCAGAAGGGGGAAAGGCGTGGAGAAGCTGGGAAGCATGCACGAGCCTCCTCTTCCTGCTGGTGTAGCCCGTGCCCCAGAGTGGGGTGAGATGGAGAGGCATCCCTTGTTGTGAGCCTGCATTTCTGGGCACTCCTGCTCTGCCCCCCAGCAGAGGCAGCTGGACCGTGCAAGCTGATCCCCCACCACTGCAAACAAGGGGGTCCCCCCTGCTCCCGTTGCCTTTCGCTTCAGTTTGGGGTTAAAAAATGTGCAGTCCAGCCTGGAAGTGTCCCCCCTAGCAGGAGCCCCGTGTCACACTCAGAGCTGGCCCCAGCTTGGGGACAAGGAGCAGGGGGACACTGGGGGGACCCCACAGGCTCACCCGCTCCCGACCAAAGCGCACAACAAGCTGTCCTTTAAGGAAGCAGGGGGAAACCCAAGGCGGACCCGGCGAGAGGCAGAGAATTCTGATAGTTTTAGAAAATTAAATGGGGAAAAAAAGAATCACACTCCGGAGTCCTGATTCCCTTTCTGTGATTGTTTCAGACTTGAAGCAACAGGCCAGCGTGGCTGGCCAAGCGCCCTTTGATCGTGTAAATATCCTGCTATTTCCTATTTTAATGTTCTTCAGATTTAGTACTTGTAAATAAACACATGCATCAAGGAGAGATTAAACATTTTTGCTAAAGCTGGTGTTTTGCCTGTGTTTTTGGGGGTGATGTGGGTGCATGGAGCAGGCAGCTTTGGGAGCAATGGGCAAATCCGTGGCTGTGCTGGGAGGATGTGATGCAAAATAGCATCACGATGTGCCAGCAATGCAGTGCATGTGTGGGTGTGGGGGTCCTGAGGTGTGGTTGTTAACACCCACCAAAGGAGCTCCAGATGCTCACAGGGGGATTTAGGTGGTTCCCCCATCAGCCCCTTTCCTGGGTGGATCGTGTTAAATTGCTTTAAACCATTCGATTTTACTCGTTGCCTTTCTTCAAACGGCTGGGAGCTGCTGATCAGACGCCGACGAGCTGAACCTGCCACGCTGCAAGCACAGAGAGGTGGATATCTGCCTGACTCTTCTGGCACTCACTGGGATCCACAGGAACTGACCAGGGCTGGGGCAGCTTCACTTCTACCCCTCGGACATCCTGGCCCTTCCTCCCATGGGACCATGGGGTGACGGCACAGGTGTTTGGGAGGAAGTACACGGTGCTGAGCTGATGCTGCAGTCGTGTCTCTGCAGCCTGCAGGGGCATCTTCTTTTCTAGCTCCTCATCTTTTCTAGCTCCTGATCCTTGCCTTTAAAGGTGTGTCCTCCTGTAACTCTGAGTACCTCCAAACTGCATTGTAGTCTCTGCAGGTTCCCAAAGTGAAGCACCAGGAGAGGAAGCCCAGGGCAGCAGCAGGTCACCTCAGCACCCTCCTCACAGGGGGAGCTTCCTCAGCGAGGTCGGTGCCTGTGGCAGGTGTGGGGAGACATTCCTAGAGAGGAAGGGGTGAATCCCTGGGGTGTGGGGTCAGCAGGAGCCCAGCACACAGACCAAAGTCACACAAATTAGGCTGCTTTTTTTGTTTTTTATTGTTTCCTTAGCCTCTTCCTGCCCTGGGGCCGGTCTTCTGAGGGATTGGGCTGGCAGGGCTGATTGTACTGTGGATGCTGAATACATATTTTCTCTGCTTTTATTGTGTGTGTAAACTGGATGTTTTTCTTGTTTTCTCTTGCAGTTTTCTTTCTCTCCAGCAAGAACATCATCGGCAGGTATTAAACATCCCCTATTTTTGCCATAGCATCAATAAAACAAAGCTTGTTTTGATCTTGTTTTCCTATCTTAAAAAAATAAAGTTTTTTTTACCAGCCTTTCAAATGCTTAAGAAAGTCTAATTTGAATTGAATTTTGGTCAGGTTTCTGGGAGGATTTAATTGAGGGTAGTGGGAAAAAGACCCTCATCTTCCTCAATTTTGTGCTGCACCAAACACCATCTTCATGGCCATGTGGGAGCAGGTGGCAGCTGAGCATCAAACAGGTGAGCACTGTGGTGGGTACAGAAACTGTATATAAGTTGTCAGTCCAACATATAGAATGGTTTCATTGCATTTTGCAAGTCATAGAGATGAGGGTGTTTCCCTGAAGAGACCTTGCTGCACCTTGGTGCTTTACTCTGAGCCCTTTGCAAGCAGGATTTTTAGTTTAAAAATTGTTCTATTATTTTACCAGGGAACAAAAACTTTAAAACCTCCTGGCTGACCTAATAAATAAGTAAGTAAATAAATAAATATCTAGTATTTCACCATCACCAGGATGTTCTTCAATACAAATTGCACCAGTTTTCCCAAGGAGTAAGAGCTTCTGGCAGGAAGCCAGGGCCTCCAACGACAGCTACAAATGTCTTTGTTTGCCTCCTCAGTGCTAGTGCAGAGCTAACCAGAAAAAGATTATCATGGCCTGCAAATGATTTTGTAGTCCACAAATGCACTTTATTTGATTAAATGATAAAACGTGAACCTTCCAGCAATAACATACACCGCTGCCGCCTGGGACGGCGCTAATCCAGCAAATCTGCAGCAGCCTCCATGGCTGGAGCTGGCTGGGCTTTGGAGGTGGAGGCAGCCCCTCCCTGTGGCCTCCCTGCCTGACCTGGGGCTCTTGGAAACCCCCTTGTCACCATCTCATCCAAACTTGGGTTCCAGGTGAGTGGCACATCCCAGGGCACCTGTGTGGGGTCTGAAGGTCTCATCTTGGGCTCTTTGTACAAAAACCTCTATCCCCTCCCCAGCACTGTGGTTTTGTACTTTGCCTGGGCACCTCCTTGTCCTCCTTCCCTGGGAGATGATGCTGTCCTGCCTTTGGGTCTCTTCTCTTCCACATGCAGTGAGGGCCAGGACATGCAGATGGTAGCTCTGCTCCTGCAGAACTGTGTGCTCAGTGGATGTGTCACCTCGGGCTGTGGTGGGTGTGGGACATGGGGACCCACAGCCTGCAGCACAGGGACACACTCATCTGCCTAGGCACAGTCATGGACAGCCACATCCTGGTGGTGCCAGTGTCAGTTGTCAGTAAAGCTCCTCCTGCCTTTCATGAGCCTTGCTCCAGAAAAAAATGAGTGCTTGGCTTGGGGGTTCAACACCTCTTTGACCTGTCACTGATGTCCCCCAGGGTGTGTTTGCTTCTGGCGTCACCACTGCTGTGCTCAGAAACCCAGAGTCATGAAAAATGATGATAGATTCATCCTCTTCTTCAGGTTAAGCTTAAAGCTCAGCAGGAACAGCTCCCTTGCCCACCATCCCCAAATTCCAGCAGTGGCCACCTGCACCTCCCCTTCCTCTCCTGCACCATCACCCTGGGCAGTCCTGGTCCTTATGCTGCTGCCCCGTGGCCCAGAGACCCACAAATGAAGAGAGCAATTAGCTGGGCTAATTGGGCTGTCCCTCATTGCCCCCTGAGCTCTGTAATCCTGCAGGAAAGGGATCTGCCACATCTTCAGGGGAATACAGGCAGGTCCTCAAGCAGCTACTTTCCAGGGGAGAGAGGCTTTATTTCTCACACATGAGATATATATACACATAAAATCCATAGTCTATAATCTAAATGTATATATAAAATTGATAACAATGTATATTAATAGAATAGAATATAAATTAAAACCCAACTAGAGCATTAACATGGGCTGCAAGTGCCAGGCCATGTGCTGTCTTCAGATATTGCACAGGAAAGGCCAGAGCAGCATCATGTGACCCTGCAAGATGAAGGATGCGATGGGGGGTTTCTTCCCCCTCAGAGGTGATGATTAAGTTTCTTCTGAGCTGCTAGGAAGAGGAAAAAAAAAAAGAAAATCCATAAATTTTGAAGGCAGTAAGGGCTGAGCAGAGCAGCAACCCCTTTCTCTCCCTGCCTGGACTAATGAAAATCACAGCCATGCTGGGAGGCAACTGGTTTATGTTTGTTCTTTGCTTTAAATGTAGTGGTAAAAAGCCCACAGTTTTGGGCATGGATCGGAGGTGGGATCATTAGGAGGTGGCAGGCGATGGCTGATACACATTAATGTGCCATGAGCAGAGCACCACTGTGTGGGGTTTTTTTTAACTGAGGCAAATTATTGCTTCAGGAAAAAGACTGTCTCCCCTGGTGAAATTATAGCAGGGGGAAGGGGGAAAATTGATTTGTCTCAAGTTTTATTGCACCAGATTGACAGCTCAGGCTCAGCAATCTGCCCCCCTGCAGAGCCGTGGGGCAGAGGGAGGTGACATGGCTCTGGGCACTGCCAGTTGCCCCTTTCCAAAGGGTCCCACTTTAGAGGGGGCAGCAGAGGGTGCAGTGACCATTCTGGAGACCATGACCACTGGGAATCTTGGTCATGACTGTCAGGGACAATTTTCCATACAGTGAAGTCAGCTGAGAAACATCGCTGCAGGCAACTTGCCTCTTTCTCTGTTCCTCAATGGTTTGGTGGTTCACCACCCTGTTTCTGGCACAGGTGGCATGTAAGGTCACCCTGGGCTGGCAAACCCTGGGGTGATGCTATCTGTGTGTGGGTGAGCTGCACTTCTCTGGGTGCTTTTCAATTGTGGCTGATGTGACACTGCCTGTGCTGTTTCTGGGTGCCCTTCCCAGCAGTAGCCCCATTGCAATGGGCTTCAATGGGCCTTTCCCTCCCTCTGCTGGAAAAAAAGCAGATAAGTCCAGTGTCCATCCCTGGGACCTGGATGGCAGCCAGGGGCATCTCCTGTCCCCTTTGCTCCGGGTGCTGTCCCTCAGCAGCTGTGGTGCCTCTAGCAAGGTGTCTGCTGGTAAGGGATGGGAACTGGATGGGTTATTTCAATGGTCACCTCTCCCATTTCTCAGGGGATCACAACGCACACTGTAAAATAAGCCAATAGCTCACAGACCACCCAGATGTGTCTCTGTGGGGAAACTGAGGCATGAGGGCAGAGCTGCTTGGCCCAAGGTCGTACAGAAGGTTGCAGTGGGGAAGGAACCACTCACAATCAACATTGAAATCCCCAGGACATGTGCTTTGATTATGGTCCCAGATGCCTGGGCCACTTTGGCTGTCACACTATCCTGAGCTGGAATTTTATTTCTTCCTCAAACTGTTTTTTTTTCCCCTTTTTTTATGAACGAAAATCTCCCTTCGAAGCTCCTATTCTCTCAGGGGCTCTTCCACTCAGCAGTAGCCCAATTTCCTTTTATAGCTCGTACAATGACTGTCCTAATTACAATTAAAACCGGGAACACTCTAATCAAATCTTTTACTATTCTAGACAAACTCAGAAAATGAGTAAAATTAGTGACACATGGCGCAAAAAAAAAAAAAAGAAGAAAAAATGTCCATGAGCCAGTGCTAACACAGAGAGAGTTAAAGGGGGCAGCGGGATTTCGGCTCTCATCTGCAGTAATTGGTGGTGGGAGGAGGCACTGTCACCACTGTGGAGCAGGACTTGAGCATCCCTGGGGGTTCCTCCATCCTGCTGACCCTGTGCTAGCTGGACCCATTGGTTTGAATAATCCCCCCCAGGAGTTACCATGGAAACAAAGCCTTTTGATGGTGAAAACCTTCAGCATCAAGAGTTAATCAGACCCTAAATGAAAATGGGGTTAAAGGCAGAGCAGGGATGTGTGAACAGTGGAGTCACTGGGGCAGAAGAAAAGCAGCGAGTGGAGAGTAAATAATAAGCAAGGAAGAGGGGTCTGATGTCTTCTCGAGCTCCAGACTATGGCCAGAGGGGTTTAACTGTGATGGGAAATCACAGGGGTAAATTAATAGGCTGGATAATTATTTTTAATTTTCTGAAGGGCTGGTTGTATGGTTTTACTACCCTGCACCATCTCCCAGATCTGAGTGCTGATTTAGCAGGGGAAACACCCATGTTGTGAAGCGGAAGGTTGGGCACGTGTCCCACCTGGGTGGAAAGGTGGCCCTCAGCTGATGTCCTGTCAAGAGGGATAGGGCTTCAGGCCAAAATGGGGCTTGCTGGAGTGGAAGGACTGCATGTGCCGTGGGCTGGCTCAACATGTGCTATCAGTTTGGGTATCTGAGCATGCTACTCCAGAATTACCAGCTAGAAATACATGATGTAGAGAGGTGGGCTCCCTTGTGTTTGTGTTAGGGAGGAGACAGAGAGAAGGATTTATGGATACATTTCTTGGATTAATGTTCCTGGATCACGTAAGTGTTGGAGAAGTAGGATGGAGGCAGAGCCAAGAAGTTCAGCCCTTTCTGTAGTTTGCTGCTCCTTTGAGGTTACAGATCCTGTCTGGGTGATCACTGCAGGTTGTCTGTTTCCAGAGGTAATGTAGTTTGCAAGGGATTGATGAAGGGCAGGGACTGAATTGGGAAAGCAAAACTTGGAGCACTGTTCCTACCATTGTTTCTACCAAACAATGAAAATAGTACTGTCAGGGTACTGTTTTTCTTCTAGAGGGAGGAGGAGTTTTCAGCTAATCCCAGTACTATGTTGTTACAGTGGCCAAGATTTGTGAGGTCCCTTTGAATGAAAAGGAGAAGGATAGAACACCATTGTGGGGAGGAACCTGTGTTCATTTTTTATATCCGCATGTATGAGAAGACAACCCTGGTTGGGAGTTAGTGTTATGGTCAGAGATGGAGGTAATAAGAAGGATCTTTGGTGTGGAGAACTGAGTGGAGCAGAAGAACTCCCAAAGAGCCAGGGCTGTTGGTGTGGCTGTGTTTCATGTTGCCTGGCTTCCCAGTCTTCACGTGATTCAGTATCATGAAAGACCTCATGCTGGACCTGCCCAATGCACCAGTGTTCTCATCCTAAACTGTGCTGTGGTATTCCTCAACTCCTTTTTCAGGAACAACTGTATGTTTGCACTCATCAATGGCAACGTGCAACAGGACTTCCTCCACTCAGTAGGTTTTTCCTTCCTTGTTCTTATATAATCAATCCCCTTTCTACTGGTCCTGCTCAGCAGAGAGGTGAAGACCAGATTGCTCACAGATGCTGTTTTTGGAAGGACGTCTAACTCCAAGGTCTCAGTTATCACCAACTTTCCCCTGCATTCTTTAGTTCTTGGAGATGTCCGAAGTTTCAGCAGTGAGGGAAATAGTCTTGGACAAAATGTGTGATCAAGCACCTTCATACCTTAGAGTTTATCAGCTTTCCATCCAGATCATGCAGTTCCACAGCTGGATGTGCCCTGAGGCCTCCTGTGATGGAGGGGCACCTTGGAGCCAGGGGTTTGGTTACAACACATGAACAAGGAGCTGGTTGATATCACTCCTCCCCTTCACTCTCCATCTTTATTACTTTGTCACTGTACTTTCAAGTATAATACTTAAATTTTATAGGTCTGAAGCACGAGATTATTCAATTTTCTTTATAGGACCAGTTTGATAAATCCACTTGCAAGCCTGTGCTGTGGTAATTGAAATGCGCTGCCTGGGGAGGAGGGAATTTCTGCTCTGGCTTCAGCCTTCACTTCTGACTGCTCCTGGCTGGCTGCACAGGCAGGACCTAGCAAAACCTGATGGGATTCACAGGGCAGGAGCTGCCTGGGGGCCCAGGTGGGTCTGGATGAGATGGAGCTGGGAAAGCTGCTGGAAACAGAGCTCTCTGAAAATGTTAATTCCATGTTCCTCCTTTTGTTCTGATCTTTCTGACCCATCCAAGCCTCAAGGGCTGTTGAACTGTTGGGGCCCAAATTGAAATGACAAATTACACAGAAAGCAAAAGGATGGCCAGGAGCTCAGTGTGGCTGCCACTAGGACGTTTTACATGCCTTCAGGAGCAGCATTTGATAATTCGTCCCTGCCTGCATGGAGCCAGCAACAGATAAATTTCTCAGCTGCCTCCAAATGGTCAGAGACTGAAAGAAGGTTGTGGGGGCAGAAAAATCCTCTTTGAAGAGGTTTGACACCTTTCTCCTGGAAGGGATGAGTGTGGGAAGCTCTCACACTTGCCATGGTGGTAGGAGAAGACTGTCTTGAGGAAAGTTTTGGTGGGTCTGAGGCAGGAGGAGAGTTTGGATGTGAATTTCTGGCTCACAAGGCTTCTGGTAGCCACTCAGTTTCTCTCTCATGCCCCATTCCACCTTCATTTTTGGGGAATTTGAACCAAAGCTTTGAGATTTATGTTTATTAGAGGATAATATATCGCAGTGTCTGTGACAACAGGGACCTGGTGCAGTGAGCCAGGAAGCTGTTCCCAGCCTCATATTACAGATGTCCTTGATGTCCAGCTCTTCCCTTGAAGTTTGTAAATTGGTCTTGGTTCCTGGCATTGGATGAACTTACCTGTGGCAGACCAGGTTTCTTCCAGCATTATAACTCTCAGAGGAGCAGCATTCCCCAGAAGCACATGGTTTGAAAGCTGACATCAGTTTTCCCATTTAAAGAAAGGCTCTCTCCTCAGGGATCAGTCACATGATGCAGCAATGCTTGGGGCTCCAGGGAAAGCTGTGGAAACACCACAAGTGCAGGGACCTCTGGGTCATGTTCCCAAGGGTACTGTGGTGAGAGGCTGAAGTGCTGAGTGTTGGATTGAGGTCTTCAATCCAAATGTTGTTAGAAATTTCCTCTCACTGTTCAACAAAAAAAAAAAGTCAATGTTACACTGAAAGCAACATAGATCCTGTGTGACACCAAATATTTTGCAAAGTCTTGGAAAAAAATTGGGAAAGTTGTTTTTTTTTATTGCTTGAAAGGTTTGGTTTGGGCTAAAATAATGCTATTTTTTCTCAACTGAAAAGTTTGAAAAATGCCACAGCTGGGTCTAGTGAAGACCTCACTAGATGGAACTGATCAGGTGTGAAGAGGCAGCAGTTTCTTGATTTCTGCCTGCCCTTAGGGCAAAAAACTTAGTGCAGAGAGTATGTTTTGAAGGCTGATTTAGGAGATGGTCCTGCCTGCTTGGTGCTCCCCACAGGCAGAGAGGACAATCCTTTCTGCTTGTTCCCTGCTGGCTGCAGGGATGAAGCAAGGAGGCATATATGTCATTGGGAGGTACATCCCATAGTCTTAACTCCAAACTTTCTCATTACAGCCAGGCTTTTCATGGCACTGGGAGAAGGGATGGGACTGTCAGTTCATTGTTTCTGCTGGAGAAGTTGCCCTTCTTTTCTTATTTTAGTCTTCATCCCCAAGGGCTGTTAATACAGCATTTCCCAGAAGGGCTAAATTTAAAGCAAATTGAAGTATATTATATTTTTGGCTCCAGTAGGTAGAACTATATAACACTCTGACTTCATTTTTTATTTCTCTCTCTCTGTACAGAGTGTATATCATAGACCGTCATTGTATTTAAATAATAGAGCAGAACCAGGATTATTTTGTACACTTTTTTCCTCCTCTCTGATCTCCCCATTGAAAAATGCATGGAAAGCAACAGATGTTTCGACTTTGTAGCTTGAACCTTCTCAACTGTTTGAAGATTTGATATGAAGTTCTTTGAACATCAGTTTCAGAGGAGACTCTCTTAGTAACAGTTGCCATGCAAAATTCATAATTAATGAAGATTTCAGGGTTATGGTGGGTTTTTAAAATGTTATTTCTTTATTTGTGTTATTATCTTGTACTCTTCTTAATCAGCTTGGAGGAGGGGCAGCAGCTAGCTGGAAGAAACAATCTCAACTGCACCTGATAGTGTGGCACTGGCTCAGGGCACCTTCTCCAGACTGTGGGGCTCAGGGGTAGCCAGAAGGCCTCTCTGACTAGCCATGGAGGCACGGATGCTAATTGAGGCAGCAGCTGTTGAAAGGCACCTGGTAATTAGTTGCTGGGGCTCAGGCACTTACCTGCTGCCCAGTGTATCAAAGCAAGAGCTGATCTAACTTGGAGGACTGGATTACCCTCTAGTGGCTGCAGACTAAATAAGGAGGGATGTGTTTCTTGCAGACGTGGCTCTGATTTACTGAATGCTCCTATCCAGGGGTGCAGTGTAGAGGGCAAGCAGAGGTTATAGGGATGTAGGCACCAGTGCCATGGGGAATACTGGGGTGCAGAGCCCCCCAGGAAGAGCACCAATTGCAGAGTGATGCAGATGCCCAGGGTAGCTGCAGTGTGATACCCGAGGTCTGATTGCCAGCACCAGGAGGGCTGGTTTTTGGAAGTGCCTGTGGCTGGGAATGCTGTGGCCAGGCTGCCTGGCACAGCATTGTGCTGTTGTGGCTATCACACCAGAGTTGTCTTTGGGATGTCTAAAGCAGATGGCAGCATCACTGTGGGTAGGCAGGGAAAAGCTGTGACTCATGGATGGGTTGTGGGTTTTCTCTTGGCTGTCCCACATGCCACCCAGCAGCTGCTCCGGGTAGCTTGGTCATGGAGTGATCCCGTTCTCTGTCAGGTCAAAGGGTGTGGCAGTTCTGTCATGGGGTAATCCCGTTCCCTGTCAAGCCAAGGGGTGTGGCAGGACCTTTGCTGGGCTGGCTCTGTCTGTAGTATCCTGCTGAGCAGCAGCAGACATGCCCTCGTCTGTGCTACTTGGACAATCTAAAAGAGAATTTATTTTTTTTTTAACATTGGGTCCATCCACTGCTAATACTTCAGGGAGATTTGGGGTCATGGCAGAGTGACAGTCCTCTGTTTTTAAGGCAGGACATAAGTGACTTTATGGCTTAGTTGGCAATAAGCCAGCTGGTACACAGGGACGTGTCACACCGGTGAGACTGACCGTCCTTGGCATCCCTGGGGAGAGGCAGCAGCTCAGCAGTGTCAGCAGTGACCAGTGATACTTTGCTGCCACCAGCAAGCCACCACTGGCTGCCACGGCAGAGGCAGTCAAGTCATGCATTTAATTGGTGTCTATTGGATTTTTTTCCTGCAGCTACAGTTTGTGCTACTTATTGTGACATCCATGAGAAGCGGTGATTCGGGTTTGTTTGTGTGTCTGACTTGGAGGTTTTCTCCATGCTGGCATCTGACTCCTTCCCCCCATCCTGACGGCTGTTTTTCTGTGTCACTGGGCTGAAATAAGGGGAACATTTTGGGTTGTGGGTTGTGGGCTGGGCAGGATCAAGGGAGCAGAGGAAGGAAAGCACAGCCAGGCCAGCCATCAGGGCAGCTGCAGGGACGTGCCAGTCTCCTCGCTGCTGATGCCCCAGGACACGGCAGCCAGGCTGGCCTCCAGCACGAAGCTGCAGCCAGGCCTCTGTCATGTCACCACTGTGTCACCATGCACCCCAGCTGCTGGCTAAGCTTCAGTGGCTGCGGGGACAGAGCAGACAGGCCAAGAAGCAGCAGAGCTGTGCAGTCCCAGGGTGGCACTTTCTGCCTGCAGAGCTGTGACTCCAGAGCATTTGGTGGCTTCTCCTGTTGGAGGTGAGCAGAGAATGGGTGAAGTGTGGATTGTCCTAAGCCTTTTGGACCCATCATTTCTTCAGTTGGGGTTTCCCTTGGATTTCCACCTAGGGGCTATCAGCAGTGTGTCTGATGGGCAGTGACTCCAAACTCGGCAACGACAAAATGAAGGAGGAATGCTGAAAGGTGCTGAAAGACATCCTCTGTGAGATATGTGCATCTTAGCCACAGTTCGTGCATTTGTGATATGTCCTTGTCACTGGATGGGACAGTCTTGGAAGTTCTGGGCATGAGCAAAATAACTAAGACTTAGCAGAGCTTCTCCTTCAGCACTCATACCTCTTCTATTCTCTGGGGAGAGCTGGGCTGGAAGTGTCTAACCTGAGTACCTGAGGCTTTGGGACATTTCACAAGCTAAATCCACATTTCTCAGCTGACCCTGCTCTGCAGAATAAGTGGACTGAACCCCACTGCCAGTAGGTCTGGGCTTGGTCAGGGGTCTGAGGCTGCTGGTCAGTCCCAGCACTGTGTTAACCAGCTTCTGTGGTGCAGGACACTGGTGCAGTACTATGGGCTGCAACCTTCACCCTGCAGTGAAATTTCCCTAGGGCATTGGCCACCCTGGCACTGGACATGATGGTCCCTCCTGAAGGACTGGTTTTGATGCAGTCAGAAATGGCTGTGATGCATTGGAAGCTGCCACAGACCTGTCCTCTGAACAGGGGGAGATATTTCTGTTGGTGTTCCCAAGAGAAAGAGAGGAGAGAGGCTTGACATGGAGAGGTGTGTGCAGCTGGGCACAATTCTTGGCTGTGCCAGGCTGTCACTTGCTAGGGCTCTGGGCATTGTGCTGGCCCTGCTGTCCTTCAGGGAACGTGACACAATAGATGGTGACAGCACATAGAGCTGTCAGACTTGGCCTGTCATCCTCAACCAACACAGTGGAAACCTCCAGGGCTTGCTGCCCTTCCCTCCTGACCAGTTTACTGGGCTGTGTGCACATGAGGACTGTTACAGGAGCTGTCACCCTCCTTCTTCTTCCCAGACTGACCAGTTGGCTTCTTGTGCACGTCTCTGTCCTTTTGGTCCATTTGGTGGTGGAAGGCACTTTCCTTCCTCCCTCTGGTCCTTTCTGCACTTTGCTGTCTCTCTCCAGTCCTTCCTTTGGATACATCTTTGGTGTGGTGCTGGAATTCAGCCAGAGGAGAAGGTGCTTGTGGCCTTGGACAGGATGCAGTGAAGCTAAAGGGGCTTCCTGTGGGAGCCTGTCTCCTGACCAGGCACTTTTTTGGGATGTCATGGGTCAAATGCCTCCCAGAGAGCAGTTTGAGGTCACTATGCTTTTGGGAACAGGTTGTAGAGTGCAGCAGTTTTGAACCCTGCTGAGTCACTTGCCTTGGGCCAAAGACTGTGCCCTGCTGCATTATCTATACTTACCTTTATTTACTTTTATTTGTGAGCATCTCTGGAGTACTCTGAAGAAACACTGCTGCAAACCCAAAGGATCCATATCCCTACAGCTGGAGCTTGGCTTATGCAACCATCTCTACTCCATGATAATAATAATAATAATTCCCCACTTCTCCTTCACTACTTAACCCTTTCTGCTTCTCCTTCATTTCTCAGGGCAGGCTGAGCTTGGTGGGATGGTACCTGTCCCCAGAGCAGCTGGGAGCCGTGGCTGTGGCGGGGTGCAGCCAACACTGCCCCTCCTCACCCCTGGGTCCCCACGCCCTGTGACAGTGGCAGCCCTGGCTGAGCCCCTCTGGAATAACCCACCGTGGCAGATGTGGCCTCGCAGCCCTGCTGGGCTCTGTGCTCAGCAGAGGGGAACAGCTCTGGACTCTAATCCGAGCAGACAGATTGAGGTCAAACGCGCCCTTCGTGCAACAAGCGGGGAAGGGCAGGGGAAGGGGAGAAGAGGGGAGTGTGCCTGTGCAGGGGGCAGCAAGGAGAGGGACCACTGGGCAGCCTGGCCCTTCTCCGAGGGGGTGACTGGTGCAGGCAGCGTGTGGGGTGTGTGGAGTGGCAGTGGCAGCCCAGTTTCACCAGTGGGTGTGAAGTGCAAAGGCAGGGCTGGCTGTGGGGTGGGACAGGTCAGCACTGGGCGTGTCTCTCCTGGCATCCCATGCAGTTTGCTTGGCCCTTCTTGTGATTTAGGCTCCAGACAGCCTCCTGAAGCTGAGGAAGTTGAAAGCTGCTACTTACCTATCCCTTCCTTGGGACAAGGAGCAGGACAGGTGTCAACTGTACCTCATTTGTTGGTAACCTTTGAAGTCAGTGTGCTGGGGACTGACCTGCTGCTCTTGTGCCAAGATACAGGCTCAGAGGAGTGGGAGATTCCACTGCTAAACCTCTGTGTGTCAACAGCTCCACCTGCCTCCATCCACCTCTCTGCCCAGAGGCACCAGTAGGAAGAAGAGCCCACTGCAGAACACCCTTCTGCCTGCTGCCCCATTCCCAACATCTGGGCTTCCCTCTTGGCTCAGCCCTGCTGCCAAAGTGAGCAGCAAGGGATGAACAACAAGCAGCTGGAGGAGGATTTAGTGTGCTCAGGTTTGCTCTTTTGTGGTGCTTTGGCATTTCCACACTGTGCTGTGCATGCTGGTCACTGCTGGCAGGGCAGGACTTGTAGTGCTCCCTGGTTTGTGTTCAGGCTTTGGTGTTGAGTCTTTCACCTGTATCATTCAGTACAAATAATAGGGAGTATAAGAAGGGACAAGGTTTTAAAATCCAAAATTACTCCCCCCAAAACAGGGAGCCCTGATCGAACAGTCTTTTTTTGCAGAGTCTGGTGGTTGTTGCAAGAAAACACAGGGCATTGAGCTAATAAAAAATTATATGCAGGAGTTGGAACACCTGGGTGTCCCAAACAGAGGCTGTTGCTCTGTGCACAAAGCCATGGTGCCTGTTAAAATGAGCTCTTTGCTGCCTGGGAACCATGGAGGTTGCTGGTATCTTCTCATTTGGCTTAGGATGGAGATGGCTCAGTTTTCTTTCAGCCCAGGTAAGCCTATGTTATTAAGAAAGTCTTGAGTGGCTCTGAAAGCGTCTGCTCCTAGCTGGAATTGCTTGGACATGTCTAAACTGTGCAATACCCTGTGATGCCTGAACTCATTCTGTGCTTGCCAGGGGGGCACAGAGGTGTTTGTTGTGTGGCCAATGTCTCCCCTGGCTGCCCTGGACCCTGCTTCTCATGTCAAGTGTCCAAAGGTGATGTTCTCCACGGTGTGACAGGCTCAGGGAGAGAGGCCAGGAGCTGCCTGGCTCTGAGAGCTGGGCTGCTCGGATGCAAATCCTGTTAGTGGTGAAGCAGGATGAGAGGGACAGAAGTGTGGAAACAGAATCAGCTCCAGACAGAATATATATATATTTTTTTTTGCCTGCTCCCTGGGAGACTTTTGAGAGTCTTAGAGCAGCATTTCACATAGTTGCTCAAGTGGAACTGTGCTGAATAAATAGTTGCTTTTCAGCAGTGGAGATTTAAAACCAAGGTCTTGGCAATTTCGGGTTGCTGAAAATCCCTTGGTACTTTTCAGAGTAGTGGGTGTGTTAACCCCAGTACCTTGGCTAAATTCCCAGCTGGGAACCACCTCATAAAATCCCTTTCATACTCCTAGCAGGAAACATCTTAAAAATACTTCCTCCTTGTTTTTTCATTGTTTGCCCCAGCTGCCTCCCTACTCTAGTGAGGCATAATTTTGAGCTTAGACATGTTTCTAGCTGACATATTTTTAGTACTCATGTCATCCTTCTACCACCATTGCTTTTTCCCATGTTTACTGACTACAGTTGGAATGGAGACAGAAATCACATCTCCTTCAGCCTGATAAATAAAAAATTCATATCCCCAGTCTTCTTGAGCCATTTTCCATCCACTGGTTATCCTGACAGCCTTTCTTTGAGACTATTGCTTCTCTTGAGTGTGGCTGACCAGTTTAATTTGTGAATTGGGAGATGCCCTTCTCTGCTGGAAATCCTCCCCTGCATACATGTTAGGATCAAATTTACATGCTTGGTAGCTTTATCTCACTAATCGGCCTGTAACTGACTCCTTCAATCAAAGTCTTTTCAGTAATTTTCAACTTAGTATGAATTCCCCATTTGCAGCAGAAATTCCTGAAAACAACATGGTTTGCTTCAGGGATTGAACCATGATCAATATTCCAGTGTGATATCCATATTGTCTTCCCTGGTTTCTCCTGCTTCTCAAAGGCTACTTTAATTAAGAAGGACTCATTAGGGAAATTGTTGACCAGGACAAGTCCTGAGACCACTCTGGAGGGAGCTCCACTGTCAAACTCCGTGCAAGCTGTACCCTTCCCTCCTTGTCCACAGCTACGCCTCCAGCAAATCCTCCTCTGCCTCTACAGAGCCTGGGATAAGCCTCTTCCTCTTTATCACAACAAATCACTTCCCATCATGGCCCTGCATTAAATGATTAACTAAAATGTGTATTTTCCTTCATATAGAAGGACAATTAGTAACAAAAAAAAAAAGTGAGATAAAAACAATCCCAAATGGGATAGTCTGGCATCCCCCACATTTTTGCCCTGCCCAGTTTTTGCTCCCTCCCTTGCACATGGCCATGGGTGACAAATATCAGATTGCTTTTTCATTCTTTTTACTCATAGGTACTGCATTTTATGTTCCTCACCTCCTTACTGTGAATTTATTGAAGCCCTTGCTCCCAGTGTGTCTGTTTCATGGAATAGTTCCTCCTGGAATTTGGGTTGTGAGACACCTGGCCTTGTGACTTGATCACAGGGAGATCTTAGATATTCACTTCTCTCTCAGCTGTGATAAGTACATTTTCTGTATCAGTCACCCAGCTAAGTTCATATGCTTGTAATTATTGTCACTGTCCAGAGATACTGAGCAGAATTTGCTTAGTTTTGGGACCTCACCTGGGTTTCCTGTGAACTCTCTTCCCACAGACTGAATCACAGCACTGCTTGTTCTGTCTTTATTACCTTTGTGTTTGTATGACCAGAGAACCTTTCACTATTTAATATCCTTTCTCAGGTCTAACTCCTTTGACATTTGGCATTTCCCACTTCATCTCTTCTATTTTCAGCCCCTAAAATTTTGTTCTTTGCTGATTAATCATTTCCCTTTCTTTACTCTCTTCTTGTTCCTTTTATCTGCATTGCTCTACTCATCCCAGCAAGTTAGGAACCACCCAGGATTTACTCCTTCACTATTTTTCTGTGTTTGGGGTGAAGTCCCCAGGGAATTTTACCTTTGCTTCAAAGACATTTGAGTCTACCTTTCATAGGCAAGGCTAGGTTTGCCCTTTTGAAACCAGGAACCTTTAGGCAGCACTCTGCTGTTTTCTGTCTGTTCTGAGTAAGTCAAAATGAGGCATAAGTTTTAAATAAATCAGTCTGTCCAAGGCTATTTTCCAGTTCCATCTCTTCCACTCTGTTTTTATCATTCACCAATATTGAGTCTAAGACACAATCATGTCTTGGTGATGCATCTACAGTTGGCATTCAGTATTTAACTGTTGCAGCTAGGATGTGCGAGTTTTTACTGTTGCATTTTTAGGTTGATTTTGGTGGTTACTCTCCTAAAAGGGACATTTTTTCATAGTTTCTCTCTTTTTATTAATAAGGTTAATGAAAATCTCAGTGTCCATTCAAGCTTTCAGCACTCTCCTAATGGAGGTACTTCTATTTTTTTGTCCAAGTGGTGGTGGCCCAAAACAATCTTCTTCCATCCTGTCATATGTCTTCATCCATCACATTTGTGAAGGCATTGCTGACTTTACACCTCCTCTTTCCCCCCTTTCCTGAAGGAAACAGCCACTACAGTCACATTGGTACTTTTGCTCCACCAGGTTTGTTGCTCCTCCTGGTTTTTGCCACCTCTCCAGCACTCGGGGTCATGCAGAGTTGTTGTGTCCCACTGTGCGTGTTTGTCCCTCTGAACTGCCCCATCCTTTGCCTAAGGGAACCTGACAGAGTGAGGGATGACAATTTAAGTGCTGAGTGAGGGTCCTGCATTAAGGTCTCCCCTTAGTCTTTCCATCAGTGTGACCTGGCCTGCCTTGACCTCTTTGGTTGCATAGCAGGAGAGACAGTCTCTTTTGTTTCCTTCAGCCTTTCTTGGGCTGTTGGTGCCCAATCCCTGGAGCTGCCCATCCCTTGAACAGCTCTGATCACAGCTCTGCCTCTCCTGTGGGATCCTCTGATGACCAGGAATGGGGAGCCAGAAGCTCCTGCTGCAAGGACAGTTCCTGCTCAGCCTCAGCAGCACTACAGAAATGTTTTCTTCTAAACTTTTTGCATAATTACCTCCCTCTTTAATTTTTTTTTCCTTTCTGTAGCATATTGTCAGTGTCTTCTGGACTTGAGCCTCTTGGGATCCTCAGGAAAAAACATGAGCTGATTTCTACTGGAGAGGGAATGTGCAGCCTCCAATTTACCAGTCTGGGTGGATTATCTTGTCTTCTTGCTTTTAATAAGCTGCACAGGATTAAAGAATGACTGTGGATTAAGTTGGTTGTTTTTATTTTTTTCCCTGAGTTTTAACTTGGCACATAATTGGAGGCAAAACAGGCTTCTGGGTCCTTGTGCACCCCTGCCTTCCACACTGGCACTCTAGCAAATCTATTAGTGAATCCAGCCAGAGATAGGGACCAAGGGGTTTGTGGCTTTGAAGGACTTACATGTTGTTAAACATTTCACAGTGTTTGAATTGTTTGTATGTATTGGTTTTTGTTTTCTTCCCGCTTCTCCCCTCCACTTCATCTTCAACATCTGCTTGCCACAAACCTGATTTTTAAAAATGCATGCACTTATTAATTTATGAGCTGTGGTCAATGCTGTGGGAAGAGAGACCTGAAGGGAAAAGGGGTTTGTGGAAGCAGCAGGGCTGTAATGAGATCAGGGATAGGGAAGGCTCCACATTTGGACTCTGCTCCTGCTCTGGCTGAGACACTTGGTCCTCAAGGGAATGAACATAGCAAATGATATCGTCAGCTCTCCAGCAGTTTAATATTTCTCTGAATGATTGATCACACAATGTACAGGACCTTCAGATGTAAGGATGGAAAGGTTTAGCCCACAAATATCCGGTGTTTATGGCTGATAGCAGCACCTAGAGGAGAGAGAGTGCCCTGATGCTTTTCTCTGCTTCCCAGGGCAGCAGTGACCTTGCCTGGGCCAGGCAGCCCAGCTGTTCACCTCTGTGGGGGCAAGGAAGGTCTGTTTCTGTAACAGCAACATACTCATAGATGCTCTTTTGTGGTGTGTCCAAAGCCTTGTCTTCCTCTGCTGATGTCAGGAAAAACAGAGTCAAAGGAGGGTGCCAGCTCATTCACATGGCAAAAGGAGCAAGGCAAAGCTTTCCAGTGTGGAGGGGCCCTCTGGCATCACCTCCTGCCTGGGACATGTGGCTGACACTGGGCAGAGGCAGCTCCCTGATGGCATCCTGTAGAGACCACACTGCTGGAAGGCACTGACTCCTGCACTCTTGAGTGCATTTACCTCAGTTAAAAAGCAAAAGATGTAAATAACAGTGGATGGTAGAAGTGTTGTCCTGATTTCCAGCCCTGTTTCAATTTGTTGGCACTTCTCCTGTAGTCCTATTGGAACCTTGAAAGTGAGATTGTTTTTCTCTCTTAACCCTTCTCCCCTACTCCCATCCAAGAAACAGATTTTGCTTCTCACAAGCCCAACAGTGCCCCAGTTTGCAGATCCTCTGAACATGTAATTTATGTTGAAGGAGGTGTTTGTGCTCGGCTGGTGGTGGTGGCTCCTCCAAGAGCTGGGCAAACCAGCCTGTTACTGCAAAGCTGTTCAGGAAAATGGCAGTGCTGGACAAACTGGGCTTGTGGCTGAATGGCTTCTCAGGGGACCTTGGTGGCTTCAAGCAGAAAAAGTGCAATTAGTGCTGAGGCATCTGGGATGTGTTATGACTCTTTTGACACACAGAGTGTCATACGGATTTTTCCGAATGGATGCAAAAAACAAAAAGACAGGTCATCATTTGGCCCTTCTGATCTCAACATGCATCCCATTAACGAAGGGAAAATATGATGCAGGAAATTTGTGAGTTGGCTCCGTTGCCTGTGGGAAAAGATAGAAGTGAGGAGGGGAAAATACTACTTTAAATGTAACATCCATATGCCCATTTTGGATTTAATAAGAGTTACCACATCTCTGGTAAGTGACAGCTGGTTATTAGAAGCATACACTGAAGCTGTGGATCATCTAAAGTCAGAGCTGATGCTTAGCTATTTGTACACCAGTACATCTGCCTTTAATAATGGCTTTTAATTTTGTTAACACGCTTTAACTAGCTTATTAAATCACAATAAAGTGGGAATCTTAGTCTTAATGCAACCACACAAAAAGGATCCAACCTCAAACCCTGCCTCCCTGGTTGTATCCCATGATGCCCCAGATAAAAATATGTCCAAGGATAGGTTTAAACCAGCCTGTTGTTCTGGCAGAGTTACAACAATGTTATATTTCCTCTCTCTATTCGTTCTTCCTTTTTTTGACTTCTGCATTACCACTCTTGGCACCCTCCAGAGTTTGTGTGTGGCATGGGTGGAAAGCTCAGCCTGGTTTAAAGTTGTTCCATCCAAAAAATAGGCAGTAAGTATTTCTCCTCACTCTTTCAGAGGAGGCAGCACTTCTGGCCTCTCTAGGTGAGTGTGTGATCTGAATCAACTCTTCAGAGTGCAACAACCTGGGTTGCAAGGGAGCAAAAGCTTGGACTTGGAGGCAGAGGCTGCATCTGTTGTGTTTTCTGCATTAATAATGACAGACTGAGATGCTTTTAGTGTGGTGGGAGTGTCCCTCAGCCCATCATGCTGGATAAGCACTGCCAGCACGTTGCTGCTGTGCTCTGCATTTGCAAACAGATTTGCTTGGATTGGGCTCACCCTCTGCTTTTCCAAGCCAGTCCTGGTGCTCGTGCCAATGTGCTTTCACGGCATGGAGGCAGCACTCTGAGATGGCTGCTGGTGGCTACCATGTGGGCAAGAGGCAAATGAGTGTCCTCCCTGCAATCTGTGCTGTGACAGGAAGGGAAGGAGGGCAGGTCAGCCTTTAGAGATGCCAATGCCTTCAAATTCCTGTCCCATGGCACCCTCTACACCTCCCTGATAATTCCCATGGCCTCTCAGTCCCTGCCTGGGGAGATGCACCAGTGTGAAATGTGCTCCTTGAGTACATGGTAGAAGGGCAGCAGCATGGTTTTAGTGCTTGGGTTCCCATCCAGGCATGCTCTGAGTCTGGCTTAAAAGAAGAAATAACTTTTTGGAATCAGGTTTCTGGGTTGTCTGTACCTCCAGCTTGGTGAGGTTCACCAAGAGTGGTTCCATGCCCACAGGGTGGCATGGACTAAGGCTGAGGTTCTACCTTATAATCACCTCTATGTTTAAGTCTATCTACCCTGTTTCAGCCAGTTTATGACTTTACATATTCAAATACGGATGCTACCCTCAGCTCTTCTTTGTTGCCATCTCAAGGCAGTGTCCCTGGTGGGTGTCCTGCTCCGGCCCTGTGCCATTCTCCTCTCTGGTGAGGGCTGCTGAGATCCAGCACAGCAGGCCGGGCAGGCCGAGCTGGGGGTGCAGGGACTGCGGCCTCCTGGTCCCTGCTCCCGTGTGCCCAGCAGAGCGCAGAAATTGCCTGTTACCTCAGGTCCATTTGTCATGCACTCCTAAATTGCTTTGTATTGACACGCTGTCAGAAATGGATTGTCACATTAACCCAGCCACAGCCGGGCTGGGGCTCGCAGGCCCGCGCTGTTGGACCGATCTCCCTACAGGTGGAGGGCAGGCTGGCTTCCTCTTGGGTTTGTGGAGATGTTTTCCAGCACTTTCTAATTATGATTCCGATGAGCCAGTGAAAGGCAAGACTCTCTATATCCATATCCTCTGTTCTATAGCCATTTCTTGTTCCTTTGTTAGATCAAAAAAGTGACTTACAAGAGTCCTGGCTCCTTACCTCAGTTATAGGGCCTATTGGTCTGACTCACAAGCTCTCTTTCAAGGTGAGAGTAAGTGATTGAGCACAGGATCCCAAGGTTTAAATTATTAAATTAAATTAATTTCCCCAAGATGTGTCTGTTTTGCCCATGACAGGAGTTGTGAGTGATCTCTCCCTGTCCTTATCTTGACCCTTGAGCCTTCATTATATTTTCTCTCCCCTCTCCAGCTGAGAAGGGGAGTGGTAGAGCAGCTTTGGCAAGCACCTGATATCCAGTCAGGGTCAGTTCACCACATCAGTGATTTTGAATATGGTGAATGTAAGGAAGCAAGAGTGATGGACTCACTTTTCCTCATGAGCCAGCTTGCACAGAGACTCCCATTTCTTCTGGTCATTTTTCTAGGTGATGTGTAATTTCTAGAGCTTCCCATCCCTACCCCTAATGACCTCTTCAATTTCTCTAATGAGATTCCTCCTCAGAGATTAGCAAATGCCTCATGAAGTCAGAGTGTACACCACCCACCTGATTCCCTTTGTCTTTTCATGAGAGAAAAATCCAACACAGTGCAATGTGAGCTGGCTAAACTCAGCCCATGAGGCCAGAAGTGCAGGCAATGCTTCTGCAAGGGGGTCTGAGCCTTAGTGATGAATATAGTCATTCCTGCAGTGAACATTCCCTGTGCTCCATGAACTCCTCCATGGCACAGGAGAAGCAGCCACAGTGCCATGGCCATTTGGTCGTTCTTGGCTGAGGGTGCTGATATCAGAGCCAGCTCTGGAGTGGCATTTATCCAGGCACACATTTTATCTGGTAGCTTTGTCCCTGCAGCCCACTTTACGCTGAATGCCATGCTGCTGATGAGGCAGTGTGTTTCAGCCCCTGCTGCCTGAAGCCACATGGACAGGAGACATCAGACTTCAGCCCAGGAGCCCTCCCAGGAGCTCCTTCCACCCTCCTCCTTGTGATCCTGTGTCTGAACATCTTTGTCCCTTTTGGTGCCTGACAGCGGTGTTGTATGGCAGATGAAAAACATCCTTTGCTGTATGGAATAGTTCCTGCCATTTTCCCACTTGATTTGTCTTTCTCTGCTCTTTTTTTTTTTTGCTGTTCAGCCTTTTCTTCTCATTCCTGTGCTCCTTCCCCCCTCGTCCCGATCAGTCAGACTTCTCCTGAGCCCTGATGTGTTGTGACTGGGGCTGACTGACAGCACTTCGTGCCTGACACACATCTCTGGGATGCAGCCCAGGATGTGTATTTAAGAGCAAAGTTGTATTGTAAAGTGCCATGTGGGAGTCTCTGAGAAAGGAGTCAAAACACCATCAAGCCTATTCTTCCTGAGAGGAATGGAGATGTTGTGTGGAGCCTGCTGATGCCAGGAGAGACTCTGAAGGCTGGGTAGGAGTTATCCTGTCCCACAGGCACTGAAAACTGCACTCAGTCTCTTTGCAGAGCCAGGGCAAGGGTTGAGGGGAGCTATGGAGTACCAACCCCCATTTTCTGGATTGGTGTTGCTACTTTTAAACTCGCCATGGATCTATGTGGATGACATGGAGCAAGCAGAGGAGTCACCTTCTATTGCACCTGTTCAGGTACAGGGCATGGTACCTTGTGGTGGCTGTTTCTGGTATTTTGGCAAAGAAAGGTGAGAAAATTTGAGCTGCAACTGAAAAGAGGGAGTTGATTAATGAGTCTTCCTTCCATCTCCTCTTCATCAGAGGATTTCAGAGATGCTGTTTCCCACCTTCTCATCATTTGTTTCTTTCCACCCCAAACCTGAAATGAGATCATGGACGTATAGAATAGTTTGTGTTGGCCAGGACCTTTAAAGGCCATCTAATCCAACACCCTGCAGTGAGTAGGGACATCTTCAGCTGGATCAAATTACTCAGAGCCCCATCTGACCTTGAAAGTTTCCAGGGATGGGGCATCCACCACTTCTCTGGGCAGCTTTTGCAGGTGTTTTACCACCCTTATTGTACAAAACTTAATCTTTATACCAAATCTGAATGGACTGTCCTTCAGTTTAGAACTGTTTCCTCAAGAGGCAGAGCTCTGGGTGGACTCACAACTCTGAACCACTTTGTTCTGCCACTGCACTCATCTTGTTTCAGGCCTGCATGGGCTCTTGGGCTATTTTTGGTGTACATGAGAGCATTTTCCACAGAATGGGCCTTGATGAATTTGCAGAGAGTGGTGCTTTGCTAGGAATGAAGGAAGGTTGTCCTGGCACAGAGGACCTGGGTGAAGTAGAAACAGCTGCTGTCCTCCTCTCTCTCAACCCACCTGCAGGCTCAAGGCCACTTGCCCAAGCTCAGCAATTATCTCCTGGGGCTTGGAGCCAGTCAGCTCTGCTTTCCCCCAGCCAATGCAGGCTGTAGAGGAGCTGGCTGGGCTGGAAGGTCTAATTTGTACTTGGAGGAGGCCTGTGGTTTTGAGGGCCATCTTTAGCACCATCATGTCACCATCCGCTGTCTGCCACCTCCTGAGTTTCCTGCATGTAGAGTCATCTCTGCTCACCGAGAGCCTTCTGAGTTTATCTCCCTGTCTTATGCAAAGTCACCTAAAAATCCTTTTTGCTGGCACCCCTGATGACCCGAGGTGGTCCTTGAAAATCTCTTGGAGAAGTAATTATCCCCTTTGGATTGCAGCATCCGTTACCTTCAGTTCCTCTGACAGTCCAAATCTTCTTGTGGTCTTGACTGTAGAGCGCCAAAAGTCAAACACAGCTGTAGGCTTCTGGTTTGTAGAGTTTTCTTCACCTGGCAGAAAACCAGCAGGGCAATAGTTTGTTCATTGATCTCTTCACCTGCTACCCTGTCCCCTGCTCTTCTGGTGGCTTTGGTACCTTCCTTGGTGGAGGGCAGGGATAAGACCTCAGTGTAACTGGTGCTGCTGATGGGAGGTGTTCTTATTTCTGTAGGTGGGGAAGAAGCACATGGTGATTACAATGAAAAATGGGGACTGATTTTGGGATCTTTGCTTCCCCCCACATAGAAATAGTGGTCCTCTGCCCTGCCATGGGACCAAGAGGTATGGGTTGAAGAAATCTCAGGGCCTGCTTGGAGCCCAGGATCACTGAGGGCCATCTTGACTTGATTTAATTTGACTTGACTACCATCCTATTTTTTCTGCTGTTTCTTAATGCCTCATCTTCTTTCATCTGAATCCTATTCATCTCCAGCCTTCCATTTTATTTATTTTTTTTCTGTTTTTCCATTTTCCAGCTACAGCACTAGTCCCTGGCAGAAGAGGAGTGTTGGAGCTGAGCTTTGCCCCTCACAGACACAACCCTCCAATCATACTGCAGAGATGCTTCCTGGGCAGGTAGGTGTCAGAAGTGCACCCGCAAGGGTGAGCCGTTCCAGGAGAGACCCAGATGGAGCTATGAAAATGTTCCCAACTGATGTGGTATCTTGGTTAAAATTCACATCAGGAGGTAGCCTGGAGCTATTGAGGGCCATCCCCTCAGATGGAGGGGGTAATTCCTGTGCAGGAATTAGCAGTCAGCACACCTGTTACTACAAGAGACTCCAGCTGAAAAGAGAAGAAGGATGGGAGGGGGTGAGGAAAAAAAAAAAAGAGGCTCTTCAATTTAGTGCAATTATCTCAATTTTCCCAGGATAAGGATCCTTGAGATATTTATCTGATTTATAAGGGTGCGCGGCAAGGCGGCAGACACGTCCTTAAAGAGACATTTATCAATTTCTTAAGCGTGGCTGAGGGGAGAAGAAAGAAAAAACAAATGAGTGAGAAGGAGACACTGCAAGGAGACTCTTTTGGACTTAGGAAGCAAAAAGGAAGCCTGCTTCCTCTGTATGTTTTCACTGGTGATTAATAATCCGTGGAGGACTGCAGAAACAGGAGGAGGTTGGCTGGGCTGGGACAGTGGCAGAAATCCTTTTGTAGACTGGGTTGCCTTTATACTTTCAGCAATTTATATTCCAGGGAATGTGTGTTAAGTGTTTCTTGAAGAATTTCTTTAGCTTACATTTCTGCTGGGGAAATGCTGAGGGTTAGATTTATGCCAGGCCTGGAGAACTTGCCCAGTTACAGAAAAGTGTTCTGAACCTGCATAAGTTTGGGTAAGGTAACACAATGTTTTAGCAGGATTCATCTTGTCCAAGTGCAAATCTTCTGGGCTCAGGGAAAGCATGATCGTCTACACTCAATTTTAGGAAAGGGGAGCAGAATTCACCTGACACTCTTGGCTGCCCACTATTGGAGGGAGCACACTCTTCTCCATTAAAAAGACAGTCCTCTTTTAGACCTCCTTCAGTGCCACCAGACTTCCTAATTTTACCTCTTGCCTGTATCACTGCTCTGCCCTTTAGTTCTCCTCTGTGCCAAATCCTAATGCCTCTTCCTCCCCAATGCCCTGCGCTGCCATTGTTTTCTCTGCACCTTAGCAGCTAAAACAGTTCTGTAGAAGAATCTTGGAGACCTTTGCTCTCTTCCTCAACCTTGTCTTCATAGTAACTGTATGGGGAAGCAGATACGAAAATCCTGATTTTTCCCAAAGTGCAGCTGCCTCACTGCCATTCCTGCAGCTCCTCACAGCTCCCTTTCCCCTCCATCACATTCAGGCTTCCCAGCGTCCCTTCCCAGCCCTTTTGCCTCTCTGTTGCTCCTTCACATCTACATCCCTTATTGTTCCTCTGACACTGCCTTGTCACATTGTACCCTACTCCCTTGATTTGACAATAGAGGGGAAAAAAGAGGGATTCAGTGGACTCGAATGAAATGGGAAGTGGGAGAGGAGGAGCAGAGAAAGACAGCATCAGAGGGAATAAGAGTAAATGCTCGTAGCTTAATGTAGCTCAGGAAGTCACCTGCGGGAGTCGCTGACTGAGGGGTCACTGACCCTTGTGAGTAAATTCCTGTAATAAACTGGTAAAGGTACTGGCAGGCCCAAGTGATTTAGTTTAGAAATTGCTATAGTTCAGCTCCCTTCAAATGAAATTCAGCAGGACTGTTAGCAAGCACAAAACCCACAGCCAGCCTAAATATGGATTACTTTTCTTTGTCCCTTAAGTTTGTCTCTTTACAGCATGGTTATGTTCTCATAAATTTGTTGCAGCATGTTTGCCAGCAGCTGACCCGTTGGAAAGGATTTGTGTTCACCAGAAAAGCCTTTTGGATAAACCTCTCTTTGGCTATATGCCTTTTTAAGGCCCTCCTGCACACAGGTTGCTCCAGGAAATAACTGCTTTGTTAAGGACCAGTTAACTTCACTATCAAAGGTCTGACTGAGGCAGCAACCCTCGGCTGTCACACATGGTCACCCACTTGTCATCACTTGCTGTGGCTCTCACACCTCCTGCCCTCTCTGTGATAGCTACTTCAATAAATGAGATGCAGCCTTACTATGAGGGGAGAGATTTTCAGATCCCTGATCTCAGTGAAGTTCCTCATGGTATTAGAAAGTCAGAGATGCTTATCTGCCTGTACTTAAATTCTTCTCTGGTATCATCTTCACTTACTCAGGCCTGTGGGTGGATCTTGCTGGGGTGGGAAGGCAGTCCATAAGCCTCCCCTGTGCTGGAAAGGTCCAGTTGTTCAGCTCCCCTATATTGGCATTTGCATGGTACAGGCACTGGTGTAACAAATGAGAGAATTTCTTTGTTAAAAGCCCTGTTGAGATACAGACATAATATGTATTTCTGCTCCATAGAGCAGAGTAGAGGGCAAATTATATGGAGAATATTTATCTTGTGTACTGTTGGTGTTTGTGCAGTGGGATCCTGCTCTGTGGGTGGGGGCCAGAATACTGCAAGTGGAAGTACAGGGTGTTGACATTTATCCTGTTTATCTTCACCTTGGTCTATCTGCCCACTGTACCCCACAGTACAGACTGCAGCACCCACATGGGTACTCATCTGAGTACATCCTAACCTTTGGATGTATGCAGCCAGAGGCTTGCACTGTCCTTCCACCTGTACATCTGCCTCTCCAAGCAGGTCACCACCTGCACTGGTACCTAGAAGCAAGTAAATCATGTGCTGGAGGTGTCACACTCACTGCAGAAAAGATGGCATCTGGGCCATCCTGGTGTGTTGTGCAGTGCACCAGCTGTGATTTCACATTACTCTGGATCTGTAGGGGTGCAGTGGGCACCCTTAGTCCCTCTGGGTACCCTTAGTCTCTCTCCCCAAATGTGGGCAGCAATCCAGCAGATGTGGCAGTGGAGAAGCAGCCCCAGCATGTGAGAAAAGAGAAAGAAAACTAGGGGAAGAGAAAAAACAAGTCAAAGAACAGTGTGTTTCATGTTGTTTGATCTTTGAGGAATGCTGAAGAAATCTCTTAGGCCACTGTCTCCCTGGTTGTGCTCGTAAGGAGATTATGGACCTCATGCTTTCACAGGAAAACACCCAGCTGCTGGGCCTGGCACAGTAATCCAGACAAAGGATAACAGCAGCCTAATTAATTCTCATGTCTCTGAATCTGATAACAGCACAGTACACAGACGAGTCCGTAAGGACTTAATGAGTTTAATCGACTGCACTTGATGATTTTATTTGAAACCTTGTGCCACAAATTAAACTATTAAAAATGCACTTGAACTTGATTGGCAGCTGTAATCCAGGCAAAGTCTACTTAATCCACGGGGGTGGGAAGCAGGGATGGATGCAAAAGGCTGGAGATGAGGAGAGTGGAGGGGAGGCTCTGAGAGGTAAGGGGATTTTGGGGTGAGTTTAAAGGAAAGCTGGAAAAAAGAGCAGAACCTCACAGAAGCTGGGGGTGAGGGTGGGATGGTAGGGGGTTAGTCTGTGCTCACCCAACCCTGGACTGAATTGTGGGATGTGGGAATGTATTCTTGCCCTGTGCTCTGCCCTGCAGGACTTTCCAAGCAGCTGAAGGGGTTGTTAGTTGGTCAAAGTGGATCAGCTGCTGGCTCTGGAGTGAGGTGTAACAGCAAGTTTTTGCACAACTGAGATGAGGAGGGTGTGGTGTGAATCTTGGACCCAACCTCCAAATCTCATGCACACCAGCTTGGTGAAAGGCCAAGGAAATGCACACAGGGATGTTCACTGTGTCCCAGGCAGTGGTGTCACCATGGCCAGGCACACACAAATACTCAGTTGCTCATCATCAGTAAAAGATGCCCAGGTGAAAATCAACCTGCAAAAAAGTATCTGTGCAGAAACAGATATACTGTCCTATATGTTCACTGCCAACTGCTGTCACTCACGTGCTTGGTTGTGCTCATCCAGTTTGCTCCCATACATAAATACCTATATATATATATGTAGACGTGCACCAACAGTGATTTGGCTCAAAATGGGTCATTAGGCAAGGAGGGAAATAGTATGTAAGTCTCCTTTGAAAGTCCCTTGCCCCCCACTCTGCTATTTAAAGTAATTTGCAAAAGATTTGCAAAATTATAAACCAATTTGCAAATAAATGATCATGATTAATGGCATATTCTTTAGGAGGTGACAGATCAGTAATAGATCTGTAATCCCCCTTATTATGCAGGAACCATTAATAGCAGTAGGTGTTAAGAGACTACATTACAGCTAGAATAGGCTTCAGCTGTACCTCTGGAGCGGAACAGGTCAAGTTTCTGTTGCTATGGCTTCTTTACCTATTGCCATGTTCATAATTGGTAGAAAGCAATGAATCTCAGTGCCACTTGGGTTTCACAGCTGGCTCACCTCACTTACCCTACCCTAAAATTTCTGCCCTTTGGCACCAGAGGGAAAGCTTTCATCTTCTGATGAATGAAGGCATTGCACATCACCATGGCAGAAGGGGCAGGTGGCTTGTCCCTTTGTGCATCTCATCTCTAGCTTTCTTCCTGCTCTCACCTGGAAGTGATAGGGCAAGAGGTGACGGCTTCAAACTGAAAGATAATAGGCTTACATTTGATATTAGGAATAAATTCATGGCTTTGAGGTTGGTGAGACCCTGGCACAAGTTGCCCAGACAGACTATGGATGTCCCATCCCTCAGAGTGTTCAAGGCCAGGTTGAACAATGCTTTAGACAATCTGGTTGAGTGGAAGGTGTCCCTGCCTGTGGCAGGGGGCTTGGAGCTGGATGGTCTTTAATGTTTCTTCCAATCCAATCCAATCCAATCCAATCCAGTCAATGATTCTGTGATCTACACCACTCCTGGATGTGTCTTGGGATCTCACAGGAGTGTGGGGGGTGAAGGGTTATTTTGGCAAGCAGCTCTTGGGGCTGTATGTGGTAAGTTTTGGTGCAAGGGGAAGAGAAGCAGGAAAGAGAGCATACAGAATTTTTTGGGGAGAGCCTGTGGCACACCCACACCTGGTGCTGGAGACTGAACTCCACCATCTAAAGCAATCCTCAAAGACACTGAGGTATCAAGAGCAGTGCCAGTGCCTTTGATTTCTGAAACAGAAGGGCTTTGCTACATGGACATAAGCAGATGATCCTGCAGTCCAAAGCACACACCCTGCTGTGAAGGATGGCAAAATCCTGCTCTGGTGATTCCGTTCACTCAGAGAAAATCCATCCCTGACCTTACACCTTTCGAGGGGTTTAATGCATTGTACATGGATGGGACAGACTGAGAAGCTGTCAGAGAAGTTCCATGTATGCTGCTGAATACCAGCCTGGTGCAGAGGGCAGCCTGGTCTTGTTCCCTCCTGCACACACTTTCAAAATGATGTTGTGAATTTGATGTCTTGACAAGTAGCTGAAATTTTTTATTTGATAGGTTGCAGCATTATAATTTCCCCCCCCCCTCCACTTTTTTGGCATCTTTTGACACAAAATCTGTGGCAGGTGCTGGGCAGTGCCACAGTGTGTTGTGATCTTGTGAGGTCCGTGGCACCTGCAGTGCTCTGCCTCTGTACCAGGATGGGACAGGAGCATGGGTGAGGAAATGGGCACTGCAAGCAGTCATCGATAAGTGATTTGGTGGTGCTCTTGCTAGAGAAAAAGTGTGTTAGGGGAGGTTTTTTCAGGTGAGTTAACGCTGAGATCCTGTCTGCTTCTCCTTCTGAAGCCTGGCAGTTCTAGAAAGCACAGAGATGGTAATTTAAGGTGTTGTGCATCCTGACTAATTACACTGGTCCTGGCCATAGCTGCCTTTTGTGTTTCTCACTTTGAAATATACTGTAAAGTTGCAATTCACTGTAACAGATGCTGCATGCTTTCCCAGTAGTGGATATGTTTTAATTTTTTTTACTGAAAGGAAAATAATTGGCATATCTTTGATGGAATAATTTTTAAAGATCTTAACAGGGGAGATCAGCTAGGGAATGGCAAAATATTTTCATCTATTTGGTGTTGTTAGTGCTTTGATTAAACAGACTAATATTTCTGAGTCTGTCACTTAGCATGAACAGCAGGATATTTTGTTATCAGGTAATTCCCTGCCTACAGTGGCTGCAGAAATGGTTGGATGTAAATCATGCAGTTAATAATACTCCAGTACAGAAGGCAGATGCAACTGCTAATTGCAGAGCCTGGGATGCTCAGTGAAATCACAACAACTTATCAGCCTCTGTCAGGTCACTCGGGCTCTCCCCCAGCCTCACAACTTCTGCCAGGCAGGATGCCATGGCTGGTGGCACAAGGGCTGTCCCCTCTGCTCCCTCACAGCTGAATCCCAGGGCAGGCTGGGGACAGAGCCAGCCCAGGGCTGTCCCCACGGCAGGGAAGTGCTGGCAGCACTGTGGGCAAACAGCCACAGAGCCAGCACACGCAGTGCGCTCCTCAAATATTTACCCTTTGTTTCAATCTCGACCTCTTTGCCTCTCAAGATAAATAATTTACTGTGGAAGCCTTGAAGGTTAATCTTGCATTTATTTAATGTTACAGGACACTTGGCTCACTTACAGCTAAAAGCCCTGCGTGCTGGTTGTTAGTTTATTTAATCCAAGTGCCATTTTCTTCACCCTCTTCTCTCTGAATTGCTGGAAGGGAGGAAGGAGAAGAAGCAAGGGGAAGGAGGAGTTATCTGTATGCAGCTTTTAGCTCCTGCTGCAAACTCCATCAGGAGCAGCACCCTGGGGAAATGTCGATCTGAGTGCCTCAGCCCAGCCAGGCATGTCACCCGCCAGTCGATCCAAGAGGCTGGCTCCCAGCGCCCCTGAGAAAAAAGGGGAAAGGCAGAGGATCTGACGCTGACATCACCAGCACACCGGCTGCCATAGAGCTGCCTGCCTTTGCCCAAATCTGTCACAAATTGCTGGTGTGCCAGAAAAAGAAAAAAGAGCATGATGGGTATGAGGAAGGGGAAGAGGTGAGGCAGCGGGGAGAAAGAGTATGTTTGCCTTCTTTGATGAGATGCTTTTTCTCTCCTTTGTCAGAAAGCATCAGGTGGTCCTTGGCAGGAGACCTCTACAGCACTGCTAGAAAGCTAATGCAGAAGGGGAGGGTATCTGAGGGAAGTGTGGGCTCTGATTTACCTTGCTGGAATGATGTTTGTAGTAATTTCTAGCAGGCCAGGCCAGAACTTTTGGATGGTTTACAGCTGGTTCTGCTGGGATGGCTGAGGGAGGCTCAGCACTTGGGGACTCAGCACCTCTTCCTGCTGCCAGGGCCAGCAATGAGGAAATGGCCAGGAGCTTCCAGGTTTCAGCAAAGGCAGAAATCAGCTTGTTGCCCAAGAGTTTCACAATGATGGATATGAGGAGTTGTAAATTTACTTGACGGTAACTTGCAGGGATTGGAGAAGACATTTTGGCATCATCCTTATCCTTGCTCTCATTTCTAGAGAGGCACAAAAATAAATGTATGGCCCTTCCTGAGACTTTGTCAATATATCTGCACTCCACAAATATTGGACAAAGAAGCTGGAGAAAAAAAAGCCAGACACAGGGAGCAGACTGGCTGCTGAAGTTGGTTTGGCTTTTACAGTCCAGCCCACAATTTTGGATCAGAAATTTGGTGTTAGCTGCTCCCTCCCAGCTGGGGCTTGCAGCCAGGAACTCAGGAGGGGGCCAAATTCCAATATTTCAGAACAGCCTGTCTGTATTTGTTCAAGTGCAGACTCACGTGGACAGCAGGCAGTGAGGAAGCCAGATTTTCCTATCCTCATGGCTAAGCCTAGCGGAAATGTCACTCCCACATTGTGGCCCAGGCTGCCCTCCCAAGATCTGGCTGAAGAAATCTCCCTCCCAACCTCAGCTTGTGCCTCACCAGGTCTCAAAAGCCACTTTGGCAAACTCTGCAGTCGTCTGGATGTGCTCCTTACCTCTTGCAGTGATAGCTGCACTCATCCACCACTTCAGAGCAGCTTCCTTCCCACCCCTGTTTTTAGAGGCCTCCTAAGGCGAGATGTCTCTGATTTCTCTAAAGGAAATAATACCTACATTCAGTAGCATTAGGGCCAGCAAGGGAAGAGGAGAAGTGTCAGAGGATGCTGGCAGTGTGATCACACTAGCATGTCACCCTAGCATAGTCACATTTTCACCTGCTCATGTCGTCCAGCCCAGCTGTGACTTGCTGGTAATTACTTGCTTGTAGCTGGTGTGAGACTCCCAGTTCTCAAAGCCATCTGCTTACCTCCAGGTCCCTGCTGTGTGATCTTTCATTTGGAGTTCACCTCTACAGTTTATGGCGGTTTCCAGGATAACGTTCCAGCTGGAGAGCCTCTCGACTCCATCTTGTGCTGGCTTTTCTCCTTTTAAAGGACACTTCTCATCTTTCAAAAAAACCCCAACAGGATGCTAAAGGTAGCCTGGAAGGATTTGACCAAAAAATGATAGCTATGTGTGATAGGTGGGAGACTTCAGCTTCTGGGTGTTGGTTTATGCAATCCAAATCTCCTCAGGTAGAGACATGAACAGAATGACCTTTCCCATGAGCTTCAAGTGCTTCAGTATTAAATGGGAAATGGCACAAGATCAATGTGTCTCGTAGCTTTTCAATGCCTCAGTCTGAACCAGGAGAGACAGTAATAAGAAAAAAGAATAATTTAATAAACAACGTGTGTTGGGCTTTTTCCTTCCAGTGAGGATTCTCATATATGTTTGGATTGGTGAATAGGCTTATTTTTGTTTGAGACAGTAATTTAACTCAGTTTTTATTTCATTTTGGTTCTTATTGGTGTATACTGGAGAGGATATAATAGTGGGATTCCTGGGAAGAGGCTTAGGGCACCTAAGTTTGACCTCTGCCTGAACTATCTTCTGCAGGAATCACTTCCCATATTGTGGAGGAAGATCCCCCACCTGCTGCCTGGAGATACCCTGAACATGTGAGCAGTGTCCGGAGGTAGGACTACCTGGGAAAATGGTGAATTGCAATTGGTGACTGCTTTGTAATTCCCCCCACACTGGAAGAGGTTTGAACTGAAGTTTTCCTAAGGGCAGCTGGGAATTCACAACCCTGAACTGTGGTTTGGCTCCTAGGACCTTTGAGAAGAAGCCACATGGATATGTTCTTCAGACATTTTTGTGTCTGCCTTTGTGTACCACTTCCACAGTTTAGCATTTTAAATTATGACAAACACTCTCCCAGTCGAAACAGCTCCTATCAAACTGGAACTCACTCTCATAACACCCTGCCACCCACAAGGATGTGCTGATTGCTGCCAACCTTTTGGCAAACTCTTTGCTTTTGTGTTAGGACAAGGTGATTGACAATGCTTTGTGTGTCTTGATAATGGAGAAATGTACTATTTAGAAAGAGAAAAATTCACATCAGTGTCTCCCCAACATGATCTGCTGACTGCCTTTTCCTCCCCCCCCCATATTTAAAAAATACATCAATCCAGACAGCTGCAGGGGCTGAAGAAAGCAGCTAATTCCCCTAACAAGTCTCTTGCAGAAAGAAGTGCCAGCCAACCCAACTCTGAACTTGGGACTGGAAGTGTGTATAGGATTAGGGGCATATCTGGTGGCCCAGATTCCCCAAAGCCAATTAATGACTGTTACAGAAGGAGGATTTTCTTTTTGAGGTTAGAAATGCATCCTTGAGTCTGGAGGGGGAAACTTAAAAAAAAAAGAAGGAAAAAAGCTAGAAGAGCTCAGGACTCAAAGGGAAAGTTCAAAGGGTTGGGATTTTTTGCAGCTGGAGCTCAGAAGAGAGGGGTTTGTGTGAGCGTGTGTGTTTCTGTACTGCTCTCTTCCTTCCTCCAGCTCTGTTTTCCTTATTGATTCCTCTCGTAATACGATTTCCCTCTGGTATAATTGAGCGAAAAATAACTGAGAGTAAAGTCTTGTAGATTTGCTCCTGACCGAGTGTTTGTGTTGTCCTGGATGGCCCCAGACCAGCACAGATACTGAGTGCTGTTCAGTGCTGTCCCACTGAGCCCAGTGGCAGCTTTGGAGCAACCCTATGAGCACAGATGTTGAGGGCTGGGGCTGCTCTGCAAGGCAGGGAAATGCCCATTTTCCTCAGTCCCTTTTTTGTCCCCTCAGCAATCTGAAATTGTGGTTCCTGGAGAGCAGAGGGATTTGCTGGAGATGCTCTGTGGGACCAGCGTGGCACCAGAGGGCAGTGACTGTGCTGGACCCAAAGGTGGCTTTTGGGAGCCACCACTCCATTGCCTCTTCCAGCTTCCATTCCATAGACATCCCTGTCTGTATTTACTAAGAGCTTTGGGATCCCCTGCGATGAAGGCGTGCAAACAATTATCACTGGAGCTAGGACAGAAAGCAGAAGGCTTGTTTGTTATTTTGGATCCAGGGAAGTTTGCTCAGCTGCATCGGTATCACTGCTAATTATTAAGACATTTATTACCATGCTTTATTTATGTGTGTGGGTGCTTGTTTACCTTTCCCTGAAGCCTACAGATTTAGTTGTTCTTGGAAAAGCATTTTTGGATCCTCAGTAGGATGGTTGGTGAGTCCCAATGCTCCCACTGAGGGGTAGGGGAGTGAGATATCTTTGGCAGTTCAGGACTTGCTGCTTTCACTTCTATTCCTTTATTTCCAAGAGCTGAATTTTTTAAAGTTCCCCGGAAGAATATGGGATGTCTGCTCTGCTGTTCATTTATGTGTCCCTCACCCTCTCTATTTTAATCAGAAAATCCTGTGCTCAAGAGGCTTCTCTCATCTCAAAATCCAGCTTGAAGTGCTGGAACAGGGGAGATGGCTGGTGCCAAGAAGCTCTCCGGGGGCCAGGGCAAGGTGGGGGATTAATGAAAGAGATCTGTTCATACAGACCATTATGAAAAGTGGAGTTGAGGCTTTGCAGGTGCGATGTGGGGATGGGGAGATTAACTTCTGCTGGGGCTTATGGCTGGGATCAGGGCAGGTGCAGCTGGCAGTAGGTAAATAGAAAATATGTGAGCTTGATATTAAAAAGGGGCTCTTATGTGGAGAAAGCCTTGAAAGCTGTTCACCTCTGCCCCAGCCCTGCTGCAGCTCACCATGGAAGCAGGAACACGGAAGGATGTTTTTTCTTGAGGGCTTATGTACTGCTTTTGCTGGACCATTTCAGTGATGTCCTGGTAAGGAATGGGTGGAATTGAAGTTATCTCCATGGCAACAGCTATGGAGGGCACAGATTAAGTCGGTAGGACAAGGATGTGGGAGTCAGGACTCCTGGTTTCTGTTTTCAGGGTTCGTGATGTGATCTTGGGACAATTGGTTCAATATCTGTGACCTGGCATTTACCATGCCATCCCCTGTAAAGTGGTTAAAGATTGAGGGTTAAAGGTGTTTGCAGGCAGAGCAGGGAAGCAGCTCTTGAAGCTCCCACTGACTCCAGTCCCAAAGCCAGGGTGTCCTGCTGCCAAGCAGGACCATCTTTAACTTAATGACAAGGTGTCTTCCCTCATTATTTTCCCACTCTTGCCTGGTACCTTTACAACATCTTTTCCCTGATTTCTGTGGATCTAAACTGGCTCGGCCTCGCAGAGTGCTCAGAGCCTCTGCGCTGCGAGGCGACATTATGCTGGAGGAATCGGATAATTTCATGAGTGTTTACATACATCTGCATTCCATATCGTCTCCAATTTGTGCATTTGTCAAAAGCAGCATGCTGGTATTTCTCAGAAATTTTGCTTTTCTTTAACCTTTTCTGTGCACAGCAGAGAAGAGCCTCTGTCTCCCAGGCAAAAGCAGAGCTCTTGCAGAAGCCACCTGTCTGTCCCACAGCTGGGGGATGCCCTTTGGTAAGCTTTCCACTGGGTGCAGAAGGATGGTCTCTGGGCTCCCCCACTGGGGATTCTCAGCTCCAGAAGCAAGGGAAGGGGTGTGGCCATCCCTGCTTCATTGCTTACATGAACATATGGTGCAAATTGCAGCTGCAGCAGAGCCAGCTGCTCTGGGCAGTGAGGAAGGGGATGCTGGCTGGTCCCTCCACCTCTGTATCCTGTTCCATCTTGGGCATCTCCAGCACAGCAACCAGGGGACTGAGCAGGCAGAAATTTGTTGTGTAGCAGCAAATAATTCTAGCTGATCTTTTTTAAGCAGGTGGTGCTTAGTGGCAGCTTGCCTTGCCTTTCTTTGTTTTATTGATTTGAGGTTGCTGCAGAGTTGTTCAGGTTAAAAGACAGAAGGAAAAAAGAGGCAATGGGGACAGAGCTGCAGGATCTTGGAGCTGGCACAAAATTCTTGTCTGAGTTCTCCACTGAAAGGCTCAGTAGATCATGAATGGAAACTTGATGTAGTTCTCTGGCTGTGACTCTTTTGGGAATGATCCTGAAGTTAGTGAAAGTGAATGGGAAAAAGAGATGATCTTCAGCCACATCCTGCAAGTGCCTTCCACTTTGAAGCCTGCTGTGACTGCACACCCTCTGTGAGCCTAAAGGCAGAGCAGGGGCCAGTCCAGGGCTCCTGAGCTGTGTGGTGCTTGCAAACAGAGAAGTTGCACTTCCCAAACCAGATCTAAATCACCCATCAGGCTGGCAATGCTCGGCTGGATGAGGAGGACCAGGATGCTGGCAGATAGACGCTGATGGTGTAACTGGGACTAAGGGCTGGAAACAACCACTTCACTTACAGGTGACTTGGAAACGTCTGACTTGGGTTGGGACTCTGGGTGCTCCATCAGAGAGCTTCAGTGAGATTTAAGGTGTAATGTGGGATGTCAGGGCATGGAGGTTGTCTGAGAAAGGTTGGACACCCCAAAATCAGGGGCAGCCTTATTTAAGGTGTGGAGTTCAGTAAGGAAGTGAGCCTAGTCAGGAACTGTGAATCAGTTGGGGTTAACTCTGCTCAGGTGGCACCATGACCCTGTCAAAGTGCTGTTCTCTCAGGGAAGGAAGTGGGAGCAGGCCCAGCAAACCTATAGGACTAGATGGACCACTGTTCTCAGGAAAAATGACTGTGACTGGTGAAACCAATCTATCATTATAGGGTGTCTCTTTCTCACTACAGGGGCTGGATCCTGGACAGCATGTCAAGAACAATACGCAGAGGCTAGCCATTAGTTTAGTTCTTATTTACTAGGGTGTAACTCTGAGAATCAAAAAATAACATAAAGTTGACCAGTTCCCAGTAAGCAGTGGTTTGGGAGGGATGGGAACATCCTTCCCTTTCAGACCAGGAAGTACAGAAAAATAGATCTTCTGTTATCTCTTCCTCTAGAGAGCAGAGAGCAGAAATGACATGCCTCCTCTTTCGCCTCATTTCAGGATTGCTCTGATTGTTGTGATGATTGCCTCAAACCATAAGAATTTAAAGAAAAATACCTTTTGATTAGTCAGCCCAGCCTCACACAAGAAAACCAGGCATCCCCAGTCAGCCAGGTAAGCAACAGCTGTCCCACGCTGCTGAGGGGGGAGGATGCCCTGTGGAGCCAGTCCCAGGGTTTGGGGCAGAGCAGGCTTGGCTCCCAAGAGATTGCAAGCATTAGAAAGAAGAAAAAGGTGAGTCTGAAGAGGAACACTGTAAACTGTACAGATGGTAGCAGCAGCCATGTCTAGGTACTGCTCTCTAAATGAGCATTTTCTGGGGAAAAAAGTTGCATCGGCAAACAAGAGTTGGCATTTACAAAGCTTTTCCAGTTGCACGTGTCATTCCTTCTTCACTGTTGTGGGGTATGCTGCAGCCAGCCTTTCATATGTCTGACCAGTAATTAATTAGGAGAGGATCAGGGCTGATAATTCCCTGTAATCCCTTCTCTCTCATCTTTTTGTTCCATAATCCTTTTAATGCTAGCAACTTGGGGGGTGAGGAGTGACAGGGGCAGCGGGAGAAGCCTGAGCTGTGGTGTGGTGCTGGTGCTGTCAGAGCCTGGCTTTGTGATGCCAGAGCATCCCTCTTCTTCCCTCCAATGGCATCCCCCGAGGAAAGCACCCCAAACTGTGGGCAGCTCACAGGGCAGCATAGGAGGGCACAATTTTCCTGTGGGGAGAACAGCGTTGGGGGCAACAAAGCAGGGGCAGGGCAGACAGCAGAATCCCTGATTCTCCAAATACTGACAGATTCCAGTTTAGTCTTGGGATCTCCACTGACCAGATCTCTGCAATGACCATTAGGAGATCCCTCCAATGACCGTTAGGATTTGCCTCCAGCTCTGTGCCATCCTTCTTGTCATACCATGAGGACACTTAATCAGTGCTCTGCACCACCCTGTGATCTGGAGAGGGACACTGCCATCCAAGGAGGTCTGCAGAGGTCCAGAAGTTGGCAGCACAGAGGAGATGGGGAAAGAAGTCCTGGATGGGGAGATGGGTGGGAGGACTTGGCTATGGATAGAGTGCAAAGTTGCTCTGGGTTCAGGTATGTAGGGGAGGAGTGGTCAGAGATGGTGGGTTTTGAGCAGAAGAGGTTTAGGAAATGAGAAAGCTGGCATCTGATGTGGCAGTGACAGCTGTAATAGCTCTACACTTCCATATGAATTAGCCAACATGAGTGCTGCTAACACTGACCCTCCTCCCTGCCAGGTCAGGAGGAAATGGAGAGTGTTGCCAGCCTGCATGACAGAGTGTTTGGGTGTTGAGAAAGTCCAGCATTAAATCAGACTCCAATCTACAGGAAAGTTGTTCGTGTTCCACAGACCAACATCCTCATTTCCCTCTGACTCAACTTTAAATACTTCCCCGACAGCTGGAAGAGGAGATGTGACCCTGCCGATTCCAGGGACTAAGTGGGTCTGAAGGGCCTTTTGTTTGATCAGAACTGTGGTTATTACCCCTGACAGTCACAGGAGGGGAAGTCTCCAATGTGTGTTTGACTGAGTTAAGGTGCCTTTGATTCAAACTTCTCTTTATCCCATTTAAACTGCAGATCATTTCCATTCACAGTGAGAGGAAACTAAATAATTCAGTGCCAGACAGCAGCATTGATGCAGCTGGAGGTATGGGATGCCTTTACCATGCAGAAGACATGGCCTTGCCTGCTTGAGGGGAGGGAGTTTTGGGAGATGCAGGGCTCTCTGGGCTGGATGAAGGTTAGACCCACAGTAACACATCGTAATAGAGCAGATAGGAAAAGGCACGTGATCCTTTATAGACAGAACAAGGGCCACTTGCTGTCACAATCCCTAAATCCCCTCTCTCTGTGTATTTGATAAGACAGATGTCTATAAAGTAAACGCCAGCTGATTATCAGAAAACATATTTGCCGAGCATGAACAACTTGTAATAATCGAACACCAGAAAAAACACTGACTATATTGTTTTGTAACTTCACAGGCTTATAACTTGCTGTCACAATCCCTAAATCCCCTCTCTCTGTGTATTTAATAAGACAGATGTCTATAAAGTAAATGCCAGCTGATTATCAGAAAACATATTTGCCGAGCATGAACAACTTGTAATAATCGAACACCAGAAAAAACACTGACTATATTGTTTTGTAACTTCACAGGCAGTGAAGTTACATCTGCAGTGTACCAAAACAATAAATGCCCATCGAGTAAACTCTTTTGCCTCTGTATCAGAGTGCAAATCCAAGCTGGATCCCTGGAACTGTTGATACCTAGAGGCCCCTATCTCACTTCCATTGGGGATGTAGATGGAAGTCTGTTTCCTGGATGGCATGCATTGTGTCTTTCTAATTCTTCTCTCCTGTGGCTGTGGCTGGGCTTTCACTCAACTTACAGCATGACCACCAGCACAAAGGATGGCCAGAAACATGGTGGCCACAGCACCCAGAAGCCTGGAGCCTTCCTGCACCCGCTCCTCACTTTGCAGAGATGTAGTTCACAGTGATTGGAGATGATCATGGGTATTCACTGACCTGCAAAAGCAAGCTGGGGAAGCCTCTAGCAGGTTTGCAGCTGTTCCCATCTGAATGACCATCATCTGGCCTAAACAGGGCCATTTTCTTCAAGACAGTCATCTGTGTATCCCATTCAGCTCTGTACACAGTTAGAAGCACATGGGCTTCTGTTCGTCCGGTCTTTGTGCTGAACTGCAGCTCTGCTGTGGGCTTTTTTCTATGCATCATTTAAAATAGCACAGAGTTAAACATCTATTTTAAAATAGCTTTGTTAAAAAAAGAAAAGCTTACTCCCCATGGCAATCAAAGGAAGAAAGAATAACCTCCCCACAGCACCCGCCAAGTTTCAGGTGAAGGGGAATATGTGAGAAATAAACACGGTGCCTCTGCCTGACACTTCTGATGGGGTCAAGTTTTTCTTGCACCATAATGAGGTCTTGTTAGGAAAGCGGGAGCGGTGAGGTATGCTCCTTTCTCTTGGATCTCTGCATTTCAAGCTGCCTGCAGAAGGAGTGCAGTTGGGGATGGGAAAGAAAAAAAATTACTCGTTAGATATTTCTACCTTGGGCTTGGATGTTCTGAGGATACAACAGTGAAGAAAGAAAAGATAGGAGCAGGGGTAGCAGGAGGCCAGGCAAGCTCTGCAAACGGTGCTCATCTTCCCCGTCTTTCTTTTTTGTGCCAATCTTTGTTGGTGCCTCCATTAGATGTTTTAACTTCACTTTCTGTGATGAGGAACCTGGGAGATGTCTTGGCAAAAGCTTTGCTTTCCTGGCAATAAGAAGGCTATACAGATTTGGGGGCTCTTGTGGCATCTGAGTGGATGGGGAGGGGGAAGGAATCCAAACTTTCAATCAAGCCCTGCCAGCTCTTTTCCGTTCGAGAGGAATGAGGCTTGCCTTGTTAAAGGCAGAGCGCGAGTGAGAGCGGGCAGCATGCCAAGAGCCATTTGAGAGGCAGGTGAGACTTTCTGAAGTAAGAAATATCCATTCCACTCTAAATTGAAGTGTGTTAAATAAGGATGCTGTTCAGTGCTAATAAGGCAGGGAACGAGCTGGAGAGCACAGCTGGGGTTACGGCTCTCGGAGAGCGCAGAGGACCCGCGCTCAGATTTGGCCGCGGCTCCGGCTGCGTGCAGGGAAATGAGCTCCAGGCAGGTGTTGCCCTACTTCCTGAGGATGCACATCGGTCAGCAAAGGCATGGTTTGCTTGACTTAGCTTTTTTTTTTTATCATTTGAGCCCTAGGGTGTGAGTGATGGGGGTGGTGGAGGTCATGCCTGAGCGTGCAGAGGGACAGGGCTGGGTTTGGAGCTGGCATGATGTGGAAAGCTGCAGTGATGGACTGGAGCATTTGGACTTTCCACATAGAGATAGGAAAAGCTGGCACAGCACCTGCTTTCATTAGGCTTTTCTCTACCTGCAGGTCCCAACCCTCAATAGGAGAAATGCTCTCAATTTTTATTTTTTAATTTTAATTTTTAATTTATTTTCTTTTTGAAAATGCTGAAACATAGAACAGCAGATGCAAATTAACACATAAATCCAGGTTGGAGGGTGTCACCAAAAAGATAGGTTACACAGTAATTAAAGAGCATGAAATTTTCCATGAGATATTTTTTAGTGTGCTCTAAATAGCCAATTGCTGTTTCTTAAATATTCAGTAATTACTGTAACTGGATGCAGTTTGGCTTGGAATTTAATAAGACCTTACTGGAGAGTCTATTAGATCACCAGGAGGCTGGTGGGATAATTTAACAGTAGTGCCTGTCTCTGCTTATTGATTGTGTCCAGAAGGCAGCGCAGTGGTGTCCAGTCAATAGGGCACGAGAAGGGGGCACGAGGCACAACCTGTCCCTTGCTCCACTGCCAAGGGGGCTGGGGTGAACCCTGGGGGTGTTCATCTCCAGGCTGTGAGGAACTTTGTGCTCCACAGAGCCCTCCTTCCTAGAGCCCTCCCTTGATTTTATAGGCAGAGCAGCGAGGTGCAGGGGTGGGGATGTGTGTCTGCTTGGGTTTGTGCAGCTCTGCCTGAGCTGACCTGGTGCTTAGGGCAGCCCTGTGCTCTTTGCAGTGACCCTGAGGCTGGTTTGCCTCTGCTATCCCAATATACTGGATCCTTGAGGTGTACTGCCAAACCCTCCTACCCCGTCTGTGTGCATATTAAGGATGAGGAAACACACCCTGGATATTTACCTCATGACATAGTGGAGAAAGACTCTTTGGGAAAAATGCAATTTCCACCCTTGCTGGCTAGCGGTTTGGAACACATGAGCTGCCAAGTACGTGTTTTCCTGAAACAATACAGGGCCTAGGAAATTACCCACGAGGAGGGGATGTTGCCTGGGCACAGCTGTGCTCTGGATCAGCTGCAGGGCGAGGGAGGCTGGTGCGGGTGGGCAGCTCTGCTGGGCTGCCCTAGGAAGGGGCCCCATTGTCCAGGCTGATCCTTTGTGAAGTTTCTTCCAGGCTTTGTCTTGGGTTTTCTCCAGGGTGTCCCTGGACACCTTCTGGAAGTTGGCTCAGCCTAGGAGCCATGCCCAAATGGCAGCAGGAATCAGACTGCACGTTCCCAAGCAGAACGCCCCGCTGGCTCTACACTCCTGAGCATCTCCAGGTGCTTTCTTGCTGTACCTCAGGGCACATACCTCACAGCAGCAGATGATATTGCTCTGGCAAGCTGTTGGGCAGCCCCCCAGTCATCTCAGATATTTAGGGATTGAAAATTTTACCAGCCCTGTTTGGCTGGAGTGTCTTGCTCAGTGCTTTGAGGTCATGGATAAAATGCACTACTGAAGGACAGGCAGGTTGGTTCCTGCCAAAAGCCGAGCTTGTGCAGCCCTGGTTGCTCTTAAAATATATATTTGGGAGACATGCTCTTCTCTGAGACAGGAAGGAGACAAATTCCTTTATAATAGCTCAGACCTGCCCACCCAGCTCCCAGCACCAATCAGGGGAAGTCCATTATATCTGGGCAATGGCTGCAGCATCTCTTTATGACTGGAAGTGATAAGCTCTGGTTTAAGGCTACAATAGTGGATTTGAAATTTTTATTTCCAAACATTGCTTCTATAATTAGGTGGTTTTGTATTGTGTGCCTCTCCCCCAGGAATGGAAAAAAAACCAAATCCAACAAACCTGTGAGATATTTTTGCACAAGTTCCTGCCCTCCAAATAGAAAAACAGACTTGGGGGCTGAAACAACTCCAGCTGCTCAGCTCATTTAATTGTTGCAAGTGAGAAACAGACACTTTAGAAAGAAATGCTTCTTTTAATTGCAAACCAGCTTTCCATGATAATTTATTTCTTTTTCTTCCTGAATGAGATTTCATCCTGACCTCAAACCACAACCCTTTGGATCACACAGACAGGGTGTCACAGGATTACTTTACTCAGAGAGGGAGGCTTACTTCCACAAAAATTCCTCTATATTCCCACAGCTTGAGCTACAGTTGCCTGATCTTTCAGACTCATAATCTAAGTGGACCTGCATCACTGGAGCCCAATTTAATGCCAAGCCATAAATTGAAGGATCAGGAGCACCCAGCCACAATGAAATCCTGTTCACAGATTAGGGAGTCCTGGCTGAGCAGCCCTCGAAATTGAACTGGGGGACTGAACTAAATCAATTGGATTCACCCTAAGAACAGTGATGCTACTGAAATGCATAAAACAGAAGAGGGCAGGATCTCCCATTACCATGCACCTAAATATGGGGATGAGCCATTCAAAAGTGCACCCTGACCTTTTCTAGCTGCAATGTCCCAAGTGCTGGCTTCACTATCTGTCTGTTCCCTTTATTCCCTTTTCTTTTCCTCCTCTCCTCTTCCCTTCCCTCAGCTTGAGTAGTGGTAATTTTAGGCTCTAGGTTAAAAATAATGAATGATGGTCCTGAAAGGAAAACTGACTTCTATACAAAGCTTAGAGTGGAGCTGGACCAACCACATGTCCATTCCTTGGCATGGAACCTGGATAACCTTGACACAGTTTAGGTACTCATGGGAAAGGGAGGGAGTAGACCAGTGTTCTCCTGAAGGAATATTCCATATAGGAGACCACACTGGGACTTCAAGTGGAGAAAGAAGGGCATTGAGATGAACATCTCCTGAAAGAGAATGCGTTGGGCCACTCTTCCACCAAGTGCTTTATTGATTATCTCCTTTTCACAGGAGAAATCAGTGATGTGGAGCTCAAGCATGTGCTCATTTCATGCTCCATGTAGCAGCTCCAGAGTGGAGAGGGACAGAGAGGAGGGGAGTTGATGCCACAAGCCTTGCTCTCATAACTCCAGAGCTTGCTCATGGGACAAGACTTCACTTAGTGCAGGGAGAAAAGCAAGCTGCCATGCCATGTCTCCATAGGAACAAAAACAATCGGAAAACATGGACTAAGCACTGTTCTTCAAGCAGAGCAGTTCATGCAAGGAGGCAAAGAATGCAGCTGAGGAAAGGCCTCCTGCCCTGCTCTTCTCCCACTGCTCAGCGCATCATTGCCTGCACCTCTCTGTGGCTGCCAAACGTGACTGGATATGGCTGGGTCAGGGATGCCCTGATGCAGCAGGAAAGCTGATGGATGCTGCAGATGGCTGCAGTGGGGCTTGGAAATCCACAGCCTATGAATGGCCCTGGCACAATCCTTGATCCCTGGGAAAGTAGTGCTATTCCTGCTTCAAATCATGACCCTGCAGCTGCAGCTCTGATGGAGGACACACAGGGAGTTTACTAAAGAAATTGTGTGGACATGTACACACGTACCCCACACTTGGAAAGTTCAGATCAAAGGCATCTTCTGTGGAATTTCTCCTACCCACAATATTCTTGGAAATTGCCCCTCTGCCTGAAGAGTTTGCAAACAATAATGACTGGCCTTTGTTCAAAACACTAACTGTAGCTGGTGGGAGATGGCTCACCACACGGCAGTCAGCAGAGCAGTCTATCATAATTCAGATGTGGTTCGATCAAATTCAAGGCACTATAAGATGTGGAACAGATTACAGGATGGATCATATAAGCCACAAACCACATTAAAAGCGTAGGGACAACAATAGATATTCTGCTCTCACACTTAAACACGATCCTGAATGAAAGGATTTCCCCTGCCTCCAGCCCTTGTTCCCCTAAAGCAGGATTTCTGTCTCCAGAAAATGCCATCCAGTTGCATGAAGAGCCTTGGGAACCGTGAGCATCTTTGCATAACAATGTCACGTCAAAGAAATTCCTGCCTGCTCCTTGTCTACCACCTGATGTATTGTGCCCCAAAATGGTTTTGACTACCTGCCACCTCAGCAACACCTGCTGGCTATGAAAGTAGCAATTGCAGAGGCAGCTGTGAAAATGAAAAGTAAAATGGGGTGGAGGAAGGAGGGGAAAAGCCAGCTCCATGGTGTGCTGAAGTGTTGGGACAATGGAGGAAGAGGAAGGCCAGCTGGAAATGGGTTTTGTCCTCTGCTTTCCAAATGAGAGATGATGCCTCTCAAGTGCCTTACACATGAGCAGTGGTGTGGAAGGGCTTTCTAATAATTAGTGATTGAAAATCAGTTCATTAACAGTGATGGTCGGCATTTTTTAAGAGGGACGAATTGTTTTCCTCCAGAGAGCAGAGCCCTCTCTTGCTGCAGCCCTATCATTATCTATGGATGTGTGTATGTGTGTGTAGGGGCAGAAGGAAGAAAAATAGGGTGTTTTGGTACCCAGGGCCTGACGCTGAGGCTCCATTTTTTGTTCTGGCAGCACCCTCAACCCCATGGGTGCTGTGTGGAGTCCCTGAGAGATGGGGAATCAGGGCTCCCCTGCATGTCTAGAGCAGAGGTAATTAAAGCCTTCCCTGCCTGCCACACAGCATATGGGACATGTTAGCAGAGTAATTAAATTTTGTGAAGTGAGTCTTTGCTGGAAAGCTGGAGGGTGGGTCGGTGGGACCAGGGAGAGCAGCAGTGCTGCCTCTCTCACCACCTCCGGCCCTCACTCCAAATTGCTCCTTGTGTGACAAGTTGAGGAAATAATTAAGTGGTGGCTCATTTGCATTATTTGTTGAGTTTGTATGTATTAAAAAATTCTGAGGAAACTGGTCAAGTTTTACAGATGTTGCAGATGAAACAGAGGCTATATTTGTGTGTATGTGTGAGTTCTAAGCAGAAAGGCAGAGGTGGGGACTGGAGAGCAGAAGTGGGAGAGAAGAGAATGGGGGAGAACAGAAAATCTGGTTCCTGCAGACATGGGTAAAATACATGCAGTGCACAGTAAATTTGCCAATTAGTGAAAAATTCCAGGAGGATGGAAACTACTCATGAATTGGAGTCAGTGCATGTCTCTGGTGAGGGATGGAGTGAGGGGAATCACACAGGCTGGAAGTGCTGGTTTGCAGGTTTCAGAATAGGACATGTCTTTTCTTTACCAGGTGAAACTTTCTGAGGCAAGATCTTTACATGTTAAACTTACATTTTGATATAGTCTTTTTCATTTAAAATGAGAGCAGACCTCTTTTCTAGAAAAATAAATCGGTCAAGTAATAACTCACTTTAAACAAAATTCTTGTCAGGATTGAATGAGTCATTTGTAGTTGTCCCACATTGAATGTTGTTTTGTTTTACTTCCCCCCAAAGCTGAGATTTGAGGCAAATCATACTCAGTTTATGCATCACACTGTTTTCTTTGGTCCAAATCTTTTGGTTTCCCCTATTGAAGTTGGTATTCACCCCACATTGTGTTTGTGCAGCTCTTACAAAGGAGTCAGTTCTCATAAACACTCAGCTTCCAGCAGTGATGATTGTGGCGCTTACTAATACATGGAATGGGTTTATCTCTTCCTGAGAACACATCTATAATGACTTACCCTTTTCTCTCTCTTCAGGATGCTCATAGAGCAAATTGTGGATTGGGAAGGCTGGAAAATGGTGACCAACCACTGACCTCTCTGCAATGATTGCTGGCTCCAAAGCTTTTGTTAGGGGCAGTGGTGAGGAAAGAGAGTAGGAAGAGGTTAGGTGTGACACTGTACCTGTGATGTGTTTTGGGTTTTGAAACACATCTGAGATGCACAAGGGAAAGGAGATGGGGTGGGATGGGGCTTTGTTTTGGGTAAACCCTCTTGTAGTGTCAAATCCTCAGAACTGCTGAGGCACAGAAAAATACATCCACAACAGCAATGTTTACTTGGTGTACTGGAAAAATTGCTCTACACAGGTGTCCACAGGACCTGACCACCTCAGCTAGCTGTGAGAGACAAACCCACACATACAGGCAAACCCATTCTTTTACCCTATTCTGAAAGTGGTGATGAGGCAGGAGCAAGGCTTTGAGTAAATGAGTGATGCTGAAAAGTGGGGTCACAGCAACTGTTTACCAGATGAACACTGTCTGGCTTCATATTTGTTTAGCATTTGCTTCAGCATCTGTATCACTCCTTTTCTGGAGAGCCCTTGCTCCAGGTGGAGGAGGTAACTGAGGGCATGAATCTCCTCATATCACTGCCAGTTCTCCCTGTCAAGGCATTTTTTTTCATTGAAAATGAGACATGCTTGTATCAAAAATAGTCCTGAGCCAAAAAAAGCACCATTGGTAGTTTTGAATAGTGGAGAGTTCAGAAGGTTTCAGTGTTCTTTTCCCCTCATTTCCAGTTAGAAGTTATAGACTGGAGACTCCCCACAAGTCATTAAAGCTCCTACATTTAGCATCGATTCTTCCAAAATACTGTCTTCCCCAAAGGGTTTGTTCATCTTTTGGAAATGCTTCCCTTGGTAGTTTCTCTTGCCTCTCCTGGAAGTTGCTCCTTTATCTAATTGCTCAGCAAGAGCAGAGCTTTCCCTGCACCCCATCTCATCTTGGTGGGTTATGGTTTAAGATTGTCAGGCTTCTGAGTCTGCAGTAATAGTGGATACTTTGGAGATCTGCAGTCAATGGATCCAGATCTTGTGTGCTGCTCTGAACTTCCTGACCTCCAGACACTCACTAGTTCAGTGTGCTCAGGCATCCTTGGCCATCCTTGGGTACAAAAGGGCCAAAATATCATGGTCTCACCTGAGATCCATGGCAGTCTGCTGATCCCCAGTGCCTGCTGCAGGAGCGTGGTGTGAGCTGTGCCAGCCCAGCCTGACGTGTGCCCTGCATGCCACAGTGTGCCACACCCGAGCAGCTCTGCCATATGTTGGGAAAACCCAGGTGCAGGGCCTCACTCTGGGCTTGATGCCCCTCTGCAGTAGCACATGGGCGTATCTGGGAATGAGTTACAGCTGTCAGAGGGCTCCTGACTCTGTCAACAGACACAGTGAGTGGAAGACACCACCCTCTCTCCTCCTGATTCCCAACTCTATCAGAATTAAGGGGATCAGCAGCACTTGTGCATAGCAGCACCATGTCACCCCTATACTTGCTGGCTTTTTAGTAGTCCAGGGCAGGTCTATTTATTGCAGCACCCATCCAGCAGCAGGGGCTGCAGGACCTTCCTAGCCCAAAGGAAGACTCCCTCACTTGAACTGCAGACCAGAAAGATGGAGAGAGTTTGTTTAATGAGCATGTGTCTCATTTGCTCAGGATGAAGCTGCAAATATCACCAGATTGTGGATCATTTCCCCACTGTGCCAAAAATGACAGGCAGCTGTTGACACATGAAGAAAAGATGGATGGGAAGGACATGATGTAGAGAGTCACCCTGTATGGGGTGATGTGGCACAGTCAAATGCCTCTCCTCCAAGGAGACCTGAGATGGTGCTGCTCAATATGTCCCCATCTACAAAGCTCCTGCTTTCTCCTTGTCTTGGCTTAGATGGTAGAAACTTCATGCACAATTTGCTTTGCAACATGCCAGCCTGGCAAGTGTAGTGAGAGAAATGGGGAGCGAAGAAGAAATATGTAACTAGGTCAGTCTGCTTCACATTACAGCTTCATCCTTTACCCAGGGAGGAGTTGTGGTCTTTGCCCGCCCCTCACTGTTCCCATTCAGTCACTTGATGGGGTTTCCAGCTACTTTGAGCCTCCAACCTTCAGATCAAGACTTTTTTTTTTTTTTTTCCTTCCTTAACTTGGCTTTCACGTTCGACTTTGCTTCTTTCAACCTGTGTTCAGAGGCTCACAGTGGAAGAAACCTTTTGCTGTATTTAATTGTAAAAGTTCCTTCCCTATAAAAGTCTTGGCAAACTGGGCTGGCTCAGTGGTTAGTTCTTTGCTCTCCTCCTTGCAGGGGCAAAGTTCAGTTACTTAGCATCTGGCTGCTTGTTCCTTAATCCAAGAAGGAGTTTTTAATCACAGTAGGACTGGATGGTTTGGCTTATTCACAGTAGGGCTACAATGCCAATTGCCATTAGGTCTCTTGTTCAAATATGGCCTGGATTGCTAGCAAAGTTTTAACTGTTTTGTGGCCAGTGATGAGGAGTTGCTGGGTTCAGGCTGTGTGCTGATGGGTGGATGTGCCTGTTCAGTAAACATATCCACACAAGGAGCACCAGGGCATTTCCCATTGTTCTTTTTGTACAAACTCTTAGTTTGTGCTATTTGCTAAAGACCAAGGAATGCATGGGGTAGACAAGGTCAAACCCTTGCAGATGTCCTTGACATCTGAGGGATACAGACAGGGACTGGTGTGTCCTTCCTGTGAATCCAGAGGCAGAGAGCACTCTGTCTCACTTATTCCTCTGCACACTCCCCTGTGGCCAGATGAGCAGAGCTGTCCTACTGCAAACCTTGCCATTGCCTTTGTGTAAAGCCCTCCCCCACAGAATTTTGGCTCCCTCACTGAGGCTACAAACTTCCCCTTCCTTGTGATAATCTTCACTGATGCCTTCCTCTGTTGTTTGTTGGTCCAAAGCTGGAGACAAGGCAGCCCAGCCAGACTGTCTTAATTGGCTTTGGAAACACTGCTGGCTTGGTATCATTAATACCATCACCAGTATGAAAGTAGAGATGGCACATATGGGCTGTTAGGAAGCATGTTAATTATGGAGAGGTGCTGCATTACTCACTGTGGGCTAGACCTGCCCTCTGGCAAGTGGCACTGTCATCACTCTGTCCTCCCTGCAAACGGGTGCCGCGGGCAGAGCGCATCCTTCCGCCGGTCCATATGGGCACCTGTGCCTGTGTGGGGAAGCTTTGTCCTTCTCTGGGGCTGCATCTGACAGCAAAAGGTAGTGATACTTTGAGTAAGGCACTGGAAATTATCAGGAAGAGGAGCTCTTCTTGTCAAATATTAGTGAGCATTTTAGAGGCAAAGCTGTTTTTTTCTTGTTCGTAATGATTCTAGTACAACTCAGGCTCAGACAGTATTTGCAAACCATGGGGAGAAAAAGATTTAAAAACAACAACAGAAGAGCATTAACAGGAAATAATCTCATCAGCCCCAACTCTCCAGCAGTGCTGAAGACAAGAAAATGATGCCTTTTTATTAGCCTTATTGTCTTTAATTAAAGCATTCAGCAGAACCCTCTGATAATGGACTGCAAGTGAGGTCGGCAGCATTTGTAATAACACAATGCAGAGTTCAATTAAGTTGCACTTTTGTAGCTTTTCATCTCCAGTTTAAACAAGCTCATGATATATACAGAATGATTACCTTTCTGAGCCAGAGGAAAAGAGGGGGGGCACAGGGGCTTGGGAGACAAATCACTTGTTGCTGTATAACTGATGTTATAAACCCCCTCCATTTCCCCACAGCATTTTCATGTGTTCACTCAGCTTGTAGGGCTGGTTGTAATTTGGCTGCTATACTGCAGCCATTAGGTATGGCTTTCTATACCACAGTTTCCTCTCTCTGTGGGTAACCACTGCAGGTTTCCTGAGCCTGAACCTCTAAAAAATATATTTTGGTGGTTGCAGTACCTAAAGAACTCCAAACAAACATGGGGATCAGAGATGGCAGAAGAAAAGGTCAGAGGTCCAGGTATAACCATGTGAGCTGAAAGACTGTGGATGATTGACAAGCAGTTGGTATTTGCTGCTCCTTCTTTTCCCTGCTCTTTTGAATTATTGGTCATAAAACACCCTGCAGTCACACTCTTGCTGTGTCAGAGAGAGAGAAGCCAAGAAAAGACCCACATGGCTAACACTTAACTTTATCTTCACCATTAAGTAATGCTAAATTAGAATGAAATCACTCTGGTAATACAGGTGACAGCTATATGGAGACCAAATGAATTCCCTATGATCGGGGCTGTTAAAGAGGAACATCGGCAGAATTCATGATGATGGGACACTTACTGTGCACATAACTCATGTGCACACACAGGAAACTCATGGTGAATCTGGCTGGTGGTTTATGGCAGGCTTTATAAAAAAGAAAAAAAGTGGCTTTTAAAGCCTCTGCTGAGTTTCTCATGTCTCCAGCCCTGATTTGCAATAACTGAATTGCACTGCTAACCTGCTACGGTGGGGAGAAAGGGATGTGAAGGGGAAGCAGAGACTTTATTGAGGCTTCTGGAAGAGATTCTGGATGCTTCCATCTCCCATGCAGAGGCTGCCTGGGCTGTGCAGCCTCGTGCTGCCACCCAGAGATAGTCCTTCATGGCCTGGTACAGGAGCCATCACCAGTGGGACTGTGCTCCATGGGTAGCAGTGGCAGCTTACAGCAGCCAACAGCTCCCGTGTTGGCAAAGAGCTGAGTCTGACCTGGGATGCCTACAGATAGGGATTGCCATGAAGTTAGTGTGGGGCTGTTTCTGGGACAATTATGGCCCTTATTGATTGCTGTAGCTTTATATAAATGAGAGGATTGAACTGAGCTTGGTTTCCATCACAGCTGTCCCCACAGTCCATGTCACTTGCTGCTTCCATCACATGAAAAAAAGCAGCTTTTGGATAGGTGTCTATGCCCACAGAGCTTTAGCATGTGAGTTGTCCTTGCCAGGATGCTGGGGCCTGCCATGGTGGTATTAATTAGTCTTTATTTATGGCACAAGAAAGTCCCTTCCCTTGTGCTGACTCTTATGCTGTGGTACTCCATGCTTTGTCACACAGGGACAGTATCCTCTGCATACAGGCAAAAATTACAGCACAATATAATTATCTCTTCCTCCTTACATCCTGGTTATACCTGAATACAGTTATTTTTTGTGTTTTTACCATCTCTCACGCTGTGCAGCTATGTACTGTTAAACAGCTGCTCAGCTCCACCCTAGAAAAATAGCTTCAATAAAGTGCATTTCCCATACAGGTCATATATTGGTTAATCCATTCTTTTGGGAGAACTTCCAGACAGGAAATGTGGAGGCAGAGGAAGTTGTCCCAGTAGAGCACAACAACGGTAAAATTAAATCCAACCCTGGCTCTCACTACCTGCCATTGTTACCGAAATTAAAAGAGAAAGCAAAAGGACTGAGCTGCACTGGGGCTGTGTCACTGCCACTGCTGAGTGCTCCATCTCATGGGATAGCTGTTGGCAGTTTTCTCCTGGAGAAGGTGAGTCAAGTTTTATATGGCAACACCTTAACTTCTGTGATTCAACAACCGGTCTTTTTTTGCATTCTTTGGTTAAAACAATAGAGCAGTGCCATACCTATGCTACATTTAGTCAAGGCATGATAGATGGATAAAGGGGGACACTAATGTGACCAGCCCCCTTCATTCATTATGTTAAATGAAACAGCAAAAGGGAAACAGGAAAACACATTGGAGCTATCTAGGAACAGAGCTGACCTCTGGCAGATTTTAGAATCAAGGAGATACAAAAGGGTCTGTCTCTGACGGTTGCCCCTGGCTCACACATTTCACCAGACCTGTTTGGGCCCATGGATATGACTTTGTGTGGTCATGGCAGGAATCACTTCAGTGCAGACCCAGTGTGTTGTGTGCTCCACATGGCTTTGCTGTTATTGCACCCTGACTGCTGCTGAGACAATTTCTTGCCTATTAAAATGCAGTTATGGCCTGGAAAGCGATAGTGTAAGAATGGCTTATCAGTGCTCCATAGCTATTTGCTCCAATCATCCGTACCAAAGGCCTGAGAATGCTCCCACAGAAGCCAATAAGACTTTTACCATTGACTTCAAAGTCAGCAGAGAGCAATTTAGCTGCTGCCACTAGACAAAGCAGGTTAGGCTACAGCTGGTACTTCCACAGCTAACTTGGCTCTGAAATCCTGACAATCTAAATGTATTTTTGCTACATGGGATGTTTAAAAATAGACAAGACAAAGTAGCGGGGAAAGCAGATTGCTGGGAATATTCCCCCCCTGGTAGGAGAAATGGACTAGCTGGAGCTAGCAGGGCTTTTCCATCTCCAATGTGTACGAGTCTATGATTTTTGTCAGCAAACTAAGCACTTCTGAGCCTAAGGCAGCACAGAAAGCCGCTAAAAGCAATTTAGAGGTGCTGGTATAATAATTTCTCAATCCAAGAGTAACTTCTGGTTTTGCATATATTGTAGGGCTCCGGAAGATTCCCCTGAATCCAGTAAAAAGCAGTGTCTTAAGTGGAGGTGATTCCATGGACAGGAAATGTAAGTTACAATATTGTGAAAGTCTTGAAAGGGCTGCTGTCCCTGCTGCCTCACAGGATCAGGATATTGAATGCAAGATGTTGGAGAAGATCAAAGAGACAGCTACAGCTAATAAATCACCAATAATGGGTGACTTTGCCTGCCCACATATAAGCAGGTCAACAATGTTTAGTGAATCAATGTCTCAATACTTTAACTTATCCTCAGAACAGTTGCTTTGAAGGCATGAAAGACTACGGGTGTTTTGATTTTTTTTTAAATTTCATCTTAAGCATCATGGAGAATGTAGATCAGGTCAAATAGCTCCCTACATACAAGTGGTCATTGTCTAGCTGTTTGTCATCCTCATGGACTTCATCAAAACTTGGTCAGGGGCTCCAGTGTTTGGAAAGGAGAAGCTGAAAGAAACTGGAGAGTAAAAAAATGAAGCTCCAAAGTCAAACCCTTCAGATTATATATAAAGACAGTTTACTCAGCCCATGTATGTACTGTGTGAATGGTAAAGGGAAGGGATGCATAAACTGGATAGGTACCATTTGCTACAAGTGGAGCCAGTTGGAGTATTCAGGAGAAAGGAGCACAGACCCGGCAGGGCTCTGCTCTCTGCACTCTCTCTCCAGTGTGGGATTATTCAGGAAGCAGAATGCCCTAGTTGAAAGCTGGAAGTGCCCCATCACTTCAGCAGGTGATTGCAGAGCAGCCCCTGCCCAGCCCTTCTCCTGCAGTCTGGGCTGGAGACTCACCCTTGTGGGAGATGGGCCAGAGCACCAGCTCAGCTCCTCAAAACGCTCTGATGATGCACTGAAGTGGACTCAACACAAGTCTGAGTGTTTCATTAGCCAGGTTTTCCAGCTGGGAGGAGAGGCTCTGATTGCATTGACCTTAATGTGAAATTAGAGCTGTTTAAGCAGGTAACAGCCAGACAGCTGGGTGCAGCCATGCGCTGGAGGCGTTTGTCTCTATTTGCAGACAAGCTGTGCGTGTGTTTCCGTTTTGCTCAACTTTTGCTGCTTGTTTATTTAGTTAATAAGAGATAGCAATCTGCCTCATGGAGCCGTGCAAACAGCAGAGAAGAGTGCTGAAAGAAGGGCTTTTGTTCAACACTTGCTGGTCTTATGGCACCAGTTGTGTTTCACCTGCCAGGCAAGAGAGCTGGAGGGAGATACCTGCATCTAACAGAGGTTTTCTCCCTGGTGAAGCATTTCCTGTCTTTTTCTATGACTTTGGGTACAAGACTGCTGTGTTCCCATCCCTGTGCTGGGCTTAGTCACTAGTGTGAGACTGAGCAGTGTGTCACCATCTCCCTGCTTCTCACACCCAGCTCGATGTAATTGTACAGGAGTTGCCAAAATTTTGGGTGGCTGTCCCTCAACAGGAAGACAGAAGGAAGTGACCAGACCCTCCTGTCCATGTTAGTGCCTTAGAGAAAGAAAGCAAAAAGAAGGTAGCATGGACAGCTGCTACAAAACTTCTCCCTCATCCATCTCCACAGGAGGACTAATGTTGCATTTCAGGAAAATGCTCTGCCACTCTTGTCCTCTGTTTCTGCACCCAGCAGTCCTTTCTGAGTTTTTGAGCGCCAGTCTTACAGCCTCCTGCTTTTATCCATCAACCTTAAGTGTCCCAGATGCTGCTAAGGACTGAAACACAGCTGCTGCTTTCTTGAGTTACCAGTCTTCCCATTTGTTGGTGAGGTGTTCCTCAGCATCACCAGCTGTCCTGCCAAGGACTGGTGCTGCAGGTTTTTAGTAAACTAGAGATGGACTGAGATGCATGAACTCATTTTAGGGGATCATCAGGCAGGCAAGAGATTGACCCCTGTATTGTATGTTAAAGAAATGACTGTGCTTACTCACTCTGATGCAAGCTGTTGTCTCATCCCATGCCTCTGCTGCCCACATTTCACAGTGTGTTCTTTGTGTCTGAATTGCTGGCCTAGGTGTATAATTTCTAGCACTGTTCCCAGAAACATTCTTTTTACAGAGCAGGTATTTGCACATCTGTGTTCACTTTTCCCCGTGCCTTCACTGCTCATATCTGGACCAGTTCTTCCCCCGGTGCTCTGAGTACTTTCCTGCAGTGTGAGGGGCTTGAATAGTAAATGAAAGAGAGGGAATCTCCTTGGGAGCTCTCTGAAATTAACCAGGGAAGGCAGTGGCAAACATTTCCCAGCAGGCCTTGACCCAGAGACTGCTGGAGGCAGGAAAAGTCTCCAGAAAAGACTCTCTGTATTTTTCAGACTGGGTCCCAGCTGAGTAGAGAATGCATTAGGGAGCCCAGCCCCTCGTGCTGGGTGATGTAGGGACACAGGGCTGGACAGAACGTGCACACACATACACACATCCCTCCTTGCATGTGTGCACATTAAATCAGATACCTTTGGATCTTCAGTTAACTGTCTGTTCTGTGTTGGCTGGTGCTCTTGGAACACAAATGAACAAATACTACCTAGTTTACCCTGTGCTTAGCTGCTAATTAGGAGTTTTTTAGGACATACAATTGGAGGTGTTACCAATTAACTCAATTGTGGACCAAGACCAAAGCTGTTATTTGCCTTGTCATAGCTATTGAAAGCTAAATAAACAAATAGTAGTGTCTTTACAGTCTTTCCCCCTGTGCTTTAGCACAGCTGTTCAGCAAAATAATAATAATTTTATTGTCTACTTTCCAAAACTTTATGTTTAAAGCAGATCATAAAAAATCTTCACATGGCTTACTTTGCCTAATTGTTACAAACTCAGGCTGTAAATCCCAGACGAAAGAATATATCTTACTTTCAAAACACCCAAACACAGAACAAAGTCCAACCAAAAGGAAGCAAATTAAGAATGAAATATGTTAGAATTTGTCTGACTGTTTACGATCAGAAGTTCTGAAAGAAGCCATTGGAGAGAAGTGCTTGATGTTCAGAGGGGCAATAGTATTCATTTCACTGTGGCTCTTCTGAAAACCTAGTGTAAAAAAAAAATAGTTGCAGCAAATTAGCATAAATTTGAAAAACTACTTTTTTTCTATCTTTTTAACTCCAGAAGTTTTTTTTCCAGTTTCCCAGAAGCCACCAGCCACGTGATTAGAGATAGCTTGCTTGTGTTGTACGCTCTCCTGGTGGCCAGTTCCTCTTGGAGATGTCCTTGCCCCTCCAAGGCCTCTGTTCCATGGAAGGAGCAAAGGCTGGGAAGAACAGGAGCCAGCTGATGGGAATGAAATGGATCAGGAAAAGCAAAATTAAGGGCGTCAAATGCCAGACAGAAGACTGACTATGGATCTGAAGCTGTTGAATTTCACAATTTTGCCCTCCTTCACCCCCATCCTTCTCTTTCAAAAGACTCTTTTCCTTTTACTTGGTAGCATGAGCATGAGTCACGAGGCAGCAAATGGAAGCAGAAATGTTTTGGTCGTGGTGGCCCCCAGCAGGCAGGGGTAAGCTCACAGAAGCAGGTGAGTGCTTAGCCTTCAGCAGTTCCCTTCAAAGGTCACATCTAATTAGGACAATCCTGGATTTTGACATTATTGATGCTTTTAGCAAGTTGGTCTCTTCCAAGGCGGCAAAGAAGTCCAGCTGGGAACCCATATGGAGAAAAATATATATATTCCATAAACTTGTTATCCCTAGAAAACTTCTTGTATATACTAGGTGTGAGCTCACTCTATACACCTACTCTTCTCCACAACCTGGTTTTAGACATTGCATGACAGATAACAGATATCTGTCAGCATTTTAATATTCCTACTTGGAATCCACTGTAAGGCAAGGGATGCTCTCTTTTAGAGCAAAATATTTTCCTGGTCTTCCCATAATCTTTTTGTCACCACAGCAGTCTCACTCATCAGTGATTTCCACATTGCTTTCATAGGTGGAAGATCTAATTCACTCTAATCTGATTATTTGCTGGAAAACACAATGCAGGTGCTTGGAGATTATCACCAGTGAGTTCCTTTAACACCCTGGCAGTGGCAATACTTGGGCATAGTCCAAGATTCAGTGTTGTGTCAGTTTGAGTTCTAACTTTAAAACAATTTAATTTAGCACAGCAGATATATGTCCAGTTACTTCAGCACAGATGGTGGGGAATAAGTTATAAAGGTATTGGAATGCTGCCTGGGGTAGGTACCCATATCCTCAGAAACACAGACTGGGTGAAGCAGACACATCTTTTCCTTCTTTCAGTTCTAATATAAGCAGAATAATGGTGGTCATGGGGGTGAATCCTGGCCCCAGGAATGCCTGATCCTTAGCTGAGGTGAAGCTCCAGCTGTAGGTAGGCACATACTTTAGCCCACCAAAGGGTGGTAAGTAGATGGCAAAACTGCATTTTAAGCCTAGTTCAAGGTTGCTCCTGGGGAGAGGCACTGCCAGCACTGCCTGAACAGGCGCCTGCATCTCATCCCACACAGGCATGAACTGATGTGCTCCAGGCTGAGCCTGCCCACACCCGAGGGCGGGTGTCCCAGCCCACCAGAGATGCTGTTACTCTGCCAGCCGGGTGCTCTCTTCCACAAAACGGTATCCCCTCACTTCCTACATTCATCCACTTGTCAAGAGCAGGCTCATTTTAACACTGTGGATTCTAAATTTTCTCTGATGTAATTATTGTTTGACACTGCAGCCTTCCCAAGCACCTTACATAAGGAAAAAGGGAGAATTAAATATGAGAAGCCTAAAAATAAAACTATTAAAAGGAGGCAGAAGCTGTTTTGTGAGCAGCAGGAATGATGTGGTGCCTCTGGGAGATGGTATGTGGAGCCAAAGGAGATGTTCTGCTTTTAGGCAATCCCTTTTATTGTATTTCAGTGAAGTTCTGCACTTTTCTGAAGTTCTTAGGTGCAGGGCTTTTAGAAATGAGTCTGTTATTTCTCTTTGCTCTTGCAAAAACCATGACTTTCATGCCATTTCCCAAGTCAATCTTCTTGAACAGACTGCAGCCAAAATTTCCCTTCCCTAATTAACCCAGAATGGTTTTTGAAGAAGTTTTAGCCGCAGAGAACATCAAATTTAGCTCTTAGCCTGGAGCCAAGCTCTGGGCTAAAGAACACATGTCATTTTAGGAATTCATGCAGATGCACCTTGACATCTGGGATGTGATCTGTCGCCTGCACGCTTCCCTGCTGAGCTAACAAGCAGGAGTGGGCACTGCTGATGCTGCAGGTGCAGAGAAAAAGGTTTTTCCCATTCATTCCAGCATTTTTGTCCAAGGTATGTGAATAATTGCAGGAGACCTCTTTGACAAATGTGAGTCTCTTCTACTGGTATTTGTCCACGTGTAACTCAGTCACTTCATTTTCCCCTCTGGGTTGATTCAGAGAGAGCTACTGCAGTATTTCCTAAGTTATGGTCCCAGAAGGGATGGAGTTCTTCACTGAGCTGTTGTTTACTACAGCTAACTCCTCTGTCATGTGAAAAGGCAGGCAAAAGTAAGTTACACATAATTTTTTATTGTGTGATTTTGCAATGCCCTTATAAAGCCTGGTTTACACACATCTGGTGATCAATACATGCTGAAATGCAGGCATGGAGAGTGGGGCTGGAAGGGATCATGTGCCTCAAGTCAGGACTGGCTGAGTTTCTCTCTCTGCAGTGACTGTAGAAGAGCTGACTAACTGCATTGGGCAAGAGCAGATGAACATGCAGCAAATGTCTTATTTACATCAGATCCTTTTATGACTTCATGATTTGGGCACTCAGGATCTGAGGCATCAGTACCACAGCACTGTGATCCTTGATGTGTTCTTGAGCTTTCCCTTCTGCAAAGCTGTGACTCATTTTCTCTGCTTGGAGGACACATGGAACATTGACAGGAAGAAATGTGCCCATGATGGTATCTTTCACAAAATCTAATTCAGACTGAAAAAAGTTAAAGTCTTGATGCATCCTGTCCAGAACATCTTTAGGAATAATTGAATATGGGTGGTTGATGACTTTGAAATGCTGAACTACCACCACTACTACCACCACCACCACCACCACCACCACCACCACCACCATCACCATTCATTCCTGATATTTCCTTATGAGCCCACTCACAAAGCAGAAACAATGACGCAAACCCAGGCTACTTTGAACCCTCAAGATTAATTTTTTGAGAAACCCACCACCACCACCACCACCACCACCACCACCACCATTCATTCCTGATATCTCCTTATGAGCCCACTCACAATCAAAGCAGAAACAATGATGCAAAGCCAGGTTACTTTGAACCCTCAAGATTATTTTTTTGAGAAAATGTCTGTTGTCCAAGAAATATTTATGGAAAATATCTGGGAGAATAATTTAGACTAGTGATACCTTGTGGAAAACTGTAAACATCTGGGACACAACTCTGGAGAAGGAGAAAGTAGGCAAATCTGTTATTGTGTGTGGCTTACTACTTTAGCTCTGGTATCTGCATTGCTTTTGGTTTGATGGGGGTTTTGCTGGTTTTTTGAAAGAACTTAAGAAAGAAGACGTATTTTCCCTCTGGGATAAATAACCTTCCGTCGTTGCACAACTCCACTGGTTTTTAATCAAGTCTGTGTGCCCAGAGTAAGTGGTCTTTGGTTTTCTGGCCAAACACCAGTATTTGCAAGCCACATGGAAAACCTTTCCTCGGGAGCTACACAGCACCATGAGGTTTGCAGTTCCACAGGGGCTGATTTTCGCCAACCAGCAGCAGGGCATCATGTCAAATTCTGCAGAGTATAAGCCTTTACCCATAGCAGTACAACATGAATTTTCTAGCCATCCTATAACAAAAACCCTCTGAATACAAAGAAAGGCTGGCTTGGTTTCCTGAATTGCCTCTCAAGAGGGAGAAAAGACAGGGAGCAAGAGTGATCTTCTGTGCTCACTTGCCTGTTTGTTCTTAAACCTACTGAGGCCCAGTTAAATAGTAATGCTGTTCAACTCTTCTTTTTGCCAATGAACTCCAGCTACTCTCAAAATGTGGTAGTTTCCAGACACGAGGGACATCAGTAGTGTATTTTAAATCTGAGCTTCCCCATTAATTTCTACACGGACACAGCTATAAGCAACGTGAAGTTTTCCCCCAAGCCTATGGCACAAGATGGAGCCAAGTTGTCATCTCATGCTTAACCTAAGATGACCCTTGCAGGGCTGCCAAAACTTCAGGTCACAGAGTTCCAAGGGGAGCACAGTGCTGAGCTGCTTTCATAGCAGGAGAAGGGCACGAGAGGAGCACAGATGAGAACCCTATCCCACATTTCCCCTTTTCCAACTAGTTTCTAAAGCAGTGACATTGAGAATATTTTTACCTCCACATTAACAAAATTGAGCAGTTTCAGACTGGAATTCCTGAAAGTATTATTTTTTTACTCTTAAATTTAAGGCTTTGGATTTTTTTATTAATTACCAATCAACCACTCTTCAGCTGCAGTATTAGCATGTGGGACAGAGTTGCCTCCAGAGGCTATTTAAATTAAACACAGACCTACTGAATAGATACCAAGTGCCAGAAGATCTCCTTTGGAGGGAAAAGAGAGGAGAAACAGCTTTCCAGTTAACACTGCCAATGTGTTTCTGAACCAAAGGATGACACCTTTCTGACTTCAGGACATTATTGTCTTTCTCTGGCAGAACATGTGTTCTGAAAGCCTATAGCCACTGTGTCATCTTCAAGCTGACATTTCGTGGGGATACTGCAAGCAAGGTACAGCCAGCCTGGCTTGGGATTGCACAGGAGACATCCAAGACAGTACATGTAATTCAGCTGATATTACAACCCTGCCAGAGGCAAGGCTGACTCCAGACCCAGCCAGGGCTCTGTGCAGGTTTGCAGGTGAAGCCAACCAACCTTGTGGATGCTGCACAGCCAGTGCAGACCCTGGTAAAGCAGCTGAATTTTTAAATACAGGCAGGTTGTGCCTGTGACCCCCTTGAATATGTGTCATGGTAAGTTTGAACCAGGCTAGGGGAGCTGAGCTGTCCCCACTCCTGCGCCTCTGTAGGCTGTACATGGAGATTGTCTGAAGGTTGGGCAGCAGTGGTGCAAGAACAGGCTCGTGTCTCATTGTCCCATACCTTGTCCAACCCTCCCTGCACTAGCAGAAACACCAGCCAAAAAGTGGGCTCTGGAAAGGCTGAAAAGGCTCAGGGGCTTTGGAGGAAGGGCAATCAGTGCCCAGCAGCAGGTCTGTGCTCAGGCTGGTCCCTTCCCACAGTTTGACTGTGTGGCTGCCTCCCAGCTCAGCACAATGGATCGGCTCAGCTCCTCAAATGGGTGCAGATGGGCTGCTGGCCAGGCACTGGAGGCTGTTTCAACACAAGGATTTATGGTGAGCTCAGGGAGGCTTGGAGGGGGTTGTGTCTGGGAGAGAGTGGCCCCTGGAGAGAGCAGCAGATGCATTGTGCAGCCCTGCTGTTCTGGGCCAGCATCTCCCTTCCCTGCCTGTGCTGGATGGATGCCACAGAGCAGGAAGCATCAGTCAAGCCTGCTCTCTCACACATCCATACCACTCCCTCCCTCCATGCATGCATTAAACCTTCGCTGGAGCAGAATTCCACCACTTTATTCATCCCCCGGGCTGCCAATTCAAGTAGCATTTCCTAGCCTGGACCCAAGGGGTTAAGGTGGGTTGTTAACTTCAAAGCTGGGCTCTTTGGGGATCTGAGCAGTGTGGGTTATGGACATCCTTGCGGGCAGGTCCCTTCTCTCCATGCTGTGAAGAGCAGATGTGGCATAAAAACTTCCTTTTTGGGAGGGCATGATTAATCTTTGCTTCTTACAGGATGACAAATATATTATATTCGCTGACATGCACACGCATTCTCCTCTGCTGACGGGTGACCCCTGTCTTAATGCCAAGCGTGTGAGATCCAGCCCTGTAAACGAAGAGGAGAGCTTTGCAAGCTCATTAATGCTTTGAAGTCGCTCATTAGGAGCAGATTCCTCGGGAGCTGGCGAGCACAACACCCTTTGTGAGCATGACTTCATTTGATATTAATGTGGGTGCTGCAGCTGGAGGCATCCAGGGATGCTGTGCTGTGATTCTGCACACACAGACCAGCACGGCAGATTGCTGTGGCTGTAATGAACAGGGTAAAAAGGGAAAGTTTCTGTCCCCTCGTGTGAGTTTTCCTCCTGCTGTCAGCATATGAATAGGTTGACCGAGTCCTCCACCGAGCTGAGGACGTGCAGCATTCCCTCATGAGATGTCTGGAATACTGATGCCTTTTTCCTAGTACCTGTGAACTATCTCTGGAGGCCAGGGCGACCCCTCCAGACTGAGGAGCTCTGTGCCACCCTCCTTTGAGGCCGGGAAATATCCCTTTTTAGTGCCTCTCACCTTTCCATCAGCCAATCAGAAGCCCTCCAAGTTGATCAGCTACCCCAGAGTGCAGCAATGAGTGGTCCCTGTGGAAGAAAGGAGGAAATTGCTCTCACCCTGAAGCAGGACAGGACCAGGAAAGCCTGGCTAAGAGTATCTCCAGCAGACAGAATGCTCTGGTGAAAGGGCTGGCAGGGTTTCTCTGAGATAACATCCCTGTGTGAAGGTGCTGGCCTGAGAAGATTGAGGACGGCTGAATTCAGAAACAGAAATTATCAGGCTTCTGTGGCATAAGGGCTAAAGACTTCCTTCATGTGGGCATCTTAAGGGTTGTGGGTTTGAATCCCATGAGGTTCAATAGTGGTCTTTGGGTTTTTTTCTTCTCCCTAGATGATAGAAACAAAGCTGCACCTCATCCCAAAAATAAAGACCTACCTATACCACTGTCTGTCCCAGCTAAATGCACTAGCAGGGTACCTTATGCAGACAGGAGGGGGTAAGGAGTGGCACCTGGGGTGCAGAGCCAGGGCTTTAACAGTGTGCTGTGTCTGGCTGAGAGCTGCCAGGCTGTCCGAGCTGCTCCCTTCCCCTGAGGATCCAGTGGGGTCAGGAGGGACCTCCCAGAGATGTCCCTCCTGCTACAGGGTCCCAGTTGGCATCACCACCAGTGACTGTGGTTCTTGCATGAGGATCTAGGGTGGCACACAGGGGCTGTGCCATTCTTCATGGCCCATGAGACCTACTCTCTCCTGATGAGATGCTCAATCAGTTGCTGGAGACATTAAAGAAGGCAGTGAGGAGGGAATGGTGCCATTGGGCTTGGGAAGTGTCCTGGGTTGGGACCCTGAGGGCTTGGTGAGTTGCGAGCACTCAGGGAGCAGCTGGTGGGCCAGGGGAGAGCCCAGAGCCCACCAGGATGGCCGAGTGGTGAAGGCGTTGGACTTAAGATCCAATGGGTGCATGCCCGCGTGGGTTCGAACCCCACTTCTGGTAGGAGACTCCTTTTCCTCCGGGTCCAAAGTTCCCAGCCCAGCTTTTGGAGCATCACTTCAGAGCAGGGAGGGGGTCTCTGGCACTGTGCCTGGGGAGCTGAGGCCATGACTGGGCCTCCCTGCCATCCAGGCTGAATATGTACAGAGACACAAGCCAGTCCCTCTAGCACACAGGCTGTGGATCTCCTCTTCCAAGCAGGGAGTGCTGAGACAGTCATAGGCTTGAATCCCACATGCTCCCAAAATAGTGACTTGTTTTTCCCATGGCAGAAATAGAAAAACCTGACTACCCAGAACGGGGGGGAAAAAAAGGTGTTGAGCACTAAATATTTTGGGTAAGTCACAAGGGGAAACCAGTGCGAACAAGTGGGTTCAGGGAAACAGGTTTGGGGTTTCTGAAAGTCAGTTCCTTTTATCAGCCCTGCCCCATGACCCCAGACCCATTGCAGACTCACCCAAAGCAACATTTGGCACTCTCTGAGGGGATTTGGCAGTGTCACAACCCCCTGGAAGAAGCCAGCATGGCAGGACAGTGTTCCTCATGCTGCTGGTTAGACTTGGGAAATGCACAAGGAGCTGAGAGCTGTTCCTCTGCTGCACGGGGTCACTATGCATGGTCTGTTTTGGGTCAGTGCCTCCAAATGCTCACGGGACTTTTGCTCCCTTCTTTGTGTGCATGGATGGGCAGCAGATATTTCCCCCAGCAGAGGGTTATGCTGCTGGACTCGCAGAGATGCTGTCAGGATTTTATTTGGCTGCTTTGCTCCAGCCCGAGGCCAATCGGAAATGTCCTACTGCTGGGACATGATTTGAAGTGATGGTGTTAATTTGGTTAATTAGGATTCCTGGGAAGCGTGCACTTCTTGCAAATCAGCTTACCATTGTAGTATCACTGCAAAGAGTTATTTGCTGGTGCATGGGGTTATGTATGAATTTATGATTATGATGTAGGACCATTAATTTCATGTTTGTGGCAGATGATACAGCTCAATTAAAAGTTGCACGTTGAGATCTTTGGCTCTCTCTGATATGTGAGAATCAGACAGTGGCCTCCAGGAAGCCTTAAAGGGCCTTATGAGTGGCCATATAACAAATGGGGCAAGACCCAGAGGAGAGGGCAGGGGAGGAATTACTCTGCTCCTTTCCCATTTGATTAGTGCTGGGATGGAAATTTTGTGCATATCTTTTTGTGCTATACTTGACTTGTTGCAACTAACCTCAGTCATTAAGTGACGCAAAGAATGACAAACACATCTTTGAGATATCCCAGGGGGTCTCAGCAGCACTGTGGGTCAAGTCCTTTGCCTCTGATGGCTTGGAGTCAGACTCCTGTCTAGTTCATGTGTCAAAGGCATTTGGTGGCTTCTGCTGAGTTCAAAACTGAAATCTCCTCATTTGAGCTTCTCTGTTGATCCATATTCTCAAAAAGCTTGTGTTTTTACTGCCCAAGGGGTATGGGTTCTGTGTGTTTCAATCCCTCGAGGGTGCTTATCCACTTTACAAAAGCATTGGGCAGACAGAGCATCATCTGGGGGCAGCAGGAGCTGAATTAACAGCCCTTGTATGGCACAGCCCACCAGAGTTGTAGGGATGGCTGGGGCCAGATGTTAATATGAGTCAGGACTGAGACCAAGTGACAAATCCCTGTAAGACTCCGGGGCTGGAGATTTGGGGATTGCAACAGGAATGAGTGAAGTGACCAGGGTAGGGGAAGGCTGTGGGGACTGATAAGTGAACTGCCTTACATGAGGCCATAGCTTTCCCCCTTCTCACCCCACATCCTCCAAGGGTCTGACAGAGCTAAAAAAAGAGCAGCTTGTTCAAAAGCCATTTCCATGTATCATATTTATTGAGACAGTTACTGCAGGTTAAATATCAATAGTTTTTTGCAAATATATTTATTATAGATTAACTATGCAGTATCCGCATCAGTTATGTTGTGGTTAAAAGTAAGCCTCAGTGAAAGGTTTTTAATAATGAATTTGTGTTGAAGTAGCGTATAATAAGTATCTTTAGCAATCTTATTCTCAATTTCATATGACAGTTTTATGTTCAATAAATACCCAGAGATTATTAAAAACATATTTATCAAAGATTAACAGTGATGAAACAGATACAAATCTAAGCTGTTAAGCTCAATATGCATACTTATAATAATCAATTCCTATATTAAACCACAATAATAGCCTTGTTTAATCTAAATGAAATGGGTTTTTTGTATCTTTGTAAGTCTGTCTTTTGCTGTGTGGTTCTGCTTGCAGGTGTCAGATAGACCCTGGGATGTTTGGACATCAAATAGGTAAAAGCAAAACAGTCTTAGAATGAGGCAGGCTGTTTCAGGAACAGGGAGCCAGATCTTCAAAGGATGTGGGTCAAAGCCAGTCCATAGACACCAGAGCAGCTAGTGGAGCTTGCCTCCACTCCATATCCCTGAGAAATCCCTATATTCAATCTAACCTAGAGCTGACACCACCACCTGCAACCACAGCATTTCCAGCACTGGGAGTCCAGAGCAGCAACCCTCCACTTTACAAGCACAGATGCACCCACACTGTTTTGGATACTGAAAGCTGCCTTGCATCCTGTTGTTACCTAGCACTTGGAGGCAGAGTGCTAAAATGAGCTAACTGTTTGGGGGATAAACAAAACGTTATTGTTTTAGTCTTGTATTGCTGCTGTTCTAATTGCTGGCTGCTGAGTATTGAGAGCTGGTACCTGTGCCTCTTCCTGTGCCTCTGCTTCCCCTGCCTGCACCTGCCTGCAGATGCTGTTAGCTCTGTCCAGATGCTCACTGACTCTGAAAAGTGTCATGGTCTGTCTGGGTGCATTGTGGACTATTGGTGGCCTTTGGACCACCGGACGGTTTAGATTCCTGAGTCCTTCTGACAGCTGGCTGTAAACTCCACAAGGCATCTCCCAGCTGGTCTGGATCCAGTGTCCATCCCAACATGTGGTGGTGGTTTGATCTTATGTGTGAACTTGCACCTCTACATCCTCATCTGCCAAATCCAGATGAGGAAGTGAATCACAGGAACCCAAATTTGAGGGTAACACTGTGTCTAAAATGTGAGCTGTGCTATGACACAAGAGTGTAGTGGTGTTGTCCTTACATATTGAAAGGTATCTGTCTCTTGCAATTACAGAATCTCAGAAAACAATCTGAGAGGGATGGACAACTTCCCCACTGCTGCTCAGCAGTATCTCAAGTACAGAGTGATTTTCCATCACTGAATTGTCTGTTGATTTCTTTTCTTTAGGAGTTTGAAAACCAGGCTCAGGCACTGCTTCAAGAGAGGCTACTTCTCCATGTTAGATGGATGGAGCAGTTCTGTAGGATCAGCTGCGTGCATGGGGCTGCCAGGAAGCTCTTCAAAGGCAGAGCAGAGTCAGGAGATGATGAAGGCAGCTGGGCAGCCTTTTGGAGATGGACAGACCTGTTGGAGAGGGGGTGGCTGAGAAGAAGCAGGGAGCTTCTGGCCTGTATCAGACACTTGGTGTATGGAGAGTTGTGTGCTATGTGTATCCCTCTCTCTCTATCTCCTGGCATGGGAGTCCCATCTGTGCTTGTGGCACCAGTGTATGGAGCATGTGTCTGCTTTGAGGGATGTGTGTGACTCGAAAGATGGCTCATATGACCAGGGAAGATCTTTCTGTGCTTATCTGGGCAAGGACAGTGCTGGCTCCATGGGATGCTGTAGGGATCTATCATCATGTTTTGTCAAGGTCTGGTCTGCATGATGCTTCCACTGACATCTGTGTCAGGAATCTCTGGCTTCACTTTTTGGCCCATCTGTGAAATGTGACCTGAACAGCTTAGAGGCTTTTTGTGTGCCCTGTGCAATATCTGTGAACATCAGAATAGTTATTTCTGGTTATATCCCAAATGAATTTGTCTCCTGCATTTGTTCCTCATCCAAACACTCCCAGTGGAGGATGCTGAGCTGGTAGGGCAGAGTTTCACATCTTAGCAATGGGCTGCAATTACAGAGGTGGCCAGAGAAAAAAGACAAGCAGGCATGCACCACTGCCTTTAATAGAAGGCAATGATTCTTGTGGGCTCCAGAGTAACATGAGAGATATGGTTTTAATAAATTAGCAGCCTACAAGTAACAATCTCAAGCAATTAAACACTGGAATGAAGGTGTGCACTATGAATGTACTCTGGAGTTGACAAGAGGGTGGCAAAGAGTTTTTGAGCAGTGGAGAAGGCAAAAATATAACAAAAAATTCCCCGGAGAGCATAGGAGAGCTCTTCTCCCCCTCTCATTTCTATTGTGCATGCATGTAGAAGCCTCATCTTGCTCCCCATCACCTCCCCTCCTCCACTGGTTCCCAGGGACCTGATTTGGAGCCTCCCTGAGCTCATTCAAGTCTCTATCATCATTATCATCCTTGTGCCTGCTCTCACCCATGCAGGTAAGGAAATTCCCTTGATGGGGAGGGGATGGTTGGTGAGAAACATGGGAAGTAACTGGGAGTAGTGAAGATAGCTATGAGCTGAGGAGGGGAACAAACAAATATGAAATAAAACTGTTAATCTCCTTGTCTAATATTAATAGCCTGTATGAAATACTCTTTGCCATAGAATTGAATTTATTTCCATTTAAAGGCTGTTCTTCTCAATCAATGCTGCTAATAAATAGCTGCTGATGGCCATGACCCCCTGGGCTGAGGGAAGAATTTATCTTCTGAACCAATTAAAGGAATTGAACAATTCCTTTTTAATAATACTATGGGTTTTTAATAGAAGAAAAAAACCAAACCAAACCACCCACCTCTCCTCCCAGGAGAGGGAAAGAAATTCTTCCCCTGAGCCTTGCAGGAAAGGGTCAGGCAGGCTTTGCCAGGGTCAGGATTAGATGCTTTAACTTGTCTTGTGAAATTGGAAAAGGAAATAGAGTGTTTCCTGTGAAAGCATAAGAATGCTTTTCTTTTTCTGGTGTCTTAAAAAAACAAAACAAAAAAACCCAACCAGAAATCAAAAAGCATCATCCCAGGAGAGGGAAAGAAATTCTTCCCCTGAGCCTTGCAGGAAAGGGTCAGGCAGGCTTTGCCAGGGTCAGAATTAGATGCTTTAACTTGTCTTGTGAAATTGGAAGAGGAAATAGAGTGTTTCCTGTGAAAGCACAAGAATGCTTTTCTTTTTCTGGTGTCTTTAAAAAAAAAACCAAAAAAAACAACCAGAAATCAAAAAGCATCATTGCAAATTATGTTCCCTTGTTTACAGAGCTGTAAAAGTCTTGGAGATGTTAGTGAGCTCCTCTAGCCTGGTGGGAGAGGAGGACAGGTGGGGCCAGCTGTGATACCTCTTGCATTGCTGTGATGGGCAGGACTGGGAATTATCTGGGTGCCCCATGGGCACAAGGGCAGCAGACCAGGGAAGCAGAACATTTCACCTCAGTTACTTCCACACTCATGGGGGTAAGACAGGCTCTTTCCATAGCTATTTCTGAGACCCACATAACTTTTTTTAATGTCAAAAAATCCTCACTTGTACATTTCCTCTCGTGGGATCATCCTGTGAGACACGTGGGTTCCCACAGCTGGTACTGGAACCAGTGCTTGGTCAGGAGAGTGTTTGTGCCTTGTAAGACAGACAGGTGTGAAGCAGGTGGCAAGGGAAGCAGAACAGATACCTATTGAGTTTTCACAAAGCCACATAACCCCAAATGGCAGTGGGTCTTCTCTACTCCATCACTCTCCTGTCAATGAAATCTCATGACTCCTGTTGGCATCGGATGAGAGCATCTGTCAACCACACAAGTCTCCTTCGAACACTCCTGTGCTGTAGGGAAGTCTCTTATCTCCATGTTACAGATGGCGAACAGAAGCACAGAGAGGTTAATTGACTTTCCCAAAGTCAGCCCAGGAGGTCTATAAGTGACACCAGGTCCCTTGAATCCCTGTCCTCTGGCTTAATCATAAGACCATCCATCTTCATCCTCTTTCCCCTCAGGATTCCCCAGCATCTGTGACAACTTAGGCACTCATGTTGGCAAACTGCAGGTGGAGACAGAGCTGAGAGATGGACATTTCCAGCAATGCTTTCCCAACCCCTTATCCCAATAGAGCATCAATTTTGACCGTGAAATCTTAGGGTTTTTTAAAACTCTACTCTGCTTTGGGAACTGTGAGACAAATGTGCTTGACTGTTTGCTCTTTGGGGAACCATTACAGAGATTCCAAAGCAAAAGGATATTGCATCACTGCTTTGATAGAGAAAGGACCCCTTTCCTGGGTTTTAATGAACCCTCCACATCAAAAGGATAAACAGATTGAAACCACAGGTAGAAAACAAACAGTGATCTTTATTTGCAAGTGATCACCTGGTAATAGATCACCGAATGACTCTGGAGATTTGTCCTTGACAGCCATTCCCCATCTGTTTGAGCAGGTCTGTTCATGTTGGGCCATTGAGAAGTGTAGCAGGGCCTGAACATTTCCATCATGTCTCCTGTTTCAAAAGTGTGAATGGAAGAAGTGGAGAGTTGGAGTGAGCCATTGAGGAACATGGAGCACATGTTAAGTTCCCTTTGAGACTGGGAAGGCATCACAACTCTAAGTCGGCCTCTTTCAATTTGCAGCCTTTCTGCAACATCCCTGTAGTTTTTGCTCTCTCTGTTTCATTTTTTATTAATTACCCAGTGACAATTTTCCCAGAAGACTCTATTTTTCCATTAATTGTTAGGAAGACTACAGGGGAAATGAGCTGTTGGAGAGCTCACTTTAGGAACATCAAGTGGGAGCATTTTCTAATGCCTACATGTGTATCTTTTTGCCATTCTCCTTGCACAAGAGGCTAAATGACCTGCCTGGGATGCACAACAACTTTTTTTTTTTTTTTTTTGTTGCAGCGTGGCACACTGAGCAAGGAAACTTAATTTAAGTGCTGGTTTGTTGGCCCTGGAGACCAACATACTGCTCGGGCAGAATCGATCAACAAGCTCTGTGTATGATTTATTATCATGTCCTGTGTGTAGGAGAATTCACAGACAGAAACCAGTGTCAGTGTACGACTGTGCTGCACTTGCATCAGTGTTTTCCACAGCTGAAGGTGTAGATATGGTTTGAAAAGCATTAATGCTGGGCTGAAATCTCAGGTCCAAGTGGAGACTGTTCCCAGTGCAGATGAATAATGAAGGTGGAGGAAGAGCATCTGCTTTTTCTCTCCTCCTAAGATCATGACTTTTATAGTTGTACCTTCCACAGTCCCCACAGAATACTGAGATTCATGGGAATGCCTTGAGAGAAAGCCAGGAAGCCCAGTGTTAAAATGGAAACCTCCTTGGTATGGCAAATCTGAGCACCACAGTCATTCAACTTCTGTTTGACAGAACAGAAGCTGATATTTTTATGATGGTGATCTGGGAACCTGCTCCTCCAGGTTACTGGAGGTTACTGAACACCACTGTTTCTAGGATGTCTCATATTTAAGTACTTCTGTATAATTAAAAGAGTGTTCTCCACACATGAACAAGCTTTGAAACAAGCCAAGAAGAGACTGAATTTCCTTCAGAAAAATCTGACAAGACTTTCATAGTCCTACATGTACTCATAGGAGATTTTGGTGAACACAGCCTTGCAGCTGTGTGGGGACATGGAGCAGAGCTCAGCATGACCCGCTGCCTTCAGGAATGGAATGAAAAAGTGTGCAAGGATAATGGCTTTCTGGGCTTTAATTTAAGGAATTTAAGTTGCATTGACGGTTGGTGCCATCCTTCCCATGGTAACTTGACATCCCTGCTGCAGCCCATGCCAGTGCATGCACGAGGGCTCCTCCTGGAGTGCTCTGCCCAGGTGCTGCATGGCAGTAGCACTTTATTTCATGTCACCTCATTGCTGTTTTACAGCTCTGTTTCTATGGTTACCCACCACCCTCCAGAACCCACAGAAAGAGGCAGGATTACATTCCACAGCAGCAAGACCTGCCTTGTACAGTGATGGGTGTAATGTCTGATGAAGAGCTAACCCATAGCCAGGTCCTGGTTGTGAGGCTGCTGCTCTTGGAGCCCTTCCTTGGACTGGGAAGCGCCGGGGTTCCGAGTCAGGGGTGGGCAAAGGGAGGACACGTTGTCCAGCCCCTGGTAATTGTCATGCTGCTCCCAACCACCCGAATACTGGTCTTCGTGCCAACAACCAGCTGGGATCTGGCACTAGCTGGAGGTCATTGCAAGGGTGGGATGGGGAGGAGTGGTTGCAGCAATAGGAGATTTTTTGCTAAGAAACACCCCATAATGGCTAACATGAACCTTTTTGGCCACAAAGGTTTTCTGGAATGAATTTACAAGCATGGCATGTAATTGGATTTGGCCTGTAAAAGCCTTTTCTTCACAGAATAATGGGTTGAATGCATTTCTGTTTCATGATCTGGCATAGCTTGTTTTAATGGTGCTTGTGTGGGATATTCTAAGACATTTTTACAGAAGAACCAAGGATTTGAGCTGGATAACATGACCATGATGGAGAATGAAATTTGATGAGAATAATTATTTGACAGAACTCTTTACAGTACTTAGCTATCTGTCTAGTTGGACCAGATCATGCCCACAAATCCCTTACTGTAATGTGATATTTGCTTTTTGGTAAACCAGCCAAATATGTGTATGTGCAAGAACGCTACCCAAAAGAGTTGAAACAACTCACAGAAAAAAGAGATGTGGAGGGTCTCAAAGTGAAGAAGACTAAAATCTTCTCTTGAGGAGAAAAGTGGATTTATTGTTGAAATACTTTTAAAAAATCAAGTTCCTTCTACTAGAAATAATCCTAAACCATAAGCTGCTTTCAAGGGGTCCCTTTCCCCTCCAATTATATCAGCAATTAACAGTTTTGGTAAGTTATTTTCCACAAGTTCCAGGTAAGGCTTGGGGGTCCTTGAAGTCCCAGTGGATGAAAAACTGGAGATCAATTTGAAGCAGTATATTATTGCAAATGAAATAGTATGCTTCCACAGAGGCAAATTGGGCCATGGGAAAGAAACAGCTCTTCCTTATTTGTTTCTGATTTGTCCTTGAAACAAATCACATTCTTGGGCCTGGCCACCATGACGTGACCAGATAACAGGGGAGGAAGATAAAAGAACAGCAACCAGACCACCCCTCTGCCTTCTGATCACTAAATGATGAGATGTCTGGGAAAAATGATTTATGTGGGAAGGCTCAAACCACTAAACTAGGCTATGAGATGACAACGTGTAGTTCTGCATGTGGGAAAAAAAGGCCTAAAAATATCTGAAGGGTGTAAACATGACTGAGAGAGCTGTGGTATCAAAGGGACAGCGCCGAGTACAGGACTCAGAGCTGGCAGCTTTCCTTGCTCTTCAGAGCAGTGGATGGAACATTACTGAGAGGCAGAGCATCATCACTTACTTCACTTCAGCCTGGCCCTCTGTGACTTGATTTGTCATTTCTGCTCCAGCCCTGTGTCTGCCATCAGGGCTTATCCCACAGAAATACTGCCTGGACACAAAACAAAGCAACAGAATATTTTCCCCTCCTCTTAAACCTGGTGACTCCCAACAACATGGGGCAAACCCCATCCTGCTAAAATAAAAAAGAAACTTTCTCTATTGGGCTGTTAAAGCTGCTTTCACCTGTCAAATATAATCTGTCATTTTAGCATCTACCTTCCTTTTGAAATAATAATACAACATATGGATTATCACTACCAGACCTCAAGACTTTAAAGACATAGTTACATATTTCCTATGGCTCTCTTTAGATGTATGGTTGGATAGATGTATGATGGGAAGCCACATTGATTCATAGCAACTGAAGACTCAGCCTTTTGTGTTTTGTCTTGTCTTCTCATCTCACTGAACTTTCCAAGGATCTAAATTAATGCAAGGGAAATACGACCTTGCCTCAGTGAATTGTTTTGAGGGCTAATGTGCTGAGAGATTTATGGGCAAAGTGGGGTTTTTTTTTTCCTCTTCCTTTAATAAAAAGTGCTTTCATTCAGCAGCTTTGATGGAAAGCCTGCAAGGACCCATGATAAGTATGTAACCGGAACAGACTCATATTAGCTATCACTGTTACAAATCTATTAGTCCCACACATTAGAGCATGTGCTGGGCCTGATGAGCTACACTAGTGGGAACAGGAGTAATTTTGTGAAATAGATGTAGCTTGCAAATCTTTTAGACTGTTATCCAATTCCTTTTGTTTCAGTTTAATTAGGATATAAAACATAGTCTTAAGAGCTCGGACGAGTGGAGGGAACTCCACGTGAAGGACAGGGAATCAGCTGCAGGGGATTCCCAGCTGCTCTGCTGCTGAGCCTGGTGGCTTTTGCCTGAAAGTTGGTTTTCCTGTTCCGCCAAGGACTGATGGAGGCAACGTTTCTTGAAGTGCTGCAGGAGGACAGAGCTGCTCTTACTCGAACCGATGATTCACACAAGGTGGGTTTGCCTTGGATTTTCTCACATCCCTTCCCTGTGCTGCCAGCACCCAGCATGCTGGGGGATGCTGGGCTGTCTCCCAGCACTCAGAGCTGCTCTGCTGCGGGGACACTGCACCCGCTGGGGCTGAGCCAGGCCCAGCAGAGCTCCTGATGAGCTGGGCCCAGAAGAGCTATTGATAAGCCAGGCCCAGCCTTGTTCCTGATGAGCCAGGCCCAGCAAAGCTCCCGATGAGCCAGGCCCAGCAGAGCTCCTGATGAGCCAGACCCAACCTCATTCCTGATAAGCCAGACCCAGCAAAGCTCCTGATGAGCCAGGCCCAGCCTCACATCAGGGTAGCACAGCAACAGCAGAGAGCAGCAACGAGGCAAATCAGCTGGTAGTTCTTTTCCAACCACGTATGCAAAGCACCTATAATGAGCAGAGACGAGCCCCTGAGACCGGTGATGCTGATGACAAATTAATATAAAATCAAACCATACACTTTATAGACAAGAGCATCCAGCCCTTCTCATAACTGATGCAGGACATGTTTCATCCAGAGCATATCTGCTAGCACTGGCGCACTTTCTGTTCTTGAATTCATCTGTTCTGTACATTTGGGGACTGGCATGATTAGCGTTTGCCTTTGTAGAATTCAGAACCTAATTCCTGTGAGTTTTCATGTCTTCCTTTTCCTTGTTTTTATTCTTGTTTGTCCATTTGTTAGTTTGTTTATCAACATATTTCCTGTTTGAAACAAAAATAGAAGAGATGGGCACTTGCTTTCTTCCTGGACAGATTCCTTTGTATACTGATTTATTTTGTTTTTTAAAGACGGACACCTGGTTTTCTTATAAATGAGTTTTGGCAGGCTGGGAAGCTTAGGGGGAGGAGAGCGAAAAGGAAAAATGCATCTGTTTAGAACAAATGCAACACTGAAGGAAAGCTTTATAATATCATCCGAGATTGGCCTGATTGTCTGATGCTTTAAACATATGGTATGCTCCTATATATATTATGCATGAAAACTAGCTGCATGCACATAGCAGTCATTCTGCAATGCTTTACACAGTCTGCCAAATCCTGAACTTCTTATTCAAACCCAGCTCCCGGTGAAGACAATGAGCTTTTATCTAAGCCTCACTGCCTTTGGCATGCTCCATCCCTTCTCCCTTAATTCAATCTCAACTGCAAGAGGATTTCAACATTTCATCCTTTGGCACTGAGTGCTGACCTTCCTGCTCCCCAGGGCATGCAAATTTGGAGCTGGAAGGGTGTGGTGGTGTGGCAGTGAAGAAGTGCCACTGGGAAGGAAGAAAAAGCCTCATGTGAGCCTGCTTAGCAGGCTCTGAGGCAGTGCTGACACACCTTTGTGTGTTCCTTGGCTCATGCCCATGTGTACACAGCATAGCCTGTCTTTGTCTAGGATCTCTAAAGCAGTTTTTCAGATCCACCTGGACAGGGAAGGCACTGGGATAGACTAGGCTAGGAGCTGAGGAAAAGCTGTAGCAAGTCCTGCTCTAACACAGATCTTTCCCTCCTACTTAGCCTCAATCTGGTTGAGCTTTCCTTTGTGGGGAGGAAAGTTGCTGTTCTGGGGGAAACTTCACATCAATCCTTGCACTGCTGGCTTTGCAAGAAATTGAACAAGGGAGGGATATCACAGTTATTGCATGTATTTCTTGGCTACCATCAGTGCTGTGCTTGGCCCTGTAAGTGATCATATTTTTGGGGGGTGGGGGAGAACATCTCCCTTTTCTTTTTATAAAGTCATTTTTAGGATTGAGAAGGGGAGAAGAAGGGGATTGTCTTGCCATGAAGCTCAGTATTATCATGTGTTTCCTTGCTGTGTTGAAGTGTTTACCCTTTAGTGGAGGTGACAGACCAGAGGAGCTGACTGGCAAGTGTCCATTTTATGACTTCATATTTCTTGTGCCTCTGTAAGTGGTGGCAATGCTGAAGTGCAAAGGATGGACTTGTCCAGGTGAAGAAAAGCAAAGTAGCTCCAAATTGGTTGGTCCCACACCACCTGTAGTTGAAGCAGAGCCTCCGGTTGCACAGCAAGATGTCATCATCCTGTCAAGATAGTTCCTGAAGGCCTGAGGCATCCAGAAATTATTGTGGAAGGTTTTGCAAGAGTCCCTCTGCCATTAGCTCTGCAACAGAAAATTTCCAGGAGTATGTTATCTTTGACAGGTGTAATTATGCCTAATGCAGTGTCAAAACTTTCCAGTTTTGAAGAACTTACTGTCAGTCTGAACCCTGTCCACCCACAGTTCCATCAGAGAGGGTCTGAAAATGGTCAATACTTCTTCTAAGTTGGCAATAGTTGGAAGCCTGCAGGAATTCTAGGAATTTAATTAGAGAGATTATCTTTCCCCTTTTTCCATTTTTAACACTGCACAAGAAAATCTGTTTTTTTCTGTCTTTGAATTTCATTTTCTTCTCCGCCCAAAATGTTATTGAAATCTCCTGGGCTCCATCATTTGATGAATTCCTGTCTTCTTCTTCCTGCCAATATACTCTGTGGCCCTGCTGCACTGTCACCAAAATCCTATGCAATTAGACCCCAAAGGATGATTCAAATTCAGATTTAATCTTGGGCAAAGAGAAGCCTTTAGATCAAACATCCCCACTACTGTGCAAAGCAAAGGCTCTGAATGCACCACCATGTAACAATCATTAGAGGAGCTGAAGATCTGAAATTTAACACTCACGTAGATGAGTGATGGATAAACATCACTTTCCTAAAAAAGCACTTTCTCAGGCTCTTTAATCCATCCAGAATTTAACAACTGGGTGCTGACTGAGGCACACCTTGATTGGGGAGAGATGAAGGGACAGAGAGGAAGCTTAACACAGAGCCAGCTCAAAGTGAATGCCTTTAATGCTGCCAATCTCCAAAGCTTTGAAGAAGAAGCCCTTGTGTCCTCGGTGGTTCTCCGTGGCAACTTTTTGGCATTAAAGTTTGTGTGAGAGAATGATGAGTTTCCCATTATCACGTATGGAGATGTGATCCATTGTGCTGCTTCCCACGCTGTGGAGATTTAACATTCACCACACTTTGTCCTGCAGATATACTGTGATGTGTCCTTTACAAGCTACATTGAAATCTTGACTGACATTTCTTATCTGATGGGGGCTGCTTTTCCACTGGCTGCTTTTTAGAGTGATAAATGTCAGGAGTTTGGGAGTTTGCTTGTATCTAGGCTCTCCATCTGAGACTTTGGGCAGGTAATTATCCTGAGACCATGGGACTTTGTCATGAAATCCACTGCCATGCTCATATAGGGAATGGGTCAGCCAAGGGTCATGGATTTGGTGTATCTGGGAATTGGGAAGCATCCACAAAGATAAGGAGAGAAGGATAGAATCTGAGCAAAGATTTTCCCCAACCAAAGATGAAAGTAGATGTTTTCTGACATTGTGGAGTTGTCTGTCTTGATCATCTGGGAAGGCCATAAGTTAGGATTGACCCAGTAGCCTCCAGATTTGAGGCTTCAGTCAACCAAGCAAAGCAACTAACCCTTGCCTGCTGGTGTCACAGCTGGAGCAGAGTGATAAACCTCCTACGTGAGGGCACTGGTAAAGAAAGCAGAGATCTGTGGCAGTCAGGGGGCCCTAAACAGAAAGCTTTCTTCCCCTAGAAATCCTTAACACATTTTGTCCTGGTGGAAAGTACAAGAAAAAAAAACCATCTAGAGGCATGAAAATTTCTTCTGTCCCTTCCTTCTCCTTTCTTTTCCTCCTGGGTCCACTTTTTCCTTCAATTTCAGTATTTATCACCTGGAAGCTGAAAACAGGATTCACTGCAATCCAGGACCTTTCTAGTATAACATTTCTCATTGCTCACGAGGTCTGAGAAATTAGGGTTGACATTTATTGGAGGAAGGAAGAGATGGGTGTCACCCTGCTTATTCTTTTCTTTTCCCAGTGCCAGGATGTTCACACCACTGTGGCTGGGATAACTACAGTCTCCAGCTGGAATTAATGTCAATCTGTTTTTTTCCCCTGAAAAAGCAGCACAACCAGTCTCGGTGAGCTCTTAGCATCCCCATACACCACAGAAGGAGGTCAGAGAAGTGTTTTCATCCCAGCCAGGTACGGTGACTCGTGAGGTAACTGTGAGAGGCTACCTGGCTCTGGCTGATGCTGCCAGAGGTGGGATGTGAGGTGAGCTGGGATGGCTGTGGGGTGGCACTAGATGATGGAGAGCTGCCACAGTGTTCCCCACTACTTTGGAGTCAAGTGCAATTTTCTTCCCTTAAGGCACCAGAGGGGATGTGAGGTGAGCTGGGATGGCTGTGGGGTGGCACTAGATGATAGAGAGGCTGCCACATTGTTCCCCACTACTCTGGAGCCAAGTGCAATTTGCTTCCCTTAAGGCACCAGAACTCTGCTGTGAGTTGTAGCTGTGATTAAAACATCCACTGCTGCTGTCCTCCTTCCCTCACTCAGATGCTTGTGGCCCTGCCTGCCCATTCCCCAGGAGTCATGGAGCTATGCTAAGGGAAACTGCCTTCCCCTTCCCCACCTCATAGCTGGGACAGTATTTTTGTGTGGGCTCACTGCCTTGTACCTGGGCAGCTTGACCAGTTTGGAGGGACAGGGTGGGGACTGCTGGCTCCTTGTTCAAATACCTGACTCAGTTCATTTAGATGCTTGGGGGTAACAGTTGCTTCATCTGGTTGGCTTTTTTTTCTGCTGTTTGTGCCTTTGTTTGCTTCCCCCTCCTTTCCCCTTAACATACCCTTTGAGCTGTTCTTTAATTGAAGTAAACGGAGCAGCTGCTATGGTGTGTGCTGTTTTTCCCATTTTCCCCCGTGAGTCACACATTTCCTTCCTTAATGTCTCTATCTTCAGTCGGTCTGTACTAATGAGGCCCCACATCTCAGCTGCTGAATGCTCAAGCTCATCTGCCTGGAATTTTCTAACTCATTTCAATTCATTTCCCACTTTCCCCTCTCATCCCTGCTGCCTTTCTCCCATTCCCATCCCACCTCTCTTTATCTCCTCTCCCTGACTTTGACTCTTCTCCCACTCTTCCCTCCATGTGTCCCACCAGCCTGCCTGCAGCCCCCTTGCTGCCTGCCACCCTCCCAGATGGAGATGAGACCTGAGCATCATTGCAGATGCAGGATGGAAGTGCTGTGGAGGTACAGCAGGGAGTGGGCAGCATTGCCACAGATGCCAGGGCAAGGAGAGGCACCACAGCTCTCTCTGCTGCTGGAGAAGCCCCTCCTGGGGTTGTGGGAGTAAGGAAACACTAGGAATAGGCATTGACCTTTTTGTCTCCCCTTGCTCCTCAGGGGAAGGAAATAAGAGTGCACAGTCCCATGCCAGAGACACACTGGGGAAAGCTGCCCCTTGGCTCTGTGCCTTGCCTGGGTGTCAGCCCAAAGCACTCAGTGAGGAGCAAGCAAGAGCAGTGGCAACATCTCTGCTCTGCTTTGCTCAGGAAGGTAATTCTTTGCACAGTTTTAGCTGCTCTGAGGGAAGAACAGCACAGTGCAGGAAGGGATTATCTGGTGTGTCCTGCATGCCCTGGAGGTCTGAGGCACAGAGATTTGAACCAAGAAGCTCGATCCTTAACAAAGTCAGGAATGTCCCATGGCACCATTGCTTGGTGCTCACTTTCACTGAAATGAAGGCATGTGCTGATGTCCGCTGAGTAGGGTGACAGTGCTACTCCTGCTTGGGTTTTTTCCTCATTATAACTGTTTCTTGTGGGTTTTGTTGGGCAATTCTTACTTAAACTGAGTAATTCTTAATTAAACTAAGCCCTACTGTTCTCTGTTACATTTATATCCTTAGTTTTGCAGAAGACTGCAGAGACTTGCAGGGGCTGTCCTTTCTTCTCTTAAGCAGGTGTGGAACTGAGGCACAAAGAAGCAAGGACCCGATTTAAAATTTAGTCTCAGAGTTTATCACCTGTGAAATGTCAGCAGCCCTTGCCTAGAGGGGTCTTGGACACATCAGCACTGCAGTCTCAGTAATGTCAAGGAGGCCAGAGAGACCCACAGGAGCCTGAGGTTTTGATAGCAGTCCCCACAGCAAACCCCATTATCACAGCTGGATCAGACCCCTCCTTGGCTTTCACTCCTCTATCTCTTCCACTGGGAACAGCTGTCTTTTCATTTTAGGAATATGCAGAACTGAGTCCTTGAGATTTACCTGCAGGAATCTGATTCCAGACCTTGAGCTTTGTAGGTTAATTACATCCTTACCACCAAACACCTGACTCCCCCAAAAGAAAAATCAGATTTAGATAATTTTAGAGCCATAATAGAGCAAATAAATGCAAATCTTTGCCAAGAATTAAAAAAAAAAACAACAAACCACCATAATGGAGATCAGACACTGGCTTGTGTGCTCCTTGGAGAACCCATGGAAGAAGCCAGAGTTATGAGCTCTGGATGGCTGGAGGAATTTTGATCTTGCTTCAAATTTTGTTTTTCTGTTTTTGCTTGAAAATGCAGGTTCAAAGGAAAAAAAAAAAACCATGACAAAACAAAACACGCCAGTGCTTTCCTCTTTGGCTTCAGGGCCTCCTGTTGAGGTTCCCTCATCACCATAGAGATAATATTGCTTGTTAGGCCCAAGACTAGCAGTTGGAATTCAAGTGGAAAAAAGACCTAAACAAACCCATTATAAATCCCCAATTACTTTCAAACTGTCAGGCTTATTAAAAAATGTAAATATCCTTCTCATTCTTGCAGAGAGTGTATAAAAATGCATGAAGCTAAAACTCAGCTGAGCTGAAAGGAGTTGATTTGTGAAATAACTTTGCTGGGAAAATGGCAGTAGTTGCTCTTGGATGGCAGAGGGAGGAAAAAGTACACCTGCCTGAGCCACTGGTCCCAGTCATCCTTACTGTTGGTGTGTTGCTGGTGCTACCCTGCCCTAGACCACTGGGGTAATAAAACTTTTTGGGATGTTTTTCAAGAAAAAGTCATGCAGATCCAACAGAGGGAATTTCTACCAGCTGATAATTGCTGCACCCCCACTGCACATGGCTGAAAATGCCAGTTTTCAGTATTTGCTACTCACTTCAATGGAACAGTTTGTCCATTAATGTTTCAATGTCCATTAATGTCCATTAATGTTTTTATGCTTTTTCCTTTCTTCCCTTTTCTGCAAATGGGAAGGGCACTTATCTTGTTCTCAAATTTGATCTTGCTCTAACTTCACAGGAATTTCTCATGAGACTGTCTTCAGTGCAAAGCCTTTCTTACCATGATCTACATCTGGATTCAACCAGGACTTGCTCCAGAGGCTGGGATTTCCCAGCAGTGCAGCAGAGCTGGTGTTAACACTGCAAAATGGTGAGGTTGTTTCTGGAGGGAACCAGACTTCCTTTTATTTCCTTCAATGTGAGTTACATTGAGGACTTCCTTCCCCACTGCTATCCTATCCATGTTGACCAGGACAATTTTCAAGAGGAATGTTATCAGATAAAGGAAGCTTAAGGTGTTAGTGCTAGGCAGAGTCAAGTGTTGTCATGCTGGTGGTAGGAAGTGTTGTCCAGTGCTCTTCAGTGCTGGCTGCAAACTGGGGAAAAAGAGCAATATTTTTTCCTCTGGTCTCAGAGCCAAACATCTGTGACATTGACAGAGGGTAAAAAGCTCCCTGAGGAGCCCTGAAAGGCAAACTGGTGTGTCATGGATGTACAACGTGTGGGCAGTGGAGTGGGATCCTGGTATGCACTGGAAGGGAAAAGAAACACAGCCCTTCAAAAGAAGAGAAGGAATTTAAACATTCCATTATGACATTGCTAGTGCATATCAATACATGATACAGGACTGCCATATTTTATCCAATAACCTGCATATACCTCAGAGGTGTATGTATTAAAAGAGGAAATGGTTAGCTATTTAATTAAGGAAGCAAAATTGAATTGATAACATAAAAAAAAGGAGCATAATTGCTATTCTGATCAATCATCAGCGGGGACTAGCTTAAAATGCAGCTACTTTAAAATCTCACCAGAGACTCCTAACTTGGCACTTCTGCCAGTTCTCTCTGGAAAAGCCAGATAGTGGAATCCCCCTTTTCCACCCATTTGCAGGTGCTTTGGCACTAGTTATATTTTTTGACTGGATGCTTACGAGAACCCGTGATTTTAATTTATGACTATTTGAAGGCATCCCCAGAGCCTTGGCAGCAGCGTTTTCACAGCAGGGCGTGGGGAGGATGGAAGGGAGAACTCCTTTTTGAGGGAAGAGTGTTGTGGAAGATGCAAAGGCAAAGCCTGGCCTTCCCCTGCAGTTCTGTCTTCAGTCAGTTCCTGATGTGGAGCTGTTTATAAAATCCCAGTGAATGCCCTCTCAGCCTGGCAATCCTGCAGGGACCTGCCATCACCTCTGGCTTGACTGAGCATCTGAGAGGTTTTCTGCCTTGAGACTTTGGAAGACGTGTTTCCAGAGCCAAAGGACAACAAGAGTTGACTCCGTATTAATGCTGGACTTTAAATGTTTTGACTATAAAACTGAAACCCCATTACCTATTCCCTGCAGAGCTCCACTCTCTCCCTCTCTCTCCTTGCCTTCTCCTCTCCACACTGTAGCCTTTTGTATGTCTCAGGCATTAATCCCTCGCTGCTGGGTTGTGTAAATTAAAGAATAATAGAGCTGCAGAGGCATAAGCTCGCAATGATGGGGAATGTGTTTGTATGCTAAGAAGCAATTTCAGTGAAAATTAACTCAATTTCATCTGAAATAGTGAAGACCGGCATAAGCTGGCAGATCCCCGAGGATGGTAAAATTACTTTGTCAAAGCTCTGCTTGCTTAAATTAACCAAGCAAGCACTCCAGGTTATTGGCAAGATGCAGCTAGTAACTAGGTTTTAATAAACAAAAATAGCTTTTTGGATAAATAAGAAAAGTGCAAAGCATCTTATGTATTCTGCTGATGTGTTCATCTGTGTGTCCTCAGCAGCAAGACCTTCACATTCCTCCAGGAGCTTTCATCAAGTCTCTGTGTCTGGCTGGTCTGTCTTCAGAGCTTTTGAAAACAAGTATCAATCAGAAAATGCTTTTGGAGATGATCTTAGATAAGTCTTTTCCCAACAACTAACAGACTGAATGGCTCAGTCTGCAACACCAAAGTGTGGTAACAGCCACAGTTTCTAGAGACATTTTATTTTCAAATCAGAAGATAACTGTTGCTCGGTTTATGACTATTAAATTGCTGAAAATAAGATGTGGTGTCATAACAAAAATTGCTCTGCACTGTCTCTGATACAGCAGATTTTCCAGATGAATGCATTGCTGCCAAAGGCCAAGTCAGGGTGTGAGCTTTCTCCTCCAGCTGGGAGCTTGGGTCCAAGGGAAGTGAAAATTTCATCATGACAGCAAGAGTGGCTCAAGGACTTGCTCTGAGGGTTTGTGAATCAGTTTAGAACGTGCTGGTTTGTAAAGTTTTTTTGTTTTTTTTTTGTAGTTTGTTTGTATTGCTGTTTAATTGTTTGTCTGAGGATCCTGTTCTGCAAACAGGATTTGTTGTTGGAGGTTGTGATCTTTAGGAAGGACCCTCTGAAAATGCTTATTCTTTTGCCTCCCAGTCCACCACTTTCATGAAAGAAGATTGTTTCTTTTTGATCCCATTCCACCAGCTATTGTGATTTTGGTTTTTGTTCTAAGTTTTCATTAGAATTGTCATCAATTGGACAGAAGGATAAAGAACTTAGGAACCTCTCCATTGGAGGAGAATATGGAAAAGCTCAGAATTGCAAAAATACATAATCTCAATTGATTCTCTCTTCTCCAAATGAGCTCATCACTATTCAAAGAGCACTCCATATCTGAAGTCTTTGGGCATGTGTCATCAGTACCCTTATTGGAAGGATGGATTGCTCGTTTTTGCTTAGCCAAGTCATGATTTCTGGCACTGGGAGCTGCTTCCATTCCTGTCCCAAAGACCCCAGCAAATGGGACCATTAATGCTTTATCCAAGGAGAGTTGCAGAAGTGATCACACCAGTCAAACTGGAACATGAGGTGGAACCTCAGTACACAGGAACTGCAGTTCCCTGGTTGGTTGTTAACTCCCCTCCCTTCTTACCATAAATCTCAGTATCTGCAGCAGGGAAAGCAGCTGCATAAAAGATTTGCTGAGCCATCCACTCATTAAAGTGTTTCACTGGTAAAGAAATACTTTCTCTCACTGTTGCATATTTACAGTTTGGAGATTGCTTGTTAGGACAATCTGAGGTTGTATATTTTAGCTGTGCTGCTTTCAGATGTCAGGAGGAGACACTTGGTTAATAAGCCACAGTTCCTTTCCATGAACTCTAGTGCCCAGACCTGGGAGATAGCTGGCAGCCCCTCTCCTCATAAACAAAAACACAGCCTAGGAAATATGGGACCAGCCCTGTGTAAAATTACCTCCCTTTGATAGGATTAATTGCAGAAATGCCACCAACCTGTCGTTAAATCCAACAAATGCATTTGGAGCAGGGAATAAATCGTGTGGGGAGGCAGTGGCTCATTTGGACAAACGCTCCCCGCTGAGACCTTTCATCACAGCACCGCTCCATTGACTTGTCCATCACTTGTGCTTCTTTTCCCCATTAATGCAGGGGCTGTGGTCAGAAAGGTGCCAGCTTTGAAACAACGGCCAGGGAATAAGAGTGATACCTTGCCCCCCCTGCACTATCAGCAGCCTGTCTGTCTGCTCTCGCAGAGCTGCTATCTGCTCCCTGCACGCTGCTCCCGTGTTCTATCTGCTCCCGCCGCTGATAAGACCCAGTTCATCCATTGTCAGCCCTGCTGAGCCAATCTAGCTGCATTCGAGCGAGCTGGATTTTGTTCTGCATCACGTATCAATGACAACTTCCAGCGACGGCCTTGCTTTTAAAACCTGGCTGGTGAGGGTGCACGGAGCTCGAAGAGCAAAGCAGATCTTTAAACACAAAGGGAATTCAAAGCGGCTTAAAAAAGGGCTTTGAAAATAGAGCAAATTTGTTGTGGAAGCCATCAGGAGACACCAGGATAGCCGCAGGCAGAGTGCTGTACTGTGCCACACCTGGAACAGGAGTGTTGGTGGGCAGGGAACACGGCAGTGTCCCTGCTATAAAAGCAGAAAAGGGATGATTTGTGACTAAGGAACAGCAGTGACACTGAGTGGCTGGAGACTGTCGCAAGTGATCTGAGCTCTGGGCTCTCTCTCCTGCAGTGTTCACAGTGGTCTGTGAGAGGAGGCTCTGAAAAGGCATGCCAAAGGTAGGGAATGTCAAAGGCATGTCAGACATGTCAAGGGCATGTCAGGAAGACAGGAAATCAAGAGGATCCCACACCTAGAACACTGTGCCTTCCGAAACCCCCCTGTGATGTGGGGTAGGAGCAGAAGGGACTTGCCTCTTGAGTTCTGAGCAGAGCTATGTTGCAGCCAAGGCCTCAAACTGCTACTGAGTAATTTGAATAATAAATAAAATGTAGCCTTCAACTATGCTTTTATTAACTTGATGACACATTTTAATATCAAATTACTTTGATGCTCTTGACTCAGAAGACTTTGAAGTGTCAAGATGCAGGGGAAAAGCCAATTGCATAGATGATTTGCCGAGTATGAAACTGCTCGAGTTCTAGTTTGTGTGTATTTCACCTTTAATGAACCTGACATTTTATGAGTCAGCACTGATAGGAAACGTGAAGGTTGTCTTTCAGGAACCCCTTACTCCTCGTCTCTGCCTGCCAAGATGTCACCTCCTTGCTCTTTGCTCTCTTAGGCTGCCATGCTGTTCTCCAACCCTTTTAACTTTCCCTACTCAAAAGATTAACCCTCCAGTCTTATACTGGAAAACTTACTTCAGCTGCAGAGAAACAGCAGTACAAGACAGATAAGAAAGTAATTGTACCCTGAGGAAGCACGAGGAGTGTCTGCATCATATACACTTGCTTTACAAAACAGCAGCTACTTATGCAAAGCAAGTGGCCTTTTAAAACCAAGACAGAGTACATAGAAAAGCCGTCATGGCAGATGCCTCATTAGACCTCTATCATGGCTACTTGGAGCAGTTTCTGTCTTATCCTTATTTTAGTTTTCCACTATGGGAAATGGTGTGTCTCACTGCTTGCCTGCACTGTGTTTCGGCCATAAACCTGGGTCAGGGCAGACAGACTGTGAAAATTCAGTGTGAGAATCCTGAGGGGAAGGGAAGGGAAGGGAAAGGGGAGCTGGGGTGAAGCATCTTTGTGTGAGGAATTGGTGTCAGATCCAAAGGGGGATTTAGACCTGATCTAGGCTTTTTTCCCCCAAGACATCTCCCAGTGCTGCCCAGAAGAATCACATGCTTTGTTTCCATTCCCAAGGGTCTTAATATGGAAGGATTCAAACTAACTATCACAAAAAGTGGCTTTTTAGGCACTCCTAGAGATCAGAAGTGCCTAGGCAGTAGCTTGTGTTGGTGTCCTTCAGCCTTACTCTGGAAGGGCTGTGATAGTGCAGAGAAAGATTGTGGATATGCAGAGAAAAAGATCAGAGGATGCCATGGAAGAAAATCCCATCAAAGTTTATTAACCACAGAGAGCAGCCATTATTTCAGGTGGGCAATACCTGACCTGAGGTCTGGCGGAGCAGGTAGCATACCCAGAAAAGCAGACTCAATATCCTCACCCTTTCTGTGCCCTTTCCTTGCTTCTTTCAGCAGCAGGGCAGCAGGCTGGATGGATGCTTGGCTTTGTTCACTGCAAAGCTCTCTTCTTTGAACCTCAAAGGTAAAAATAGCCAGAGATCTCTGACTCGGTTCACACAAGTGTCTTTGAGATGGGAAAAGCTTTCAATTGCTTCCAGCCCGGGGCCAGAGCAGTGCCAGTGACCATGAAGTAGAAGGCTCCACATCCCATATTAACCAGTCACTGCAGTCTTGTTCTCTCTTCTTTTCCTTGCCTCGACTTTGGTTTTTTTTAGCCTCTAATGAAGCACAAGTATCCGGAAGGAAGGCATGCCAGGGGTGACAGGGAAATGTCCTTCTGATCTCTCCTCTTGAAGGAAGATTTGGAACATTTTAATAAAGTGAATTAAGAACTTGGACACAAAAAGTAACCTGTTTCTCGGTGACTGGTGCTTTAATCTTCTCCCTGAGCAGCTGATAAAGGCTTTCCTTAAAGAAACCTCCGGAACACAAAAGGGAAAATAAAAGAATGGGAGAATAGACTGAGAAGTGCAAGATGTTTAAAGGCACCCCAAAAAATGAAGCTGCTTGGGTGTTAATTGTGTTCTCTTTTCCCAGAGCCTGTTTCTCTCTTTCGTTTCTGATTTTGGATCAATGCTAGAGGCTGCAAAGCTAAACCAAGGAAGGAAAAAGCCTTTGATTAGACAATCTGAGTGGTAAAAAAGGTATTGAACAGAAAGTGCAGTCAATGAGCTACTCAATACAACAATTAGAAGGTGAAACTTTTTCTTTCCCTTTCGTGACAAGAAACACCTCTGCTCTGCTGGAAGGAGGTGGGTGGGAGGAATTCTCCCCATTCTGGTTCCCAATTGTCTCCTGGACCTATTCCATTTCAAAGAAATATATGACCTATAAAACTGGCCTATTTTCATATCACCCAATACACTCTATAAAACTATCTGGCATTCAAGGGGACTCTCATGGTGTTTACAGTGACAAGATTACTGTTACAATATATTAATAAATATATGTAGGAAAAATGTTGCCTCTAGAAACATTTCTGGAATATTTCTAATTATAGAATCTTTCCAACACTGCTGGCTACAGAAATGGTTACACAGCTGAAGCTTTGTCCAGACAGGGAACTGCACATGGAAATTACATGTGAATAAAATCTGAGAAAGCTGAGTGGATTGGTCTGACACACTAATGCAGTAATTTATGGATTTTTTTCCTTTCCCAATGGTCAGAATTACTACTATAAAACTGGGTATCTTAAAGGATAGTGTCCTTCCCCCAAGCATTTTGAAGCATGGGAGGATCTCGGGGTGCTGCAGTCAGCTCAGCATGTGTTATCCTGAATTCCTTCAAGCAGGTCCCTGGGAGCCAGTGGCACTTGGAAGAAAGTCCAGTTAAGCACCGTGTGGATCTCTGCAGAATCACAATTTCACCAAGGCCTCCTGCATTCAGAGCACTCTCAGTCTCTTGGGCTACATTTTCAGCTGAATTTGGTTCAAGGACATGGTGTCTCCTTCAGCCTGGATGGCATCTACTCCAACCCAAGCCAGACCCTGAGCTGCCTTTGCTGTGCCAGGGACAAAGGGGGTCATCAGAGGCTGTCTCAGAACATGGGCAAGCAGAAGGAATCTGTGACTCAATTCTTCTACCCATCAGGAAGCCTCAGATATCAAAGCCACATGAGTCCCAGGGGAGCCTTATTTATTCCTGATGCTTCAGTTTAAGCTTGTCTTTGAAGCCTAGATCTCACAGCAAAGAGGAACTGAAGGGCTTCTGCCTCTCTCTCCCTCACAGTTTCAGACACATCTACAGCCATTTTTAGCCACAGACCATACCAGTCAAATAAATCTTGGGTTCACATCACAGCAGCATCCAGTGCTGTAAGATAGAATCTCTCATTTTTGCCCCCTCACCTCTGAGAGGCTTCAGCTGGTCCCTCTAGTCCCTGAAGCAGTTTTGCTGTCTGGTTTTCCCTCCAACCATCAACTGCCCACAAACAGCTGGGGCAGGAAGGGTTAACCTCCAATTCCCTCACTCCTGACCACACAAAAAGTTACAAATCCTCCTCTATGCTGCTGCTGCTGCTCTTGATCTGCAGTGTAAAGGGAGAAAAAAAAACCCAACCAAACAAACCAGAGATTAAAAACCAGGTAAGGTTTATAGATCAGCTACAAAAGGAAAAACAGAAAGATAGAGCAGAGGGGCTGGGAGAGAGCAGCCCTCAGTTGGCACTACATAGGCTTTGCTGTTCACCTCTTTTACTACATTCTTTACTGTCCTAAAAATATGGCTAAACCTAAGCACCACCTAACAGCATCCTTACACCCCACAGAGCCCTGTGCCTCCTTTCTGGGAAGAACCAGACCTTCCTCTGTTGCCTATAAATTATCTCATGTCCCACTGAGAGCTTTATAGGGCAACTACCAGCCCCACTGCCAAATAACACCTTCCTCACACAGCTCCTTTGGTGCTCTATTTACAACCACAGATTCACAAAACACTCATTTTTCTTATGCTTTTTCCTCCTTTCTACTGACCCCGTCCCTCCCCATCTGCTAATATCCTCTCTCTCCCCACCTTGCTTTCTATTGACTGCTGCTCCCCAAATTGTGTTTTTCTTTGGGTGTTATTTTTTGTGATTGGCAAAAAAAAAAAAATAGAATGGGTCCAGGAGCTTTGCGATTTTTGTTTTCAAGCACACATTTTGTTTTGATAAACTGCATTGTTTTGTCTATAGAAAAGTATTAACTGCTTACATCTATTTTCTCAAAGACCGCACATGAATATTAAAAGGGATTTATTCCTACAATGGCTTCGGGCAGTTGAGTAATCCATTATAGGCTGTCATATCACACTGTGGTAATGTGAAAAGCTGGGAGTCCCTCCAATAATATTTATTAGCAATACAGGCACATTTTCACTTTATGTTTTTTTCTCCCCTTCCCGTGATAAGTTCACGTATAAAAATATTCATTAGTTTCTTTAAGCTGTTACTCGATTTTAATTATGATGGTGATAATGATGATTTAAAACAATAAGTGAATTTCACACAAGTGATACTGACCTGGTTTATTGCATTTATTTTAGCATGTACCAGAATGCTCAATTTAAGGCTTGCAGGCCACCTGGATGCCTCATTTGGCCGGTGTTTCCCTCACAGGGTATCCTGTGGCCCTGCAATGCAGAAGCCCACAGGAGTGGGATGTAGGGCTGTAGAACCACATCTGCTTTGGGCATAGGGCAAAGGGGCATAGGAGGGTGGGGAAAGGCTTTTCTCCTTCCCCCCAACACTGTGAAATGGTGATGAGTGAGAGCAGGGTGAGGCTCTAACCTCACCTTCTGCCTCCTGTCCTCACATGAGCTGCTCTGCAGTCATTTTATTTGCCTTTCTCTTGGCTTCTTCCACAGGAGATTTCAACCTTTCTCGTATCTCCTCCCATCTGAGTCTGAGCTTTTCCTTGCTGTAATTCTTTGGTGACAGCACCTGGTCTTCAGCTATGAACCAGAGCTGGAGCTCAGCAGTTGTGTTATGTGCTTATATATACGTTCTGCACCCACGACCACTGAGACACCACAGAAACTCTGTTGTGTTCCCAGGCTGATCTCCCAGACAGGTGCTAAGCCATGAGGATGGACTCCCTGAACTGCTTTGTTATTTCCCTCTGGGGCCAGCCAAGAGTCCAGCGAGCACAGCAACTGCAGTGACAGGGACTTTCTTTCCACTGGGACCCCAGCCAAGGCTGGTTCCTTATTTCACTAAGGCTGAGTTGCTGCCAGAGGCTAATGAATGGTGGTCAACAGTGAACTGACCTTCCTCTGAACTCACGATCCCAAGGTGAACAGCTCCATTTATCCAGTGCCTAATACTGCCAATCAGCTTTTCTACATTCACCTTCAATGGGATCTGACGAGGAGGGCAATCTGTGAGTGGTTTTGCTGATCTTGGATAGATGCAGCACATGGAGAAAACACTTGTCTCCATCTCTTGCTCCTGATTATACACACGACCCAAGGAGAGCATGACCTGCTGACAAACACATCCTGGAGATGGAGAATATGAGAAGTTCACATCATCCTATATGATAGTCTGCTGTTACACTGGAGTAGGTGTCATGACCTTGGAAGCAGGCTGTAGGGAAAAAAGATTTTCTCCAGAAAATTCTATCTTGGCTGAACTGGGCTGTGAGGCTGAGGCAGTGGGGTAACCCACAAAAGCTTTGAAGAGTGAGGAACAGTAATGGGGTTGTGTAAAATGTTCTTTAATCCCCATGGGTCACACTTGGCTTTGCAACACCTTCAGAGTCATTTTTACCAGGCATGTGTGTGGAGAGTGGCTCAAGAATGGGTGTGGTGGGAGTGGAAGGGGCTTAGGAGCATCACTGTTGGCCCTTGTCTTGCCCTTACTCCACCCTTCTCCTATAGTTCACCACTGTGTCCCCTGTCCCCTCAGTTATCACTGCCTGTTACGTGGATAAAAACTGCTTTGAGATTTTGCCAGAGTGAGTCAGCTTGTGTTTGCACATGGCCACATGTGGGACCAACATCTGCAAGTGGAGCTGGGCTTGTGTGTGGATGCAGATGGTCCGTGGTGTGAGTGGGAGGAAGGGAGTGTGCACTAAAACCACAGGGCTCACCTCCATGGCCCCTTTGCAGTTCATCCTGCAGCCAGAGCTCCCTGGCCTACACTTGTGACATAATGATTGTCTCCACAGCAACCAATTATGATTATATAAATAAACCCTCCACGATATTATTGCACTGCAGAGGGGGGAGATGGAAAGTGGTGAACAACAGGTTGGGGCTGGGGGGCAAGAAATAGTTGTATAGATAATCAAAGATAGCTCTAGCTGGTCATGAAGGTACTAATGAGCCTAAATGATATGCAAACAAATGGTATTTTCAAGATCCTTGTTTCTTACTAGCAATAATTAAGAAGAGCTCCTATTCAGTCTCCAGCTAGTTCTCCTGAGGATGCACATTATGGCACAAATAGTAGTGTACAAACTTGGACATCAAACCCAGCTTTCTCTTTTCTTGATGGGCTAACAGCAAAATCTGCCAGAAACTGGTGGACAAGACACCTGTTCTCCTGAAGATTTATTTATAAGAATGCCCTGGCTTTGGATGAGTGTCTTTGGCTCAATATTGAAGTTTGATCATCTTACACAGACCGAGTAGTTTGGAAAGGAATTGTCTTTGTTCCTCAGTTTATCCTTGAACATTTATATATTGCTCTGTGGTGGGAAGGAGGTGCTGCAATGGGACCTTTCTGTGGGGCATTGTGAGGATGAAGGTCATGGAGTCCCTGAAAGTGTCCTCAAGGGATACAGAAGAGAAGTGGAAACTTTCCTTGGGTTCTCATTCTTCCATGTGAAGTGAAATTCTGCATGTCCCTGATCTCAGCACCCTCTGTTTGCTCTTTCCCATTGCATTGGTCTCCAGCCCTTGTCAGGTGAAGCCTCTCCACCTTGGTTGGCTGGTGGCAGATGCCAGTCCCTGCATCCCTGCCTGACACTGAGTGGCTGCTGGAATCTCACTGGAATCAATATGCACATATCTTATCCTTGCATGATCGCAGAGGATTTCAGTCTCCTGCCCTCTCTCTAAAACCTGGCACAAATTTTTTTTGGTTCCCCTCCCTCCCCCAGCATGGTGCTCAGCGAACTTCCCAAAGCTCCCAGACTGGGCTGGAAGTTGTGTTTTCCCTTCCTGTGATAATGATGCAATCCCACCATGAACTGGCGACACCAGTTCAGTTAGCTCAGCTTTAGTTTACTTGATCCCAACTGTGGGGGACCTTTTCCCCAAGACCTCAGGAACACTTTGAAACCTGAGGTCAGGGACCCTCACCCCACCCTGGGTGCCAGCCTGGGCACATTAGATATCACAAGGGCAGTAGCCAAGTGAGACAGCTCTTCCCCCAGCCAGCTGCAAAGGACTCATTAGCCAGCAGCTATTTAGGCAGTGCCACTGCAGCAACTCTCAGTCAGAAAAGGCTGATTTGTGGCTGCTCCCTGCTCACACTGAGACTGCACTGATCAGGAATATAAATACTGCTAATCCTCTGTGTTAATACCAGCAGCTTTGATCATCTTTCCCCATTATCACTCCCTTGCTGTTAATAAAAGTGATAACCATGGGGGAGAAGGGTAGGGGGACTGGACTAATCAGTTTGCACTTAGCAGTGCTGTAAGTAAACTGACAGGTCTGGAGACCAGGGAGCTGAGGGAACCCTGGAGATATGGTGTTAAATAAACACTTTTTTTTCATGCAGGATGGAAAAATGGGACATCCAAGGCTACTTGCCCTTAGTGACAGTGGTCCTGGACTATAAGGGGGAGCCCAAGACTAAATTTCTAGCAGGAACTTGCTACCAGGGCATGTTTCTCTTTCATCTGAAGCAGTTGGCTGGATGGCTTCCAAGTTTAACTTGGTGGGAAAGAGGCACTGTGTTCCAAAAGAGTAAAATATGTATTTATGGGTTTCTGCTCCTTCCATCTCCTTCAGATTCACAAATGCCCTGAGATCTCTTGTTCTATTGTGTCTAGCTATTCTACTGGAGTCTCAACTACAAAAGTCATGCCCAAGTTTTGGAGAGACTTTTCTTGGGAGAGGACTGGAGACAATATATTTCCCTATGTGTATCCCTACTGATAGCTCAGGCAGACTGGGCAAAACAGATGGTGATTGGTAGTATTTGCTTATGATGGTTCCTGATGGCATTTTGAAGAAGAATGAGGAGGATAACTAATTTGCTCGCCAGAATCTTAGCTTTTGAACAAGATAATTGAGTCTCTTGCCTTCAGACTGAAAAGATAAATGTGCCTTGAGAATGGCCAATTGTGTCTGATTGTGTCTGCAGAGAGCCTGAGAATAACGAAAAGCAGGTGCATCACTTGCACATTAGTTACCAACTTCCCTGATAAGCACTTAAGTGGCCACATTATTAACCAGCCACTGCAGGGCTGGAAGGGCAGGGACATCCCTGCCACAGAAGTGCAAAGGATCTATAGGAAATGGCACCTCATTCAGGTTTTGAGTGTCCCACTTAGATCTGGATACTGAGCAGAACCTGGGAGAGTACCAACAACCTTTGGTTTTGGACTGGCTGTGGTTGATGGCAAAGCTGAGGGAGGAATACAGAGATACCTGGACCTAGATGTGAGGGAATCGTGTCAGGTATCTGAGGTACTGGGGCAGAGTGAGTGAAGAGTGGAGCAGGACAGCTCCTACGAGCCAAACACTTCCTCCACATTCCTCACTTACAGACCTCTTGTTTTCTTGAAGGGAAAAGTGGCTTCATTTGTTGTCACCTTTTCCCCAGCTAACTTTTCTGGTGCACCTTCTGACCTTTACTCCTGCAGAAATACTGAGCAAACAGTACCTGCCTTTGCAAAGTCTGTTCTCTTCTTGTTTTGCCTTCAGCTTGCTTGCTCTGCCCCCTCCAGCCCCCACCCTTCCCACTGGAGTGCTGAAGAGTGGAATGGGGCAGGTGTAAGCCTTGTATTTTGCTTTGAGACCGCTCAGGCTGAGGTCCACCAGCAGGAACACAGCTTGCCTGGCCTGAACGGGGGCCAGGCAGCAGCTCTGCTCCGCCCCTGCAGAGGGAAGCTGTGAAAGAACAACATCCTGCAGTTTGAGGAAGCTGTGCCCACATCCATCTATCAGTGCAAGCCTCCACGGCTGGATCAAAGCACCAGCTGGAGCCTGCCCAGTGCTCGTTCCTGACTGCTGCTTGCTCAGCCCCATCCACCCAGAGCTCTTCCCCACTGTATTATTTTCACTCTCTCCCTTTTCTAGTGGCATCAAGCCCAGAGCTTTCACAGGAAAGGGCAAATGGGCTGGGACTCATTTTAGCAGCAAAAGGGAGCTAGCAAGAGATTCACAAACTTCTGGATGGGGCCAGAAGGTCTCTTTTTCTGCAGCAGCTGGTTGGAGATAGCAAGAGCAAGATTCGCCTGAACCTTTGATAATTAAACTCTCAGCTGCCGAAGAGCTGGCTGCCTGGCTGCCAGATAAATGCTGTTTCCCTTGAATTAGTGTGGAGCCAAAGTGACATCCAATGGCTGGTTAGGCTCATCAAACTGGCTGTTCTCTACAGCTATCCCAGGGGATGGAGCCCAGGCGGCCATTTGCCAATGGAAAAAGGTAACTACTAATTCCAGGCACGTATCATCCTGCTGAATTTATCACATCTGCAGTTCAGGTACTTTTAGACTTCCTGATGTCATAATACTCCTTTATACAAGAGCTTTCAGGGAAAGCTCCCAAATATGCATTAGACAGAGATGTAATAAGACAGGTCCTGTATATTAAAGAGCTACTGCCAGCTCAAATTCAGTCCCAAATTTAGGGTTGAAATGAATGAACTATTATAAAGCCTGACACCATCAGAAACATTCTTGTACTACTTATTTTTTGGACAGAAGTTGGAAGAAAAATTGTGGGGGTGCTATTTCTTTAGGGGAAAGCAAGTGCCACCTGCAGGGCCTGCAGACAGGGCTGTAAAGTGACAATCGAGGAGCCAAGCACTGATAAACATGAGCCAAGTACTGAGCCTCATCCCCCACGCTGAGAGAAATGGAAAATGCAAACAAAGAGGTAGAGTGGAGAGCAAATTGGTTTTCAAAAACTCTTCCTGTTTCAGTCATCTCAGGTACTGCTGGATGCAGAGTCCCAGAAGCGTGGTGGTGGTTTTTAAGTGGACAAGGTCCCCTGTGCTCCAGCTGCCTGTGTCAGGACAGCGAATTATTATTGCAAGGTCACCGATGCACTTTGTTATATGCTGGGCAGGGTCCTTGCTTGCTAAGAAAGAGCAGTTTTAAGTCAGATGGACAAGGCTAAAGAGCTGTGCAAAAGCTGACACTGAAAAAAATAGATATGGACATCAGTGCAGAGATTTTTATGCCCACAGGATGATGGGAGGGGAACAGAGCTTCGTCTGTTCCATTTAGGAGATATCTTGAATAAATCTCCTTACTGGGTCCTGATGCTGAGGCTCCTAAAAGGTTTCTGACATCAGCAAAGTATGGTGGATGGGTGGGAAGGGCAGCAAGGACTGGGGGAGCCGAGCTGTGTGTGACACAGCTGCCACTACAAGGCCAGGGAGCAAGGAGAGGGCTCCATGCTTGGCACTAAACGATGGAGGAGCCAGGGTGGGCTGGCAGGAGATGGCTTCTCTCTGCTGTTATTGGACATCTACTCTCCAGGACTAAATTATCTGCTGGCATTTAAATAATAAATATCAACAAATCACCTGGAAGTGTGCCTGTCCCAGGCCTGATGAATGTGTGCTGGTGAGGGCTGTGCTCAGGGCCACCTGCCCTGGCAGCTCCCACTGCTCAATTCCCCCACCACACACACAGAGCATGAAGGCTGCACGTGAACAGATTGTGAAGGCTACTTGCACTGATATTTTCTTTGAGAAAGAGTAGAGAAAAGCCCTCAGTCCAGGAAATTCAGCACTAAAACACCCATTTCAGCACAAACCACAAGCACCTTGGTACTGGGAACACATATTTGTCTGCAAAATCAAAACCTTTCAAAACCATGTGTCATTGACTGATCAGGCTGATTTGCTGGGCTTTCTGTTGTGAAGGCCAAGCTGGAGGTAGGAGTTTTGATTTCCTTTTTGAGCTGGGGAAGAGTTTCCTTCCCAGCAGTATTCTGCTTGGCCACCTGTACAAAGCCTTGCAGCTCAAAGCTATGCCACGAGAGCTGATTACACCTTGGCTGACCTCCCTTGACATTTAGTTGTTTAGTAGAGCCAGCTCTTTGTTTACAGTAGAGAGAACTTGTTTGTCTGACCCTATCAGGGATTGGAAGGGCAACTAATATTGACTAATGTCAAGTGGGTGTGCTGTACAAAAATGGGGTCCCCTGAGGCCCCCCCTGCCATTAGCAGTACTCACAACTGGGGCCAGCAAAGTTATAGGTTTTCATTAGCAAGAGTGTTTTTCTTAGTGAAGGACTTTGGTAGAAATCCAAACTAAAGTACAGAAGGTAAGGATGCTTGGCAGGGCTCTTAAAAGAGAAAAACTGGCAGCAGCTGGTATTCAACACACACCAAGAGCTTAAAATGGCCATTCCCTGGTTCCTGTATCTCATTTAATTCAGGCAGCTGTTGGGGGTACCAGCAGCACTGCAAATCAAAGGTATGACTGGCAGCTGTAGCACAATAGTTGCCATGTGCAGCATGAAAAATGAACGTGCTCATTGGATAACCAATCTCCTAAAAGAGCAGAAGCCCAGTCCTCTGTGGCCAGGGGAACCATGCTGAGCAACTGGCATATGAAGGCCGGCATCAGGCTCTGTTTTTGTTTAGCTAACTAATTTTAATCTCACAGCTGGGGATTCTTATTATAGCAGAAATCATTTCACATCTCTGTCACTGTGTGGTTGGATGATGATCTGGTGTGTGGGATCTTATGTTTAGACCTCAGCTTCACTGCCTTTTCCTGGAGAGCTGAATTTCCTCTTGGTGAAAGTGTCATAGCTCCATGGAAATGCAAATGCTCTAAGGGCTGTGTTGATTTACTTCAGGCAAGTTGCTGGTTCAGTTTTCTATTTTATACTCTGGAGATATTTTTACTCTGTATCTCTGCTGTGGCCTCCAAGCAAATCCAGGTTTAAACTCCTCACGGCAGGGCTCTCCTAGTTACATCCCTTGATTGAAATCACAATTGCTTATGGTGCTACAGGGTTTTCCCATCATAGGTGATTTTGAGGGTAACTCCCCCAGAACATGGTGTGCAGTTGTGGGAAATCTTAGCTACCCCTTTTGGCTTTTATCAGTCCTTTTTCAAGTATATGATAGCTTTATTTCTCCAGGATAGAAAGACACCCATCTGATTTGTCTGGAAAAGCATTCAGCCAAGATAAAGCACAAAAAAATACCCAGAAAAGTCTGACCTTCTCCTGGCCAGTTTCTTTCAGTTCCCTTGGTAACCATCACCTTGACATTGTGGTATTCAAAGGCAACTTCTTAACTTTCCAGAGAATATAACAAAGAGCTGCTCAGGCAGGGTCAGCAGGAGCTGGGAAATGTGTTTCCTTTGCTCCCTGGAAAGAGGCAAGGTGTCAGGCAGGGAGGTGACTGGTAAGGGGCAGGCTGCTATTCCCTCCTCCAGGGACTGTGAGCTGGTTTTGGGGAGGGATGAGAGCAGATAAGGTGTTTTCTGCCTTCCCTCTCAATTCCTCTCTTACAGACCTGGCTGGGAGGATGAAATCTGGTTTGGGTCAGCTCTCTGGCACCTCTCAGTTGAGCACTCTGGGGGAAGCTTTACCCTTTGAGTGAAATGGTGTTCTGTCCCTGCAGTGGCTTCTTGCTGGGGATCATTTCTGCGTGGTGGTCACTCCCCACACTGCTCTGCACCCAGGGCAGCACAGAGACACTTCTCCTGGGGTGGGTGTTGTGGGAGAAGTGGTGCCATCCATTGGGAAGCTTGGGAATCCAAAATGGCCTTTGAAGTCTGGCACTGCTCCTTGAACCATTTTGGATCAGTTTCCTCCCAGTTGTTGGTGTGCACCAAAGCATTGCAGAACAATCCCACACCCACTCAGCACCTCCAGGAAGACCTCCCAGGAGGACAATAATTTTCATGTGTGATTGCTTTGTTGTGTCAGTCTGGGAATACATGTGTAGCTCCAGCTCCCTTCACTTCCTTCCCTCAGGAGAGACCAAAGACAGGCCAGCATTGCTGAGTTTGCCAGTTCACAGAGAGGTCCCGTTGCATCCAGAGAGTATCCTGCCACTCAGTGTACAGAGTGGGTATCTTCCAACTGCTTCAAGTGAGGGATGCAATGGGAACATCTTGTCTACATGACAGTCAGGGATCCTGTTTGGCGTTGGAATACACTGGCAGCAGCCCACAGTTGCCAGTTCCTCCTGCCTTGTGTCCTCCATGCATATTTAAAGCACACGCCTGCACAAACCTCTACCCTTGTCACTGCAGATATACAATACATATAAAATACACTCCTGTATTTATTCATAGGTACATGCTCATTTATCAAAGAGGCAATCTCTGTTGGCATCAATATAATAAAGGGTCTCTCAAAGCAGGACTGCCAGGAGCCCTTTTTCCCCAGGGAATGTAATGCTGCCATGAATATGACTACAAGTCAACATGGGATAATGCTGCATCAGAGGGCAATAATTCTGGGGACACAAAAAGTGTTGTAAGTGCAGGTTAAGGGACATGGAAAACAGTGCAAGTGCAGCGACCTTCACTTCTCCCTTGGGGGAGTTACATATTAGTCATTCTCTCTGTTTTGTACATGGCCAGAGGCAGGTAGGGCACGGAGGAGATATTTGTCCTGCCTAGCAACAGCTATTGATAACCAAGGGAAATCAAACCTGTATTTGAACTGCTCCCGTGTGCTGGGCTCCATTTGTTGCACCAGCTTAGCACCTTTGGGAGCTGATCTGCTCAGAAGAGCCAGCCAGACATGATCAAGCATGAAACTGAAAACTGTGTGATCAGGATTGCTTGTACATGTAAGTTTGTGCTGGATTAATTTTTGGTGTCCTTTGGGTCCCATTGCTTTCTTTGGCTGGGGGACTGTGAACACCCCTAGGGCTGAGGAGGATGGCAAACCAGTGCTGTGGTTGGTATTCTTCAAACAATAACTCTTCACACAAGGAGTCAGTGTGATCATGTGCATCAGCTGAGCATGAACTGCTTGATGCCAACTCCTGCATTTAAAGGAGGTCTCAGATTCCTGCTCAGCTACACAGAGACCCTTTATCTGTTCTCCAGCCATTTTAATGCTGTGGATGATTTATGGTTTCATGCAGAAAAACACACAGAATGCCTGCATTCCCATGTCTGTGAGGAGGTCTGCTTCCCATTTGTCACTTGAATTCACCACTTGGAGTCTGTTTGGATGATTATCTCCTGACAATGAGGTATTGGCTGTGGTCTGGAATTGCTTCCCTGTATTTACACTATGGTCATAACCATAATTTTGTTCACAATTTCTTTTTGATTCCTCATTATATGACCAAGTGTTAGGTCTTAGGAAAAATGCTTACAGATCTTGACACTTCATAAACATGAATGGGAATGACAATTTGGATTATTTGGGTTGGTAAGGATGTGCAATACCTCCCTTGTCCTTCCCCAAAGTTACTCTTTGAGACATGAAAACCTTTTCTTTCATCCCCAGCTATGTTTATACTGCCTTGTTGAAGCAAAGCTGTTTCTCTTAAGTGTTCAGTGGCCTTTGATGCTGGAGGATGTGAGAATCTTAGTCACTGGGGTATTCATCCTGACAGTGCCTTTGTGAGGTACAATGCTATTATTTCCCCCTATTTACAGAGGGAGAACAACACACCAATGGTTTCATGAGGCACTTGGGACTGTGGATTTAACCTGGTTACCTCTAGGTCATTGTGTTTTGCTGGCTGGATGTCTGTGAGGCATCTTGCTTTCCTGAGCATAACTGGTTCTATGACACAAGAAAGTGTTTTGGTGATGGTTCCTATGGTATCCTCCCATGGACCTGGCATGAATTATGAACTTCAGCTGACAGAAGACCATTTTAAGCTGCTCTCAGCTGGAAAAGCTTAGAAAAGCCTTCTTATGGACTAGCCCACTTGCTGTGGGCAAGCCCTGGAGATGGAAGGAGTTTTTTCCCTTCCTTGTCATGGTGAGAAATGCATCACATCCTGGCAGAGCAGCAACATCCCAGTGCCAGCCAACCTCCACAGAGCAAATGGCATGTGGTGTCAGGGAATGCTTTCAAACAGCTGGCTGGCAGAAGAGAATTCATCCAGATGAGTCTGAACATTTATATGCACAGCTGATATTGCTGGAAAGCAGAACTGGCATGGGAATAGCTCACAAAGTGGGGATGCAGGGGAATCTTCAACTAAGGCTTTTATCTATCAAACAATTCAATCAGCTTGGGTGCAGCATGAAAGAGCAGCATGCACTGAAGCAGGGAGGGGAAAGGGGACTTCTTTTGCATATATTTATATACCTGAGAAGCTGCCCTAGCAATGAATAATTGCAAATAATAATCATAATATCAAAATCAGAAAGGGCAAAGAGAGAGCAGCTCCCTCCCTCCCCCTCTCTGGTGCTGCTGTTTGAGATGTCACTCGGGTATGAAGTTGAGCCTGCTTCCAGTGGAAGGAGGCTGGCAGTCAGTGTATCTTTATCACAATCTCTTTCATGCTCTGATGAGCTCTCTACCCTGTGCAGGAACAGCAGCAGCACAGACAGAGATGCCAACCTGTCTCTGAGCAAACAGAAAGACTTGGGCTGAAGCCTTGGCTAATTCGAAGAAGAACCCTTGTGTGCTTTTCCAAAGTTGGCTGCTGGCTATTTTTCATTCCCCCCTGCTTTGTGCTGAGGCATGTGATGGCCTGTGCCTTTCTCCAGCTAAAAGGTCATTGATTTTTCATGTGGAAGAATTATCAGGTTCATCATCTTCTGCAGATTATAATGAACAGTATCCTTTTTCTGCTTCCTGCAGTCTCAGCACTGGTGTCTGAGCTTGGAAAGGAAGCTTGAAAGCACAGGGGTTTTTTAACACTGGAGAAACAGTGTCATGCTCTGGTGGAGTATTGCAGGGAGGTCTCTGGTCTGGTGCAGAAGTCAGAAATCTGTTGTGTTGATGTGCTGACCCTCTCTAACTCTGCATCTCTGGGCCAAGGGAATGGCCGCTCAACCCAGCACGCTTAAACTATTTCCTTTTCATTTTTGGCCAGATGAAAGGAGCAGCTCTGGGCAGAAACTCTGGACCTATCCCTTGTTCAACCACACTAAAGCAAAGTGTTGAATCACACTCTGAACTTTGTGATCACCAGGTTAATACATGCTCATTGCACCATTGGGAGATGCCCCTCCTTGGCAGGAGAGATCTGGAGGAGGGTACAAGCTGTGGTTTCCAACCTGTGCTCTGAGACTTGCAGTGGGAACAGTGAGGGAAAAACCTCCCTTGAGCACAGCAGAGGCTTCAAAAGGATTACTGAGACAGTTCAGTGGCAAAGGGAATCCAGCTATGAGGAGAAGTCACATCCCACAAGAATGAGACTGGACCTGTCCCTTTTCCCTCAACAAAATCTTTTCAGAATTTCACCCCATTTCATCAGTTTGAAATTTCTGCTCTGGTTTTGGGGGAACTGGAATCAAAGGCCATGACTTCAGGTGATGCATCATACATTGGGTCCTCAGTGGAGAAAGACTCATTTGTGAAACCAGTGAACTGAGAGCTGGGATGGAACTGCATAACTCCAAGACTTTTTTTTGTCATCTGAAGACCCCGTCCCCTCTTTTTTTTTTTTTTTCCCCACATCAGTGACTAGTCAACAATATGAGGAGAGATTAATTAGAAACTTCTGTAATGATTTTTTTATCTTTCATCCTCTCAGATTTCTGTCCCTGAATCTGTCCTGAAGTCCCCACATCCCCGGTGTTGAGCACGATGTGATCACTGCACAGAGCAGCTCTCTGAGCGGATTGCATTTAGGCTGAAACAGGATACATGGAGGAAGGGAGGCAGGGCAATGGGGGAGCAGTGCCAAAGGAGACTTAGTTGACAAGGAGAAGCATGTGAAAGAAAACAAGGAGCACTTGGGACTTTGGATGAAAAGTAGTTCATCCCTTCTCAGCCCATTAATAAGTTAATAACTTATCAGAGATTAACTTAACACCTTGAGGCACAGAAGACATTGCCTTGTTCTCACATTAGCTTGGCTCTATTGTAATTCCTTTATCTTACCTTTTTTCCCCCTCAGCTATTGCATACTCACCTGGGGCCACACTAATATAACAGCATAAGATTCAATTACAAAAGTCTACAATAAGAGTGCAAAATTCTCTTCCTGACATGCTGAATCAGTGCTCATAAGCATTAATTATTGAGTGGCTAGCAGAATTATTTTTTTTAAGTTGTAGTGGAAAAAAGAATAGACCTTATAGTATCTCCTCTGCACAGAGCAGCAATTCTCCCACTGGGATGTCCATGGCTTTGCCAGCTCTTGGGGCAAGGCACAGGCAGGAGGGACAGGGATGGGACTGGAGGAGCCAGAAAAAGATGAGAGGTTGAGAAGGAAAGGAGGGAATAATAGAAAAGAGTGCCAAGCTGGCACAGTCCCCTCCTGAGGAAGAAGAGCCCCAGGGCTGTTGGGCGCTTTTTATTTCCCTTGCTGTAAGCACAAGGCTTTTTATCACAAAGGAAAGGAGGGAGCCCATGTGGGGGGAAAGATAAAGGTCTGGCCACTGGGTTTCTGCTCTGCCTGCATGGGGAATATTCTTATCAGCTCATTTGATGTCTTCCTGAGAGCCTCAGCATTGTGTCCAGCACTCCAACATCCCTGTCCCTATCACCAGAGCTACCACCACCTCCAGCTTATCTCTTTGTTACAGGAGCCTCCATCTCTAGAGTACCTAAGCACATTTTACATGGTATCAACACAGAGAACAAAGTAGCTCGTCCTTTCACTGCCAGCTTCAGAGAAGCTGGGGTTCAAGGGGACCATGGAGATTCAGCTCTTCTTGCTTATCAGCCAAGGTGCTTTCAGACTGGGACTTTGAGGCACAGCAATGGGAGATGCTTATACTGCTGCTCTTGATTTTGTGAACCAGGAGATGATGCCAGGATTCTGAGAGGTTAAAGTCCCTTCTTTTGTCCACACAAAGTCATGGAGTGTAACATCTATAAATATGTCCTCATTTTCAGTTACAGATGGGTTAGATACACTAGAGCAAATGGAGTATTTTTGCTGCACAGATCCAATATTTGCTTCCAGATTTCTTGGAGCAAATATAAAGAAAAAGCAGAGCTCAGGGCATGGGCTTGCTTGGGATATCCCAGCAGAGAGAAAGGGCTGTCCAGTTATTTCAGCTGGAGCTACTCTTGGCTCACAGATGCCACTAGAGTTATGTTACAATGACAAACACCAGATGCAATTCCCTCATCCCTCTGTCATGCCTCTCCTTTTCTATATTTAAACGTACATATTCTGTGGGGATGAAGACTTGGCTTCGGAAAATGTGCAAAATTCTGCTGCCCCACAGGGTTTTAGTCTTGTGTTCAGATGCACCGTGACAAAATAAACACTGTGTGCGCGAGAGGGAGTGAAGAGGATGACATCAGGATTACAAGCAGTGTCAAAGGAGACAGACTTGCCTTTCACAGGCGATATTTGCATGTGTAACACAGGCTCCAAAGACTTCTATCGCCTCCCTCCTTTGCCAGCGTTGTGTGTTATGCATTAAACATATGGCTCCACTTAAACCAGGGGCCAGGCTCCCCGCGTGGGGCGAGCGCTCGCTGCGGTCGCCCCTCGTCCTCTGCGGATGGGGACGTTTGGCAGAGACGGCGTGGGAAGGGCTGATGGAATTCCATTAGTCAGCGACGGATCGGAGCCCGTAATCCAATCCTCCCCATGAGTGTCACACCCTGTGCTCCTGGAAAGGGAAGAGGAGGCAGAGGAGCAGCCGATCTGACAGACCTAGCGCTGGCACCATCACCTATCGTGTTTGCAGGGCAACCCCAGCGTCTGGGAAGAATGATGAACTCCATGATATCAGAACTCCATGATATCAGAAGGCTAATTAATTACTTTATTATACTACATTATATTAAAGAGATTCATACTATACTATAACTATACTACATCATATTTACTTCTAACTAACTCCTGAAAAGCTCGTGACTGTCTGCCGACAGTCCCGACACACACACGTGGATCCAATTGGTCAATGAATAAAAACACCATCACCAGAATCCAGTCAAGCAACCCCTTCAGGTAAAGCATCTTCCAACGGATTCCACATGTTCACAAACACAGGAGCAAATGGGATAAGAATTGTTTTGATCATTCTTTTCTCTGCTTCTCTCACAGCTTCTGTCTGTTCAGAGGGCATGTGAATATCACAATCACCCATTCTGGGCTTTTTCCAAAGACAACAAAACACATGTTTAATCAGGAGTCAGAGATCTTAGAGGCCAAAGATCAGATTAAAGCTGCTTTTTCATGGGCAGAATAGATGACATTCTGTAATATCTTTAATTGACTACAACATGAAATTGCATGTTACATGCTTGTGCTCACATCTGGAGGGATGTGATTTAGAATCATATAATCAAATGCATGGCGTGTTGGTGAAAGATAGCATGACATGCCTGCTCTCCATTCACACAGCAGCAGAGGCAGTGCAAAGGAATCTTCACCCTCCAACCCAGTGGAGATCAACACACACTGATGAGCTTCCACAGGCTTCATCTTTCCTGTGATCTCTGCTGATGCAGATGCAGTGCAATGTCTTATGGTTTTATTTTATTTTATTTTATTTTATTTTATTTTATTTTATTTTATTTTATTTTATTTTATTTTATTTTATTTTATTTTATTTTATTTTTTTATCTATAAACTTATATTACATAGGATCTATCCGGTGATGGCTATTTCTCTTTGCACCTTGGGAGATGAACTAGATTTTGTCTGATAACTAAAAATGAAAGTCTCTACATCTCATTTCTTATTCCCTGAGGCATTGATTTTGGTATTCTGTAAAGTTATGGATTTGAGTGGAGATTGCTCTGATGTCCTTACCCATTCCCCCAGCAGCAGACTCAGAGAAAACTGCAAGGTGTGACTGTTAGTGCAACAAATCAAAAATGCCTCTGCAAGCAAGTCATTGGAAGTACAAATGGCTCCCACCTCTCCCTTCCTCCTCCTTTTCTTCCTCTTCCCAGTTCCGGTCCCTCTCCCCTGAAAGAAGTTACAAGGCTTTGTGTTTAATTAAGACATATTGTCCAACCAATTGAGAAGCAGGAAATAGCAGGAGATGTTTTACAAATAGGAACAATTCTTGTTCATTATCCCTTAATTGAGGCAACAAAAAGGTGCTGGAAAACATCCATCAGATGCACATTCATGTACATCATCAGAGAGGATTGGATTTAGGAACTCACAAAAGCGACGTCAAATGTTCCAATCAAGAGTTATACAAGCAACAGGGAAACAAAGAATTGGAGACACAAATACATCAGAATTAGCCCAATTGCAGATTATATGCTTCTGGAAAACACATTCCCTGGCTCTCTTCCAGGATTTTCTTATTTCACACTCCTGTCATTTCTAGCTGTGTATGGAAGTCAGTGTCCTTTGTCCCTCCTCTGCTGGCTTTTGTCAAGTGAAGGTGTCATTCTGGAGGGTGTGAGAGATGCCCTTGTGAAGACACCAGAGGCTGTCACCCCAGCTTGGACTCGGGGTACTCTGAGGATGACACTTCGTGCAACTTCTCCATCCTTGTTCATTCACATTTTGAAGTTTGGCTGCTCTGCTAAGACACTATTCTTGAGCAGAAGAGATAAATAACACAAGAGATATAATAACAACCCTCCTGCTGAAGGAAATATTTTGTGCCTGGAAGGCCAAGAAATCCTGTTACTCATTTAAGTATGCGTTCTAAATCTTGCTTGGCCTGCTTCTGAGCTCATTTACACTCTAACACTGTGGACCAGCAGACCCAGCCTTTATTCCCACAGGTCTGTTAGACTAGAGTTCTCTGGCTTGTCATTTTTAAAAGGCGCTTTGAGTTTTAAATGAGGGACAAAATATGCCAAGGACCATCAAGATACCTACTGAAATGTAAGCTCACCTCAATGCTTCCTGGAAAGAAAGCCATCACTAGGAAAAATGGCATCACACCTCACTGGACTATGGTAATAGACCCAAACATGACAGGGTATTGTTAAAAATGCTCCTGATCAGTACCCACATCTGTTGAGCTAATTATTCCCATTGTCTTGCCATAGATACTTATATGGTCTCCAGGGTAGCTGAGTGTTTCACAATCTTTAATCTAGGTCTCTTCACATGTTTCTGAGAGACACATCTCCACCATCACCTCCTCCTTCCCTTCATCCCCCTGGGATGGCTGAGGGACCTGGTGGTTGGTAGCCCATTCCAATTCTGTGCACTGTGGTGTTTGCCCTGGAACAGCATTCATCTCACCAACTTCATCTACCCCAGCTTAAGGCATGCAATTTAAGATCCCACCATGGATTGAAGGAGGTGGAAAGCACCAGAGGTCAATTATACTCATCTGAAGGTGGGGAGCCTCAAGTGGGCTAAATTCCCATGTGCTTATGGGGGGTGAACCCAGGGATAAGCACTCCAAGCTGGACCATGCTATGGAACCACTATGATGCAAAGGGAGTGTGGCCTTATGCTTTATGAAACCCTGTGTGGAGGCAGAACATCCCTCCAGCAACCTGGGGATGGCTGGGAAGAACCTGAACCCAAACCTGAAGATGTCCTTGAGAGAACTCCTTGAGCTTCAAAGCTGAAGAAGGGAGCCTGTCAGTCCCCTGCTCTAAAGGAGACCATACAATACCCAGGGGAGGTCTTCCTCCTTAGGAGGGTGGAGCAGGATTCTGCCTGTGTGCCCTGTTTGAGATGGAAGCCCTGTGGATTGGCTCTGTCTTTGCCTTCAGTGAGAAATTCTCCTTTGATGTTGCCTTGCATATCCTCCAGCAGATGCAATTCCTGTGTTGTTCTCCCCTGTCACCCTCACAAACCCTCTGTGCCTTTCTTTGAATCCTGGCTTCCGACCATGGAAAGTGTTTGCATTGTAGCTGGCATTTGTTGATTTTCTTTAGGTGGCTCAGGGCTGCAGGCATTCCTCATTACTTTTTTATCAGCCAATTTGAATACTCATTTAGCCTCTCTAAGCGTGTGGTGGTTTTTAATTCCTCCTTCAGAGGCATTTATGTAGAGCCTGCTTGCTCTTGGTCCTCAGTAATAGCACAGGATCCCACCAAGGCAACTGAGGTGAGAGATGATAACTCATGGAACAAGAGCCATCAGTCTGGGCTCGTTCCATGCAGGTGACAAGGCTGAGGACTCTTTTTGTTTTGCCCTTTGCTTCCCTGTGCAGTGGGACTGCCAGAAATCACAGCAGTACAAGATGTAGTAGGCTGACACAGTATGTTGTACTGGACAAACAAGTCTCCAAAATACTTTGCAAAATTAAATAATTAAAGTGGCAAGATCATAAACAATATAAATTATGGAAGTTGTAGCGTGGTAATGAGTAATAATTTAAATCATTCAACTATAAGGCTAATAAGAGCTAGAAAAAAATTACTATAACAATTACATATTTTAAAAAATGACCAGCAGAGAAATATTGTGTTTTGACATCCAGCTCCTGTGCACTGCTTTGGACCTGCTTTTTAGGTATGCTGAATATCCAGACCTAGGCAACACAGACAGCAATTTTTTTTTTAAACTCAGATCAGGTAAGTAGGAAGGGAATAGATGGTGGGAAGAGAATTGGTCCTGTTATTTCTCAGGTTGCAAGGCCAAATAAAAAAACATGACCCAGGGTCAAAGAGTCACTATGCAATATAACCACCTTTGAAGGCAGAGGGTTGGTTGGGATTCTTCATTCCCCCTGGAAGGCTCTGGAGCCATTGCTGGGTGGCAAAGGAGGGAGCATAAACACCATGTCTGTCTGAGCTGCCTGGCTGTGGACAGATACAAACCTTTGGTCTCTCTGCCTATTAGTCCAGCAGTTTGCTCAAGCCCTAAATCCAGTTCCACACAAGAAAGGTACATTCTGCTGCTTTTTCAAGTGTCTTGGATTCTATTGTGTACAAATTTCCAAATGAACTGCTTGAGTGTTGACTAATGCTGCAGCCTGCAGTCAAGGTAAGAGCCCATTTATTTATAGGCTCTTCAAGGACAAGGAGAAGCTGTATTTGTACAATCCTCCAGCACACAGCCTAACAAACAGTTACCTGCCTCAGCCACGTTTCAGGAGGACGATATATGAGACCCTCAAGGAAAATACACAGCTCAGCCATCGTCTGCTGGCAGGAAGGTCATGCGACGCCACCGGCTTCTGGTGATGGCAGAACTGCAAATGTATAAAGAAGGATTTTTTCCCTGCACCATCAGTTTGATTGGATGTGTGTCCAGGAGGTTACTCAGGATATCTAGCTGGAACTGGCTGGGGGCAGACAGTCCTGGCTGCTGTGTGTGTGCAGCACCCACTCGTTTAAATGAGGCTGTGTGTTTGCAATCGATGGGACTGTCTGATCCCTGGATGCTGGGGAGCTCTCTTTTTCTATTTCCTGCTGATATTTACTTCAAAGGTGCATGACCACACAGATCACTTTAATAACAAGAGCCCAAAAGAAGAATTAATAAAACTCTGAGTGTGTTTTATCCCGAGATCTCTCAGTGCTTGACAAAGGAAAGGCACCATCAGTTCTTTTCATATGGGGGCAGAAAAAGGTGAAATGATTTATTTATCCACATTCACGCAGTGAATTGGTGGTAAAGCAGTGAGCTGGACCTCTCCAGCTGTGCTTTGAGGCTTCCTGTAATGTCCATTGGAACAGTCCTAAAGCATTTATCCTTCAAGAGTACATCTTGCCCCTGCTGCTTTGTGCAGAAATTAGCCCAGTGAAAAAAAGTTCAGCTTTGCTGTGGGCTGGGCTAGAGCAGGAAAACAGCAGAGTTCTGGTGTCTTACATAGATGTAAATTCATGGTCAAAAAGGTAGAAAAGACACACAGAAAGGTCACTCATGAAATGGGCACAGGGGAGCATGAGATGTCTGGTGGATCTGTGAGGGAAATTATTCAAATTCACTCCTGCAGTGTTTAGAGGAGTTTGCATTGGCTTGCCCAGTGGATATGCCCTTGGTGACAGTCAGAAGCAAGGGCTTCTGCTCAGCTGGAGGGGCAGCTGGGTGCTCTCCTAGCCCCAGGGTCCTTGGAGGCTTCAAGCAGACGTGAGCAAAGAGCCTTTCTGGCACGTCTGTGTGTTTTTCTGCATTCACAACACACAGCGTGGCTGTCATTAAGGCTACAGGAAAACAGCACATCAGGGCACATCCAGAGGACAGAGATTGTTGACCACTTGAGCTGAACAGAGCAAAGGTCTGTAATGAAGCCCAGTGGGATGTGGTCCATCTGGCCTCTCAGCGTGTTCATCAAACCCTTGCTCTCCAGGGCAGCACTGAAAGCTGCCTGGGGCTTTGCCCAAGCAGCAGCCTGTGGGACAGAGAGATCCTGAGGGATGTCTGCCTGCACTGCCCTTTGGCTGCAGTGAACTGTGCATGTCTGGGGGGCTGGGAGCTCTGAGAGGGCACAAGGAGGCAGGGAAAGGAAAGACCAGAATGTCCCTGTGCTCTGCATCACTTGGTGGGGATGCACGTGCATAGGGGCAGCAGCTTTGCAGGTGCCCAGCAGACACTGGGAACCTGGGGTATTTGCCTGGAATATTTATCCTCTGCCAAATATTTAATTATGCAAGGAAACATATCACTTAGGCAGAGATGTCTTGGCTTCATTAAAGAAGCTGCAGAAATTATTGTGCTTTTCCCCTGGGCTCTGTGAAGGAAAATCCTGCTGATGGAGTCAATTGAATCTGGAGGGGCCACAGAGCTGTTGAGCCCCGGGTTAGCAGAGGATTTTGAGGCAGACATGCCCGTGCCTGGGCCTTAGAGCATCAGTGTAACCAAGCTCCCAGGCAGTTTTAACAGGTGCCGTGAGCTGATTACAGAATGTTCTCAAAGCAGCCCAGGGCCCTTGCTCCACGTGCCCACAAATTACATTCCTGCAGATGAGACAGCAATGAATTTGCCATTCATTAACAACAAATAATATCTCTCAATCCGTCTTGGGTGAGCGTCATTGTGGAATTACTCTTTCACTTTCATTTTACAGGGTTCCCTGTGATAAATTTAGCTTGTAAAGGGTGATTAAGACACTTCATTATGTTTTAATGTGTCTTTAGGCCTATGTCTAACAGTAATGCTTATTCTGGATCTCCCTGGAATTAGCAGGCTGTTCTAGCCCAGAAAAGCCTGCATGTGGGGTATGACTTTAGCTGGGCACTGCACCATTGGTCCCTGCCTCATAGCAGGGAACTCCAGGAATCCCAAAATGTGTCTCCACTTCTGGAGACAGTCCAGGTCACATCAATCAGCTGTGGGTCTCACAGGAGTAGATTAGGTTGTTAATTTCTTACCCTTACCACCCAGTTTGTCCACCTCAGAGCACAGGTTTGCAGGCAATGGTAAGGTCCCAACCAGCTCTGGCTGCCAAAACTTGAGTTTACCACCAGATTTGGATTTTCTGTCTAACGAGCAGCTCCTCAGAGCCTCGTGTGTTGAAGCTGGTTCAGCAAAGTGCGAGGGGGTATTTGTATTTGCATCCCAAAGTGCAACCCAGAACCCTCCATCCCACACTGATAAACCCTGAAGGTGGCTAGCTCCTATTTTGTGCCTTACTCAGCTGAAAACTTTATCCAGTGACACGTAGGCACAGAAGCGCCCTGGTTTGGGAAGGCAGGCAATTATTTCCTGCCTGAAGGGAGAAAGTTCACACTGTGCTGTGCTTTGTGTTTTCTACAGAGCAGAGCAGAGCAGCTCTGATCGCTCCCAGGCTTCCTCAGCTGTTTGTCAGTCACCAGCTCTCTTCATGGGCTATGTGAGGAGCCTGAGCTCCTCATTAAGATGTTTTCAATTGCTCTCTGCAGCCCCGTGCATAGCATTGTGTAAAACCTAAATTAGGCAGTGTGAAAGACTCCCAGGAAGATGTCCATGCTTTCAGCATTGTATTTATATGAGAGGGAACATGGTCTGATCCCAGAAAAATCTTCTGCCCCATCACCTCAGGTGCCTTGCCCTTTTGCTGCCACCCTGTTTTCTGTGACTGGGCTTTGGGCTGTTACAAGGTAATGGAAGTTAAGTTATTTTCATTCTTGTTCTCTCACTTAACACCTCCATTACATACCTAAACTATTCTAGTTTCAGGCTCTTCTCTTTTAGAAATCTGAACACCTATTGATAAAACTTTTTACATGTTCTGAGAAATTTTATATGTTCCATCTTCTTTCCCTTTCTGTTGCTTTCTGTGCACACCTTATGAGGACTGAACATGTTAGTGTAGATAACAGCACTGGGAATTAAGTGCTTAGCTGGGAAACCTTTCCCATCCCTTCTCATACAGATTTAGTTTGGGGCAGGATGGCAATCTTTAACACAGGCAGACAAAATCTTGCTTGCTGGTTTTTAGGTGAGCATTAGAGCCTCAGGTCCTAAATCAGCCATGACATTCAGGCTGGTGAGGGCTGGGAGGCTGTATCCTGTGGGAAGGTTAGTGTTGGTATAATTCTTTCAGGCAGTTTGAGGTATTTGTGGCAGCCTTCCTCCCCCCTGTGTTGAATTGCTGCATGGTGTTGCCACATACTGTTAAGCAGCAGCATACTGGAAATGCAGCAGTGGACATTTCAGAGGCAGGCCACACCATGGGATATGTAAAGCTCCCCAGCTTCCTTCAGGATGAAGAGCTGCTCAGTGGCCTGTGTGTTAGTCCCTGGGACATGCAGTTTTATGTCTCTGAGAAGAGCAGGGCAGCTGGCGCAGTCCCAGGGAGTGCCCTTCTGGTCTAGTTAGAGTCTGTGAGCATCAAATGCTCTCATTCATTCATTGGAGGGTGATAAACAGCCTGGGAAATGCCTGCCTCAGTCAGGTCACATCCTTGCTCTTTTATGAATGTGACATCCTTAAAAGCATAACTGCTAATGTCACGAGAGACCCAGAGGAAATCCCAGCCTGGTCAGCTCGGCGCTGTTTCCTGAAAAGCAGCTGGGTGCAAAAGATGCTCAGGCTGCTTTTTTACAGGACTATTTCTGCAGAAAATAAGTGACTTAAACAGCCTTCTCTACTAAAAACAATAATCTGCACCATCTGGGACAGAGCTCTGCTCTTTAGGCATGGGTGTAACGCATTCATGATTGCAGCAATGGAATTTTTTTTGCCATGTTTTTGTCACTGGCACAGCTGAGGCTACGGATCAAGCAAAAAAGCCACAGTTGTCAGTTATCTTTGGAGTGGGAAGAAGAGGGTTTTGTCACTGGCACAGCTGAGGCTACGGATCAAGCAAAAAAGCCACAGTTCTTATCACGTTGTCAGTCATCTTTGGGGTGGGACGTAGAGGATCCCTGCTGCAACAAAATGGGCAGAAATCTGCCTGATTCAGGAAAGTGAGGTGCTTTGTGCCCTGAGAGCGTGGCCCTCCACCAGTGGTACTCAGGCTCTCTGGTCTTCCAGGAAGCCAAACCCCCTCCAAAAGACCCTCTGACAAAAAGGAAAAACCTCAGTCCCCTTGCTGGCCTATACCTTGCATTTAAGGCACTGTATGCTCCTGAATAAGGAGTGCTCAGGTGAATAAGAGAATCACACAGAACCACAGAATAACGAGGTTGGAAGAGACCTCTAAGATCATCGAGTCCAGCCTATGCCCTAACACCTCAACAAGACTACAGCACCAAGTGCCATGTCCAGGCTTTTTAATAAGGTGTGCTCAGTCTGTCTCCTACCTTACTTGCCCTTCTTTCTCATAAAAAAAAGACCCAGGAGCACATGCAGCTCCCAAGAGCCACGCTCACCAAGGCTGCTGGAAGCTCTGGGAGCTGCACAGGTGCTGCAATGACAGAAGTCGCTCTGCGGTGTCCCAAGAGCCACGCTCACCAAGGCTGCTGGAAGCTCTGGGAGCTGCACAGGTGCTGCAATGATAGAAGCTGCTCTGCAGTCTTGCAGGGATTTGCAGCTGGGCTCCCCAAGAGGGGCCAGAAGCCTCCTCAGTTCCGAGCTCTGGTGCTGTCACAGCCTTCCTTCCCCTCTGTGACACCGGCATGGCCAGGCTGTCACATCCCCTGGGGACCGTCCCAGCTGGGCGGGCACGCCCTGCCACGTCCAGTGACCTTGGGGAGGGCTTGTCCTGTCCTCAGAGTCCCGTGCAGCTGGGGATTGGCATCCCGAGCCATATGGACACCAGGAACGCTGCCTCTAATTGTAGCTCTCAACCTGCCAAAGTCCAAAACAGGGAGAGTAACGGGGACAGAAGCTGGGGGTGGGAGAAAAAAAAAATTAAAAATCAAACATTTGCCTAAAATAGACTCAGTAACAAGGAAAAGGCAAGGAAAAAAAATCCTAAAAGGCAGAGGGCTTCATTACTCCAGTAAAAATTGCCTTCTCTGACCTCAGGCACCTGACTCAGCATTTTCCAAGTCGATATTTTACAGTAATAAAAGGGAGAGAGCACCAGGTGTGTGGGAAATGGTGGCGAATTTGTGTCTAAAAAGGCAGGGACATTCCTTCTAATGAAGGACTGTAGAGAATATGTTCCTAATCAAATGGCTAATAGTAACCTTTTTTCTATAATCTGCCCTTTTTCCCATAAAGTGGGGTTATGTGTGACAGAGATTTAGGGACTTTGGAGAGGAACTAGGCAATACTTTCAGCTTGCTGGTTTTATTGCTAACATAACATGAAGGAAAAGCTGGTCCTGATCCTCCTTGCCTGGGTGTTTTGTCACTCTATTCCCAACAAAACTGATGCAAAGTAATTACCAGGACAAAATGGAGATGCTTTTTATATGTTCTGTAAAGATTTAAATGCGCAAGATTCAATGCAAAGCATTGTTATTCATGGTTTATTCGGTCTCTTTCCCAAGGAGGAAAGGCACAAGAACAGCCCCTCTGGTCAAACACAGGCTTAAGGATACCTCTCCTCCCTGTGAGGGTCTGGTGCTGTGTCCAGAGCTGTGTTCAGATGCACCAAGTAACCCCAAGAGTCTGCCTCCCTCCCTGGAACTCCCACTGGGAAATCTGTGTGCACAGGAGGAGCTGGGACCCAGTACAAATATCAGAGCTACCCTGACATGAAATCAGATCCACGAGGTGGGAACTACTCTCTGCATTTTGCCTTTGGTTCAGCAAGGTCAGGAAATATCCCTAAAGCCCTTGCTGAGCTGCTTGCTCTGATGGGTGACAGGAGGGCAACATCTCCCTCCACATCTCCCTCCACATCTCCCTCCACATCTCCTTCCACAGCTCCAAATACAGCTAGAGAGGTGGGGACTGCTAAGGCTGGGTACTCACCTTCTCCCCAGCACTCCCAGAGACAGGGTGTGTCCTTGTGATCCACCTTGCCCTGGGGTCCCCAAAACTTTGGAGGATGTAGAAAACCATATTTCACTTCCTTCAAATGGAAAATTAATTAAAACTCAAGGAGAAAAACCTCCATTGGGAACAAGGAAAACAGCAAAACAGGTAGACACCTCTGACTCTAATTTATGTATTTAAAAGTAGTACCAAGATTGGTTTAATTACCTGGGAACAATGTATATCTCCTGTATTGCAGATCAGCTCGTTAGTGGTGCACTTCTTTTTTTTTTCCCCACTTCCAGTTGAAATTGATAATACATCCCTCACTCAAAACATTGTCTCCCAATCACCATGGTTACTGCCAGGTTTTTCCACAAGGACCAAGCATATTCATCTGTCAAGTATGCTAATGGGGAACGGACCCTGTCACACAAAGGAGCAGGCTATTCAAACATACACTTGCCAAATAATTGTACATGTCAAAAGAATGATGCTTGTTATTTGCCTAATATTATCCCCCAGAAGTGGGAAATAGTTCAGCTCTCAATGCAAAATGGCTTGCCCTTATCAAATAGGCAATTTGCTGATAATTTAGACTATTAGAGATCTTGGGGTGGGGAGACAAAGAGGGGGGGTGGCAAATGTAAGAGGCCTTTTATAATTGCACTGAAAGCAAAATGGTGCATTAAGTGCCCCAGAGGTGCAGTAACGAGGAGCATTGCAGGAGTGCTGATGGCCAATGAGAGGGGCTGCTCACAGCCTCCCCTCTCACCTCTGTCAGGTACCTGCTGGTGGGTGGTTAATTATAATTTAGCAGTAACACTTTTCTCAACTGCATTTTTTTATTGCTATTTATCTTCATGATGGGCCAATTTCCCATTTGTCTATTTCAGTAATTAAGGCAAAGAAAAATGTTACTGTAGGATTCCTCTAACTTTCTCAGCTTCGAGCAGCTAGAGTTGTTGAGGCTGTGCTGATATATCTGGTCTTTTTGCTGATATATCTACCACTTTATAAAAGTGGTCTTTTCCCTCACTTTGAGGCACTTAAAGGCTCTTCCCATGCAGAGGAGGTCATGGTAAGGCAGAGACAGCCCAGGGACTGAGTGATCTGCCAGAGGCAGGGGCTGTGGTTGGTACCTGCAGACACTCCTGCCCCACCATAGACAAATGCCCAGCAAACCACAAACCTCACATCACCTGTGTGGAGGAGGAAAATCCTGGAGCACTGTCCTCTCAAGGTGAAAAACTAATTAACTTCTCTAAACTGCCTGAGATGTCTACAGTGTAAAAGTGGCAAATATTCAGACGTCTCTGTTGCTTTGAATGGGATGGGCAAAACTCCCAGTATCATCTCAGGGCTTTCAAACACTGTTGTTTCTGTCTCCATAGTTTTTTTAAGGAAACAAGAGAGATCACAGAATTTATTTATTCTTCCCCCAACTCTGCTTTTTCCTATCTTCTTCCCAGAAGATCAGCTCTGTGCAGTTACAGGGTGCTGGCTGCAGACCCCAGGAGCACTGCTCACTGCAAGAGTGCAGCATCAGCCTCCTGCTGCAGCCTCCTGTGCTGTGTCCAATCTGTGTACATGGCTCTTGGCTTCACTGCTGTCCTCTGTGCCAGAGGACAGAGTCCTGTGAAGAGACAGCTTACACCAATCCCAAATGTGTACCAGGCACCTGTGGTTTTGCCTGGGTGATATGTCATGACCTAGAACCAGCAGGCTGGGAGGGTGCAGTGTAATCTTGCCCTCAAAATGTGACATTATTTGCTGGATGTGGCTAAATTATTGTGTCCAATCTGTGTACATGGCTCTTGGCTTCACTGCTGTCCTCTGTGCCATGTCCTGTGAAGAGGCAGCTCACACCAATCCCAAATGTGCACCAGGCACCAGTGGCTTTTGCCTGGGTGATATGCCATGACCTAGGACCAGCAGGCACTGCAGCTCCTTCCTTGAATGTGTGGTTCCCCTGCAGCCTGCCTGGCCTGCAAAGAGCAGTGCTGCTGCTGGCAGGCTGGGAGGGTGCAGTGCAATCTTGCCCTCAAAACGTGACATTATTTGCTGGATTATGACTCTCCATCCCTGGAAGTTCAAGGCCAGGCTGAACCACCTGGTCTAGTGGAAGGTGATCCTGACTGTGGAAGGGGAGCTGAAACTAAATAATGTTTGAAGTCCCTTCCAACCCTAAGGATTCTGTGATTCTATGATGATTTTCCTTGATTGTGGGTTCTGATTGCTGAGCCCCTTGTGCTTGCTGTATGAGTGAAATGCAGTATTTTGCCTTGAGGAGGATGGGGAGACTTCCCTCCAGACAGTAAAATCAGCTTCTGTTTGCACTGGAGAGGCAAGCCCTCAAAATGAACACAGGGAAGGCAAGGAAATGTGTGATAAGGAAGCTGAGTTTAGGAGGCAACCAGTAAATTTTGTGGAGGATGAAAACAAGGAGGGGTTATGGTTTGCTAGCCTGTGGTGTTTCTTGTAAAAAAGACTAATTTTCTAATGAGCAGAAAGAAGAGAGGAAAAAAGCATCAACTCACAAACAACCTAATCGGCTATTAAAATATTTCCAAGCAGTGAAATTAATACAATTCCCAACTCATAACTTATTTGCCTCTGTACAAAATTAACATAGATAAATAAATTAAAAAAAATAACCTCACCCAAACTGCTTCATAATAAAGTGTGATCATAGCAATAATAAGATTCTTCAGTGCATGAATTTGGTTGTATTAATTCACCTCTGGTGTAATTGACAGCTCTCAGCCTTCAGCTTTCCTCTGAACAGCTCACGACAGCTGAATTATTATACCTGGCACTTCAGACTCTTCCAAATCTCATTGCTTAATTGCGTTCTCTTCTAGTAGGTGAGTGTTAAACTCAGACATTAAAGGATCTCTGCCAATTACCTGAAGCTCAACATTTGATCTGTCTGAAAATCTCAGCGATCCGTGGGGGACTGCTCCTCTGTCTGCATCTCGACTGCTGCCTTCTCTCCTTGCTTGGCGCGGTGTAGGATGAGAGTAATTCTACTCCTGGTTTTAAGGGCATAAAAAGAGTGAATAATAGAGGGAATTCAGGCAAGAAATGCAGACCCCCCTCTATCCATTCAAAATTAGAGCTAGCATTAATCCAGCAGCAGCTGCTAATTATGTGGGATTTGTAGGAAAATTTGTTCCCTTTTGTCTTCCTGTTGCTGGTTTTGCGGATACCATCTGACCAGTGCCTCTGTGAGATACCCCGTGAAAGAAGCAGCTTTTCTGGGATTACATCCCCATTGCATTGCTTCTCCTGCTTGTAGTTCACTGATGTGTTTCAGTTTGTGGTCACTGTAAAGTCTGTGTGGCTCAGCAGTGCTTTGGAGACCCTTGTTTGCAAACCAGTCAGTTAAATTAAGAAGCTTGATTCTCATTGCTGTGTGATGACATCTTCAATTTAGCTGGTGCCCCAGTGAGGAAGTAAACAAACAATAAAAGTGTCACAATTCCTTCTAGTTCCATTAGACAAACAAGAAGTTTATTCAGTGTTTTGGCAAATGAAAATTTAAGCAAACTGTCAAGGGAGACATTTTCCCCATCAGATGCTTTCTGAGAGGGGATTATAACAAGAAAGAGCTATCACCCACCATGTCATTAAAAACAAAGGCTCCTGTGAACCCCTTTTATTAAAGATTAGCAGCACTGATTACAGTCTTGTAGGCTGAGCTGAAGACAAATTAGAATATCTTTTGCCATGGGATAACTTACAGTATCCTCCTGGGCAGTTAGACTGTTGCAAACAGTGCACTCCCGAGAAGATACAATTTTCACCTCTGGCCATTCATTCTCTGCCATTTAGAAACAGCCTGGTAATCTGTCTAGACCTATTTGCTGCCAAACACCAACACTTCATTACACCTCCTGCTGTATTATTCCAGGTGAGACCAGTTTTTCATGCAATCAGGAACACAAAATTTTTGACTTTTCTCATAGATAGCCCTTAAGTCTACTTAGAAACTCTTACCAACCCATGTGCCAAGGAGCTCTGTCCCAGCAGGGGCAGACAGGGATGCTGACGCAATTCTTAGCAAGTCATGCAGGTTCAGTCTTCTGGTGGCCACAGGTTTGGTGCAGACTTAAAGACCCATCAGATTAGTTGTGAGATGCAGAATTTACTGAGTAGTGAACATGGAGTTCCTGCTCATGCCCAGCTCAGACCATGCACACATATTCAGATGAGTGTGTACACCCTTCTAACCAGCAGAGAGATTCTGGGCAGCCCCAGGGACAAAGCAGAAACTGTTGCAGAAGGGATGTTTGACCTGCCTAGGATGGCTGTGAAATCTTCCATGAGATGGAGACAGCCTTCCTGGGCTCCCAGGTTGTTGTCTTTACACTCAGCACACAAAAAGTATGTCTTTGTGGGTAAAGGAGAAAATAACTCTTGAAATGGTCCCCTGTGAGATACTGTGGTACCCAAGGGTACCCATGGATCATGGATACGATGGTTTGGATCTCTGGATCCAGATCCATAGACTGATAACTTTGTGGGTGGTGTAGGGATTAATTCTGGCCCCTGGGCATCTCCCTGCAACACTCCCTCCTTCATACCCCTGTCCCTGCAAGTGTGCACTGAGCCCTGGGACTGAGTTCCCTTCACCTGTGTTTGTGCACAGGAGTGGAAATAAGCTAAATTTTGCACTGCCTGGGAGAGAAGTGATCTCTTTTCCATCTGTGTCACAACCATGCAGGAGTTTCAGCTGCCATCATAGGAAAAAGCACTCCTGAGAGAGTAAGGGATGTTTAAGAAGGGATTCTTCACTTGGTGGTCTGGACTGACCTCTCCTGGATGTGAAGGACCACAGAGCCACTGTCTATCTCACCAAACAATAATACTGCTTCCCCTTCTCTCCCCTTCCCTTTCTAGGCTCAGAGGGGAATGGTGGCAGTGAGGAATCAGAGCAGGACCTGTGGTAACATTTCAAGAGCAACAAGCAGAGTCCTGTGCACACAGGAATGGAAAAAGGGATGAAGAAGCAAAATCCAACAAAACAAATAATGATGTCATGCACAGTATTCCTCTCCTCTTTTCAGTGGTCTATAAATGTGATCTGAGTTCTCAGCTGTCTGTGCCAATGTATTTCCAGGTGACACCTTCAGATGATTGGGTAGGATGAACTTGTCTTCATGTGAGATGGATCTAGATCCCTGTAAGAAAAGAATAAAGTCTATGTGTGGTTAACCTGTCATTTCTGTAACCCACTCACAATCCTGTTTATTCTCCTCCAACCCTTACCCATCCCACCTGATAATTCTGTTCCCTCAGATTCCTTCGGATCTCCAGCTTCAGGCCTGTGCATATTCTTACACCTCAGCAGAGACACTGCTGGCATTGCCTCCAGTCCTCTGGGCATATCCTAACTGCAGGATGCTCCCACCCTCAGACTTTGCTCTATAACTCTGCATCAGCTGCTCCCAGTGCCTGTAGGTGCCTGTTCTCACAGAAGCAGAACTGGCAGAGTTTCAAAACACCAGCCATGAGCTGCAGTTACCAAAGATCTGCCTGTAAGCCTTCTTGGGGCTGGAGAAGGGATTGTATTGGAGATGAGCAGAGGCTGCAGTAACTCTGCTCCAGCTCAACACCTCTATTGACAGAGGGAGCACAGCCATTGCAGACCCCAGCTCCTTAGGTCCAGGAGGGCCACTTGGTTTTGCAGGGAGCTGTTCTCCCAGACACTTTTTCCTCCTGGGCAGGCAGGGTACAGCACACAGGGAGAGCCTTTTTTTAGCAGCAAGAAGCTCATGGTAGAATGAGACCTGCCACTTGCACAGTCACAGCATCAGTCTTTGTTTGTGTACTGAACTGCTGAGCAATTAACTTGGAGACAAGACATTATATGCAGAGCACAGGCCTGTAATGTGCTTTCTATTAGGGCTGCCTCACATTTCCTATTATTATATGCCACTTTCTGTTGCACCTTTCCCCAGCTGTAACCACTCAGGCTGAAATCTTCCCTCCTGGGTGTTGCCTCAGGCTGGACTGATCATATTTTGTGAGGAAAGTTTATATGTGCCTTCAGGGGATCCCTAGTAGGGTTGTGCAATCTTTGCTAATGGCTCTGAATGACACACAGGGAGAAGAGGACATGGGAGAGGCAGGAGAAAATACTAATGCAAAGCTGGGAGTGCAATTATGCTGGGATGGAGCTAAGCTGAAGGCAAAGGGGTCTTGTAGAGAGGCCTCTATGATTTCCTGCTGCATGTTCTTTGTTCATAATAACTGAAAGAGTGATCCTTCATTGTCTGGTCGTGTCTGGTTACATTTTCCTGGATGTAAATTACAATACAGCTTGTCTGACCTCAGTGTCATCATCCCCAGAAAATTGCAACTGGTTCTCACACTGTTATTATGGAAAGCACTGCTATCCAGGGGAGTCATTCTCCCTCCACCTTCCATCACCTATGCCTTGCCATGCTCCTGAAAAGGCTGAAAGCTTTTATTACCCTGTGGCTTAAAAAGTGCTATGGGTTAAAGCAGTAAAAGGTGTGTGCTCCTCATGAAAAGGGCAACAGGTGTGGCTCCAAATACCAGTCTTAGGGGCATGGAGAGAACTGGTCAGTTGAAAAAAAAGGAGGAATTTGCGTCACTTTTTTCACTGTTCATCCTTATTGGGAAAAGCACTGAGGCAAGATTTTATAGCAAGATCCCATCAACTTTACCTGGGATATTTGGCACAATTTGTCTGGAGCAGAATGATCCCCTATGGCTCCATCCAGCTGCTTCTCCTCCATGTCCCAGCCAAGCATCAGTCAGCAGAGGGGATACACAGACCTGAGGCTGGGCAACACAGGGCTCACAAATGTAGAAAGTGTCACAGTGGAAGAGGTGCTGGTTTGGCTGTAGGGCTGCTGTGTTGAAATGCATTGCTCTGGGCAATGAACTTGGGCTGTGCTAAGGGCAGAGAGGATTTCAGGTACTGGGGAGGCTGATCAGGAAAAGCAAAGAGTCTGGTGAATGAGATACCCATGGCAGACCTTACTGCTGCAAGCCCCTGAGGTATCTGGAGGAAGTGGCCTCCTAAGAGCAGCCTCTGGATGGTTTCTGTTGGGCTGCTGCCATCAAGTTTCCATTGCCCCCCCAGCATGGACACTCCCAGAGCTGGTGATCCCATTCCCAGAGGTCACCTCACTCTTATTAATCTGATCTTCCAATCCTGCAACAGACCTGCTTACAGAGAAGGTAAGCACAGGACCCTCTTTTCTTTCTCTTTATGGAAATACCTCTGAGCAAGGAGGGTGAGGACAGAGAAACCCACATTGTTGTACACAAATATGAAATCAGGTGCACCAGGGAAGAAAAAAAAGCTAAATTATTCCTGCGGCATCTCTGCTCCCTATGTGAGGCACAGCCTGTTAATGTTTCCCATACTTCCCACCTCCCTCCCCAAACTAGATGAGAAACAAATCCATTATCTGAAGGACATTTGTCTAAAATTCCCCTTTTGTGCTTTGGCTATCTGGGACCTGCAGCTGTCACTTCCCATTCTTCTTGTAATTGCTCCTACTACAGCTAATAATGCATTTATCAAGCAGAATTTACTTATTTATTTATTTGTCTCCCTTTATTATTTTTATTATTTAGGTATAAAATAGGTCTTTTTCTCCACTGCTTCATCAAAAATCTATAGTCTTCTAAAGCAGCAGTGGCTGCTCTGTGCTTTTGCTTAAGCTGCAAGGAATTAATTTATTAATATATATTGTGCCCCTGCAGCAACCTCTGGGACGTGGGGTTTTCACCTGATTGTGTCACCCCTTCCCATGATAGCTCCTATAGTTAAGCTCTCACAAGGGGACAAAAAGCAATCCAAAAAGCAATTTGCTTGGCTGACAATTTCCTCTCTCCCCAGAGGTGTGGTCGAGGATATTTGAGCCCTGGAAGGAGTGAGGAGCCAGCCCTTGCCAAGGGTTTGCTGCAGTGGGGCTGGGACCAAGGGGCTGTGATGCTGCAGCTCAGGGTTCTGGGGACAGCCACATCTGAAGGCTCATGGTCCAGCACCCCAGGGAAGCAGGACTTGGACACCTTGGAGGGGGCAGCACATGACATGGGGCTCTGCAGGCTCAATTTGGACAACTCAGTTCCTTGTTCTTGCCTCCCACCTTCCTTCTCCCCTGTTCCATGGGGAGCCTTGGAAATGCCTCTTTTTGGTGGGAGCACCAAGCTTCTGTGCACATTTTGGAACAACCACTGAGGGTTTGAGGGAAGAGTTTATCAAACACACATGCGTCTTGCTTTGTTATTTACCTTCTTCTCTGGGCAAATCAAGGCTCTCTTTCACTGTTATTTCAAGGGTTGATAGGAAAGGAGCTGAATCACTAAAACTTCAGGTTTCCTACTGCTTTATTAATCTCCCCTATTCAAGGATTATCTGCAGAGCCTGCCCCAAAAAGCAAAATCTTCAGCTACCTCCTACTTCTGTCCCTGGGATATTTACTTTGGAAGTTGTACACCTAATGAGCAATGGGACAGAGGTGAAAGGCAAAAGATTGTCCTCTCATGCACTTTGCTCTTGCAAATCAGGCAACAGAATTGCAAAAAGAAGCATGGGGATGGATGCTGAAAGGACAAAAAAATATCATTAGGTTGCAAAGTAAAACATCTGGAGCACCAACTGCCCTTTTGCTTAAAGGAATGTTGAAGCAGGTGTTTGAGACCTCAAGGAGAGATGAAGGAGAGAGTTGTTCTGACATCTGTATGGACATTGTTGAATCTTCACCTCTCTGGGGCTGAGAGGAAATTCACTCCTTTTCTCCCTTGGAACAGCAGTGTATAAACTTGAAAAACACAAGGGTCTTTCAGATATTCCTCTGCTTTTGTCTCCACTCCAGAGTTGTCAGGATGAAGTGATTGCTGTGACCTTTTCAGGTGTGTGTGCTGCAGGGCAAAGAAGAGCAGAATTCAGCCCATCAGATTTACAGGTACAGGGGCTTGGCCAGATGCTCAGAGATGCTTCTGACTTCCCAGTCTGGCTGCTTAATTCAGGAAGCAGTTGGAACAAACAGCTAATCTAGACTTTGAAATCTTCATTAACCAAAATTTTTGTCCAGTGTCCTGGATGAGAACTGGGTGGACCCATAAAAACCTCATGTGTATTTGGACAGCTAAGGGATCCAAGGTTTGTGAAAAATTCCCTCTGAGATGAAGGAGAACCAATTCTTCCAGGCAGTGAAAGACCTCTAAAGAGGATTCACCTCAGCAATGCTCTGCAATCCAGGTTCCTCTGCTTGGTGACCTGGGAGTTATGGAATCACTTTTTCAGAGGGAAAGAGCTAGAAAGACTAACTCATTCTGCTGTAAGTGACAAGCATTGCCTTGCTTACCAAGCTGAGGGTTTATCTTGCCAAGCCATGGGGACATTTCCCCCCAACTGGCTCAGGTGTTTGTGCCTGGCACTGCAGACATGGTTTCTGGGACTGAACCCCCTCTGCTGCTTCCCCTCCACTGCCAACATGGCAACAATTCTCCCTAAGAGCAGAATTGTGACAGACGCTCAGATGTGTTATCTTCTACCCTTTAGCACCCTATTTTGTATTGAGTATAGATTCCATGAGTAATAATATGCCTCTCCTCCCTACCAGAGCACAATGGCCACCACAGGGGAAAGAGGAGTTCCATCCTTCCTCACTTCATCACTTCATCACTTCAGGACTTAACCTTCCAGCCATGCATGTGTCCTGCAAGCAACATCAGCCCTGCTCAGCAGAGATGCCACTTGCTTGTGCCACATTTGTGTAATGCAATGTTTCACTTGTCCTAAGGGAAAGCAGAAATCCAGAGCTTTGAGCTGAAGAAGTGTGTGTGCCCTGGATTGCTAAATGGCTGTGGACTGGTACAGGCTGGGGTGGCTGAAGCAGGTCCTCACTGCTGAACAATGGATTGCTGAAGGGACAGGAGAGGGGCTCCCTGTGCACTCTGGTGCTCAATTTTAGCTTTCCTTTACCCAAGCACAGGGAAAGCATTGGGGAAATGTTGCTGTGTTTGTTGGTTTTGATTTTAGTTAGTTTAATTTGCTTGTTCCCCCTGCAGCCACCATGGTCCTTATAAAGCTAATTCTTGGATAATTTTTAAAGAAAATTAGAAAAAATGTCTCTTCTAAGCTCTGTAAAATCCCACTGGAAAAAGAAACTTAAATGAGAAGCTTACTTTCCTTTGATAGTAGAGCTGGATGGGCTAGCTCATAATCATTTTATTGAATTGCAGGCATGGGTTAGCCAAATAATTTTGCAGCTTTGTCTGTTTTGGTGGACGAGTTCTCTTTTAAAATACTTAAAAAGTTTTCCTCAAAGTAGAAAAAAAGTAACCTAAGTATTTTTATATGATGTTTCATAGAGCTACAATAAGTTTCCCAAAACCTAAAATTAAATTATTTATTTCTGATTGAGTAAAATGTTACATTTGACCCAGAATGAGTTATGGCTAAAATTCCAACAACTTTGGACCAGACAGTGAAGAGCCTCCAGCACTGAGAGCAAGCAATCAGTCCTCTCTCTTTTCATTTTTACTAGGTTATTTTATTTTCAGGAACACCAATTTCACCCAGAAGTGTAACAAAGCAAAAGAAGTGCTTAATCAGAGGTCTTTTGTCATGGCCCATTTAGATCCTAAAAGGCAGATTACAGGGAAAGAAATCTTTAAAAACCAATACAGAGTGGAGATCTCTGCAGTTGCTCAGGATCCGTTCATGCAGTTTGTGATGTGCTAAGGAACTGCCCTGCTCAGTCAGGGTGGGTTTATTCCCCTCCACCCTCCTCTCCTGCCTCATTTTCAACAGCTGTAGAGCAGATAATCTCTCACTTGCCTTCCCATCCAACCCTAACTCGACCATTGTCCCTTCACACTCTGGGTAAAGTGTCATCACAGCTAAGTGATGGCCATTAGACTCTATAAAATTAGGATTAGTCAGGATGACTTCCTACATTAGATCAATTTAAGTCATTGGCTGGTGGAAAAAAAGAGTGATTCTCTCCTCTGTTAGCTGGGATATGGCTTGTTTTTTGTGACAGCATGGGGTGCGATTGCAGTTTTTCTCTTGGAGTCATTGATTCTCCTTCTACCTGCATCCTCTATTGTACCTGCTGCTTCCCAGTCTGAGCTTTTGGCTTGCCCTGGGTAGAGATCATCTGAGGTGAATGTCTGATGGGCAGACAGGAGTTTTTGGGAAGGTAATTCTGAGGCAGAAACTTCTGTAAAAAACAGGAGCAGGCTAAGGCAGGCTCCCAGAGACTTGTTCTGGCAGCATCCCAAAGGCTTTTTGTGTTTGTGACTGAGGACAGGAGAGCACAAACCTGGTGAGCCCCAGGGATGGGTGGCTGAGCACAGGGAGAGGAATCATGTCTCCCTCTGATGCCACCTTGTTTCTGGAGGAACCTTGTTGCCCCAAACCAAGCCTGGTTTCATTTTGCTTGAGTGCACAGATTGCACAAACCTGAGCACCACCCATCAGGTGATCCTGTTGTGGTCCAAAGGGAAGCAGGTCCTCTCTGAAGGTGGTGCAGACGTATTCCAGGTTAGAAATCTCTCCTAAGCAGTTCATGAAACATCAGCACCCTGCTCTCCAAACCTGATCCTACCCAGATCTCCAGCTCATGAGGAGCTCAGTGAGGAGCCAGTGTCCAGGCAGCCAGGGGTTGGGAGAACAGAGGGGGAAGGCTGGGAAAGATGTGGGCTGCTCATCACACCCAGGGCACTGCCAGGCCTGGCCTTATTCAATCACAGATTTGCATCCATTTTATTAAATTCATAAGAAATCTAATTCCCCATGTCCTCAAGGAAGGTAACCTATGTGCCTGGCTCAGTGGCCTGCAGGGTCCATCTGAGCCTTTGTTGCAGACTGAGAACACTCATCACCAGGGTGGTGTGAGCCACCAGGGACTAGATGGAGGGCTTGGGGTCTGTACCCAAGGCCTGAAAGGCTGTGACTGAAAGAAAGAGGAGAGATGAACCCCTGGGTGTGCAGAGAGCCCTCCTGCACCCTCCCAGCCCATTCTCCCCACTCCCTGCTGTGGATCTGATCCAGCATCTCTGTGTTCTGGTCCCACAGGTGCTGCACGGCCAGAGCTCTGTGGGAGGGCTGCAGAGGGTCTGCACAGGAGAGAGCAGAGGGAGGACATCTGCCCTCTGCTCATCCCTGTGCAGAGGGCAGATGGAGAGTGCCTCTCTGGGTCATGTGGATCTGATCCAGCATCTCTGTGTTCTGGTCCCACAGGTGCTGCACGGCCAGAGCTCTGTGGGAGGGCTGCAGAGGGTCTGCACAGGAGAGAGCAGAGGGAGGACATCTGCCCTCTGCTCATCCCTGTGCCCCCTTCCCTGACCCAGCTGGACAGTGTCTCTCTGGGTCCCCTGTTCCCAGTGTCCTGGGGAAACAGGATCCTGGCATTGCACAAGGTTCCAGCCCAGCCCTGCCCAGCCCAGCAGGGCCCCTCACTCACCAGGCTGAAGTGCCTGCTCTGTCACACCATGCTCTCCTGGGGAGCCCCATCCTCCTGTCCCTTTGGGACATCCCTGGTGCCTTCTGGTGTGTCCCAGAGTCCTGTGTTCAGATACCCCAGGACAGCCCTTTCATCACACTGCAGAGCTTGGTCTCTGCCCCTTGCTGAGACATGCTGCAGAGACCAGTCTAGTAAGTCAAACTCATACAAATTTTTTAGAGCTTGAGACATTCACATCCTTATCAGACTCCAGACTCAGCAGCTTGGGTCTATTTCTAACACAAAGCAGAGAATTTTGCCTAAAAGCTATTGCTGTTTCTTGGAGAGGAAAGAAATTTTGTGTCTTGACAGTCCTGGGGCTGAGCTAATGTAGTTATACCAGAGATTTCTCCTCCCAAAGTCCTTTTAAACTCAAGAGTCTGTGTTTATACAGCACTTAGCCCAAAGGCAGCTCATTCTGTGTTGGCCCTTTGGCACTGCAGCAATAAACAGGATTAACAACTGGAGTCAGCAAGGCTTGGTACCTGTTAGAATTTCCTGTGGACTATGCAGAAGGTGCTGTTCCTACAAGCATCCTGGCAGTGAATTATTTATGGGCAGCATAAGGCTCGCAGTGCTTGCCAGTTTATTAGATTTATAACTAGCTGTGCTGGGTCCATTGAGTGTGTCTGTGCATGTACGAGCATGTTCTTGTTCAGCTGCTCCTTGCCAATGCCCTACTAGTTAGGGAAGATCTGCTCGCACACATTTCTAACATAAACACAAAACTTTGTGACTCAGATGTGAGAAAATCTTGGAGAGGCAAAGGATTGTTACTAAGGAAAAGAAAAAGAGCTTGTTAGGATACCTCAACTGAAGATGTAAACTTTCATCCAAGCACAGGCTGAAAAACAGAGATTATTTGAAGGGTGAAAAAGTTTGGTTTTCTTCCCAGTTCCACAGCTTGTAAGAGACCTACCTCTGTGGGTTTTATCTAGAAACATGTGGACTTCTAAATTCTTTTATGGCTTATGCATCTTTTTGGTACCCAAGGGTGGTCAGTTCACTGTGTGAGTGTTGGAAAGGATTTTAAACACAATTTTCTCTTGAAACCCATGGATGGGAGCACTTGCCTTGCAGCTAATGTCTGCTATTCCAGATCCAACAGAACTGAAAATAGGTGTTATTAAAGGCTCATCTTTTCCTGTGCTCTCTGTTATATCTGTGCTGTGATGTTGCCAGTAGAGTCATCACTGCATGTGAAGGTGCTGGCCTGGGGCCATGAAGCTCTACAACACCTCTCTCTGAAGAGGTGACTGGTGACTCTTGCTAACACCAGAGGTTCTGCTCTGAGGCAGGAAAGGGATGACAGGAGCAAGGCCTTTATACATGCAAATGATCCAGGCAAGGGAGCAAAACTTGCCATGGCTGGAGCAGAACTGGCTGAAAGCAGAACGTTTTGCAAAGTTTTCTGTGAGCCCTTGTCAGCTCTGACTGGTGCAGAGAGAACCTGTTTGAGCTGTTCAATAAATTGGATGGTTTAAATAATGTATGGACTGTCGTTCTGGATTCATGAAAACAGCTGTGTGAAGCACTGACTTGTTCAGCTGCAACAGGTTTCTTTCCTCTTTAAAAAGTTCTCTTCACTAGGCATCAAAATCTCACCAAAAACTTTTGGATTCTGCTTTGGAGGGTTTCTAGTTAGACTTGAGCAGACTGGTGTGCATTTCACAGCTCTATTTTCATGCTGTCGAGCTTAAGTTTGGCTGCTTTTCTTTTCTTTTCTTTTCTTTTCTTTTCTTTTCTTTTCTTTTCTTTTCTTTTCTTTTCTTTTCTTTTCTTTTCTTTTTCTCTGTTTGTCTGGGGGTTTTGTTTGTTTGTCTGAGGTTGTTTTTCTTTAAATCTAAAGATCAGTTAAAGAATCTCCTGGCAGAGAAAGGAAAAAAGCCTTTTCCCCCAACAAAATGACCAAGTGAATCCATTTCACATTCCCAACTAAGCTCTCAGTTTCTTCCTTGATCTTCAAATACTAATTCTATTGCTATTTGGACTAAAGTTGTGTATCAAGTCCAGAGATCAACAGCTCATGGGCCATGGGTTTACACCTTCATCCCCTGTCACCTAGTAAGATGATAAGAAATTCAAAATCCAAGAGATAAATCCAAGGAGGGGGAAAGAAGAGACATTTATTTTAGTGCCACAGGAGGGAAGTGGAGTCAAAAGAGCAGTGAACTGCATTCCATAGCAGAGAAAAAGGATTGAGCTACAATATTCTGGTGCTTCAATGGTGTTGTCACCTGCTTTCTCTCTCGGTTACTCCAGGTATGATGGATGATGATGATGATGATGAAGATGATGATGATGATGATGATGATGATGGTGATAGGTGAGGACTTCCATAGGTCATCTCTGATTGCCAAAAGCTGCTTTCAGAGGACTGCTCCCCCTGCACATGTCTCTCTGGTGTATCCAAGATCAGGATAACAGTGTCTTTGGGGCACCATCTTTCCCGTGTTGCTCTGCCCTGCTCTCAGTGCCCTGCGAGGCTGCCTCAGGGTCCCTCAGTGAGACCTGAGCCTTTATCCCTGTATCTCCATTGCTGGACCTGCCTTCCTTTCCAGGAGTAAGCATGGACAAGAGCAAACCCTCAGCATCAGAGGTGTCAGGGAAGAAAAGTGGCTCACAGAAGCACGTGAAGCACGGAGTGGCACTGTGCAATGGAGAGGAGCCACTCAGTCAAAGCTGGTTTCAGTATCTACAAGTGATTTAGTCACGGTGGGATTCTTCTGCAGTCAATGGGGAGAAGAAAAACTCTCAAGGGTGTGATTCATGTGACCTACTTTAGGCATCTACTTTGGAATGAGATGAATTACACCTCTGGCTCCATTGACTGTATATTGATGAGATGTCTGCCTACTGTAGGAAAGGAGCTTTGGGTGACTAGCTTAAACTTAGAAGCCTGAATTTAATCAGATTAACTCACCCTATATGTCTACACATGCTCCAGTTCTCTCTCTTGTTGCTGTGTAGACATGAAAGCAAGAGCCTTTTCTTTTTCTTTGTGAGACACAAATAAATCAAAAAGCACTCAAAAAAGAGCAGCAATGTGAGGCAGGGCTAGCTTGTGCAGGAAACTGGGTAGGGAAAGGTATTAGCTTCTCTTGTCTGTCCTTGGAACAAATTCACAGGAATCAAGGTAAATAGAGGTGATTTTGTGCCTAAATATAAAAAATAAATATATATTTGTGAAGTGAGGTTTCCTGGAGTCTTCTGGCCATTTGTCACAGGAAGTAAAAAGGTCCCCCCCTCACTACAGAGACATTCTTACTTGAAGGTTTGAACAATTACTGCATTTTACCTTTTCTACCACAGCGTGGATGCTTTCTTCTTGTTAACAGTTTGTCTATGAGCATTTTAGCTTCAGCTTAATAAGACAGGATTGATGTTTGCACTCTGTGGAAAGGTTGTATAGGGTGGTGTTTCTGCTTTTTGCAGTAAGAAGACTATTGAAAAAGATGCCTCAGACAAGTGGGTGGGAGGGATATTAATAAAAAGTAGCATGTCCTCTTCTTCCACTAAAAAAACCTCAACAACAACATCCACTCCCACCCCACCACCCCCCAAGAATCCCCCTTCTCCCTTTCAAAAAACCCAAAACCCACAACTGGTTGCAAAGAGAGGCGAAAAAAAATATTGGTGGTGTAAAATGATGGTCATCATGAAAATTGAAGTCCTACCAAAACATAATGATAAAGCTTTGTGTTCAACCCTCCCACTGGGTATAAAAAGGGGTTCTCACCTATTTGCCCCATGACTCTGACAAAAGTGACTCAAGTGCTTCAGTCGAGTTCTATGAAAGAGTTCTGCCCACCTCCCTGGGCAGATCTGAGCTCCTGGAAGATTTCATATGCCACCTTGAGGAGGTACAATAACTCCCAAATAATAAAGTAAATTTCAAAGGACACTGTCACAAAACAATTTCTTTTATTTTCACAGTGCTGCTTTGCAGCTGCTCAGCAAACACCACGGTGGGAGCCTGACATCAAGGCAGCATTGCCCTGCAGGGCCATGTTCAATGGCTGGCAGGGACAGTGTCTGAGCAGCTTCCCTTATTCTGTAGGTTTCCTTCCAAGCAAAGTGAAAATTGTTGCTTCTTTAGACACATATTGCCACTTCTCACATTCAACCACTGATTACCAAGAGAGACAATTTTCTCTGCTGTTGTCCTGTGGGAATCCACAATGAGGAGAATGAGCTTTTCTCCACCAATGTGATGGACTTGATGTTGGTCTTGTTCCCTCAGACTTTGCAGAAGTTGCAAGGCTAGGGTTGGACAGAGCAATGGGCCATGCCAACCCTCTCTTAAACTCTGAACACTCTCCCAGGTCTCTTCAAGCTGAGACACAGAGAGGCCTCAGAGTTTAAGGTCAGTGGTTTTGTCCCTGGAGGCAGAGATCCCAGGTTGGCTCTCCATTGAATACTAAGGGGATGTGAAAGGCAGCCAGGCTCCAAGTCAGGAACATGAGTGTCTCTTCTAATCATCCCTCACCCATGCAAAAGTCACTCCTGGCAGAAATCCACCTGCCATTTCATTTCTCCCTGTCAGTGGATTAAACTGGACCCCCTCTGATTTATCTTGGTGTGCAGGGTCATAGGAGGCAGGGAGGGAAAATGCAGGATTTTTTTTTTAGCAGCACAGTTTTATAACAGAAGAATCCATGTTCTGCAAAAGCGTGGGGTCTGCTTTTTAATGGCTTGTTTCTTTGTATCTATTTTTATATATTTGATCTCTTTCACTTTGAAAAATATCAGCAGCAAAATACATCAGGGCTGGCTGCATAGTGAAATGGGTGGAGGGCTGCAGAGATGGATTGCTGGTGCCAGAGATCTGCCTGATAAAATGGGTAACTGCCAGATAAGACAGAAGGTTTGAACACAGATCTGCAGATCTCAGATGCAGAAATTTAGCTTTTTCACTTTTAGTCATGCCTGTGTAGGTGAACCTGGTCAAAAAAAGGTTGTGTTTCCAAGGACCCTTGTGAGTGTGACTTCCCCTGTCTACATGAATTACTTTGCAACAGTCAGCTTTGATCTTCTAAACGGCTCCTCAAGGCCATGGACAGTTCCCTTTAAGGCTTTCTGCAGATTATTAAATGTAATGTACCTATAATTTTAATATCACATCCTGCTCAGAACTCATTAGAGCTCAAAAAGGGCATAAGTAGCAGTGAAACTCTTGTTCTCATCTTAAACCAGCCAGTAGAATTAAATGATTTAGATGTAAGATTACCTTCTAGCAAACCAAAGCAAAAACTGCAGAGAACTGCCCATCCCCATCACCTGGAGAGGGAAGGGGACTACAGGGACCCATGAAAGACACTGCCACATCTGCTGAAGGACGAGCCAATGCCCAGGACCAGCCTTCCAGCCTTGCTATTCCATCGTCAATCCTCAGTGGCTCCATCACTGGGATGACGTTGCTCCTGATTGATACCCCATGTCATGGGCATGAGAATCTGCTCCCTCTACACTTTATGAGAAGCCAGGTAAAATAATTCCACCATGCCTTCCTTTTTATGAAAATGGAGCAAAGCGTGGCACACAGACATTCAATCTCCCATCGGAGATAAAGTGCCTTCATTTACTAGCTCAGAAAATCAATACCTGTGATTTGATATGAGCATTTATTTCCACTTAACTCCTTTCTATCACTGAGCCATTGGGGGAAGGCAGGAAAGCTTCATTTAGTGCAGCAGGATTTGCAGCGAATGCTGCCGAGTGAATTGCATTTTTCTGTGTGTACACATTCATCCGTCTTTCTGATATTCATCTTATGTGTCTCTGCCATTCCCAGGAGGATCAGGGAAAGGTTGTGTCCAGAGAAGGGGCAAACCATGGACCTTGGGCAAGTCTCTTGTGCTGTGGCACTACTGCCCAGCAGCTCTTTCAGTGTGAGCCTGTGTGACCATCCCCTGAGCTGGCAGGGGACAGGAGGAACCTCAGGGGCTCTGGGGTCATTCCTGGACTCGCGGAGTTTGATCCCCAGAGGAGAGACTCACATATTTAATTCAAGAGGAACAGTGGAAGAAATTCTATGTGGGAACTAAATGGGAGAAGGCAGGATGAATAAGAGAATCTGAATCAAGTACTTTCCGCACGAGGACAGCAGAAGCCAGGGATGTCTGTCACTGGTGTGTACTGCCTGTGGTAGCCTCTGGCTGTGTCAGCTGTGTGCCCCATCAGGGACAGTCCCTTCTGGCCACTTCATGGGAACCAGACTGGTTTCCAGAGCTGTCTGTGGCCATTTCCAAGCACCAGAGGAGTCCTCCCAATGGCGTGGTCATGCCCCTACACAGCACTGGCTGCTGCTCCTGGTGTTGGTGTGGAGGCATGTAAGTGGGTGAGGAAATAAATAATATACAAAAAAGTCAGCTTGTCAGTGTGTGAGGATGGAAATGAAGAGCACTGACCAGTGATGACCTTTTGTTTACATTTCCCTCAGAAAGGGAGAAATAATTGCAGTTTCTATGTGATGCTGCCTTCAAATTACACCCTCTCTCCCTGCTCTATTCAAGACCAGCCAGTGATGACATTAGAGTCTTGAATCAAACTAAGTGGTTACTATGGTGTCAGGCTGAAATTATGAATCTCAGAGACCGCCAGCTTGGAGAAGGAGCAGTGGCGGACACATAATTAAAACTGGGAGAGAGAATAGAAGCCACATTGTATCTGAATAGCAGCGAGATTGCACTTCCGAGGAGCGGTTACAAAAAAAAAAAAAAAAAAAAAAAAAGGGATGTGCGATGTGCTTAGCAATGCAGTTAAATGCATAATCAGGGACCAGGAACAATGCTCTCTGCTGGTATTTTACTGCTGGCTGTACCTCTGCTGCTCTCTCTCCAGTGCCTGCCTAGAGCCACCCCTGGCATCCAGCAGCCCCCTCAGAGTGAGAAAAGGCACAACCCCAACAGCCTCAACACTGCCTCCAGAACCACACCTTTGCATGGCAAAGACAGGGGTGTGGATGCTGGCACCATCGCTTCCCCTCGAGCAGGGCTGCAGGCAGAGCTCTGACTGACGAGGGAGGGAAGGGCAGGGTGGTGGGGAGCAGGATTGATTTGGTAATTTCAGCGGTCATTAGCGGAGCTCATTGTGAGTTTGATAGATCTGCGCTGCTTTGTTACAGTTAAGTGGACTGATTGTGGAACACAGAAACGTTTCTAGTGACATGACAGCTAATTTAGAAAGGGGGGAGTGGTGGGAAAAGAACATGCATTATTCCATAATTATATCTCAGCCCGTCCCAGCCCCATGACTGGCTCCCCTGAGAACATAACTCTGGTTTCTCTAGCACAAGAGTGAGATATCAGGCTTCTTCTGTTAGGCTGCTGCACACTGGGTCCCAACCTGCTCGTGGCCTTTTATGCATTGTGCCACTGCTGCACTTGTTAAACACCAGCGTTATCCCACTGCCATATTTGTTACACACTGCTGACAGCACCATTCAGCAAACCCTCACACTGCCCAGGCACCAGTGAACCCTCAACACAATGAACAAGGTTTTGTTCCTGTGTCCCGTTTGATGTTGGGACACAAGATCGTCCTTTGTGGTGATCCACCTTTGTGGTGTGTGATATGGGTTAGAGGAAGGTGTGAGCAGGGAGAGCAACTCATCCCAAAGCTGCTAATGACCCATTTTATTTAGAGCTGGAGTATTCCTGCCAGGGCTCTGGGAAGGAGCAGGGCACTGCACCTTCTGCTCCAGGCACTCCCTGCTGTGCTGGTTCTGAGGGGAGGTGTACAAACAACAGGTGATAAAAAGTGTGAGTGGGGTGCGTCATTAAACACAGAGATGAACCAGCAGAAGTTGGTGCTGAGGTTTGTCAGCCCTGTCAAGAACATCATTTACCACATACAGATGCTCTAAAGAAGATTTATGAATTCATCTTTTATGTAAGGTGTGACCATTGGGCCAAGCTGGGGTCCTTGATCAGTGAAATCCTTATAGATGTGCCTGGCCATTTAGACCCTGTGGAATTCAGGAGATCAGAGCCTTAATGATCTTGCAGCACAGAACACAAGAAAAAACATGCAAAAGGAGGTTATTTTTTATCACTAGGCTCAAAACTCCTGAGCTAAATGCTGTCAGGGACAGATCAGCTGAAAGAATAGATGCTCTTTCCACCCTCTCCCAGTCCTGGCTCCACTGATAGATAATTAAAGGCCTGCAGAGTTGGATCCCAGCACTGCAAGAAAAATATCCCATTTTTTAATTGACTGCCTGTTTAGGTAATATAAAGAAAACAAGACTATGGTCAGTAGGAAACGCAGAAATTGTCTTCTATCTTTCTTCTTTCAAATCTTTGAGTCTGCATTTAAGGAGAGAGAAGGAAAAATAATTGAAATGCAAAGCAGAGGGGTGGGGAACTGGCAGGAAAGCTGGGGGGAGGGGGGTGGTCCCGAGAGCTCTGCATTGGGAAAAGTCCTCAGATGCAGCTGCTGCCTCATGAGAGCAGTGGGCTATTTTTAATGTGCCGCGGCTGTATTTGCACTTTCAATTGCTGTCATTAAGAAGGCAATACCCACTCTGGCAATTACTACGTCAGTGGGGTTCACTGGAGTCAGCAACTCCTCCTTTCCAACACCTGCTGGATGTCTTGCTGTGCTGTGGTGCTCAGGTGAGACTGTTCCATTATGCCAGTCTGGCAGAGTTGCTGGGGCTTGCTGCAGATGTGCTTTGGATGGAATCTTTATGGCCCAAGGATGGCAGCAGCTCAGCAAGCCAGACTGAACCTCTCCAGGCAAGAGCTAAGGAAAGTTTCTTGGCCCAAGTGGAGCATCTCTTTGCAAGTCTGCTTTTGGTTTGAACACGTCCCTGGCATGAACGTTCCTTCCTTGGAAAAACACTGAAATAAAGAATGAGTCCTACAGGAGTGTCCTTAATCAGGAAACTAAAGGAATTCTGCCTCTGGAATCACTCAGGTTTCACTGGTGAGAGTCTTCACTTTTTGGGTCTCTTAGCCAAGGCAACCCATGGGATGCTATTTGCCCTTCCTGTTGTGATGGATGCAGGTGTTAAGCAAGGGAACAGCAAATGGTGATCAGGGATTGCCAGCATGAAGGCTTCTGGGCAAACTTAGGAGGAGGTGCAACTTCTTGCAGTTATGGTTTTCATGACAGTCATTTTTAAGAAATAGCAGAAATACATCTGTCAGAATAGACCTAAGTTAATCCTGTCTTGAGGCAGAGGGGAATTTTTCCTTGTTCCACCTCATTTTTTTTTTCAGGTTAGAAAGATTTTAATAAATTCACTTCTCTTCAGTGTTAGTCTACCTATCCTTCTTTCAAGTTCTCATGGTCAGACAAAGTGCTCCAGGCCTTAGTTGCTACCAGAATCCCTGTTTTATCAGAATATGAATTATATGATTAAGAAAAATATTCAGAAAATAGAAATATTTGGCTAACTCTGTTGAGCTTTAATTAAAATTAATATAATACTTTATTGGAGCTGAAATTCTGAAGCATCACATGTAACTGAATATATTTAACCAATTAACTAAGTCAAACAAGGCTGTCTAAACTTAATCACAGACCTCTCCATTCCCCTATTACGTCAAGTGCTACTAATGCTGTTATACTTTTGACAAGTGGCCCCTGGCAAATGAGCAAATCAATAATGTATTTGAGCTAGGCACTGAGCACATTTGCATTTCTGCAGTGCCTTTTGCTGAGGATCCCAAAGCACTGTGGGAACTTTCAGTTTGTTAAACTTCCAGCAGACCCAGGTGCAGAGCCAGGTGGTTGAAGGGGTCCCACACGAGGTGGAGGGACGAAGGTCTAGATCTGGGCAGGGCTGGAGATCCCATCCCCTTGGGTTGGGGCAGACTCCTGTCCCTCCCACAAGGTTGGGACCTCAGTCCACCCCTTACTGGGGTTTGCCATTGGGATGCTGAATTCCATCTGCTTGCAGTTTGTGGTTTCCCAGAAGTGCTGAATTCTGTCTCCAGGGCTGCACAGACCAAACTTTGGCTCCTTGAAGACTGAGCTCCACAATTACTCTGCTACTGCCTGCACTTCCTTGGGGTTTGTGGTCCTCATTTACTGATGACAATCTCCAGAGCTCTCTCCATCATCTGTGCTGGATGAGGCACTGCCTGTTCTATAGCCCATTCAGGCTGACATGAAGATGCAACACAGCTTGGTTGGCCATCCCTGCTCTCTTTGAAAAGAACAATGCCTTCCAAAAGTGTGGAATTAGTGAAGATCTAAATGCTCTGGAAGAACCAACATGCACTTTTCAATTGGGACCTTTTTGCAATAACAGTCAATCTCATTGCTAAGAGACTGCTCTTGATATTCATCCTGCATTTTCCTATTATTGAAACAGAAGACTAGGACCATATTTAAAATATCCCTGGTACAATAAGTAAAATAAGTATTTATATAGTCACAACACTTGACTGTTTAGCCTGAAATTTGAAAGACCTTTCCAAACACTAAGGCAATAACCCAGATGTGGAGAGCAAACATTTTTAGACACACTGTAATGAAGGAAATGGAGGCCATGAGAAATCCATGCATGATTTGTGTACTGTGATATATTGGGTCTGTGGCTGAGCTGAGCAGAGAGTTTGTGGGATTCATTCCCCAAGCCCTAGACACTTTTCCTGTAATTTTTTAAAAAGAAATGCTACATGTACGTGAGTTTTGTTCTTTTTTCCTCTGGGAAAAATATATCTACAAAATGGGTTTCCGATAATGGATCATTTATGTTCTATCACATTGTGATTAATGGATCTTTACATCCCCAGAGGGGAACAGGCTAGTGACACTGCTGCCACAGCACCTCTTTGGGAGTCAGGAGCTCAGGTCCAGTTTTGGCAGCTGTGGGATGAGCTGGAGCAGTTTCCTTGACTCCAGTGGGGTCTCTTGGGACCAGTGCTGGTCTGGAGCCTGTGATGGTTGATGTCCAGGAGGGCTTTAGTCCCATCACGCAGCAACAGGAGGGTGAAGAGCAGCGATTGCACTCAAAGCAAACAGGCACTTAGAGAATGAAAGGCAAAGATGACTGTCCCCGGAAAGCAGCGACGTCAAAGGAAGTTTCAATTGTAGTAGATAAATCTGTTCCACATGAAAAGGAACTTTTGACTACACTGATGCTGTGAAGTTGTGTTTAGGGGCTCAAGGTGTGGGAAGGGGATATAAATTAATACTGAGAAAAGGTGGGTGAGGGAATTTCTATTATTAAAGAAGGAAAGAGGCCCTGAATGGAGGCAGAAAGGATGGTGAAGGCAAACACTCCACGAGTTCCTGAATTTTCAGGGTGGGAAGTTGGAGCAACTTTGTCAAGCTGCTGAAAATCCCAGAGTCCCTTGGGCAACACCTTTTGTGCTCTGCCTCTGCGGGAAGACGGCTTTATGAGATAATGATGTTATTTCAGCACAAACTCTTTCATTCCTGCAGCAAATTAAAAGAGGAAAACGAAGGGGGGATATCTGGGCAGGGGGGAAGAAACCAATGTTATTTACTCCTCTGCAGCTGACATTAAAGGCTTCTTTAAGGGCCAGTGGGTTATTAACTTCCTGTCGCCTGCCACAATGATATGCTGTGACATATTGTCACCGCATTCCAGCGAAGCCTTAAACATTAATTGGGAAGTAAGATGAGTGAAGCGGCTTTAATGAGATACCTTGTTGTAACTTCCAACTTTACACATTATTTACAGTGATTCCACTAATGGTTCCATCCATCAGAGGCAGGGAGAGGGACTGGGGACGGGAGCAGGGGAAGGAGGGGTGAAAAGAAGGAGATAGATATCGCAGGTTGAGTGAGAGATGCAGGGAATAGGGAAGGAATAAGCTACAGGGTGCAGGCCAGAGAGAGAGAAGTTACATCCCTCTGGTGTTTCTCACCTTGAATTTAATTTCCTTCAGTCATTTTCCAACTACAGCAGTTTTGGAGCAAGAAGATGGGAAGAGAGTTTATCCCATAACACAGTCCCACTGATTAGCCTGGCTTTACCATGCCTTTATTGCTCCTCCCTTCTCTCCTAAATCTTTCTCTCAGCTTCCTTCCTTGGATGTTAACTGGAGTTGCACAAAATTCACCTTAGTTTTCCAGGGTGGATAGAAAGCCCTGGCTGGATGGGCAGCAGGATGCACATTCACAAGGTAGCTATTCAACTCCATGGGATAGGGTTTAATAAGGTTATAGGGAGTGGAGCAAGCCAAGCAAGTCCTATGAGGGCATTGCAAGGATCATTGGAGGGAGTTTGTTTAAAATTTCACTTGAAAACCAGCTTAAGAACCTGATTGTCAGCATCACCTTATTGAAGCCACCCCAGACAGGATGGTGTGGCTGTTAAATCTGATGGCTGTTATTAATGCTGTCCAACTTAAACCTGCAGGCAGCAGGTAAAGTCACTGAGAGACCAAAAGTAGTGACAGATGCAGATTTAAAAGGCAAGGTGTGGGGAGGCTGAATTCTCCAACCTGGACTGCCTGGTGTGATATCCTATCCAAACTTGCAGTTGTGTGATAGCACAGAGACCCCACGTCAGGACAACCCTTCCCATTAGCAATGCAGGTCCTTCCCACCTCTGCAGGACCAGCACCAGCCCTAAGACTGAGAGTGGATCACAGCCTGATACCACACGTGACCTTCAATTACAGCCCTAAACCACTAACAGGAAAAATGCTGGACTGGCAGCCTCAGAGGCCTGCAATCCTTGGAAGAAGGGTGTGAGGCCAGGCTGGGTCCTATTAACATGATGTTCATCCTGCATGCAGCACTGGGGTCAAAGCTGAGCAGGTAGCAGATGAACCCAGTTTCCACGCTCCCATTATTCCCTGGAAGAGTCAGCTGGCCTTGTGATTCAGGTGGGTCAATACTGTAAGGAGGAAGATTTGACCCTGTTTTAATTAGAAGGAGCAGAACGAGCTGAGGGAAGACGATGATTATAATAACATGGCCTGGCAGGAAAGTGCCCAGGGCACCAGGCATTCATTCCCAGCTAGAAGGCATGTGGATTTCATGGTTTCAGGATGTTCTGTATAGCAGCAGGTTTATGCTCCCTCTTCTGTTTTCCATTATATCATTTCTATCCTTGTTAACAGCAAAGTCCCACAGCAGCACATGCAATCACAGCTAATGGATTCCAGTTTTACTCCTGGATTTAAAGAACGTTTCTCGCAATACTGGGCTGGATGGCTGTTGAAATGGAGCAGACAAAGAGACAATTAATTGCAAGTATGGGTGTATAAAAAGCACCTGGGGATAGATCAGCTGGGGGAAACACATGGAGTTTAAGAGCACATGCGCATGCCAACAGCCCCTTTTCCCATGAAAAGTTGAAATTTCCACTCACAGCTACCTGTCAAGGTTGGCGTGCCTTTAATTATAACGTCTGCGTGCTTCTTTAGGCACCATTTAATTCTCTCTGACAGCCACCCATTTAAAAATAAAGGCAAACACTCAGAACTTGGTGGCAGATCGGAGCCAGGCAAGGGATGTGCTAATTGCCAGATGTTGTTCATTTGACTCTGATCCATTACCAAAATTAAAGAAAGAAGAAATGGAAGTAGGAAAGGGAAAAATGCTGCCCCGCCTCCCCTCCACTGAGCTGTCTGAAGGTTTGACTCGCTGCTCTTGGTGAGCAGAGCACATTGGGGTGTTTGAGCATTAACAGCATCACAGGCCAAGCCACTTTTTGCAGCAGACTGTGGAGCATCTCTCCTGGGATCCAGTGTTCAGCGAGCTTCCAGGGGTAGCAGGGAAATATTTCCCCACTGTGCAGCCAGCTGTAGCCTCTCTCTGACATTTCCAGCAGCTAATCTGCTTTATCAGAGATGAAAAACCTCCATAGCTGGTGGCTCAGGAGAGCAGGAGGAGAAGTCAAAAACTCAGCCTGGATTTAAAGTAACTCTTCACTTGGATGGTTGCTAACACCTATTCCCAGCACCTCTTGTGCTATTTAGTCTGGGAAAAAGGATTTTTAAGTGCCAAGGGAAAGGTAACAAGGTCAAGGATGAAGACAGACAGCTTAGATTTACTCTTAAAGCAAATCTGAGCAGGATTTGGACTTAGCCCAGTAGGTTCCCCAATGCATTTTGCCTCAGTGAATCCTAAGAGGAGATTCATTTATTCATTTTTTCACGGTTGATTCTTGGGGTGAGACTCAGATGCCAAAAGTAGGCATTTAAAGCCAGTTAAGACAAAGGGATCTCTCAAAGGGATCTCAAAGAGGGATCCAGAGGCAGCTTTCAAAGCAGGGAAGCTAAGGGAAACCTTACCTTCCTTGAGAGTTTATCTCCTTCCAAGAGGTCACTGCATGAAGTGTGGTCCCTGGAGGGCAGGAATTTGATGGTCAGCAAGCAGCAGGGCCATCGTTCCTTCCTGGAGCTCTTGGGATGGGATGTCTTGGTGGGATGTCTGTCCTGCCTCCCACAGCTGCAGGGTGATGAGCTGGAGGGCATTTCTTTGTAACAGAAAATGCTGTGGAAGTCTGGGCTGCACAATGCTGAGTACTCATGGACAGTTTTCCATTTGGGAATTCTTCAGCATTTGCTGTAGTTCTCAGGCCACACCACTCTCCTTGGAGGGTCTTGTGCACAGCCTGGCCAGCTCAGGGGGGAGGGCTGGGTACAGGCACCCAGCCTCATCTTGTGGCTGCTTCTAGAGACACAGCCACAGAGGGCTTCAATTTTGCTTTAAGATGAAAGGGCTTCTCTTTCAACTGCCAGGTGGATCAATTCATTAAATAAAACCCAAAAAATTTCCTATGACTCTTGTTTCTTACAAACTGCTTGGGGTTAGCCAACAGGCTGGGTATTTCTCGTGAGCAGAGGTCAGCTGTGAAACTCTCCATGTGCAGAGCTTCAATATCCACTTTCAAAATAAAATCAAAGAAACAATGATTGAAAATTGGGATTTCAGCTTATTACCCTCTGAAAGGGGGCTGACTCCCCATGCAGTCAAAATGGCATCCTCTTGGATGGTCTCTACCTTTCTTCTTTTCTGTGGTGTATCCAATAATCCACTGAGTCTTTTCCCAGCAGTTCCTAAAGCTCCTGTCAACAGGCCTGGCTTAATGCAGGAGTGAACCAGAAAAGGGGTAGAACTCCTGACAAAAATGTACCTTCAGAATAGGACATGGCCCAGTCCAGGAAAGGTCATATAACTTCATTTTGAGCCATCACTCTTCCCTCCAAGTCAAGGCTTTCCTGATACATTCAAAGAATTACATATTCGCCTAAAATATGTAATTAGGCTCTTGGCTCACATACAGTCAGTGAGTGTAAAAGAACCAGAGCATCCATAAATATTGGAGGGTTTTTTTTTAAATTACTCATTCCTTTAAAAGTAAAAAGTAGGACAGATGAGCTGTGAAGGAGGGAAACAAGGCAAAATTAGTCTTCTGTCATTTGTGGCTGCTCTAATCCACATGAAAAAGATTCTGAACAGCAGTGTTTGAGTTTTCCTCCCTCGGTGGGGTAAATGCAGAGAATTCATTAAACAGACAACCTGGCTGTGCCTAAATCCTTCATCTATCATAGGGATTTGTTTTAGAAAGCTCTGCTCTTGCATGAGATATATTTGGATTTGGAGTACAAAGAGTAGCTTCATTTAATAGCTCTCCATTCTCATCAGGTTGGCCTTCCTTGGGGCTGTCCTTTCAGTTGTCTGGGAGTTTATTGTCATAACAGGCTCATCTATTCCTGTGTCAGGTATTTTTTCAAAATGGCTCCTGTGCAATAAATTGACTGAATTTGGGGAAATTCCTTCTTTTAGCTAGTCCATATGGACAAGCAAAATCCACTATAAACTGCATAGCAATAAAGTTTTACAAGGATATTTCTGGCTTTTTACCTGCTACAAATTCACTCTAATTTTGACAATATTTTTAACCAGGTTGCAGGATGTCTTGTTCATACTTTGCTAAAGAGGTCAGCTACCTTGTACGTGCCCCCATTTACAATCCTCCCATGTTTCTGATCTCCAAATACCATGCACAGACCACCTGGAGTGGGCAGCCTCCTGTTGCCAGGCTGCAGCTGGTGGAAAGCATATTTTCTTTGTTGGTTTATTTTTATTTTTTTTTACTATGTGAGCTATCCATAGGGGTGAGCTCACTGCTGCAGCACCACTCTCCTTTGGGACCCACCTGATGGAGCACGTGGAGCTGGAGGAGTTTGATCCTTTGGACCCAGAGGGGAAGGGCAGCGCTGCATTTCAAATCTCAGATCCTGAGTGCTGCAGAGGCAGAGCTCCAGCGTGAGGCAGGTGACAGCCTGTGCTTGTGCAGTGCAGAGGCGACCCCGACAGGCTTCTTCCTTCAGCACCTGTGCCTTGGTGTCCCTGCACCTTCCTCACCCACACACGTGATGCTGCTTGCAGCATCCTGTGTTGTCCCCAGGGCTTTTAGATGGGATGAGTCCTTTTGCAAGCAGGCTGCAGCAGTCCATTGCAATGCTCCTGACATGAGCTCTGGGTGGATTGCAGGGTGAGTGGAGGGGAGAAAGGGAACTATAGTATCTTTTTTTCCCTATAAGAAGTGCTACAGAAAGAGAATACAGTATACAGTTCACTTAACTAATTTTCTAACCAACAGTCACTGCAATGTTCTCTCTAGGATCAGAAGGAACAAGGCAAGAGGCAGAATAATAAATCCAGGCTGCCTTTTTTGCAAGGTACAACCATATCATTATGGAAAGAGTTTAAGGACATCCACTCTGGGGAGAAAAAATTGAAAACAGAGGCCACTTCAGCCCACCCTTGGCAACATGATTAATTAAAATTAAATTCAATAAAAAATAACTTTCAGATGCCATCTGAATAAAATCTGCCATCTAAATAGTGTTCCCTGCAGACATAAGGCTATCTGTGCTGGTGAGCTGATTTGAATGGGAAGATGCATCATCTTGGGATGCAATATATCCATTTCCTACCTGCCTGCCATGCCAGCCCACACTTGCAGTCAGCACACTTCTCCTACCTGAGAGCCAAGGGCTCTGAGGAGCCACACTGTGCAGGGCAAGGTGGAGAGCACATCTGCACCCAGCCCGGCTCCTGGGACACCCTCCAGCTCTGGCTAAGTTTGCTCCTTGCTGAATTATGAAGAGTGTATGTCAGGCCTGGTTTAGCTTGAAGCAAGTGAGTGTCACAGCACTGTCTCCTTTCTGTGTGACATTGCACCAGGAGCAGCACGTGCACACAATGGGCTGGGAAGGTTTTAATGTTTTAATGTGCTTTGCTCCAGCATGGAGAGGCAGCTGCCTGCTGCAAACCTGCTCTCAGCCTGCCCTGCTGATCCCCAGGGCTGCCACCCTTCCCTGCTGTACCCCTTCCCCAGAGCACAGCCTGCCCCAATGGAAAGGCAGAGCCTTGTCCTCTCACATTTCTGCTGGGCAATCTCCCTCCAGGGCAGCATGAGAGCAGCGATGGAAAGTCAGTCACCACGGAAAAGGAAGCAGAAATATCAGCTGTTTTTTTGTTTGCTTTTTTTTTTTTTAATTTCAGGGCACTTTTAATTCCTTTCTGTAGTGTTCATTTACACACAACTCCCAGAGGGTGAGGGGAGAGCCCAGATGATCCAGACTGTGTTGCATTCTTATTAGATTAGGCAGCATCAGCTTCCCCCAGGCCACAACCCCAAGGACAGGGAATTACATGAGTTTTCCATCTCTCCCTTCCTGTTATAATCGATAGTAAAAAAGTGAATTGCCGATAGGGGAGGAGAGTTATGTCCCTGGAGGCACATCCCACTCCAGAGCACTTGGTCCCCTTTGGTTGCTTATAGTAACTCAGACTGTTATCTCTCCTGGTTCCAGCCCTGCAGACGTGTGGTGTCATCTCTCAGAAAAAAAATCCCAAGGGAGTAAACCACTATCTCAGAGGTTTGCCTCCCTTAAATCAGTATTACCCTTCTGTCCATACTGGGCCTGCTTTCCCCCTGCCTCAGGTTCCAGTCAGTCAGTGAGAGCTGAGGCAGGATTGCTGATTTTTAGCCACCAGAACAGATATTTGCCACTTGCATATCTCTCACCACCACTTTACTGTGTAATTGCATATTTAGTGATGTCAAATATGCATCTAAGATTAGAGGAGACAAAGCTGTGAATGGCTTTGAAGAGATGCTTAGGAAAGGATTGCTGTGATACAGATACACCTGAAGGCGTGAAGAGGAGATGGGGAAGCTTTTGTTTCAGACAGGGTCTCCAGAGGCTCTTTGGTCAAGAAAGTGCAGTGGCATTATTAAAAATGATAATAATGTCACGAAAATTTAAATGGCAGGTGGTACGCAGAGTTTAGGATGGAATGGGGAGATGTGGATTGTTTTACTGCAGCTTGTGGATATTAAAACAAAGCATTTAGAGACTGATCCAAGAACAGTTAGCTGACATCTCACTGACTTCACTGAAAGCTGGATCAAACTTAAAAATCAGAAGGATGCTGAGTTCAACCCACTGGAACTAATCCTGATTTACACTAATATGCAGGAGATCAGCTCAGATCTGTTGCCTAAAAATGCCTAGACCTACCTATTTGGATAGTTCTGCAGGACAGAGTAAACTCAACCCTGCATTAATATTCCTCTACCTACATTTCAAATGCAGGAGATCAGCTCAGATCTGTTGCCTAAAAATGCCTAGACCTACCTATTTGTATAATTCTGCAGGGCAGAGAAAACTCAACTCTGCATTAATATTCCTCTACCTATATTTCAAGGGACCAGAAATATCTCTGGATCTTCAGCTTTGCATGATGCCCCAGGACACAATCCTCTGAAGGATCGGCCACCTTTGTCCAAACTGTCCTCGAGGTACAGCTGACACCTCCTTGCACCACCATCCTTCATCTCCCTGCTCTGCCAAGGCTCTCCCACTGTCTGCTTCACCCCTAGTGCCCTCCTGCTCTTCTTTGAGCCTCCACAGATTCATTTTATTCCTGGTTCCAGCCAGGCTGGGAGGCAGGGCTGTTGAGGTAAGAGCTGTTGCAGTAAGAGCTGGAGAGGCTAAACTGCTTTTAAAAGCCACTTAATAAAGCTCAGCAGAAAATCTAAAATGAGTTAAAGGAAACTAATGTAAATCTCAGTTTTTAAAATTCATAACATTTATCAGTGTCCATGTGAGGCAGCACAACAGAAGTAAACATCAACTCCCATTGACTCCACTGGCTCCCCGCCCACGCTGCTGACAGCAGAATCAGTCCCTCTCTCTGTGCCTGATGTTACTGTCTCAGGGCATGTCAGATGGATGTCTGAGCTACCTCAGCCAGCATCTTTCCTCTTGTAAGAGGCAGAGATGCTCCCCAGTCTAAAGGAGGGCAGAGGCATGTCCCAGTGCTCTGGGAAAGAGGGTTTGATGGAGATCTTTTAAATGCTGTACATCTCTGACATCCCCTGCAAGTTGCACGACTCCTGAAGTTGCCAGGAGGGGAAGGATAATCACCTCTGTGCTCCAGCCCTTCCTCCAAAGCAAAATGTTTCTAAAATTGGCAGTGTGGAGGTGCCAACTGCATTTGAGACGTGCCTTGAAATGCTGGTGAGGGTCAGACAAATGACTCTGGAAATGGCCACTTGTTATTGCACATCCTTGGTTTGTGGGCAAATTCCTCCCTGAGACAAACCTGCTGGGCTGGCTGGGAAATGAGGCAGCCCTGAGTGTGCCCGTGCCTGCTGGGAGTCCCTGCTTGCAGGACTGCCATGGCACTCCTGATGCCCAGCAGTGACCCCAGGGCTTCTGCACCCCCCAGAACACAGACCCTTCACACCTGTGCTGCTCACCCAGGGCTGCTCCCGAGGGCTTTGCAGCTCCATGTCTGGTGCCCAGCACGTGGGTGCCCCATGCTCCAGGGATGGGTGCCTGGTGACTCCATGTACCACCAAGTCCAATGCTGGCTTATTCTTGGGAGTGTAAAAATTTATGACCCCCTCGGCCTTGGGTAATGACCCTTGTGACTTGCCTCTGACCATCCCTCTAAAAACACACTGCTGAATTTTTGTTTTCTGAGCTCTTTTCCTCAGCAGCATCCATCAGACCACTGTCTTTTCATTCCTTCCTTCTCTTACAAAGTCTCCGCTCCAATTCTCTCCTCCAGATGAGACCCAAAGCTGCTAGCATTTATCACTGTCACCAAAGTATCCCTTTCTTCTGTTTGCTGACACTTCACCCACCGATCCCAATTACTGGCTGTCTTTTCTTCCATTCATACAAATTCCCCATGCAACTTTGGATCATCAATTTTCAGCAAATGGGCTCTTGGCAAGTGCCAGGCCCTGCCTCATCCCCCTTGGCTGACTGGTTGCTTCCGACACATGGTGTCCCTACTGCTCCCAGGCCGGATGAATGAAACTTTGTCAGGAGAACAGTGAATGAAGAAAAAAGACCTTGTTTCCCTTCCCACATTCCTCCTATGGTCACAGGAATTCAGGTCTTGGTGAAAAGCATCAGGTGGGCGATCACAGAAGTCCCAGCTCCAGCACCTGGTGAAGCACTGAGGTGGAGACCACGTGTAATGAGGCCCAAAGTGACAAGAGAGATTAGAATGGCCCTGTGAAGCCTGAGAAGGGATGCAGGATGCACATTTCTGTGGCCAGGATGGCATCGTTCCTGGTCACACAGATCTCATGAGCAGGTCAAAGGGGGACTTCAGTGCAATCCTTCCTGTGCTGGAAGTCAAACATTTATTTAACCCCTTGGGAGACCAGGCTAGTCCTTCTCCTCCCCAGCCTGCTGTTGGGTTGCTTTGGAGTGTCTGGGAGCACTGTGGAGATGGTCCCAGTTAAACACTTCTCTGTCTGCAAGTGTCTGCAGTGTGCTCCTGCCTCAGCACGGGCTGCACTGTGGCATTTCCAGATAAGTGATGAAATCAAATGAATAGCTTCTCCACAGCCTTTTGCACCTTCCAGTGCATCCATGTGTCACTCCTCCACATCCCTGGCTTATGGAATTGGTCATAGCTGAGGAGGGAGAAATTTGTATAGGATTCCCTTGTAAAAACCCTGAAAGCAGGCACATTGGGATGCCAGCAATAATCCTTCTGTTTCTTAGCATATGATAACTGCCTCCTAAAATATTAATCAAATCATGTCATGTGATCCTAAAAATAGGCTTTCCAATTCCACTCTGTTCTCTCCTTAAGGTTTCTTGTCTGTTGTGGTTTAACCTTTTCTGGCATTTCACTGATTGTAGCAACTGCTTTTCCAGAGTATTGCAAAATCTCGTGCCCTTTCCCGGTGTGTACACACCAATGTACATCCCTCACACACCACTCAGCTTTCCCATCACTTTGGCACAAGAATCTCCTCACCAGTACATACATTAATGCACCCAAGGGCACCACAGAAATTTATTCTAATACACAGTGCTGCATAATCCCAACATCTTTTTAGCTCAAGTACCACCTCAGCTATCCTGGCCCCTCCAGGACAAGTCAGAAGATCCACACAAACCTCAAGATTTTGGTGAAGCCAATCAGCATGTGTACCCCTGGCAGGTCTTGGAGTACCCAGACTTCATTGCTTCCTTTCTGCTGCTGCAATGCTAATGGATGGAGTTCTATAAATATTTGATTGACCTGTCACTGCCATGCTGCTCTCATTTATCACTTGCTCGAGTTGGATCCGAATTACTTTGGAATATTTTGTGCTGTCTCTACAGAGTGTTCAATTCTTCTGCTGCCAACCCCACCGCCCCTTTCTCCACAACTCCTCCAAAGCAGCACAGCACACAATGGAGCAGCTCCTGAAAACAGCCCTTCCTGGGCCAGGAAATGAAACAGAGCTGAGGGCTTGGGCCAGTGGGACAGAGAAATTGAATCTAAAAAGATGCAGAAATAACCCAGACAGGGCAGGGTGATATATATATATATATATATATATATATATATATACACATATATACTCACCCTCAGTATGAGGGAGCACATACCACAGTGTATGAGATCAACAGCCCCTCTCTGGCATTTCCACAGTGCTGTGTCCCAAAAGTGGATCACAGATTTACAAGAAATTCAGGTAATTTGCTCGTCATGTTACCCATAGGAAGTGAGTAATTCTCTTCGCTCACCACTCTAATCAGAGCCTGGGTATTTTACTGGCAAGGGCTCAGGAATAAATTAGGTTATATAGTCCATACAATCAAATTCTATTCTGTTCATTTTCACTCCTGTCTTCTTTAGATTTTTACATTTGGGATGAAATCAGCAGATTTTAGGGCTTGTGGAGATTGAAATGACTGTGTTTAGTGATGCAGACCCTGCTCATGCAGAGACCAGTGTTGCTGTGCTCATGGTAATGAGCCCCCCAGGGTGCTCCTGGCTGCCCTGGGCTGACACAAAGGCCTTTGCCTTGATCCCCCTGCAAACCCTCACTTCATCTGCTCCAGCACTGCCAGTCCAGCCCCAGAGTGCTCCCCACTGATGCCACATAGCTTTTTTCTGTGGATCTGTCTGCAAAATCCCAGGGCTGAGCCAGCTCTGGAAGCTGGCGAGGACTTGTGTTGGAAGTGGTCTATAAATCCCACGGACTGAGTTGCCTCTGCACAAATAAATCCTTCTCTCAGCCTTCAAAAAACAAAAGCCTGACACATTGAACTACTTCTATCATTAGAATTACCCCTCTCATTAGCTCTCCCCCTCTGCCTCCCCCCTTCCATGTGTCAGCAGTATGCCGATCCATCCTGCTTACACCAGCTCTTACCTGCACTCCAATTACTTTCCCATCTCCCCCACTGGCTGTTTTCAATACTATTATCTGCTGCATTTGCTGGATCTGGCTTTCAAGCGTTTGACTGATGCCTGATTCCTGTAACCAGAACATGTCTGTTGATTGGACTGTCAATGGATTTCTTGGCAGAAAGGGCACTGGGCCTTGCAAATGTGAAACTGTATTTCAATCTCATTTAGGAGGAAAGAGAAAGGAGAAAGAAAAATACCCAAAAGCTACATTTTCACTTGTTCTCTTTGAACAAGTGCTTTAGGTAAACAAGCATTTTACCTTTTTTTAATAAGGTCATTTGTGACATCACTTTCTTATCAGAAAAAGGAACATTTTGTGTTTTGTATTTTCAGTCCATCTTTATTTTTCAGCAAATGACTTCTTACAGATTGTCTGTAGAGGGGAGAGAAAGAGTGGGGAGTGGGGTGGGGGATATCCATCCATCCCTGTCTCCTGGCTGCCTGCAGTGACACCTGGCTCCAGCAGGAGTAAGCAAAGCCATCTCTGGTCAGCCCTCCCCACGCCTGCTTGCAGCCAGAGCCACTCTGGAAGAATGCACCTTTGACTTTCCTAAATAACAATGCAATTACCTTCGAAAGCTGGCAGCCAAAGTACTGCTGAGAGATGGCCACCATTAAGAAGAAATTATCTGCTCTCAGGGAATGGCCAATTTGTTAACTTGTGAAGGAGGAGAAAGATCCAAGTTACAGACCACGTGGGTGGGAGGATTGCTGCTTCACCTGGGGGAATCTCCTGGGGATTGAAGGATGAGTCCTGGCTGAATTGGGTCTGGTGCACTTTGCTCCCTGTGCTGTGCAGGTGCAGATAAGCAGGTCTGCACCATGCAGCTCTCCTCCCTGCACAGGGCAGGAGTCCCACGGAATCATTCCATACATGGAAGCAACTCATGTGGAAACAACTGACAAAAAAGTGGTCCTGCTGCTGGAGCTCTGAGCTCAAACACAACTGACCTGTCACCTGCCTGTGGCTGAAGGAGGCCACCAGAACTCCTGGTATCACCTGAAGTTTCCAAAGCCTCAGGGTAAGGAGCAGCATTTGCAAAACAAAAGCAGAGAAAAGACAATTTTTGAGACAGGAAAGACTGAGGCATGAATAAATTACTTAATATTTAAATAAAACACTTGAGGTTGGCTTCCATCGAACTGTACATTTTGGGCTGGACAGGTGAGCTCTCACACACTAATTTTTTTTCCATTGCCTCATCAAGGGCTCTTTGACGGATAAAACCAGGACAACTAATCTGTGCAGAAAGACACAGATCCTGCTGAACGTTGGAGGTAAACTTTGATATTGCACCATCTCTGTGGCATTTTCACATCTAAATGCAACCCCAAGAAGCCCACCAGTGAGTTAGCTGGGAATAAAGCTGAAATCACTGGTGTTGACAGGACTATCTGAAAATATCAGAATGTTCAAACTCAGAGGTTTGCTTGAGACTTTTCTGGAAGACAAAAACACTCTCTGATTGCTCAGAAATGGATCTGGTGGGCTTATAGTGCTAAATAAAGAACACCAGAATCAGTGAGCTTTGAAGATGACAAGATTTTCTAGGTCGTGTTGTCTATTTTTTTCCCCCTTGGCCAATAGAGACTCTTTTGTAGATTGTAGCCTTGAGACCTCCTTCCAAACCAACCCTCCATGTTACAAGCAACACAGTTTGACAACTGCTTAGTGGATACACACAGGCATCAGCTTGGTAGGTGCTGAAGCTGTTAGGGCATGGCTGGTAATCTAAGCAAGTATGTTTTGAATATTTATTACCTTTTTAAGAGGAATGAGCTGGGGAAAAAAAAAAAAGTAGTCTGGAAGAGAGTTGTGCAGAAAAGCCCTCCCTGAAAAGGGATGAATAATCACTTTATTCCTTCCCAACAGACCTGATCTACTGCTCCCATCTCTCCCCCTTGCCATGGGCTCCTGGCTAGGGTGAAGCAGCCCAGATGTGGAGGAGGGGATGGCCATGAAACTAGTGCCTTCTCAAACCTGGAAAAAACAGGTAAAACTGGACTTTGCTGCCTAAGCCTAAAAGCCAGAGCAGAGGCAGAGCCAGGCCTGCCATGTGAGATGGAGGAAGGAGAGGGTTGTCAACAGAGGGCAGAGAGTGGTGCTGGGATTTCTGGAGAGTTAGGTCCATTTCTTCTCGTAGAGAGAATTAATCTTTTTTATGACTCTCCTGACTTTTCCAGCAGAGACATTGCACAATCACTGGGGCCTGTAGTGAGGAAAATGTAAATATGTTGGGAAATACAGACTTAGTATAGGCTACAGACTGTGATCCCCTCTGGGTCAAGCAGGGGTCTCAAAGGATGGGTCATCCTGTTGTGAACTCAAAGAGGGTGAGCAAGCACATCTGCCAAGAGACAAGTCAATTCCTACAGAGCTCTCTAGGAGACCTGGGCTTTCAGCTCAAAAATCCCATTCTGGGGAAGTGAAATAGGCTCAGGAGAAGCTTCTTGGCTTGAAGGAAAGGCATGGCTTCACCAGAACTGATCTGCAAAAATCCAGACTATTTCAGTGGGCTTCTGCATTTGGCAAATGTTTATGTCCAAGCCAGAACTTTGTTTCTCACAGCCCCATTTAAGATGCTCCATCTTCAGGCAAACCTACACTGAGGCTCTCACTGAGCCCTGAGGAAAAGGAAATGGGACAGGAGGCACTTTTGGGTTCTATATGGACTTGTTACTATGATCCAGGGACTCTGGGCTCAGTGCTGGGAGCCAGGGAAGCTCCAATGGTGACCACAGGCACCACCTCGTTGCACTGCTGGCCTGCCTGTTACATGGTGCTGGAGGGAAGCACAACTAGGGAAATGCTGAGAGAAAGGAGGGAGAGAAAAGACCAGAGCAGCCTGAAAAGCAGCAGCACTAGCAGCAGGCCAAGAGGAGGTTATTCCCCTGATACAGCTCCTCTTCCCACTCCCCATCATGCCAGCAGCCTCTTTAGCTTCACAGGGAGGTTGTGAGGATTCATTAGTTAATGTTTGTGAAGCTCTGTATAGATGGAGAGAGCTATGTAAGTGCTAAGTATTATTATTATTATTACAGACAGTCGCTGTTAAGGCAATGGATATGCTCTTAAGTGTCATTTCATATTTAATTAACGTACAATAATTGTCTTCCTAAACCTGCAGGTAAATCTTTATTCCTGACACTTCCTTTAAAGAGACATTGCAGCAGAGCTGCTGCTAATGGGGCCTCCTCCCTGCTGGTCTGCTGGGGAGGAGTGGGAATAGCTGGGAGCAGGGGAAGCAGAGCCACAGGGAAAGAAAGGCAGCCAAGGCTTTTTGTTCTCTCCACCACACCTCTGTGCACACACAGCAGCCCCACAGTGAGCTGATCTGACCTGGAAGGTTTTCTTGGCCAGCCCCAGGGGAGGTGGATGCTGTCCCTTGGGGGAGGGCAGAGCTCCTGGCTTTTCCCTGAGGTCAGGCTCCTGGCAGCATCAGCTCAGCACTGCACGTGTCTTCTGAGTAACTAAACACAGCTGCAGCTGTGCACCTTGCCATTATCAGCAGAATTAAAGAAATTTTAAAAAAAGAGGCTAGAGAAGCTTGAAAGTACGGAACTGGGAATTTCCCTGCTATTTTCCAGGGACATCTTTGCCAAGAAATGGTATTCTCAGAGCTAGGCTGTGTATCTTTTACTGACAGAGGGAAGCAAGGAGAAATCATCTGTGGGGCCATCTGCTCCTCTAACAAACGGGAAAGGGAAGCCACTTCTCCCACCTCCCAGTGATGTTTGCATTTTCAAGACAGACAGGGGAAGTAAAAAAAGAAGCATTCCATCATTAGCTGAGAAATAACACACCTACAGGAGACACAGGAGGATGCCTGGGCCTTCCGTGCCAGTCTTTATTACCCAAACACCTCTTTTCTCTAATATTTGTTGACAGATCAGGGCCCACTATGGGCATATCCCCAAAAAACCCAAAGGACAATTTCCCTGTGTTTGCTCCTGGGGTGCTCAGGGGGGTCACACATGCTGTGGAGGGAGTACCAAGCACTGCACCTTCACCTTTTTGATCCCCTTTCTCGTGACAGGCAGCTGTCCCCCACCCCACATTGCTCTGCCCTTACTCCCAGCACACACACGCCCTTCCAGTTCCCACAACAACCCTAATCTTATCGTCTGAATGTTCCCCACAACCACCCTAATGTGATTGTCTCTATGCTCCTCATCAGCACGAAGTGCTCTGGAGGTCACAGGTGATAAAGCTCCTGCTACTGCCAAGGACCAGGCTTTGCTCCAGCCCCAGCACCACCCTCCCTTTCTCTCCCTATGGCCTCGACCCCCCTCCAACCTCCCCCTTTCTTCCTCTGCTCTCATCTATTGCATTTGCAAGGCAAAGCCTCTGTGGCTTTGGGCATCAGCTGGGGAGGGGGAGAGGAGAGCAAGGAGGGGAGGGCAGGCAAGAGGAGAGGGATGCTGTCAAGGTGGAGAACCTGGGGAACCCCTGAGAGCAAGGGTGTGTGGGCAAGGGGGGCTGCAAAATGCAGGGGAGACAGTGGCCACGGAACAGCTGGGCAGGAGCTGCAGGGAGAGGGAGGATGTCAGCTGGCAGCTCATGGTGAGATTTAAAAATGTAAACTCAGATGTAAGGTCAGACCGGGGGTTGCAGGAAATCGGTCAATTTTTTAGTCTGATTTCGGGTGTAACCTCCTGTGGTTCAGAACATAACAGAGGTCAGTGAATTGGCAAAGTGCTGTCAGGCCCTCAGGATGCTCTCGTGGCATCTCAGGCTACCACAATTGACTGTTTAATTGCCAGGTCGGGGGAAAGAGGCCAATGTGTGCTCAGGGAGAGGTGGAACTGGAAGGGCTGGGGCAAGGGCCAGGCTGCTGCCTGAAAGGGATATTGGTGAAATTCATCCTCTATGCAGGCATCACATTCCTGTGATTTGTGGATAAAGGAAAAGCACCTCTGTAACAATGCTTCTTACTTTCTCTGCAACCCACGCACTTTTCAGCTTTTCCTGGATTCCCCAAAGGCTTCACTTGCTAGAAATACCTTTCACCAAGTCTCCATCCTAGCAGACACAAGATCTGCACTCATCACCTCCTGCTGCCCTTCCTTTGACTGTGTCAGCAGCCCTTGCCATGCAGAAGTTTTGTACCAGGCACTGGGCAGTCCAGACTGGCATGACCCTGGTGCTTTCCAGAGCCCGCCACCTCTATGGTGCCTCACAAATGCAACCTCAGGTACCTTTTCAGACCCTGTAATTCACAGACACAGCCCATGATGTCCATGGCACTTCTATCCTTAAGGAGTCAGATGGATGTCTTTTTACTATCCAAAAGCCTATTTCCATGATTTCTTGTCCTGTATGTGTCTTCAGCAGATCTTTGGGGAGATGATTTGCAGGGTCTGTTAACACTCATTTCCTTCACAGTGGATATTAGGAACCCCACAACTTCTTCTGGGTTGGTTTTGTTCTTTCTACTCAGTGGCAGTCTAGAAAGGAGAAGCAGTGGAGATACACTTGAGGAAGGAGAGACCTAAAGAGACACTTCAAGTTAGTGTATAAAATCAAAACCTAAAACCATAGAAAGTCTCAACAAATAGGTGAAAAATAATGTATACTTACTACTGACATGACCTCCTATCTGATACACTGAATAATGGCACGAATTTTTAATCCATCTTTGGGGCAGAGATTGAACTCTCTCTAGATCATCACCCTGTGTTGCAGGTTATCCAACAGAAAATTGGAACAATGATAAAGAAGAAAGAAAAAGAGAAGAAAGAAAAGAAAGAAAGAGAGAAGAAAGAAAAGAAGGAAAGAAGGAAAGAAGGAAAGAAGGAAAGAAGGAAAGAAGGAAAGAAAAAAGAAAGAAAGAAAGAAAGAAAGAAAGAAAGAAAGAAAGAAAGAAAGAAAGAAAGAAAGAAAGAAAGAAAGAAAGAAAGAAAAGAAAACTTTAAGCACACATCACAGCAGATCTTAAGAGCAGATGGGACATAATGTCATCACCAGTTCTAAAGGAGAATACAAAAAAATATCATTAAGGAGCCTGTATTTCAACATATTGTCTAGAAAGTGTTCTAGTGTCCAAAAATACAATAACACTCAAAAAAATTCTAGCATTTTCAGGATTCAAGTGTGTTTCTACCTGTTAAAGGGAAAGGCAAGAGAAAGAATCCAGTTGCTATGGAAATCAGGCCATCTCCATGGGAATTCAGAAAGTAGAGTATCCTCTTGGCCAGTAATTCAGTCACTGAGCAGCCATTACTTGGCCATGGCATTGAACAAATCTAAGCTGCTCCAAGGTTATATCATTTCCCCACCACTACTTCCTTGTCTCAATATCAACTAATTTCATGGAGAATTGGGTTCTTACAGAAGTAAAGAACTTGTTTTGTGGGTTGCTTCTATGAAGATGTGTCTACAGCTTCTGTTATTGGGATACAGATTTATGTGGGTGCAAAAAAAAAAAAACCTCTTGGGTTTGCAGCTTAGTAAATGGTTTTGCTTTCACATGTGTTGTTGTGGAATAAAGAAGGGTCGGGTAGTTAAACAGGCAATAAAAGAAAAAAAAGGCCACATTAAAGAACAGCAATAAGAAGAGCTGACACATGACAGTGCTGTGCAAATCCAAGCCTTTTTCAGGGCTCCTCCCTTTGACTAAGGAATATTGGTGGTTTATCTGGGGGATCCCATCCTTTGGCCCTAGGCAGGTGTCCCTGGCTCTGCTGCTCCTGGGCACAGGTGGCTGCTCAGAAGCTGTGACCCCTCAGGGCACCCCATGCATGGGTGTCCCTGAAGGCCATGGGTCCCCACCTCTGATTTTGCTCTGGTGTCACAGCAGAGGAAGTCAAGTCAAGGAGGGTGCCACAGGGTGCTTTGCTGCAGTGCTCTTCTCTTCATGGTTAATCAGAGACATTTGGTCATTTAGCCAGGACATTTGGTCCCTAGAGCCCAGGAGACTGGACATTGCCTGCTGAAGTTGAAGGAAGCTCTGGATGGCTGATGGGAAGCAGGTGATGGATTCCCAGTGCTGAAAGCCTGCTTTGACTGCTATGAAAACACCATATATTATATCTCTAAGTCCTGTATAAGCCAAGAAGATTAAAAAACACCTTATTGGAAAGATCCTTGGTCAGATATGCTTTTGTTCAGAGGGATGGCTGCATTATGGTAGAAATGTATGGATGTCATTCAGCACTGGGGACATTAATGGGGCTTTATTTGAATACATCTCAGTGGGTAAGTGAGGCTCACAGACAGAAATGTCTATCTGGTGTACGTGTGTCAGAGAACACTGCCTGACAGTGATGGAAAGCTGTTTGATGTAGTTTCATCTTTCAATACTTTTAGATTTTCAGAGCTCAGGCTAAGTTGCCCAACTTAATTTGCAATCATTTTAAGTAAGGGTTAAGTGAAGGTCACAGGCTACTCTCATTTAGAGTGAAACCCCTGCAATACTTGCATGCTTTGACCTTTTCAGTGTTTTCCAATTCCACTGACCAGCTGCACTCTTTATAGCACTGTTAACCTGTGAGCAGTGTGAGGATTGGTCATCTCCCATAGTAATGCAGAAAATTTTAAAAGGTTAAAATAGTAGAAAATATTCCTGGCAAGAGTCTGAATCCCTAGGAAGAGATTTTGTGTATGTGTAGCAGGAACATCCTCCTCTGCAAGGTTTGCATTAGAAGTAAAAGGAAGAGAATGCAAAACAGGGTTGTACACAGATGGAACCAGGTCACATAAGTTCAGACAGCCCTGGCTGCAGGTTATCTCAGCAATCAGCTCAGTGGAGAGTGAGATTTAATAAAATAGGGATCCATGCTGTCTCAGGGCTCTAAAAATAATGCTAAAATAAATTCCAGCAATAACGCAAAGCTAAGGACTCGTGTCTTTTCCAAACGTCACACACATAACCCCAGGAAATGGGAGGCTTCAACATAACTGGAGTTAATGGCAATGAGCACTGGGTGTGTAGGGGATGGGATGTGCTCTCTCACTTCAGAAATGCTCAAAAAATAAACTTCTGGTGATCCCCTATATTTTTTTATGCTCTACTTTTTTCTCCCCAGGTTTATGATCCAGTTCCTAGTTTTGCAACTCTCCCCTCTACCTTTCATTAAGAGAAGTGGAAAAATTTTAAACCCAGACTGCCACAGTAAGTCAAGTCTCTTCTCTTCCCAGTATTGTTCTTTCCGTGGCAGTGGCTGGTCCCAGATACCTCCTGATCACAAGCTATCTCTTCATACACAGAGCTTTTCAGTTTTTCCCAATGTCACAAATATTCCCTGGAAAAGCAGATAGTTTATTCTGAGCACTGAAGGGGTCTTTATTTCATTGTGATACACTCCAAATCTACAGAAAGGGTCAAAAGTCTCAGCTTTTGCCCTAGGAGTTCTGACAGCCGCAGGCTAAGCCTCTAACTCTGAGATCTGTGTAAGGGAGCAGTGGGAATTCACTCCTCATTAAAAATTCAAGTTGTCCAATACATTGGTCAAGGTCTAACAGAGTTTTCAGTCTGCAGCTCTGAGAAAAAGAAAAGAGCAGAGTGGGAGGTAGAGACCCACCCTCCCTCCTCCTCCTGATATTGCCCATGAAGGTGCATGGGCTTCTCCAACTTTCTCCATCCTGACAGAGCCAGGAAGAGCAGGAAAATGCCATTTCCCACCATTTCCCATGCCAGAGCCCTCTCAGCGTGGCGGGGAAGGGCTGGAGCTGCAGGTGCTGATAGCTGTGGTACGCGATCCGCAGTCAGCAGTTTGCTGCAATCAGAGCTTCTGCTGAGCACGTCTAAAGCCTGCCCCTTTCCTGTTAATTGAATGTAAGCCCTTTGGTACTCGTGTGTCTTTGATCTCACTTCCAATGAGACGTAAGGCTATTAAGGCAGAGGAATGGGGCGAGCACAATGCTGGCAGTAATCTGTGTCAGGATGAAGGCTCCGTACGCAGGAGACGGGAATGAGAGGAGCATAATTCCCCCCCTTCCTCAGATCCAATACCAATGGGAGCTTTTTAATATTCACTGGGTATCAGCTACAAAGTGATACAAGTGATGGACATGAGGGGGGAAAAATCATGCAACAAACACATGTGAAAAATCCCGTTTGCACCAAAACACCCCAGCATCTCTAAAGCAAAGACTACCTGCTCAGCAGGGGATATAAATGGCTCTTTGAAATAAATGCACATTACTGCATTCATCAGGCAGCTTTACTGCAGGATTTGAACACTATGAAACACAGTGCTACAAAGAATTGCTGATCATATTGAAAGCGAAACAATAAAACCATGCAAATTAAAAATATTTGGAGTTAATTTCTTCAATACATTTTGTGCCTGGAGCAGTTACTGTTTGGACTAGGGATGACTTGTAGGTCTAATAGTTAGGTCTGCGATAGCAAAACCAGACACAATTTTAATAGTTAAAATGTTACTGTTAAGCATCATCAGAATAAAAACTCACCTCCCTATCATGGTTCTGCATTTTATCCCAGGATCACTAAAGTCAGTGCTTATATAACATGCTACATATTTCAAAGCAAATTTAAAAATTAACTAGTAAATGCACATAATGCCAATTTGAAGAGCTGGAGGTGAATGTACTGCACCTTTCAGTCAGTGTCACACTTATAGTAACATCATGCTTTTCAGATTTAGGGATCTAAAATTATGAAGACAAAGTATCTGGTTTTGGGACCTTTGAAAATGTTTAGTTTTAAACTGAAAGGACATCAAAGTTGGGTATTATTTAATGATTAAAGTTCATTGGGATTTTTCTGAAATATGTTGTTAAAAAATGGAATTTAAAAAATGAAGAAAGTAGAAGACAAACTGAAACAATACTTTGATCTGTTTGTTTTCTGATTAGAAATCAAACAAGAAAAAATTATGCTGAACAGTTTAAAAAAATAGCAAATCTTGTGATAACAAAAAGGTATTTTTAACCAGCTCAGACCAGAGCAGAGGATATACAGACAACAGTGACAAAAATCTGACAATGAATTTTAGCATTTGCAATCACTGATCCCATGGTCCTTTTTATGCTTGTCCACTCAGAGAGGATGGGTGGTCAGTGGTTTTGCTACAGCTTATTCCATATTCAGCAACCTCTGCAGAGACCCAGGTCTCTGGTGGCACTTTTTCAGCAGGAAAACATGTTCCTGAAGATGCTTTGAGAGGAATGAGCTCTGCCACAAGGCAGCAAACCCTTGTTCAAACCCTCGCAGCCCCCTCCTCCTGCAGCTGTGTGGTGCAAAGTCTCCCCTTGGCTGTCTGTGGAGAGTCTGGATCCTGGGCCAGTGTCCCCGAGGTCTCTGTCCTATTGCTGCTGACAGACAACAGCAAAACCTCCTCACCTGAGGCAGGACCATCCTCCAAGCTCACACCAGCAATGTGTTTGGCTTCATGGACTCTTGTGCCAGCCCAGTCATCCCCTCCTTGCCGATGCATGGCAAAGCCCACCTACAGCAGCAAGTCCTGAGCCTTCCTTCAGGAGACAAAGGTTCCTGATGGACAGCTTGATTGTCTGTTTTCAAAATATAGTCACAAGCATGTGAAAAATAGGATCAAACTGACTTGCCTCCTATGAAAACAAATTCCAGTGCTTGGAAACTGAACATAATTTTAAATGTTATCATCCAACTAATCATGTTTTACCTCTGTTGGTATTCCATTTTTCTGGTATGAACCTGGGTCAGTTTTGCATATGTCCAATCTATTTTATATATACATGTTCACTCTATTTGCACACTCAGATGGGAGACATATGCCTCTTCTCATTTGGGCAGGCCATAGTGTTATTAAAATGGAAATGTGCAGGCTTTGGGATCCAACTGCAACATATGTTTAAAAATGAAAGATAATTCTTTACTTGTAACTACCAGTAGAACTCAGAGCTTTTGACTCCATGTATAATTACCATGAGACCTTAACAGTTTAATTCACTAGGTAATTACATGGTTATTTTTTGTTCTATAAAAGGTAAAGAGGTAACATTTAATTTACAGGGTGCTGCATAATCCTGTAATTACTCAGTAATTTCCGTGTCGTCATACAGTGAAAGTAGGGGCCTTTCCATGGCCCAGACATGACATGAAGGAAAGTCAAACTGAACTCAGCATTGTCAGGAAAATCGGGGGATTTCTTGGCCTCCTTCAGTTATGAAATTGAGAGAATGAGAGGTTGAGAAAGTGAAAGACATGGGCCTTTAGTGCAATGGCAGCCGTTTGCAAACAGGGAATTTCCCTCTGGGTCAGTGCCATCTCTTGCCCCCTAGGATTTTGGGGAATCAGCATTGCCATGGGTTCAGGCCTTCCACACCCCTCTTCTCTTGCTCCATGCCTTTGCAGCCCATCTATTAGAGCCAATGCCTAGATGAAGGGGCTGTGATGTGGGTTTTCTTTCTATAACTGGCTGATTATTGTTTCTATTGCCCAATAACTAGTTTGGCTGTGAGGATAAGCTCTCCAATTCTCCACAGAATGGAGTAGCAGTGATTACAAGAAAGATGGCAATTTCTCTCAGAAATAAACTCAGAGCCCTTGTTAAGAGCCCTTCTCTCAGTCCTCTGAGTTGCTTGACGTGGAAGTGACTGGATTGTTTAAATGACAGGCAGGACATTTCCAACACTACAACATCATGCATGTTCTATTTGCTCCTGCCACACTGCTCTCAGCATCCTTCTAGCCCTGCTCCCCCAACACAGTAGTCAGGCCTCCATGCAGGGTGTCTGAACATGTTATACTGCCTTTCTCACTCCTCCGCAGATTTCAGCATGATGTCCTGTCAAATGGGGCTTTGGCAAACACATATATCCTATTTACCTAGAAAAGATCAGCCAAAGTCTTGTTACATCTGCATCACTTTCCTCTGCAAACTGTGATGTGTTCAAAAAGGCCTTTGACAATTACAGGATCTGTCCCTTGATCAGCACTGGGCACTTGCAGCTTCCATCACCTTCAAAGGCTCTGGTGCTACCCCCACACCTCTGTCCCAGCCTGTGGTGTGACATTTGCTCTCAGGCAGAGAGGCAGTGTGAGAAAGTTTCCCTCTCCAAAGTCCCATGGGAGGATTCATCCTGGGCTGATGCCACAGTGAGGAGAGCAGTGCACATTAATATAAATAAAGGCAGCACCTGCAGTTCCTAACAATAAAAGAAAGAGCCTATTAATCTTCATGTTTCAGGGTATTGGTGGCTAGTGCCAGGAAATCATCTCCCCACAGCCTGGGATAGCAATGTACAATTGCCTGGCTACAGGCACCAGGGTCTTTTCCTTTCCCTGAACTCTCTCTTTTCCTCTCTGGCAGTTTCATTTTTTCCATGCTGTCCTCTGGGCTGCAGTGAGATCCCACTTGCTGAAAGAAGGTATGAGAGGGCAGTAAACATGATTTCTAAGGTGCAGCACTCGCAGTGCACACCACAGCCATGGTTAAAAAATATCCTTGTTCTGCCAGTGTACTCTAGGCATCCACTCCCCTCCTCTCTTGACACAATAACCCATAAAAGCTGTGGTCTAATGCATTAATAATCTGCCAGTAAAGGTCCCAAAGTGGCCATTGACATTATAGCCATTAAGGTGCAGTGTGTCAATAACAATGCATAGCAGGAGAGCAGACACTCTGCCTGGGTGTGTGAGCACACATCCCCTCTGCTGTTTAATCCTGCGCAGTGATTTCCAAGTCACATCAGCTTCTCTCTGATCTTGGGGGACTAACATGACAAGAATCCCCTACCACTGCTACCCCGTGGATTTAGCAAGAGCTGTTTCAGCACAGGAAGGATGGAGAGATTCTGAACCTGCCTCCTCTCACACATACAATAATTTATTGGGCTGACAGAGCCTGACCACAACAGTGTTCTTGCACTGTTAATTTCCGTGGCATTTTCTGTTAACATGAACAGAGCAGAGCCCTCCTCTGGGATGCCAACACTCATAGATCCAGGCGTCTTCCTCAGAGATGGAGATATTCCACGTAGGCCTATAAAAAGGAAAATTAATTGTGTCTACACACCCACACACTTCCTTAAAATACCACTAATATTTTACATTTCTCCAGCGGCTTTCATCCTAGAAGTTTAGGAAGCGCTTTGAAACCTTAAGTCTACAGATATCACCCCCACTCCCTGAGAAAAGAGCCCTCAGTGCTGTGCAAGGCAGCAGCTGCTTGGCAGCATCTCAGAGCCACCAGCAGATCAGGACAGGACGTGAGGATGTCTGTTCATCTCTTAAAGAACAGCTGATGAGCAGAAGGCAATTTAAAAGGAGTGAGAGAAAGGATCAACTCTTACCATATTACAAGGGCATTTAAAAAGAAGGCATTTTGGAAAGGAGCAGCTTTCTGTAATATGTCTAGACTGCCCCAGAGAGCAGAAGAGCTGCAGGGTGGCTGGGTTAGCTGTGCCATGTGCCAGGAACTCAGCAGAGCACACTAGACCCCTGGGTCATCAGGGGATCAGTGTGCACAGATTCATAATTTGGAGTGCTGTTACTACTCCTCTTACTTTTTCTACCCTTCTACATACCCTTGGCTTTAAGCTCTGGGCTCACCCATTCTCTAAGTGATCTTAGAGATATTAGCCTAAATACAGTTATAAATTAAAGGATTCTTCTCCTCTTCCCTCCTTGGAGGTGGGGAATAGCTCCAGTGAGCACTCCTGTGAGGTTCTTGGCCAGGGCATCTGGTGCTCAGTGCTGCTTGCCCACACCAGACCTCAGGACCCTGCTGAGGTGCCCCTCACCTGGCACGCTGGGCACCTCCTGGAGGTGCAGGGAAGGGCCTGTGAGCCAGGACACCCAGTGTGGCTGCTGCCAGGGGCTGCAGGAGTGCAGAGCCATGTGAGCAGTGACCAGAGGCTGCCAGTGACATGCAGGCTCCAGCTAACTGATCCAAGCCTTGTGCACGCTCCCATCAAGGCTCCCTTGCTTACACAGACCTGGAGCAAAATGTAGATGCTGGCTGTGAAAGGCAACAGGCAATGCTGCCCTCCTGAGCGTGACATGAGCTGGCTTGGGGAATCAAGAACAACTTCAAAAGTCATTCCTAAAACTTGAAGAAAGGCTTACAGATTGCCCATCTAAGCATGAATGAGCACTGCTCCATACTGAGGATGGGAGCTGGCTGTTGGAAGGAATGAGGAGCAGGGATCAGACTGGGGCAGGTGAAATCAGAGCAGCCTAGCAAAGGGGAAAACTGAGCAGCTGTAAGTGAGCTCCAGAGACAGAACCGGATAGCCCTGTCAAACATAGTATAAAACTATCTTTTACAGGGTAATCAATCTTCCCAGAGGGACTCTCACTCAGGAAAAGAGATAAACATCTCAGACTAGAGACATCAATGGCCCATCTCAAGCCTCAGTGACACAGGAGCCATGGGAAGGTTCCATTTGCTCCTTACTGGGCCAGAAACTGCCAGCAGAGCTCTGGCTGCAGAGAGGCAGACTTTGGGCACCCCTGAAATGGGCATGGTGCAGAAAGAAACTCTCTTTTGCCCCTCTGAGAAGGCTCATACATATATCTGGTTGACTGCCCCTCACCTGGTGTTGGAGCAAAGGGAAAACTGAGCTGACTTCCTAAAAGGACCAGAGCAAATGACTGCAAATATTCTGCTCTGCCCTGAGGTAGCAAGGAAGGAGAAGTACATCATGTTGCTGACCCACAGCAGAAGAGACTGACAGTGAAAGAGGGATCTGTCTGGCTGCCCTGTGCCACTGAATTTAAAAAAGAAAGATTGCTTAGTCCAACCAAGCGAGAAATCTTCTGCATTTTCCCAGAATATATTTTCACTACTTGGTTAACCCTATGATTAACCCTAGGCCTGACATCAGAAACTCTGCTCACCAGTGAAGGAGGAACGTGAAACATTGCTTATTTCAGTCTGATATAGAGAAAAGGCCAAGCTACAGGCATATTGACATGATCAGCCCACTCTTAAATTTTAGGGGAATAATGGTGTGCTGCAGAAAGCCTGAATCAGACTTCCAGAACTTGAAGAAAGGTTAGCAGAAAGCAAGAAAAATGCTTAGCATAAAACATCCCAGTTTCATCCACACAGGCTGCCAAAAGAGAAGAGGAGGAAGAGGGAGAGCAGGGGTTTGAATCATGGGTTATCTCTGTGTGGGAAGCAGGAATCAGGTGCCATGCACAGCATCTGGCCCACATCCTGCACTCTCAGTGTAGCCAGTGGTATTTTAAGCAGATTGACATAGATGTAATCAGGAGCAGGAGCAGGCAATGTGCATATTTGCTATAGGGAAGGCAGTCAAACACTTGTTCTGCACATCAGGGGAATCAGTGACTCCCACAAGTGGAACATCCTCCACACAATATTGCTATTTTGAACTTTGTGGGTCTCAGCCCATCACTTCTGAACTTAGTGAGGTTTTATAAAAACCCAAGGATATTGAAAGTATTCTGCTCCTCAAAAATACAGTAACAGTAAAATCTGAAGGTTTGTGATTCACTCTGAAGAACTAGAAACAGAGATCTCAGCTGGGTCAGCCCCTGGCATGAGATGTGTAAAACATAGCCAAGCTGAGGAATGGGAAACCATAGAAGCTGCTGTGTGGAAGCAAATGCAAGTGCTAGAAGTGAAAGGCAGTGTATTTTTTAAGTGTATTTGCAGGCAAGTAGGGCACAAGTAGTAATGCAGCTCTAAAAAAGGCTAAACAGGTGTTTCATGGCCTTCAATACTGGGCAAGTTCACTGCGCTGCTCACTGGGGCTGCCTGAAGTGAGCTGGTTTGCCTTTGCAAGGTTTCTTGTTTTAGTTCTTGCACAGATGCCAATGTCAGCATGATGTTTGCTTTGAGATCACACCAGAGGGTAAAATTGCTCCTTGTGTTACACACAGGGGACTTCCAAGGGGGTTTCAGTAAAAATTCTATAGAGCTGCAGTTTTTTTCAAGTTGTGGTGACACTCACATTTGACTCGCACCTCCTACCCCAATTCTGTGAACAAACCCCATCTGAACTTTGAGCTAATTGCCCAGACACAGCTGGTCTGGCTTGCAGTGCCACTGTGCATACTTCAAATGGCAGTAATTTCTAAAGGAGAAAAGGGAAGCTGGATTTTGCTGAACGTGCCATTTTTTTGCCGGCTCGCTCAATCCCAACGTCACCATTTATGAGAAGCTCTTGCTAAAAGAGTTTGGCACATTGACACTCATCTGGCCACAATGCCAAAGGACCTTGGACACCCTGTGACTGCTGAAATACTGCTCAAGGACACATCCTCCCTGCTCCCAAGGCTGTGGCTGTTCTGAAAGCATTCACCCACAGACAGGGTGAGACTGGCTTCAGCTACACTCCATTTATGCATACAAGGGCCACTTTTGTGGTTTGCTCCACACACTTCAAGGTCTGCTCTATATTTCTCTTTCACCTGTTTTCATGGATGCTGGGAAGACCAAAGAGGTCTCTGTGGAGCTGCATCCTCTCAGGAAGCACAGCAGGTGTGCTTTGGTCTGAGGTCTGTCTGCTCACGCAGAGTTTGAGCCACATGGCAAAGGTTACACGTGCAATCCTTGCATCAGAACTGCACACAGAAACACTGGAGACGGGAAAGGACCTTTAGATGCTTTAATCACCTTTATATTCCATCTCCTAATATGTGCACAAGGCATAGTGAGATTCTTTGATATGAGACCTCAGCTGTTTGCCACAATCTTTTAGTTTTGGAAGAAGTATGCAGGTCAAACCCCAAATACTAGTCCACAGCTATCCTTGTGGAGTAAAAAATAAGACAAAACAGAAGAAAGAATGTGGGATATCACAGCCTTTCACCCCAGACTATCCTGCTTAGAGCTATCTAGTTACAGAGGGACAAAGGAGAAGGGAGGCAGCGGTGTGGTCAGCCCTGAATAACTTGGCTTCTCCCATCTCTTTTAGAACTCTCCCTCTTATTTTCATGTCAATTTTGTTGATTAATTATAAATTATGCAATCAAGGCCAATTCCATTTATGTCTGGTCCAACAACAGAGGTCACTGGTCAGCGCCCAGAGGACCCTGATTTCTGCCAGCCCCTGTGTTCCTCTGGCAGCTTCCTCCCTTCACCCAAATGAGGGGCAGCAGCCCCAGCTCCACAGACCTGGCCAAGGGAAGGGCCTTCCCCACCTCTCAGCAGCAGAACACTTCAGGGAAGGGGGAAAGCACAGTGTGAGTCTGATGAGAAATGACCATGCCAAATGGGATTGCCCAAAGTGAAGTTCCACTGGCAGAGAGCCTTGCATTTGGGAATTGTCTCCCATCGCTAGGAAGAGTATTCATGAGGATGCAGAGAGCAGCTCAGATGGCTGACTCCCTCGCTATGGAGAGCTGGCAGACTGCTTAGTTCAACTATTTGCTGTTGTTTCTGCATGGCACACGACTGGGCACATGGAAATCTTTCTCCTCTGTGGCTGCCTGACAGACCTTTTAAAATAACAGCACAAGCCAAACAATCACGCGACCAACAAAGCAGGAAAGAAAATGCTTTCCATTTCCAGAATGAATAGAAGAAACTCTGCCCTCTTTTTTTTTTTCTTTTGTGAATACCAAAGGACCACTGAAGTTCAGCAAATCAGATTGGAGCAGTTTAATGGTATTTGTGCCACTGTGGTGACCCGGAGCTCCAGGCAAGAGAAAGGCTAAATGGTGTGTAAAGCACTACTCCCTCCCTGCCCAGCTCCTGGCTCAACATGCAGGATAAGGCCATGGCATGTGCAGTGGGATGCTCCCCCTACCTGCACACTGCCCTGAATTCTTTCCTGCAGGTCCCATTCTCTGTCCCCCTGCACTGGTGGGGAGGAGAGAGATTAAGCCCAGGAAGCAGGGAGGGGTGGGTGAAGATCATTTTAAGATTTGGTTTTGTTTCTCATTATCCTGCTCTGATTTGATTGGTAATAAATTAATTTCCCCAAGCTGGGTCTGTTGTGCCCATGATGGCAGCTGAAGAGTGATCTCTTCCTGTCCTTATCCCAGCCCACAAGCCTTTCATTATATTCTCTCTCCCCTGTTCTGAGGAAGAGACTGACAAAACAACTTTGCTGGGCACTTGGTGTCCAGCCAGAGTCAGCCCACTACAGTCTCCAATTAGCACCAATCAATCATTTTCATGAGCTGTTGGTGCATTGTATGAGCAGATGTGCTCCTGCAGACTCTGACAGGTCTGGCTGTAGGTCAGGTTGTGAAAACCAGGCACATCTTATCACCAAAAAATGTTTATTTGGATGAGGTGGAATGAAGACTCTGGACTACCTGGGTTTTGATAAGGTAGACCAGGAGTTCCTTCCGAACTGGGTGCCTTTGGGGGAAGATACCAAAGTGTTTAGAAGGATGTGGGAAAAACCAAGGAAGGAGGCTGGCACACCAGAGCAGAGAGGGTTGATGACAAAATCAAAAAACACAGCTGGTAACTGGGGCTATGGCAGTGCTGGCTTGTGGTGCTGTGGAGATTAGAAACTCAGGATCAAAGGCAGGGAATTTTATAGCAACAATCTGATTGGACCTGAGCAGGGATTTATTCATGAGAATCTGGAAGCCACAGCAAAACTAAACAGATTTTCCATTACCCTTCTAGCTCCCAGTGGTGACTCATGGCTCTGCAGAAAGCAACTTTGGAGCACTTTTGCCAGCCTCTGTGAATTAGTGGCAACTGACAAAGGTCAGTGACACAAAAACCAGATGGCTTCACCCAGACCAGGAAAGGAGGTGACCTTAAACCTGAACAGGACTTAATCCTCTGTCTGACAGCAGGAGCAATGCAATCATCATAACAGCGCTCAGGATCTGTGTGGCTTCACATCCCTGATGTGAAGGATGATTTGATCCAGAGATGAGGTTTGGCCAGTGCTGGCAAACTGGGATTTGGCCTTGCACCCCCAGGATTTGTCTGAGTTTACAGACCAGGGTTTTGGTGTGCTCACAGCCTGCAAAGGGGATGGTAAATAGATAAAACTACATGGCAACCTGAGCTCTTAGCATACACCCATCAAATTTGTTAACACTCACTTAAAAATTGCCAGCCCTCAAGGAAATAACTTGATACTCTGCAGAATTTTCGGAGTCTCCAGCACAGCAAAGTCAGAGCTCTGGTCTAAGACCAGATTATAACAAGTGTTGAGCTCGACAGGCAGAGAGGGGCTTCATTTTGACAGGCAGCCTCTGGCAGAGCTCTCTGTAACAGGCTACCAACCCAGCTGTCTCCCTGCCCCTCTGCCTGGGATAAGCACTCACTGCCTCGGTGTTAACTTATTCTGTCAGTGTGGAGACTGATGATAAATCACTGTCTGGGGAATGGAGAGCATCACAGCACAGGCAGAAACACCATACCCAAATCTCAGCCTCGGAGGTCACTTCCTTTGGCAGGGGAGCTGTGGGCACCTTTGATTGCTGCAGCAGGTTGCAGCAGTAAACATAAGGGCCAGAGCTCAGATCATGCCCTTTTATTTTCCAGCACAAACCTCCCCCTCTTTGTGCAACATATACCATTAAAGTGAACCACCTGATCCATGTACTTTGTTTTATTGAAAGAAGAGAAAAAAGAAGATGGCTGTGACTTTCTTAGAGGGGGAAGGAAAGGGCTGACTACCCAGCTTCCCTTCTGAACAAAATTGCAGAGCAAAAGCACTCATGTTCCCCTTGCTGTGAGACCACCCAGCCTGCACTTGCACAGGTATTTTGCAACCTGGGAGCTCCAGGTGCCGTGCCAGGTCCCTTTGCAGGCAGGCTGGGATCTCACAGCTCACCTCCCTCCTCCAGACTTCTCTCAGCAGTGGGAACAAAAGCCCACAGGTCTAGACAATTAAATCAAAGTACAAACTGAGGAGGTGAGTGTGCTCCCACGTCCCTATTAAAATGTATTAGCATCACCCGAGGGGGCTGGAAGACAATAGGCTTTGAGGAGGAATCCTGATGGGGAAGGAAGATTGTGTCTTATTTGAGAAGGATGGAACTGAGCAGATGTGGTCAGTCGATGCAAAGGGTTTAATTTCAAACAATCATCATCATCATCATCATCATCACTATCAACCCCGAACTTCAGGGTTTTCTTAGTTGAGAAATGATGCAGCTCATTTGGTGTCAATAAATCTAGCTCCTGAGTGGAAAAAAAACCTTAAATATTTCAGCACTTTGGGGCTGACTCATGCTGAGCTTGAAATTCAGAGGTTTGCAGCAGGAACTCCAGCTATGCTTGAGCTTAATGAAAAAGTACACAGGCAGTATCCTCAGGAGCTAAACTGGCTTCTGCAGCCAGCAGGTTGGATTTTCAGCATTGTCCCAAACTTTATTTTCTCTGCTACAAACCAGAAAGTACTCCCCACCACCTCGCATGAAGACAGGAACTTCTGAGGCTTCAAGGCTTTGGTGTTTTCCCTCAGGGGCTCACTGATGCAGGGCATGAAAGCAGGAGCCTGCACACACTTAAACAGCACCAAAACAACATCCCTGCCACTGAAGGTCCCTTCTGTCTGGGAGGATTGCATTGCATGGGCTCAGCATCTGCACTGGAGTCTGCTGAGTACTGTGGAAGGTGATCAGAGACTGGGAAGATGAGGTATAGGATCCTGCAAAAAAAAATAGAGATTCTCAAATGGCCCATAGGAAGGAAGGACCATGAAACCCATTGTGATGGGAGATAAATGGGGCCAAATCAGCCAAGATGCTGTGGCTGGACCTAAGGACAGTGTTCAAAGGAGGGATCCCATACTGGACAATGGGACTTTGCTCAGTAGGGACAGGGCTGGTGTGAGCCAGCCCTGCCTGAGAGGTTAGCAGCAAGACAGCCAGCAGGTCCCTCAGAAGAGAGCCCACAGCAAAGGGAGGGGAACACCTGGCTCCAAGGCATTTCCCATCTGTAGGGATTGTCTTTTTCCCATGAAATATGGGAGCTTTCTCCACCATAAAACTGACATGCTCAAGGGGATGTTCAGCCCTGCCTTAATGGTGTCCTGGTGTTCTGCTGGTTAAATGTAAGGGAGAAGAATGGGATAAGTTTCCTTGGTTTCTATTTGACCATGATTTTTTGCAAGCTGACTTCCCAGATGCAACAGGGGAAAGCAATGGGGATAAGGATCCAGCAGGTGAATTCAAAGCAGACATAGATTACCTCAAACACATTGAGGTCCCAAGGAATATTTGGAGCTGTTGTCACTGACCAGGCTTTGGTAATGAATTTTTTACTCTAGGGATCAGATGTTCCCCTCAGTTATATTAAATTGATTTCTCCTTTTGATAAAGCTGAACTTTCTTTCTCTGCATCAGAAGTTTGGCTGGGGGAGAGGCAGAGATAGGGAGAAGGTCTGGTACCTCGGGCCAGACTGGAAAGGAGGCAGTGGGAATCTGGATGGGGCTGAGACCTCAGATGATACTGAGATTAAATGGAACAAAGACACACTGGCATCAACAAAAATAGGATTTGTAAAACTGCATTTTCCATACGTTTCCTCTCATTTATCCCTTTCCTCCTTGAAAGATGGGGACAGAATAAAAAATATAAAAGACAAAAAAAATGTTAGGCCCTTGCAGCAAGAATACAAAAAAAAGAGAGGGAAGGAGAGAAAGGGAGGGCCTGCTGGAGAGCATCTCTTTCCTTTGGGCACTGAAGTGTTCTGACATCAAACCTTGTGTCCTCATTAAGAAGCCCTGTGTCTACCGTTGTGACATCTTTATTCACACACCCCAAGACTTCAAAGACTTCAGGAGATTTCCTTGGTGGATTTAACAAAAAAATATCAGGAGATGAAACAGAGGAAAAGGCAGCCTGGTGCATTCTTGTTTTAATTAGACCTTGGGTGGAGGAAGGGGGGTGAGGGAGGAACAGAATCACTGAGATGCACATTAAGGTGTGAATGCAAACACACAGACAATCCTGATCGTTGGGACTCAGCTTCTCTTTCACAAGCTTTTGGAATAGCAAACAGACCCTGAATCTCAGAGTAACGATTTTTTTCCAGCCTCTAAAACAGATCCACATTCATCTCAGGAATACGGAAGCGCTGCAGGTGAAATACATGTTTCTGTTGCCTAAACAAAAAGCTTCAAGTGTAACTAATGCAAAATTAAGAGCAGGGACAATAAAAAAGGCATGGAGAGTACAGGAGAGACGATCTAAGCATTTATTAACAATGAAACATGGGTCTAGGGAGAACCACTCCTGTTTTGAGAGTTATCTTTTTTTTCTCCTTTTATTAAGTATACTATAGTCCAGTGAATTTCCAAGCCACTGGTTTGACCTATGAGTCATTGGTGCTGCTTGGAATCTGCAGTGTACCCCTTCTGGCTTGAGTAGGTAGGTGTTACCACGTGTTTCTTGGCCCCAGCAGGATGGCACTAACTCTTCATGCTCTACTCTGATCACGGCTGAAACTGCCTGTGATTTCAAAGTGAGAAACTCGAGAGGGGGGTAGGGGGTGGCTTGGCAAATAATCTCAACACTTCTGTGAAATTTTGTCTTTTTTGGTTACTGCCTCACCTAGCAAAACTTCTTCCCTTGAATGTCCGTGGGAAGCAAAAACCACAACGAATTGCTTTGGAATTAATTTAGAGCAGTTTTAATGCATATTTATGAGTCCTTCTTCTCAGTATCTAACCAGTTCTAGGACCAAGACAGCTTCTTCTAGCAAAAAGAAAATGTCAAATAATAATTAAAAATGTAATTAAAGAAAATAAAAGTCCACCTCTCTTCAGCTGAGATGGCTCTTGGGCCATCTCTAGTAAGAGCCAGGGAACCTCCCAACTTCTGATTCCTGCTTTTCAAGTGTTAGAGCCCAGATTCCGCAGGGAATCTTTACGTCTAATCTAAATGGTGTCTTTAACTGACACCAGCATTGTTTTCAGCCCTCGGGACACAATGTGCCCCCGGGGCCAGGTGGGTAGGAATGGGGACACTGCTCTTTTCCTAGATATATTAGGCATGTTCCATGGGTAATCCATTATGGAAGCACCCACAGAAACCACGACTGCCCTGGGGGGCTGTCCCCACAATTCTGGCACGTGAAAAAGACGAGTGCCATCTGCAAAATCTGAGCAGCATTTCATAAACAGCTAAACACAGCTAAAAACAAAGAGAGAGGAAAATCTCTCGGCAGCCCTGCTCCTGTGTCAGGGCCCGATAATCTACTCTCAATTACAGCATTATTAACTGAGCCCTACACCTGGCCCTACTCGTTTGCAGCTATTCCTGTTGACAATGGCACTGATTAGCTGGTACAGCCCTGAACTGGGTTTATCCCTCCATATCCAGCACCCTCCTACAGTTCACATCTCACAGGCAGTGCTGGTTTGCTGGGAGGGAGCAAGGTTTGTGCAGAGGCAAGATGAGATTCAGGAGACACCAGCAGCAGGAGAAAGCTGCCCCCCATGTGCAGACCAAATCTACCCAAGGACAGGGTAATAACTCCCCCAGCAGGTCTGAATTCCAGTTAATTACAGAACCAGCTGATGGCTGATAAAAACAAGGCAGATCCACACCTCTGCTCTCACTTAGTAGCCTGTGGCTGCCAGCCAGTGAGAAGAGTGTGAGTATTGATTTGATTATCTTGTTTGTCCATCTAGACCTGCTAGTTGCATCTGCTCTTCCCAGTTCAAATGAAGTGTTTTCCACTGATTAATTAATTTTAATTTGTTTTTGCTTCAAGTGCAAGATTTGGTTTTCATTGACAAGGGAGTGCCCATATTCCAAAGCTGCCACAGATAACAGATGCCCCTGCGCTGCTCAGAGCTGAAGTTCTCCCATTTTGCTAAAAAGTACTTTATGTATTGACTGAAACTTCTCCTTTTTGCCTGTGTGGTTTCTAGAAAAAACAAAACTGCATCATTGAACAGCTCCTCTCTAGGATGCCTGGAGTGCTATGGGAGTCCTTTTGTGCCAGACCTTGGGGTTTCCTCACCCCCTTTCCCCAGGTTCTCTCTGGTGCAGGTCCAGCCACGATGCTTTTATGGCCAAGGAGGGGGATTTCCCCCAGCATATGAACCCTTGGCTCCTGTCAGCATTCCCAGTAACACCCATGGCCACAGCCCTGGGGCTGTGAAAGGGAAGGCAGGTGAGGTTTCACTCCTTTCCCTTCAGTTAGTGCCACCAACACATTTGCTTCTGCCCAGTTCGTTAGCAAGTAGCACTGTGCTCTGTCGTTAAGGCCAGGGAAATATGAATAATAAAATGCCTGACTATCAGTATTTTGCCTAATGCTCCTAAAGCACGTGAACAAGCTCTAAATGCCAGTAATGCCAGGAGAGTAGTAGTGTGAGGGGATTTATGGGGTAGCAACACCCATGTCTGGCTCGCTGCTGCTGAGGGGACAGGCTTTTTCTGTGCCAGGAGCAGCTGTAAAAACCTGAGCCCTCCCTGCACATTAGCAGTGGTTTACAGGGGATTTGCAAAGGAAGGAAATGATATTTACCTTTCTGGCAATAGAGGGAAGCTGGGGGAGGAGGAGATTTTGGAAATGTCCCAGCACAGACCAGGATCAAAGGCAGGACAGGAATGCAGCCCAGCAACCCGCAGCTCTTCTGGGACCCATGGCACAGTGAGAGCCATCAGAGAATCATGAACACTCCCTCAATTTTCCTATTTACCCAGAAACGTGCAAAAATGGACAGCAGTCTGTTTTGAGCTGCCACCTTTTCCCCAGTGTCTTCCCTGGGGAAAGGCAGCTGTGGTTTGTATCCTGCCTCCTCAGGCAGCAAAGACAGATGTTGCTGTGATGTTGCCTGAAAACACTGCGCTGCCCAAAACTTTTCATCCCACTGATGAATTAGCTGCTCAGTGGAAAAGAATTGAGCCAGAAAGAGATCTCAGCCAGGCTTGGATATCATCAGCTAAAGATATCATCAGTCGAGCAGGGATTGCTGGCCAGGTACATCTCAGGATTATGTCTTTACCAGGGATTTCTAAATTGCCCCAGGACATCCATGCAAATAAGGCAATCTGGTGCAGATGTCTCTTTAGAGGGGTGGTGACTCTGCTGATGGGCCAGGGTGCTGCTGGGCTCTTGTGTGATGCTGTGTTGGGACATCCCCTGGCTTTGGTTAGATCCATCCATGGCTCCCACCAGCAGAAAAATTTCTGGATGTGTTGTGGGTGCGAGGGATGGGCCAAGGGAATTAGGAAGTTAGAAGATGAGGTGAACAGCAGGGCACAGAAAAAGACAGGAAGATTAATGGCAGGGACACAATCAAAAACAAAAGTTAAAATGGAAATGTTAATCATTTAAAAGAGGGCCTCAGTGGAATTACTTGCTTTATGGCTTAGAATAAAAAATAGAAAGGGGAAAAGAAGGAGGAGAAGTCCCACTAAGAATAATTTAGTGCTTTGTGTAATGAGCTGCCTTTCTTTTCGGTAGTTCCCTCTGGTGTCTTATCACTTACCCTGTGATTGACTGAGTCCTCTCTTTGCCTGCTCCTGCTAAATGGTGATTTGCCATCTGGTAGTCATAATTTCTTTTCTTTTTATTTTTTTTTCTCCTATCCTATATTCTTTTGTAATTAGAAAATAAATTACTTTCTTTTTTTTTTTAAACTGAAAAAGAAACATGTCTAGCATATTACTTACAGATGACAGTTGGTGTGAGCTCAGCAGCGAGGCAGAGGGAAGGGACTTGACTCCTGTCTCATTTGGACAGATCCCAGCTGACATGCCAATGGATGTGTCAGCTTTTCTGCTGAGAGAAGGGCTGGGTGAACCAAGCAGTGGCCAATGACTCCAGTGAGATGAAAAAGCTCCTATCTGAGGAAGAACAGGAAAGATGAAGGCCCTGATGGGCTGGTGCAGCATGATAGCCTGAGCCTGCTGCTCCATGCAGCTCTGCACAGGACCTGTGTGAGACTTGAGCTTTGCACTCTGTTTCCACCAGCTGTGGAGGGAGCCTTGAGTCTGCCAGATGCTGAGCAGCCTGTCTGAAATCAGGGTGCAGGATCTTCCCCTCAGGGCCAGCAGATGAACACTGCAAATGCCTAATTGCAACCCCATTTCTCTTCATCTTGTTTCAGCAGCCTTCTCTGCAGCCTGTGTGCTCACCCTGCCACACTCCCATTATATCTTTGTACAGCAGCAGCTCTCTCTGCTCTCATTTCAGTTGCCTCCTCAAGGTGCTCCAGTAATTCAAGTGATAAATAATAACAATAATAACACAGAAGTCAGTTGAATTGAGCTTGATTACTCAGTGACTGAGTTTGGGCTTGATTGACTGAAAGCAGCACATATCCCCCCAGTTGTTATCCCGAGAGCCTCATTTTCCCAGTGCAGTGTTGCTTCTTGTAGCCTCAAACCCATCGGGCCTTGAGGCCTCTGCCAACATTCAACCCCATCATTTCCAGAAAGACCCCACTCCAAGGCACTATTTCAATTTGCATTTTTGGCACATCACATAATGAGGCAAGAAAATGACAGGGAAAACATCCCATTTCTGTACAGTGCCAGCAGAGATGCATTCTCCCTTCTTTTCTAGACAAGCTCAGTGTTTTCTGGGAGGGAAGGCATTGGTTTGATGTGGCTTCAAAAGGTAGTTTTTCCCTGGTTAAACTGGATGCATCCACACATTCCTGAGTGTTACACCATGTGCCTGATGGGTTATGTATTTGTGTGCATTAACTTGGAGGGAAAGAAACACAGCTTCTAAAGCAGGAAAAGACGTAGCGGGCATGTGCATTAACTTGGAGGGAAAGAAACACAGCTTCTAAAGCAGGAAAAGACGTAGCGGGCATGTGTTCAATTGTTGGATATCAGTCTTTGCCCCAACTTTTTCCCTGCAGGAGCCATGAGTGGTCAGTTGTTGAGCTGCCTGGTCTTCCATCCAAAACTGGGGAGAAAGGGCAGTTCCCCAGGGACAGCCTGTTTTTTTTCCTTCCTCTTTTACACTAACTATGCTCTGCTCTGGTGCTGACTTCTGTCCCTGGTGTGGGTCTGTGCTGTGCTTTCAAGGAAGATGATGGTATAGGTAGTGGGTGGAGCATTTGGTAACACCTTTGGTTGAGCCCAAGAAAGACAAGGAAGGAATTATCTCTGTGAAGTGGAGGGTGTGGTTTCTTGGCTTAATATGTTTGAATGAAGAAAAAGGAGGGAAAACAAACAACTCATTTTTACTCATTCTCTAAGCAGCAGCCACTGTAGTGCTATAGCCAGGAGCATCTGAGAGACAGAAGGAATTTGAGTAACAAGAAAATGCTGTTGTACAGACCTAATTATGGTGATTGCACCTGTTAGAGAAAACAATAAGCAGTAAAATGAATAAACCTTCCTGGGACTCATTTTATCAATGAAGCGTGACCATGTGAAAACTCCACAGAGAAAATCTACAAGGAAGGCGTAGTGTACTCAGACCTCCTCCCCTCTGATCTCCCATCCTGTAATCAGATGAACGAGGTAACCAGAGTAAGCCTTGTGCTCATCTACTGGCTGTGTGCAGATGCAGATGTCCTGTTGAAAGGATACCTTCTCTTTTTCAGTAATATCTTCCCACTCAGGGCATTTACAGACATGTTGCTGCAATCTTTTGATGCTTAGGACAGAACTGTGCACAAGTCCTCGCAACCCTGCAAAATTTGACAGTTATCCTAAGGTGGTGGGGAAGTCTGTTGATTCTCCTCAGAGTCAGTAGATTGGTCAGGGATGCTGTTAAAAAACGGTTCCATCTGTGGTGATAACAAGCTCTTGGGTACAATCCCAGAGTCACTAGGAGTGGTGTGGAAAGGACTGTGTTTTACGTGTTTTAAAAGTGTTAACAAATCACTCTTCATGCAACATGGTGAAAAATTGCTCCTGCTCCACTGCCTTCCCACCTCTCGTGATCCCATAGACCTCATCTCATCCCTCCCTCAGGATCCACAAGATCCTACTTGGTGTCTCCTCCTACTGAAGCAATTCCCTGCTCCTGGCTGTCTTTGCCCCTTCTCCCCCGTACTTTTTCAAGCTCCCAATTATAGCTGCTCTGCACTGCAGAGGCACATCTAACACTGAGCTTTGCATGCTTCTGTGGTTAAAGCACACAAAGAGGATTAGCCTCTTTAAAGAGTTAATGCTGGGTTTTTGCATCCAAAGATCTCAGAGCAGGGGAAGTGTCATTAGCAGTGTCTTGTGGATGGCAAAATTGAAGCATGAGGAGATGAAATGAATTTTCTTATTGGATGATTATTCCCTTGCCCCATTTGCCTCACATCTCAGAGCCCACGTCCTGGGCCAAAGCCCTATTATATGACATACGGCCCAGACAGAGGCAAAGCCAAAGAAACAAGGAATCCTGTGATACTAAATCTCATTTCTTCTTTTCTTTTTCCAAGAACGCTGGCATGTACAAAAGGACAAAGAAACATCCCAATCTTTGTAAAATGACTGAGTGACAGCCCTGGTGTCTGCAGTCCTTCGGGCACTTTCTGAAAGTGCTGAACAATGACGCCTCCAAAATATTGACCCAACAGCATGCCTCGGCCCTGACTCGGGGGGAAAGAGATGAATACTGTCTTTGATAACTGTCACCATTGAAAATCAGCCTGTGTTATTGTCAGCTGGAACAAGAGAGCTTGTAAGAGTCACTTGGTGATGCAAGCTTTGAGTTACCAGCTTCTGGGAGCTGCCTTCAAATCACTGCTGCGGAAAATGGTTTTTTCCACTTCTCAGCCAAGTCTGCCCTGGTAGGTAAAGGTGTCCATAACTAATTGGTAATGACTTAGGCCAGATCTAAAGGAAACTGGACAAATAATTCCTGATGAATAATTTATTGGATGAATTTCGCCTCTTTTTCTATTTGTGAATTTTCTATACTTGCAGTGTTGATTTCTCTAGCTAATTGGTTGTTTGAAATTGTTTGCTGATGCAAATACTTCTTGGTCTGCTCTTTTCTCTAGGAGAAGTTCATTAAGAGTATCCCCAAACCAAAAGGAATTGACTAATTTTAATTGGTCACAGAGGCCACATGGCATAAATGCATTTTGTGGCATGAATAGATATTTTTTCAATTCACTGACTAAAAGTATTCTTTGAGACTGTTGTTTCCTTTCAAATAAGCTGTTTTTGTGAGCATCCCTTCTAGTCAATATGCCTGCTGGTTATTCCTGCTAAAGAAACTCAAACAGATTCTAGAAGATGGTGCAAAGATTCTCAAAAAAAAAAAAAGAACCTGGAAAACGTGTTTGAATGGAACTGGATGTGAAGTTACTTCTCTGCATGTAGAAATGCTTGTATTTGTGTACCTGCATAAGCACAGATATTGCTATTTTATTCAAATTAGTTTAAAAGAAACTTGAATTTGCTTATGGTAAAAAGATAAACAGACACACAGAATTAAAAACATTAAACTCTGCCTCTCTTCTAGGTGACACTGTATTATTATCCCTGCTTTTGGCCCAGGCAGCATCAGCGTGTGCTCCAAGACATGTACCAGCCACCACAACATTGATTTGTTGTCCTAAGGACTTCAGAAGGGCTGCCTTAAAGAAAAACTGAACCTTTGGCCTCTTTCACTGGCATGAAACTCCAAGCTCACGTCTTGTATCACAGCATCTGTAACATGCAGCAAGCAGCAAAGAGGTTCAGACATGGAGCAGGGAGGGTGAGAACAAGCCACCCAACCTGATAATGAAAAGCAAGCACTTGGCCTTGGTGTGGAGCATCTCAGATAAGTAGTTTAATTGGCAAGCTCTGGTGCTGGAGGGAGGGAAATCTAAGCTAAATTAAAAGATTAAAATGATATTTTTTCATCAAGTGGCAAAATGGAAGAAGTGGACAAGTCTGCTCAGGAGAAAATGAGCAGAAAGGAACTGTGAATGTTGTGAAAATATATCCATTAGACCTGCCTTATCGAAACGTGCTTTTGCCAAGCATCCAGCCCTGCATCTCCATGGCAACATGGCCTCGTCAACAGAGAAGAAAGTGTTTTTGTCAGGATGGGCCCAAACACGTAAAAGCCATTTCGATTTGGGGGCAACACGATCTTCTTCAATCAATACCGCACACATAGTAATGACTCCTGCCACTTTTTTCATAAATCCCCACTTTCTGCTTTCATTTCCTGTGGTTTGACATCACTGTGAACTGGAGCTAGGTTTAAATTTCCTACAGTTTTCAGCCCACCCTGCCCTCATCTGCAACACACGAAGCCTCCTGCAGCAGCTTCCTCCTTTGTGAGACACTCGATGCAGTGTGCTCACAGGTGGGGTTAGCCTGGTCTGAAATATGAGACAGGCTTTAAAGAATGCCCCAGTGGCACTATCCAGGGATGTTACAGCTTGAATTCTGGTCATGGCTGAGATGAGGGGCCTGGCAGAGGATGGGGACTCTTTCTCTCCAGCACTTACCTCTAATAGGATGCAAAATTTAATGCCCTGAGCATATTAACTCCCCAAGACATTGTGGTTCCCCTTCTAGGCATGGTTAATAGGTCTTCTCTCACTCTTTCTCTCCAGCACTTACCTCTAATAGGATGCAAAATTTAATGCCCTAAGCACCTTAATACCAAGAAATTGTGGTTCCCCTTCTAGGCACACACCCTGTGAGTAAAAATGGGGTTTCTTCTGCCTTTTCTCCCCTTCATTTCCAGTTTGAGATCTCATTCTTGCCTGCCAGTTGAATGCATTGGACTTTCCAAACAATCAGCTCAGCAGTACAACCACAGAAACCACCACGTGGCCAAAGGGATTTCCATGTGCAGGCAAGAGTCTGCAAGGATGTGTGCTGGGAAGGGAGAGATGGAATATGTAGGAGATGTAAATGCCTATCTCTACTTTTCATTTAAATTAGTGGGTCTTAAGCATATGATCCAACATATTGCAGTAGGCTGCTAAATGCTTTACTGTGGAATTTACTAAAGAAATATAAAATATCTTTTTTCATAATAACTGCAATCTAGCTAGACTTAAAGCAATGCCCTTTTTGTTGTTTTATATTCTATTTTGCCATTTGTAGAGGGATTTTTGAACATATCTCCAATTGAGAGAACATATTTAAACTCCATTGAGCACTGTGATTTGGTGAAAAAAGAGGCAAAGAGAATTCCACATTTGTGTATTTTACAGGCAGAGGGAAGTTCTTTGGACAGACAGGTATTGCTGCTTCTGAATGTTGCATGAGGGTCAGCGATTTGGATCCTGCCTGTTCCCTGGAGGCCTTCAGATGTTGAAGAGGGGCCATTTGGTGATTGACATGTTTGATTCTTAGATGAATTTCTCAGCCCTGTAAGCACACTCTGCATGTTGGTGTGGCACCCTTCATTGCTGTGGCCACAGCCTGGAGGAAAAGAACAGAGGGACATATGTTTAAGTTACATTATTGCTATTAAATTAATGTTATTAATTTAAGTTACATATACACTATTAAATTAATGACTTGAATTAAGAAAGAGGCTGCCATTGCTAAACCACACACTGTTTACAAATGGGTTTATAAACTCTGGGCTTGAGTCATCCGCAAGTGAGGCAGGAGATTTCTCCATAATGGTCTGTCATCAGTGCAGCTCTACACAATCTTTGTCACTCTCTACCACAGCAAGCCCTCAAATGACCTGCACTTGCTTCAGGTACCTGGCACAGGGAAGAGAAACCCCTCTGAAAGGAATGATGACACCTTCCTGCAGGAAATGGTACACGGGATGGGGTGCAAATAAGGATCTGTGTATTCTCTGTTTGTCTGGCTATGTGTCTGCCTAACCACTCATCATGGTCTGAGTGGTGGTGTCACCTGGAAGTTGTCTGGCAAGTTGTGTTCTGAGCCAGAAGACTTAGAAAACACATACCAAAAATTGTAATTTTGGTTCCTTCATTCCTGAGTAGAAATTTTCATGGTAATTTAATGATCTGGATGACTTTCCTCCTTGGGGACTGCAGTAATTTGTAAGAGAATTGAGAAGGATTTGGGCAAAGACAGTTTTTATGAGCATCTGGTGTTGACATGGGCTCATCCTTTCCAACCACTGACAGAACAGTCCAGAAAATGGTTCATGCAATGAAAATCATGAGCTGATCATATTCTGACAGTGGTTTTTCAGAATTTTTCCAAACTGATTTTTTTGGTGAAGGTGAATCTCTTACCACGCTTCTAAAATGAAACTCATCTATTGGAAATGAGTTTGCTACCACTTGAAGGTAGCACCAAGGAAAGAAAGAGATCATTTTCCTCCTGGCTTCTCTTGGAATGGGAAAGATGAAGGTGGTGGCAGCCTTCAGCAAGAGAGCATTTATTTTCTCACACCCTGTTTTCTGCTCTTTCTTCTTGCAGAGCAACACCTTTCCTGTATTTGGTGTCCTGAGGGTTGAAGAAGGACTTCGTTTTACAAAAGCCAGATTAGGACTAGCAAAATGAAGAGAAAAAAACCAATTTAACTCCTTTCCCCAGTTTAGTGATTTCTCTCATTCAGCCCTGCTCTTGAATTCTTCTGAAATTGGAGAGTTCAAGTGAGACCAGGAGCTGTCACTTTACGACAGTTCAATTTCAGTCCATCAACTAAATACAGCTCTTAAGAGGTGATTTATGCTGTGTCCCCTCCCAGTTCCTCTTCATCTGCTCTCTGGGCAGGGGTAGCCCTTTTCCACTGAGGTTTGGGGTAGGCTTTGCACTATCAAAATCTGAATCTGTGGAATCCTGCAATCAAAAATGTCATTGCAGCACAGTATGGGGAGGAGGAATTAGGGGTTAATGTTTGGGTAAAAGCGGCTCAAAAGCAGCACACCACAGGGAGGGTTTGCTTCATTCAGGGGAAATCCAGGACTTGTGCAGGATGCAGCAGATTGAGTTCAGTCTTTTTGTCTTTGAACTGATTGCTTCCAGTCCCTCAACACAGATGGGCTTCACAGGGCTGGTGGAAAATGCATCCTAAAATCACTGGAATCTGGAGAAAGGTTTTTTTTTCCTGCCTGCAATCAAGTCCAAGGATATTAATTAGATGCTGTGCATATGTTTGGTTCATTGAGACAAAAGTTAAGGCAGCCTTTTCTCAGCAGTGAAAGCCATCCCACTGGAATACTGATTAAAAAGAAGCAGGGTTGATAGGAGTAGATGAAAAGGAGGTGAGTGTATGAGGTGGACCAGTGAGCTGGGAACCAAGATGGCAGGGTTTATTTCTGCTATTAATTCTTTCTGCAGCCTGCAGAAAATTTGCAAACCTGTCAGTGCCTCCATCTCCAAAATGAGAACCGCTCCAAAGTTGTGGTGGTGTTGTCATATTTTTTTTTTTCTTTAGTGAGAATTAATTACTGTCTAAAAAGCACTTTGGGATCCCAGAATGAAAGGAGCAAAACAAATGCAAAACATTCTATTGTTTTGATATCTCTCCTACAGACCAGGATGGAGGCACCTTGCCACTCACACAATTACCTTCCTGCAGCTGCAGCCTCTTAGGCAGTTAATATATGCTACATCTCTGCATCTAGGTCTGGAGAAAGACCCAGACCCTCCCACCCATCATTTACTCCCCCTCTCCTCATCCTTCCCCTCCCTTGCTCCCCATTGCATTAAAAGAAGAGATGGCATTAAAGTAACTTTATCTCTTTGGTGCACACATCTACAAACTCAATGGCTGGCAGTGTTATGAGGCTTATTGCTGAGTGCGTAATGACTGCTGCTTTTTTGGATGAATGAATTCAGTGGGTGACAGGTATGTAATTCATGGCTTTGTAAAAAGCTTTGAGAGGAAGTGTATGAAATGTACTATATAAATGTCAATACACTGCACACTTTAAAGCCTGTGGGTTTAGTCATAGGGAGGGTAGATTTAAGGGGGAGATCATAAATAGCAGAAGAACAGCTGGTTTTCCTGGGTAATGGTGACTGAAGATCTGAGTGGTGACTGCTTAAACATACCTGCTTGGTGGAGGTTCTTGCATAGACCTTTCTTCCACAGCCTCCAAGCACCTCACACTCTGCAGTGCATTTATTCTCCAGGTAGGGGAGGGTGTTATCTGTTTCTGGGGAGGAGAACAGGACTGGCAGAGAGGGGACCCCTGACCCACCCCAAGCCCTAAGCATTGTGCATCCAGACATGGTTCCTGTGGTGCTGCCCCCTGAGCTGAGCACAAATGGGAGCTTTGGTGAATCCTATGCCCACACCAAACCCTCTCTGCTCTCCCAGCACTGGCAGTGTCCTGTGCCTCTCCTTACACAGAGAGGAAGAGCCTTGTCCCCAAGGGATGGGGACACTGACCCCTCCACTTCAGAGACAGCAAATATTGACCAGCCTCTGTGCAAGGGAGCTCTACTTGTTTATCCTAAACCAGTACATCCACCCTGGAATATAAGGGCTGCCAAGGAAGCCTTCAGTGAACTTGAAGGAATGCCTGTGGGTGCCAAGGCCTGATGAGAGGTTCATATTTTTTTTGGCCATAAAGTTCCTGCAGCAGGCAGCTCTGGCATTAATTGTTTCCCTGTAGTATTTTTGTTATTTATATGTGGAGTAATGCCTGAGGGAGCTGCATAAAAGGGCCTTTGGGGCTCTTGATTCTCTTGTCTAACCTGGGAAACTTCAGCTCCAGTATTTATCCCCAATTAATGTCTTTGCATGGCTGATACGTGTAAAGTGTTTTCTTGGCTGAACAAGCGCTGCTTTGTCCAGAAATAGGATAGAGATACATAAGAAAGTTACCAGCATAGGCAACAAGTTACCACACATTAGCAGATGATGCAAAAAAAAAAAGCATTTCAAGTTAGCTTGCTGCTTTTTTTTACCTCCCTCCCTGCAGATTACACTGCCTAATTACACTGCCACATGAGAGAGAGATTACACATCCCTTTCTTCAAACATGATGTGAGAAAAGACGCTGAAAACCTCCAGCTCTTCTCATTAAGGTGTGTAAATCCACTTGGGTCTAATCTGGAGAGAGGATTCCTCATCACACAGGTTTAATTTATCTCCACCCTTTGGTTGTACCTTTGTGGGGAGCTCAGCACCGTGAGTGCAGGCACAGCCCAGGATGCCTGTGGGCTCCTGCAAGGCATCCAGCTGCAGCATTAACCCTGCCCATGGCTTCCTGCTCTGCCACATGCTCTGCTCCAACCTGAGTGGGGCCTGCAATTAAACCTGGAGAAATAGTGCACTGCCTTTCACGAGCAGCTCCACAAGCAGCAAAGGGCACTGATGAAGAGGATTTATTTAGTTTCTCGAGGAGCTGGATATGTTAAATGTTATGACTTTTTAAGACTTGCTGCAACAGAGGCCATAAACAATGTGTAGCTGTAGAAACGAGCAAAACAAAAGTCTCTAAATCCCAGCAATATGAGTGAGAGCTCAGGACTGCTGCTTGGCAAGTGCATCTGTTCTTTCCACGGCAAAAGGTGTGAAACACAACTTGTTCTGCCAAAACCTCTGCAGGACAGCAGCTGCTTCAGGTACCACAGTGTGGGGTGGGTATGGTCTCTCTGCCACAAGTGAGCACCAGGAGACCCTGCATGTCAGAGCTGTCTGCACCAGAGGGGACTGAGGCACAGAAACTCTGTCACTGACTTTTGTGGGAGTATTTAGACCTCTGACTCTTGCATCTTGGGCATTGGGCTTGGGAAACCAAACCAAAACAACACATGATTTTTACTTTATTTGCACATACCTCTTATTGTGGAGGTGCCCACCTTCACCTTTCTTGACACCTCCAGTGTGCAGCAGAGATATAATTTCCTTGAGGAGAACCCAGCCCAAAGGTTTTTTTCCTGCCATGTGCACTTTGTGGCCTAGTGACTTATTTACTGCTCTCTGCATCCTGCACTTAATACCTGTTATAAATTTCCTGGTGGACTTTTTCCTGCAATGGCCCTCACCTTAGTGCTTCTCAAAGATTAAATTATCTTCCTATGTTTGCTCAGGTTCGTAGCAGAGCTGCAGGAAGAGGTCCCAGCATGGGATCCACCCATGGAAAGGCTGAGGAACACTTTCCTCTCCCTTACTTAGAGATGCTGAGTAATACAGGGAATCAGATTTTAAGAGGCATTGCATTTTCTGCTTTCTCTGTACTCAGCATCCTTCTTGGCAGTGAATGAATATATAATTTTGGGGGTAAAAGCGTGCAATCTTGTTTCATGAATCTTTATTCTCCTCTATTCTTTATAAATCTTTATTCTGCCCTTTTATTTCCTTTTTCTTTCTTTTTTTTTAATATGGTTTTCTTTCTTTTCCTACTGTCTTCCCCCCTCCCCCCCCACCTTTTTTTGTCTTTATCTTTCTTTTCTTCTGATGCCCTCCCAGCTTTTCATTACTGTCATCTTTTTTCCCAGCCACTGAACCCTTGATGTTGTTCTAATTGACAGACGGGGTTTAAAAGCACATTCGAAAGCGCCTGTCTTTTTAAATAGACTCCTGTCTCATCAAAAGATGTACAGCAACATTCCATTAGAGCACATCATTTGAAAATAGATTGGGCTTTTAGCAACTGCACTCATATTTTTATAGTTAGGCTGTTCTGCTGGGATTGTCCCTCCCCCTTGCCAGCCCCCACCATCTCCTCTTATGGGGAGGGAAAGGGGAAAAGATGCATTAAAGAGAGATAAATGAATGTTTTGTTTTGTTTGGCTTTTCTCCTCTGTGTGGTTCTTGGGTGCTTGTTCTGCATGTAATTTCTCATGGCCACAGCCCTGATAGTTTTGGAATGAAAAGGAGGATGCCAAATGCACGGATGCTGACGTAAATGGAGACACAGCTAAAGAGCAGCAAAACTTTGGCTCTTGTTGCACTGCATTGTCTGGTATTTCATAAATGGGGGTTCAGCCATGGCCTTCTCAAACAGTTTGTGCTCAGGGAGTGCAGAACCTGCTCTGCAGTGAGGCAGGCAAGGAGGTGGTCACTGGGAGGTAGCTCTGCTCCACAGCCAAGCCCATGTGAGCTTTTGGACAAAATCTCCTGGATACCAAACCCACAGGAACTGCTGGAACTGAAGAGGCTGTGTGGGGACAGCAGACTTCTGGAAATTACCTGGTGGTGAAAAAGCCCTGAACCCATGCTGACCTTTGTCAGCTGAAAGACAAGTTGCCCACAACTGCTGTGGCCTTTGAGTTTTGTGGAGCTGGAAGGGGAAGATCAGAAGCACCAGTGAGGCCGGGCTTTGGGCTTTGGGCCTTGTCCCATGTCTGATGTTGTTCAGTGTCCCTGTCCCCATGCAGCCACCTCGGCAGCTGTGATCCTGAGTTGGGTGTGAAAGTAGGAAGGCTTTAGGTGTCCTAACAGAAGAGAGTGAAATGTCTGAGGGAATTGGAAGCCAGGGAAGGTACAGAAACCCTGGGTTTCTCCTGGTGGGACAGAGAACTGAGCCAAGTCTACACTATCCTCCCATTTTCTTCTGGGCAGCTGTGAACATCTGCTGCAATGTGCATTTTTCCTTATTGCTTGGAGTGATGGCTCTGCTCAGTTTTTACATTTAGAACATCAAAGAAGATGAAGATGGAAAAGGTCTTGCAAAGGTCTATTAGATTATGTAGTTCCTTCCGTTACCTCTACAACCCCTCCAAATATTGTGTAATGAAAATTATTGTGTTCCTGAAATTGCTGAAGTTTAATTACCATCTACTTGGTAATCATATTGAGATGCAACAATATACTTTATGAGGTCATCATTTATGAACTGCAGTTCCTTGCTGTTCAACATCAGGGCTACTTCTGTCACCACCAGCACTACACAGCAATTGCTCTTCCTGAGCCTGAAGGCCCCTGTTGTTTTACATGCAGAAAAAAACTGGTCCAGACTCGGAAGTTGGATCCAATTTTAACTTTAAATCTGCTAGAAGTACTTAGACCTGGGCATCTGGTGAGTGCTGAGAAACAAAGAGGATATCCCCTTTTTAGAGTCAGAGGTGTTTTTTGTCCAGAAGTAGGAGCACTCAGAGGGCATGGCACCCATCTCTGCCCTGTTTGCTCCCAGTTAATGGCATTTTCCATGGCATACTCCATTCTCTTAGAGCCCTGCTGAGGGAAAGAGAGATGGCCAGTTCTGACTTGCAAAGGAAATGGGTGTGCAGGATATTTATTTACTGATTTTTCCAGGTTCTGAAGATCTGCCTTCATATAAACTGTCCGTTCAGTCACAAGACTCTCTGTTTACAGCTCCTCAATATTTCGCCCAGATGTGTCAGTGGAAAACATTGTTTACCTTGGGGGCTAAGCTTTCCTTCCCAAGCATAGGTAGTCAAAAGCTATTCCTGTTCTAAACCCAGCATTGATCAATACCTGGGTCTTAATGATCCCCTCTCTCCACACCCTGCCCAAGTTATTTACTCTTGCTATGCCACCATTAAGTCTGACAGGTACAGAAGCAGTAGGCACAATTTTCAGTCCCCACAAAGCAGGAGCTCAATGCTTCCCTTTTGCTTTCCCTGTCCCTGTTTCACGTGTAGTAATGATAATCTCTGTGGCTTTGTTGGATCCTCACAATAAACGGCTTCTCAGATTGATTAAAACCTCTACACTTGGCTCTGGCTGTGCATTGATTTTGGCTGCTGCTTGTTGTTTTGTGTACAGCACATCATAGAAATCAGAGGTGGAAAAGACCTATTAGGTATCAACTTAAATGTCTGAGTTTCCCCATCCCCCTGTCATCTGTGATCTAGCAGGGGATTATTCACTGCAATGTATTTGTGACAACTTTTCCCAATCCCTTTGCAGATGGCCCAGGAACTGTCCTTCCCACACAAGACCCAGCCTTCCCTAACTGCAGAGCTGGCATGAGCAGGGAAGCTGGTTCCTGGCCTGTTGCTCCTCTGTACTCAGTACAGAATGTCTCTCTGGAGCCTTCTAAATACAGATACTTCCTTGGGGCTCTCTTCTCTCAAAGGAAGACAGAAACAACCCAGGCTTTGAAGCTAATGGGTGGTTCTGTTACTCTCAAGCAGGATGCTTAGGTTCATACAAAGAGCATCCCCACCCTCCCTATCATTTTATACCAGCCTTTTGAGAACCAGTTTTCCTGCACAGGTGAATAAACTGGTTCAGAGGATTTATCCTTGTTGAAGATGGGAGCTGTTGCCATTGATCCACCCTCCAAGTTTTGATTTCTCCAGAGCAATTCCTCTCTGATGCTGTCTGGCTCCCGGTATTTCCATTACCAGAATACTTGGTCAAAAGTTGGACTCAATGACCCTGGAGGCCTTTTCCAACCTTAATGATTCTATACTTGGGAGCCTGAAAACTTTTCAGCCACTGACTTAAAGGCTGTTCTACTTTCTGCCTTCCAACATGACTCTCAGCCACTTCAGAGATGGATGGACCTCTCAAAGGAGCTGTGGAGGGGAGCAGGATGGGCAGTGCTTTTGTGCTGACCACTTCTTATCACACACACAGATCAGAGACCTCCTGCAGCCTACTGATTTATGGGGGGAGACTTCCCAGCACAGTGCCATAGAGACAGCCCTGCAGAAGTGAATAACTCTGCTTGTTGAGCTCCCCAAGGCAGCTCATGGGAGAGCCAGTGCTGTGCAGAGGAGAGGACTGCACTGCAAGGCTGAGAGCACATGCAGGTGAGGCATCCAGTTGCTGGCTGCACAATAAATCCCATCCTTTGACTAAAAAGCAGGAAGAAGGGATAAGGCAGCTGGCAGGCAACTTTTACAACTCCCTATTCCCAAAGTGATGAGCAGCTCTTGGCTTGGACGAGAATATTTTCCATTTCTATTGCCAGTAAAGTGCAGAACAATGGAGAACCATCCCTTGTTTTCTGCTTTTCTTCTGAAAAAAATGCAGAGTTTCTGAGGATACATTAAATGGGCTGGATGCAGCCAGCACAAATTCCACCCAAGTGCCCATTATCTCATGTTTCCCAGTGTTTGGCTCTAAGCCTGCAGAGGCACCCAGCCAAGAGGAGCCAGGCCCTGGATGTGCTCACATCAGGAGGGACAGGTATCTCCTGCAGGGCGACCCACATCCCTGATGTCCACCTTGGAGACCTACAGAGGGAACTGTGGCTCCTGCACAGCCTGTGGCCCTAGTTTCCTTCTTCAGAACAGTGTGGGGCAGGGATGAGGGAAGCACCAGCTTGGCTCTGGGTGGGGATTCTGGAGGTGTCTGAGGTCTGCTCTGGACATCAGGCTCCTGAAGAGCACTGCAGAACCACAGAGACTGGGATGGACATGGGACAGAGAGGGAAAACAAGTTCAGTGGTGTAACCAATCTGTAGGAGGAGCACCAGTTCCCTAGAGAAGCAAAGGGCTGTGGCTGGAGAGATAGCAGGCAAGCAGTTTCCCAAGGCTATTTGTTCATTTATTTCCAGGCTAATACCCAGACCTTCATGCTTGCTGTGATTGCTGCCTCTCTTGAAGTCAGCTCTATTAACATCAGTGCTTGTGGGTATTGAAATAGAAAAGGCAGAGAGCAGGGGGAGGGAAATGGTCACATTTATTTGTGGACACACCACGTTTCACCATCACTCACTGCCCTTCCTATTGCAACCCTTCCCACCCAAATCCTGCCACAAAGCTGCTCAAAGCCCCAAGCACCAGCACCAATCCATCCACATGAAAACTACACTGGCCACAAAGGTGGGAGACCTGAATGAACGTGGAAATGCACAGGCACCACTCTCCCCTTTACCAGGGCCAACTGCCAAACCCACTTCAGCCACTTTTAAAGCCTCTTTGGAGGCTCTGAGAGGGGAGTTTTCAGTGCATTGGAGGAGGGGCCAGTAATGCTCCCCTCCATCTGCTGCCCTTTGCTGATGAGCTGTACACAAAACCAACCTGAAACAAGCAAAAGTGTGAGTTTAGCAAGAGACTTCAGAAGAATTCCCAGCCATTTGCTCTGGTATGCCAATGTGAGAGCAAAACTTTTATCTCACTGTGCATGGGTTTACGTGTGTGCTGTAAAACCACTGTGTTATCACTTAAAAAGTTTGAAGAAGCTTGGTAAAATTTCCTCAAGCTTTTCTTTCAGGCCGTGTTTTTCTTTCGACATGGCTTAACTAGAAATTGGAAGCTCTTGGCTGGCAACTTGTTTACTGATGATAGTTTCCACAAATAACTATGTATTTTAAAAGTTTTCTTATCATTTCAGAAACACCCTGTTACCCAATAAATATTTCAACCTCTAGATACAGAAAGGGCTGATATTATCCTCAGCACAATGTAGGGCAGTGAAATGACTAGTGAGGAGAGAGGGTTGAGCCAACCAGGGTATGCAAGGTGGAAATGAGAGAGACTTTAGGGAAAATCAGCCACTGACAAAATTGGTTGGATATTTCTGGTAGGTGGTAGGAGCTGGGAATCATTTTTGTTCACCGTTCTTTCTTCTCATTAGCAACAGTCTACACCCACATGAGGAAAATCAATAAATTAGGCTGCTTCTGGGAGGCAGCAGACTTGGTATCTCTGCCAGTCACTGGCTGGCTGTGTGACCCGAGGCACTCAGCCATAACAAATTTCTCTTCTGCTTTCCTATAAGAAAGGAGGCAGAGGCAGGCTATAAAGCATGCTGGAAACTGCAGATGAAAAACACTAGCAGATCAGAGCTGGACTTGGTCTCTCTGATAATACATCAAGAATGATTATAGTTGCTTCAAAAGGTTTTCCACTGGTTCACAGACAGTCTTAATTTTTGTTTGCCTCTCTTTTTGGCATTTGTCCAAAGTAACTTTCTTTTTGATAGTGATGTTTCCACTCAAGTAATTTTCTAGCTTGTGTTTTCTTAAGCAGCTCCCAAAAAAAAGCACATAGTCTACCTGGCTAATTGGGAGAGCTTGTGTTTTCTTAAGCAGCTCCCAAAAAAAAAAAGCACATAGTCTAACTGGCTAATTGGGAAAGTTGAAAAGTTTAGATTGCCTCCACAGGTGTCATATCCTAGTTAGTGACAGCAGTAGGGTTATCATTACTGGGAGCCTCTGCTGTTACTGCTGCCCTGTTTCTATCAGTTTCCTTGGATGGTTTTAGGCTCCTTTCCTGCCACCCAGATCCTCAATGGCTCTGCTATCCTTTCCTCCCATCCTTGTCTTCCCTTTCACAGTCTCAGGGTCAAGGCACTAAGGTATGCTCAAACCCAAACTTTTGCTATTTTAGCAGCTCAGCTACAAGATATTCTCACCAAAGGTTTGCACACTGAAACTTCTCTGAGATTTTTTTCCCCATTTGTGTGAACTTGCATCAGACCATAACCTCCTGTCAAAATTTGAGATTTATCCTCCAATAGGGTGAGGGATGAGAGCCTGGGTTTAGGTTTGCACCAAACCCACACACAAGGCCCAGTTTTCCCTGTGCCAAGAGTGGCTATCAGCCTATGGTGGACAGCCCATGTGTGCTGGTGAGGTGAGGCCCCTTCCTAGGACTGAAGAGCATTAATAAACCTTTATGTCTGAGACCTTCAGATGGGCCACAATATAGATAAAGCCTATAATATAGAATAATATAAATAAAATATAAAGAAGCCTTTTCCCAACAGGTAGTGCAGACACTTCAAGTAAGAGAAAATTAAGGTGTGTGTTTGATCTTCAGTAATAAGTACAGAAAAGGACTTTGCCCCTTGTTGGACCTTGTGCTATTTTAATGAAATTAATTTCATTACAGTTTAAATATGAAGGCCTATTGGAAGTGCAAATTCTGCATTAATGCTCTAGACTGACAGCGATGTGTTTGCCATATAGTTAAACCAAAAGATTAAAGAAAAGCTCCAATTTCCAGGTAACTATACAAGCATAAAAATAACAATTTAGTGGGTTTGGACAGGGTATTTTTTCCTTTTCATTCACTTGGCTCGAAAGCAACCTCATCTTAAGAAATTAAATTTGACAGGCGATTAGTCCATAATGTGGTGCAATCACTTCTGGTATTTGAAGGAAAAATTGGAAACAGACTAGATGTTGAACTTTGAAATGTCTGCTTCAGGTGTTATGGGCAGGAGCTTTATTTTTTGCCTCAAGTGCAGGTAACTTGCAGAACAAGCTGATCTCATGCCCCAAGGCAAGACAGGCTAGGTGAGGCTAGCTGTGGTTTGCAGTGGTAACCAGCATGGCTTTGCTCTTACCTACTGGGAAGTTTATTGCTGCTTCACTGTGTGGTAAGTGAACTCACATTCTTCAGAACAGATTATAAAGTCCAAGCCTCCTGCTTTTATTATTCTGCTGTAAGTTGTTTTCTGCCCCAAATGATTCTTTTACAGCAACAGAGTCTGAAATGTGCACTTGGGGAACTAGGACCTGAATTGCAGCTTATATAGGTGTTCCCAAACTGCTCCATTACCAGGCTGAAGTTTGCATCTGTGAACTGAAAAGGGAAGTGATGGAGGTAGCAATGAAATTATTTCAGATTTACTTTCCAAGCAAGGGTCCTGCTGCTTTGGAGTATTGCTCCTCTGGCTGTGAAATGTCCTCACTGCAATGCAGAATTGTCACCACAGGCTGCACAGAGCCATCCCTAGCACAGACCAGTCCCTTTTCCCACTGTGACTTACCTTCATGGGCAAACAACTGATGCACTCTGTTTCTTGATGACTGTAATTTACAGAGAAATTCCTTGGCTCTGCAGTGTGTTTGTGAACTGGGAAACAAGGTGTGCTGTGTGTGATGAGGAAGACAGGGTGATGAAGTAAACAGGATGTTTTCTGGCACAAGGACTGAACCAGTGCAGTGAAATGTTCACCCACACTGTTCACAGGGTAGGGGCAACAAAGAAACCCCAGAGCACTCAGCTCTCCTGTCACACTCAGGGGCTGTGTTGGAAGGTCTCAACTGTGGATATTGATCCTCAGACTAGAAATTCATAGTTCAGATGTCAGATAAATCTTCCCATCCAAGCTGGACAAATGTATAGTCATGGACAGGGGCCAGTTATCTTCATGAAGTTTCAGCTGGCCAGTTGGGAAGAGTGGTCAGTGCTTTTCCCTACAAAGATTTCCCATGAAGAATCATGAAGATGCTTTCAGTGTGAAGTCATCCCTCAGCAGCATCTCCAGGACAGTTTGGGATAGGGAAGCATCAAATGTCAATCAGCACATGTGACATCTTCATCAGAAGGATGAAGAGAGCACAATAGCAGCAACACCCCTTATCTTTTAAATTATAAGGGCTCTTCTGTCTTTGGCTATTCAGACCAAGCAGAAGCTGGACAGTGTCTTCACTCTTCAGGGTTTTCCAAGTTTCTTCTCATTTGGCAGGAAAACACCCAGGAAAGGATACAAGAGTTTTTCACTGTACTGACACCAAATCCAGCTACCAGTAACAGGGACTGTTTTATTATTTTCAGTCAAAATTCCTCCCTCCCTTGCTCTGCAACAGGCTAAAAACAGCCTGCAGCCTTCCAGTGCCCTCCTGGAGTGACTGCATGGCTGTGCATGGAAATATTCTCCATCTATAGCCTGAATTCCTCACTGTGTACGAAAGAGAATTTTTAATGTCTAGTATAAATTGTAAACTTAGTGACAATCTGGATGTAGTTAACATCCTGGGGTAAGTCAGGGGTTTTTCCTCCCATGCCAGCTTTTCCTAGTAAATACTGATAACACCAAGGGCTTTTCTTATCATTCATATTTTGACAAAACCATTTTCTGTGCTCTTCAAATGCTGCTGCTGAGTTGCTAACTCATCTCAGGCAGTTGATGCAACAACAGGAGAGAAAGATAAATATACTGATACTCAGTGCAGAGATAAATCCCTTCTGTCCCCTCGTGTCCAGATCTCTCCAGGCACCAGTTTTTACCTCCAGCCACCTGTTCTGTGATGGGTGCAGAGGTAACCCAGCTCAGAGCATGCCAGAACTCATGCAGGATGAAAACTTAGAGGTCTTCTGCTGAGGGGCAGCTCCAAGAGAGATGAAACCTTTGCTCTCATCAGTCACAGTAGGATGAGACAATAAAAGCTTTATTCCTAGTTAGGAAAGGAGAAGGATGTGCAGGTGGGCTTTTCTTGATCAGGGTTACAAAAACCAGGTCTAGGCTGTGTACATACCTCAGCTGTGAGGGAGGAGGCTCCAGACAGAGGCAGGAGCTGATTGAGTTCACCTCTAGGTCCCAAGGTACCCACCCAACACCTGAGCCCCAGCCCCCTCAACCAGAAAGCACAAATTAACCCCACATGGCAGCTGGGGCTGTCCTAAGGTGCCCTTGGAGAGGAAATTCCACCTTGAGCAGATTGATGCTCCTATTAGACAGATGGGAAGTGAGAGGGCAGCCTGATGAGCTCTTTAACTTTCCCTGGCTTCCCTCTTCCAAGCTCTCAGCTATTTTAATTCCCCTTTGAAGGCAATAAGGCTTTTAGTTCACCAGGCTCATCTGAAATCCCAGTGGAGTGACAGAAACTCTATCTTAATATCCTCTGTGGCTGCTGATTCTGGTGGCTACTTTCTGATTCATGGCTTTTGGATTTCTCTCTTTTTAGTAAATGCATGTGCTTGTTTCTCCTCCAGCACAACAAACAGACAGATGGCTGTGATGGTTTTGCTAGGCCAGAGCACTCTTGGCTGGGTTCCCCAAGTGAGTAGTGTGGTGGTAACTTTGTAGTGTCTCCTCTCTACTCCAACGCTAAGCAGGGGGGAAAAATGAGAGGGATTTATCAATAGGTAGAGGAAGGGGAAAGTCAGATAATTATAAAGTTGGGGAAATAATAACAATATGGAAGATTTTTGACAGGATTTTTCCTTGACTAACCTCGTCCTAACTTCTGGAAAATTGTAAAACAATGTGAGGAGGTGGGGGAAACAACAGCTTGGCAGATAAACATGTCCAAAATGTTTCTTTCATTGTACAAATGCCATTAAAAATTGGGACTGAAAAAGCAGCTTAGAGATGACATTTCAAAGGGGGCTGGGGGTGGAGTGAAATTGCAAGGTAAACAGGACATTTTCTATCTTTTCCCCTACCTCCAGCCTGTGTGCAAGGGAAGATAACAGCAGCAGGAGGAAGCAAAGTCTGCCATGGAATTTAGCTCTTCTTTTTTCTCTTGTAACAGGGAGAGAGGGAGAGACCACATGTGCTTCTGAGGCATCTCTGTCTGCTTTGAACCTTATCAACAGGGACTGTGCAATGCAGTTTCTCTTTCTCCCTCTCTTCTAACTTTTGAAGCAAAACACTTACGTGCAAGGAATGTCAGAGCATCTGACAGCCAGGAAGATAGGGGAGAAAGCCAAGGAGTGGGGAGGAGGGGGCTATTGGTTCCCTCCTCCTCCTTGCTTTATTTTTTCTTTTTTTTCCCCCCCTGTTTTCTTTCTTTGATTAAAGAAAGGAGGAAAGAAAGAGAACAGTGTAGGGATGTCTTTCCCACCCCTCCCTTAACAAGTCTCAAGAGCATGGCCTGTGTTGAGTCAAGCAGATTGTTAAGGGAGAATGGCTGTCAATGGGATCTCAAAGATGCAATTCTTACTTCAGGAATAAAGGAAAGAGAAAAGGTCTCTTGTCACAGCTGCTCACTGTTTATGAAATGTTTTGCCTCTGTGAGACCTACAGGGAATCTGGGAGTGTGCTGAATCTGTTGATCTTCCACATTTGCTTTGGAAGGGATCCCTTGCCACATACCTTTGCAAGTAGAGACAGTTCGTGTATGCATCACTGCTCACTGCTTTCCAGGTTTATATACTCTATTAAAAGGCATTCAGAGAGGCTCCTTAGTGTGGCAGATAGGTGTAAAATAGGCAAGGAGGCTGTGGTGTGCAGGGGAGCCATAGGATGGTAGGCACACCTGAAAGCCAGGCCAGAATTAGGGATTTAGAGTAGGAGCTGAGCTCAGCTTGGATCCAAGAAAGGATTCTTGGTATCTTGCACCATGCTTTCATTGTGCCCTGGCAGAGTTTGAGTGAGTTAGGCATAGGTTCAAATCAAAATCCTGAACCTGGACATGGTAGAAGCTTGGAGCCAGATCTGAGCTGCTGCAGATGGTCCCTTTATATGTAATGAGGTCAATCAAAACAACTGATCTCAATATCCTTGAACTTTTGGAGCAGGGCATGAATTTGAGCCCAGGCATATGGGATCATCTGGACTGCACAGTGGTATTTGCCAAGTGCTTTTCTTTCCTGGCAGGCTGGCAGGGTCCCAGCTCTGTTGAGTTTCTTTAGATGCTCCAGGTATAAACCTAAGGAAAAGGAGCCTTCCTGGACAGCCTTTTCCCCCAGGTATTTTGTAATTCATGTCTCCTGAAAGGAGAGGAGCTAAAGGTGAAAAGAGTGGCTGGCATGTTAAACATCTCTTGTTTTAAGAGAAGACTTGAAAAGATTGTCCTTTCTTGAAGCCCAATTTCCACATATGTGAAACTGGGCACTGGAAAGGGCAACTCTTCTGAGTTCAGCCAGGCTCAGGGTAACCGGAACTCCCAAGCACCTGGGGTTTTTTTGCCATTTTCACAGGACAGCTTACTCTGCTCAGAAATTGCTACACTAATAATGAGGAAGTTATAAAAAGTCTCAGGGTTAAATGAGGACTGTGCCTGTGTGCCCAGGGTCCTGCAGGTCTGCTGCTCCATGATGGGACTGAACATCCAATCTAATTTATCAGCTACCTCCTGAACGATGGCAAAATCTGCTACTGGGCTTGCACTACTGTTATTAGAGAGCAGCATGTGTGCAGAATAGATAAACCAAGCTAGGAGGAATTTGCAAGATGGGGAGTGTTAGTTCCAGTAAAACAAAGCAACCCTGGGAAGTTACAGCCCCCTCCAGTGACCCAGCAGGGAAGGGAGTGAGTGCACATCCGAGATGCTGGGGGCAGTGCTGTCCATCACCAGGTCAGCAGAGATGTGGACGTGGCACAGGTCTCAAGGGCATGAAGGTGGCTTGAAGGGAAGCTTTGGAGCAAGGGAATGGGGAGGTCATTGCAAAGAACCCTCTCAGGCAGTGATTGCTACAGGCATGTGAGAGCAGGTGGCTTCTCCTTTCCTGTGTGAAGAAGTGAGAAAAGCGGTTTTGATCTTTCAGGGGTACCAGGCTCCTGTTGGTTCTTTAGAAATCTATTTATGGTGTTGTTTATACTGCATCACAGTTTTCAGTCAATCTGTGTCCTCAACTGCTGCTCATGGAAAAAAAGGAATTCAAGAGAAAGGGGGTGTTGGAATAATGGAGGGGGAGGGCATGGAGCATGCTGTGTTCATCTGTGAGACAGCTAAAAATGGAGAAAAGTGGGAGCTGGGGAGGGGAAGGACCAAGTCAAGTGAAGGTATGTGTGGAGACCAGCTGTTAGATGCAAATGCAGGGGGGACAGTGCTCTAAATCAAGTGCCACCCAGAAATTCCTCTCAGGCCAGGTTTCAAGAGGATCTCGTTCCTCCTTTCTGCCTTCTCTGTGGGCTCTGCTGCCCTGTGCAGGTTCCTGATTGCTGCTGTTTCCTCCAGCTGTTTGGTCATGCATCTGGACTTGGCTTTTGCTGACAGTGATTTGCAGTAGCATGGGTGGCTCTCCTTAGACTGGGACCAGTTTAGTTGATGCCTCTCTCAGCTGCTGTCCCAGCATTCCCTGGCAGTGCCTTGAGGTGCAGAACTCTTCCCAGCATCCAAAACATCCTTCTTGGAGCAGCAGCCACCAGAGAGCCAGGGTGATCTGACATCTGTACTTGCTCAGTTTCTCTGGGAAGGCTCTCTTCTCCAACCAGCACCTCCCTCCCCTGGGCCTGTCTGTCCCCAGCTGTGAAAGAAAGAAAGAAGGGTACAATCTCTCCCTATTAGTCCCAGACTTCCCATTGCACTCTGTTTACTGGGCTGCTCTTTTCTTGCAGGAGGGGAAAAGAGGTCTGAGAGATCAACACCATAATGGGGAACAACAGACTGGAGTAAAGGAATATGAAGGTGCTTGAAATGTCTTTCAAATAGGAAAAAGGATACCAAGTCCCCTACAGGTAATTTTAGGGTGGCAATTAAGATGTTCTCATCATTAAACCCACCACGTTATGTCACCACCTCCTCTTCAGAAGGGACAGTGAGGCCAAAGTGGGGCTGAATGCCATGGTGCTGGCAGTAACAGGTCTGGGACTCAATAGCTCAGGAAGTCCTTTCCAACTGAAATCCTCTGAAAATTAGCAGTGTGCTAGAAAGGTCTGAGGAAGTTAATGGGAATTCCTTTAGATCACAGGAATCCCAGGTGGGCTCAGGATGCAACATCCCTTGCAGGGCCTTCCACAGGGAGGCAGCTGCTGGGTAAATGCTGCAGTTTAACACCCTGGAGGAAACCTGGCTGTGAGCCAAGCTGGCTTTTACCTGGACACAGGTTGGGTGCATAGCACACCATGTCATTAAGGTGCACTTGGTTGTTTGCTAGCACAGCAGCTGTGTCCTGCAGTCACTGTACCTAAAATAGACTTTTTAAGCCAGACATTCTGTGCATTGTAAATTCAGGAGCACTCCAGGTGCATCTAGGCAGGGTGCCTCTGTTAAGCCTAGTGCAGTGATTTTAAAAGATCACTGGATTTTGCTTGTGCTAAACCCCATGTGTTCTTTTGCATTTTCTTCTCTCAGTAAGCCAAGTGTAAACAGAAATAATACTCAGGAATCTTCTAATTGCTCTAATCTGTGTGTGAAAACACCATTTGCGACAGATTTTCTTAGGAAGTGAAAGGTAAATTACAAAGTCACTCCTGAAATGATTCTGTTCTAGGTGAGAAATTGAAACACTAAATTAACATGACATCAGGCACTTCAGAATGGCAATGGATCTAGTAAAGAAAATAAATAGGGTAAAATTCCTGTAGGACCAATAGAGACCAAATATACCAGATCCAAGTGCTACCCAGAACTGTGGGTAACCTAGCTAATATTTACTTTGCTAGCAGCCATGTGTGAAATCAGATATTTTCACAAGCATTTCAGAATTTGATCCTGGCTGATACCTTGGCATTTGCAGTGCAAATCACTGTTTACTAAGAAAAACTGTCCCCAGGACTGCAACAGGCATACAAGTTTTCTGTCTGCAGAAAGTGTTGAAACAAGATGCAGATGCAAACACCAGGGACACTATTCACTGCAGAAACAAGCTCTCCTTCCAACACCTTTGAAAGATGTGTGAGAAGGAGCACGTGGCAACATGGCTCATAATAATATTGTTTACCATGGTGCTTTTCATTGGGAAAATAAAATGAACATGTTATATGTTTATTTTGCTTTGTACATCAAATTACATGTTGTTACTTGACTGTTCTGAGCTGCCCCAAAGACAAAATATTCTTCATACAGTGCAAACAGTGAAGTGCCTGCCATAATCAAATGGTTTCTTACCTGCCCATGAAGTTTGGGGTTAGAGTCAGGTAAGGCAGCAAGAAGGGGCTGCCAGAGGAGGGGAGCAGGGCACAGTTACAGCAATGGAGACATGGGATGGCTGCAGAGGCTCAGCCCTGAGCAGTGCTGTGAACCACCCTACCTCTTTCTGCTCCTCTGCTCTCTCCAGAATTGATAACAAGAGATAGTGCAGTCCTACTGAGTGGGTCAAAGCAGCTTTTGAGTTCTCCCTTTCCCCTAAATCAGCCAATCTGCAGTGTGGGTAATTATTCTGCCAGTCTCATCCTGGTAGCACTGCCTTTGGAGTGTGATATATTCAAAGAGGTCGTGAGCTCATTGTTTCCCCCACCCTCCCTTTACTCTTTTTTTGTGTCACAAGTGTTCTGTTTTTTAATGATGCCCTCCTCCAGCACAAATTGACTAGGGCAGTAATTTGTCATGTCATCTTCAGTAAAATTTTGAACAAAATTGTGGAAGATTCATGGAGGAGCAAAAGCACCACATCTTTTATGCATTTCTCATGGTAAAGTATAAATCAAAAAGCACAGGGACCTGTTTGCAGGAAGGCAACAAGGGGAAAATAAAAGTAAACCACAGTGAGTAAAGTTAGACTGTACCTGTGTCTGATCCTGCACTGACTAGTCTGGGATTTAATTTTTAATTGTTCAGGCTTTTCCAGGGTGAAAGTTAAACCATAAGGGACACAGGTAAAAGACTTCATGATGAGGGAAAGGAGCTCAGGGTTAGGACCTGATGTTATAACTGCTTTAAGGGGTTGGTCATTCTTAACCCTGGAGAAAAATGACCTCTCTCAGATGATTTTTGCCTTGGGTAAATTTAGCTTCCAAAATCTTCTGCATATCTCCTTAGTGGGGATGAGTCCTGTGCTCTGACTTGAAGGTCTGAAACCATTTTAAAACTTAGTAGTTAAATCCCATCGGAAATGAATGGGAAATGGCTGAGCAGTTTCTTATAAACCACCTTTGCAGTCTGAGGGTGAAGCCTCTCCCTCCAAACTAGGGCTGATTCCCACGTTCCCAGTGTCTCTTACCCTGTTGGTTTTGAGAGAAAAGCTTTGGGGAGGGGGATTTCCTCATCCCTCTTTCCTGAGCAGCCTCCTGTCCCCGTGTGTGTTACAGCAAGCACACAGCAGTGAGATGGGAAGGGGTGGGCAGGGCTGGAGCAGGCAGCTGCTGGGGTGTTCAGCAGGTGGATCTGCATGTTCTGCCTGCCTGGATGTCCATACCTGCCTTGCCTGTACCACACAGCTGGATGAATTGACAGGCCAGCTGTGCCTGCCTCTGATCAACCCCCTGCTCCTCTCCAGCTGATGGTACAGGCACAAACCTCCTCACACAGCCTCCTTTTTCCTTTGCTTTTTCTTTTCTAAATGTGTGATCGATCTATTTTAAAAGTACACACAGCTATATGGTAGGAGAGATTAAACAGCAGCATAGAAAAAGATCTCCTGTAGGGAAATCTGATTATACCCTTTTAGAAGGGTTTTCTTGTTAAGAGTCAGCCTGCATATTTCCACACTGTATTTGAAGGTCACTCATTGTCTTATACTGCTTCCTACAACAAAATTGAGAGGAGTATGATGAGATCTCATAGTCACCAGAGAGCTCATTTGTTCAGCAAATCCAGCCATGACCCCTTCTAATGTTTTCTTTCCCTTCTTTCCCTCACTTCTGCTGCCTTGTTTTTAGCTGAGTGCTCCCACTAAAACCTCCCTATCAATATTCAGAGACGATTTCTGAAGTTTGGATAAAGTCTATCAAATCTAGCAGAGACCAAAGTGCCAGGGATATTTGTAGAGTCTAAACAGCTGTGGGAGACTACAGGATCAGTCTTTGGGTCACTTCTGCTTCTTCTTAGGTGGGAGAGGTACCATTATGAATTCTTTATTTCACCAAGTACATTTGAATGTGGCAGTAGCTCATGTGTGAAGCTCAGACTGGGCCCAGCTCTGCCAGTGCAGGCACTGCAAATTTTTTGCAGGAGTTGGGAGCAGCCTGCAGGGAAAATGAACATACTGTGCTGTTGCCTGGGTTTGGTCCTGGTGTTGGTTCAGATGTTCACAGAGAATAGACCCTGTGGCCAATTAAAAGTGCTCTGTTTCCTTTTGAGTCTCTTTCCCATGTAAAAGGTAGGACTGAAGCTTTTCAGAGTATGAAACCTTAAATCTATGGACACGGAATCTGCCTAAGCACAGCCCATGAACATTGAAAAATCGTTAGAAGTTTGGAAGTAAAGACTTTAAACTCAGGGATTTGTAATCTTCTGTTGTTGTTCTCCAAGCAATATTTCTGTCTGCCTTCTGTTTAATGAATTAGCAAAGCTAAGAGAGTAGCATGAACTTTCAGAAGGTATCCTTCAGTGCCCCTTATGGCTGATCTGGAAAGGATGCTCATTATAGCAACGTGTGAGCAGGATAGGTAACCCAAAGATGTCAGGAAGGGCTGCAGGCTAAAAAGCTAACCAAAGGTTCTTTTTAGACATTTTATTCCTCCCAGGGATGGCATTAATAGCACCATTCAGTTTGTAGTTTTATTTAATTTCCAGGGATTGTGCCAAATCAGAGTTTTCTGTGAAAACAGTGTCAGCCTGCTCCAAGATCCATCAAGATGCCCAAGAATGAGAAATGGGAGCAAAGGCTGGGTCAGGAGTTTTCCCCTTTCCAGTCTGGGAGGAGCAGAGTTCTGAGCTCTGCCGGTGCCTGAGCTGCAGCAGAGCTCACTCCTGAGAGGGAAGGGAAGCCTCAGCTAGGACAGGAGCTTTCCATGGAGGGAAATGAACCTTCCAAGGACCTTTTCCATTCCTTGATGTCACCCACACTCACGGCTCAGTGTGCACTTGCCCATGAAGTACGTGAAGGGTGGGCACAGACACCCAAACCAGAGGGTGCTGCACTAATGGAGAGATGTTACCAACAGGTTATATTCAGTGGGCCTAATTACCTAAACATATTTACTGGAGATGAGGGGAATGAGAGTGCCAGGAAGAGGGGGATGGGTGGGAAATATTCTTTCAGTAATTGCAATCAAGTGATCAAAAAAATTCAGGAAACCGGAACCCTGCTTTGCACTGCCTCCCTCCCTCTCCCCCCAAGGTTTCATTAGTTTTTACAAAGGAGCACTGGGGAGATTATTTATCTTTGATCATTGTGGGATCAATCTGCAGATGTACAGGCTCACTTTAAACCTGTGTTTGCCAACTGTTAAGCTCCACGTTACTCCCTGGTTTTTAAAGGCCTTGGGAAGATGTAAACTGGAGACAAAGAGGAGATGGATGATTTCAAAGAGGCATTTCAGGAATTGTTTGAAGAGAGCAGCTGCCCCCCATCCTGATTAACTGCACAGCACTCTGCCATCTTGATTTGAAAAGCAGGTAAGGGTGCAGAAAAGGAGTAGAGAGAATGCCTGGAGAAGGGAGCCAGCCAGCAGCAGCAGCAATGCTGATTTTTCTCATCCTGTTTATTCAGATGGCTTGTTAGGCATTGTTTTATTCCTGATGCCGTTTCACACCTTATTTAATACTTTTCCATAGTTTTGCACCCTTTCTAATTCCAAGGGTTCAAGATGGCTGTTTTCTGCAGCCAGCTAATACCTTCAGAGCAGATAATCTGGGGATTCTCTATGTTTGATATACTTACACACTGCTGCTCAACACTCATGCTGCGCCTCAAATATTTATTTAAAAAAAAAAAAAGGAAAAAAACTCCCAAACCTTCTCTAGGCGGATAATCTGGGGATTCTCTATGTTTGATATACTTACACACTGCTGCTCAACACTCATGCTGCGCCTCAAATATTTATTTAAAAAAAAAAAAAAGGAAAAAAACCCCAAACCTTCTCCAGGCTGTTTCCTCCACAGCCTTTGCTGCTGAAGCTTCCCATGCCACCTTCCATGGGGAGCTTGCAGGATGGTGATCTTTTTGTTTATTCATTTATTTTTGAAATCATCACTAGCTGTCTCCAAAGAAGGGAGTGAAGGCGTTTGAGAAGATAATTTGTACACATTTGTCATGGCTCTGCCCAGGTGGGCAGGCACAGTGCTCACTCTGGAGCCACGTGTGCTGTGTGTGTGATGAACTGCCACGTCCCAGCCCCAGAGCTGGCTGCACGCTGCCCATCCACCTACAATCTGCATTTTACTTGCCTGGGGCTGCTCATGTTTTTGCAAAGGACAGGGCAAAAATCCAGCTTCAACAAAGACTTTTTAAAGTGAGACTCGTAAAAGTGTGCCAGGAACTCAGTTTCCTTATGCTCAACCAAGGTAGAGAAAAGTGAGGAAGATGGCTCAGTGTTTGAATTGCTGCTTTTCTGTGGGTTTTTTGTTGTTGTTGGGTTTTGTTTTTTTTTCTTCCCATTAATTTCTAAATATTGAGCAACAAAAGTTTATAATTTGAGAAATTTTCTCTGCCAAGATTTGTATTTTTCCTTACTGGCTGGCTGTAAGGTGTGCTTAAAAATTAGACATAATACTGTATCTTCAGTGGCTAGGACAATTCTGGAAAACAGACCTTTTTCCAGAACTGGGAGGAAATCTCCAGGACACTGTGCCATCCCAGATTTTAGGAATGGCATGTAAAACTTGGAACTGTGTGTCTCAGGACACTGTATTTTCCCTGTCCCATTCCTTCTAAGACACAGCCCCTGGCAGAATGCTGGCTCCCAGAACAGAGGCAGAAAACAGGCTTCTGGCCCCAAACTGTGTGGACATTGATGTGTGACCCAGTACAAAATCATGATTTCTGTTCCCTGGAGGGGATGAGGCTGCTTTTAGGTTTATTAGCCTGGATATTTTTTCCTGGCTAAGTTTTCTTGCTCTCCCTCCTGCATGAGCTGCTGGAAAGCCTGGTTCTCCAAGCAGTGACTCCTAGACCTACAGAGGTTGTCAAGGCTGGTGTGGGCAGCACAAAACCTCTGCTCAGAGAGGCTCCTCATGGTGGTTTAAACCTTCCTTACACTGTCCTGCCAACCCCTCTTTCTTTTGCTTGATGGTCTGCAAGATATAAAAGCCTCTACAGAAGCAGTGCTGTGGGCAACAGGGACCCTGTGGTTTCCATCAGCTGGTGGTGATGTTGATGACATATATAGAAAAGGAAATTATATTTAACAAAAGAGGAATATTTGTCCTCAGCATGAGACTTTCTCCCTCTCTTTACTCCTTTTCTGTTTGCTGCTGCAGGGAGGTTGTGACTGGCTGGGCAGCACCGAGCTTGGCTCTGCTGTCTGCCTGCTGCTGGGGACAGAGCGGCTGCGGCTGGGGATGGGATGGGAATGGGGATGGGATGGGGATGGGGATGGGATGGGATGGGAATGGGAATGGGATGGGATGGGGATGGGGATGGGGATGGGATGGGGATGGGGATGGGATGGGGATGGGATGGGGATGAGTATGGGGATGGGGATGGATGTTGATGGGGATGGGGATGGGGATGGATGGGGATGGGATGGGACTGGGGCTGGGGCTGGATCTCCTCTGGGGCTGGATCTCCTGTGGGGCTGGAACTCCTCCTATGGGGCTGGAGCTGCCCTGGGGCTGGAGCTCCTATGGGGCTGGAACTGCCATGGGGCTGGCTCTTTTCCCGCTGCAATGGGAGAATGGAAGCTCCACTGAAGGCACCTTTGTGTCAAAGTCCTAAAAGAGGACAACCTCTGCTCCTGCGTGGATGGGTAAATTTTATCTCTAGACTCTGCAAGAACATCAGGGCATCTGCCAGAGATTTTCAGCTGCTCTCTGTATTCCTGTTACAATGTTATTACTTTTTTTTACTTTTTTTTTTTTTTTCTTTACCCTAACTCATTTCACTGGCACTTTTACCAGCATTTCCTACATTTTTTGAGATGTGATAGTCTGGCTTTCTGATGACCTATCGCAAGAGAAAGTTGGGCTACTTATCAGTGAAAGGTACCTTGTCAACCAGCTTGGTAGCAGTGTTATATTTAAACAGAAGCAGATGAAAAGCCATGGGGAATAGAAAACACTGCTGCAAAGGTATTAAAGAAGATGCTGTTGTGTGAACAGGGATATGGGGGAGGTGAAGTTGGAGGCTTTGGAGTTTGCTGTGGGCTCAGTGAATAACTTATTCTGTCTAACACTTGCCATGAAATATCCTAACAATACTCAGACACTAGTGGTAGCAGAGATATTATCACTTGGGGAGACAACAGAAATGGCCTTATCATTTTGACAATGGCTTTTTTCCCTTATTATCACTAAGTAACAATATCTCTATTTCACTGCCACTACCGAGCCATTGTTTTTTTGATAAATAGAGTCCTTTTTGTGATTTCTTTTCCCCTACTTGTATTTTATCCTTTGTGCATGTGTGCATGTGAGCAGATTTTAAAAAAAGATGTTCCACCCGATGGTGCAATATTAAAGACTCCATCTCTTAAAAACAGAAGAAGCTGCCAGAGGAGATATTACACAAATGTATGGCTTACTTGGTGTCTCAGAGGCTTGTGGTGCCCCTAGGCTTAAAGAAACTCCATTCTACCTGGGTCCCCACCCCTCTGAATGAAAAATGGGAGTGTATGACAGCTGGAGTACACAAGATGTTAGTACCCACTGGTCATATTGCATCCAGAACTGCCTATAACAAAATCTGCATGCTTTGGAGTCTGGTTTGTTCTCAAATGCTCACATAAAGGAACCATCTCCAGCCTAGATACAGCTCATACAAATGTAAGGCTCTGTGTTCTCCTCAGTGTGCTCCCAAAATGCTTCAACATTTGAGGCAACATCCCAGCTTTCCTCCAGCCCTGTCCCAGAGCTGGAAAACCTGGATGGACCAAGCAGAACTCAAACTGAGGGTATATAGTTCCACTAGGTGTGGCATACAGTGACACCTGGGTTTATTCTCCTTTGAATCAGCTGAACATCCATCCTCATTCACCCTCTGTTCCCTTCCCATTCCTCTGCCATGGTGTCTGAGCACTGCTGCCTGCCTGCCTTACCATCAGGGTCATGGGCTCAGGGTGCTCTCCCCTCGTGCACCCAGCAGCCACAGTGGCCCTGGCTGGATAATCCTCTCTGCTGATACCATCAGCTGCCACTGTCTGGTCTGTGCACAAAGAGAGCCCTCCACCAGAGCCATTGCTATGGTTACAGGCATCCTGTGGGCAGTGGGACCAACAGGAGCTGTAAAGGAAGGTACTAGTGCAGTATTTGCATAAAGACTCCCTACCTGCTGTGGAACAGCCACATTCTCCAAAATCACTCCCACGAGTTTCTGTCACTGCCTTTCCAAATCTGCATAGATGGGACGTTGGGACTCAATTTACACTTTCTTGGCTTGGACTCATAGTGAGAACACTTTCCATAGAGGAAGAGAGAAAATTTGTCTTAGAAGATGACAGTACTCAGCTCCCTTGAATGTGAAGTAATAAGAAGGAAGATCAGTTTTTGCCCTCTCCCCACCTTTGCATGCCCTGCTTTGCAGAGTGCTTGAACCAGCAACGTGGTAAGATACTTGTTAGCCCCAAAAGCCCAAGAAGCAGGGAAGGGAGTCATCTATCATGCCCATGCTCCATCACTTCCACTGCTGTACTAAATGATGCGCTCAAAACCTGCCACTAAATGGAGGGAAAATGTGACCAGCCTAACTGCTATCAGAAAGTTAAATGCTTAAAATAATGTCACTGGAGGATCGCAGAGAAAGGACAGGAGGTAAAGTAGGCTATTTTCCTTGCCTGTGTTATTTTTTCCCCCAAACAGAGGAGGTGCATAGTGAAATTAACCTCTACTCCTTTGTTATCCTCCCCTCTGCTCTTGTGCACACACTCTCTCTCTCTCTCTCTCTCTCTCTCTTTTAAGGCTTATATATAATGATTCGATGCAGGAGGATTTTTCATTAGAAGATATGAATAAGGCTTTAATACAAATCAGTCCAGAGAGTCTTTTGACAGGATTTTTAAATAGTGCCCCTTGTCTCCCTGATGCAGCCACACACTATCTTGCTCCCATGCTGACCTCTTAGTCTTCCCTCATTAAAGAACTGGTCCAGGCTGCTGAGCCCTCTCTCTTTTTGGAGATTTTTCTCTGCTTTGTCTCACGTACAGGCATTCCTGCTGCTGACCGACAGCTCCTCATCCCCAGTAATTTCTGCACTGCATTAATTTCTCATTAATCTGCATCATGATTTATGAGTCTTAAATGATGGAAGACTTCTAGAGGAGTGCTTCTCATTTGGCCTGCTGGCTTTTCTCCCTTGCTCCCTCACCCTCCTTCCTCAAAAGCGAATAGACCTCTTCTCCTACACAAGCTGTCTGCAGAGCATTGTCCCTGTGGATGGTGCAAGTGGGGAGAAACAGGTTAAGCATGGTTCTTTCTGGCTGCTTTCCTGGTAAATTATTTGAGCAAACAAATACTAGGGAGAAAAGGGACCCACTTTGCTTTTCTCAAGAACTTCAGTAGCTGCTCTCCAAGTCTGTGAGTGTGTGGTGGCTTTGGCAGCCCTGGGGAGTGCTGCCAAAGTCTTTCTTGGAGTTTGGAGAGATTTCAGCAAGGCAATTTTAAACCACCCTGCAGGGATCAATCACATTAGCAAGAAGGATGGTGACTCCTGGCTGGGCAGGGAGCTCAACCTTCATGCCAGGGGTGGATGAACCACAGGACCTGGGCAGGTGCTGTAAGGCTGTGCTAGTCTAGCTCAGGGCAGTGGGGAAAGAGAAAATCTGTGCACTCCCTGTACTGATTTCATGGAACTCTGCTATAGCCCTGCATCAAAATTATCTTTCCTTCCATTTTCAGGAGTATATGCAAAAGATAATGGAAAATTACTCAGTTTTAGTTACCCACCAGCACTTTTTGTTCTTCTCTAGAACTCCTGAATTCATAGATTTTGAGGCTATAAATAGTGATGGGATTTCCTCTTCTCTTCTGGTTATTGCTACATGGCTCTGGTCCTCAGGAGAGTCAGAAAACACAAAGAGGTGGGAAATATTTTGTTTGGAAGACAAGAGAAGAAAATGCTGAATGCAGCAGGCAGGACTGACTAAAAGCAGCAGAGTTGGCAGCAGTGGGAAAGGGAATAGCAGAGTCAGGAGAGATGAAAGAAGCAATGGGGGAGGTTGATTACAAAATTCTTTGTGCTGTGCCCTGACTCCACTGGTCCACTGCTCAGTGGAAATATTGTTGTTGACTTCCTGTGAATGCATTCAAGTTTCAGACAATTAATACATGCTAAATTTTAGATAGAAATGCTCCTCATGGCTCAGTAGCTCATGAACCATGAACATGATTGTCTCACCAAGAAAGAAAGAAGGAAAACTACCTGAAGTTTTGTTTTGCAGGAAGCGATTTGATTTCAGGTGAGTTTAGGAAAAGAGGATTTGTCTCAAATCTGTATTTTCCTGGTTTCTTTGCTGTTCTTCATATTCACAAATTGATTCAGATCTTCTCACATACAGTGTGTGAAGCTGGTTCTAGCTCCCAGGCTGCCAAACTGCCAGAGACAGTTTGGAAAAGCAATGGTGACCAGGACTAGCAATAAAGCCTGGTTGTTACTGCATGAATATGTAGATGAATATGTAGTTACTCCAACAGCATCAGGGGAAAGCTGTTTCTTTGGGGGCTGGAAATAGAAGGGAAAATTGCTCAGCTTTTTAGCCAATGTTTTAAATTGATATTTAGGAGAGCAATTTCTGTGTAGCTTGGAAAAGAGGAGAGTGAGAGAGAAAATCTTCATGTAAAAGTCTTTCTGATTCTACTTTGTTAATACTTTAAATCTTTTGAATTTGGGTAGCGTGACTCAAAAGGGAAAATCAGAAATTGTCTCTATGTTAATAGAGCTTTTACAGAGAGCACAAAAGCTTGGGGTGGGAAGAGTGTAAAAATATTTTAATAGGTAACCTTTTATTCGGCAAAATATGTATTACTTCCTATTATGATAAACAGTTTGCATATTTGAGATGAAAATGTTTATACATATACATTACAATTACATATTCATTTGACTTTATATTACATACACAACTCAATTTGAATAAATGTCTGAAGCCAAAGGAATAAATTAGTATTGGTGCTGAGTACTTTCTTTGCCCTTCTCCATTGTGTTGCAAGATTTGCATTTTATAGTTGCACATTAACAAATATGCATATTTCATTATGGTTTTGGATTAAAAGGTTATCATCTCTGTTACCCATTAGTAATAAACAAACACAGACTTTCCATGTGAATTTATCCTTGGCTCAGCTGTTTGCTGATTAGGTTGTTGTCTCTGGGTTTCCTTGTTTTATCCTTGTGGAGAATCCCTAAAGCGGTTTCTAAAGTGCTTATTGTCCTCTGGGGAGCAGTGAATGAGAAAGGGAGGCAGGCAAAGAAGACACAGAGGTATCCTAAGCTGGTGAAAAGATGGGAAGGCAGGGTTGGGTCCAATCTGCAGCCAGGGTAGGAGCCTTGTTTGGGTAGGTGGCCCCCAAAATCTGGGCCTTGTGGCAGAAAAAGATCCTTTGAAAACCAGTTTGATGTCTGGGCAGGTCAGAGGGTTGATCACACTGCTTCCTGGTGATGAGCAGGAAGCAGTGTGACCAACCCAATGTCCAAAAATACGACAGTTTTGAATCAGGAGGTTCCTCCTATGCCAGGCTGATCCAAACTCCTGAATCTGCACACAGGGAGACCTTGGATCTAGACAACCCAGAATCTGTCATCAGCTGGGAGACGGGAAGAAAGCATCCCAGTTTTACTGGTGTGAGCCCCAGTGGAGCCATGCATGGGGCACAGTCCTGGAGCAAGCTGGACTAAACCAAGCAGCTTGCAGTAATGTCAGCTCTTATTCCTTGATATCATCTGTGTTCAACATCTTTTGCCAAAAAACTCCATCCTTGATCATTTCTGTGTCTGCAGACATTTGTAGGGTGGAGGTAGGGAAGATCAGGATTGAAGGATCCTTGATTGCTTGAGCTGGGACCCAGACACTTTCCAGCACTCTGGAGTGAACAGCACAGATTCTGGGAGAGATATTTTTGAGTAGCTGAATTTTGAGGAGACCCAGCATCCAAAAAATAACAAGAACCTGTTTCTGCAGGTAGCACTTGGAGGAGGCTGCCCTGTGAAGTCAGCATGGGCAGGGCTATCACCTCCCAGAAGGGAGAGGCTCTGTCCTAAAGCCAGGTGTTATTTACCAGCTGGTGTGGGGCTGGGTTAACGTCTTCTTGCAATAGAGCTGAGAATGCCATGGGATTATAGACTATGGCTCCAACTGCTCACCTTCTGCAAATAAGCTCCATATGTAAAAACCTATGGCATTTCAATGGATTTTCGCTTTATTGAATTTTCCTTTTATTGTCTTTTTAATACAACTTTGCTAAATTCAGTGGGTGTAAATGCTCAAAAGAAGCATTTTGACTTATTTTCCCTCTTCTTCACAGGAGAGGAAAATCAAAAGATTCAGAGCTTCTTCAGGAGAAGAAATAAAAATAGAGAATCCCAGGGTGGGTATCTACACAGCTCCTAGGATGCAACTTTGGGCTCATCTGATGTGCCAAAAGTTGCAACTTGCTGCTTCTGCCCTCTGTTTACTCACTGATCCTGCATGAAGGTGCATTGCTATCCCAGACCATCTTACACATGGCATCAAGAGTGTTACTGCCCAAAGTTGTCCCCTGCTTAGGCCAGGCCTGGACACTCTCTACCAATGCCCCTGAGGACTTCCAAGTGTTAAAACAGTGTTTTCCAAGTTTTCTGCTCTGTTCCCTGAGAAGAGAATAATCTCCCCAGAAACAGGGCAAAGCCACTGTTCATGTTTTGCCTACTCATTCAACCCCAGCTTGGCTATTTGCCTGAAATGCAGACTTTAATTTCCTTAAGGCAAAAATGTTATAACAGTTTTCCTTCCACTCTTCCTGATCCTCCCTCTATCCATCACAAGGAACCATTGCTTCCTCCTAGCTCCCTGTCTAGGTGACAGCTCCAAATGGGAATAACCTCTGGGACAGAAAATGTTTCTCTCCTGATGCAGAACCTGCTGATCTTTCTCAGGGGCAATGCTGTGATGAGCTGCCTGCTCTTTCCATCCATCCCTGCCATCCCACCTGGAAGCACCTCTGGGATGGGAAGCCAGTCAAGTGAAGGAGCACTAAAGGTCAAGGTGATAGTAATGCATGTTAATAAAATTTACTCACTGAAATGGGGCATTCTAATAATTCTGATGCACAGACAGAGACTGCAAGGGAGGTTGGAAATACCACAGTGGGAGACTCAATTCAAATGGGATAAAGGTCTTTTCCCATTCAGCTCCATAGATCATTTCCAAATTGACAGTAACTGCCATCTATCAACACTGAAGGGTGTTTTGGGTGGCCTGTGGGTCCCTATCAGGGTCCCTCACATTGGCCCCCCCACCACAGAATTGTGTCCCCCTCGCCTTTTGCATGTGGAGCTTTAGCAGAGGGATCACATTTGAGCTGCCACTCCTTGCAGGATTTTTTCAGCTGCTGCACTGCCAGGCCATTTGTGATGGAGATGTGATGTCTGTGATAAGTACACAGCAGATTCCTACAAAAGAGTCTGGAGGTGGCAATTCAGTTCACCTCGACCACCAAACAACCATCAGATAATTGTAAATTTGGAGTGGAACTAAATAAGCAGTGCATAGCTGCAAGGCTTCATTTCCAGCCACTAATCCTCTTAAATTATTGAGTCACCCTGTAAACTATTAGCTAAGTATTTTGAACAAGAGTCTCTGCTGTGTGTAGCCTCATGCAACCACAGATTTCAGGCAGAATCTAACTCAGTATAGCAATAAATTGATATACTCACATGACATCTAAACTTTGAGTGCATGCTTGAAACTCAGAAACCCTGTGCAGAGCACTGCTGCAGCACTGCAAAGCCAGGAGCTTTCATGGAACTGAAAAAGTTCAGTGGTTTGCACAAATAGTTTATGCCTTTGGACAGGTGTCTTCTACAGATACTGTCTCTACTTTATGAACATCGAAAGCAGCTCTGATCCATAGCCATAAGAAATCTGCAGTCATTTTCTGCAGTCCATTGAGAAAAGATTTTCAGAGCTTTTGCACATGAATACCATCATGTTGGAGTTGGTCAAATTATCCACTGAAAATGATTTCTGCAAATGATTTAGCTCCTTTAGCAGTTTTCTCCTTGCCAGACTATCTGCAAGCAGATTATGAGTTTTATTAAAGTGTTGATTACTTGCAGTTTCACAACTGTTCAAACTATAGTCAGCACAGCCAAATTCAAATGCTGCTCCATCTATGAATGGCTCTTGCAATGAGTAAGACCTGTTTCTGATTTACTGCTCGTACAAGTGTCCATCCATGTTTTACAGTCTTGTTTCTACTGCTGGGATGGATGGGAGGGACATATTAAATGGAAAGGGACCCCTCTATTCAAAAATTGTTTGGAGGCATGTGGAAGTGCTCTGCTAATCCATTGTGTGAGTAATAAATAGGACTCATTGAGAAAATCTTGAAGCACACTTCCAGGAGGAATACTCCCAGCTACTTAACAGCACCCGCATCTCTGAAGCTCATTTATTCCCACTAATATTCTTGAAATAAACAACCAAGTGTTCATGAATAAACTATCCTTTCTGACTGATGTGATCAGTTTGTGGCTATACATTATTCCGAATGAATGCTGTAATTCACTCTAATTTATACAAGAAAGGGGAAATTGATGGAGGAAATAATGAGGTTTGGGGTAATATAAGCACATCTCCACAGTCTCATGAAAGACTATTGTAACACCTTCAGGCTGGAAACTGTTTTCTGAAACTGAGTTGCCCCTGGCTGACACAAGGCTGAAGACGTTGTGGTGTTTGTGTCCATCACACAGAGGGTTGATAGTGCTTATAGACACAGATGTGGGTGAGGAACCAGTCTGGTGGCAGCCAAGCTGGACAACAGGAGGTGGCACCTCATGGCCACACACTTCTGGGGACACCTTCCCGTCCCTCTAGGAGCTGTGGATTCCTACAGGTGGGATGATACAGCTTCTTTTGTGGTGCTCAGTAAGCATTCAGTGCCTAGTCTGGCAGTAGCCTGCTGCTTTCCTGTTCCACGTGAGGTGAAGGGATCCCCACTGAGGCAATATGGCAATATAAAATCACCTGGTTTCTTCTTCTTACAGACACTGTCACACTAAGAACTCTTTTTTTTCTGCCTCTCCATCAGATGCTTTGAATAAATCAGATTTTCAAAAGAGTTAAATGCTTTGATTTTGGAATTACAAGAGGAGGGAGATATGAAACCATCTTAGAAGTGTCAGCTACTGAACAGCCTAAATCTGACCCTTGGGCTTTACTCTAAAGTGAAGCTCACTTCTTTTTGCTGCCTGAGCTCCATATGTGGCAAGTGACAAAAAAAGGGACACTTTCTATCCATCAGAACCAGAAACCTGAAAGTGCAAAATATTATAGCCAGAAAGAATTTCTTCAGAACAACAAACACTTTCCTGCGTGGTCGGAAATGCAGTCAGGCTAGGTAAGATAAAAAGGAAGGCAGAGAGTGGATAAGCATCAGTCTAATGATAACAATACAAGGTTCTCAGAAAATAGAAAGATATGACAGCAAACAGTGAAAGGATGAGCAAGATAGTTCAGAGAAAGTGCAGTAATATATGGGGGATAATACGTCAGGAAAACATCTGCAGAGACAGGAGCTGTTTCTGGGCCACATGAAGTCAACAGGCTGCTCTCTATCCAAGATTTTCTTTGGACATTTCAAAATGTTTTGCACTTATTAGTAGTAATTTTGAATGTTTTTTTCTCTGTTGTTCTATGACAGGAAATCAAGTAGAAAACGGAAGAGACACACAATTGCCTGGCTTCTGTGCCAAGCATCCCTGTCACGTTAACCCCCCTGCCAGTGGAAGGGTGTCAGCTGTGGCTCTGTGTTTAGGCTTCAGCAGGGCTCCAATCTTGGCAATGCTGGACAGTGCAAGGACAGTGCTGGCCAAAAAACCAGCAGAAGCTGTGAGCTCCACTGGGCAGCTCCCAGTAAATTTACAGTCAACGATTTACTAGAATTGGCTTTTCCCTTTTTCCCTGTGCACGGTTTGCTCATTCAAGGTATTTCTCTTCAGTTCTTGCATTTGTGTGAAACTCTACCAGGTGCTTCAGCTCAGTGAATATTCTGGTGGTACCATGCAAATATCTATGGGGTGAAGGAGCAATAGACAGGTGAAGATGTAGGAGTTAAAATGCATTACTAAAAGTGAAGTGGATCATCAGTTCCAGGACCCACTTTGCCAAATTCATCCATCTTTTGGTTTTTGTTCTGGCTGTTTCTGAGCACCTTTAAATGGAACTTGAAAGTACAGAAGTGTTTAGGCTGCATGGATTTTTTGCATCTTGCAGGACAAATTTATGTTGAGGGTAAGGTTTATATGTTTTTAAGGATGTATTTAATTTTTTTCTGTCTTTTAGTTACCCAGGTTGTGGGAATAATATGTGTACCAGTACACCAAAAATTATTCTTGTACTGAACAAACATTTTTCTTCCCTTCCAATCTCCATTTTTTCCCCTCTTCCAATCAGCCATTTATAAAAACAACATTGAATTGTAACATGAACCTGTACAAGCTGTGATGGGGCAATGCTAGTTTCCCAATTTCCACCATGTAGGGAGGGACAGGGGGGATTGCAATTTCACACACACGTTAAAATGCCAAGGCACAGGCCTGGCAGCTAGACCTGAAAACCACATGGGGAAGGGGCAGGGGAGAAAAGAAGCAGCTGTTGACAGGCTCATGTCCTGCTTTCTCTGCTTTTATTTTTGGAGTACATTGGGATAGCCTTCGATGTTTGCTCTGCTGACACATGTTGGCTGCCCAGGGTAGCTGTAATAGGCCCCTGTGGGAGGTGTATAATTGAGATATACAGACATTCTGCATATTAACACTAAGCACTTGTCCTGCTTTGAAAAAAGGCCAAAATAATCCCTCTTCCCTTGCTCTTCCTTTCCTGCCTCTTGCCTCTGGGCAACTGCTGGGGCTGATTTGCTGGAAGGCAGCTGGAGGTTGGGGCAGGGGGTGCAGAGCTGCTGGGGTGACACAGTCAGGTGCCTGAAGGGGCAGAAGGCTACTAGAGGATGATAAAAGCTTCCAGTGGCTGGAATGACAGTTTAGTATCATATGCCAATTAATGCCATACTTACAGGAACTTTACAATTTGATGGAAGAAGATCCCAAATGCTGAAGCTGGTTTTCCTTCCCTCTTTTTCCTTAACCTGCTTTTTCTACTGACCAAAGGCATGTGTCTTCTTTCCCCACCACCCAGTGAGGACCTTCCTTTTTTATCCACTCACTTCCTAACTTGTTTTTGTTCCCTGCTCTCATCTTACTCTGGACACATGGGCTTTGCTTCTAGGGTGGTGTCATAATTTTCCTGAGCTCTGACCCATTTATTCTGTCCAGCTTCCTCACTTCTACAAGTGCTTATTCTTCTGGACAAGAAGACCTCGTATTAACAAGACAATATTGCTGTTGCAAGCACAGATGGGAGATGGAGAGAAGCAGAAAATGCAGAACAGCTGCATGGAGACAGGGCAGTGAGGAGGAATTTATGCCATAACCAGATGCCTTGGAATCAGCATTTTCAGTTGAAACTTGAAGTTTAGATGGAGGTTTGGGAAACTTTAGTCAACATTGGCTTATCCATGGTTTTGTCAAAAGCTGGATGCTGCCTTGCCAGTGCCTGTCTCCTATCTAGTACTATTTTAGTAACCTTTTGATCAAGTAATGCGCTCTAAGGCATCACAGCTTGTCTGGGCACAGCTCTTTGCTGAGGATTGGTGTTCTCACATTGGAATTATTCATACTGTGGGATCCAGGGGTCCCTCCAGTTCTCTGGGAAGCTCAGTCTGGAAAGGTATATGGACAAGGAGGAAAACTGTGTGCCCTAAACAGTCCCCTGTTCTGGATGAGTGGGAAGTCAGGACTGGAGGGACACAGAGCTCAGTGCCCATCCCCATGGCATGAGCACAGTCACTTCTTGCTGTTATAAGACTCAAATATTCATCTCCTTGTCCTCCAAATTCTCTTTCTGACTGCTTTCTAAAGAACTGACTTCCAGTTCCAATTTGCTTTTGACATTTCCTTCACCATTTCCATCTTCTGTCAAGCAAGACTAGAGTTGTTTTACACACTGTTTTCAATGTCTCAGAGTCCAAGATGAGCTTAAATCTGTAGCTGCATTAAGCTGGTGTGTTTGTGGGGTTTTTTGACTGTATTTGCCAACCTCCATGCTTCCATGTGTGTAGGGGCTGGCACAAAACCAAACCTCCTTCCAAACCCACTCTGAACTCATATCTGAGCAATGAGGTCCAAATCAGAATCCAGTTCTCAACACCTGTAGAGTTTTGAGAAGAGATTGCACAAAATGCCAGGCTGGGTGAAATCTGTATTCCAGCATTGCATCTGAATCCCATCTCAAGGGAGAACAAAACAAAGCAAAGCAACATCTTGTTTCTTGTAAAAATCTCTTGCAAGGATTAAAAACAGTGATGCCTTCCAGGTACCCTAAAACTATTTCTGCTCAGCAATGGTTCTCTGTGCAGCCTTTCATTTAATATCACAGCTCCTGCCTTCCTTCCTTCAGCAGCCTGATTCAGAACTGTAATCATCTATGAAATCACAGTGCATGTTTTTCTGCCCACCTTGTGTTTTCTAAGATCTGCCCAGGGTGCCTAAAAAGCAGTCCTTGCTGTTGTGCTCAGCCTCCTCTCCCAGCTCTAATGAGCAGCTGCAGTGACGGTGGGTTCCTCCTGTGGGCTGGATGCTCTTGCCTGGCCTGTTCAGAGAACTCTCTGGCTTGGCAGGGCTTTTGCCAGGAATGAAAATACACAAAGAAAATGAGCAGCTTGGTGAGGTCACTTCTGATTGGGCTCTGCCTGCTGCTACAGCGGCTGCTGCTGCTTTCAACGCAGCCTGACAGAATCCTTTGGCTCCTGTACTCCTTCCTGCTCCTGTATTCTGCAAATTAAAACAGGAAAGTGGTGCAAGAGTGTGAGCAAGGACCTTCAAAGAAATTGAGGGAGCTTTGGATGTGCTTGGCTATGCGGGGTATTTTGTCCCCTTCCAAGGGGCTGAAGGGTGTCCCTTTGCTGTTGGCACTTCACACCTGTCATGGTGTTTGATGTTTTTAAGAGCTACAGAAGCTTCAATGCAGTGCTGGCTATTTGTTCTGTGGGGCTGCTAGGTCTCCCTGGCCATGTGGCAGTGACACAGCAGGGCTGTTTAAATGCAGTCTTGTCTCTTCCCACACACCTAGCATGATACCTTTGCCCGGCCTTGGATTAAACCATCCTTTATATTCACCCTTCTGATGTCTAGAGATGTGTTTTGTCACACATATCTTTTGTTTGACTCTTCTCAAGGCCTCTCTCTCCTTTTTAAAATCCTTGCTTCTGCTTTCCAGATTTCTGAGCACAGAGCATTTCCCTGGGGTGCTGCTCCCACAGCCCTTGAACAAACATCCAGGAAACTTAGGGCAACACCCAGGTTTCACTCACCTTGCCAGAAGTGCACAGCAAAGGCCCTCAAACAGCTTCTTCCAGAGCAATTCCCCTTGGGAGACAAAGGATGAGTTAGTACCATTATCCCTCAGGATGCCACAGCGTGTGGGAGATGGGATCTATAAGAATTCTGCTTTAGCCACCAGGACCCTACTGTGGGACTGGGTACTGTGAACCCACATATCACATCACAGTGCTGCAACAGCCCTGCTGACAAGCTCTGAGTGCAGTGTCTGCAGCCACCTGACTCTCCCTAGCACCTGCACTAGCTCAGAGAGCAGCTGGCTTTCCCTGCTCTCTGGGGCAAAAGCAACTCCTTGACCATAAAGTGGAAAGAACACAAATTTTATTGAGAGACTGAGGCTTCCTTCTAAAGGCACTGTCTTTGCTGCTTTGGAGTGTTCCTGCCCCTCAAGGGCTCTTGGTGCTCACTGACAGCCACTCACCAACTTCCTCAGACTCTGACAGCTCCCAGCTCAGCCTCAGATAAGCAGCTGCTTCTTCTGATTCCGGCCCCAGTCTGGGGATTGCCAGAGCAGGTATTCCTCCAGGGTCTTCCCATCCAAATTAAGCCTAAATATGCTTAAGTCCCTCCTGTGGTATTCCTGTTCTTCTTTGCTCTCAGTCTTTACCTCCTTAGAATGCCTGCCAATGTCTTCAGGCATCTCCTCATGTTCCGAGCAGCTCTGGCTCTGAGCCATGCTGTGGGCTAGCCTGGCAACCCTTCCAGCAAAGTGGCTTTTTATCCTGCATTATGGATTATGATGAGCAGCCCCATTTTGCCCAGGCCCATCCCCTTCCTCCCTGTCCACCCCATCATTGTTGGGATGGGACAGAAGCTGCCTCAAGGCATGGCTGTGGAGAGCTGAGACCCTCTCATGGTCCCTGCTTCGTGCTGCTTATCTTGCTCTCTGAGCTTGTCCTTGCTTCTCAGCCCTCTCTCCTCCATGTGTTCTGGCTTCTTCAGCAACTGGTGGGGAGTGACAAGTGGCTACAAAGCTGTCAGTGGCATGAAGAAAGTGGGAGGGATCACTCCCTCCCTTGGACACTAAATATCCTCAAGACCATCAAATGGCAGGAGCCAGGCTCAAAGCCAGCAAAATAAGGGTGAATTCTTCATACAACAGGTTGTTTGGCAGTGAAGCTCCTTGTTAAGGGATGTTGTGGATGCTATCAGCAAGGTGAGCTTCAGGAGAATAAGGGCACAGCAGATATATTGCATCCAGCTCAGGATAACCCCAGGGTGAAAATGGCTGGGGCACTCTTAAGAAAGGTCACCTGTACTTATTGTTCCTTCAGCATCCCCTTACTGCCACTGCTAGAAGATCAGATGTTGGTCTAGAGGGAATTGAGAGACCACATCCATTCCTAGGCATCATCTCAGAACCCTGAAATGCTGAAGACACTGCCACTGTTACAGCACACCTTTATTAAGTGGTAATTCTGAAAAAGAAACCAGCACTGTGGAAACTGAGTATAATCTAAGAATAATAGTCTTTCTACTTGATCTGGAAGAGACTTGTTCACATCTGACCTGCAGAGAGTCCCCAGTTCCAGCCTGTCCCACCATCACCCAGTTTCCAAGAGCAGGTTCTGCCAGGGGGCTGTGAGCAGCCCGGGAGCACTGGACTTTGAGCAGGCACACAGCAATGAGAAGGCAGTACAGCAATGCAGCATTTCTCCTAGAAAAAGACACATTTGCACGTTAAGAAGAAAAAAAACCCTGTAAGTCTAAATGTAGCAGTGCCATCTGCTGACCTATGCAACAGCAGGAACACAAGCCTTGACAAGTCAGTATCTAGGGAAGGAGTGCATCCATCCTGTTCTTTGTGGCTAGTGTGAAGAGCCTAATCCTTGCAAAATACCCATGGATTTGGGGTTGTGGCTCCAGAAGCTCTCTCATCAGGGCATAAGAGGGGTCACAACCTCAGCTGGTGGAGAATCCAGGGCTCTCTTGAAAGAGCATGTAATTTATGGCAGACAATGCTGTGCTCCCCTGAATGTGTAGCTGTAGCCCTACATGCTGCAGCACTAAGAAAATCCCTGTCAGCTCTGTGATCTTAAAAAGTGAGGGACTTACATCCCGAGACCTGTTCTGAGAGCCTTGTGCTGTTTAATTTAGGGATTACATTTTCTTTGTGTTTTTTCTTTGGATTGACAAAGGTGCTCTTTCTTTGTTGTTGCTGCAGGTCAGTGTTTTAAGACTGATGCTGAGAGGAGGTGCCAGCAAGATCTGGCTTGTGAGCACAGAGCAGCTCCTGACACTGGCCATCACACATGAAACAGTGTGGGGTAGAAATACAACCTGCAGCATCCTTCTGCCCATCTTCAAAAGAAGGACAAAGCCTCCCTTAGGCTGCAGATGGATGAGGAATCTGTCAGCTGGCAGTGAGGGCTGGTATCTGCCATCTCTCCAGTGGCCAGTGGTGATCCCCAGCTTCTCAGCACCTTGCAAATCCTTTAACTGATGCAAAACCTGAGCAAGACCTTTGCCATCTCTTCAATTCTATCAGATGAGCAGATATTTCTATGCCACCAGACCTTTCCATGACAAATTCCTCTCTGCTTGAATGATTGTTTTACTTTGTTTTTCAGACGAGGTTCCGTTTTGTGGGCAGAAGCTGAGATGATGACTCTGAATCAGGGAGAAGGATCTGCCCTCCCAAACTCTGATTGTTTTATTGCTGTGGGTCTTTGTTGTGGATAACAGGAGTGGAAGACAGCTGGCTTACTTCCATTTCTATGGCATGCTCATCATTTTAGGTCCATCAGGAAATAAGAGGCAGGTGGATACAAAACTGACACCTGTCAATCATTTGTTCTTACTTTAATGAAACGAGCACAGGCTGTCACTGAGTGTATTCCTGCTGGTTTAGGGGTTCTTTGCTCCAAGAATCTCTGGCTGTGCAGGAGAACACAGGAGAGAGTACCATGGCTAGATGTCTTGCTGGAACAAGGAAACACCAAACAACTCTGAAAGAAGCAGTTTTTAGGATTTCCCAGGCCAAACCTCTTGTTCTGAGTAAACTCATAATCTCGTACCCAAAGCAGAGGCCAAGATTGGTGTGCAGATATCCTTGTTCTATCTCTTACTGCCATGTCACAGGTGGGCAAATTCAGACTAAGTTTTGTTCACAGAACCACAGAATTAACTAGGTTGGACTAGGTAGGTCCAGCCTATGATGTTGGTAGCTTCCTGACTTGGATTTCTTCTTTTCAGCCTCCTGTCACCAACCTCTGCCTTTCCTCAGCCCCAGCACTGGCAGACAGTGCTGTGTTCCATGGGGAATACAACCAATGTAAAGCCCAATAGCCTCTGCTCCCCGTTTGCACCCCTGAGTTGATGGTGACAGCCCCTCCTTTCCCCCTGCCCGTGGTCATGATTTGCCTGAATCTCACTTCCCTGATATAGTGGCTTTTTCCTGTTCCCTTTCCATTAAAAAAAGACATTTGGACAGGTCTTCATTAAACGCCCTTCATATATTATCACAGAGGTGCCCCCATCAGACTGGTCACATCAATGTTCTTCCCTACACTAACCTAGCCATAAAAAAACTCCCTGAAAGTTATTCTCTAATCCCCTCCAATCAGAGACTCCACTAGAGGTGACAAAGCTTTCTTCACTTGCTCTCAAAAAAAGAGGCCTACAACCTCTTTATTAGACATAGGAATGAGTAAATTTTCCTCCTGGGTCTGAGGACTGAAGACAGGGCAGGAGGGAATCTCCCCCCACACACCTCCCCACAGCCCCAAGCTCTGTTCCTGCAGCCTCCCTGCTTTGATGGAGGATGCTGATGCTTCCTCTGCTGGAATGGTGGCCCTTCCTCCCAGGACCTGGGAACAGCACTGCTGGAGCATCAACTTTGATTTTCATTGCCTGTCTGGTTCATTACTGATCGGGTAATGACTGACAATAGGCCAATCAGATCTCCAATATCACTATGTCAGCTTCATAATTAATAGTACTGCAAACTAAGCTTATTGTGATTTAATTAGTAATGCTGTAATAATGCTACCGCCTGGGCTTAAGGTTACTAATTTATATAAATAGCTATGTTAATGTTTTGAAGCACCAAGTATTAATTGCATCAGTCTCGGTGTTAGACTTCAGTTGCCTAATGGCATCTGCAAAACTCGACAAGTCTTAGTGTTGTGGGGGAAAAAAAATGTTTTTGATCTTTTGCCTGTTGTTTTTAACTAGGCAAGAGGCAGCCATGGACAAAACTGGAGGGATTTGGGTAATATGGGCCAGGGAGCAGTATTTGAGATTCAAATCCCCTTTTTCTTGTATCTGTTATTTTTCTTTTTCCTTTCCACCACGAGTATCTCCCCCTCCCTTTCCCTCTCCTCCCTCCTTCCTCTTAAATATATAAATAAATCTGAGCTGCTTGCATCGACAGTTCCAATTTGCCACAATTGGAAGTTGCACACATGAGAGATCTCTGTGCAGCCAGCTCGCATTTTATTTTCAAATCTAGAATTAAAAGGAAAGAAGAGGGAAAAAAAAGGGCCATGGGAGCACAAGGAGGATTTGCATACATCAGAGCTCTACATGAGCTGGGGACGAAGCTCTTTCTTTGGGCTTAAATAAACTACTAGAGGGAAAAGAGAACAAGAAAAAAGGAAAATTGAGTGACAAAAAACCCTGACCCTTTCTATGTCTTGATGGAGGCTCATCTGTCTGCAGTGGGACTAGTGACAGGTCCCTCAGATGGACTAGCAAGAAATACCTGAGGTGGAGGGAAGGTGTGGGGGTTTATCCAAACACAGGCTCCCAAGCCAGCATGTGCACCTCCAAAGGTGGTGGCTCTTTCTTCCCATTTGCAAAACAAGTGATAGAGGTCCTGAAAAATCCTGGAACTGGCAGATGAACAAAATCTGCAGCAAAAACAACTGCTAAGTAGTCTGAGGTAACTGAAATGAACTGCACTTCTAATTGTGCTCCAGCTATGACTGTACTCTAAGAAGCCGAGTCTGTGATAAATATAACTTGGCTGAATGCAAGAATTTAGATCTTGCATTAGATATTGAATTCATTACCTCTATATGTGTCTATATCCAGAGGCTGTATGTGCCCTTATCTCATCTGTATCCAAAATGCTCTTAATTTCATTGATGCTGACACTTAACTCTTGAAATACTTCTTCTCTTTTTGAAGGAGATCCACAAGCAAGCCAAGCCATGCAGGAACATCACAAAGATGTGATGATGTTAGGAATAGGACCCCCTTTGGGGAAAATCAGTTTGCATAAGTCATGAAATATAGATTTATTCATTTTTAATGCATTTTTCTTGCTTTTTTCTCCTTGCAAAATTCAGGCCAGCTGGTGGGATTGACAGTAATGACTCCCAGTGAGCTGGACTCTAATCAGCTCAGCTGGAATAGACTGAAGGACTTTTGGAAATCTAAACCACTCCAGCAAAATGGATTTATCTTCTCAATTAGTCACAGATGCTAGAGGGATCCACCAGGTGCAGTACCGAGTAGCCCCAAGTGGCATAGCCTGTAGAAATCTTCCACTGCTGCAGCCCAGTCATGACTTTTGTCTTCTCCAGGAAAATGTATTCAGAAATTAGGAGGAAAATACACATTTCCAGGTTTTCAGTGTAGTGAGTGCTAGTTCACATTGATCAGGGATTGGAATCCCCACCTGTGTGAGCAGGTCATCAAAAGCCTTGGCCAACACAACCAACTCAGCACTTCCTACTGACCTTCATTACCCAGATTAGAAAGGAAACTAGCACACCATATGCCAGACATAAAAGTCTCCAGCAATTCTCTTTTCAGCACTACACTCCTGTGTTTGGATCCCAGCCAGGGTTCTCTTTGAAACTTATAAATTGCTTTCATCTCCCAGACAAGGTAAAATCAAATTGGTGTAAGCGATGTCGCATTGTTGATGAAGATGCAGACACAGAGTTAACTCTAGCACAGACTTAGCACACCAGATGAGAGACATCTTAATAGGCACAGATGCTTTTTTTTTCTTTTTTTTTTTTGGTTGGCCTTGGTAGTAAAAACACCCAAACAAAAAACCACTGCCATTTCTGAAAGCTTAAAGGAAAAGGTCTTTCTTCATGAGGAGTCTGTGTCTGAGTTGTGCAGTGTTCCCAGCATGCCCATGAATGGTGAGGTATGAATTGGGACACATGGCAGTTTATAAATGGTGGTGCTATGCATGTGTCTTAAAATCCTTTGCTTTTGATGTATTTATGGCCACTAGTCTCTGGCTGCAATCCCTGGCCAAGCTCTGTTTCAATCCCTTGTCCATACAGGGCTCATTTTATCAGGTTTTCCCATCTGTAGTTGAAATGGTAATTGGCTGTTACAAGTCTGTTGGCTCTGGAATTCAGTCCTTGAATGGAGTGTTCCTCACCCAGAGGCTGGGATGGGTTAGCTGAAAGCAGTTGGACTTGCTTTCCTCATTATACTTTTAGTAGACTGAATGGCAGTGTTTCCTTCATTCCTGGTTTTTGTGATGCTGTACCTGTAGGCTTTACTTTCCCCTGCTTTTCCAGCCCTTTCTGAAGAGCCTAGGGTATTCCCTGGAGCTCTTCTTTATTCTGCACAGCGATGCATCTGTCCCAAAGGATACCTGGCAATCCCCCTCTCTCCCATTCCCCTGCCCTACCCTCTCCTCTCTCTGGAGACTGAAGGTTCATTTGGGGCTCAGAAATGTTTCTATGCATCCATACCTGGGGTGATTCCAGTGCTGCCAGCAGACAGGGTGATCCTGCCCTCACAGAGGGCTTTTGTGCAGCCCTCATGGAGTGCTGCCCTCAGTGGGGAGCTGTGATCTCTGTGCTCAACATGGCACCAACTCTGTAAATCCAGCAAGAACTTGGTACCACTCAAAATTCCGTCTGTCTGTCGAGTCTGATTCAAACTGGCCAGCTGGTTCAAAAGTTATTAAAGGAGAATGGACAGACAGAATGATTACTGAGAAAATCAGGCTGAAAATACTAACTTCTTGAGATAGCAACTATGTTCTTTCATAATTATAAATAAGCATAAAATATATGCATGCTGCTTACCACAGTCTTCCTCCTACCTTTTTGCTGCTGCTTTTCCTTCCCTTGTGCTGTTGTCTTTCTAGAGGGTTGGAGACAGGAAACTACCTTTCTCTTCTCTGAGCTCCAGAAATTCAGCAGGCTTTGCAGACTGGAGGGAGGGATCTGTGCTTTGTATCTCAAAAAGAAGGGAAAATACCAGGCTATCCTAGCACTTGTACCAAGGGTATTTGTTCATCCATTCCCTGCAGGGAATGGGAATTTGCATCACCCAGTGAAACAGAAGAACTTCCCTCTCCTCCCCCATAGAAGCTTTTCACAAGGAGATGGGAAAGAACCCAAAGTGCACCTGGCCTTGCTGCTGTGGGAAATAACCTGAACGAATGGCTAAGGGATACAGCTGGAGGCAGTTTGTGCTGCAGCCTGAGTTTCACCACGGAGGATGAGGAACCAAGAGGCCAGGGCTCCATGCCCTACCACGTGTCCATTGCATTGGTCAGTGTAGTTTGGGGCACAAGGGACACCAGGAGAGGAGGGGACAGGCCATGCACTGCCCTCTTTCCCTCCATCAGCACCAATCCCATATGTTTTTCAAACATATTTTTCCACCAGAATAATTCTGTGGACAATAGAAGTGCCATCTGTGGGAGAGGGCATGTGGAGGGGCTGGAGGGGCAGGAGAATGTGGGGACAACAGGAAGAAGGGGAAAGAGGGAGGGATGGAGAGAGAGCACATGCAGAGAAAGAAACACTGTAAAAAGCAGTGAGTTCCTCTTCATATTGGCACAGCAATGTTTGCAGCATGGCTTAGCATGCCTCCTCCTGTTAAATAAATATTGTGACAGTTCTAATCCTAGTGAGCAGGGACGTAACCAGAACTTGGATTTTCACTGAGGGCAAACAGTAATGGGTAAACTTTAAGTATTTCAAATAAGGCTCTAATTTAGATCTACGAAGACAGCACTGTTTGTTAAATAAATATCAAGCTCATCTGGTACCAGGCCAGTTGTTGTGCTTAAGCAAGATATATCTAGCTAGTGGTTATTTAACTGAATGATGGGTGAATAAGCCCATTCAGGATGCAGAATGTTTTCTAATTGGCAGAGAGAAGGAGTGAGAGGAGAAAAAAAGGAAGAGATGGAAGAAAAAAAAAAGCATGAAAAAGAAAAAGAAAAAGAAAAAGAAAAAGAAAAAGAAAAAGAAAAAGAAAAAGAAAAAGAAAAAGAAAAAGAAAAAGAAAAAGAAAAAGAGAAAAAGCAGCGAAACAGGAACCTCTTTACCTTTTGTATGTGTCCTCTCTAGAAACTTTGAAAGCTATCAAAGGAGACAGCTCCAGCCTGCCAAGGGAATTGGATATCATTTAATTGCTCTAAAAAGAAAATGACAAATGTTGGTTCATAACTAACAAGCTACAACCATCTTATGAAATGTTAATTGGAATACCTTACACTTCCCATATACCTTTAATGAATTAATGGGGATGCCACTCTCTATTTATAGGCCAGTTAAATTCCTCAGCAGCTCCATTTACTTCTTCTATATATTATTAAACTTCAGATGGCAGTTACATAATCAATATTCTGGTCCTTTCATAAATCTAAATGAAGAAAATCCTGGGGGTCCTCTGGAAAAGCACAGAACAGCTCATATAGAGTTTTCTCTGTGAAACTTTCCAAGTCCTTCCTGTGTGTAATCTCAGTACTTTGGATTTTGAGGTTTGGTGATTTCTGTTTTTTTTTTTTTCCTTAAATAAGAAAAACATATGAAGGGATGAGATCTGTTATGGGAAATGTCTGAAAAAAACAAAACAAGCAGATGGCTTGACTCCATAAAAATAAGTAATTTTATCATGTGGCATGTTGTATTAATTCCTTGCTGGGTCTGATTCCATGGGATTTTTTTTTTACTGGTAACAGAGTTAGGCAAGTTTTCTTCTAAGCAGGGTTTTATGTTTCTGAGGAGATCTTTGGAGTCTTGTTGGGATCCAGCTGGAATGTAGCACCACCTGTATTTGACATGTCACCTGAAAAATACAGTGGTGCCTTTAGGATGAAGAAAATGATAAGACACTCTGTAAATATATACCACAGGATTAAAGTCTGCAGCTTCTTATGTGAATAAATAAGGACATTGGGGTACTAGGCATGGCATGGCTTCACAGGACAAGAATTTGGTTGGACTGTGGGGCTTTCACCCTCAGTGTATCTCATGACATCCATCAGCAGTGGCTTTTGCTTAGAGGCCAAGCAGAACTCCAGCAAATGCCCCATTGCAGGTGCTCTTTGGCCTGTGTGTAATGAGCTGCTGCCTTTGCTGTGCTCCCAGCACGGAGCTGCCCATCCCACCAAAGCCAGCAGCACTGGCACTGCCTGGCAGCACGGCTGGAAGGCTGCAGAGGCCAAGGGCTGTACAGGATGCCAAAGGGGAACTTTGGCACAGCCAAAACGCTGCAGTGAGTCAGGAACCTCACCTGAGCCCTGCACCTTTCCTTCACAGATGGCTCTGCTTCTGGACTTCCAGCTGAACACTCTTGTGTGTCTGGAGGAGACCTGGTTGGAGATTTAACCAAAATTCCCCTCGCTTCTGGTCCTGTAGATATCAAGTCTGATATCAAGTTACCACCCTAACACTCTTGTGTGTCTGGAGGAGACCTGGTTGGAGATTTAACCAAAATTCCCCTCACTTCTGGTCCTGTAGAGTTTGACATCAAGTTACCACCCTGCAAGCCAGCTCCTGCTTCCAGTGGATTTTCCAGCAGCTCTGCCATGCAGGTAGCCCACATTCACATACTGCTTGTGCTTCATACCACTTCCTTGCCCCACATCACATCCTTACAAGCAGCAGAATATCCTTCCAGCAGTGAGGAACCTGAAGAGAATATTCTTCATTCATCTCTCAGGCCCCAAAGATGGTGGTGGCTCAGTGTACATGGGGATAACCCAAATATCTGTCTGATTTTTAAAGAAAAATATATGGCCCATTCTTCTTTCCAATTAATGCAGCCCTTGCACTTTGTCTGCTCCTCTTCAGAGAAGTTCCTAGCTGCATGTTCCTCCATGGATCTCTCCAAGAGATTGACTTCACAGCAGCCAAAAAGTCCCTTGGTCACTAAGGAAAAATGAATATTCCCTAACCATCTCCCACACCAAGGCACTATAAATCTCTCTCCCTTCAGTACTTTGGGACACTGACAGGAAGCACAGGTTTAGTTGCACCTTGTGCTCTTCTGTTCATCCACTGACCTTCCCATGTGATTTCTGTAACATGTGCTGCCCCAAAACCTGTTTTCTCTCTTTTTGAGGAAGATTGATTTGTAACCTGAGAATTTCTGCTTCTTGTGCCCATAGCTTATAAACAGACTGGCACCACTGCCAGGGTGATCTTCAGCTTTCCTTCAACATTTTAGAGCTTTCCCATAACAAGGGCAAAGCCTTTCCAATCCTTCTTCTTCTTCCCCTTTTCAATGAAGGATAAGATTTAAACCTGCATCTGCTGAACTGACCAGCAGCACATGTCAAAAATATAAATGTCCTGATCCTTTGCAGGTAATGAAGAAAGAGATAATGATGCAAATAATTCTCCTGTGACTGTTGCTGGGAGTTTGTTTACATCCATCTATCTCCAGCTTGTCATGTTGCCATTAGTGTTGCTCATAATACAGATGTTAACAAGGGCAAAAGGGCAACCTGTGGGTCTCCTGGAGTCCCCTGTGAAGCCATCAGCCTGCAAGGTAGCTGTCAGATGGAGTTTACTCCAGGGACAGTGACCAGTCTGGCATGTTGAGGGGGGGCTGAGGAGGAAATGTGTGAGGACACAAGCTCAAGGAGGTGAGATTTTGCCATGCCTGGACCAAGGTGTTCTGTGCTTTCTTTTACCTGTCACGTATTTGTTTCGGTGGGGGGCTCATGCTGGATGATTCAGACTCCAACACCACCAAACGATGCTGAGCCAAACTTCACCTGGCATCTTGGGATGGGGGATGGGGCTGTCTAAACCCCAGGATTATTTTGGCAGTGCAAGGGTCACCTCTTCCCATCTGCAGACCCCACTTGGCTCTTTCAGAAGCGAGGAGAAGGGGATGGAAGGCAGGGTCGTCCCAGAACCCCCAGCACAGTCACAGTGGCTGGTATGGAGGCAGTGCTTGTGGTGACCTCAGTGACACCTCCATAAGTCAGTGGCACAGCACCATCTGATGGTACCAGTGCCACCAGTTTGCCCAGGAAGTCTGGGAAGCTCAGTCCAGCTCAGACCCCTCTCCACAGCAGGGAGCATTATGGATGTGTTGTCATCTCCTGGACATTAACCCTGTATCAGACTCTCTTTTCCTTGCTTTTTCAGTGTGCATGGTGTCTGTCTTGCATGCCTGTGCTATCTGGACACTTTGGACATGACACAGAGGGTTCACACACTACATCTTAAAATAAACCATTGTGAAATCTCTCATTTGGAGCTGGAACTGAAAAAAGGACCAGTGGGACATGGCCTAGAATTTCCCAAAAGTTTTTGTATCCTGGCTTTTTGTTTAACAAGTTAAAAGGAAGCTCAGGTTTTTGTTTTGAATGCATTATGCTGTAGTAAATTTTATTTTTGTTTTACCTCTGTCAACAAAGCTTAGTACAAATGATCCCAGTTGCCTGCTGGAAATGACAGGAAGGGAAAGGGGTGTGGGAACACACAAAGATATGGACATAATAGAGCAGAGCATGGTGCTGAGTGAGAAATTTCACCTTTCACTGTGGGGAGAGGGGAGGAGGGGAACTCTGCTCCACAAGCAGAGGATGTGCCTGTTTTCACTCTGCAAATACATAACTCAGTTTTGGTGAGAGGAAAATGAAACATTTCCCCCAAGTTTGGATTGTGCTGGAAGTACACATCACACTTCCCTAGAAATTGGTGCACTGATGTGTTCAACAGACACACACAGATAATTTGATAATCCTTTGATAATAATTTAGTCCTTTGATAATCATTTAGTGTACTAGACCTTGCATTAAAATCCTGGCAGAGGTCACAGACAAAAATGAATTTGCTCAACTTGCCACAGTCATTAGTCCATGCCAATTCTGGCTGCAAGTACAAATGAAAATGAATCTACAGTTGTCCTGCTCATCATTTCTCCATACCAGCAAACTGCTGAGCCATTTGGAGCAATTTATTGTGATTGGTATCCATTGCTTTAAAACTACTCAGGGGAGAAGCAGCAAGGGATATTGTGCATCATGGTTCTGAGTGATTGTGGTCTTGAGTGGGCTGAGATGCCTACATATGCTCTTGAAGTGGGACACATCCACAGGTGACTCCATGAAAAAGGCAAGCTGGTCAAAGCAGGGTGGAGGTTTAGTAAGGATGCCAAAAGAACAAAATAGTGTTGGAGAAGATGCCAGGTGTATGAAAGAGCTCTGCTTTGGTCAGCACCTCAGGGAAAAGCATTTACAGCATCTAGCTTTGCTCTGCATATTCTGGGGTAACACATTCTTTTGTTTTTATGAGCCTCTTACCTACCTACTGAACAGTCACTTGACGTCACCTGAATCTGTCAGGAGTGGCACTGGATTTTGTACAAGCAGAGCAGTGAGGCAGCACATCCACGGTGAGGCAGAGTCCAGAATCATATGGCCTGGCTGCAGGATGCCCTTTTGCAAATGGCAGAGGAAATCAGCCCTCACAAACAACCCCCTTCCAAGCCTGCTGTTCACTTGGCTCCAGCGTTCGCTATTGCTTGGCTGTAGATTACAGGTTCAGCAGCATGCTAAACAGCCAACATTATCTTTCTGCCAAGGAACAAGGCTCCCGACTACTGAAAACTCCCAGGGGCCCACTGGAGCTGTTGCTAAGCACAAGGGAAACCTGGTTAGCAAAGTCAACTCCATGCTTTTCTGAGTGTGCCTCAAATTTTCTGCTCCAACAGTCCCTCTGCTTTTGGACACCAGCCTTACAATGCAGAAGGCACTTTCTAACAGGCACAAGGATGCCAGGCCAAGTCTATCTCAGCAAACAATGGCCTTTATGAAGTGCTGCTGCTTTTGGATGCAGTTGGAGCACGTCTCTGTGAGGATTTTCAGAAACTGGGTCAAAGTTTCTCCTTTTTCCCTGTGAACTAGTTGGAGACCCAGGGAAATGCTGGACAATGGGGTCTCATCTGATGCGTGGTCTGAATCAGCCCCTGCTGACTGAAGAACCCCAGAGATGTTGTATTTAAGGTCTCCTCCCCTTCTCCCAGACCACACAACAACATGCTGGGGAAAGACATGTCCTAGGCAAAAAAGACTGAGATCTGTGTTGGCATTCTTCATGACTTGCAATATCACACAGTGCAGAAGAGGCATCAGAGGCAGCCTCTGAAGGGATAACTGTGCATAAACCTGTCAGGAAAATTAAAGGGCCGTAGACCCCTGCACCAATATATAAGCCATGGTAGTTGTATTATGGAAAGCCCTAAATAACAGCATTCTTTTTAGCTACTTTCTTTTCTGAACTGCATCTGGCCCTGCTTTATTTAAACCATTATATATGGATGTGTTGTTTAAGGAACAGGATTTATGGCAGAAAACTGCCAGTGTTTTGAGCCTTGCTTTCCAGGCAATGTTCTGGTTTCCTTTATCACTGAGGGCTGATCTGACTGTCCATAAAAGAGAGGGCTTGGGATTTTTTCTGGTTTAGCTTTGCTGCTAAAAAGCTAACAAAAAATGCATTCAGGCTGCAATCCAAGGCTACAGTGAGTTCTCCCTCAGACAGAAATATACAGCGAATTACAGTATCCCTTGAGTGTCTTTGGTGACATCTCCAGAATGTATGAAATCCTTGGAGAGCAGCAGAATCATGATCACCATTAATTAAAGCTCATTGGAACAAAGTCTTGATTTTCTAGAGCAGAGTCTTGAAAATTTTTCAGATAAATGTGACCAGGAGAAATTTCAACTTCATTCTCATGCAAACTCAACTGGAAATGATTACAGCCAAATAATAGCATTAAAGTGGAAGGAAATTACTGCATTGATTGCTTGACCTGAAGAACAATAATGGTCCTCGTCTATTACAACTGATTTTCCATAACATTAGTGTTACACAGAAAAGTTCAGATTAAATTCAGGAAGCTGAAAGTAAGACTGAGAATTAGCACACTGCCATGGTGTGAGGGCTCCAGTCCCTTCACGCAAGAACAATCCATGTGAGAAAGGGTGGCCATGCCTTTGCAAGAGGCAGAAATGTTATCTCCATTCCCCCAAACAAGTGTCTGTGCGTGTGTGAGTTGAACAGATAAAATCTTTAGGCCAATTGCCAGGACAGGAGGGAGGACAAGGTCCCCTGCAAGGAAGCCAACCACCAACTGTGAAAGGTGCTGCAGAAAAGAATCAAAACCTTCTCCCCTCCAAAACAAAAACAATAATCAGCTCAAGTTTTGTTGCTGGAAGACAAGCATTTTTGAAGGAATTGTTCTACAAGGGAACTGCTCTGTGCAAGATCTTGGTTTGCATTTTCTTGTGACTTGCAATAGATGTAATCCCCTGCAATATGTGCCACGGTGTTATTCCTAGATTAGTCCAGACCTGCTTTCAGGGAAATGTGTCCCAACTGGAATGGGTCTCAAGAAAGTCAGGAGCAAGAGAAGTCAACTCCCAGCTGAAATGTAAATATTGCCATTTTCCGCCCGAATTCTTCAGTGAGTACTGATAATTCAAACACCCAATGTCCCAACAGCTGGCACAGAGATACACAACTTCAATCCTTGCCTCTCCTAATACTAGCATTGCTTTCCCCTCCTGTCTCCTCAGAGAAAATTGTGTAAAAGTCCAGTTTTAGCCTCATAACTACTTAAAAATCACTACTAAGCAACAGCACTGCTCATTTATATTGATGAAGGGTAGGGGAGTGTTGGTCATATCCCAAAGTCTAAGCAGAACTGCTTGGTGCCCTGAAGGGAAACAAATTGTTGATTAAAATCCAGTTCCTGTTTGGCAGGCAGGAACTACAAACACAATGATAAGGACAGCTCCTGGGTGACAGTCTCAGCCAAGGAAAAAATACTCGAAATAAGACTTTTTACTTCTGTTAGTAATATTGGCATACCACTGGCTTGATGGCTTTTCCCTGTGTATTGAATGTAAGATTTTTTAGACTCAGAAGACCTGGCCTATAATGAAGATGATGCTGGGCTTGTTGGGCAGCCAGCTCCTCAGTTTAATCTTACAGTGTACAGCTCTTTCCCTGCTTAGATTCTCCTCTCCAATTCATCATCTATAATGTTCCTTATCTAATGAGGAGTTGGAGGATAAATACACTGAAGGAGTCCATCAGTGCCAGGCTGCCTGAGCGTGTCTGCTGCAGATGCCCCACGGTCCCACTGGAGCATGCCTTGCCAGGGAATTAACCTCCAGCTTGCCCACTGTCCCCACAAGCACAGGCTGACCACAGCCAGCACCAAACTGCAGTGCAGCACCAGCAGGTGCTCTGTGGGACAGCCCTGTGCCCCATAGCTGCTCTTATCTGAGACTGCTTTTCACCCATGGGCTGTGGCTCTGCAGAGAAACACACTCTGTCTACAGGCTTGTACACCAGCTGGGGGTCTGGGGCAGATGTTTGAATCAGAAAGTGCTTTAGGAGCAGTAAGGTGTGCAGGTTTGCAGTCCCTGCTTGGGTGGGCAGTGGGGGCAGGCTATTTCTGTGGTGCTCAGGAGCTGTTTGGGATGAGCTGCCTCGCCCCATATTTGTTCTTGCCTTGCAGCAAACAAAGGGTTTGGAAATAGAACTGCACTGGCACACGGGGCTTGGAGAAATCATTAACAACAAAGTCACGGACTTGGGGTAAATAATTTCTGCTGCTGCCATGGGTTTCATTCCTCCCTTTGCAAAGCCCTTGTCTGCAGCACTGTGTGCACCAGCAGATTGCAGGGGTGGGTCCCGGCAGCTGGCGAGGCTCAGATCCCCCGTGCCAACTGCACGCCCCCAGTCCCACGTGCCACCAGCCACCTCCTTCCTGGTGTCTCTGCTGCTGACCCGTGCCCGAGCTGTTGTTTGTGTCTTCAGTGCACAGCTGGTCGGGTTTGAACAGAGGGGTGGGAGGGGAGGATGGAAGGGGCAGTGTAGCTGCAGAGCAGGCAGTCCATCACTCCTCCAGAATGCACTGCCTGAGTGAAAACAGGGAAATTAAATAGACATGCAGTGTGGAGAGCTGCTCCTTTTTATCTGGGCAGTTTCTCACAGGAAGCTTCTTCTCCTCAGTCCCTCATTTGTGCTCATAGCACAAATCCTGCAGTCCAGAAGTTTTATTCTTCAGCCATGCCAGTGTGACAAAGCCACGTGTGTCGGAATGAATGCAATAGGATTTCAGGTCCCTAAGGACAAATTGTGCAACTTGAAGAACTGACTGGAGATTTTTTCGGGCAAATACAACACATGGTGGGCGGGGATGTTTTGGATTTGCAACAGTGGGTTGAGTGACCCATGTCCATGCCTGTCTCATCCTCCTGCTTGAGAAGGCTTGTGTGAAGGGTGCAGCAGAATGGTACTTGCATCCAAATGTGAGTACCCAGAATCCTCTTCATGCTGGGACATGTTCAGCTTTTGGAAAAGGAAGTTTTGATTCTACAGATAAAATAAATATCATGAGACTTCATTGACCAGTAACACACTGTGAATTACAAGACAGCTGTATCCTCAGGGTAGCCCATAAGCTGAAATATGCTTCCATAAAAGGCTCATCCTTTACAATTAAAGCACAAAATAGTACAAGCCAAATGACTATCCACAAGCAATTTGTGAACACATATGCACAAATGCTTAATGATTTATTACTGAAACAACTGAAAAACAGAAGAAGCAAGCAAGCCCCCCAGAAAAAAAAAGCCAAAATCAACACTTTTTGTTCAGTGTTAAGTTTTCTTGACAGCATGATTTTCCCTTTATAGCACCCTCCCCTTTCAGTGCTGAGTTCTCAGGATTGCTGGCTAATCCTTTTGTGCCACCACCTGTATCTCTCAGAGGTTCTGTAAAGCTGCTGCATTTGTGTGGGATCCCAAACTACTGATCACAAAACTCAGGGAACAAAACTGGGCTGGAGGAACAACACATTGAACACTTGAGGGGTAGCCGGTTTCTACACCAGAGCACATAAAGAGCAATTTTTGAGTCAATAACTATGTTCTCCAAGCCCATGGAACTGGAAGTGCTCTCAGTGTCATCTCATGGGTGAGACCTTCTGTGTGGAATGTAACAAAAAGGCAGAAATTTCAGTCCTTACCTTCAGCAAAACTTGGGAAGAAAGAAACCACTGGCAGAGAAAGAGAGAAGCAAAGGAGGATGAACAGGCAAAAGGGTAGAAGTGGAAGGGAAGCAGCCTAGGACTTGCTTAATGGGACTGATCACTGCTAAAACTGAGCACTCTGGCTGTGCAAAGCTGCCAGCTGACAATCATACAGGGGTGCAGACACTGTCCATGAAGCAGCTGACAAACATTCCCTCCAGCCCTGGTGCTGAATCCCTGCAGATACCAAGGAGCAGCTGTGCTACCATACCTGAGCTGCTCTCTCTCTGTCACTGCTGCAGAGGAAAACACCACCCATCCCTCCAAGGTCCTGCCCTGCTGCAGTAATATGTTGGCACACCAAGATCTTGTCTACTTTGAGCCATTTTTCCATGCAAAGGTCTTGGGCCAGGAGACCTGTGGAAAAAGAAAGCAGAACCCTGTGAAAATTGTCCATCATCTGCATCCTTATGTAATGGTTGCTTGCAATGATGGGTAACAGAGGTCTCTCCTCCACTTGTCACCCCAGGCAGGCAGGAGATTGATGGCTGTGTTTGAGTTTGCTGTTTCTGCCCTATTCCCCCCACACCTCAGTAACTCTCCTTATTTTTCTACTAAAATGTTGGCAAATCCATAAATATCTCCTGTCAGCAGGAAGCCATGTCCACTTGGTTCTGTCTGCAGACTCTGCTCTCCCCTCCTCATCCCCTGCCAGGAGTTGCTTTCCTGGGTCCTGGGGGAGGAGCTGGGAGTCACAACTCATAAATTTCCATCATGTCAAGCAAATGCTTTCACATCACTCAAAAAGTAAATCTCCTTTCTCAAAATATATAGCTGGATGTAAAGAGTGGATGAGACAACGGGGACAGTGATAAATCATTGTGCATTGGAAATCAGGCTGGGGGATTTGGAAACTCTGGATTGGTTCCTAAAGGAGGCAACACAGAGAAGTTCATGCACAAGGGAACAGCAACACTCTTCTGCCTTTTCCACTCCCAACAGCCAAAATCTTTGCTAAAAATGTATGTGTGGCCAGTGAAAAGAGTGATGGCATAAAATACAGGCTTCAGTGGGAGGTGAGGAATGAGAGGTTTGGAAGGGACATGGCTTTGGAGAGACATAGAAGGTCTTGAGGGAGAGCTGGCATGAACATCTGCTTCCCACATGCCAAGTTTAGCACACGGACCAGTGAGTGTATAACCATCATTGTCATGAGTCATTGGGGGCTTTGCAGTTTTGAAAAAAGCTTTGTCCATCACCATAGGTAGTATATCTCCCAAATTTGGACATATCTTTCTTATCATCTTTACTACTGCTTCTTGCACTCCAGCTCTTATTTCTTCACCTCCAGCCCTTTTTTTTTTTTTTTTTAGCTAGATGAAATGATGGTAGAGTTAGAAAAACGACTGTTTTCTCACAGTGTGGGGAGACACCAGCCAACCATGACCTGACACAGTGACACTGTGCAGGAAGGCTATGGAAAACCCATTCCCTGAGAGGGAGGCATGGAGCAGGAGGTGGTCTGCTAGCTTCAGAGAAGCAGGATGACCATCTGGGCTTGGCAGTTGGGAGCAATGAGAACTGGGAGCTCTGTAAGCCTCAACCATATCTAGTTATTTTTGACAAGAGGGGATAAAAGCCTTACAAGGTGGGCTGGGCATTGCTCTGTGAAGAGGGCTTGAATCCACTTCCATTTTTCTTTCTCCCTCCTCTTCTATTGCAGCACTTAAAAGAGGACCCTGGATAGAAAACTATGTGTTACAAAGCAACCTCATGTATTGCCTAAAGCAATCAGCCAGCAGCTTCCCTTTGTGTGGAGAAAAGTGGGCTTTTTCTTTTCTCCCACATGTAATCATCCCTTTCAGTGCTTTCTTTTCCATTTTGAGCTGTCCCCTTTCTTGCCTCCCAAACCAGCAGAAGCCAGGTGTAATGGAGAGGGAAGGGTGAAAGTCCTGTGTTTCCATTTAGGAGCAGGAGAGTGGGGAGGCAGGGCTGCCATTCTCCACTTCCTAGTGCTTTACACTGGAGGAGTTAAGGCCCATCCTTAAGTACCTTTTTGCTTCAGCAGGGAAAACAATCTTGGGAATAACCCTCTAGTTTTAACTCCCTATTCTCAGCAGCTCCTCCTCGCAGGCTGAATCTGGCTTTGCTCCTTGCAGAGCTGCTGCTTCTCTTGATGTTTGTCCTGTGGGTGTACTCTGAGGCTGGAAATAGGAATTAAGGCCCCCACAGAAGCACAGAACAGGTAGAACAGAGAAAACTGCCTCTGCCTAGGGATTTTAGCATTTGGAGCTGAATTATGGCTGGCAGTGACTCCAGCTGCCCTACCAGCATTACCCTGTGGGAAACCATTCTCCATCATTCACGTGCTGGAAGATGACGCCTGGGATGAGTGAAAGGAGATCAGTATTTTTTCCTCCCAAGAAACCCTTGTATATGTCAACCCTTCAGCAAAGTTGGATGGGGGACACGTTTCCCTTCCTCAGGAAGACTGCAGCTATCCCCTTTCTCTTGGGATTTCCAGACTGGCTCAGCCCACCAGGCCAAAGCAATCCCAGGGGACTTCTTTTGTCATCTGCAGGGGTCACCATTCCCAGAGACAGGCAGGCAGTAGCTTTTGTTGCATGTGTGATCTTGCATATGGGCAGTAACAAAGTGAATGTGAGAATGAGTTTTTTGAGACTTCAGAAAAATAAACCCAGATGGCATTAGATAAACTGTGGAGGGAGGTTAAGCATGACTTCTCTGCACTCCCTGCAGTGAGCAGTGGGAGGACACGAAACAAAGCCCAGGAATCCTGCACCCTCTTCATGACTCTCATTTTACTAGTAGCATTTCTGCCTTGTTTGTGGATGTTTTTCCTCAGCCCCACCGTGGGGAAATCAGAAAGAAATACATTTGTTATATTAAGAGTCCCTTTTTTCTCAAACAGGAGATTAGAGACAGGAGCATCCCTGAGCAGTGTGTATGCTATTTCTCTGTCTGCTTTTGTGGGGGAATTTGGGGGTGGGGAACTGAGAGGAGGAGATGAGAATATTATTCTATTTTTCAAGCAAGCTTGAGGGGTGTGGTGAAAAAAGGACTGTTCCCTCCTTCATTGAGAAATTTGGTCATGGAGGGCTGAATGCCCTTGTTTCCTAAATGTATATGGTGCCCTCAGGGAGCGTCTGGTTTTGATTAGATTGTGTCTTGTGGAGGTTCTTGATTTGGGACTACATGACTGTGAAAGCAAAGTGTGTGACTCCTTCCCTCCCCTGTGAACCGTGAATGAATAGCACCTCTGCCCAGGCAGGAAAGAAGAGCCCTCAGGCCAGCTGGGAATGTGCATTTATTATAAAGCAATGAAGTAGCAAAGATGCCAGGGGACAGAAAGGATTTCTCTGTTTTGTTTTGCTTTTTCAATTCTGCCACTCACCCCTTAAAATGGATGAATGTTGCAAGTCCATGGAAGCCTCCCAGAGCAGCTTGTTCTCTAGGAAGAGATCCTTTCTGGAGAGAGTATTGTGCATGAGGGTTCAGTTTGGGAGTGCTGGACACTGCTGGGTCCTAGGGAAGGAAACCTGCCTTTCCCACTCCCGTTCATGGCCCAGGCTCAGATGCAGGGCAAACCTGCTGCTCTGAGAGTGGGAGTTCTTCCATCCTCAGCCTCATTCCACCCACTCACAGAACTCAAAAAGTCAAGCCCCAGGCTGGCAGAGCATCTCCCAAGAGTGGTCATTGGAAACTCTGCTTGGGACTGGAGAAAATCAAGCTCTGCTTTTTGCATGCCTTGCACCGTCAGTAGAGGTTGTGCAGCTGGGAAGATGCCTCGCCTGTGCAGCTTAGGTGATGAGTAAACACTTGTTTTTACTGGGAATAGAAAGCAAACACAACTGAGAATTAAGCAGGAATTTGCATGTGCAGTTAGATGCCATATTTAACAAGGTCGTGTTATTAATTAAGATGGTGTTTCAGTAGTGCCTTAGCTACGTGTTGATAAACAAGCCTCCATTTGTTGACCTAGAGACACTGTTTCAACACTGCCCCCTTTTATGCAAGGAATTCAAGCTTGTAAGGAAGATGTGGGAATGAAGGACAAGGAAGGGTGCTTTCCTATACACAGACACATTCACCCTTTTTTTTTTGTTCTGTAGGAAACAAAGATTTCCTCTGTGTGCCTTCATATCTGTGTATGCTCCTATGAGATTCACTCACCTTGAGGAGTTTTTGCACAAAGCAGCACTGACAGTCATTAGCCAAGTGGGTGAGTCAAGGAGTTCTCTCTCCAGGGACACCCTGAGGGAGGACAGGCCTCTCTAAAGCGAAGTTCCATTCTTTCTGAGGATTTTTGCAAGTGCTAGTTAAACACCTGAAGGCCTGGTTGACTCCTGCATAGAGACTGCACAATAGACACTACAGCTGAAGCATTGCTAATTCATCAGCAGGGAAGAATCTAATTGTTTGCTGCTCTGGTGACTGTCATGATGACTATGCAAACACGTTTTCCCCTCCCTCTCCCCAGGTTCTGTGCCCTTTGATTGTCCCTAAGGACTTTTCTGATTTAAGTTCAGCTGCTATTCATTTGCATGAGTCATCTCACTGGATGACAAGGTGAGAGAAAAGGAGTGTGAGAGCACAATCTGTCAGGAAAACCTGAGGCCTCAGCCCTCTGAATCGCTCAACCCTTCCTGGGAGATCTACTCCAGATGAGATGCTGCCCAGTAATCTCCCTTGACATGTGTCTCAGCCTGCTGCAAGATGCAGGAGGGCTCCTGGGTCTCCCAGATTCTGCTGCCAGATTTGTAAGTTTTCCCTGTGAACTCTGCCAGTCTGGGGAATCAAGTGCTCCCCGTTTTCCCCAGAAGAAAAAAGGAAGAACCAAATGAGGTGAGCACTCAGCAGACAGAGAGTGAGCACAAGGGTGTTGTGTGAATTATGGAAATCCTTTTTCCATGGGAAACTCTGGATACTTATAGTTTGTGTAGGTTCAGGAAGGAAACAAGCACTCACTGGAGAGGAATCCATGTGTGTTATTAACTAGTAGGACATTGCATCTCTGGCTCAATAAACCCTCAGTCATTAAGAGATGGAGGATGGGAGCTTATTTGGATATGTATCACTGTATCCCTGCACAACTTTTTATTTATCTCTACATTTTCCTTGAAGGTGAGAGCAGTGAACAAGCCCAGCACTACAGAAAAATACCCAGCATTGACAGGATTGAGATCAAAACTGAAAATACCTCAAGCTTGAACTAGTTAGCCATGGGATTCTTTTGCTGCATAAAATCTGAGTTTTGAGACTTATGAATGGCCAGAAGAGGTATTTGCAAATACCCAGAGCCTTTATGTGATAAATATTACCTCAAATTACTTGGCCAGATTAAAGAAGACGTAGATAGATAGCTGATATTACCCCTGAATATAGCAGGCAGAGCTGGAATCATTAAAATAAATGTCCTCCCAAGATTCCAGCTTTATTTATTATTATCATTATCAGTATTATTATGGGATCTAAATGTGTCCTGGGCTCCAGGGCACCACAGAGAGTGATAACCTTGGCAAAATGGTCATCCATACTCCTGGCTGGAAACAGGGCAGAGAGGAATTGCAGTGAGCAGAGAGAGCTGCAAGAAACCTCCTGATGCCAGGGCTAAAATAAGCTCTGCTGTCCCCAGGTGGATGTGAGTCACAGGTTTACCTGCCAGCATTCTGGGCACAGCTCAATGGCAGCTGCAGTGTCCTCCCCTCCAGGAGGGTGTCCTGGTGTCCTCGGATTTCTACCAGCATGTGCAACCTCTTACAGCAAGGAAGAAGTAAAGGCCTGACGTGCACACATGCCTGGGCTAGAAGACATCTCAAACCCATCTCCAAATTAAGGATTTGCCCTCCTTTATGGGGTGCCCAGTCCTGTCAGAGCATTAATGCAAAATAAAAGGGAAAGGGGTAGTATGGAGAGTCTCACAAGTTCCATCTGTGTTCTCCGCAACAAAGAGTGAGGCAGGTGTTACAGGAAAAGACACTTTCCAATTTAGTTATAATAATGTTGTGTCAATCACCAAAATGCTAAGCTGTGTGTAATGATTTCCATATGAAAAACATATCTTTTATAATGTATACTTGTGTATCTACTTGTTAATATGCATTTCTATTGATCTGTATATATAAATATGTTAGTATAAAACCCTTAAACATATGTCTGCAGTCTTATTAAAATAATGAAATAGAGTTGGGAACTGAGCTAATTCAACCTAAAACCTGTGAGAGGAAAAGAAGAATTCTCCCCCACCCCAGTGCCTTTAATTGTGTTTGAAAGATCAAAAGTTTCCCAAACTACTAAAAGCTAAGTAGAAAAATGTGGCAAAATGGGAAGACCTGTTTTACAGCAGAATATTTGTTCACTCTTTTCCAGTAAGCATTGGCTAATATTAAAGCACACCTGATGCCATCTGAAAATTTCTGCAAAGCTTTCTCCTTAATCCCTGAGCTTCTTCTGGATTGTCTGTCTTCTACAGTGCTCCTGCTTTATTAATAAGACTGTCACAATTACAGAGCTGGCTGCACATTTCCCCAGGGTCTTTCTGAGCAGATCTCTCCCAGGAAACCCTGGATGTTTCAGTCTCTCCCCGAGGTGCCACTACCTGGTTCTCAGTCTCTCATTCCCACAGTGCATTCTAATTTTGTCACACTTGCCCATTCACAGTTTGTTTTAGCATAGGAGTGAGCCATTGAATGAGAAGAAAAGGAGGTGGAATTGATAAAAAGTCTTAAATATGCGTTTATCAAGCCTAGGCTGTGGCCATTTCCATCAGTTATTTGTTGTGCTGAGCTACTCTTGAGGTGCTGCCCTTGGGGTTGGTCTGTCTTTTTTGGACATCCTTTCACTTCACTCTCACTCTGATGCTCTTTTAAGGCAGCCACACCTCTGGCTGTAGTTGCTGCTGGGTCCAGCTGAGCAAGGCTGGCTGCAGACATCAAAAGGAATGGCTCCTTCATCCTCTCTAGGGAACCTGCAGAGACTTTCTGGATTCATGGCTGCTCCCTGGGTGAGATTCCAAACAGTCCTCACTGAACTAATGTAGTGTGTGCATATAACCAGTATTACACACACACACAAGTACACACCTCACAAATCCTCTCCCTGCAGGAATTTTGTGGAGCGAAAAGTTTCAGCGGACTTCAAGAGGAATTTCTATTGAACACTGAGTTTCTCCAGCAGGTATTTCAAGGAAAATTGATGGGAGTTTTGCCTTTATAGCCACTGGCCTTTCTTGGAGGTGCCTGTGAGTTTATTACTAATTTAAATGTTGCTCTCCCAGCTTGCAAGAGAGTTAAATATTGAACAACTCTCCCATGCTTTCCAATGCTCCACCTATGGCTTCAGGTCATCAAAGAATTACCTTCATAAGGGACTGTAATTACACATTTTTCAGGTATTTACAACAGATTTTAAATTATTTCAAGGCTTGATCCAAGATAGGCATAAACACAACAGGCTCTGAATTAATGCCCTTCTGATGGAGGTGCAGAAATTGGCTGTTCCTGTTCTTTGTAACCAGAAGGAGCAATTAGGAATCCTCCTGTTGCACTACATCTTTCCTTACTGCTGGGTGCCAGCTTGTAGCCATTACCCAGAGAAAAGCAAAGAGGGAAACAGCTAAATAAGAACCTTCTTTAACTTTATTTTTTATCTTGATTCATCTTAGCCTTTATAAACTTCCCAAGTGCTTTTTATTAAAATAAGAGGGCTAATGAAAGATGTCTGAGTGGGTCAATTAACCCGAGCCTGAGCAGGTCATTAGAAACAATGGAAGATTGTACAGGCAGTCACACCCGACAAGCACAGGCACTGGCCAAACGAATCAGATGAAGAGATTGATCATTATAAAACAAATATAATTTGCTTGATTTGTTTTCTTCTCCCTCTCTAATAGCAAAATTGCTTTGAAGACAAATAGTGGACCCTGTTCATGATCTTACATTTACAACAGTCATTGTCTTATAATCCTTAGGCTGCACTGTGTGCTATCAGTGTGTGTTCAAATAGCATGAGACAACTACATTAGTCTGGGCTGATATTTTGGGGGAAACTCTGCTCACGTCGAGTGCAGTTAGAGGTATCAATTGTGCCTTGCACTTCTGAGCTATTAATTTGACTGGCTATGTTCCTCTTCTAATTTAGACCACCAGGCTGCCTGCTCTAGGCTGCAAGGTCTTCCCTATGGGTCCTCACACTACCCAGAGACTCAGCAGGATTACAGACTCCTTTCTCTACACCTGTCCTTTTTGATCTCTTTAACCACAGGAGGAAGCTCCTCTGTATTAGAGTTCAGTTTGCAGCTGCCAGCAAATCCCACAGCAATTAAGCCCACTGCAAAGCTTGCTGAGTCCCTCTCCAAGTGCCAGATGGGTCCCTTCTACCCACTTCCTGCCCTATTACCATGAAGGCACTCCAACACTAAAAAAGGACTCCCTAATACAAGTGCTGGCTCTACAGGGGTTTCTCTCCTTGGAGAGAGGAACCTGTGGCAGATGCTAGTCCTGGCATGGAAGATGCAGGTGGAAGAAGGTGAGGAGGACAACGGGGTGGTGCAGAGTTTTTCTTGGACCATTCTGAAGGCAAGTGTGCTCACCTACACCCATGTAAGCCTGTAGGCACCCTACGCCTGTCCAGAGCCTTCCACAAATCACCCTGGTTTATATCAGCATGCCCTGGGGCACATCCAGATCTCCTGCCAGCACCATGGCGCTCTGAACAGGGATGCTGGCAGGAGGAAAGATGCACTCTGCTTTCAGCCTTTGTAAAGGCTGCTCTTTCAGAGAGCAGCAGACAGCCCACAGGAACCCTTGGAGAACAGAGTAGAACAGATATGACAACGGAAAAATTTGGGGATGCAAGTCTGAAACAACAGTTTCTTTTTTTAATCTGCCTTTCATGGCTTACTGACAGAAAGCAAAGAGCCCATCAAGGACATACAGCCAGCCACTCTCTCTCTCTTTCACTGTCAAATTTGTTGCCTCATTTGGGGTTTAGAAACAAATGATTTTTTTTTTTTTCCTTCTAAATGAATTAAGCTATCTGGGGATGGATGATGGATTCGGGAGATCCTGGGTAGGTTACGAGCATGCTCTGTTGCATCCCTGTGGGACACCTGTACTCATGAATCTGCAGACATTGACCCAATTACTAAGCCAGCACCTGGATACAAACTCCCTGTGACCACGTCTCCAACTTGCTGTAGTCACTGTATTTTGTTCAGGGGCTTTTGCGTTTCAGTGCCTTTTTATGCTAAGCTGGCATATGTAAGTGAACTCCATTTTCTGAGCAATTCGCTTCATCCTTTGAGATGCCCTTGTTTTTCTTTTAGTCATTTGAAGCAGGTCCCCTCCTCTCCCTCCTCCTCCTCCCCACATCTCCCAGGATGACCTGCTAATTTAAATGAAAAGAGATTGCAGCAACATTCTCTTTGCCACTGTAAACTCAGGAAGGCTTTGTCCCTTCACTGAGGACAAAAATTCAGGGCAAAAAGCTTTATTTACTCATTCTGTCCTCCTCTCTCACTGCAGGCTTCTCCCTCAGTGCCATGATGTTTTCTCCAGCCTAGGTTTAAATTTCCTTTCTCCTGCTTTTTGTGGAGAAACATCTCCAGTCTCACAGAATTGTTACATACAGTTTCCAGATATTCAGGCTAATTTTTCCTCTGAGTTAGTGTCCACAGTTTAAAATCAGACTTCTTATTAATTTTCTCTGTGAAATTATACTCATTGTCTAAATTTGATGAAGCTTTTTCACATTTGACCCACTTGATGAGATAAACGTGGAGCATAGGGTAACAATCATTTTTGGTAGGAGCAAAAGGATTTAGCCCAAGCTCTACAAAGGTATTTATGGTGCTATCTTCTATTTAGATGGCTAATTTGCTATAGATTTTTACTTCTTAATTAGAAATTGAGAGTGCTAATAGCTTTCTGCCTCTAATCTTATAAGTCTGTCCTAGCCACTAGGTACATTTTGAGAAATACAAGCCTGTGGCATGGAAAAAAGACAATACACTGTCAGAAACTCTTCAGGTTATCAGTACAACCCAGTTTCTGAGTAAATTCTGGGTAAAATTTGCATTGCAGGTATTCTCAAAAGGGGGTAACTTTAATCAAAGTAGGTGGGAGTACCTTCTTGGAGCAGCCTAAGTCCTGAATTCCACTGGCTGTACTGGAAGCTAAGGTTTTCAGAGGCCTGAGCCTTCCTGTCCTCTTGAGAAAACCCTGTTGATTAAATGAGGTCCCAGCAGATTTGATGGAGACCCAGTAGCTGCAGGTGTGCACTAACAAACAGTTGTGCTTCTCTGCAGCCTTGAAGGAAAGAGAAGGAAAATATACAGGCTGTGGACTCTCTTTCTCTGCATGAGAGATCCCCAGATCAGTAATCACATTAGGAAGGACAAAAATTCCTCTAGGAATTGAAACACTTTCAGTATAGGACACAAGGGCAAAAGGTCTTTATTGGAGAAGAAAATACCTCATGCACTTGGGCTGCTGGTTTTATGTGATGTCTAGAAAAGACGACAGTAAAATTGGCACCTCCTTGCTCAAGAGGTCCCCCGTGAACGTTCAAGACATATCTTGTTTGCAAACACAAATGGATTTTTACTCCTGTTTTCCCTGAGGAGATTGCAGAGCCATGGCAGAGTGAGCTGTGTTCTCTTCTGGCTCGTGCATCATCATCAAATCTGTCGGCTAATTTCCATTTGAAGAATCGTTATTGCCAGTGAGGAGGCAAGAGCCAGACTGAATTCTCCTCCGATCAGGGTAGAGTTGGATGAGCTGGCATTCAGAAAGATCATCATTCTGAGTGCTGAGCAGAGACCCGTGGAAGTGGAAAAAATATTGGTTCCATTGGAGGTCACCACTAGAAAGCTGCCTTCCTGCCTGCTGCCGTGCTTTAATCTCTTGTGGAGAGGGACTGCTTCATGTTTCTTTTTTTAGTATGTGTGCTGGTTTGCTTCCATCTTGTCATCCAAAAACACGGAAGCTCTCAAATGTTCATTAGTATGTGGCAAGTGAGAGTCAATTTGTATAATTTCTTCAGCTGTTCTAAAAGAAGCAGCAAAACAGGAGAAACAGAGGACTTTCTCCTTTAGGTCTGCTTCTGAATCTTTGGAAGAGGTTTTATTTCCAAGGGCTGCCAGACAGCCTTGCTACCTGAGGAACACCACCAATGAATTCCTGGGAAGTGAATGGGATAAGAAATCAGAAGCTATTTGCAATGTCCTGTGAGAACACACCCAAAATTTGCCTTTGGATCCAAAATTTGCCTTCAGACTCAAAAGAAAGCAACATTCTCACCCATACTTACCTGGATGATGATGATTATTATTATTTTTAAAATTTTGTTTCTCATTCTTGTCTTCCCTTCCTGTGCAATACAGGATTTCTCTTCATCTACCTTGTTTTTTGTCCTATTAATTTCTCTTTTTCTCTACTGACCTTACATCCTCCAAAGAGGAAGAGAATAATGAAGCAAGGTCAGCTCAACAAAAGCTTTTGAAACACTCTCTTTCAAGGAGAGCAACAGAAGTAATTTTTTAAGGCTATTATAGAGATAGGATTTTTTTACAACATGGTCTGTTCTATTCCAATTTTCCACTTTTTATTCTAAAGTTTGCAGTGAGAGCAAAGCTGACACCAAATGTTAATGCCTGAGATGGGGAATTGATCCCATACTGGCCACTCAGATGGACCTTTCATGCATTTTTAAAATGGCTTGGAGCTCAGCTTTTCAGGGGCTTAAAGAGACATTTTGCTACCTGGACTTTCCCCTCTCTTCTTTGGGTCACATTATACCAGTTTCTGAATGTCTGGAGGTCTAATGCCAGTTGCCCTGACAGGGTTCAGATATTCTCTTGTTGTGCAGGTCCTGCCTGCATGCACTGGCCACTCTGCTCTGCATGGGAGGTGCATCACACTGACAGCTTCTCGATGGGTGGAGAATCTGGTTTTGGCTGGCCTTGCTCCCCTTGGCTCTGTTGTGAAGCTCAGGGACAGCTAGATCGTGCCTGAACCCACCCTCTTGGCTGTAGAGGAGACCCAAGGCTCTACCCTGTGGCAAAATAAGCACCACAGCTGAAAGAAAAGACTCCTCTACAAATGTTTCTTCTAAGATCAAGCACGGTTTATCGGTTCAGGATTAGAATCATTCTCTCCCAGGAGGGCTATGCCCTTCCTCAGCACTGAAAGGGCAACCCCCTATCATCTAACAGGCCATTTTCATCACCGTGTGTGCATTTGACAGATCTGGTTGAATTACGAAGCCCTTTCTTTGTGAGAAAGAGTATAACAATCACAGATAATGGGAACTGTGCACACTTAAATCCCTGCTTATGCTAAAGGATTGCCCCGGGAAGGGAAAACGTCTGACCCACTTTCATTACAGCCCTTTGAAAGATGCTGCTGTGCCTCCTGCAGCCAGGAACTCTGCAGTGCCAATAATGGGCAGTTTGTGCACAGTACGTGTGAGTAAACAGAGTGACATCTCATCTGCTGTGTGTGTGCTCCAGCAAAGGCTCGCCCTGCTCTTGGAGCTTTTGGCCACTGGTGCTGCTGCCAAAAACGTCACTGGCATGTGGAGCATTGACCTGCCCGCCTGGGAACCTCCCCAGACACAGCCAGGCTCCAGATGAAGGAACTGTCAGCTCCTGTGCACCCACTTGTATCTCAAGCACAGCATCAGAGCAAGCAGCTCTGAAGGTTTTATTTAGCACTAACTCCAGTTTCATCCTGTGAAAGGAGTGGGGTGAATAAAACTCAAAGATCCCAGGAAAAGCCCCTTGCAAGCATTAAGAGTGCTCCTTAGCAGCATGCAGAAGAGATGCAACTCTTCTGACTGCACTCTGGTTAAGCTGCTTGCCACTGGTTCTGAATGTAGTTCTTGTATTTTGGTTATTTCTAGTAGTTGCAAGGAGGTAGCCAAATCTGCACGGAGGCTATTTAACTGCGTGAATTGAGGAAATACCACAGTGCTTGTGGAAAATGGGCCAACTCCGTGGTATTTTGTCTCTGAGCAGAGCAAGATGGCTCAGGGGAAGGTGTTAGTCAATTAAAGATAACCTAATTAAAAACATAACACAAAATCCAACCCAGCATTTGTTCCTGCCTGCTCTTCCCCCAGAGAAAGGAGGCACTGAAAGAAGCAAGGATGCTTTTCCTGCTTTCACTGAGGATAGAGTCAGAGGGGACACTTAAACGAGTATTTCCTCAGTCTCCATCACTACCAGAGTCCTTTGTGTTCATTTTTCAGTATGAAAAGCCCAGGTTAAAAAGAAATCTCCTCCTCTGCAACCTTTTTGCAACTGGTAGTATCCCCCAGATTCCCTCTGCTCCTCACTGAGGCTTTTAGTACCTCTTGTTACCAGATGGCAGCAGGCTGGCATTTGTCTAGTTAAAATGGATGCTGGAAGCAGCATGGAAAAGCACATTGTTTGAGACTGTCATTATTTGCATTTCTGGTTTGGCAGGTACCCAGCTGGACCAATCCAGAACAGGCACCTTGCACTGAGGTACCCACGTGGAGGGATCAATCTTTGGATAAGAGATGAAGCTGGTGGCTGATTTTCCAAGAACCCCTCTAGATCATGGAAAAATGTGCTCTGCTTCCCTGTTCCAGGCTGACCTGGTTCCTAAGACCCCTGGAATGGGAGAGTATCCACAAAAGTGAACAAGTGGTGGTGGTGCTGGGGAGGGGATGCTCCCTGAACACCCGGGCTGGAGCTTGTCAGGTACCAGGGCACTGACACTGTGAGGTGTCACTGAGCAGGAGATTGCCCTGAATGCAGGGGGTAGATGCAGAGCTGAAACTGGGGTGGTGGTGGGGAATAAATGATAACTTAATATTTGAGAGGTAAGTGTTGGTAATTAGTCTGCAACACTTTGATCATTAATGCATGCAATCAAATTATCATCAAGAACGCTTTCCCAACAGCCACCCCTCCCTTTCCCCCCCGCTTCCCTCTCTTTATTTTAAGGGCTGGCACACGGCAAAAGTTGACAGCACCAGCCCCATCGTGCAGCCAGGATGTTTTCAAAGGAAGCTGCTGCTCCCTAGTGTTTGCAGGATTCAGAGTTGGAGCCAAAAACTCAGGAAAGAAAGGGCAAATTCCCAAAGAAAGGCTGGGCAATAAACTAATGGGCCCAGGCAGTTTTCTATCCTGAGCAGCAGTTCTTTGTTATCTGCTTGACTATTGATTGCAATCCCCATGGATACAGCTCAGGTTTTCCTGCTTTGAGTTCTTAAGTGAAATTAAAAGCATGCGGTTCATTACTCAGTGCTCTCCTCTCTTCCTCTGATCTCCTGGCTCCCATCCAGGCACTGCTGGCCAATTACACCGCCGGGAATAACCTGCCTTTTTTCCCTTCACATTTCTACATACTCTGCATCTTCAGGAAATGGGGGAAGAGATCACACCAGGCACTCTGTGAACTCTACCTTTCAACAATGCTGTGAATAGGAATTGATCAGTGTTCCTGCTCTGCAGCCTCGGCTGGAGATTAATCCCAGCTTTTTGTGAATCTTGCACAGATATCTACCCATCTGTGTCCACTGTATGCATGTGTGAACATATGTGTGAACATGTGTGTGCCTGTGGGGCAGCTCTGCAGGGGCTCAGAGTTTGGCAGAAATGGTTGGAGGATAATTTTCTGGGTAAATTCCAGTTCAGCAAAATTACCTTTTCCCCCCTCTATGTTTATGGAAGTTCACCAGCTCTGGTACTGTAAGATGGGGAAAGAGGAAGAGCTGGTAAGAGGTAGTAAGGCTTTTAAAGGGAAATGTGTTCTCAGTCCAACACTGGGTGTTTTAGCTTAACCAGAAAGTGCCAATACCCAGTAAATTGAGCAGTGGCTGATATCCCAAACTTCTCCTTGGGTTGCCATGGGGAAGTGTGAGAAGCAAGAGGTCAGTAGCACAATGTACTTTTCCAAAGTCAGAGAGAATCTTCCTCTGGACTGTGACACCTAAAACATCCCAGGTCAACCTGAATCTCGCCAGCACTGTTGGTGATACAATCTCCTTTGACAGACATGTCTTAAAGGAAGGGAAAATGAATGCATTAAGATCTCCCTGGATATTTTATCCAGACATCTATCAGGATCTCCAGAACAGTATTTTGTCTGCAGAGTTTAACATCAAAGACATGGAAAGTCAATGGGTGTACTTCCTTTTTATTCCCAGAATTAGAGGTCAAATCATGCTTGATAACAATATAAATTTATACATACACTGTTGATAGGCATAATAATAACTGGTAGGTGACTTGAAATGCTGGTGAAGGGTGCACTGAAATTCAGGCCACTTATCTGGGCTTTCAGCATGGCCTGAAGCAGGACCTACATTTAAGATTTTTGGCAAGCCCAAAATACTTCTTTTCATTACGTAATTGGCCTGTAACTCTAATGATGATAGTGGAGCTGCTCCAAATTTATACTAATGTAACTGACAGCAGATTTTTGGCTCTAAGTCTGTAAGAAAAAGCTTGCCATAAATTCAGTATTCAGACTGTCCTTTGTAATTTCTCCCTTTTCTCAGGGAGGAAGCAAGTGATTCTCACTTTTCTAATTTAGTTCCTTTCTGTAATATTTTATTATGGTTACTGGGAGGTTGGTGTTGTTCAGCTGACCTATTTAAGGTAGGTGAGGATGAGTGGAGACCACATTCATCCCCCATATAAGAATGGAGATGTTCCTCGTGCACTCTTCCCAGAATAGCTCCCCCCAAAATTACTACTCTCAGCTTGTTTTATGGGCTGTGCTACAGAGGCTAAAATTGACTCAAGTTTGAAGAATGTCTATTTAAGTATCTTTAAATTGTGAATGTTTAAAAGAGGGGATTTTTGAGCGCCAGCCTGGGGATTTTTTATTTTAACATTACATTTAATGGTGTCTTTGGCATTTAATGTGAGGGGGTGTGCATGGTATATCTGTGTGTGTATGTTTATATCTAGAGAGTGATAACTCATGTGGAATGAAAATCCATTTAGCAGAAAAATGAGATCTCTTGAGTGTTTGTATTTTCTGCTGCAACTAGAAAACACTAGTACTATAAAAAAATAAAACACAGAATGATCTAAACCAATAAGATATGATTTTATGCCAAGATGTGAGAATGGATCTATATCTTTATCAGGTTCCTCTCACTCGAGAGATTAAAATCACATGGAAGCTTGTTAGAAATTCACTCTGTACAGTATATCTTTCAGAAATACATTGTAATGATGTCTGACAGCTTCAAAAGTGAATTACAGACTCGGGGGCAGCTTCTACCTCCTCCCATGTACAAATCCCACAGCCCAGCCAGGTCCACCCACGTGTGTGCACAGACATGCACAGGGGCATCCCAACAGGATGCCTGAAGGTCTCTGGGCAGACACAAGATGCAGGATCAGGGTCACTCAAGATTTTCCCTAATCCAGAGCAGATTGGTGGGAGACTGTGGTAGCTCAGCCTTGCCTTGGGCTGTTTTCATTGAATCACAGAGCAGTCTGGCTTGGAAGGAACCTTACAGATCACCCAGCTCCAACCCCCTGCTCAGGGCAGGGACACCTTCCTCTAGACTGGGTTGCTCAGAGCTCCATCCTGCCTGGCCTGGTTTTTCACCTCTTAAACTCAGGCTTGAAAATGCAATGAAGTGACTGCTGAAGGAGAGCCCTACAGAGGGGCTGAGGTCCTGGGCATACCTGTGCTCGTCCAAGTGGTGTGTGTGCTGCTGGCTGCTTGTCCCATGGACAAATGCACATTAGCTAATCCTCCTCTGGATGCCTGCATTCAGCAGGGAGGAAAAAAACCCAGAGCACCTTCAGCTGGTAACATTTTTTCCTCCTATACTCCATGCCAGGAAAGCTGCCACCTCTGTTTCTTGATTTTCCTTCTCCTTTTTTTCCCTCTCACTTACTGTGTCTTGGGTGGATGTGTTTGCTATTATAAAGTCTATTGAAACATAAACATATACTTTTAAAATAGCATTTCACTCTGACAATACTCCTGGAGAGAGCTGAGAATATTATGGTGGAGATAATGTACTCCAGACAATAAGAGAAGACAGGAGCGGGAAGCTTATCTGCTAGAACCCCTATTGCCTATTTCAACAATAATCCCCTTCAAAATGATGTTTTTCTGTGTACGCTTAAAATGCATGATATTCAGCCTGTTCGTGTGGCTTTTAATAGCCTGGATAATTTTCCATACAATTAATTCCCTGAATATATTCTCTTTTGCTACTGCCATTTTTAACGTGGGTTGTTCCTCTCTGGGTGCAGGAAAAACCCTTCTTGGAGCAGCACTCCACCCCCAGGCACCCAGGAGCTCAGTGAGGATGTTGGGGTGGGTGGGTGGCTCTGCAGAGCCTGATGCAGATACAGTTCCTTTTCTGAAGACAGATTTAAAGGTTTTATTTTTCTTGCTCTCTTTGATTTCTGTGGTAGTGGAATCACAAGGATTTTGTCTCTGAAAGCAATGCTAAGCCCAGATATGGAAAGAAAGGGCTAAGTGACAACTGATGAGCAGCTGGGAAAGGCTGGGGTGATGTCCTGCATTGCAGGGTTGTGCTGTGATGCTCTGGGAGCTGTGCAGAGCCAGAGTTGCTGCCATGAGCCAGGAGAATGCTCCCCAAGGGAGAAAGGTGTGGGAGCCTGACTTGCTCCCTCTCCCAAAGAGCTCCAGAGCAGGGGGGCTGCCAGCTGGAAATAAAGGAAGGTATGGACAGATTATTTCCAAGGCTGAATTTCAGTGCTTCAAAACGACCTCTAAAACAAGGGCTGTGCTCACTCCCATTGATAGACACAGGATTAAAGTGGATTATTTCCCACTTGCATGGACATCCATAGTCATGGAAAAACACTTTTCTCACTTCCCTGTGGGCCACTGGGCCACTGTGGAGCAGGAGCTTGGTACTACAGGACAGGAAGGGCTGGCAAGGCAGATCTTCACCCCAGTGTAAATCAGCTTTATCTCTTCCAGGGAGAACAATGCCAGCTCAGTTTACACCCGCTGAGGATCTAATTGGCATTTGGCTCTGGCTACAAAATTAGGATTGCTTCATCATTGTGCTTCTGATCCTGTATCATGGGAATCAACGAGGAATTTGATTACAGGCTCCTATTTGAATTCACAGCCCCGCTTGGGGACGTTAATCATCAAAGTTGGGACTGAGGGGGTACAGAGAATTGGCTGGAAAATTCAGATCACTTTTCAAAAGGAAAATGGAAGCCAAATCTATGTGGTCTGAAAGAGTTTAATAACAGCTGAAATTTAACTTGGAAAAGAAAAGGATCCCAAGGGTTGATGGTGTTTTGTCATTGACTGTGCTCAAGCTCTCCTCTCTTCAGCTACGATAGGGGTACAGTGAACATAACTGGCCCCTGGAAGAGAATAGAGATGCTGGTGTGCAGCTTCTGGCATGTTGTGGCTTTAGATATAGTGGAATCTCTTCTGCCCCTGCAGATACATCACATCATGAGCTAATCCCACTTTTCCACCATCTTTCCTCCCAACCTGCCCTGGTCAACCTGCAGAAGGAGGGTAAACTATATCAACCATTAACTTCAGCCAGGCTTGAGCTGGGCATGATGCTGCACCCGCTGGTGCTGCTGGGCAGGAGAAGGCACTGCCTGCCTTCCACAGCAGCTGGGGCTGGCCTCTCTCAGTGCAGGGATCTCCTGCAGGGCTGGGGAGTCTGGGACAGGCATTGCACCCCACAGCCCTCTCCCTGCTGGCATTTGTGTCTCAACCCACCCATTAGGCTCAGATGAATTACTAAAAGCTCACTTTGCATTGCAGGACCATGACACAGATGAGCAATGACGTTGGGTCAAGACCCATTGATGACAGAAGTGAATCAGCGCACCACAGACGGACAAAAGAGAGATTATTAACTCAGTGTTTAATGCAGAGTGCCAAAAATCAGGATTTCCCTCTGGCTCTGTACTGATTACTGTGTGACCTCAGGAAAATCTCATCATGTCTCGAGCCTCAGTTTCCTCACCTGAAATACGGTGATAAGGCCCATCACAACTTTTCACTGCTGATAAAAAAGTGATCTCACAAAGCTTGGAGCACCCTCCCTCAGACCCAGTGGGGATAAACAGGGTCATATTGTCTATGCATGCAAAATCCCTAAGAGTGACTGGTTTTATTTGTTTCTTTCATTTTAATGAACAACTCTTCCACCTATTTCCAAGCTCATGAGGCACCTTCTACTGGTATGAAAACAAAAAACGTATTTCTCTGTGCCAGCAGCAGATTCATAAGCAGACTAGCAAATAAGGTATGTGCTGCTAAGGACTGTCTCATGGATATACACGAGTTACATCCTTTTCCATCATTTTGCTGATTAATAGGCATAATATCGTGTCTGATCACTGCAGTAAGTATGCTGTGAAAGATAACCACTGAAGACATCTAATTGTTTTTCCTTTGGGTGTTTTGGGGGGTAATGCTTTAAAATAATGGCCCTAATCATTATTAATTCCTTTAGTGTTCACTGGAATAGCATCAATCACAACTAACTCCTTTGCTATTAATGTGGATGTCACAGATACTTCTGTAGGGTTTCGTTCTGCTAGGATTCAGTGTTCATTAGCTGCAGCAGGTTTTTTTCCCCATTACTCCTGAAGGGTTTGAGAAATCTCTTGCTGGGGGGGGGGAGCCAGCAGGCTGTATGCTCAGCTCATCTGCTGTGAAAAAGGGTAGGTCTGCTTTTAAATGCAATGACCCTTGATTTCCCTCTCTGCCACAGAACTGACTCCTCTTACTCATCTGCTCTGCATACCCTGCTCCAGTCATCAAAGATTAAAGACAGATTCCCACACTCCCAGAAACTGTCAGGAGACCCCCAGTTTTCCTTCACACACTCTCCAACCTGGCATATAGAAGTAAAAAAACTGAAGTTTTAATTTGCTATGCTGACAAGCCTAGGATTTTAAGATTAAGCTGTGTGTCTAATGATGCTAATTAAGGAAATCTCTGAAGAACTAGCTGTGATCATAATAAATAACAATAAGGTCCTCAATTTTCCTCTGAAAAGTCATAGTGAAAGGAACAAAATAAATTTCTAGGGCAGTTGCAGCTATTGCAAGATTTACAGCAATGGAGATGCTCTGTTGATTCTCCAGCTCCTACTGTTCACTTTGCCATTGTGGATTTGCTTTTCTATTAAAATGTTTTCTTTTTTTTCCTGGATGGCACCAGCTGCAGGCTAGACTTTGACCTGCCTTCTCCTCTTAGGAGTCCTGTTGAAGGGGATGTGTCAGGAGCAAAGCACGTCCTTGCTGGTGCTTTCCAGCAACCCAGAGCCCTGCCTGCTGAGGGCATAGAGCTCCCCACAGCATTTTTGAGTTATCTGGTGAGAAATGTAGGTTGTGAAACACAGTGGCATTCCAGAGACCTTCAGGCATCCCACCTTGCCTCTAGCTGCCAAGAGCTCCCAATGTCACTTCCATCAACCACTTCCACGCACCTCTGACCCCATGTGTTGTCCATGATATCTGTGTGTAGGCACCTGAATAGCCCTTGAGCCTGGCAGTGCCCTTGTCATGTCTCCTCTAAAGTCTCTAAGCATAAACTTCCTCTTTAGCTGCCCTAAACCAGTGGTGACACCACTTTAGTGACATTTGTCAAGTAAAGGGCTTGAGTCTGGCTGGGAGCGTTGGGAGGGAGTTGGTGAAATAGCTGCAGCATTTCTGCTAACCACAATCCTTTCTTCACATAGTTTGCAAGGCAGTTTCAAAGCCAAGAAACTTGAGCTGCAATCACTCCTTTGGCCACATGTGTCTTCTCATAGTGGGCTGATCTGCTGCAAAATGCTGAGGATTTCACATGCCTGTTGATATTGCTCTCTGATTAATTCAGGAAAATGCTAGTGGAGCCTCTTGTACCATCTTTCAACTCCAATCAACTCAGTATTCTGTATTCTTCACTAAAATAAAGCACCTCCCCATGGCCATATCCTTGTGAGCAAGCCTACAAAGATAAAAGATGTGCTTGTGTGTGCATGTGTCCTCAATCCCAACTCTTCCTTCATACCTTGGAGCAAGGCTTAATGAGTGGTGCAAAGCCAAAGGCAGAGGAAGAAACTGGCTTAGCATTCCCCAAGCATCCTTTCTAAATTCATTGCCTTTAGTTTGCTCATGTTGTTGCAAAACTCAATGAGTTTGTCATAGCTCACAGTAACATCTCCTTTCAGCAGCAGAAATAACCCTGCTGTTGTAATAGCTGCTAAGAGAGACTTCCAGCTGGGACACACTTCTGCTCAGCTCCTCCTGGCTCATCTGGAATAAGCTGCTTCGTGGTTCATCCAAAAGATGCTCATTTCAGCACTGCCTTGGGAAACGAGTTCTCCTGGCTCTCCTGCAAATGGAGGGCTCCCAGGGGTGAGAAGCACAGCAATGTCTCCTAAATCCAGGGAAGAGAACAGGCACAAGCCTGATATAAAATTTCCTGTGTTTATCTTAGGAATAAGAGGCAAGATCTTGGATAGGAGAAATAAATAGTGATGGGAGGGGAAGTTTACATTGGATATTAGGGAAAAGGGTTGTCAAACATTGGAAAAGCCTGCCCAGGGAAGTGGTGGAGTCAACATCTCTGGGGGGATTTAAAAGCTGTGAAGATATGGCACCAAAGGACGTGGTAAGTGTTGGACTGGGCAGTGCTGGGTTAAAGGTTGGACTCAATGACCTTAAATGGTGTTTTCCAACCTAAATGATTCTATGAGAACATAAAACTGGGGAGATGTGTTTCTCCCAATCCTTCCTTGCTTTTGCAATACACAACCCAGACATCTTTAGCAACTCAGTCTATGCCCCAGTTACACTCTTGCCACCCACTGGGGATTTCAGCCCAGGATTTTATCTCTCCTGACATCTGTGAGTGCTGAACTGCCTCTTCACCACACCCCATTCCTTCTTAGGGGATCCCCAGTGAGCCTGATACCTGCTGTGGATGGGACACTGGGAAAGAGCCCTGGGGGCAGGACAGGCTTGTCCTGGGGTAAGGCTGCCTGCAAGGAGCTGGTTTAGTCCTGCTGATCCTGGTCCTGCGATCCTGACTGCCTTGACCTTCACACCGTCTGTTTTCCACAGTTGGAGCCTGGTTGAATGTCAAACCCTGGTGGGAATGCTGGCACTGCTGAGCTGACCCTCCTCAGCCCCTGACCTGGTGCCTTCTTTTAACCCATCTGTGCTTCTCGTAGGCAAACCAGGTCACACCAGGCTTTGTGATGCCTTCCCCAACCTTTCTGTAGCTAAATTTCTAGAAAATGCATGTCTTTATTTGACCATTGTAATCTGCCTGTCACTATGGGCTGCAAATGTTGATTTGGGATTGGAGCTGCTTAGAGCCTCCATACCATATTGTTTTCTATTGAAAAACACTGTTCAGTCAAAACAAAAATTTTTTTGTTTCCTTGAAATTTCAGCATCTCCTTCCTGGCAAAATCTGAACTGTAGTGAAAGAAAAAATTTGTTTGGTAAATTTTTAAATTTTGAATTTTTTGGTCCTTGCAACCATGTGGAAATTTTTATTTCTATTGTTTTTTTTTCTGAAAATGTATTATCTGCATGCCTTCTATATTCCCATACAGAAATACATAAAGAAAAACTAGAATAATAACCTATGCAAATAGACCCTGTTTCCACAGATGTGCTGCTGGAAATATTCTGCCATTCTTTTTTGCATCCCATCAGTAAAATCCCAGGAGTAGTTGCTGCTTAGCACTAATAGAAATATGTCTTTATTTTTTTTGGCACAATGTATCCTCTTAATATTGTAATATAAAATTTAAATTAAAAAAAAAAAATTGGCTGGGCATTCTGCTTGGTGGACAGCTAGGAAATCAGATGTTTTCCGGTTTTGCATTGGATTAAAACCAATTTTTTAACATCTTCTTTTTCACCATGATGTAAGTGTTCTATCTACAGTGTTTCCTAATCTCTGCAGCAGGGATCTTGGGGAGTTCATGGACTATTTCTAATGGATCTGCAAGACACAACTGAGAAAAACAGGTTTGCCATGCAGACAGCTAGATGTACTGTTCAGGGCTTCCCTCCTCTGCCAGAAAACACTTGAGGCAGAGAATGTTTTAAACTGCTCTTTCACACACTGCATTGGGAAAATATGCCCCATCACCTGCTGCAATTATAATCTTCAAATTCCTATAAAAGTGTTGATAAAATTGTTCTTGTTTCATTTATACAAACTTCCCTGTGCTCTGGGCATGTAATTTACCTTTTCCTGTGCCTCACTTTCCTTTCTGGAAAACCAGGATTTCTGTTGATTTGCAGGAAGATTTTGGAAGAGGCAGTTCATATTTACAAAGTGCACTGAACGGGAAAATGACATGCTAGGGGAAATTTCTCGTTGCAGTAATTAATCTGATTCATCCAGGGCAAATAAGGGTGTTACTGCACAATGTTTCCTCGTGGAGCCTGAAGAGGACCGTGGAGCAGTGAAGGCTGACAGCCTGTGTGCATCCCCAGTGCTCTGGGTGCCAGGCTGGATGACACCACAGGCACTGGAGCTGGGAAGGAATCCCCTGCAGGATTTTATGCCTTTCTGTGCTGTACTTGTAGCAGCAGGGAAAGGGCCAAGGAACCCTCACAGTTACTGAGCTGGAGTTAATAGCATAGTTAGTATTGTCTGCTCACCCATCTACTCGGCTGCCAAGGGCCATACAAATCACACGTGTTGGAAGGATTGAGCTGGTGAGAAATGGGCAGAGAAAACTCTGCAGCCACCAGGCTTTTCTTTAAGCCTGAAGGACCTGGTGTTTTCCCCAGTGCTGGACCCTGATGTTGGATGGCAGGCATTGGGAAGACTTTAAGCTTCCAGGAAGGCACCACTGAAGATGCCTGAAACACCCCTGCCTGGTACATCCCCAGCCTCTGCTGTCCCTCAGGTCAGAGGTGAGTCTGAAGAGCCTGTTTGAATGCAGACACCAGACCCCAAACTCTGATCTGGCTCACAAGCCAGTGACTGCTTGCTTCTATCTCTTGCCTGGCATTTGCATGCATTAAATTAAATCATTTTTTATTTCCAAGGACAGTGATTAATCCACCAAGCCCTTCTGCTATTGCTTGAAATGTATTAGCTGCTTAGCCCAGAAGAGAAGTAAAAGAATCTGTGCTTTAATGGCAAACAATGAGGTTTAAATACATCCCATCTCCTTTAACATCTCCAGCTAATTAGTGACAAAGGCCCTCCTGCTCAAGTGCAGCAAATATTTAACACCCACCTCCATTAGCCTGAAATTTATTTACCACCTTGTCCTCTGGCAGACATGGGAGCCATTGCCACAGTCAGCAAGGCTTCCCTGGGATTTCCAGGCCCTCAGACACGAGAAGGCTCCCAGACAGCCCTGGCCAGGGAAACACTCTCCTCAAATCCTGCCTTCATTTTGCTTCAGATACAAAAGTGTGAATCACTGACAGTGTGAACGACCATTCCAAAACATTTGTGCGATTAGTGAGGACGAAGCATCCTAAGAGACATCTAATGGAAAAAGAAGAATAAAATACCTAGAAGACAAGAAAAACTGTGCCACTGTCCTGGGGAGCCCTGAGCAACCCAATGGGGAAGGTGTTCTGCAAAGTCTCCCTCCCATTCCTGCCCTCACCTGTGATGGTTGTTCCGAGCAATCAGCAAAATCACACGCTGCTTTGTCCACTCATGGGTAGAAGTGGCAGAGCTGAATTTTTTCCCTCCTGGGGCACTGGTGCAGGGGTGGCAAGGAGGAATAGCTCTCCTGTGGCACCGAAGCCTGTAAGGCACGTTCAGCCATCCTCATGATGTATGGTGAGAATCATCTTCTCCAGGCAGGCAAGCGATGGAGCCATTAACAAAACAGATGATGGGGCAGCCTGTGAGCACAGTGCTCTGCTCCTCTCCCAGCATTTATCTGGAACATGGCAGACACAGATTCCTGCTGATAAAGCACTTTAATACCAGCAATGAAAACACTGTGTTTTATTTCAAAATAATTAGTTCCTGGATTTGACAGACCTGTGGCCCAAACACTCCTTCTGTTCACTGCTGCCTGGACAAGCAGAATGCAGCAGGACTTTCACCCATGAAGCAGAGGGGGTGTTGGATCATCCTTGCACTGGGGAGGGTTTTGGGGTCCCTCTCACAACCCCTCATCCTATATTTTTACTGTGGCCTCCCTCAGCAGCTCCAGAATGAGTGCACCAGTGATGTGGGGGTAATCTTTGCTTGATGCTGAGCCCATTGCACAATCACAGTCCTCTTTCTGGCATTCCTCTCTGTGTCACAGTGTAGGTGACTTTAGATAAGGAAGAAAAGGCCAGGCAGTCTGCAGAGTCCCCATCATCACTGAGGGTGTTCTAACAAAGGTGTGATAAGCATCCAAAAAGAGGGATGTAGGCTGAGTCAGCCTGCCCCATCCTACTCTTCCTGTGTTGTGGCAGCAGTGACAGTGCCATCACAGTGTGAGCACACAAAAGTGTGTCCTTCCCAGACAGAACCAGGCCAAAGTCTTATTCATCCCCAGACTTTCAATCCAATTGCTCTTCCACACAAATAATTTGCTATCCAATTGTGTGTGCATTTCCAGTCCACACCTCCCTCTGTCCTAGGGTAAACTTGTTCTTCAGAGCTTCCCAGCTTGGCTGTCCAAATCAGAGAAGGGCCTGAGCTCTTATGTGGAAGACCTGTCCCTACATGGTGATCTGGGTGAAATTGTTGTTTTTTTAATCTGTTGCACCTTGCAACAAGAGCTAGGACAGAGGTGCTAGGAGCAAGCCTGTTGGGATGTCTGCCTGTCACTTCAAGGTGTTTAAATTTGGATTGCTTAAATACCAAAGTACCACAATTTCTGCCCAAGGGCACACAGGAGCTAAGTCTTTTCACTGAAGCAGCATTCAATTCCCTTCCTCCTACAAATGAGCTTGAGCTGTCCTGATAATTAGTACTTTATCTTGGATAGCACAAAAAGGAAAGAAAGGGTGGGGGGAGGAAGTCCTCAGCCTTCACTGCTGGGCAGCCTCACAGTTTCTTCTTATTAGCTGTGATAATGATAGGAGAGAATAAAAGGCCCAGAGCTGCTTCAGTCACCTCATTTCATCTGGTCTGAGATTCGAGTCACTTGAGTGTCAAGAGAGCTTTTTAATTTCCAATATCACTGCTGCCAGAAATTAAAAATAAACTGGGAGCAAAACCATCAGATTAGCCAATCACACTGGAATTGCCTTTATTGTTATTGTTACTGTTGTTATTATTATTTGATCAGCTTTGGGAGAATTAAAGCTATTCAGCAAATCAAAATATGTCTTGGATTTGAATGGACTGATAGAAACTATTCTATAGTCTGTATTAGTGATGGCCTAATAGCCAGAAACATCAAGGCATGCTCTGCTGGAATCAAGTTTAAATTAATGCTACCAGTTCATAAAAATTGCTTGTGTCTATATAACTTTCATTGTGGCATCTTAAAACATTTAATTAGCTAAAGAAACTGCATGAAAAACCCCAGATGTGGTCGAGCCAGTATCTTGACTGTACTGAAAAAACCCAGGGAAATAAGATGAAGGCACCGGGGCTTGGACGATTCACTCCAGGTTTTTACTCATGCACATCCTCTCATGTAGGTGTCCACTTGCCCCTGAGCCTGGTCAGGACTGATGGAGACATTTTGGCTGCATTTGCAGAGGAGACCTTTGACATCAGCTCAGGGGCAAAAGGCAAAGCAGCAGAAGAAAAAGGATATACTGAAAAAAATCTTCAGAAGTGCTCTTCTAATCTCATTCCCTCTACCGCTATAAGAAAAACCTTTTAAGAATGGCAAGGCACAAATAGAGATGGAGGTTGCTATCTTTACACAAATAGATATAGCCATGCTTACAGGCCTGAGACAAGACCACTCACCCAGACTGAAATCATTCCTTACAGTTTGGGCTGCAAATGTGGAGTGAGAGAGGCAGGGCTGAATACTACAGCAAAGAGGAGGAAAGGGGTGCTATCCAAACTCTAATATCCAATATTAAAGACTCTGTAGGTACTTGCAGCCATTCTGCTGTGTTAATGTGCTACAAAAGTCAACACAGAAATGCATTTTTGCAGTAGAAAAAGGTCTGCTGTCTGTGAAGAGTATTCTAAGGAAATACCAGTGATATTGCTGAGGTTTTGTGGTACACAGAGGAGCATAGGCTTGCCCTCCTTGCAGTGGATGAAGGTTTATAAACTTAGGATCTTTTTGACAGGAAAATTCTGGTTGCTATTCCTGGCTCCTCAGTGCTGGCCTGTGCCTCCATCTCCCCAGTCATCAATAATTTTGTTACTTAAACCGGATTTTCCAAATTATATTTTTGGCTCTCAAAAACTCACTCCATTTTGATAGGGAATATCAATTTGACATGTTCTTGATCTATTTCCCTTTACTCTCCTGGCACAATTTATTTCTTATACTTTGGTAGCATGAGTGCTTTTAGGAAGGAAACAGCAGATTACATCAGAGTGAACCTTCATCAGATCTCTTTAAATAAGGTGGGATAGATGTTGCAGTGGTGGCTTTAAATTTTAGGTCCCCCAACATGTGGAGGTTCAGGAAGGCTTCAGCATTATCCCCTTCTCCCATATGGCTGCAGCCACTCCCATATGTCACCCACCCTGGCCACTCTGAGTGCTGTGTGACCACACACTGCTACTGCCTGAACTACATTTTGTCATTTCCTCTCACATTAGGAAAAAGAACCTTCTTCCTTAGGTAGTAGGTCTTATTTTTATTTTTTTTTTACTGAAGAGAAATTCTTTTTTTAAGAGAAATTTTAAATTACACATTTGGAGAACCTTCTTCCTTAGGTAGTAGGTCTTTTTTTTTTTTTTTTTTTTACTGAAGAGAAATTTTAAATTACACATTTGTTTATTAAATATTTGATTCTGAATTCACAGTCGCCCTTGCTGATTTCATGGCTTTTGTAATTAGTCAGGAAACAGCAGTAAACATACAGGATTCCTCTGTTCTTCCTTCCAGTTGCAAATTATAAACTATTTGCAAGCAAAGTATTATTGACAAAATAGTGAGTCATTGTGTATTATAAATAGATTTAATGATCTCTGTAGACGATCACAAACAAGAAGAAAAATTCATTGTATAAATGATTGCTTATTAATTATTTGCTCCTTTCCAGTGCCTGCTGTTGCCTCATGGGAATTTTGAGGATCAATTAATTAAGGTTCAGATAGGATCTTGAATAATGTTTCAGGGATCTAAGATACCAGGCTGCCTCTGTGAATTTTTCTTATTTAAGTGGACTTCATTAGAACTTAACAGTCTATTTCATAACTCACCACTAACTTTGGATTTATAATTATTTGCTATGCAAATCTCCAAATATTTAATGTCACCTTAATTTCACATGCTAATCAGCTGTCTGCTTCACTCTGATTTGTGTGTATAATTTTGAGTTTAATGAAGATTTGATTGTTTACATGAATAAACATTTGAGAGAATAAATTTAGTGTCCAGTCTCACATGTAGCATATTTTAAAGACAGAAGAGACTATTTGTATAAAATATGTGTAAACCAGACCATTTTATGCCTTCACAGAAGTTCTTGCAGCGACAGGAATGAATTTTTCCCGCCACACAGGTGAGTGCTATTGAGTTCAATAACATCTTGTTGAGTAAGAGTGTATCTTTTAGAGCACATCCAGCCTCTATGAAAAGGCTCCAGGTGATGATAAATGCATCCCTTTCCTTGACAAAGTGTGCTAATGGTTGTTCTCCACTGGTGCAAAGTGAAGGTATAGTTCCTATTGAAAGTGGTTTTCAGTATCATTATTAGTTAGCTTTTCATAGCAAAAAGGAAAAAAAAAAAAAAGAAAAGAAAAAAAAAAGAAAAGGAAAATCAAAAGAATGCTCCTTTTAGCTCTCCATGACACTCACAGCTCCCACAGCAGACGGTCTAGTGAGTAAATATAAAGTAACAGACTTTCTAACCACACTATTTACTTGGTTCTTTGCAGTGGCTCTGAATGAGCCATTAAGGACTGTTGTGTAAATATAGGATTATGGGCTCTTTAAACACATGCTATTCACTTGCTCTGCCATTATGGGGATCTCTCACTCCCAGGCTCCTACTGACAGACTCTTAATCCTTTCAGAGGGAAGACAGCAGTGGTCTCTGCTCCTCACTTTGCCATCCACCTGTGTAGCCCAAAGAGTGCCCATGGAAGAGTGGTGCCTCTCAGAATTCCTGGTCCTGCTGGCATTAAAATGATCCTGGCACGAGGGTTACATCTTGGCATCCCACTAAGGTGACTCCACTAAGTTTAAGCAGGCTCCTCATGTGTCTCTCCAGCCTATTCTGAGGATACTAATGGACTTTTCTATGGGTCTATGTAAGGATAAGGGTCATTGTTTCTGATCACCCTGATACAGTAATTATCTGGCTTAGGAAGGATCCTTGTTGAGTTCATACACCAAAACTCATTACAGACTCCAAAACAGCTCACACCACCTTTGAGCAAACTCAAGGCTGCTGGTAAAAGACCAAACAGCTATGGATAGACCCTACCGGTGCAGAGGGCAAAGTTATAACCAGCAGTCCAGACTGAATTTTCTAAGATACTATATTTCTTCAGTCAGTTATACAAAGCCATATCAAAAAAGCTGTTAAAGATAAAATCTTGGAAACACATATGAACTCTGTAATCTGCTGCTATTATTCATTCTCAGAAATACTACATTTTAGCAAGGTGCTTCCATTTGGCCTAGACCTATTGGGTTTTACACCCTCCCAGCAGCAGTGGGACACCACAGAGGTGACAAACTGTGTGGCAATGAAGAACCACTACAAGCATCAATGAGTACTGGGAGAGCTTCAGTCATTAGGTACAGGAAACATCATGCACCCCCAAATAGTGTGAGGCATTCTGGTGTCTGACACAACATTTGGCTTGCCAGTCTCTTCCCATGGTGGGAGGAGGTGGAAACTAAGATAGGAGGTGGTTGAGGAGTCTTCTCTGAGGAGTCTTCTTATCTGCTTTCTACCCCTTCAGGTAACTCCCTGGGTCAAGCCAAGCTACACACAGGGTAAGAAAGGGATGTAAAAACATCTTCCACCACCTGATGCCATTGACTCCCTTATGCCTTGCATGGCAGCAGCTCTCTGGCCACAGAGAGAAACAGACAACTTTCCCAGGAATTGTCCTGGGGAAAGTTGTGAGAAGATCAGAGAAAATAATAAAAAATTCTTATCTTCACTTGCTGCACCTGTTGTTATGAATATGTGGGATGTGCTATGGAGATTTTTTTACCAAAGGGTGATTTCTAAATTGGCCACTGATGATGGTGTTTGGATTCAAGGACCAATTGGGTGCACCTGTATCGTGACTGTCTGTGAGGGTCATGGGTTTCTTAATAAGTATAATATAATAAAGTGATTAATCAGCCTTCTGGGAATCATGGAGTCAATGCTAATTATTACCTGGCTGGGGGCCTGTGGCGACACCTTTTGCAGCCTAAATGATGAGGCAGTGCAGTGGATGCCCCACCACCACAGTTCAGAAGAAGTGCAAAGTGTCTGAAGGATGTGCACAACATCAGAGTTTATGCCTAAGATCCCAGAAAACAGCAAGTTTCTGTGTGTTGCTTGCACTGGGAACTGCAGGCTACCCGATATCATGTTAAAACATCTGTAGTACATCACTTCCATATCTTCCCTCTGTTCCTGGAGCAGTGCTGAGTTTCCTGAGCATAGGGCAAGATGCAGCCCAAACAATCCAGTTTTTCTTCCTTTCACTGCTTCAAGTCTCATTTCGACAGGGATCCTAAGGCTTCTGCTTCACAGGAGCCTCTCACATCTTAATAAAAATCAGGTACTGAGCTTCCAAAAAGACATGCTAAGTCTGAGCCTGGGGCTGGCTCCAAATTCTACTGAACTCGAATGAAATATTAACAGTGATTTGGATTAGACTCTTTATGGTTTGACAGGCAAGAGAGAGAGGGGCTGATTGCTCCTTGCACTCCCACGGATGTAAATCATCTGAAAGGAAAAGAGAGGATAAAGCCTTGATTTTCCTACTTGCCACATGAGTCCTTTGACCTGGTAACTCACAGAATCACCTGCTCCCTGGGACAGCTAGGGAAGCTGTGCCCTACTTGGGGATATCTCCTGATCAGCCAAAATGGAAATGGAAGCTCAGGCCTCAGGGATTTTTATCTGCAATATGCTGAAGGACCATGAACTAACTAGTAACCCTTGGTATTACACCTGATTTTACCTGTGTCTAGAGAGGCCAATTTCTTTTATGGCTCTAATTTACCAAGTCTACAAATGTCAAGCCACAAAAGGTCCTAATACTACAGACAGCTTTGCTTAAAAGGTAGCAATTAATAATCCCACTTCTTTTCCAATTTTCTATTTAAGTTTTAATGTCCTTTATTGTGAGTCCTTGGCAGACATTTTAAGGCTTTTGTCTTACAAGTCTTGAGCTGCTTAGTGGTTTGAGATCTCTGCTGCATGAAAATATTTAAAACCATAAACTCAGAAATGACACATACCTTGTTAGTTAGTGGCTGCATAATTCATGTCATCTGCACTTCATTCTTTATGGCAAGCATGTGTGGAGGGTGGAGTCCTTGAGCTAATGCCTCCAGCCAGCAGAACTTGGCAATATCTGTCTTAACTTTAGTTGCTTTGGACAGCCTATCCAGGACAGATGCTGCTTCTGCTTGTTCTGTCCATGGTCTTTTCTAGACCTCTATAAATAGTTGGGTCTTTCCTATGGGGAGAAGCAGACGTAAAATTATAATTATGAAATTTGAATTCAGATTAGGTGACATAAAATCGTTCCTTTCATGATACCTGCCAGGAGACTTCTAACAGCAAAACATGCTCAAGGTGAAACTTCTACATCACAGCCTGAAGTGAGCGAGGCCACAGGTATTTTGGACAGCTGGCAGTCTGCTGCCAAGTCTACCTTCCTCAAGCTCAGCAGAATTCCCCACAGAACATGAGCACTGCAGTTGCCTTCAGTGCCAGACGCCTTTTGGAGCTTTGTGGAGAACTTGAAGATACTGAGTTCTGCCACTAATACACTGGTTTGTCTCAAACAATTTCATCCTGCCTTTGTAAGCCAGTTTGCTGGTGTTCCCCAGAAGGACTCAGTGATCTTCAGTCAGGATGGACATTCCAGCTGGATGACACCTGGTAAGGGGTGGGAATAGGGCAGTGATTATGATAGAGCTTAGGGGTGGTGGTTGAGGTTAGGGTTAGGTTTAGGTTTAGGGTTAGGCCTAGGATTGTCCTCTAGACAGCCAAAGAGCCTACAGCTCCAGGAACACTGTGGCTGGGAAAGGCATGCCAAGGCCATTCTGACAAGGCCCCAAAATGGCTGCTCCCACATCCTTCAATGTTCTGGATTAGGGTGGAGCTTGGGCTTAGGCTTAGTCTTCAGATTAGGCCTAGAGTTGGGCTCCAGACAGTCTGAGAGCCTATAGCTAGCTCCAGGGACACTGGGCTGGAAAAGGAATGCCAAGGCCATTCTGACAAGACTCCACATCCTTCTAAGCAGGAAAACCCATAGTAAATGTTGTGGGTTAGGTTGAGGTTTGGGATTAGTTTTAGGATTAGGCCTAGAGTTGGGCTCCAGACAGTCTGAGAGCCTATAGCTAGCTCCAGGGACACTGGGCTGGAAGAGGAATGCCAAGGCTGTTCCCACAAGTGTGGCTGCTCCTACATCTCTGCGAGCTGACCACGGCCATGGGGATGGGGTGCACTCCAGGAGGATTCTTTCCAGTCAGGACAATAACTGCACTCTTTTGTCCCATGGAGTCTCCACAGCACCACAGCAATCAACAATATCTGCATAGCTACGCTGAAGTTCCATCACAGAACTCAATCATGCTCTTGAAAACATCTCATAATTTTACAAGGGATGAACAGCTGGAGTTGGCATTGGGGAGTGCTGTTGTTTTGGCTTGCAGATACAATAATTCCCTAGTATTAAAATACACAAATAAATAAATAAATAAACAAATCTGCCACACACATGCTAGTCTCATGAATATATTTCTACTGGCTTTTCCCCCTTTTTTCTTCCCACATAATTTTTGTGGGTGTTTTGAGTTTGGGTGGTAATTTTGGAACTTAAAATAATTTTAGTGATTTCATTTATAAAGCAAAAGAGAAAGAAATGTTGATTTCTTTTTCTCCATTGTGCTCTAAATAATTTCTGACCTAAGAAACAATGCAGAAACAAAAAAATACCACATGAAAGCTTTGATCTATGAGAAAAGAAAACTGACTGATACTTAAAGAAGCAGCAAAATAAGGAAAGCTTTTTCTCTAAACATTTTACTCATCAGAAAATAACATCTTCTGTCATTCTGACTGCTGTGTTTGGAGACTTAGGAGCAGAGCTGTCTTTATGAACAGGAAAAGCAAGAATCTACCTTTTTTATGAAGAAGTTAGAGGTGGCAAAATAGCCAGTTTGAAGTACCTTGTACATTATTTGAAGACACTAAGTCTTAGAGAGTAATTTTGAACTTTGCTAGGAAGAAAAGAAATTTAAAAGAATGCATAACAAAATTAATTGATCATGCTCAGGATTTTGTTCCACAGATCCTCTCTGGAGGATCCTCTCACCCATGGAAAACTCAGGGCACCACAACACAGACACAGGGACCCATCTGCCAAAGGTAGATCTGGCCTTGCACACAGAGTTCCTCCAATCAAACTGTGTGTCCTGAGATAAGGGCCCCAAGTCACTCAGGTGTGGTACAAAGCTTGGTACATCTGGGCCACCAAACAACCCTCTTCCCTCTGGGCTGCCTGGCCTGGCACTTGCTGAGAAGGTCAGTGTGAGCCCGTCATCCTCCCTCTGGTGCTGATGCTGAAGGAACTGGAGAGAGGACACAGAATTACCTCCTCCAAACACTGCACCATGCTGTTTGTTGGTCAGGGAGGTTCTGAGCCCAAGGTGGCATCTCTGTACTTAACAACTCTTGGGGGATTTTGCTTCTGTGGATTTCTCCAGATGATCTTTTGCATCCATATAAACTTTCAGCACCCTCAGTATCCGTGTTCTGCAGCTCAGCTCCACGTGAACTGAAGAACCATTTCACTGGTTTCATGCCAAATATGCAACTTAATAGCTTTGCATTAGACAAGAACTATTGACCCCAACCCACCTCCTTCAGGTCACTGGGGATTAGATCAATCAAATCTGGGATTCTTTGCTTCTAGAGAAACTGCATTTTCACACAAAATGTCAAACCAGAAATCTGTCCCACATGATTAGAGAGCAAACTGAGACATTTCGGGAAGTCTTTGTAGGGCTGCTGGGGTTGAGTCTCTTTTGTGTCCTGTTGTAGCAAACCCTTTTGAAGCTCTCCCACCCATCCAGAACTCAGGTCCTGCCCAGAGGAGCACTTGGGGTAATTCAGATTGGACAGGGACAGAATGCCCTAAAGCAGACCAAGACTGAAGAGTGATGGACCCTTGACTTTTGTGGGCAATAGCAGATCAGATAAGCAGATGGAGCTGTTCATCACTCATGGAAAGGGATGAGCAGCTCGTCACATTGAGCACAGCCCAGTGCAAAGGGCTTCAGTCTGGGGCTCCAGGATGCCTGAGGTCTCATCCCTGCAGTAACCCTGTCCAGCTGCATTGTATTGGCTTTCATATTGTTCCCCTGGATGAAAAAAAAAAGACAGGGTAATACTGATTCACCTTCAGAAAGTGCTGGGAAAGCTAGAGATGAAAAGTGCGGAGGAAAAGTTAAACAGTATTAATGATTATGAAGCCACAAGGTGCTCCAAATAGAAGAAGCTAAAAAGTACAAAGGGCTATTATATTTTTATTAAAAATGTTATAGCCAGCTACTCTCCTCCCTTTCATTGAATACACCCAACTTCCTTCCTCACTGATGGAAATTGAATTACTTGCAGTGTTTTGTACTGAAATCTTTTATTATATTAAAAAAAAAGATACCAATAATATAGATCCGATAATTAAATTGCCACCAGAAGGTGATAAGTCATGAATGGAACAAACAAAGAGAATAAAAGGGAAGAGGAATACAAAGAAATGTATTATATGACCAGCATATGGAATATTAAAGCAAATAAAGAAAACATAACCCTGACAATAAAGTCTGAGTAATGACTTTGACTGTTTATGTTCAATACACCATCTGGGCAAAGAAATATGGGTTTTTTTCAAATTGCTGAAGTAACTCTTGCCCTCCTGAACTTCAGGACAGGATTTTCCTCTGATCTGCATTTTCAGAAGTTCCCACTTCACCATGGCATGCTACTGTTCCTGCAGGTTTGTACCAAAAAGTTCAAGGAATTTTGCTTGGGTGTCTTTCGCTTCATCCAGTTTTCCTTTGGGCTTTGTGGCAGAAGAGCAGAAGAGGAAGGGCTAAGGGCTGGTGGGATGCTCCCAGGTGTGTTCAGTGAGCTTTCAGGCCTGCTGCAGGTGATCAAAGGGAAAGCTAGGAAGATAGGGTGCTGGCTTGGGTTGAGGGCGTGCCTTGATATTATTCCTTCTGGAAAAGGAGGGTGGTTCTATTTGGGTTCATATTTCAGCATCAGATCCTTTCCTCTGGGCTTATAGCAGAGACAGCTGGCTTTGGGGTGCTTTGTTGCCTTTCACAGGTCTGCTGGGCTGGGGAAAGCAATGCCTGTTCCACAGCACCTGTTACAGCATCTTCAGGGTAGTGCTAATCTCCCTGGCTGAGACTGGGATGGGGTTTTGCCCTACAAATGGTGCCACAGGATATGATAGTTTTGCTCTGTCTTGCTGCCTCCTGTCTGGGAGCAATCCCTTTGTGCCTTGAGACACAGCAGCCAATATTGCAAAGCTAATTTTCCAGCTCTCAGTCCTTTGCAGATGTTCCCATTAAGTTTGGATCCTTAGCTGACTGCTTTAGGGCATATTTCTTACTACTTTAGGCTTCTTAATCTTACTACTTTAGGCTTCTTAACCACAGCAGAAATCAGGCAGGAAGAGGGAGCTGGTATTAAGGATTATTCAGATAACCACAAGCTGCATAAAGCCCCATTCATTGAGATGTTTTCATCGACAGGTTTTCATCTGGGAGCTTATGGAAGTGGCTGGAAGTAACCATTCAAATGCCTCCTGTTTCTCAGATAAGCTCTGTAACTCACCCAGGTTTATAAACCACATCAGCAGTGATGAGCAAAGTCTAGACTTTAAGTTTTCTGGATCCATTAGGATTTTGTGCCTTTGTTTGATGCACACATGTGAGGGGTGGGCTCCCTTTCAGCTGAGGAGTGCAAGGCTTAGGAGGCAAGTCAGACCCTGATTTTCCTGAGGCCCATTGAAAGCTGCAGGCTGAGAAGCCAGTGTGGAGCAGCAGTGTAGACCAGCCCACTCTCCACAGCTGGGAAAATGCCACAATCTGGTATTTGGCATCAGGGTGAGTGTGCCAGCAGTGGCACACCAGGGTGTCCCGTGCTCTGCACTTGGCTCTGTGAAGGGGCAGCTGCCCCTTTGGCCTGGTGTGGGACCTGCCAGCCGTGGCTGAGAACATTCTGCAGCAAGTTTTCCTTTCTTTCAACTTCTGCTTGAGATTTGAGGCTAAAAGCCAGCAGGAGACTTACCCATGGCAGAAGCCACACAAGAGCCTGCAGTGGCAGGTCCCGTTGTCTGAACCCATTAGCAAGGCTGGTGTTTGGTTATGGGGAACTGATGTAGGTTTTTCTGATGTGACAGACAGTAAGTGCTGCAAGTGGCTGTTTGCTGAGGCAGAACTTAAAAATAACAATCATTTCCAAGTGTTTCTCCTTCCAGTTCCATTTCCACTTGTGCTAAGATGTTATTTTGGCAGCATATGGGAAAGACACAAAGAGTTCAGACTAGGTGATTTTAGGACCACAGTTTCTCTTGGCCCTCATCCTGACCTGAACAATGCAGAAAGCTGTGAAATTCTGGATGGCAAAGGAGACAATAGCAAGGCAGCAAGAGGAAAGAAACCTTCCCTAAAGAGCCCTGTGAGAGATTTGGTTCTTTGAAAATCATCTGCTGGGAGGGAGCTGTAACTGGGAGAGGGGGTGAATCCATTTGTGCTTATACACTGTGCCAAATATCCTGAAACTTGGACACAGGAGGAGGTGAAATTGTTTATATGTATGTAACAACTGCAAGCCTCAAAACACCATTTGTTTTCCTCATTACTGAGACCTGAGAGGAACAGAGGTCCTGGTACAGGTTTTGTAGCACACCATGTGCTGTCTTGCTCTGTCTCTCTCAAGCTGGGTCTAGAATTTGAGCGGGGAGATGAAGGTGGGATGAGTTTGGATCACCTAGCAGGAGGGGTGACACCAGCTGCTGGGTGACTGCTGCCTTCAGGTGCCTATGTACTCCTTCCATTGTGCTGCCTGAGGTGCACCATTCAGCCCAGGCTACGCAGGTGACCTTGAAATTCCTTGAGAAATCAAGAGAAATCTTGAAAAATCACGGTTGTACACCATCCAAGGAGGGGAAAGCTAAGCCATGAGTCCCCAACAAATGGGTCCCACCTCAGGTTCCATTTGCCAGGAGTGCAGCACAGTAGGAGACCCAGAGAGGGAATGTGGGAGCTGGTGCTGCTGAGGAGCTGGGCAGAAGGCGCGGTGCCTCTGCAGCACTCTCGGCAGCGGGTGGCACCCGCTCTGCTAAGTTATAATAAATGCTGCTTTTGATTAAACTCACAGCAATTTCCCTTTAAGAGAATTCCCTTTAAAGAGAATAATAACCCTTTTCTTTCTTTTTTTTTTTTTTTTTTTTTTGAGACCTGAGTGTCAGCAGAAGAAGCTGGTCTTGTTTTCACGTTTTAGCTGTGAAACAGTATCGGGCAGCACCATCTGATTCCTTTTCTTACAATTCTTTTGTGCCTTTCCTTTTGTAAGCAAAAATGAGCACATTCAGGCATGAGAGAAAGAAGTGAAATCAGATTGTATTGCATTTCTTTGGCATATATGGTGCAATGCAAGACTTTTTTTCTTTTCTTAACTCCTGAAATTTGAGATAGCCTGAGAAAAATACCAGCATGGACAAAAATGAGGAATCAGCTTTCCATCTAAATGCTATTTTAAAAGATCCCATAAATGTAAGTAGCCTTTTTGTGCAGTTAATATTTTTCTTTTATTATTCCTCAGTTCTGTTTTCAGGTCTTCTCTTCTATGCACTTTCAGATGAGCCCATGTCTTATGAAAGTGATGTTTTGTTAATGGACACCATCAGCAGTTTTAACAGCAGGAACAAAACTGAGTATTTCCTTCTCCAAAACAGCTCTGCTAATATACTTCAGACTAAAGCAAAACTGAAAAGATATTCTTTCAGTAAATTGTAAATTCATCCCAAAAAGCAAAACTTCAAGGGAGTTAAAGCTGCTCAGGTTACACTGAGAAAATTATTTCGGTTGAATAAAAAGGTCAGGGCAAAGCTGTAGGCAAGTGTGACACACTGCATTTCGACAGCTTTAAAGGGAAACAAATATTTGGAAATGTTGCAGTGTTTCATTTTGAAGATATTTTTGAGGGAAACTTTATTGTTTCAAAATGGCATTTTTCATTTTGAAATGAATCAAATTGAAAGAGAGTTTAAAAGAAATCAGGGCTAAACATTCTGAATTATTTGTTTCAGTGCAAACGTGGAACTTCAAGTTACCCCCTGAATTATGTTTTTTTCAGGGATTTGAATCCTTCCTCCTGCGAATGCTCTGGTTTAATTTGACTCATGCATATTTTTCCCTCATGAAATTTGAGGTTTTGCAACACAACAGAAAAGCTCCTTTTTATCCCTCCACCTGCCAAAGCCTCAGTTATCCAGCCCTCACACATGCACACCACTTCTGGCAGATGCTGAAGCCTGGCCAAAATCATTCTCTGCTTCCCAATTCCCCAGCACTCCAGAGAGCTCTGCCAGCATGGCATAATGCCAGCCTGTGCTCCACTGTCTCCCCATTTCCCAGCCCCTTGGGAAGCTGTTCCAGGAGCCTCCTTCCTGGCCTGCAGCCCATTCCCCACTCCCAGTGACCAGTCCCAGCACATCACCTGCAGCACGACTGCCCCGTGCAGCTGTGGCTGCCCAAGCTCAGCCCCACGCTGCCCTCACCACACCAAAAAGTGAATGCTGCTCAAGCAACCTCACTGCTGCCATGGCAGACCTGTGGCATGTTTGGGATTTGGTGGGTTTGTGGCATGGGGTTAAGACCAGACCCTGATGAAGACAAGGTCCATTTGAATTTCAGCTTTAAATGGGATCTCTGGGCTTTGTCACAGGTGTTGGACTCACGGTGCCACTGGAGCACTGCCCTTCCTCTGCTCCAAAGGCACCACGCTGCAGAAAGCACCATCACTGTCCCTGTGTGTGCCAGACCTGGGCACATCTCAGGAGGGGCAAGATCTCAGGAAGCAGCTCAGCTGCACCTGCTCAGATCTGGCTCAGAGCTGGCCTGGCAAATGCTGGCTGCCAGACCCATCCTTAGCAGGATGGAGGGTGTGCATGAGAAAGTGAGATTAGCCATTCCAGTCATAGGTTAGGAGCTGCTCTTAGGATCTGAGACAGCACCAGCATTTTATCCATCCTCAAGTTGAAGCAAAACTGGTCCTTCCTAAAGCACTTCTGAGCTGTAGCAGTGGAGGTGGCTTTTTCTCCCTCTTTCTCCTGTTTATTCTGAGCAGATATCTGGTATTTTATCCTCTCATCAGTGAAAGTGTGGGGATTTCACAGAGAGCCTGAAGTAATTTTCAAGTTGTAGAAGTTTTGCAGGCAACTTTCTCATTTCTTAGTACAAAAACACTGTATTTTTCCAACATAAAAAGAAGTTGTCTCAGCCCGGGAGGTACCTCCTAAGAGGCACTTCTCAAGTTTTTCCCATCTGTGATTATAGAGCCTTGACAGGAATCAGCCCAGCAGAGCTTTGCACAGCACAGTCTCACTCGAGGTGGCAAAGGGCACTGCATTAACTTCAGCACTGGTGGAAGTTTAAGGGCAATGGTTTTAAGCAAGCACATTAACGAGTGAGGAGGGCTGCTCTGCCAGGCACCAGGATAAAGGGTTATTTCTGAAGGCACTGAAGTTAATAGCCATGCTGCAGTTTTTTGCTGTTACCTACCCTCCCTCACCTGCCTGCCCCAAAGCAGCTAAAAACTCCCAAGTTTTGGGTTTTCAGGATTGGGAAAGTACAGAAAATACAACATTTTGTCAGATCACCCCAGCCAGGTCATGTCATTGCTCTGTGCCTCAGTTTCTCCAAGGGAAAAGAGGAATATAAGGAGACTAGCACACTCTGATGAAATTTTAAAAACAAGCTGTAGAAGTATCCAAATGAAAAATTAGTAAGAAAACATTAAAATTATTCTGAAACTCTATCACTAAGTGCTCTTCCCCTTATGCTGATTATTGAGTGTGCTGTGCATATCAAACACCAGACTCTGTACACAGCCCCCCTTCCCCCCAGCAGCTATCTGGGTGATTTTGGTGACCTGAGAGTAGCTGCCTGCCCCCCTGATCTAGTTTCTCTCATTTGGTTTTGACTCCTTCTCACCATGAGAGGACATGCTCCCCAGCCCTCAGCTGTAACACAGCTCACATCATTCAGCAGCTGATGCTGTGAGATGCTACCCAAGATGAAAGAAATTTCACAGGAATGAACAAATCTGAGAGACTTTTTCAGCACAAGGCAAAGCCCCAGAAATATTTGGGGGCTGCAATGAATCAAAGCTGCCCTTCTTGTCCTGTTCCCCCTATCAGTAAAGCCCAGCTTTGCTTAGCCTGGCTCTGATCCTGGGACACTTCTGCTTGACAGTGTCTGCACTCCCACCACTGGCATGGAGAGCTTGGATGTGAGTTAGCACAGAAGTACAGGGTGCACTTGATGAGCTTAATGGACACTTGCAAAACCTGCCACATGCTTTCAACCCTCCTTCAGAAGGCAAGTTTGCTCTGGCTTTGCAGAAGTGGAGAAGAAAGAACATGGAGGGAAAGATCTTTCACAGCTGTCCCATGTTCGTTAACAATAAAGTGCTAAAGAGAAATCTCTCCTTTTTATTACCAGTGAGAGCAAGGCTCGGTCTGGGAGAGACCAGAGCTGTCCCCACTCCCTCCCAAGCACCGTGCTCTTATTGCTCATGCAGTGCTCAGTGGCCAAAATATCAAGGGGGCTGGCAAGGGCTGCTGGAGCCACCTTTTGTGCAGGGCTCAGCAGCAGCAGGGCTTGCAGGAAGGGCAGCTTGTGCCAGCCAACGAGGCAGAATGTGCCAAACACTCTGACATTGCCCACCCTGGACAGCATCACCCCAACAGTGCCATCCTACACATCCCAACAGTGCCACCCTGGACACCCCAACAGTGCCTCCCTGGACGCCCCAACAGTGCCCAACATGCACCAGGGGACAGGGAATTTTGGCAGGTGCTCAGGGGGGAATGTGAAGGCTGAATCTGCCTTCTGTCTCCTTCACCCCTCGGTTGGGTCAGGGGGTGAGAGCACTTCACTGCTGGCAAAGAGGGGCTGATGCCTGCTGCTGATCCCAAAATGCTACTTTACTGGAGTTTCCTGGGGTGCCTGGAGGAGGATTTTGTGCAAGCAATGGTTTAATTGTGTGTTATGTAGATTCATTGGCCATCCTGGAGAACTGCTCATGAAAAATGTGTTCAGACAGACTGGCTGCACGTATGCGGCAGCACTGGGATAAAGAATTAAATGATATTGACATGACAAGGAGTTCCAGACATTTTTGGACTCAAAAGACTTTTCCTTACTTCAGCCCTGCTGTAAGGCCAGGTGCATGTCCAAATACAGCTGATCAGCCAGTGGAGCAAGCACCAAATAATCTCTGGAGAGACAACGTCTGCTTATAAACCCAGGGTGCAATTGTGCATCTGCTGGTAGAGGGATTTGCACATCTCTGGTGCCATACTTGTGTTTCAGTGATGCACAGCTCCTGAGATCATGCAAAGGAAGGTGGTGTCTTGTGCCAGCACCACAAGCCCAGTACTCAAACTCCAGGAGCCCAGGACAGTGAGGCTCTGCTCTAAATTCTGTGTTGGCATGTACCACACATATTGGCACCTGTAACTCTGTAGATGTCCATTTCATGTGGATGTCTGCCTCCTGTGCTTTTTAGAGAGCTGAATAAAATGAATGCAGTGAATTGGGGTGGAAATCTGCCAGCTTTGGTCTAATCATTGTCTGTGACTGCATCTGCAAGTAGTACAGGCACAGGGCATTCTTCCACCCATCCTGAAGTGCAGCCACCCCAGGTCTGAGCTGGAAAAAGGTTTTTCCATGCATTTCAACCCTGCACAAAAGTTAAGAACATGAAATCAAGGATGAACCAATTTGTGAACACATTCTGTTACAAGAAGTATAGCAATGGTAGATGCTGAAGTGATGAGCTGATACATAGCAGGACCTGAATTAATTTCTGGAAACAGCCGAAGGAGGTCAAAAGGAGCAGACTTCACCCAAACCTTATTTCAAAATCTAAACTTGAATAAAATATTCTCCCAGTTATTTTCCACATTCACAAATTTTCATCCCCTGTGTCTTTACTCCAAGTGCTCTCTGAAGCACAAAGAAAAAAGCAGTGAAAGCCAGTGAACACGACTGCCAGGAGCTGTGCCTTTCCAGCTTCCTGATGAAATCTTTTGAAAAAACTCAGCAGAATGGTCCCCAGCAAATCCTTTGCAAATGCTACTCGACTCCAAGCCTGCTGGGGTAGGCTGGGGGAGTTTAGTAAATGCCACAGGGATATACAGCTTGGGAGGAACCAAACTCCCAGGCTGTGGACATCCTCCTCTGAACTGCACTGCTTTGATTAAATCCTTCCAAGCAAGATAACACCATGAACAGAGCTTCCTAATTTCATTTCCCAGCACCATGGAGCAGTTATATTTCCATACACAGGTGCAGGACCTTTGCTCACTGGCTTTAATAATCAGTAGAGATAAAGGCAGAGCTTATCTTGTGTGTCACTGAAAATTGAGGAGTTAAATTCAAAGAGACACCAAATCCCTCTTACTGGTGTTTCTGCAGTGGCAAAGAGAGCAGGCTGGTGGGCTCTGAGAATGATTGATGGTGTTGCTGACCAAATGGAGAATGGTGATTTATGGACAAGCCATGGTCCAAGCCATGCATGCTATTCTGGAGAAAAATAAATGGATTCAGTTTCAGACCTCTTGGAAGGTGCTGGCCAAAGGCTTTCATTAAGTTAGCCTCTTGGATGTGGGCTGTCAAAATATTTTAACATCTGCCTGTGACCTCCAAGCATTTTCCTTTCCCTTCACTGCCTGCTTCAGCCCCAGACCTCCCTTGCAGTCAAAACTGACAGCATTAGCCATTAGAATCACTCTTTGAATTAATTACCCAGAAATACGCTTTCAAATCTTCCACTCCATGTAACAGCAAATTAAAGGGCAGCCTGGGTGGGGTTTTACACATCCTGCCTTGGCTGCCCCTTTCCAGCTAATGTGGCCATTAACACCCTGACTGCAGTGCCGGCCTCTGCTCTCACTTTCCTCTCCCTTGCTTGCTGAGAAGAAAAAAAAAAAAAAAAAAAAAAAAAAAAAAAAAAAAAAAAAGAAGAAGGCAAAAAGGGCTTTTATTTACAAAAATTTTAAAGAAAATTCAACACATTGATGGAAAGACTAGAGGGATGGTTCAGGAGACAAAGGTCCCCGAGGAAGCAGTGCTTGGCCTTGTGTCTGGGGTGAGACCCTGGGATATTCCTCTAGTGGGGCTTGGCAGTTCAGCTTCCTGATTCTCCATTCCTCACTGCCCTGCAACTCTGCTTTTACCAGCAGAAAACATGTCAGGCTGGTACTCAGGCTGGCAAGGGGGACTGCATGGCCGGTGTGAGTGATCCCAGAGCAGCTCTGAGGCATCTCCTCCTCCTCCTCCTTTTCTGCCAGCTCTCCAAGGGGACACACAGAGCACAGGGACAGCTCATGCCATGGGTACCCCCATGCTGATGCTTGTTGCTCGAAGTCAGAGGATCTCTGGAGCAAGCTCTGAACTTCTTCAAATCATTCCTGTTCCTTCAGCAAGCAAATTTTTCTCAGATCATGTCTGGAGGTACTGATGAGATGATCCCCAAAAATGCACAGAAGTAGTGCCCAGGTGTGTGTGTATGCCATTTATCTACTTTTTTTTTCCATTCTAAGACTCAAAAAACAAGCCTGAAAAATAGCTTTCATCACTTACTCTGCAGCTTTAGGAAGTATTTTTCAGGTATTTAATTTTTTAAAGATGAATGTTTAAAATTCAGACTCAGTTGAGTGCCTAATTTGTATAAAGAATTACCACAGAATTACCACAGTTTCATCCATACCCATTTAATCCATACCCACAGTTTAATCCATAGCCACAGAATTGGCAAATATCCCTTCTGTGGTAAATACCCTGATGTGTTTTTCCTCTCGGGGAGCTGCTGAGATCGGTTTAGATGCACGCAGCCCCTTGCCTGAGAGCAGCAATTCTCTTTTTCTCAGTGGGTAACCCTCCCCACCACGCCCTGCCTGACAGCCCCTGTTCCACAGGGACCCAGAGGAGGCAGCAGCCTGTCTGTGTCTCAGCAAGGGGCTCCAGACAGCCGCCCCCAGGGCTGCGGACGGACAGACAGCTACCTGCCAGGACCAGGACGGGGTGGCCTCAGGGAGATAGAGGAATCCTGTGGGAATGGCACCTGCAGCTGCATCAGCACAAGAGGAATAAATCAAGGCATCGTTTCTGCCAGTCCCAAGAGGTGATGTGATTGCTGGAAATGGTTAAAATAATTTTCACCCACTTTCTTCTTCCCCACACCCCCTTCACCCTTGATTTTTGTCTTTCCCAGGCAGCCTTGCAAACACTCTGCAAACACTTCCTTATGCAGAGCTGATGGAAGGGAGCAGGACCTCCTCAAGCAGGAAAAGAGAAATCAAAGGGCTTGGAGAAAAGGGAAAATAAATAAATAAAAGGGCTTGTTTATCTTTTTATTAATAGCAGAGTAGTGCTCCCAAGGGGATAGGCCAACTGTAACTCTAATCCAGCCATGCAAAGCTGCATCTCTGACTGGTTTCTGTTTCTTTTTTTCTCTTCTCTTTTCCAGGGTTAATTACTGCGAAAGAAACGTGAGACATTTAATTCCTGCCTCCTCAGGTCTCCCCCTCCCTCCGCAGTGAGCCACACAGAACCTGAGGGTTGCCCTCAGAGCACAGAGCCCGGGATGAGCTGTCCCAGCTGCTGCCACATCCTCGGTGACACTCCCAGGCTGGACGGGGACGAGGACAGGGACAAATCCTCCACACTGCACAGCCAGTGGGTTACTGGCAACAGGGGGTGGTTTTAATTCGTGTTTTTGTGAAGAAACATTCAGCTGGGTCCGTGACACTGCTCTGCCCTTACCCAGGGAAAATGAGCATGAACTACACGCTGCCTGGCAGCAGGATGGCCTCCTGACATGTCTTGAAAGGGAAGCAGGAGGAGGTAGCTGTGATGGGCAGATAGGCTTTGAAACACATCCCAGGGAAGGAAACATTAGAGCTATAGATATTCATGTGAGAAGTGGCCCTGTCCTGCTCTATCTGCAACAGCAGCGCAGAAAGCTGGCCAGTTTAATGACACCATCCTGATTCAGGGGTGTCCACCAAGGATTTGCTCGTTATTCCCAGAGCCCTGCTACAGCAGAACCCTCCATGCTGAAGTTTCTGAAATATATTTTGTGCTTAGGCTCTGTCCTGGAAAACGGAGACTTTTATTTCAGGATATGTGAGAGAGGATTTTCAAAGGCATATCTCATCAAAAGTCAAAGGGAATGAAGAACCTGACCTCCTTGTGTGCCGCTTGGCCTCGCTCCCCAAGCTGCTCCGGCTTCCCTTTCAGGACAGCAAAGCCTTATCCATCCTGCTTGGCAATTAATCCAGTTTGTAGCCATCAGGGGTTTTCTTGAAAAAAGCAATCCCAGTGGTCACTTGTGATGTCCAAGTCCACCTTTAACTGTGGCACAGCTTGAAGCTGCAGCAAAGTTGGCGTGGGAGAGACAAGGTCAGCACTGAGATGTGCCACAGCAGTTCTGTTAACAAAATAAAGTATCAGTAATTTTGCCATGGTCTTGCAGGCTCCTCCAACCCACCTTTCTGTAGGTGACCAGCCTCATCACCAAACCCCGTGGCTTCCTGGGCAGGTTATCAGCATCTGACCTTCTGCACAACAGCAGATGGCAAGTGATTCTGTATGAGTATCCACAAATATGCAGTGTGAAGAACAATTTCCCAGAAATCACAGTGAAGGGAGAGAAAGGTCTGGTCTGAAGTGGTTTTTTAAAGCTTCTAATGGGGGAAGGAGAAAAACAAGAAATGATAAGTGTTTGGGTAGGGGAAGAGGAAGGGAAAACTGCCTCTTAGGGCCTGGGATACGGCACATCTCTGGAACTGCTGAGAGGGATGTAGCCATCTCTGCAAATCAAGATGAGCTGGCTGGCCAATGAAGCATGCCCGGCATTTTATTTCTCATATTGTTTGGAGATAGGGATTCAGCTGAGTGCATTCAGCAAATAAAGATCAAATAACCTGCTGTGAATAATGTTTTAAACCTGGGTTCCTATCAGGATCTAGTTATAAGCCCATATACTCTGTTGGATAAAAAATAAGTTACACATGGCTGGAGGCAGTATTACTTTCTAAGGAAGATGAAATCTGTTTTGAAATAGAAAATGTTTAGTGATTCCCCCTCCTCCTTTTATTTTTTTGGAAGGGCTAAACCACATAAAGCTGCCTGATGGAGAGGGTGGAGGAGGGTCCAGCAATATTTCACCCACTGCCTCTGGGTCCAGAGCTAAGGATTTATGCTAAAAGAGGGGGTGATTCCCAGGAGGGGAGGTGAGGGGGAGCCCTCACTGCCAGCAGGGTTGGCTATTCTGCCTGGATTCCAGCTAACCTCTACTGCACTAAGCTCCTTAGCTGTGCAGAGGAACAAGCCCAAAGGAGCTGATCCTTTCCCTGCCTGATGGCAATCAACACCTTGGCTGCCAGCCTTGGGGGAGCCACCAGTTGCTGCTGTTCCTCCCTGGAGCAGCACAGGGGGTTCTGCCCAGCTGCTGGGGCCAGCTGTGGATGCTGGGCTGTGCCTCTGAAGGGCACCGTGCTGCACAGACAGTCCAGGGGATTTCAGTGAAGGGCTGGTGGAGAAAGGAACATTTCCAAAGCAGTGTGGCAATGCAGCCCTTCCTCTTTCCAAGGAGAGTCAGTGTGGTATTCACATGCCCTCTGAACAGAGAAAAGGTGTGAGACAAGCAGAGAAGAAGGAAACACAATTATCTCTCTTGCTGTGCCTGTGTTGTGCCAGAGTAGAATGCAATATGGAGATTATTTGCCCAAAGTGAGAATGTTTTGTTCCCTTGGCCTGTCAGGGCCAAGAAGTGTGTCTGTGTTGGACTGTCATGAGACAGTCACGAGAGAATCAGACATCAGTGCAGTTCTGTGCAGTTGTGAGCTAGGGTGAGTGCAAGGCAGATTCAGTTTAGTTGCAATGTATATAGTATAGAATCATAAAGTAATTATTTAGCCTTCTGATGATGGAGTCAGATGCATCATTTTCTCTCCCTCCACAATGTTTGAGTCGCCCTTGATTTACAATAAGTCAGCAATACCCCATTGCTGCATGAGGAAAAACACACTGGAAATAGAGAAAATGGCTACTGAAAGTTTTCAACATTATTTCAGAACTACTTTGACTGTGGCATTTCATTTGACCCTTTTGTTTTGTTTTCCCTTTTTTGTCCTTCACCTTTTCTCACATGAGTCAAAGCTTCTGGTTTTTAATGAGTCTCATAGAGTTGCAAAAAAATCTACATAAACCCTTAGTATTCCCTCTTCAGTAGTCCTTCAGCCAGACAGATGGTTGAAAATTTTCCCTCTAATCTGTTTTTTCTCTTTTTGAAAAAAAGACATGTTTATTGTGTGAAGTATCTGCTTCACAGCAAAAACTTCAATTATTCCTCAGAAAAACAAATATTAAAAAATGAAAACATTTTGACGGAAACCCTAAATACTTCAGCCAAAAAAAAAAAAAAACCAATCCACAATGTGTGTGTTTTTGTCTCTATTAAAATACTTTGATTTGGAAATGCTGCCACACAGGGGATTTTGTCAGAGCAATTCTCATTCCCCACATGGACTGAATGCCCTGAATCTGCTGCGTCCTTGGTGGTGGGCATGGCAGAGGTCCTGGGGCACTGCCTCCCCTCTTCAGGGAGGAAATCCTCTGAGAAGGAACGTGAGCAGGAGGTCTCACCTACAAAGACAGGGAGAGCCTGGAGTGGTTCAAATCTGACTAGCATGAGATACCACAGGGACATTATTAATATGAAATATCTCTGCTTGGGAATATGATATTTCAGGGTTTGTATTTCCTTTAAAATACTGGATTTCGAAAAAAGCCACGCTTTTTGTGCTTTTGTTGGTTAATGACTTTTGTGGGGAGTTGCACATTGCTCAGCCAGCTGTAGTCACCATGAGGAGTGGTTAAATCTTTATCAAGCCTCAGGTGCCTTCCCAATGCAAGTCTGGAGATTCACACGTGGGCAACCAGGATGTGTTTGCTTTTTCCATGAGTGGTCAGGGATGCCTGACCTCTGACCCTGCAGCTGCTGAGTACTGACTCCTGGAGCACCAGGCTGGATGCTGAGGAGATGGGGAGGATATTCCTGCCCATATTTGCTTATGATCATTAAGATCAAACTGTTCTGCAGAGCACAAATGGAAAGATGGAGAGTTGTCAAGTCCCCCGCACCAGGCTGGATGCTGAGGAGATGGGGAGGATATTCCTGCACATATTTGCTGATGCATTAAGATCAAACTGTTCTGCAGAGCATAAATGGAAAGCTGGAGAGTTGTCAAGTCCCCTGGCGAGAACATGGGGAGGAAAATGAGACACATTTCTTGACTCCCTCCAGACTGAGCAGTGGGAAGGGCTGCAGGTACCCCCAGTCCCACTGAGCCAGGTTTGTTCTGCCCACTCTCCAAAGCAGCTAAACAAACCCAGGCTGTCAGCATGGTGGATGAGCTCTGGCCCAGTGCCATCCTGGTGTGGTCACCCCATTTGTGGTCAGCTCAGCACCTCGTCAGCACTTGCTTAGTGCACCCAAGGCAGTCATCTTTCATGCCTCTCCCCTCTTCTCTCAGCCCACCAGGGTTTCATTTGCATATTTACAAGACAAACTGACTTTCCTGATTTACCACGAAAATAAATTTCATGATGAATTAAGGGAAGGTGTCTTGAAAATTTAAGAAGGCTCAAAGTATTTCTCCTGATGCAGCTCAGGCCTAAAATGTTCCTGTGGGGTAAATGGAAATAAATCCCCTGCTTCTTTCAGCCTGCAACTTAAAAATCAACCCCCAATTTTCCAGCAATAGAGAGAGCTGTGAGGCCCAGAGAAGTATCACACTCTTGATTACTGCTTTGCTGAAAAACATTGTTCTGATGTGTCTGGAGACGAGATAATAGGCAGTGTTTTAGTTTAAAATAAGAGGCATTTCATGAACAAAGATCCCAGTGTGCAGAGACAGGGGAATATTGAAGCTGTCTGTTGGTGCTCTCTAGATTTGCCTGTCTGGATTGTACATCCATTAAGTTTTCCCAGAAGTCCCACTTTTGGAGAAGCTGCACCACCAGCTCCTTGCAGTGGATCCAGAGAGTCAGTAGTGCCAGATGAGAGAAAGTTAAGTACATGGAGAAAGAAAGAGCCTTTGTAGATCTGATCCTTGTGTTACTGGATAGAGTAGTTTTTTCTTGCTTTCTTCATCTGCTACTGTGTTGTGCAGTTGGACATTGTAAATAACAATTTTTATTTGCATTTTATCTTCCCTGAATTTGAGCTTAGTCTGTTTTCAGCATGGATGGTTTGATATTTAGGCACTTTTTACTGCAGTAATGTCATTGTTATTAAAAGTATGGCAGTGGAATAGCTTTAAATACCCAACTTTCTTGTGAATTACTGCAGATCACCCACAGTCTTGCAGGAAACATGACTTTAATGGCATAGTCTGAAATCTGGTGTTGCAGAGGTCCAGAGAAGATGTGTTTCCAAGTGACCATTTAATGAAAGGGAAGGCTTTTCATGTCATGGAGAGAATGTCTGATTGCATTGAGCTTCCACCTAAACTCAGCAGAAGAGAACAGATTAAGAAGCCATTGTCAGTCTCTGAGGGCAGAAGTTGTTTCTGGAGGTGAGCCAGCAGCTTTGGAGACAGCAAAAAGCAGATCCAGTGGAAGATTTGTATCGCCAGCCTCAGCCAGAGCTGCTCCATCACCATTTGTCTTGTGCTGGTTTTGTTGCATGGGGATCACTGAAACAGACCCTGAAGTCTGCTAGCAACCAAATGCATTTGAACAGCTCAGATTTAATAATGAATATCTTCTGCTTTTCATTAGGGATGTGCAGCTTCCAGGCTTCCTGATATGAATCCAGAGGAGCTGACAATAAAGGGAAACCAACAGCCCATGCATAATGGAGCTAGGTTTGTGCTGACACAGCTCTCTCTTTTGTCTCAAACCTTTGTGAGTGGGTACAGAACTCCCAGGGGACCGATTGTGTGGGATGGCAGGTTCTGTGCAAGGTTCAGGCCACTTCCCCTAGCATTTCCCACCTGACCAGTGTCAGCATCTGCAGTTCCAGTTCTTGGAGTTCCACCTCAGGGATCCACTTTGGTGTGCTTTCATCCACCTGAATTGCTCAGCACACAATTTGCTCTCCTCTGACACAAACTTCTCCCACTCTGGTTTGGAATCTGAACTCCTTTCACATTGTTCCAGTGGACAGAGTGGCCAAGCTGCTCTTTAACCTCCCATCTGAGCTTTCCCCAGGGCTCTTCCATGACATTTCTCCTGCCTCTGCCCTGCTGGTACCTTGCTGTCGAGTTGAGGTAAATATGGTAAATAAATCACTTAGGATTTGGCATGAGGGGCAAGGTCTTGACTTACTGACTGGGGAGAGGTTAAAAAACACCTCATTAACACTGCCTTCTGAAACAATCCTCTTAAATTGACATGTCTCCCAAATGTGTGTTTTCGAGGGAATTAAAAAAAGCATGTGCTTTGTTTTGAACATGAAGTTTCATGCTCAGTTGAAATGACCGTGGTTTGATACCTCACCCACAACTCAATGACTGTGATGTTGGTTTTTTGCTGTGTGTTTCCCCATAGACTTTACTTGCCAAAGACTTCTGTTCCTCCTCCCAACTCAGCTACAAGTACATCATTGCCTGGTCTGGACAGACATCACAGGCCAAAGGTCACAAGGTGAGGCCTTTGCCCAGCTCTGCTGCTTACTGGATTGAGTGACCATTACCCTTCCATGGGCCATGCCTTCCTCCCTCTCCACAAGAGGGTTCAGAGCTTCTTTCCCAAGAGCTGGGGGAGTGACAAAAGGGCACAGCACCCGTGCCAGCCATGAGGAGACCTCTTAGCCCATGGCAGGAAACCAGAGAGGCACAATGAGCTGGTGCTTGGAAAGAGAGTCCTGAAACATGGAGAAAAACAAAGACACCTGTCTAGAAAAATGCTGAGCAGCTCAGAATAGGAGCATCTTAAAAGGATTGTCTGTCTTGCAGAGGAAAGAAAAAGTATAGCCCTCTGTTTCTTTATGCAAGGAGTTGGATTCATCTCAATTCTTCGAGGCAGATATTTCCATTTAAGCTGGGCACCCCAGGCTCCAATTATAGCCAAGGACAGGCACAGGCAGTCAGCCTAATGTCTATAATAGCACGAGATGAACTGCACTTTAAAAAGCCTATTATTCTTTCTAGCCTGTAAAATAAACCTATGATGAGTGGATTAGTTCTCCGAATAAGAATATGAAATTAATCCCATTTCTGATTTCTGGGTATCTCAGTGCAGAATTCTCCACCCTCCTACAGTTTGATACTGGATTGGTCACAAGAAGACTCCACAGTTTCCACAAACTGGATTCTTGAGTGCAGCTTCTGGAGTTTTTAACCAGACTAGGCAGTGGGTGGTATAAAATACCTGTGGATTAAGGCTATTTGAACATTTCCAGAACTGTCAATCTTGTTCTCTTGTCTTTCCTGCAGCAAAAAACAAGCTAAATTTCCTATGTCAGGCAATGCTAAATCATACCTCAATTTTATAAATTCTTTTACATCTTGAGATACTTGTCATTATAGGTGACAGTAATTGAGATGGACTATTGGAGATTAATTTATTGCAGCCTAAGGTACGTATCACAAATAATTTATAATATATATATATATATATATGTTAAAAATATATATTTTTACATCATGCTTTGTGGGACATTTTTAAGTTCAATGGACTTTCTGACCCCAGGAGCCTGCAGATCGAAGGCTGAAGTCCCTCATGCCAGACTAACAGACATCTTTTCTCAGTGCCTTTTGTCTTGACTGTGAGTAACCATAAACTGTACAAAATATCCCAAACACAGTCTTACTACTGCCTTGGCATAAGTTCTTCCCTTTTCTCATGAAAACTCTGTTCTGATGACATTTTTTCTATCATGGATGACTAATAAATGAGTCTTTCAACAGAAAGATTTACAAAGGACAGGGGTCCTCCTTTCCCTCCCTAGCTGTGCCATAAAAATTCTTAATTATATAGCACGCAAGTGCATGACTTTTCAAACTGTTATGTTTCTTTCACATTTCTGTCTACTTCCAATGGCATTTCCCTTTCTCTGTGTGTAGCTGAGCCCCTGATCTGCTCCTGCCCCTGTGCTGCCACACAGCTCCCACTCCCCAGCCTTCACCACCCCATCAGTCCTTCCCCACCAAAACCCAGCAGGACCAAGCCTGCAGCCACAGAATTAATTGGAGGCAGCGACAATGCTGGAGTTAATTAATCCCACCAAGCCAACGGCAGGAAGTTCCTGATTTCTCATTGCTGCTCTCAGCACGTCTGATGAGATGCTCCCACCAGGAAAGGACCTCATCCCAGCCAGCCAGGGCTGGGGAATTCACCCACCCCAGTGCAGAGCTGACACGTGAGCCCTGCCTCCTCTCTGCTCGCTCACACAGCTCCAAAGATGAAGGGCAAAAGGGCTTCATTAAACCTCACCCTGTACAAACCACACACACCTCTCACAGCTGAGCCCCCGTGCCCTCAGTCTCACTGGCACTGTCAGGCCCCTTAACACTTCTCATTCCCAGGGAATTCACTCCTCCCACCTGAAAATCACTAAATGCACTGTCCCTGCTGGAAAACGTAAAGCTGATGCTGTCTGCATCCTCAACTGCCAGCAAGCTGCAAAACTTTGGTGCATTTGGATTTTAGCCACTGTGCATCTGTAAGCCCTGAGGATAAACTGTCCCCGCTGAGCTGCAGAGACTGGGAAGCTGCTCCTGTTAACCAACATCTCCTGAAGCTGACCTTGTAAATCTTGTAAACCACCAAGAAGGTGCTGTATTTAAAACTGGGAGCGATGGAGTCAGGGCAGGGAACACAGGGAAAGGAAAAGTGCAAGAAAATAGTCACAGTGCTGCTCCCTCCATCTGCACCCCAGGTTTGGGGCAATGGAAATCTAACCTTGCTCTGAATTACCCCTGCCTCAGGTACCTGAATCCAGTTTAATGCCAATCCAGTTTAATAAAAACTAGGCTTGTCCCCAGCTGTTTGTTCTAGATTTATGAAGTTTTCTTCACTGCACCTGCTTTCCAGCAGGTTTATTACCAGCAGCTGCTAACAAGCACTGCTGGCTTGGTGGCTCACCACAATTCCTCTGTTTATTTGCTTGGGATTTTAGTAGGGTTGCCATGTTGTTGGCAGTGAAAAATCTTGATTCAACGGATTGGTTTGAGTCGCTGGCAAGGAAGAATAGAGCTACGATGCAAAAATTGTGTTGGAAACAGAAATACCTATGTTGGAAAAAATGAAGTCTTTCAGTTTGTAACCCAGGCAGAGCATCACTGCAAGTCAGTGAAATCCAAGAAGAGCACTGGAGCCCACTCATACAGCACTGTTAGTGAATTTAGGCTCTTTGGAAGGAGCCATTAACATTTGTTTAGTTATTTTCAAGCAGAAGTTGGCAATCTTTAATCTGTGAAATTTCCCATAATTTATTGACACTTACACGTCTTTCTTTTCTTCAGAAACACTGCTGGTTTCAATTAGCACAAATTAATCAATAGCAGGGGGGCCACGCTGAGTCGCAGCGAAAAGCAGGTGAGGAGTGCTGGCTGCATGTTAAACACAGAGATATGTAAAAGTGACAACTGGAGCTGTTGTGGAGCTGAGCAGTGGGGCAGGGAGCAGGGGGAGCTGCACAGCTCCAGGGCTGCAGCACAGCATGTGATCGGGATGGAAACGCCGGCTTTTAATTATGGTTGCAAAATTTTAATAAATGTGTGTGTGCTCGTGTGTGTGTGTGTTTGTGTGCTCGTGTGTGTTATAAGCCTCCCCTTGTGCATGCTCCACAGATGATGAGAGATGTTTCAGCTCCTGCTTGCCATGGTGTGGGATGATTCAGGGGTTTTTTATCTCGCTAGGAAGCTCGGTTTTGCTGGGTTTGTCAGTCAGAGAGGGACCGCATCAGTTACACCTGCACACAGTTAGTGCTGCATGAATCTGCCTGGGGCTCTGTATGTGCCCTTGGTCTCAGCTTCCTCACACATCTCTGCTCTTGTGCCCACTTCTGTAGGTACTGCCAGAACCTGGGCCCTTGGGCATCCTGGTCCTCCAAAGGCTGTGGAGTTTTGGCCATTTTCAAAGAACAGCCCTGATGCTCACTGCTGTATCTAGGGTGGTGGTCAGACCACCATCCTAGAGCTGTCAGTGGAGACAATCAGGGACAGTGAGAGGAAAATCAGTGGAGAGAGCATTTTTCAATTTAAAAGGCATAACTTGCTTGAATTAACACAGGGGTTGTGTGCTTTGGGTTGGATGGTCAGATACAACTCCTGATTTTCTCCTCTGGTCACAGAGCAATCTGACAGCTCTGAGCAGGGCCATCTTATCACAGAATCCCAGAATGGTTTGAGTTGGAAGGGATCTTGAAGATCATTCATCATCATTCATCTTGCTGTAGGTAGGGACACCTTCCAACAGACCAGCTTGCTCAAAGCCCATCCAACCAGCCTCACTTCCAGACATGGGGCATCCACACCTTCTCTGGGCTACCTGCTCCAGTCCCTCACCACCCCACAGTAAATAATTTCTGCTTAATATCCAATCTAAATTTACTCTCTTTCAGTTTGAAGCCCAAGTTACCCTTTTACTCCTTTTTTTCCTCTCTCTGTGTTATGTGCAGGCAGGGCTTTCCCTACTGCAGCTCTTCCAGCTCCTCTGTGCTGTGTGTTTCTGAATGTCCCTACCAAGCCATCACAGCCTCTGCAGCCTCAGCACAGACACCCTTACACCTTGTCCACATGGTGCTCTCACTGGGTATGACAAGCCACATTCTACCTGCTTTTCTTTCCCAGATCTGCAGGATCAAACCATTGCAAACTCACACGTTCCTTTCTTTGTCTTTCTTCCTGCCATATCCCAGGCAGCAGCAGCAGCAATAATCATTCCAGGATCAAAACCTACTTTCTAATATCCAGCTTTGGTTGATGATGATGTATGAAGCAGAGAGGAAAGAGACAGCTTGATTTTCATAGGCTAGGTGTTGACCCTGCTGGGCTTAGTGTAGCATGAAACTAGTTTTGACTAGTAAACTGAATAAATATACCAGGGAAGCTGTAGAGGGGCAATATATATGCAACACTAAGGTGCCATTTTTGCAAAATGACTTTGATTCATCAGAGGGCTAAGCTGATGCCCAGTGCATTAGAAATCCTCTGAACAGAAGCTCAGGGAAATATTTAAATTCATAATCTGTTTGCAGGAAACAGCTTCCTCTTCTCCTTCTAAATGTGAAGCCATTTGGCAGAGCAGCTCAGGGCAAAGCCCGTGGGACATGGTGCTGCCAGGCAGCCCAAGGGATGTGGCAAGGAGGGGAACAAAGGCCTCCCTGCTGCACTGCCAGGTCTGCAGGAGCCAAGAGAGTCCCCTGCACGACAATGTGGTAGAAGGAGCAAGAGCTAGTTTGTTAGCTGAAAAATTATGTGTCCTGTGAAATTCCATCTAGGTTGAAGCAGTAAAGTAAATGGCTGGGAGCTGGTTTCTTTGCACTATAGAACTTGACAGAAGGGTGATAAAAATAATGGTTATTTCAGCTCTTCCCAGGCAGGGCCCCATGGTTCTGGCATGTCCTTAAGAGCTCAGTGCTCTGGCAAGAGGCCCATCTTTCTGGATCTGCACCACAGCACCATCCGTGGCAGAGGACTAAAATGCTGACAGATTTAAATTTCAGGTATGTCACAAAGCAAGACGTATCTTTCAGAGAGATCTGAAACTGATCCTCAGCTTACCCAAACTCAAGGGTGGCTGTGCCCATGACTGCAGCGTGAGCCTACCTCAAAGGGCAAATCCTGTTCTTTGTTCCCATGGAAGGGGTGCTCAGAAGCACTCGTTACCTAACCAGGATTTTGATGGATGCACTATGGAAAAAGCACAGACTCAGCAGACATCCTACGCAAAATGCTTTTGAATCTGTGTCTTCCCTGACAGGAACCAAGATGGCCAACCTTGGTGTGCTCCAAACTGGTCAGATGTAATTCCAACCTGGCATAAGAGCCACATATATGGCCATTTTAGCAGGATGCTGCTCTCTCCTTAGTGAAAACATTCCCTAAAGGAGTCTAGCACATCTTAATGAATTATGGGACATTTCCCTTTAATTTCTGCAGCAGCAGGCAGTAATAACAAAAACACTGCATCTGTTGTCTTCATTTACACTCCACTGCCTGATTGTGATTTTTGGATTGCCCTTGAATACACAGACTGGGAATTCTGCTGTCCGCAACTACAGCCCCTGCATGGTGAGGGCTGCTCTCACCAAGATGGGTTAGTCTGGAGGTAAAGGAACCACCTTATTCTTGCACAACATGGCACATGCCTGCTCATAATCAAAGAAAATCAGGGCTCTTACTATTGCTGTCCTATGGTAGGACAAGAAATACTTGGATTGAGGTCAGTGGATTTTGTGGGCAATAGGACACTCTATATATATTTTTCCTTCTGGGCAACAATGGCTTCCACTGAGGAAAGAGCAAATATAATAAAGAGAATCTTCTCATATTGAAATACATTTTTCTATTAAGTATAGAGGTCAAAGTAGAAAAAGTGAGAGAAGAAGAGATCCTGGCAAAGGTTTATTTAATATAAGCGACTTTTTTTTTTTTTTTGAGTTACAGAGGATAAATTGAGCATTTTAATGTATTCCATAATGCTGCAGAAACATGACCTTGAAGTTAGCACAGAAATCTATTTCAGCTTTTATTTAGCAGCTGTGTAGCCTTTCAGAATATGAACTTTAATAGGAGTAGAGTTAACAACCAATTGTCTTCACTCAGGCATGATCATAATCTGATTCATGAACACATACTCTTCTCTATTGCTATTTGTTTAATTTTCCATCCTTTGAAATAAGTGCTCAATTCCCAATTCTAGCTCCTAGATCAAGACTTAGGGCCCCTGCGTGTTTTATCTGCTTCTGTGAAGGAGAAGCACTTGGGAGAATAGAAGCACACTCCAATCACTCAGAGAGCTTTTGCTGCCCTGAGAAGACTTCCACAGCCCACAGTTCTTCCCAAACTGATCCATCTTGCACTTATTTTCAAGAAAATAAAATCAGAATTTTCTTCCTCTGGAATTAATTGAAATATGTTTCCAACTTCAAAGAGAGGTTTTCAAAAATAAAAATTGTTTCAAGGTGCAAAATTCACTAACATGAATTTATCTCTCTCTGTGTCTCTCTCCCTTTTTTGTTTGTTTTGTTGTTTTTTTAGGGGAGGAAACAGGTATTTGATAGACATATATTTTGGTGGAATAAAATACTCTGATGGGAGAAATCACACTGTGCAGAGTATGTTTTTGCCCAGCTGCCCAGCCCATGATATACCAGGATAACAGCAGCCACCTCTCATTAAAAACAAGGACTTTATAGCAGTAGACAAACTTGCAAAAATACGAAGAATGAAGAACCAGCAATGAGCAAGCCCTGTTCCAGTCTACTTGCTGGCTTCTTGATTGATGGGCTGGAGGAAAGAAGCAGCATCTCTTGATAAGACACATTTCAGTGCTGGGCTCCTGCTCTGCCTGTCTGGCGGCTGAGCGCAGAGCCCTGCCCTGCTCCGTCGGACGCCTTTGCTCAGCACCGCCCTTATCCCCTCTGACAGCCCCATCCAGGGGTCTCCTGCACTGCCCCGTCCCACTCCCGTCCTTTGAGGGACCAAAGAGCCTGCTCGCTCTTTCACCTTCCAGTCATCTCTGGCAAAGGCAAGGAAAGGGAGAGGAGGCAGAAGGGAGGAAGGAAGTCGTAGTGAGCGGTGTAAATGAACGGAGAAGGAAAAAGTTATCCACTGAAAAAACGTACGCAGAGTGAGTGTGGCTGACAAACTGTCACTGCCAGTGTCCTTCACTTCCCTCGCTGTCATTTGTAATTCATCAGAAGCAGAGAGAGGACTCAGAATCATAACAGGGTGGCGTCTTCCATCACAAGAAACTCCGTTCTTCTAATTAACTTTCCCACTGACCCGGAGACAAACACTCTGTGTGTGTGTGCGTGGAGCGCAGAGAGAGCCAGAGAGGGGGATTGCACTCTGATGTCTCCACGTTTACAACACTGCTGTTTGACTGGTTTGTGGGGAGAGGGGGGGATTAATTTGTGCCTCTAAAGCATGCATGGATAGTCTTTAAATTTGCTTGAAACAGAGGTTTCCTTCGCCTGTTGTGATCTGCCCTTGTCTGAAGGGAAACGTGCTTCCTGTGCAGCACAGCAAACAGCATGGAGAGTCCATCCAGATGATCCTGAAGGAGTTCTCTGAGTCTTTTTTTGTGAAAAACAGATTTCTGGGCCTTATCCCTCTGTCATGGATGTTGACTTTACACAACTGTTACCAAGTCCACCCCATCATGCCATACAGACAGGCAGATGGAGGACCAAAGCTGTGCTCCAAGGAGGACTGTGCTAAAATCAGACCAAAGATTCAGCTCATGCCATCTCTTTCCTTAAACACTGGACAATAATAGATGTTTAGGAGTAATTTTTAAAAATTGGGTGGAAAAATAGGTGTAAAGCTCTCCATTTCTTGGCCAGTGCTTTGTGGTCCATGGACTCCCCTATATGTGGGGAGAGGTGATGTTTTAATCTGCTCAGGGATTGAGTTGAGGATGGGTCACAGGAATCCAGGTGCACAAAAACAAGGTTTCAAAAAGCTTCAAGGTTTTCAAAATAAGATGGCAAGGCTTTGAAAAAGATATGCTAAAATATAGTCAGTCAACCATTCCATAAAACTTGATGTTGAAGAACTGATTTATTATCGATGCCATGAGATGAAATAATTTTTTAATGTTCCTTTTGTAATTGAGCAGTAAGATCCTAATGGACTATAGCCAGGCTGGACCTAAATGTTAGAACAAGCTACCCTGAAAGCAGTAACTGCCTGATGCAACAGCCTGGAAATCTTGGGGTGACTTGACATAAATTAACAAGTAGAGGTTTATAATGCATTAAATATTACAATTAATCTTACAGTCAGTGAAGCAGCTTCTCTGTGAGTTATTTTCATGTCAAATTACATTTTACTTTACTCTCCCTGAATCCCCTAGTCTTGCTTAAGATGCAATAAATTTTATATTCACAACACCAATCAGTAGAGTAAAAACTGTTAAAGAGGAAGATAAAAATGGAGTTGCTTATTTAGAAAATAGCTGGCTACAACAACCTTATATAATCTATGTCTCTCAAAATCACTTATTCCTTTAAGGAGGTGGGATTGGTAGCCACACAGTTTATGTGAAACCTGTCCAGGCTGCAGGCTGTTTCCTAGGCTGCTCTGTGGAACCCACATGCCATAATGCCAGATAAAGCTCAGCCAACAGTGCTGCCTCTGCCATGAAGCACAAAGCATTACCACAGTTATTATGTTCAATTAGTTTTCTGTCTAGTTTGAGCAATTACATCTGAGGACTTTTTTTTTAATGAAATATGCCTACAATACATCCTCCCATCCAATTCCTCATTGCATGGATAAGATTATTTCCTTATGCCATGTATGAGGAGATCAGTGCCAAGCAAAGCACATTGCAGAGCCCACCATGTGTCTGGTAGGCACTTTAAGAAGTTTATGAGGGCAGCAACTTGTCATTTGACTGGTCATTTGCAAAAGATATATGAAACATAGTCAGGCAAGCAGAGCATGAAGGGTTGTTTATTGCTGGGAGTTTGATGGGTCCTTCCATGGAGAGAGGCATCAGAAGCAGGATGACCTTGGGGCTCATCAGTCCTGCTGAAAACAGGCAGATGAGATTAAAACTGTTGTCAGTATTCATGCACATGCAGGCAGAAGTACGGGGAAGGGCCAGTAGAACCCAATCAATGGGAGCTGGGATCAACTATAAAGATGGGTAAAGTGGGCAGAGTGCGTAGATGAAGAAGGTGTTTACATAAATTTGACTTTAGGGATTGACTGACACATGATCAGCTGATTGGGAGAGCTCAGCAGAGCCCTCAGTCCCCTGGTATGGAAGGTCATGTCCTCCACCTCAAGCACTGGACAATATTTTTCTGGAGGACCAACATTCAGGCTCGAGAATCTAAATGCTCTTTTGGGTTTTCCAGGCTGTTTAATTCACTCAGCTAGAAATAATCCTGGTGTTCAGTAGGGCACGGCGGGATGTCTGCTGGGAGGTCATGGATTAATTTATTTAGTCTATAAATTAGGAAAAAATACTGGCCTCAAATGTAAGCAAGACAGATGCTGAGGAGAGGATTGCAAGCCAAAAACCATTAGCAGGAGCTTGCACACTCTGTGTGTGTGTATTAGCCCTGGGGTCAGCAGAGTGGGGGCCTGGAGCCTCCTGATTGCTGACGTGAGATGAAAAGCTCTTCAGCAAATGGACCCTGATTTCACCTGCACTCAGCTACCAAGGGGGCTGTTTCTGAATGGCCAGGTGTGGCCTCCTGCCCCAAGCTTTGCCAGCTTGCACATGGCTGAATGAATCTGCTAAAATGATCAGCTGGGAAATAGCTAATATCGTTAAATACCATTTAAGCTGTCATTTCTATGTGTAGAGTCAACACCCCTCATGATGAATGGGTCAGCTCTCACCTCAGGGAGCAATCATTGCAGGTGTGTTGCTGCCTTGGAAAAACATCAGGGTCTTGCTTTGCCCTGGCTTATATTTAAGCCTACAGCACAGTTTATGTAAAGGCAAGATTGGGCCCTTAGGAACCATGTCTGTCACGAGGTGCATGAGAAGGAATAAAGGAAGAAGCCTGATGTCAGATTCTTGATTTTGCTGAAGTTTCAACACAGCACAAATTCCCAAAGCCCCTGCAAGGAGTGCTGAAATTTTCTTTAGCAGACTAATGATGTTTGAGGCTATTTTTCTTGTTGCAGACAACTGCACACCAATAGCAACAAAAAAAGAGCCTAATGAACCTGCAGAAACGTATGGCCCTAATGAAGATGAAAGCCTCTCTTGCAGCCACCTTGCCTAGAAACACACACAAAAAAGGAGAAAATTAAAAAAAGAAAAGACAAGGTGCCAGCTGCTTGGAGAGATTTCAGACGCACAACTGGGTCTGCAAAAGGAAGAAAGGAAGGAAAGGAAGAAAAAGCTTTTTCCCTGGGGTTCTTCTACAGGATCATTCTTCATTGCAGCTGAGTTTGCATTAAATGGTGCAGCTGGTTGGAGGAGGAAGGCTTCTGGGTGGAGGCAATACAGAGATATATATTTTTAATGGGCTCATAAGTTTCTGGAGAGAAAAATGAAGAGCAGTTAAGCTTCTTGAGCTGAATAGTTCTTCTGATTCCAAGAGCCCTGAGTGTTGCATTGCCTCTGGTGATTGTCAGCTCTCTGCGATCTTCACTCCATTTGTTATTTTATTTGTGTGAGAACAAACAGCCTATCCCCTGATAAGATTTACAACTAAGGCTGAGCAGGATTGTACAGAAAATACCAAAACTTGTACTGTAAGGCTTGTTGGTTTTTACTGAGATCTGTTCCAGGATAGAAGACATTAGTTTACCAGCTTTCTCCTCTGGAAGCTGCCTTCGAGGCTCAATTTCTAAATTTTTTTCATGATGAAAGAAGTTTGTCTTTTATCTCCAGCCTCTTGTGATCTCTTGGAGTAGCAGGAAGTGTCAGGCATGGGGCTCACTGGCTGAGTTTGGTGGGTAGGCAAGTCTGGGCTGGCAGAAGATGCTGCCTGTCAGGTCTGAGGTGGGTTGGTGGAGCTGTGCCCTGTCCACATCCTCACCCGTGCCACAACACAGAGCTGACATTTCCAAGGGCCAAGACTTTTTACACTCTGGCAAAATATTGATTTGAAGATACATAAAAACCAGCTGCCTAATGAATATTGTTTTCCAATGAAGGGGAATAAAACTTACCAGCAGCAGACCTAAGTTCTGCCTTTAGCCCTTATGCTAAAAATCTTTGGGTCACCCTGAATTTAAGAGCTGGGTTTGAGAGGTTTTGTATGGGGTATGTTTGGAATAAGAAGAGCTCTTAAAAGGGATGATAATTTCTTCTCTGACTGTTCCTTGCATTGCAGTGGTGCCTTTAGATTTAGTTTTCAGAGGGGGAGTACATGTGCCAAGTCCTGTCCAGACTCAAAGCAGCACAGCCCAGGAGGATAATGTATACCTTAGGAAAGAGCAGAAATGTCTGACTGGCTAATAACAATGAAAACAATTTTTCCAGGGACTCTATCTGGAAAATATACAAACAGGAGGAGGAAATGAAAAGGACAAAGCTCCAATGCTTAAAGATGTTTCAAAGGCACAATTTGAGCAGCAAAGTGGAAAACAAAAAAGAGGGAGAGAAAAAGAAAAATAAATCCCTAGCTCACAGGGCTGCTGCTACAGGGTCATTCTTCATTGCTGCTGCTGCTGATTCTGCATTAGAGGTGTAGCTGATTAAAGATTTGGTTTTGGAGAAGGTTAGGGGTGAGGTAATACATAGATATATATTTTTAATGGGCTTGTAAGTTATTAGAAGGTGAAATGAAGGGCTGTTAAACTTCTGTGGATGAAAAGTTCCTAGAACCTTGAATGTTACAGACATTTCTAATTGCCTTTATGTCCTCAGTCTTTAGTCCTGTTATGATTTTTATTTGTACACTGACCAACAGGAGCTGTCCCCTGCTAAGATTTGTGATGAGTGTTTGTTGTTTGTCCCCAGCACAGACTGCACAATAAAACATTCTCTGGTTGGACACAGGTCACTTTGACATGGAGCTGAAGACACATAACCACTCCCCACCACCTCTGGTTTGATGATACAACAAATCCATTTAAGCTTCCAGCACAGGGCCAGGTATGCTGTGGCTGCATGAGGCAAAGCACTGATTTGGTGGGTGCTTGCTGTGGTAGTTCAGATTTGCTCCAAACCTGCTGATGGGCTGTGTGTGATCTGATCAGCTGGCGTTCTGCAGGACCTGGTGCTGCATCTGATCCTGCAGGCATCCTAAAGCTTGGAGAAACTGTGCATTGCCCTCTCCAGCTGGTTATGAAGAAATACAGCCCTGATTCCAGCCCAAACTCAGTCCCTGTGTCTAAACTTAGTCTTAGGACCAAGGGCTTAAAGGATTTGCTTGTAAATTATCTGTACCTGGAGTACATCACACCAGCAGGCTCACAGCAATCAAGTCTGTACAGCTACTTGTTCTATTTGTGTCACATGTTGTTGCTTGTTAAAGTCATATAGTTGGGGTAAAATACATCTTGTAGCTGCATATTTCTTTTTTCTCCTAAGCAGTAAGATGTTTCTGGCCAGGAGGGTTTGTGTGCCAAAAAGCCTTGGCTGTAGGTATATTTTTTCCATTAAATACAGGAAAAAGAAGGAAAAAAAAGATGACACAGGTTTCTTCTTCCCACCTCTCTGGCTCAAGTGGTTTACTGGGATTTAAAATAAACAAAAATTGCTACACAGCCACCTTTTGCCCTCTTCCCTGAGAACCAGCTCTGGAGATGTGGAGCGTGGATAGAAGAATCATTAGAGTGTGATAAATAAACCTATCATGGGGATAACAGAAGTCCTGGGCTATACCTATCAGGTAGATGGAAGGAGAAAGAGGTCACACCAGGGAGGTGAAAGGGCAGTGTAGCATGCAGGTAGTGTTTAAGAAGGAATTAGTTAAAGAAAACAAAACAAAACAGAAAAAAAAAAAACTGAGTGAAAATAATCCCAAGAGGTGGACCACAGGAGAGAGTACAAGAAAAGACATTTATTCGAAGCAAAATTTATGGGGCTAATTACAGTGAGTAAAGGGATAAAAATGTAGGAGAAAGAAAAAAAAAAGCAAAAAACCAAACCACAAAACCAAAACATGTTGTTGGTGTTTTCAGGGAGAATCTTACCAGAATGGCTTCGTGATGTCTGGCCAGTTTTGGTGAAATCCTGCTTTACTCTTCATTTTGTTAATTGAGATTGGGAAGATATTTGACTATAAACCAAATCTTTTTGGTTATTGTTTTCTTTTTAAATTGAATCTTTTTTATGTTTCAGTGAACAATAGAGACAGGAACACCTTGTTTTCATTATTTTTCCTTTCTTTTAATATTAGTGATGTACAACAAAGAGAAGGGAGATAAGATAGGATTGCTATTCTTAGTGCCTAATGCAGATACTTGTGAATGCTGGAATAAAGATATGTGGGCTCAGATTGTCTTTCCCTCATTTACACATTTCTCTTAATAGAAATTATAAATTCATCTTTGCCTCTGCCTGGATTCCTCTATATTTCATTTAATTTTTAATGTGTTGAGGGTTTTTTTGTTACTTTGTGTTTCAGACCCAGCATCTCTCTGTTTCTGTTGACTCTGACATTGCCTTCCTTTCGTTGGTCAGGCTCATCACTGGGGCTCTGCTCAGTGGCTCCTTCAGGCTGTTCCTCCTGTGGCCACTCCTTTTCCAGACACTGGGTGTGAACTCGTGATGTTGTGGCTCACAACATCACTGCATCAGTAGCAAAAATCTGAAGCAATGAGGCTTGTTCACGGGAGGATTTAGCACATGATGATTTGTAGACTCTCAGGATGTCCTGTTGGTCCCTTCAAGTGGGTCGGCAGCCCCACGAGCTTCTGCTGCAAGTGGTCATGTTGCAAGGTCAGGGGCTGTGTTGTGACAGACTAGGACAAAATCCAAGGGAAAATTTATTAAACCAGTGTCTGAGGCACTAAGTGGGCTTTGGATTAGGTCCAGAAGGAGACTGTGATGTGGGGGCATTCCTCTGGGGCAAGAAGGGGTGGCTTCCTTCTCCACACTACATCGTGCAAATTCATGGTGCATTGTGAATTTACTTTTATTTGCATCTCTGTGGGTAAAGTGGAGAGCTGAGTTTCAGGAAAATGAAAGCTTTGCTAACCACAAGCTTTCAGAGACTATTTTCACAGCATGTCAAAAGGGAGATCAGTTGGTCTTTAGGGCAGGCACATTTGTGAAGGGATATTCAGAGCCATTTCAGAAATTAGTGCCTGCTTGGAGAACTTGTTTTTCAATAGAGTAGAGAGGCATAAGAAATCCCCATGGATTTCTCTTGCCAGGTACCTCTGAAATCCACCACACTTTGAATGAATATCACCATCTAGCACTGATTGCATGTTACTCCCCCAAAGATGTGACCACTACCCTCTGTGGTTACAAAGCTACAGGCAAAACACCAAAGAAAATGTCTTTCAAAGCTTTGTTAATAAGTGGGTTTTGAGATTCACAGTATTTTGCTTTGTGGTTGCTGGGTCTCTGTTCTTAGAGGTTGTCATCATCTGCCCTAGATAGAACATGATTAATAAAGAACTGTTTTAATGTAATTTTTGCCGCTGACCTTAATTGCACAGGTCAGAAATGAAAGCAGCTCACCATATGCCAGACATTAAGGTCTTGAGCAATTCCCCAGCAAATGTTACACTCCCTGGACTGGATTGGAGCACAGCCAGTCTGCCCTCATTGAAACTTATAAATTGCCTTTATCTTGCTGGCAATGTAAAATTAAATTGGTATAAGGGATATTGCATTGTTGATGAAGATGTACAAGGCAGAGTTAACTCCAATACATTGAACTTATCACGAGATATGAAAAATATCTTAATTGGCTCAGCACCTTCCTTGCATGGCCTTGAAGAAACCCAGCGTTCCTGAAAACTGCAGTAACATTAAAGAAAATAGTCTTTGTTCATTCTCTTTGTGTGTTTGAATTGTACAGCTTTTCCTATATTGCTCATGAACAGTGGAGCACAAAACAGGATGTATGGTAGTTTAGATGACGCTGTAGCAAGCTATGGTTGTATATAAAAAGCGTGATATATTTATGGCCCGCAATCCTTCCCTTGCTACAATTCTTCCCCAGCTCTATTTCTGTCCACTGTCCATAGAGAACTCGTTTTATCAAGTTTTCTCATCTTGAGCTATAATGGCAATTGCATGATGTAAATATAGGAGCAGCAGGAAATCATTGGCTAGAGACGGAATCTGGTGAACATTAACCCTTCTGCACTCCCTTAACATTTAACCTCAAAATTTAGAAGTAAATGACAATGAAAATCCTTCTAGTAATTTTCTCTTTTCATGAACCCAGTCAAAGAAATTAAAATCAGCCAAGACCTTTTGGGTCAGTGTGTCGTGCTTCCCTTGAGCCAGAGTCCTTGTGGTCTGTTACTTGTCTTTGAGAGAGGATTGGGAAGTTATTGTATTACTCACTTGTTACAATCCCTCTAGAATTATAACCACATTAATGTAATTGTGCCAAACTGAGGCAGACATTTTCCAGAAAAGGGCAGTGAGCAAGGCAGGGTTTGTACTCTCAGGGGTTTATATTCCCAAACAGCACAGCTGCATCGAGACTGCTGAGCCCCAAAACAGTGGGGCCTGACTGTGCAGCTGGGAGGGACCATGGAGCACACTAGAAAAGCCATTAAAAATCCCAAGGGTCTTTCCCACTCCTGTGATGGATGTGCATGCAGTCATGGAATTGTGTTACACACAGAGAGCAGACTGCATTGCCAGCAATTCCTTGCATGCCTGATCCCCAAACCTGTGTGTCCTGCTGTGAGCTGTGGGGCTCTGAGCCCTGGGGTCCTGGTGGAAAAGGGCACAGGCTTCTGGCAGCTACACCTGCAAAGGGAAAAAACAGGTTGGATGAGTGAGTGAGAGACTGGACAGTGAGCTCTGAAACTCCCTCAGCCAGCTCTCCTTGACCCTGGGCAATGTCAGTAACTGGCCAGACCTTCTGGGTGCTCAATGGAGAATCATTAAGGGATTTATGCCCTCAGCTGCCACGCTCAGACACTTGCCCACTGTCCTTGACATGAGATCCAGGCTCCCATAAGGTGTAAGGGTGGCTGAATATTTCTCCTGTGACCCTAGAGATGGTTTCAGCACTTGAAGATTGATGCTGCCTCCAGCACTGAACCTGGAATGAGGTCAGTGCACTTTGCACACTCCTTCACTCACATTTATATCAGTCAGTATGGACCATATTCAGTTTTGGAGGGTTCCCACAGGAGCCTTTTTATGAGTTTGGAGCTAACTGAAAATTGGCAGTGCTCAAAGTGCCAACAGCAAGCTCTGGTGCAGGGTCAGGGGGAGGAGGGGGTACCCCATGAACCATCCATCTGGACCCAGGAGGAATCAATACCTTGCAGCCCCTAGGTGTTAGGGTGACAAGCTCTAATAAACGCAGCAGATGGGGATCTGGTAGAGAGTCTTTAGTAGGCTGGCTGAGTGCCTGACAAACCACAGGGAGAAAATCACAGTATTAAAAGAAGCCCCATGCAGAAATGCACTGAAACACTGCCAGCAAAACATCCAACCAGCTCGCCAAAGGGCTTCCTGCACAGCACAAGTCAAACCTGCTGCCTCCTGCATCCCCTTCCTCCTTTTTTTTTTCCCAGCCCTGATGCCATGAAAGAGCCTTGGTGAGCATCTCACCAAGCATCCATCTCGCACCCTGACTCTCCTCATGTTCTCCCAGACCCTGAGGGGTGAACAAGCAGCTTCCAGGTTGTACATGGGCCATGTCTGGAAGTTTTTTAAAAGATGGAGAGAGAGAGAGAAATATTTCAGCAGAACATATCTGTTAACTGGCTTCTTCACCTAATTAGCTGTGGAAAAGTCACCAGATGGACACAGATTTTAATGATGGCTTCATTCAGAGTCTTGGAGGAGTGGGTTGGATATAAGAGATAATTATCTTGACTTTTAGATGTAAAAGGATTCTATTTTATTCTGCTTTTTCCCCCTCTAGTTCATTTTTAATGAAAGAGAGGAACAGTGAAATTCAAAACATCAAATAAAAAAAGGAAGGTTGACAATCCATCGTTTAATCTCTGCTTAGTGCCAGCCTGGAGTGACATTTCTAAGGATTGGTTTGATGGGAAGCTTGTTTGTTCATAAATTGCCACAAAATGGCATTCTGAGTTTAGCCAGGGACTTTCCCCTCCCCCTGTGTGCTGAGAGGAAAGTTAAAGCCATATGATTAAATGCTGCAGGGGATGGAAGTATGTTTTCATGTCACAGAAAGGAATATGGATAGGAAATGTCACTTTCACAACTCTTCTCCTTCCTAGCCCTCATGCCCTACACTGTGGACAATGAGAGACATCAAGAAGAGATCATGAGAGCATGTCCACTGGTGTGTGGCTGCACCAGAAGGTGATAAAGACCTCAGAGGGGCTACTGGGACCCTCCTTTAGCACAGAGAACAAGCCTGCAGGGCAGGAGAGCTGCCACTGCTGGTGAGAGGGTGAGGGAGGGTGGAGAAAAACAGAAGAGCTGGAAGAAACTGGCAGGTGACAGAGGATAACTTCTTGTGGTGCAAGGGACAAAAATTCATTTTTCTACAGGCCTCCTCCAGCCTGCTTCCACCTGGCTGTGGATAGGAAAAAGTCCATGAGCAACCCAGGGCACTGAGCAGCTGCAGGCATGAGGAGAGAGTTTTCAGGAGTTAGGATGAAAGAAAAGTGAGCTTTACCAAATCAGCAGCATCCCAGTGAGAATGGGCTTTAAATGAATGCTATGCTTAGGTCTGGGGTATGCTCTGAGTAACATCCACAGCGTGCCTTTGATCATATTGATCTGGGTGCAGTTGGAGTCTTACAGCTGGTGGCTGGAAGTGGATTTATATTCAAACCTTATTAGCAGCATGGACACTTAGACCTGAAAAGGGTCATGCACATCTCAGGGACCAGCCTTTTCTGCCCCCTGATCTGATCTTGAGGGGAACCTGTTTGCCAGCAAATGCCTCCCATCTCCATCAGTGCTCCCCAAGCATCTGACAGAAAAGGAAGGACACAAACTAGATTCAAAATATAACTAATTGCCACATTTCTTTTGAAACTAGTCTAATGGCTGAGAACTTGCAGTATATAGCTATCAAATTTGGCTGCTGTCATTCAAATTGAGTGCAGTCTCCAGGGACAAGCTTTGCTTTCCTGTATCATAGTGAAGGGCCTGATAGTAGAGCACGCTGAGGGAAATGCAGTATATATAAAAGAATAGAGAAACAAAAGACAAAAAAGCCTCCAGTTTCTGAGAGCTTATACAGGCATCTGGATAAGTGGATCCTGTTATCCATGATTGAAATAACTGGGACCTCTGAAGTCCAGAAAATGAGGAAACCACTTGAGAACAACATTGTTGGAGAGGCTGTAGCATTCACTCTGCCAGGGTAGCCCATGAGACCAGTCTTTCACACAGTGCTCCAGCCCTTTCTGTGCAGCTGCTGTGCAGAAGAAAATTTGCAGAAATAGAACTTGATGGGAAAATTCAAAGTAGGTCATTCAGAGCTCTTGCAATGCCTCCCTTTCCAATCACATTTTCAGCAAAGAAGGAAAGGATAAATGAGAAAACATTTATTGTTATTGTTACTATTATTGTTGTTGCCATTATTTTACCATCATTTCCCAAATTGTCATCAGTCTTGTGCAGATTATGGCTCTATGAAATATTCAGGTGTAAAGTGTAAACTCTTTTCCCAGGACTTCGCATTAACTTCAGCTGACAGTCTTCCCAGCCTGAGAGGAAAGGGATTGGGACAAAGCCCTGTGTCCATAGGAAAAAGTGGCACAACTCATCAGCACAACATTGCAAATCACAGGAGGGGTCCTGGACCAGCTGTGGCTGTAACTGGAACTATACTGATAGAGAAGTGCAGATATGGGCATATCCATATACATTTGCATATAAAGTTGTTGGGTGGGTGCTAGAAGGTATTATTATTGCTTTAGAGTGTACAAGAAAAGTGGGATAAGAATAAAAGCCTACCCCATAACCAAAATTATGTCAAGGTATAATTAGGGATAGAAGTAGAATCAGCAAGTCTGGAGCTAAGCAGGGAGGCTTGGGCTTGTAGAGTTTGTCCAATAAGCATTGCCACATTGAGCCCCAGGATCTGGCAGCCTCGGTGTGCCTTCCACAGAACCCCTGGCCCTTTCACCAGAGGACTCTCTCCTGGTGATTTACTGAGGACCTTGTTTAACATGAAATCAGACATAATTTCCAAATCCTTAAATTGTTTTTGCCTTAGCAATGTGGCTAGATTTTTCATTCTAGTTTTCCTAGGGGCTATATTAAAGTGTGAAGCTGCTTTCTGTGTTTCAGATAGAAGTAAGTGTGGTATTCATCATTTTGAGCTGCTGGTATTGAACAGCTGCCTTTGCTTCTGGTGCACCCTGGAATTTCAGCTTGTTTCTGTATTTAATTAACTGATTAAAAATAGGTAGAAAAGTCTCTCTGTTGAAAAGTCATTCAATATTTGGAGAGAATCTTTAAGAGAAAAAAAATGTCCACTACAGAATATATATGGCTTCAAGCTTCAGAAAAGGGAAATGCTGAGAGATTGGTGTGGGGTCTCTTCTGTTAAGCCATGGGGATTGTCTGGATGAATTGCTTGAATTATCAATACAGCCAGAGGAACTGGATGTGCTGAGACCTTCTCCAGCAGTGCCCAGGCTCTCACAGGATCTGATCACACATCAGAAATGCCATGGTCAGGCCAGGGTGACCAAGCCATCATGAGGTTAAAGCTGTATCATTACTGATGTCACTTAGAGTGGGTGATGACCTGAGTACTTTCTTGCTTTAGCTGTGCTGTAATAATGCTGTTTTCTTTCTCCCATTCCCTATTTATTTACATGGAGTGAGGCCATCAGAGTGACAAGTTAAATTAATGAGGTGGTTCATCATTTCCTTTTTTTGTAATTTTAATTCAGCAGATTGTTGCCTTGCATCTGGATGTGTGTTGGTGTGTCTCATACTCCCCTGACACATCACCTTTCCAGGGATATAATTTTTCATCTAAGATTATGGACAGGCATTTGGAAAGTGGCCTCAACCAGTCAGGCGAGGCGAATTTGGATCATTTTTATGAACCAAGGGGTAGAGTGATGTATAAAATATATGTCAAATTAGAACCAGCATTTCACTGTAAGAAAGACACCAATTAATGGGTTCTGTGGGTTTGGTTTAATAGAGCAGAAGATTTACCAGCCTTTGAAAGATTAATACCAACACCATTTTTTGGGTGAAATAATTTGTCAATGGCTTGGGCCTTCCTGACCTCCCTGATCCTTTACAAACAGCACAGAGACTGACAGGGCTATGGTGCTCCTTGCTAAAACTGTTTCTCAATCTTTTTCATGGATGGAGCTTGAGTGAACCACAGGACACATTTTATATAGGGAATATGAAGAAATAAAATCAACAGAGATAAGAATCTCTCTCTGCAGCTGTGATTGGCTCTTGTCAGCATCAGTGGTGTGATAAATGCCAGGTAATTTGTCTGGCTTTGTCAAGTATCTCCTCCTCTCCCTTTGTTCAGAAATCTTTTTTTCCAGGTTGCCTGCCCTTGGTCTTCATAGTTTAGGACGAGACACAGCCATCAATCTTAGTGCAGAGCTACCACAGGATCACAGAATGGTTTGGGTGGGAAGGGACCCTAAAGACCATCAAATTCCTTCCCCTGCTGTGGGCAGGGACACCTTCCACTGGGCCAGTTTGCTCAAAGCCCCCTCCAACCTGGACTTAAACACTTTCATCTCATATGTGATAGGGAAACTGAACTGATGGTCCAGAACTACTGGGTTTTGTTGTGGGAACCCTATAAAATCTGATAGGATTTGTGTTAGAAACTATCATATCTACAGGTAGTTTCTTCAACTTGCCATGACTTTGACTTGTCAACAGGGAAAGAGGTTATGCCCAGGTGGCACAGGATTTATTCAAATTTGTACAAAGAATCTTTTTTCCTTTGGTGTATTCAGTGCTGAGAATGACTTACAGTGAGTCCATGAATACGTCTTTAAAATCACCAAGACAATGAGCTTAAAAAATTATCATGTATTCTTTAATTCTCATAAACAAAGGGATTTGCCATGCAAGATTATTTTAAGAGCATTCTTAAATTACTCTTTATTCCTTAACCACATTGTGTTTGTGAAAAGGCATGACTATGTGGTTTCTCAGATAATATTATTCCAACATAAGAATGCAAAGAAATTTTTTTTGAAAAGCAAACAAGTAAATGGAATGTAAATAAAGGAGAAACGCAAAATATTTGGACTTCTGAAGTTCCTCCAGGGTTGTTTTATGTATTTTAGAATGGTTTGCATTTCTCTTGCAAAATTTTTCTTGCATACAAAGAAGAGAGAATTTTCAAGGGTCTGAGGCTACATAAGAGTATGAGCAAAGAAAACCATGGTCATGAAAACACTGTTTGTGCTTTGCTGTGCCATACAACTTGAGAAGAGCCTTTCTTGGATCTTTCCTTCAAGTGAGAGCTCTTGTACCATATCACTTCCACACCAGCTGTCACAGAAAAGATCAAATGCTAATTTAGACCACCGCAAAAGGTTATTCAAGTAAATTTCTGACGTCACTAAAAGTACAAATTTACAACACTTGATCAAGAGATAATGCAGGATGTTTGCTCAGCCAATGAACTTCGCAGATTCTAAAAAACTTGCCCAGGTGGTCTTCACTAGCAACATGTTTAGGTGCAAGGAGAGAAGAGCTTAAGGTGTCTCTGAATCTGTTTTTTTACCCAGGAGAGGCCTTTGGGGAAGATGAATCATATTGAATTTCATAACCATATTTGTGCAGCCCCACTGATGGATATGAGAATGATGTCTCCTCTCAAGAGGACTTGAGAGCTGTATATGATGTTCAACATTTTGTTCCTCAAAGAACTGTAGAAAATCAGAGTTATAATCTAATGAATTTGAGAAGATGTCTCCTGAAGGGGTAAATTACCATGCAGAATGTGTTCTTTTATTGTAAAGCTGTAATCTTATTTTACTGTTTTAGTAATGATGTACAGTGAGCAGTGACTGGAGGAGCCCTAAGAAACATAATGACTGTTGTTTGTTATAGCAATATTTAATATATTTCATTAATACAGAGATGTTTTCACTGAGGACAGTGGAAATTCTGTTTTAGGGCAAGATGAGATATTTATGCTATGGTAAAATATACACCAATTATGTCTTCTTGCTTTTTCAAAATCAGCCTTGATCCCAACAGTTGGCTGATCTCAGTAATCGAAGATACTTTGAAATGTTCTCTCAAAGGTTTGCTCTTGAGTGAACCAAAATATAAAGCAGAAAAGGAAATTTTACTTTTTGAGGAGCTGGTGGCACAAGCCTTTCAGTGAGGCTGATGGGGCAGTGGGCAAGGTTTGATGCTGAAAGGTAAGGATAAGGATAAAGATAAGGATGCCTTTGAGAGCTGCCTGGTGGCAGGGTACCACCCTGTGCTCCTTCAATTTGACTTCACCTCCTGATGAGTGGATTGGTCTCAGAGAAGAGACCCAAAATCACTCTGTGCCATACTGCAGGAATGAGGATGCTCGTGCATGGTTGTTGCTCTGTTCTTTGTGCTTTCTCCTAAAGCCCTGCTCTGACTGAAACTCCAAGACCAATCCTATTTGCTGGTCACTTGAGAAGTGAAATAGGAAATGGAAAAGCCTCAAGGGATGGGGCCAGCTTGGCCAGGACATCAACCCCACAGGTCAGCTCTTTCTTCCAGCATTTCCAGCTCTGCTCCAGCAGTTCTGCCATAGAGGAGGTCTTGCTGTGACAGATCTCCTGTGGCTGTGGCACTGTCACTGTCCAGACTTCCCAGCCCTCTCCATCTGCCCACCTGTTCTTTCCCTTCCCCATGGACAGCAGAGTTTGGATTAAGAATTGCTGGGCTGGGAGGGTATTCTGCTTCTGGAAGGGTTGGGAGCAGCCTATTCATTCCCTTTGAAGGACTGGCAGGACTGTTGGAAAAGTGGTGGCATTGGCAGTTGTGCCCACAACCATACAGTGGCATGGAAAAGCCTCAAGGGATGGGGCCAGCTTGGCCAGGACATCAACCCCACAGGTCAGCTCTTTCTTCCAGCATTTCCAGCTCTGCTCCAGCAGTTCTGCCATAGAGGAGGTCTTGCTGTGACAGATCTCCTGTGGCTGTGGCACTGTCACTGTCCAATCTTCCCAGCCCTCTCCATCTGCCCACCTGTTCTTTCCCTTCCCCATGGACAGCAGAGTTTGGATTAGGAATTGCTGGGCTGGGAGGGTATTCTGCTTCTGGAAGGGTTGGGAGCAGCCTATTCATTCCCTTTGAAGGACTGGCAGGACTGCTGGAAAAGTGGTGGCATTGGTGGTTGTGCCCACAACCATACAGTGGAAGGAAGAAATAGCACTGGCACCTAGCAAGAAGTGGTGATGCTGGGGTGGAGTGAGCAGCAAGTGCTCTTAATAATGACAGCCACCTGTTTCATTAGCCACAGCTTCAAACAGAAAGGATGTGGGCTGCAAATCACCATGCAAAGCAGGCTGGCAAGGACCAGAGAGGGGCAGCGAGTTGCCAAAGGCTCTGATAGCAGCTGAAGCAACAGATGTGTTGCACCAAAGAGTGCCAGGAAGGGAACAAATGGCCATGGCTGCACTTTCCCTTGAGCAAAGCAGAGCAGTGACACTGCCATTTGGCAATATTTCGGCCAGGTCTTTATATGGGAAGTTGACCTTGGTTTGCAAGGCTGTCACTTTCAGTGTTCTCCAGTTGGCACTTGCTGTACTGGCCACCTAAAGACATGTCAGCAGGAAACCCAGACATAAAAATTTATCCCAGCCTAATTCATGGAAGGGACAGGAACTTATGGTGCACTAGCATGCTACTTGCATAAATTGCATCTCATTGCTTTTTATAGCTTACATATACACCATGAATTTTGTAACAAGAGAGAGAAAGGGACCTAAATAAGATTGAAAACATGCAGAAAGAGAAGTTCCTTTTCCTTCTAGTTTCCAGAAAAGCAGTTGCTTCCCTTTGTCTGGAGGTGTGAGCTGTAAGGATGAGCAGTGGATGAATTTCAAAAAATTCAAAGCCTTGGCTTGACTCAGATATGGCACCCTCAGCCGAATTGGCCAAGAACACAGGCAGAAGCCAGGCTGGCTCAATATTGAACAACCCTGGAGCTCAGCTCAGTGAATGTGAACCGAGTGTTGAAGGAATGTAGGATGAGACTTGACTGAACCTCTGCCAAGATCCATCAAAGGCAGAGATTTGAAGAAGGATAGCCCTTTGAGATTAAGAAGAGCTAGGCTGTGTTTCTGGCTCTGTCTCATACTCCTGGGGTGACCCTGGGCAAGGCGTTTAATCATGCAAAAAGGAATACCAGCTGTATCCTCACTTTACAGGGCTGCAGGGGTGTTGAAAGGACAGATTAATTAAAGTTTAGGAGAGACTCAAACAGAACAATGACAAGTCCTACATAAATAGCTTGTTGCTAGAGATAATGGGAAATGCAAGCTGCAACCCCGTGTGAATTTCTGACATTGCACCATTTGGTTAGGAGCAGGTTGATGTGAAATAGACAAGTTAGACAAAATAATAAGGTCACTAATTTCTATTAGGAAGTACCATCATGTCTCATTTTGGCTTATTTCAGGTACTTTCTGGCTTTTGAACTCCTTTTCCCAGCACAATCTATCATCCCAGGGCTCTCAGGATGCCTTGTGGCACTGTAGTCAGAGGAGAAATTCTGTCTCATCCTGACAGAGGTAATTTGGCTCCGTATCTCTGTAATGATATGCAAATCTCCCTGACACCATCTTTTTCAAATCACTACAGAAGTTCAGGCAAGAATCTGCTGCTTGTGAGATCAATCTAAAATTCAGATTTGATTCAGCAGATCATAATATTTCAGTTGATGTCCACCACCCTATCTCCTACAGGTTTTTCACTCTGAGTTTCCCATCTCAGAAAAATGAATGTATATTTAAGGATGGATTTTTTTTGGAAACCATATGTTGCTGCTACAAGAACACATTGATATCTTTTTTGCTTGTTGGCTATATGTGGTATATAGTGACTACTCCCATTTTCCAGTTCAGGCTAAAGCCCTTTGTGCTGCTCTATGAGTAGCAGAAAATCATAGAATTCCTTGTGAACTTAAGCTGATTTATAATACACATAAAAGGTGAAATAGGAGGGGGTTTCTTCTTTTCACCATAAAGCAGGCGAAAACTGTTAATTCAGCCAAATATTCCACTGTCTGTAAATAAATCCAAATCCCTCAATATAAAATGAAATTGATAGGTTGTTAATCCATTAGAAATAAAATAATTGTCTTTTTTTTTTTTGTGTCCCTGACAGAAGTCTAAGGTTAGATAGATGCATGTGAATGGTATTGGAGGAACTATTTTGCTCATCTGTATGCAAATAGGTTGGGTAAAGTGTGGTTAAAAAAAATGTGCAAAGAAAAATAAAAGAGATTTGTAGGAAGATCAGGAAAGCAATGTTTCACATGGGAAAAAGAAGGGTTTTGTTCTACCTTTGACAGTGACTTACAAATTACTCTTTACTTTGCCATGATAAAATTACTCCATTTCTTATCCCCCCCAAAAAAAATTCAAATCATTTTTTTTGAAGGTAATTTACTATCCCATAAAATAAACCAAAACCAACCCCTAATAAAATCACATTGTTAGAACTTTCTTGGGAAAAAAATAATTTTTGTTTGGACTGTCATCAAAATGCATAATTTCAGGGGAAATGTAACATGAGAAATCAAAGCACTGGAAGTTTTGAGTAAAAGGAACTTCATGAAATTTTTCATCCAGTGTCACTGAGTCCCTGTGAGCTGCCCATTTCCTCATCTGAGGAACACAGATGAGTTTTCTGTAACAAAGAGCAGGTTTTGGAGCTGCTGTGTTTATTAAGCTAACCTCTGCTGCATTTTCTGGCAGAAAAGGTGTTCTTTGTGGGAGAAGAGTGCTAAATTTTGTATGTACTACCTCCATCAGCCTTGAGAAGGGCTGGGCAGAGCTGGTAAAATTCCCAGAGCAAAAGCAAATCTGTTTTTATGATATTTCACGATGTTTGATGATTTAATCTTGCCCACATAGGGATCAGTACCTACCTGCATGTGTATTAAAGGCAGGTTCTCAAGGATCCTCTTTCCTTTGGCTCCTTTCTAGGAGCCACCAGGAGCACACCAGACATGTGAAGGAGTATTTCAGCACCCCTGTGTTTTTGGGGAGGGATTTCCTGCGTGGCTGCTGGGGACAGGAGCACAGAACCACACCCAGCTGATTCCTGCCAGACATGCTCTCACTTCAGTCAGGCTTTTAGACCAAAAGGGGCAAACAAGCATCTTTTTGCTGGAGGTGATGGTGGAATTTTCACCCTGCAAAAGTTTTAGGGATTGCAGTCTCTTCCTGCATGTATCATTTTTTTCCCCACTAAAACTCTTAAGCCAGATTTCTCCTGTGAGGTCACTGGCTCCTGCATTAGACTCCTTCTGAATCATAATCTCCAAATCCTATTCTGGCTCCAGACAGCATCTCATTTTTTGGCTGAGGATTGGGGGAAGCCTCCTTCTCCCCATATGCAGGGACACAGGGATGCTTTCGTGGTTAATGCTATACTGCTCTCCTCCCAAGGCAAGATACAGCAGCATTATTTACAGGCTCCAAGTGATAAGGTGAATCCATAGAAATCACAGTGGATTTTTGTTTTCTGAACCAAAAAAAACCAGAACCCAACAAACAGACCCTGCCAACAAACTCCGACTGTGGTGGGGATAATATTTGGTGGCTCCCCACTTCCACCTTCATCTGCACATATGGCAGTCCTGCCACAAAGGCACAGCACCTTCCACCAGCCTGGAAGGCAGAAGTGAGGAGAGAGCCTGTCCTTCCTCTGTGCCTGTGCAAGGAGTGATTTTGGTGCTGCTGCTGATTTTCACATCTGTGCCTCCACAGCTGATGCTCGACTCCTCCACTTCCTTACCCAGCTTCCCCCCTTCCCAGCTCAAACTCATCAGGAGAGGGTAGGGAAGGTGCTTGAAAATTCTCTTTGAAATCTTGCCTGTGAGGCATGGATTTATCAAAGCAAAGAAGTTGTGTGTGTGAGCACCTGCCTTGCCATCACATCAAAGGGAAGAACAAGAAGGAGTTTCAAAGGGGTGCCCTTGTTCCCCCTTCCCCATTTCTAGGCACACACATGTGCACATACAGGCACACATGTATTTCCCTGCCTTCAGAAACCATGGAGCTTCTGCTGGGGCTGCTCCTACAACTCAGTGTTGATGGGGAGATTCACAATCCCTCACCACAAACACAGCATTCAGGGATTAACCGGCTAAAGCACTGCATCCACTCCTGCCTCAACCCACAGACAGATGCAGCTGAACCAGTGGCTCAGAAATGGCTCCTTAAAAGGTCAGGATTACCCACAAAAGCACATCAGCTCCTTTGCCAAAAGACAAGAGGGTGTTGTCTTTAGTGCAGGTGACAGCTGATAAAACAGCCTTTCCCATGTGTTCAATAAAAGCAACTGGCTCAGAGCCCCTCTCAACACCTTTATCCTGGCTGTCAGTTTTGAGGCCTCCTGATACCAATAAGACACAAGCCAGGACAAGGATTGTCCTGTTTTCTGAGGGGTGAAGTGGTGGCATATGCAGTGAAGTGACTTGAAGCTGCAGTGATGGAGCAAACACATGGCAGAGTGAGGAGCAGAGCTCCAGCCTGAGTTTCAGACTCAGAGAGACAGAGATGTCTGCCCTAATTTATGGGCTCCAAGTCTCTCCATGGTTGGGATGAGGTGAACTCTGGGCTCAGTTCCTCTACAGGGTGATTTGGTCCTGTTGTTTCATGGGTGATGACTGGTGTATCTGCAGATGTGTAGACAGAACAGGGATGAAAAGCAGCAGCCAGCATGGCTACAGCTGTCACTGCCAGCAAACAGTGGCCAGGACCTTCTTTGGCTTTGTACTGTAGCCTCTTGCTGCTGCTTGCCCTGTTCTATGACCTTTTCAAAGTTTTACACTTGGCTCATTAACTGGACATGGTAAAATGGGTCTGGAACTGGTTTAATGTAGAAAATAATGTTGTGTGTCAATCTGCACACAGAGATCAGGATGAGAGTCTGGGGAAGCAATTTCATAGCAATGAGCACGTTTTCTTGAGGATGCAATGGTTTCATTCTCTCCAGGGTTCATCATTGCATCTTATTCAGTTTCCACCTTGCCCATTATCTTAAAAAAAAACATGTATATCTGTGAATGCCCCTCTTCTCCTCAACCCTCATTTCTCTTCCCAGGCATGGTCATCATCCCTTGAACTTCAAGCACTTCTCAGACCTCAGTTTCCTAACTAAGATTATTTATTGATAGCCTCTTTCTTTTCTTTTTTTTCTTTTTTTCCCTTTTGGCTCCATAGCTCATCAATTAACTGGAGAGGGTATTGATCAGTAATTGTGTCAGGCTTCCCAAAGGTTTCTGGGAAATGCAGCTGCTGCTTCAGATGATTGCATATGCTCTGTCTTTGATTCACAGAGCACAGCCAGGGAGTATTCTCACTCAATGTGACTTAAACGAGCAATGAGCTCACAATTTACCCTTAGGATGGTATTATTTGCAGCTCTTGCTAGATGGGCATTTGACATTAAAAAGAAAACAGAAGAAGCCAGAACCCAACAATTAATTCCCACTGAGTCGAATGGAAACTTTAAATTGGGGGTCTGTGGCAGCCTGACATACATTAACTTCCAGCACTAAGCTACCTGGCTGGAAGGGGTTTTGTGCCTGGAAAACTAAACTTATAGTAGTAACATGATTTGTACCACAGTCCAATTTTACCCTTCTCTTTCTAAAGGATCAGTAAATTAAGTTGATGTTGGTGGCACTCTGTGCTGTAAAACTGCTGCTGTAATCCCTACCAGGTCTCCCACTGCTAGCACAGATCCTAAATTTGGAAATTATTTGCTTAAAGAGATCAGCTATTGATTAATAAGGGATTTTTTTCTGAGACTTCATCTGCTTCTCTACATGAGGGATAATTCTGCCCTGGCAAGCCTGTAATTCCCGAGCCTGGGATTGTGTAGGCATTTTCAGTGTGTCCATGTGCAGGTGCTCAGCCCTTTTCCATGCCAAAGCCCTATTGATTTCAGTTGAGGGGAAAACAACATGACATTGCCTTTGATTCTGGGACGATTCATGTGGCCTTACAGACCACAATGTGCCTCTGGCTTCAAAGCTCAGTATCCATCTCACTGGCAAATGTCAGAGGGTGCTCAAAAGCAGTTAAAGGTGGGGGGTAGCAAACTGACCTGTCCATAAATAGCCTGGGAAAGAGCTGCTTTATACATCTGAGTATGGCAGATTTTTCAGCAGTGGCTCCTTTGCACTGTGTGCTGATCTGTTGCTCACTGCTGTGTCAAGGGGTCCAGCTGGGTGCTGTGCTGAGCCCCTCAGCAGTGCTCCAGGGAGGGCTGGGCCCCCAGACCACCACAGGAGGTCTGGGACATTGTAGAGTCATGATGCCTCACTGATGAAACAATCCCTTCCATCAGACAGCCTCTAGTTCCTGCTGTCTCTGATTAGAAGGTGGCATGATGTTGCAGAAGAGGGGCTGAGGAGAAGAGGCAATTTTTTGAGTGCCAGTATTTTGGCAGGTAGAAGAGGAATTGCTCTGTGTGTTCCTTTGCAGCCTTCTTTCTGTCAGAAGGAAAGCTTTTGGAAATGTCTCCTCACTCATGTTCCTCACTAAACATCCCCTGCATATCCTGAAAGCTGACAACAAATTAGTGTGAGGGAATTCATTCCTGCTGACAGCATGTGACTTTGTCACATTGTCCTGTGTCTAAGACCAAGCTTCTTGCTCTTCAAGAAGCCCCTCAACAAGAGGGATTATTCAAGCTACTCAGCCTTGGGTCTTGAGCCCCTGACATAAAACTTCAGGGAGCATCTGTTTGAAATAAGCTGTTGACAATCCCTTGTGAGATGCTGCCACCCTGAAGGGTAAGAAAGAGGAAAGGCAAAGGACTTCAGGATGGGCTGGAGGGTTTTGAGGGTCTCAGCTACACTGAAAGCAGAGACTGATATTTTGCTCATGCAATCCCAAACCAGCTTTCCATTCACCTGTGTTTCTGGTATTGCCTCCTAGGGCTGTTCAATGGAAAGTGAGTAATTTCCTAGGTCCAGGCCTGTTTTCATACTTCAGTGGGAGTGATATAAAGCTTGTCAGACAAAGCTTTTTTTCCCTGCCAGTGCATGTCCAGCCCTTGCAGACACACACACAAACACAAAGGCTTTCTCATTGTTTCCAGCTTTGTATTACCCAATTCCACCATTGTTTTCTTCTCTGTTTGCACCTTGACCTGCATTCAGTGCAGCACTCTGCATGTGTTGTTCTTCCCACAGTAACTGATGTACACGTGTTCCCACATGGATTATGCATGCACCAGATCTTCACAATTCCCTTGTGGCACCTGGCACAAGTTCAGATGAGTTGAATTGGAAAGTGATGGCTTTTTCCCCTCTTATCACTACATGTAGATCTTCATTGGGTTGGTGACTTTCCAGCATATCACACCCACTGTTTGTGTTTTGTTTTGTTAATCTACTAGCTCTGCAGATAATAAATCAGTCTTAGAATTAGCACTTTGATGATGCCTTTCTGCCTCACAGACAATTTTTTTTTTGAGATGAGTGGTAATTCTTTCCATGAAGAGTCAGCATGTGAATTTTCTAGCCATGAGCATCTTCTGTAATTCCACACACTGAGCACCTTCACTAAGCTGTCAGCTCCTGCTTCTAATGGCTTCTCTTGTGCTGTGGACTTTCACACTGCTCTGGGAAAGCTTTACAGCCCAAAGATACCACCTGCTTCCTTGTGAACTGCTGCAAAAATGCTTGGAGCCCACCCCGTAGGATGAGTGGTGGGTGTGGGAGATGAACCAACAAAGAGGGCTTGAGTCAAGGGTGCCAATGGAATGAGAATTCTCCTGATGAGGTGGTTTTGATTTGGGCTGTTCCAACCATGAAGGTTAACCCTGTTTTTCAGCCCTGGTGCTGTGTTCAGCCATTATTTCCCAAAGTTCAGAGCTGCTGTCAGCAAGTTGAAAGGTGGTTTGAGCAAAGGACTGAGTTCCAGCAAGAAAGGCTCAAACTCAGCCCACATGAAATTTAGTCCCTAATTTTAAAATAAAAACAGAATCACATTAAGAAGTTAAGTTGAAATAGCAGCTTTATTTCTTCTGAGCATTCTTGTATATATGCTGTAATTCATTCCTTCCCCATCAATCACAATAATTGAGAATATTTTCTTAAAGTAATTGTGAATGAAAGAGATGTGATGAAATCACTGCCAATGGTCAGGCTGGGAATTCATCAACATGTCTACTGATCCTCTTAAAATGGTATCATTGCCTGTTGAATTGTGGAGCCTAATGGAAGCAAAATTAATCAACAAAGTTAGGTTTATTTTTCCAGAGTTATAGACTTGATCGCATTTCCAATTCCCTGCTAAACAATGCTATGGGACTACCTTTTGTTCAATTTGAAGCATTTAATGACTTCATAAAAAAGAAAAAACCCAGACTGTTGAAATTTATATCCATAAGAAGTTGTCATCTTTGCCTTATTTTCAATTTTCCCGTGAAGTTATTAAAACATTATGTGATTGTAATATATTTATGGGGAGGGGGAAATGAGGTGTAACTCTGACTGAGGCACAATGATTTGCTCTGAATTGTAGAGCATCAAGGGCTACAAACTTGTACAGAGGAAGATGTGTGTGTGTCTGTACAGCAAGTGGAGTTTTGAGTACATATATTCCTTACTTGTTGCACGGAGTTTCTGTTCTCCCAACCTACATAAATATTAATGAGACTCAGAGGTATCAAACTCTGC